>NC_133457.1:109808310-111072060 GCF_048565385.1 Saimiri boliviensis
GGAGGTTGTAGTGAGCTGAGATTGCACCACTGTACTCCAGCCTGGGTGACAAAAGCGAGACTCTGTCTCCAAAAAAAAGAAAAAGACCAAAAACAATAAAAAAAAAAAACAAAAACAAACACAAAAACTCGGTGAGAGCCTGGGAAAGCAGGTCACAGACAGCTGGGATTACGAGACTGGAAATTTCATTGCATCCTACCCTTTTGTTTTTATATGTGGGGAAACAGAGGCACCGAGAAACTCCAGAGCTGGCTCAGGCAATATGTCCTAGGCAACGCGTCTCTCTCTGCACCCTGCCAGGAGGTTGAAGAGCCCTTGGGGGCTTAGGCTCCACCCTGTGCACCCCAGGTGACCAGGGCCTAAGGCACTGATGCTCTGGGACTGAGGGACTTCCCTTGGGAGGGGCCTAGTTGCATGTAGATGTCCTCCTCATTCTATGAACAGCACCCCCACCCCCGCAGCCCCGGCCACAGGCAGGAACACACACCAGCTCCCCCACTTAAGCCTTCAGGCCCTGCAGTCAATTCCCTGGGCAGCAGAAGTTATTAAAGACCCTGCCCCCAAGGACTCTTCTCTTCCCTAGTGTGATTCTGGCACAGCAAATTATAAACCCACCCGCAGGGGTGGGGAAGATGCAGTTTTAATTTGTGAAAAAAAAAAAAGACAAAAAAATGAAATCCATGTAGTGGTCCTGGAGTCGGGGAGATGGGGAAGCTCCTGAGGGGCTCCTTCTGGGATAAGCAGTATTGTTAGGGTGGGCGCCCTAGAAGAAACCCAGCAAGGCTGGTCCCAGCCAACCGGAGCCAGTGGGCAGGGGATGAGGACGCTGGGCTCTTCCTATACGCGCCTTCCCTCCCTGTCCCTGGGGCTCGCTGCCGACTGGCGCGTCCTGTCCGGCCTTGGCGCCCAGCTAGTTCCCTGCCTCCCTCCCACCCTCTGTAGCATCTGCCCGCACCCCCTCCTGCTGCTTGCTCCCAGGCTTTCCAGCCACCTCCTTTCCCATCGCCAGCTCTCCGACTCACCTTGTTTTCTTTTGAACAAGTGTTATTGTTCTGCCTAATTATAAAAGTCATGCTCATGCACCATACCCCCCATCCAAGCAATAAACAGGACCAGGGAAGTAAGACCACTCGTAAGCCTCCCACCCCCTGCCAACCACAAGGCATGGGTCCTTCCAGAATTGTTTTTTCTGCCAAAACCATTTTTTTAAAACTTGGGCTATTATTATATGCACTGTTTGGTAAGCAGCCTCTTTGCTTAGCAGTGTGTACGGCAGACGTCTCTCCATGCCAATTATGTAGAAATGGACAGCCTGCTTTTTTTTTTTTTTTTTTTTTTTTTTGTCTCACTCTGTCACCCAGTCTGGAGTGGTGTGATCACGGCTCACTGCAGCCTCAACCTCGAGGGCTCAGGTGATCCTCCCAGCTCAGGCTCCTGAGTAACTGGGACTACAGGCTTGCACTGCCACACTTGACTAATTTTTGTATTTCTTTGTAGAGCTCGGGTCTTGCCATGTTGCCTAGGCTGGTCTCGAACTTCTGGGCTCAAGTGATCTGCCTGCCTTGGCCTCCCAAAGTGCTAGGGTTACAGACCTGAGCCACTAAGCCCAGCAACAGCATGCTTTTTTGTTTGTTTGTTTGTTTGTTTTTGAGACCAAGTCTCACTCTTATTGCCCAGGCTGGAGTGCAATGGCGTGATCTCGGCTCACTGCAACCTCCCCCTCCTGGCTTCAAGCGATTCTCCTGCATCAGCCTCCCGAGTAGCTGGGATTACAGGCATGTATCACCATGCCCAGCTAATTTTATGTTTTTAGTAGAGATGAGGTTTCTGTTGGTCAAGCTGGTCTCGAACTCCTGACCTCAGGTGATCCGCCTGCCTCAGCCTCCCAAAGTGCTGGGATGACAGGCATGAGCCACCGCGCCCGGCCAACAGCATGCTTTTTAATTGCTACATAGTATCCCGTTGTGGGGCTGGATGCTGGTTCATGAAGAAACTCCCATGAAGTCCCTCATGAACTTTTAGGCAGGATCTCTCTTTTCTTTTCCTCTTGAATCTTCCCCGGGCCTCCTCTGATTTTCCTTTCTCTCCAGCGTTTCTCCCACATACCATTTTCTCTCTCCTCCTTCTGCTCTCTCCTCCTCTCTGACTTCATCCCTGAGACGCCACCCTCAGTCTCTCCCATCTTCTCCCCTCCACACACCCCTCTTCCCAGCCTTCCCCAACCCTTCCCATGCCCTCTGACTCCGCTCCCTGTGGCAGGGTGGGGGTCCGCGGTGTTTAACGCCGCTTCCTCCTCAGACACGTGCCATCTCATTAGCCTGCCTGTCCCCCCAAGTGAGGCAGGCAGGAGCCACAGTCGCCGAGAGAGGCCTAATTGAATGTAACTAATTATTCACTCCCTTAAATGGGCCTGGGAGGGACAGAATTACTCACTCTGAACTGGGGAGACAGGGAACTGGCCGCTGGCAAACAAATCCTAGGGCCTGTGGAAAGGGCTCTCCTTGGAATACTAATTAGGGCGGAGTGATGGAATAAAATCAGGGACAGAGACGCCTCTCCCTGCCCTCCCACCTCATCTGGGAAGCTGGGGGTTGGGAGGAGGAAGGGACCCTTGTGTGAATCTAATTGAAGGACCCCAGGGAAGTGTGAATATGGGGTGGGGTGGGAGGAATGAAATGCTGAGCCTGGGGCTGGAAGAAGGCAGGGGGCTAATGTTTAATATGGAGAGAGGCGGGAGGGCACAGCAGTGCGGGAGGGAAGGAGCTGGCTCAGGGTGGGCTGGCAGCAACCCCAGAGCTACCCAGAGCTGAGGGAACCTCACTGGCTCCTGGGAGGAAGCCCCTCTCCTCTCAAGCACTACCAAGTGCCAGGCCCTGTGCTAAAGACTGGTGTTCCAAATCTTCCCGAAGCCCTTCGTGGGTTGGCTGGGTCCGTATCTCAGATGAGAAAAACTGAGGCTCAGAGAGGGGAAGCGGCTCCTTCATCCAGGATCAAGAAGCTAAAGCGTGCAGAGCTGGGGCTCGGTCCTGCCCGGCTGCAAAGTTTCTGTTTCTAACCTTTAGGATTACCCAGGCGACATCCCAGACCAATTAGAGGAAATTTCCATGGGGGTGGCATGTGATGGTCATCGTCCAGGCGTCAGTATTTATTATTTGTTCTTTTATTTTTATTGTTTTTAAGACGGAGCCTTGCTCTGTTGCCCAGGCTAGAGCACAGTGATGCGATCTTGGCTCACTGCAACCTCTGCCTCCTGGGTTCAAGTGATTTTGCTGCCTCAGCCTCCCAAGTAGCTGGGATTATAGGTGCCTGCCACTGCACCCAGCTAATTTTTGTATTTTTTAGTAGAGACGGGGCTTCACCATATTGGCCAGGCTGTTCTTGAAATCCTGACTTCGTGATCCACCCACCTCGGTCTCCTAAAGTTCTGGGATTACAGGTGTGAGCCACCATTCCTGGCCTTTTATTTTATTTTATTTTATTTTTATTTTTTGAGACAATCTCACTCTGTCACCCAGGCTGGAGAGCAGTGGCGCAATCTCGGTTCCCTGCAACCTCTGCCTCCAGGGTTCAAGCGATCCTCGTGCCTTGGCCTCCCGAGTAGCTGGGATTACAGATGCCTGCTACCAGGCCGGGCTAATTATTCTATTTCTAGTAGAGATGGAGTTTCACTATGTTGCCCGGTCTCAAACTCCTGACCGCAAGTGATCCATCTGCCTTGGCCTCCCAATGTGCTGGGATTGTGGGCATGAGCCACCACTCAGTATTCATGAACCCAGCCAATCATCAGTATTTTTTAAAGAGCTTCCCTGGTGATTCTGAGATTCAGCCAAAACTGAGGACCCCCCAGTCTGGACTTTATTTCCCTATTTGAGTCACTGCTTCTTTTTCACAAGTGGCATCCATCTTCTGCTGAGCCAACCTGTCCCAAAAGACCTGTCGGCTCTGTCTAGGCTTACCTCTGGGGCAGGTTTTCGGACAGCTGGGAGCATGCAAGCACGGGTGGAAGGGACTGTGTGGAATAGGATGGGGGAGGGTTCTAATGTCCAGGCAGGTGGGGGTGGACCCAGGGTAGAAGACCTGAATGCAGCCCCAGGAGACTCTGGGATGTACCATTCTGGGCAGATCCTGAAGGTCAAGGTGAGAGGTCAATTAGGAATTGTGCAGTCATGGAAAGAACACAAATCACATGATAGACGTGGAGAGTGGAGAGGTGCGTGCGTGTGTGCGTGCGTGTGTAGTCAGGGAGTGGTAGGCGTGGGTGGGAATAGTAATCATGCTTCTTGATGTCATTCATGTGCCAGGTACTTTTCCCATATTATCTCATTTGTCCTGACAACAGTCCTTTGAGGGTGTGTGGTCATCCTTGCAGCTGAGCAAGGTGCAGCTCAGAGAGGTTGAGTAAGTGTCCCAAGGCCACACAGCAGAACCAGTATTCAATTTCTGGTTCTCAATTCCAAACCCCAGGCTCCTTTCTTTTACGCTGATTTAATTCTGCTATTGCACTTGTGGTGTCTTCTCTAGCAGGTGTTGGTGTGTGTGCGCGCATGCTGGTTAGATACGCGTGATGTGCGTGTGCTTGTGTGTGTATTTCTTCCTCCTTTCAGGAGGGTCAAGACTTCCATTCTGCACAGCACAATGCCTCCTGCTGACTAGTGAGAGGGAGGAGGACAGGCACCCATCCCTGCTTCTTGCCCCTATTCCCCATTGCCACTCAGCTGATGACTGCCTCTCCTGTGGCTGGCGCTGGGAGGGGCGGGGCAAGGGGTTTATCCTGGCAACCAAGTAACAGATAGCCTTATCTGTAACAAGGGTGGAGAGAGAATATATTTCTAGGGCAGGGAATTTCTCTCTTTTTCAGGCTTTCAAGTTGCCCTTGTGCCATCCCCTTTCCTCCACCCCCACCTCCGGTGAAGGTGACAGGGAGAGATGGGCATGTCACATTCATCCCCCTTCCGCTCCCCCACCTCAAATACAGGGGACTTCATGGGAGCTTCAAAGAGGGGCAGCAAATTTATGAGCCCGACACGGATTCCCTGATCACCTTCCTGGCTGATCCATCTTTCTGGAGCCAGAGGTGAAATGAAATTATTGTGAAATCAATCCATACAGATGATTGAGGGACTGGCAGTGGGGGGACAGCAAGGGGTGTAAGACAGGAGCTGAGGGGCTCTGGGGGGAGGGCTGTTGCCATTCCCCTTGGCTAAGACCCAGAGAAGGAACTTGACTGGCCTTCCTCCCTTTGATGGGGTGTGGCAGGGTTCTGCTTGTGGCCCCAACTCTCTATGGAGACCCTTGCTTGCCCAATAGGATCCGTATCTAAGGGGCTGAATGCAGGACCCTCCAGCTTGTGATGGGGTCCTGTGTCACCCATGCTTCCAAACTCCTAGGGTCAGAGAGCGAGGCAGGGCCACTGGAGAGGGTGTGAGGGGTTGCCTCCGGGGTGAGGTGGGAGGGAAGACAGTCAGAATCAGGACCAAGGGCCCGGACCGGATGATGCTTCCTATGTTTCATTACCTGCGTGGAGGCCCCCTGCTGTGCCAGGTGTTCACACCTAAATTTTGGGAATGAAGGGAGACTCAAGGGAAGGCGCCAGTGTTGGGGTTACTCAGACAGCTTGGGGGCCGCGCCTGTTTACCAGGAGATTTGGAAGTAGTTCAATATTTTAACAACCTCTGTAGTGGGACTTCATGTTCCAGCTGAGCACGGATCTTGGAGCAGGGCGAGGGTTGGGGCCGCTTGGTGTCCCCTCTCCCTCCGCTTTGCCCAGCAGCGTCTGAGGTCTCCTTCCCAAAGACCTCGCGGGATGGCTGTGTCTCAGGCTGGTGCCTCAGGGGCTGGCCTCAGAGCTGAAGGGTCCACAGTGGACTTGCCAAGCCCAGATTGCCAGAGCTTTCCTGCCTCCCCTCCCACCTCAGCTGGCTCTCAGGGGACCCCCTGCCACCCTGAGCACTGAGCTGGAAGTGGAGGCAGCCAGCCGGCTGGGATGTGATCATTCGGCCTCCTGAGCAAGGCCAGCCTTGGCCACAGGGAATCGATGAGGTCCCTTGAGTAGTCAAGGGTCTGCTGGGGCCACTGGGCAGGACAGGCCCTCCCTAGCCTGCCCTGGGCTTGCCCCAGGACCTCTACCCTTCGCTTCTGAGAATGGGACACAGTGGCTTTGGGGGATGACGAGGGCCAGACAGTCAGACCCTCAGTACCTGATGTTGTAGACTAGGTGGGCACATGTCTGAGTATAGCCCTGGGCTCACATTAGGTGGGGTGGGGGTGGAAGCCAGACATAGACTGCTCTGGAAATGAGATTTGCCTCGTTATCTGTGCTTGCTCAGACTGAGGGCCTTGGGCATGAACCAGCCCATCCAAGGAGTTGAGAAGCAGGGGTGCGGGAGGAGGGGCAGGGAGCTGAAATCCAGACTGGAGTGGATCGAGCCCCTGCTGGAATGCGTGCGTGTGTGTGTGTGTGTGTGTGTGTGTGCGCGTCCCTTGGTGGTTTGGATTTGTGGGGCTTTGTCTGCAAAAGTGTGTGTGTTTTCCTGGTTGGTGTGGATGTCCTTTAAAAGAATGTGTGTATAGCGCCTTGTCTCCTGCTCATGGTGGCTGCTCTTTCTCTTTAGTGCGTGTGTGTGTTGCTGGAATTAACACAAGCATGTCTGTTTCTTGACTGCACCTGTGTGTACACACCCACAGGTTGCTGTTGGTTTTGTTTGTACATGCCCGGTTCACGCCCCAGCCCACTCAGAAGGCTGCAGGCCCAGGCACAGCCTAATGGACAGAGCCAGGTGGGCAGGGCAGGCCGGCTGGCCAGCACCCAGGGGGCGGTGGGTGGGTCTGGGCATCTTCCAGAGGCACCGGCCTGGCAGGGAACAAAGGGGCAATCAGTAGAGAGGCCACTAGAGCACAGCTGATTGAGGAAGAGGAATTAACGAGGAGCCCTATGGGGCTCCGCAGCGGGTGGGGGCGGTGGGGGGCTCTGGCATCCTGATTAGGAGGGGGAGCAGGTGCAGCTGGGCTTACCTGAGCCACAGGAGGGAGTCGGAGGGGGCAGAGGGGAAAGCCTAGGATGGGATGAAGAGCAGGGCCTGGGGCTGAGGACCTGGGCCAATGACTTTGAGGGAGAGGAGTGAAGGGTCCTGGCAAGGAGGTGACAGAGTGTACAGAGCAGACCTTGTCATCCTGAATGGGATCCTCGTCACTCGTCATCCTAAGTGGATGACACTCCCACTTATACAGAGCTTGCTGTGGGCCTGGCAATGGCTGAACGTCTGTCCCGTAATCCTCACAGCACAGAAGTCAGTTCCACCGTCGGTCAGGCTCACAAATGAGGAAATGGATGCCCAGAGAGGTAAAGCGACTTTGCTGGAGGACACACAGCTACGAACTCAGGTCTGCTCGGCTTTTGAGTTCTCACTTTACCCTCGATGCCACCTTGGCATTCCCCAGGCTTTTGCTGCATTGCCAACGGGGAGAAGTTACAGGAAGACGGGCTGTGGCACAGAAAAAGAGGGCTGTACAAAGCCACCTGACCAACAAAGCAGCCTGATCCTGGAGGGGGTGGGGTGGCCGACACCGGAGGTATGCAAGGAATAGCTCGCTAACAAAAGGGTTCCTTGCTGGATAGGGGGTTGAATGCCATTCTCTCTCCATCATGGTAATATGGATTGAGTCAGAGCCCCTGGGGTTGAATCCAAGCTCTACTGTTTACTCACTGTGCGATGTTAGGCAACTTGCTAGACCTCTCTGTGCTTCAGTGTTTTCATCTGAAAAATGGAGGAGGGTGAGGATGGAGGGTCAGAGAGAGCTGGTGGAAGAGGTGGAAATTGGGATGAGCAGAAAGCAAGGTGGCAAAGTAGGTGTTAGGCTCTGGGGCTTGAGGGGTTGGGTGGGGTTCAGGTGACCTCCTGAAGACATCTCGGTTCAGCTTCCTCTGCTCGAGCCCAGACCTCACATCTCTCACTGGGGCCATTGCTTCAGCCCCCATCCTGCTTTTCCTGCCCAGCCTCTCCTCCTCCAGCTCATTCTCTGTCCCCTTTAATTTGACCATGTCCCTCCCCTCGCCTGTAGCCTTCAATGACTTTCCTTTGCCTATGAAAGTGGTTTTCAAAGTGTGTCAGGAGAACCCCCTGGGGTTGGGGGACAACCCCAGGTGACACATGACCTGGGTCTCCTGGGGGACTTTGAACGGTTCTCTTTTGATGCCAAGGAGGACAGTCCAGTTTGGTGCTGGTTTGTCATTCACATCTTTTGCTGAAGGAAAGTCAGATCAGACTTAGTCACTGGCAAACATCTGAGTCTGGTTAGAACTCAATAATGTTGATTTGTTTGGAGCTTTGATTTCTCCAACTGTTTCCTTCTCAAACCCCTTCTCCTCGGGGCCCCCCAGTGCCACATCTTCTCATTTGCCATCCTGCTTCCTGGCTCGTTCCCTGCAGGTCTCCTGTTTGGCTTTTTCTGCTGCTCCGGGTCCTCTCAACGCAAGTGCACTCTCACGTCCTGCCTCACGCCCCTTCCTGTCTGGAGCTCCATCTAGTCCCAGGGCCTTCGCCACCACCAGTGACCCTCAAATGCACCGCTCTACCCAGCTCAATTTCCAGCTGCCTTCTTCATCTTTCTATTTGGATGCCCAATAGATATTTTTAATCTACGAGTCTGAAACGGGGCCTCGTGCTACTCACACCTCTGCCTCTCCCCTTGCCTGCCTTGCTTCGGTAGATGGTCACACATCTAGGAGTTATCCTCGGCTCCTCTCCTTTGCCTTCCCCATCCAATCCATTAGCCATGCCTGTCAACTTGACCTGCAAAACATACTCTGGAATAGCCACTTCCCTTCATTTCCTCATGCCCTGGTCCGAGCGGCATCACCTCTCACCTGCAGGCTGCAGCAACCTCTGGGCTGCTCATGCTCCTGTCAGCTTACATCCCTCCAGACCCACCACAGGGCAGCTGGAGGATCCGTTATAAGCATTCATCAGATTACATCACTCCACTGCTTAAAACCCTGAAAGGGCATCCCTTTGTGCTTACAACAAATCCAAGCCCTTTGCTCTGGTTTATGAGGTGCAATGTGACTGGGTTCTTTTTCCTGTCAGTTTCTCCCACTCCATCCATATCTCTCTCCCTTGCCCACTCTTCTCTCATCACGTTACCCTGCCTTTGCCCTTGAACTTACTGAGCTTGGTTCTACCTTGTTCCCTCCACCGAGAACGTCTCCTGCTTGATTTGTGCACACTCAGAACCTTCTCTTCCTTTAGCTCTCTGCTGGGAGGGTCACCTCCTCTGAGAGGCCTTCCTGAGTACTCCACAATAGTCACACCAGACACCACTGCTTCCCTCTCTTCTTGCTTTTTGCTGAGCATGACAGTTTCTTTTTGCTTTCCTCCACATCATTACAAACTCCACATAAGAAGGAATGTTACCTGTCTTGTTCATTGCTGTAGTTTCAGCGCCAAGAATGGTACCTGAATCATAGAAGAGGATTATTAAGTATTTGTTGATAGAATTAATGAGTTGTATTTTTTACAGTTACCTTTGATGTATGACAGGAGTCACTGTGTGTTTCCATTTTAGATGGTGACATAGCCTTCCTTTCAAGAATAAAGCAAAAAAATCCGATGAGACTTGAATGTATAAGGAATGCTTCTAACTCAACAATAAAAAGATAAATACAATGAAAACATCAGCAAAGGATTTGAATAGACATTTCTCCAAAGAAGACATACAAATGGCCAATAAGCACATGAAAAGATGCTCAACATCATTAGTCATTAGGGAAACACAAATCAAAACCACAATGAGACAGCATTGCACTTCAAACTACAATGTGATCTCACTTTACTAGAACGGCTAATCATGGTGAAACTGGAATGCCTGTATATTGCTGCTGGGGTTGTAAAATGGTACAGCCACTTTGGAAACAGTTTGCAGTCATCACATGACCCAGCAATTCCTTTCCTTGGTATGTACCCAAGAAAAATGAACACCTATGCCCATACAAAAACTTGGACATAAATATTGATAGTAGCATTATTTAAAAATAGTCAAAAGTAGAAACAACTCAAATGTCTGTCGGTGGAGGAATGGCTGAACTAACTGTGGCAGGCACATACAATGGAATATTATTTGCTGGTGTTAAGAAGAGATGGAGTATGGACACACGCTGGAACATGGGTGAATCTTGAAGCCAGTATGCTAATTGAGAGAAGACATTCACGAAAGGTCACCTGCTGTATGGTTCCATTTATACAAAATGTCCAGAATGGACAAACCCAGAGGGGGAAAAAAAAAAGGTCAGTGGTTGCCAGAGGCAGGGGTAGGGAAGAATGGGAAGAGACTGATGGAAGGTATAGGATTTCTTCTTGGAGGGTAACGAGAAATGTTCTGAAATTCGATAGCAGTGATGGCTGCACAATTCTGTGAATATACTAAAAACCACTAAATTGTACATTTTAAAAGGGTGAATTTGGCTGGGCTTGGTGGCTCATGCCTGTGATCCCAGCACTTTGGGAGGCTAAGGAGGGAGGATCATTTGAGGCTAGGAGTCTGAGACCAGCCTGGGCAACATAGCAACACTCCATCTCTACAGACAAACAAGAAAACAAAAAAATACAAAAATTAGCTGGGCATGCTGGTGCACACCTGTAGTTTCAGCTACTTGGGAGACACACAGGAGGATTACTTGAACCCAGGAGGTCAAGGCTGCAGTAAGCCATGACTATGCCACTGCATTCCAGCCCGGGTGACAGAGTGAGGCCCTGTCTCAATAAAAAAGGGTGAATTTTATATTCTGTGAATTATATCTCAATAAAGCTGTTATAAAAGTGAAGCAAAACGATAATTTAAAGAAAAAGGCCAACAGCAGTACAGGGACACATGGCTCTTTGGCAAAGTCATAGAAGACTCAGGTGAATGATCGAAGTTGGTTTATAGGCTTATAAGGATAAATCGCAGACATCTTAGTTTAACGTTCAAGACCTGTGCTTAGCTCTAGCTTGTTCCCTGCTCTTCTTAAAATGACTATGTTGGCCTTATCCCTATTTCTGGAACACTTAGGAATCTTTCAAGCTGCTTTTTCTTTGCAGATTTTGGACCCTGCCTGGGATGTCCCTTCTCCTGTTCTTCATCTGGCTGAACCCAACCCGGTCAATATAGGTGGGCTTGGTAGGGGATGGGGCCTGTGCCAGGCACTGAGCCTGGCGCTGGTGAGACAGCACAGAGAACTAAGACAGACATGGTCTGGGCCCTCGGCTGGCTTCAAGACAGGGTGGGCAGACAGATGAGGAGCCCGCCACCCCCACGCTGGGCTGCAGGAATGGAGTAGAAGAACCTAACACAGCCTGATAGATCAGAGGGGGCTTCCCCAGAAAGGGACGCTTCAGCTGAGTAGTCGGTCAGACAAAGAAGAGGGGAGGAGTGCCCAGATGGAGGGAAAGTTCTGGGCAAAAGCCTCGAGACAGCGCGCAAGGCAGGTTGGAGGAATCCTCAGAAGGTGGATGTGGCTGGAACACAGCCCAGAAGGTGGGGAGTGCTGAGAAACAGTCCTAGAGAGAAAGCCGGAGCCCGGGGACTGGGGCCCTCGTAGGTGAAGCCAAGGAATCTGGGTATTTGCAGAGCTCAATTAGATGCCCTACGACGCTAGCCAGCTATGGTGAGGCACGCCTGTAGTCCCAGCTACTCGGGAGGCTGAGGCAGGAGAATTGCTTGAACTCCAGAGACGGAGGTTGCAGTGAGCCGAGATTGCGTCACTGCACTTCAGCCTGGGCGACAGAGTAAGACTCCATCTCAAAAAAAAAAAAAAAAAAAAAAAAAAAAAAAGAGATTCCATACGACTCCACAGGATGGCTATTTTTTGTTCACATCACGGATCATCCCTGCCGTTACACATCCATCTGCTGATCGTCTTTCCCCCTACTAGAAAGGACAGGGACTTTGTGCTGTTCACTGCTGTGTCCCCAACAGCCAGAAGAGTGCCTGGCTCACACACTCAATGCATACGTATTGAATGCATGACTTTACTCGCCTGTGTCCTCTGCTTACCGAGCTACTGAAAGGCAGGGACCTGTTAGAGTCATCACTGCATCCCCAGGGCCTAGCACACAGCTTGGCCTGCACATGCTGCTTAATAAATATTTAAAGAATAAATGAAGGAATAAACATGTCCCCCAATGTGTCACACATTCCTGAAGGGCCGGGAATCTTCGATTTATGTCTCTAGTGCCCAACACATTGCCTGGCAGAAAGCAGACACTCGATAAAGGTTTGTTGAAATAAACAAGAGTCTCTTCTTGCGTGCAGGCCCTTGTCGGGCCTGTCATGGGAGCTCAAACAGGCAACCAGACCTGTGCTACTGGATCTTAGGCAGGTGGGAAGAGACACCTTGCTGGCAAAGGGTCTTAGGATCCTGGGGTCAAAAGCTGTGCAGACAGGATCAGCCTGCATATGTAGGGTGGCCAGAGAGACCAAAGAGGGCTTCCTGGGGGTCAGGAATCCAGCCTTTGTTTATGTCCCTTAGCACTGCCCTTCTCTGGAAACTGGCAGGCAGCCCCACCAATGAGGTGTGGGCACAGCTGGGGGTGGAATGGGATGGGACAGATGGTGGGAGACAAGGAAACCCCCATGTTTTCCTCCATCTGTTACATTTAATTGACTTCCCGCAGAAAGAAAAAAAAAATAAACCAGTTGCAAGGATGAAATTGCTAATTAAAAGGCCCTCTGATTAGATAGACAAATATTTACCAATTATGCCTGACCCTGCCTGTCCGTTTTACGTCTGCGATCTCCCCCATCGGCACCATGGCCACATCACACCCAGCCGGTGGCTCTTCCACCAATCACTCTCTTGGGGCTCAGACTGGCTGCGGGTGAAACAGGGTAGAAGAAAGGCGAGTACTGGCAAACAGTCGTTCAACAAACGCAATGCCTGCTGATGCTCAGCCTCAGCCCTGGCCCCTGGAAGCCATGGCAGAATTTCCATGGACAGTTTTTCAAGTTGTGTGCTGCACAGAGGTGCGCCTGCAGGAGTGGGGACTCCCCTTGTCAACCTGGGACCCCTGGCACCAGACGAGGGGGCTTTTTATTTTCTTTGCACAATGGGGCATTAGCTTGCCAAACCAAATCCACAGGATTGTGCCTGCCTAGAGGGGTTACCTTTTTCTAATTCAGGAAGAATGGGCTAGTGGCAACTCTACAGAGATGAAAATCGTTCAGTTCCTGATCCTCAAGGGCTCTAGGGATAGTCGGGGAGAAAAATATGACTATGAAAAAATATGATGTGTAAACATTCATGTTTGATTTTCTTTCTTTCTTTCTTTTTTTGTTTTTTTTTTTTTTGAGACAGGGTCTCACTCTGTCACACACGCTGAGTGCAGTGGCAGGATCATGACTCGCTGGGGCCCTGACACTCCCTCTCTCCCCAACACTCCCTCTCTCCCCACCAGCCTCCCAGGGAGCTGAGATTACAGGTGTGCGTCACCACGACTGGCTAATTTTTGACTTTTTGTAGAGACAGGGTCTATTTTACCCAGGATGGTCTCGAACTCCTGGATGCCAGCGATCCTCCTGCCTCCACCTCCCAAAGTCCTGGGGTTACAGGTGTGAGCTACCATGCCTGGCTTAAACATTCATTTAATAAACATTTCCTGTTTACTGGCCACTAATGTTTGCCAAGCCCTGCGCTAGACTCTGGGAGAGAAATACATGTTTCCTGCCCTCCAGAAGCCCAGGCTACTTGGGAGAGACAGAGATACCTACCTGGGTCTGCCCTTCCTTGTTTCCCTTCCCTTTTTTCATTCCAAATAGTTTTCACCTGGGAGGTATGAGTAACAGCTCTGGACTCCCACCATTCAAATCCTGGCTCTACTGTGTCTTGGCTGTGTGACCTTGGGCAAGTTATCTCACCTCTCTGTGCCTCAGGTTCCCTCTCTGTAAAGTGGAGATAATAATGGTAATAGCATCCCAGGGTTATTATAATGATTGAATAAATTAATCCATGGAATTCATGCTTGACATGGAGTGCTCAGTAAAGGTTAGCTATTGTGTGACTGTTTTTTTTTTTTTTTTTTTTTTTTTTTTGAGTGCCTATTGTGTTGCAGGCCCTGAGTCCTGGGTATACAGAACTGTTAGCAGTTCATTTTTTCTTTCTTCAGACGTCAGTGTGGAACACACAGAGAAACCCACCAACACACACACAGGTTCACACATACTCAGGCCATGCTGAGAGAAAGTTGTAGTGACAGGGTGTGGTTCTAGAATGAATGAGTCTTAGTTTGGAAGTCAGAACATTTGGGTTTGTCTTAAGTCCAGGATGGGGAAATGGAATGACTGCCTGGTAAGGTAATGATCTCTGCATCCCTGGAGGTATGTAAACCGAAGTGCGAAGTTGCCAGAGAGAGGCATCCTGGCTGTGGGAGAAAAGTAGGTCAACTCTGGTATGATAGTCCCCTCCTGGGACAATGAGACAAGTTTCCCTGAACCAGCTGGGGAGGCCTAGAGATGCCTGGCACTGGGCAATGTCCTGAGAATCCATTTCTGGAGCCAAGGGACAGCCAGGCTTCTTACCATGGACGTCCATTTCCCAGGCAAGGTACTGAATGGCAAGACCACGGCAAAGGCAGGAAAGGGCAACTTCCAGCCTCTCTCAGAAGGCTTGACTGGGGTGGTGGTCAGCTGGGATTGCTCAGCCCTGAGCAGTGACTGAGAACCCGGTCTGCCTGTGTGACCACTGTCCATGTCCACTCCCTCTCTGAGCTTCTGTTTCTCCACCTGTAAAATGGGAAGAGAATGGACCAGAAAGTATTTTTCTCCCATTCTCAAATTACAGACTTTTTTTTTTTTTTAAGAGACAGGGTCTTGCTGTGTCAGCTAGGCTGGAGTGCAGTGGTGTGATTGCAGTTCACTGTAGCTTTGACCTCCTGGACTCAGGTGATCCTCCTGTCTTAGCCTCCCTAGTAACTGGGACTGTAGGCACTGGACACCATGCCAGGCTAATTTTTTATTTTTATTTTGGTAGTAACAGAGTTTCCCTATGTTGCCCAGGCTGGTCTCAAACTCCTGGCCTCAAGTGATCCTCCTGTCTTGGCCTCCCAAAATGTTGGGATTACAGGTGTGAGCTGCCATGCCCAGTCCACAGACAACGTGTATCCAGTGCTCACTACATGCCAAGCACTAGGCTAAGCCTGTTGCTTGCAGCATCTCATTTAAATTTCACAATAACCCAGGAGGCACGCATCTGCCTGCTTTACAGATGAGGCAACTGAGGCCCTTAGCAGTGAATTTTCCAAGTTCGCTCAGCATGGGAATGATAGAGCCAGGTTTCTAACCCAGGTCGGGTTGACATTGAAACCTGGGATGCTGGTGACCCTGCCCTGCTGCCTGTCAGTCCTGCCAGGTTCTCCAGGACGGCTCCCACCCCGAGCCACATCCCCAGGAACACTCCGCCACTCCCTGTTCCCCTCCTGGGCTCATACCGTGAAAGCCCCATGCAGAGCCTGCTACTCTAGAGGGATATATATTATCTAAATTTGATAAGACAACTTAATTTCACTCCGTGTCTGTTACTGGCGATAAAACCAGGAGACTTTTATGACCCAGCGTCCTCAGCAAGATTGTCAGGAACTTATTATACAAGGTCTAACTGGATTTCTCTCTGCAGATGGCTGGGAGCCATGGGCTGGAACGCAATTCGGCAACACATTTGGGGAAATAAATGCAAAATGCTTGTTCCGGAGACTTAGATAAGGCAGCAGGCCTCCAAGCTCCCCAAGAATCGGATCGGCTTTTCCTGGGCCCTGAAGGGTGATTTGGGGAGAATTTGCCCCGTTGGAGGAGGAGGGAATGGGGGGTTCTTTCTCCCCCCATCCCTTGACTCTTCTTGCCCCAGTGAAGGAAAGTGGGGGCACCTGAGACTTGGGTTCAGCAACTGTAATTCCAAGAGAGACAGCAATTCAGAGTAGACCAGGGGGTGGGAGGGCAGGATGCTGGGGAGTGGCGAGACCAAGGTCAGGATTGCGTGCATTGAAAGAGGGGTGCGAGATGAACAAAAGGATACAGAACTGGGTGGGTGGGTGTTCACTAGCTGCTCAGAATCTGCCCTAGAGTCACTCCTTCCTGCCCTGAGAGGCCCGTGTCCTTTCCAGATACACCTCTAGGGCTGGTATGGCCCCCATAAGCTGGGCTCCCAAACAGACCCCGTTCCTCGGATGTGAGTTCACATCCAGATTCAGATGGCCCCCATACAGAGGCTCACAGATAATCCAAGATTTTGAGGTTCACTGTGCGGGTACTCTGAATTCATAGCTTACCTCAAATTCTGATCTCCCCCAGGCATGAGCTCACAGCCAGCCTGGCAGTTCACCTCGGCTTCGACAGCATCAAATGTACTAGATGGGTGCAAGAGTGGTTGAAATCTTTGCTGTTGAAAGGAATGGTGAAAACCACACTCACGTTTGCAATGAACTGAACAGAGCCGCTGCATCTCGAGGCTGGAGCTTTGCAAGAGTCAGCCTCAAAGTCAGGGTTCACTCTGTAGTACAGACATCCCCCAAACCTCTGCTCACACATAGATCTGGCACAAACCCAGATTCGGTTAGCCCCATAAGCTAGACTCCAGCCCACCAGCTACTGGCAGCATCTGAGGGTTACCCCCCTCAACAGGCTCATATGGAGACTTGAAGTTCTGGCTCCTCCAGTCCCAGGCTCCAGGCCACGTGCAGGGAAGCTGCTGCAATGCCACTGATCTGGGAAATTTGAGGTCTGCCCTCGAGCACCGGTCCTGTGACTCTGTGACTCTAAGCTCTTTCCACTGGGCCAGGAAGGCAGTGGAGACATTTTCATCCATCTCCTGTTCCCTGATGCTTCAGTGGACTCCAGTACCAGGGTTTTTTTTTTTTTTTTTTTTTTTTTTTTTTTTTTTTTTTTGAGACAGGGTCTCGCTCTGCCGCCAGGCTGGAGTGCAGTGATGCAACCTTGGCTCACTGCAACCTCTGCCTCCCAGGTTCAAGCGATTCTCTTTCCTCAGCCTCCTGAGTACCTGGGATTACAGGCATGTGCCACCATACCCAGCTAATTTTTGTATTTTTAGTAGAGATGGGATTTCACCATGTTGGCCAGGATGATCTCGATCTCTTGACCTGGTGATCCACCTGCCTTGGCCTCCCAAAGTGCTGGGATTACAGGTGTGAGCCACCGTACCTAGTCTTTTTTTTTTTTTGAGACAGAGTCTTGCTCTGTCACCCTGGTTAGAGTGCAGTGGTGTGACCTCGGCTCACTGCAACCTTCGCCTCTTGGGTTCAAGTGATGATCCTGCCTCAGCCTCCCAAGTAGCTGGGATCACAGGTGTTCACCACCATGGCCAGCTAAGTTTTGTATTTTTAGTAGAAATGGGGTTTCACCATGTTGGCCAGGCTGATCTTGAACTCCTGACCTCAGGTGATCCACCGGCCTTAGCCTCCCAAAGTGCTGGGATTACAGGTGTGAGACACCACACCTGACATGGAAGCTTTGTCTCATTCTTTCAGTCCCTCTCTTACCTCCTCCCATGTAGATTCCCATCCCAGCTGGGTCCTTTGCCTCCTGTTTTTGGAGGGAAGGGGTAACATTTACCAAGCATCCTCTGTGTACCAGGGCCTGGCAAGTCTGTGCTTTCATTGAACACTTATCACAACATTTCAGGCTAGATTTTTATGATACCCATTTTGCAGATGAGGAAATGGAGGCACAAGGAGGTTAAGTCACTTGTTTAAGAACACATAGCCCAGGAGAGTGGAAGCTTTGTCTCTGCCAGTGATCCTGCCGCAGGTCTTGGAGCAGAGTGTGGGAAAGCCCTTGGGATTTGAAGCCTGGGGGACTGCTGCCTATGTGGCAGGCTGGGAGGATATGCTGTTGCTGAATCTAAGCTTGTATTGTTTTCATACAGGAAATATGAATTATTTCCACTAGACAGGAAGATGGGGTGGGGGCATGGGGGTGGAGGACATTGCGGTGAGATCAAGGGCACTGGCTGCCAGGGCCAGTCACTTGGGGGAAAGGGCAGGAGCTGGCCTTTGCCAGAAGACAATGATGAATGGCCTGGGTCCCAGACTTAGGTTGCCTAAGGGCAAACCAAGACTCAACTCCTGCACTGGGGGGTGGGGGGTGGTGTCGGAAATCACCGCCACCCTGGAGGAGGCAGGAGGGGGGCTACCCCACCTTGGGTGAAGGCCAGGAAGTCCATGGGGCCTCGAATACTAATGGCCTCTGGCGGGTCCTGCAGGTTGCGGCAGGCAGGCTGGAATCTATCTGTCTCTTAACTCTGCAGGTTCCTGAAGCAGGATGATGGAGACCGGGGAGTGAGGACGAGGCTTGGACCAGGATCTTCAGCTGAACAAAGGCCTGGCTGCAGTGGGAAATGCATTCATGCTGGAACTGGGCTTTGCCACCTCCTAGCTGTGTGACCTCAGACGAATCACTTCATCTCTCTGGGCCTCAGGTATGTGTGAACAGGTGCAGTGATGGGTGGTGTGGAAGGCGCATAGTGAGTGCTGACTCAGGAAATGGTGCTTTCTATGATAAAGCGGTTACCATCCTGCACCATAACAGGCAGGTCCTGAAAACCACCCAAGGCGGGTGGAGCCTGAAAATCCCCCAAATCCCCTGGCTGAGGGTGATTTTATTTTATTTGTGAAAGAGAAACAAGGAATATAATCCTCAAAGGATCTTCCCTTTTGGCTCTTAAAAAATCTAATATCTTCATTTCCATTCCCCTCTTTAAGCTAATTTGTGAAAAATTAAAATGGGGAACTCACCAAGGCTGGCATTTTAATTGGACCTTGTCTGGCGTCCCGTCCTCCATTCAATCCTCCCTGCTCTGTTTAGCCCGGTTCCCAGCCTTGGCAGGACCTTGGTGGGACCCTGGTGGGGTCTGGGACTGGCAGGACCACCCAGGGCCCAAGCGACTTTCCAATAAGAAGAAGGAGCTTCAGCCTGGCCCCCCCACTTGCCCCCAGAGTCATGGAGTCAGAGGGTCCCAGGACACAATTTCTGATCTGTGCAAGGCCCCCCGCTGGCTGCACTGTATCTCTCGCCTGGAGATGGGATTCACCTGAATGACGTCACCCAGGACCCAGCACTCCTGGCACACCCAGCCAATCAATTCCCAGTGTTTCGTCCTCACCCACCTCCAAGATCTGGAGGGCTCCCAAAGCGGGGGAAGCAGGGCTGCCTCAAGCTGCTCCTAGGCCCCCATGGGAGAGCTTCTCCTGCCTCCATCCATGGGTCATTCAGCCACTGGTTAGAAAGCCAGTTAGCGGCTTCTCCCAATTTCAGGGATTTGGTTAATAATAATGATGCTTTTTTTTTTTTTTTTTTTTTTTTTTTTGAGAGTCTCACTCTGTCACCCAGGCTGGAGTGCAATTGCATGATCTAATCTCACTGAAACCTCTGCCTCCTGAGTTCAAGTGATTCTCGTGCCTCAGCCTCCCGAGTAGCTGGGATTACAGGCACCTGCCACCATGCCTGGCTAATTTCTGTATTTTTAGTAGAGATGGTGTTTCACCACGTTGGCCAGGCTGGTCTTGAGCTCCTGACCTCAAGCGATCTGCCTGCCTCAGCCTCCCGAAGTGCTGGGATTATAGGCATGAGCCACTGCACCTGGTCAAACAATGCTTCTTGAGTGCTTAAGTCCTGTCAGACAAGCTACCTGCAGAGTCTTATTTTGTGCTCATAACAACCCAGAGGGGAAGGAACTATTGTTATTATTATATTACTGAGATATGGTCTCACTGCCAACCAGGCTGGAGTGCAGTGGTGTGACTGTAGCTCACTGCAGCCTCAAACTCCTGGGCTCAAACAATCCTCCTGCTTCAGAATCCTGAGCAGCTAGGACTACAGGCCCAGGCCACCAAGCCTGCCTAATTTTTATTTTTAGAGACAGGGGTCTCACTATGTTGCCCAGGCTGGTCTCAAACTCCTGGCCTCAAGGCAGCCTCCTGCCTAGTCCTCCCAAAGCCCTAGGATTACAGGTGAGAGCCAGAGTGCTCTGTGTGGAAGAAACTGTTATTATCTTCCCATTTTACGGATGAAGAAACTGAGGCTCAGAGAGGCTAAGTAACCCCCAAGGTCACACAGCCAGACTTAATGGCAGAGCCAGGATTAGAATTCAGATCATCTGCCCCCAGAAGCCTCCTCAACTCAGCCTCGTTTTCCTGATTTTGGATTAAAGCGCGTTTGCCCTGGGTTCCTGGTGCTGCCTGGGCCCTCGCCCCACTGCCCTCCGCAGCCTGCCTTGTCCAGAAGCAGCGGCTGAGCCAGGGTCTGAGCAGAAGAGAGGGGCTCTCCTTGCCCCGTCGCCCTGTCCCCCACCCCGAGGCCCGGCCCAGAGGCGGGCTCTCTCTTCCGCCCCGCGGGGGGCTGCAATCATTGCTAATCAGACACAGCTAATTATCCAGCCCATGGAGAGGTGAGCCCTTCGGCGCCGCGAGGGAGCGCGGAGACGACTCAGGACCTGGGTTCCAACCCAGGCTCGCGCAGCGGGACGCTGGCATAACGCTCTACGTTTCCGGGCCTTGGTTTCCCTGGCTACACATAGGGGTGGGAGAAGGCAGTAAGTAGGGCTCTAACTCTGAAATGCAGGGGAAAGAGCCTCACCACCTACGCCAAAGAAAGCTAAGTTTTGATTGGAGGCTGAGCCCAGCCTGGCTGCCTGCTTTAAAACCCGGCTGCTGAGGTAAGGAGGTGGTCAACTCTCACTTTTCTCATCCATTAAAGTACTGATATCCACTTAGAATGGTTATGAGGATTCAATATGATATTTGGAATAGTTCCTGGCATATAGTAAGTGCTCAATAAATGAAGCTTATGGCTAGGGAGCATTTTGCTTACATTATCTCATTTAATTCTCAGAACAGCTTGGGGAGGGAGGCATTATGACAGTTGGGGAAAGTGAGGCTGAGAGAGCAGAAACCTCTTGTTTTGTGAACCAAGCATCTATTCATCCCTGCACCCACGCCGAGCATTTGCTGAGCACTTACCATGCTCCAAGCTTGTTGTTGAAACAGACAGACTACCTCCCACCCCCCCCCACCCCCCCCCCACCTTGGGACTCATGTTCCAGCAATTTGGATTTCCACCCTTCTGGCTCCCCTTGGGAGGGACACCTCCCCACTCCCTTGTAGTAGCTGGGAAACCAATGGAAATCTTCAGGGTTTGGGTGCCTAATGGTCCCCCTTCCCATCAACATCTTATGTAAATTTCTTTCATAATTACATTGAAAGCTATCAAACTATCTAATTTAATTTCTTTGCAAAAATACATAGCTAAAGCAGCCCTAGGTACTGGCATAAATACTTCAGGCAGAGCAGTCCTAGATTGCTGCCTGTGCAGGCCTGACTGGCCACAATATGCACTTAATACGTACATATTTATTGGGCCTGTGCCCCCCTATGGAAGAGGCAGGGATTCTGCTGAGTTAGCCCGAAGGAGAGGAAAGCGATTGGGGCCAATGTGAGGAGGAGGGGAGGGAGCAGAGGGAAAATACGCTGGGTAATTAATTATCCGTCTTTGTACATCCATAACTTTTTATTAAACAAATATGCAAATGCTGCCTAACCGGTTGCCTTCGCCTGGGTCTACCTCTGGTGTGAGTGTGAATGTGCGATTGGGCCTGTGGGGAGGAGGCCTGCCTGCAAAGTGGGCCAGGGCTGGGTCAGTGTCTCCTCTCTCCCTCACTTGCTATGGCTCCCCTGGTCCACTGGGCCCAGCCTCATTACTCCAATGTGCTTACCCAAGGCCAGTGGGCTGTGCCTTCTTAATATCACTCCTCAGCAGTCCCGTCTCTCTTCCTGGCTGCTACGGCTCGGCATCGGATGGCATCCTTTTTTTCTGGCTTCTTTCTTCTTCTCCAACCTCATTTCCTGCCCTTTTCCCTCTTGCGTGGCATGCCTGGGCTGAACTGGCCTCACTCAGGCTGGCTGCACCTCAGGCCCTTTGCACTCGCTTTGTCTCTGGCCTGCTGTGCTCCCAGGGTCAGCTCTTTCTTTGCCTTCAAGTTTAAGGTCAGTGCTGCCTTCCCCAACCACCCAGTGGAAAGTGCCCCTTTTGGGTTTTCCCTACCTTGTTTTGCTATTTTTTTGTAGCACCTATTACTCTGATAATTTTCTTTTTTATGTATTAGTTTTTCAAATTCTTTTTCTGTCCTACTAGAATGTAACTTCCGAGAGAACAGCCTTGTGTTATTTATTGCTGTATCTCCAGTGACTCGGACAGCATGCATAGTTGGTCCTTGCAAAATGTGCATTACCTGAGTGAGTGAATAAAGGGAGGAGGAGCTGTCCCCCAGTCACTCTCTTCTGTTTATGCCATTCAGGATACTCGTTTCTTTTTTTCCTTGTTTTTTTGAGACAGAGTGTCACTTTGTCACCCAGGCTGGAGTGCAGTGGCATGATCTCGGCTCACTGCAACCTCCGCCCCCCAGGTTCAAGCAATTCTCATCTCTCTCAGCCTCCCAAGTAGCTGGGATTACAGGTGCCTACCACCGTGCCCAGCTAGTTTTGTATTTTTAGTAGAGATGGGGTTTCATCATGTTGGCCAGGCTGGTCTTGAACTCCTGACCTTGTGATCCACCCGCATTGGCCTCCCAGAGTGCTGGGATTACTGGTGTGAGCCACTGCACCCAGCCCAGGATAATCTTAAAAACACAAATCCTACTGTGGACAACCTTCCATGACCCCTTAGTTCTTTGGAATAATATCCAAGTTCCTTTTCCTGCTCCTTTATGACCTGGCCTCTGTTTACCTCTCCAGCTCTTTCTCTATCGATCTCAGTTCCCTTCAACCTGCACACGCATTGGCCTTCACACAAAGCACCAGGCTTCCAGCCCTGCACAAACTGTTCCAGTTGCCAAATTTTCTTCCATACCCTTCATGACGCGGTCAACTCCACCTTCTTTTGTGCCTCAATCAGGCATCATCTCCTCCAGGAAGCCCTCCTGTGTAACCTCCTTTGCCTTTCTCTGTTGTGACACTTTCCACTTTGCCCTTTTGCCTTTCTGCTTCCCTTTTTAGATGGAAAGCTTGCTGAGGGCAGGAATGGTATCTGATTTCTCAACATTTAGGCAACAATTGTGGAATCGGGATATGAACCAGATTCTGAATTCAGAAGATGGGTTCTGGAGCCAGGCTGCCTGGATTCATATTCCAACTCTGCTATTTACTGGCCAAAGTAGCTGCCCTCTAAGACGGCCCCCAACGGGGTTGTGGCATCCGGTATTCTTGCCTTTGTGCAGACCCCCTCCCCTAGACTTTGAGCTGGACCTAGTGACCTGCCCCTAATAATGGGATGTCACTTCTGAGATTAGGTCATAAAAAGACTGTGGCTTCCATGGTGCAGACCCTCTCTAGTGCCCTGTGTTGAGGGCAGCCAGTTGCTATCTTGTGAACTGTCCATGGAGAGGCCCACATGGCAAGGAACTGACATCTCCAGCTCTACAGGCATGGGCTAAACTGCACGTGGCTCCCTGGCCTACAGAAACTGTGAGATAACAAATGTTTTACTGTTTTAAGCTGCTAAGTTTCGGGCGAATTTGTTCCACAGCGGTGGATAACTAAATACCGACTGAGTGATCATGGGGAAGTTACTAGACCTTCTGTGTGTCAGTTTGTGTCTATAAAATGGGGATAGGCTGGGCGTGGTGGCTCATGCCTGTAATCCCAGCACTTTGGGAGGCTAAGGCAGGCCAATCTCTTGTGGTCAGGAGTTTGATACCGGCCTGGCCAACATAGTGAAACCCTGTCTCTACTAAAAGTACAAAAAATTAGCCGGGTGTGGTAGCACACACCTGTAGTCCCAGTGACTCAGGAGGCTGAGGCAGGAGAATCGCTTGAACCTGGCAGGTGGAGGTGAGATCGCGTCACTACACTCCAGCCTGGGCAACGGAGTGAGACTCTGTCTCAAAAATAAAATAAAAATGGGAATAATGATTGTATCCACCTTGTGGGGTTGTTTTGAGGGTTGAATCAGTGCGTGTGAAGCCCTTAGAGCCATGCCTGGTATACAGTAAGCGCTGCGTAGGCATAGGTCTTCTAACGTTCTCAGCACCTAGGAGGTGCTTAATAAGTGTTGAGCAGAAGTCAACATGATCAGATAGTAGTTACTGTTTACTACCCCCTCGACCCCGCTTCTCAAGACGGCATTCAAGGCCCGTTATGACCCACTGACTTCTGCCAGTTTCATGGCTGTGGTGCTGGACACTGTTCAACCTGCAGTATCTCATTTCATTCTTATCTTAGAGCTTCCGTATGAGGTAGGAACTGTTTCACAAATGCAGAGACCTGGGTTCAGAGAGGTGAAGTAACTTGTTCAAGGTCACACAGTGAGAACAAGGTTAAGCTAAGATTTGAATCCAGGAATGTCGGCTTCTGATTCATCTTATTTGCATGTCCTCAGTGCCTCCCAAGGGCCTGGCATAAGTAGGAAGTGGGTACATGGCCACTGAATGACCGACTGCCTACCCTGAGTGGATAGTAGCGCCCCCACCTCCCGCATTTGTCAGGGGAAAACAACAAAAAAAGCTTCCCCTGCCGGGAGATTTTGGAGAGGAATGCTTAACCCAGAGGACTGACCGGCCAGTGGGGGCCTGGGGAATGTGTCCAGCGGCCCTGCTCAGTGGCCTGCTTTAAAATGCAGGGGGAGGAAGAGGCAGTGGGAGCCAGCAGGGAGAGCTGCCCATTAGCCCTAATTAGCAGCCCGTCTGGAAAAGAGCTTGGGCAGAAATTAAGATGCTGTCAGTGGGTCCCAGCTGGGTCGTAGCGGAGTGGCAGCTGCAACATTTCCAGAGCTTGAGCTTGAAACACCCAGCTGGGAAGACTTCTCTGCCTGCTTCCACCTGGACCCAGCGGCCCCTGGGAGGCAGCCAGACCCTCTTCCAGCCAGACAATGATCCCCAAGACACCCCCACCCCCTACCATGCATGTAGAGCACTCACAGAGCCCCCGCTCCTTGGCTGTCTCTATGGGGCCTCCCACGCTCCTGCAAGATGGTGCCTCTATACCTACTTTGCAGAAGAAGAAACAGAGGTCATGAGAGCTTTAATGGTGTGCCCAAGACACACAATTAGGAAATGGCAGAGTTGCAGCGGGGAGGGGGTGGCTTGAGCCAGTGCCCTAAGCCCAAGGCTGCGAGGGTGGAAAGAGGAGGCCCAGAGGGATCCTGACTAGGGCTGGGATAGGGGGTTAGCAAGAGGACAGGGGACAGGGTCCAGGCCTCAAGTCACCATCATTGACTCCATCCCCTTACCCCAACCAGGGGAGGGAAGAGCGTAACCAGTGCCACCTCTTATGGGGGAAGAAACAAGTTGTGCAGTAGAGGTGGGCTGGGAGGAGGGGGAAATTGAAGTGGAAGAACAGGAAAACCAAATGTCAGGAAGGACCCAGCCTGCCTCCCAAATCTTCACTTCCTGTCTTAAAGCGCTAAGAATAAACTAGGATTTAAAAATCAAACTAAAAATAAAAAAAATCACAAAACCCTAAAGCTGCCTTCCAAGAACTCAGTGGCAGTGATTCGGGCAGCAGATGTGCCGTGGGAAAGGCCCGCTGGACGGCAGGCAGGGCTGTGTGGTGGGAGGTGGGCCAAGGGGGCCGGGGTCCAAGGGGCCCGCTTCGGGCTGTCAGTGTTGTTTTTCATAATAATAACAGGTCAGGGGTCAAGGGCTTATGACACACCAGATACTTGCTGGGTGCTTTGTAGAGATTAACTCTTTAATCCGTGCAATTAACTTCCTGGGGGTGGGTCCGTATCAGTCCTTGTTTCGTAGTTGAAGAAATAGGGGCAGGGGGTGAGAGGGCTGTGCAGGTGGAGGAGATTTCCAGTACAAATCTGTCCATCTCTGGAAGGTTGTGTGTGTCTCAGATACACCAGACTGAGGTGGGGGGGATGCTGCCGGTAATGAGGGAGTCTATGATTTTCACCGCAAAGAATGACTTAGATCTTTTACTTTGAATTTGGAAAGCAGAGGAGAGAGACAACAGTCAACTAATGGCTGCCTGGGAGGCAGCGAGGAAGAATCATGTGCTGGAGGGGAGGCTGGGGTCCCACAGGAGACCAATGCCTGACTCATCACAGATTTGGATCTGGTGGAAATTTTCCCCAACCGTGAGCCATCATTCATCCTCCTAGACCTTGACCAGGGACATTGGCAAAGCCCCACCCATGGGCTGGACTGTGCCTATTTTGCCAATAAAGTTTCATTGGAACACAGCATATCCAATTTTACATCTTGTCTATGGCTGCTTTCACGCTGTGATGACACAGATGTGTAATTACCAGAGACTGTGTGGCTCTCAAAGCTGGAAAATACTTGCTCTCTGGCCCTTTGCGGAAAAAGTTTGCTGATCTAGATCCTAGATAACAATCATCTCTTTCAGAATTCTAGAATATCAGAGCCGAAGCATTCACACAGAATGTGTTGTCCAGCTGAGGCACAGGGAGGCGGAGGAACTTGCCCAAGGACATACAGCAAATAGTGAAAGAACCGAGCAGAGAGTCCTCGGCTTTTGCATTGGACGGATGCAGTGGCCAGGTGGCTACCTCTAGGAAGCACTGAGAGCATCAGTGCTAGTGCCAACACGTGTATGGTTTGCACGTCCCTGACAAACCCTACATGGCATTAAATAACACTGAACTGTCACCTAGTGAGAAATATGGTTCCTCCTCAGTCCTCTTTCAGTCTTTTGATCATTGCAAAGGGAAAGTTGAGCTTGGGGATCGAGTGTCTTTATCACTTCTCTAAAACTCGGTAATCTTCCTTTGTAATAAAGAGAGCGCAAGAGCCAGGCTGAAGCCTTCTGCAGGCAATGTTATCAGACCCGGCATCGGTGGCCTCGTTTAGTGAGCTTACTTTCACATCACCGTCTATGTCCTGTGTTGCTGTTTTTCCACTTAATGTACTGTTAGTAGTTTTGCTTTCAAAATAAAATTAAGCTTAAAAAGGAGGTTGTTGGGGGAAGAAAAACTTAGTAAATAATAGTTCGGGTGGTACTTGGATAGAGCAGAAATCATGAATATGGTATTTGAATGGCTGAGACGGGGAAAACACCGATCGATTCCATAATGTTTCTGGAGCTGCAGTGTCAAGGTTCTGTGATGTAAGAGCAGAACATGGTCTCAGAGCAAGGGCAGAGCTGCCGTCACGGTGGTGCAGGCTGGCCACTGCACAAGGCTTCCAGGCCCTAGTCTGGATGACGAGTGATTTCTAATCCACATGAAGATGTGCTGTGGGCCAGCAGGCTCCCCAGCCGGGTGTCCTCATCTCTGCCTTGACTCAAGGTACAGATCCCATGGGATGTGGACATCTTGGAGGCAGCCCGGCGATTGGCAGAGGTCAGAGAATAGAGGTCACTGAGATGGGGGTGCTCCCTGTTGTCATCAGGTCACCCCGCCTGCAGTGAGGCTGCTCCTGTCCCAAGCTGCTGCAAGACAATGCTGACCTTGGTGGCATGGGCTAACCTGGGTTCAGAGGCTGTGAACAATCTTTCATAGGAGCCAAGCCTTGGGGTGAGATGAACCTGGGTTCGAGGGCTGCCTCTGCCGCATGCTCACTGTGTGACTTTAGGCAACTGCTCTCCCAGGTCTCTGAGCCTCAGTTTCCATAGCTGTGCCATGGAGCTCCTTAGTGCTTGGACCCAACTCCCAGCGTTGTCCTGAGGATGTTCATTCAGTGGTGCGGGAATGAGTGACACACAGTGAGGGCTGAACGATCAGTAGGCAGGCTGAGCTTTCCCCATCCTGAGAGGCACCCTCTGGAAATGTCACAGGGTGGTCAGCTCTCCGAGAGGTCACAGCTGGGTCTACATGAAGCTGGTGGCTGTGGAGAGGCCAGGCTGACTCCTGTGGCCACTGCCAGGCTGAGTTGATGGCAGCTGGCTCCCCAGCTGCCAGGCAGCTACTGACGTTTTTACGGGCAGATCACAGGTAATGAGCTTTCCCTTCAGAACCTAGGGACATTCTAGGAAATTGTATTCGGATTGGAGGGTGGGAGTGGGGAGAGCAGGGCCAGGAGACGAGAGACTCTTCCTGCCATTGCTCGCCTCCATTCCAACCCTCATCCCCACTGCAAAGGAGAGAATCAACCAAAACCATCTAGCCACGTGGGGACCCAGACCCCTAGGGACAGTGCAGGAGGCAGGTTTCTCTTCCCTCTTGGCATTCCTTTGTGCTGAGCTCTGGGGTCCCAAGGCAGATTCCCTGGCATGACAGAGGCCAGTGACTGCTCCAAAGGCTTCCTTTCCGCCTTTCACGTGTGCATCCTGCATCTGTGTGCATCCACCATTCCCCCGCCCCCTTCCACGCATTAATAGATGTTTATGGAGCCCTCTCCTTGGCTATGCACTGTGCAAGGGCCGGAGGACAGGGTGGCAGACAGGACCAAGAAGAGATGTCTATCCTTCCCAAGAACATTCACTCACTCATTCATTTACTCAACAGATGTTCACTGTTATGTGCCAGCCACCATGGCTAGTGGAGATACAATGATGATCAAGAAAGATACTGTTCCCCTACTCAGGGGCATCAGGAGGGGCACTGATGGGTGCTTCTGAGAATAAAGGTGATGGAGCCCTCAGGCTACTGGTGATGAGCACTTATGGTGCCCCCAAAGTCATCATTGATGACTTTCATCAGTGATGGTGTCCTTTCATCAATGATGGTATCCTTGAGGTACTGGTGTAAGCATTGGCATGCCTCCAGCACATGCATAATGGACACTGGTGGCACACCTATGGCATCAAGGATGGGTGCTGGTGAGGTAAAAACCTTTTGCTTCTGCCGGAGATCTTGGCTCACCCTCCCTGTTTGGCCTTTCTTCTTCCACTCAATTAAAGCTCTTTCAGGCAGATGGACCTAGGGCGGACTCTGTGGCCGGAGACGGGATGCGATGGTGCCGTCCCTCAGCCTCCCCCACTGAAAGGGCTGGCTTCCCACTGGAGGCCAATTGATCCCCTTGCCTGGGCTTCTCTCTGCAGCTAGAATGTCATTTTCCACAGAACCCTCTTTCTTGTAATTACTGAGAATTACTTACGAAGAGAGAGAGAGAGTGTGGGTATTGATTGCCACCCGGAGAAGCTCAGGAATCACTTAGAGTAGATTAACCTAACTTTCTTTTGCCTTTTGGGAAGTAGGACTCTGAGTTATTTAAGGAGATTAATCAGCTCATAAGAGATCCAGACGGTCTTTTACCTCTTCTATCTCTTTTTGGATTAGATGGGGCTATGTCATTTTCACCCTGCATTTGAAATATCCTTTTCCTCACTCCCTAGCCCCCTGTCTACATTTCCACCATTATTGCTCAATCAAATTCAGTTCGGCAGGATTCTCTGCAGCTCCTCTTTTGGGGAATGGGTGGAGACACCCCTGGCTGCCATTGGTTTACTTGGATAGCCTTGTTGCCTCGATCTTGGGCTGGGCACAACCTCAGGCAAGTCTCCTGCATCCAAGCCCTGGGTCTCTGCAGCTGTCACAGAGGAAGAGTCCAACCATTCCATTCACTAAAATGCAGTGTTTTCCAGAGGCTTTTCTGCGAGGTTTGCACACTGAGTCTGCAGATGCCGATCCTATCCATCCAGTCTTCCGGGCTTCCAGGCGCGACTCATCCCCTCCGCTTCCCTTCCAGGAAGCTGTTCTAGACTGTGCCGTCATTCTGCGAGCACTAGTCCTGCTTACGGAGGCGCAGAGGATGGGAGACGAGAGGGGAGAAAGGAAACCCGAGCGAGGAACGGGAGAAGGGAAAAGGTGGTGAGCAGCCCTGGGGAAGGACTCAGCATCTGCCTGACTCTGTGACACATTTTGTGGAGTGGAAAAAGGGCAGGTTCTGGAGCCAGACAGACTTGGGGACAAATCTCAGCTCCCCTTCCTCCTAGCTTTGTGACCTTGGGCAAGTCACTTTACCTCTCTGAGACTTCATCATTCAAATGGGATGGTAACAGTTCCTAGGTCATATTACCATTGCCAAATGAGGCCATGTATGTGACATGCTTAAAGCAAGGCCTGGCACTGAGTAGGTGTGCCACTGACAGCTGGTGGGTCCCTCCAGGCCCCGAATATGGGGGACTCCCAATGGATCCTCTGTAAAGACTTGAGGTATGACATGGAGCTTCATCCTCGGGAGGCCCTACTCCTCTTCCTCATCCTCCTGTCCCTAGGTCGCTGCAGAAGGAGCAGCTAGGATACCTAGGACTCTGGCAGGTGGGGCCTGAATTCTCAGCTCCTGGGAGGCTGAGAATATTTCAAGTCCTCGCTGCTGCCTCTCTCCCCTTCTAGGAAAAAAGTTTGAAGTCAAATGGGTCCCGAGGTGGAACATTTTCCAAATGTCAGTGCAATCTGTGGTACATTACAGCTAAATGTGATCATCTCAATGCTGGGCTCTGAATGTCAGCGCACAGGCCATGATGGAGTGACAAACAGCAGGTTGACAGGTGGGGCTGTGGCCCCCCCGCTTCCCCTGGGAAATCAGCCTGGGGAACTGGGCCATCTCTGGGTTCAGCAGGCAAGGACCACGGGCCTCTGTGGAGACACGCAGCAGGCTTTGAGGGGTCCTGCGTGCGTGGTGTGTGTGAGCATGCGTGCACACGCACCATGTCTCTGTGTCTGTACACCTCCTCGGCGTGCACACATGCTCAGACCCCTGGGAGGGAGTTCAGTAAGCACAGCTGGAGATCTGGGTGTGGCTGTTGCATGTGTTCTCCATCTCCATCTCCATCTCCATCGTGTTCTCAATGAGTTTACACGTCTTAGTAGGACCGCTCCTGTGGTGTACACCCATTGGCACTAACTGACCCTGAGACTGTGTATCTTTGTAGATACAGACACCATCTAGCTCATGGAGCCTTTTCTATTTGTTGTGTACATGATCTTTCTGTGCCCATATGTGTAGTTGTGTGTGTGGACAATTGTGCATGGTTCTGTGAATAGTATTTGATGGTGTGTATGTGTGTGTGTGTGTGTGTGTGTGTGTGTGTGTGCGCGCGTGCCTGCCTGTCTAGGTTTATATAAATTCCATCTCAACTGCAAAGGTGGAAGGGGAAGCTAGAGTGGGGAGGAGGCTTTCTGCCTCGCCGCCCTCGTGGTGGGGGCATTTTGATGGTCGCCTGCTCTATGGGGCCTGTGATTGGCTAGGTGGATGGGGATTAAATTGCCTCCAATGACCAGAGAGTGAACAGTGAGCTGTGAGGCCAGGGGGACGGTGCGTGGATGCCAGGATCTGCCAACCACAACGGGATTAAAAAGCACTGTGTACGCAAGCGACCTCACGTGCCTGTGTGAGGCTGTGTGCTCCTGAATGCCTGTGACCGTGTGTTTTGCATCTTTGTGTGTGAGTGTATTTGCCTTTAAGAATGCACACAAGCATGTCTGTGTTGTGTGTGTGATTGTGAGAACACAGATGTGTCCTTGTGCATCCTTCTACGTGGCTGTCATTGTGCCTGCGTGGGTGTGCTGGCATGCGCCTGGGTGTCTGGGCATGTGTGTGAGTTCTGGTCTGTGTCCATGCAGATCTCCATGCCTGGGAGCATGTGTCTGTGCATACGATTCTGCACGTGTCTTTGTGTGCGAGGGTTCTGCATGGGTGGCTTTGAGTGTGTGTGTCTGTGTGAGACTTCACATATATGGGTGGGCCTCTGGTTTTCTCTGTGGGGTGTGTGTGTGTGTGTGTGTGTGTTTGCATGTGTGTGTGTGTGGTTAAATTCGAGGGTCTCAGTGAATCGGTGGCTAGGAGGGAGAAAACTGTTCCCACCCAATCCCCATCCCAGCTAGTGATCAGAATTCCAAGTCCTCCTCCCTCTGACCGCAACTGAGTACAAACGTCCACAAAAAGTGGGAATTCTCCATTAGGGAGCCTGATGAGGGTTTCGTGAGCTGGTGCCGAGCCTGGGATGGGGAATGCTGTGGGTCGACTTGTGTCTCCCTAAAATTCATGTGCTGAATTTCCAAATTAGTTGTCCATGAGAATGTGACCTTGTTTGGAAATAGGATGGTGGCAGATGTACTTAGCTAAGATGAGGCCATCCTGGGCTCAGTGGGCACTGATCCAATACGACCTGTGTCCTTACAAAAAGGGGCAGTTTGGATCCAGACACAGACATGTCACGGGAAGATGATGTGGAGACACACAGAGAGAGACGGCCATCTGTAAGCCTGGGAGGGAGGCCTGGGACAGGCGCTTTCTCACGGCCCTGCTGACCCCTGGATGTCGGACTTCTGGATTCAGTGCTATTGTTGAAGCCACTCCTTTGGTGGTGCTTTATTACAGCAGCCCTAGCACACCAATCCAGGGGATGTGAAGTGCCCACGGGCTTCCCCTCCCAGTGCCCTTCTGCTCCCTATGGACCCATTTCACAGATGTGTGTGTTGTGATCAGCGGCGGCCTCCTCTTTGCTCTGTCAGCTCTGAAGCACTCCACCCTGGAAGCCTTGGTTCAGCAGCCTCCTTTGGGAGACCTTCTATATAATCCCACCCCTGTTCCTCTCCCAACCCCTTCCCTGTCCCCGGATCTCATCTTCCTTCAGGCTCTCCTGGCAAGGCTGGGCTTTATCACCTTCTCAAAAGTAAGTACATTTTCTCCCCATTTTTTCCTTCTCTCTGCCTAGCTCTGTGCCCTTGCATACAGGAGGTGCCTACTAAAGGTCTCAGTGAGGATTCCCAGGTTTCCAGCTTCTTCCTGGGCTTCAGATGGGAAAGAGGATTTGTCCTCACCCCTCCTTCCCCCTACACCATGCCACCGCCTCCGTGTGCTAACGGCTGCTGTTTATTTTGTGCTTACTGTATGCCAGGGCTGAGCTAAGTGCTTTAGTGGGGGGCCACTTCCTCCTCTGAACAACCCTATGGGGTAGCTGCTATTTTAGCCTCGTTTTCCAAAGGGGAAACTGAATCACAGGGAGGACAAATAAATGGTCGAAGATCACACCTTAAAATTCACAAATGCCAGATCAGGAAGGCGCGTTCGGAATCTGTTAGGTTCGCCCTCTCAGCCACCCGTATCTCACGGCTGGAGAAACTGAGGTCCAAGTGGCTCTTCTGCCCCCGCCTGGCTCTGGTGCTCCTCTGGGATCCTCTCCGTTCTATGCTCTCCCTGTGCCTCCTACCCTTGCAGCTTCAGCTCTCCTGAAGACACTGGCAAGCAGAAAGATCTCTTTAGTGCCGCTCCTCCTCCTGAGCTCCAGCTCCGCATTTCCATATCTTGTGCGTGTGGCCTGCAGGCCCCTTAAACTCAGCATGTCTAAAATCAAACTGAACTTTCCTGGCCCCAGATCCAAAGCTCCTCCTGGGTTCCCTGGCTCATTACTAGCTTTGCCGCCCTTGTCACTCAAGCCTGAAGCCTCTGACCTTCTCTGCACGTCATCCCCACACCGGTCAATTGCCAACTCCTGCCGGGTCTTTCTTCTAAAATATTTCTCAAATCCACTGTTGCTGACCCAGTTGAAGCCTCAGCGTCTCTTTCTGAGAGTCCTGTGTCAGGCTTTCATATCAGCTAGAGTTAGGTTTGGCTGCCTGAGACAAAAGACCAAAGTGACAGTGACTTTTACATGTTGGAAGTTTATTTGTCTCTTCTGTGGCCAAGTCTGGAGATAGGAGGTTCAGGGTGGTATGGTAGCTCCATGAGGCTGATGAGAACCAAGTCTATCCATAGGGTATGACCTTTGTCCTCATGGCTCAAGGTGGCTGCTTGAGCTCCAGCCATCTCAGCTGTGTTCAGCCATCAGAAAGAAGAAAGGGACAGTAAAAAGAGGCAAAAGACATGGGTCAGCAGTCTTTTAAAGAGGTGTCCCAGAAGCTGCCACCTGACAATTCTGCTTAAGTTGTATTGGCTGGGACTCAGTTCATGCCTAGTTCATACACAGCGTGAAGGAAGCTGGGAAATGTGGTCCTTGTAATAGAAGGCCATGTGCCCAGCTAAAATTTGGGGCTTCTCTGATTAAGGAAGAAAGTGAGACTGTCACCTCCTCCCTTCCTCACTGGTCTCCCTCTCATTTCTTTTATCCTCTAATCCAACTTGGGCAAGTCGCCAGGATAATCCTTCTAAAATGCAAATCTCTATGTAGGGTTGCCAGATTCAGCAAATAAAATACAAAATTCCCAGTTCAATGTGAATTCCAAGATACGTAATATACAAGTGATTTAGCATAAGTATGTTCTGTGCAATAGTTAGAAAACTAATACTAGAAAAATGACTTTTTATTTATCCGAAATTCACATTTAACTGGGTGCCCCGCAAGTTATCTGTCCAGCCTGTCCATCTAGTTTTCGTAGTTCCTCATTGTTTTCAGAAAAAGACCCAAGCTCTCCGGAAGGCTTTGCTGGACCCCGTGCAGTCTGTCCTCCGGGTCCTTGTTCTCTGAAAAAGCCCCGTGCTGCTTCTGCTCTCTCCAACCCCACAAGCCTTTGCTTAAGCCCTTTTCTTGGGAGACTCTCCTTCTCCATCTGAGAAGGCCTATGGTCCTAGAGGGAACATGGCTTCTGTAGCTCTAGATTCCTGGGGACATGGTAGGGATGAGTGATTATTTGCTGAATGATATGATGGGCCCAGGGACACATGCCAATGCGACCCACATTATGACTCCCCAGTTGCTCTCTGCACCCAGGTTGGCTCACGTGGACCCAGCACTGAGATATCTGTCTCCGGGGCCTCCGTGTTCCACAATGCCACGTCTAGGCATGGCACCCCCCAGCACGCAGGGGGTTAAGCCAGCCTTGGAGTTGCGAGCTGGAGTCCATGGAATCCTTCCTGACAATAAAGCTAATGAATCCCTCCTTGCTGTTTTCTCTTGCACAATAACATTTAATCATCATTTGCACAGCAGATGAGAAGTTTGCGGCAGATGCAATTCTGCGTGAGTAGCGATTTCTGCGTGTGGGCACCATTCCTTCTGTCCCCAGCACACCTGATGATCTGGGGATGGGCATGCGGTGCCCCAGAGAGGGTGTGTGTGCAGCCACGTGCCAGGGATTTGACTCCGCACACGTGTGGGAGATGGGCTCTGGAGGCACGTGTGTGCGTGCTTGTCTGTGGGGTTGACTTGCACATGGGGCATGGCTGTGGGTGAACTGTGCTGGGCCTGCCTAAAGGTGCACCTGGACAGAGGTGATAAAGCGCCTGAGGACACGTTGTCTGGAAGTTGAGGTACCTGCATGGAGACAGGCAGATGCACGTATACCACTGCATGTGTGAGTGCTTGGTGCAGATCTGAGCATTTGTTGGAGGTTGGCTGTTTGTTTAGGTGCTTGTAGGTGATCATGTAGATTACGTTCATACACAGAGACCTGTGCTCACATATACAAACACACCTATGGGATCATGCACGTGAGTTTGGAGTTTGTAAGGGACGGCTCCTGAGGTTTCGTGTGCTTTCCTGTGCATGCATACAAATGTGCAGATGACTGAGAATGAGTGCATGGTGCTGTATGCTCATGCACAGAAGAACACCTGAGGGTATACACGTGTATGTGCTGCGTATTTGCGTGGGAGTTTCTGGGGACACACCTATGTTGGTGAATGTGTGTGAGTATATGCCTGAATGGGAAGATATGTTGCTTATTGAAGAGTACCAGTGGACACACATGTACATGCATGTAAGAGAGGTTATCTACGCAGGCATGCGTATGCTCTGAGGACAAACACGGGTGCACACGAGAGCTTGCCTCCCGTGCATGCATGGCATGCTGGCATGTGTCCACATCTGCAGACCTGCAGGGATACGCTCTGTGTGTATAGCTGTGAACACGTCTGTGTTATGCCCACACGTGCAAACGTATCTGTGGGTGCAACGTGGGTATCATGTGCTGGCATGCTCACGCACACACCAGAACATGAGCCATCTTGCCTCAGAGTGAGGGCTGACAGGGTTGCATTTTCCAAAGGCTCAGCGACCGGTGACAGAGCTGGCCTGGGAGCACTTGCTGGCAGGAGGTGAGTGGAGCTGCTGATTCGTGACCTGGGGGTGGGCTGTGATGACGGCTGGCTGACGGATGCAGGCGCTTAGACGCCCTCTGTGACAGCCGCCGGCTCTCTGAGCTGCTTGAATCAGGAGGTGGGAGGTTAGTTCTTGACCTGTGCTGCTCAATGCTGGCTTCCCACCTCGCTGGTCTTGTCCACAGCCACGTGTGGACACACACACACTGGTACACACCAGAGACACAGACCCAGGTTTGGACAGTGGCCAGCCAGCTAGGCCCCGCTGTCCATCTTGCTCCCGGCTCTGCCATCCCCCTGGAGTGCCTCCCTTTCTCACCAACCTGCTTCTCTGTCCTCTAGGAAACTCCACTCAGAACCCGAGCCATCTAGGTCCTACGCAGAGCCATGGTGGGTGGGGGTGTAAAGTGATTTCAAGCCTTTCAAGGCTTTGTGCCCTTGGGCAAAGCGCAGTTCCTCTGTGAGCCCTGGGTTTCTCATCTCATCCTCATGAAATAGGCCTAATGAAAGCACCTCTGTAAAATTAAACAAGGCAAATTACGTAAAAGCACTCAACACAATAAACACAGCATCCATTCTCCGTGAGATTTACCTGTCTTAGTATTAATTATGTACGGTGCTGAGAACAGGGCCTGGCATGCCACAATGCTCTGTAAGTGCGCTGTCACCGTCATCACTACCATCGTCATTGTCATTAATATCCCTGCTCCTGAAATCCTTGGCCAATTACACATCAATTCTTGCTCAAGACCCGGAATACTCTTTTATCCCTTGATAATGACGGGGATGGGGATGATGACAATAAAAGGGGAACATTTTTCTTTTCATCTTCCTAGATGCCTTGTAAGGAGGGCAGGCATAGTAAATGGAAGGCTCTTTATTTTCTAAGCTCCTCAATAGAGCTGGGTTTGCTCATTTGGAGCCTGGAGCTGGCATGGCTATATTTTCTGCCTAACACAGGGAGAGGATTTGGAACTCTTGGGGAACCTGTGGGAATCCATGAGACAGATGACCAAAGCCCGTGTGTCCCATAAGGTCCTCCTCCATGACCCCAAGTCATCAGAAAAGCTCACACATGCTTGGCAGGAGTAGACACCTTGGGCAACCCAGTGAAAGGGCAGGACTCACTGGATTTCACTCTGGGCTGGCTCAGCACCCAGTGGAGGTAGCACGTGTGGTTGCGGGAGCTAGAAGCAAAGAGGGTCGAGAGAACGTTACCTTTTCCTCCACACCCCACTCTGGAACCAGCAGAAATCAGGGGGAGGCTTTAGGACTCCTGCAGGCTGTGGAATGCGGTGGCGACTAGAGGAACGAGCTGTCCCAGAGCACAGACGGGGACTTTTGGATAAACCCAAGACATATGTTTGGGGCTTCTTGTGTGTCGGACAGTGTGTGTGCTGCTGACGGGGTAGGTCCTGGGGGCCAAAGTGGGAGGATCACTTGAGCCTAGGAGTTTGAGACCAGCCTGGGCAACATAGCAAGACTCCATCTCTACAAAAAATTAGCTAGGTGTGGGTGCATGTTCGTACTCCCAGCTACTTGGGGGACTGGGGTGGGAGGATCGGTTGGGCCTGATACATTGAGGCTGCAGTGAGCCATGATCATGCCACTGTGTGCAGCTGGGCAACAGAGTAAGACCCTGAAGAAAGAAAAGAAAAGAAAGAGAGAGAGACAGAGAAAGAAAGAAAGGAAGGAAGGAAGGAAGGAGGAAGGGAAGGAAGGAAGAAAGAAAGGAAGGAAAGAAAGAAAGAGAAAGGAAGGGAGGGAGGGAGGAAAAAGTCATACAATGGGTAAACAGCAGAGCCAGCGGCTCGGAAGGCAAATCGGGATAAATAATGTTCTTTATTTCTGGCAAGATCTTTGACTCTGGGTGACCTCAGGTAAGTCATTCTCCATGTGTGAGGTTTAGACGGATGTTCAGAGGACCTGTTACTTCATGTCCATGTGTCCCTGTGGACATGTGACCTTCCTGTAACCTCCTTCTTGTCAGGGTCGGTATCTGCTGAGGCAACCCGTGCATGTGGAAGGGACAGACCTGGAGCCGGGGGACCTGTGCCGTCCCTGCTCTGTCCATACTAGCTGGGACACCTGGAACCACTCACTGTATTCCTCTGGGTTTCAGGTTCCCCCTTCTGCAATGGAGCTGGCAACCAACCTCAGAAGTGCTGTTGGGTTCTGGATGAGAGAGCTGGGCACGCAGGGGTGAGAGGGCATCTCCCCAGTGGTCCCCAAGGTACCATGCCCATTTGTAGCATGAGCTATAGGAACCATGGGTAAGGGTCCCACACGGGATGATCTGGGGGTTCCCAAATATCCCTCCACTTGGGTTTACCATACTAATACCACATCCCTGCCACTGGCCACTATCAATGGACTTTAGAAGGGAGGTTCAAGTCGAGCAAGCTATCATGTTCCTTAACCTGGCCTTCAAGTTCTTTTCAAACTACCTCTAACCAGCCTTCCCTGCCTCACCTCCCACCAGCCTCCGCCCTGTGATCCAGCCCCCAGGCCACACATCCTTCCTGAAGCTGCCACATGCTTCTTGCCTCCTCCCCACCCCCAGCTTTTGCAGACCTGCTTGGAATACTCTTGCTCGCTTGGCCACCTCACATCCTATACTCATTCTTCAAGACCTAGTTGAAGTTACTTCCTCTGGGAAGCCCTCCAGGATTACTCCGTCTTTCTTCAGTGCTTCCAGCATCTTTTTCTGGTAACTCTGCTACAACTCTTAGCAAACACATTATTTTTGGCTGCTTCCACTCCCTGATCCACTTCCTTCCTCCAACTTAGGTCTTGAGCTATTGGAAGGGAGGAACTACCTATCATCTGTGTAACTCTGGGCGGTTTACTACTCACTCAGCCTCAGTTTCCTCATCTGTGAACTGGGGCTGACAGTACCTCAATGAGAAAAAATAATGTAGGTAAGGCACTAGAACTTACTGGCTGTCTCTAGATCTATCACAGTGGGTCTTGGCAAATGCGGAGGGAATGAATGGCCGCTCCCTGGGAGGGTAAGGAAAATAAGGCTAATAAGCCTTTGTTGGGCACTTTCCACATGTCAGGAAGGCACTGTGTTCAGAGCTTAACACCCACTATCTCCTTTAAGACTTTTAACAATCCTTTAAGGAAGAGAGTATTATTACCTCCATTTTACAGATACGGAAACTGAGGCTTCAGCAGTGGAGGACCCTGCTGAAGGATGCCCAGCTAGCAGGAGCTGGAATTCACGTTGGGTCAATGTGGAATGAATGAATCACTTGGGCGTGGGGGGAGGTGGGAGGACAAATAACCTGTATTTTATAATCATATAGTTTTAGAGCTGGAAACTCTCAGGTGACTTAGTCCAGGGGTTCTTAATTTGGGATCCGTGAGTGGGGAGACTGATGGGTTCCAAGTCAAACAGATAAGGCCCCCACCCCCGGCCCTTGCCCAGTGGTTTCTGACCCCTCTGCCTCCTGCCAGTCCTTGCATCCACGCAAGTCCTGGAGTCACCCAGCTTGTTCTTGCTTGGTACTGCTGGTATGTCAGTGTGATGGAGACTCCCAAAGGCTCCACAGTTGCTGGGGGTGTCCTTATCCCCATGCAGGGCAGGATCGGGAGCAGACGGGTGCAACCTTTTCCTCTCCCCTTGGACATGTCGGGAAAAGGGGAAGGCAAATGGAACAGGGGAGAGAGGTCAGACCGTGGAGGCAGACACACTGGGCTTCTAAGAACCACAAAGATAAGAACAGTAACAAAGGCTAGCATTTATTGAACACCTATTATGTGCCAGGCACTGTCCTAACCACTTGACGCATACGAACCCTTTTTAGCCTCACAACTCTTCGAGGTAGGTTCTGTTATTAACCCCATTTGACAGATGAGGAAACTGAGGCCCAGAGAAGTGAAGTGACTTGCCCCAGGCCAGGCAGCTGGTCAGTGCCAGAGGCTCCGCCATTCACTGGCCAGGGGCCCTGGGACCGGTCACAGCCACTTCTCTGGGGTCCTTTCCCCTTCTGTTCCGTGCAGGACCCCACCTCACGGTTTCTCTGACGACTGAGCTGGTCTCTGTACAGCGTCCCAGCACACAGTAGGTGCTTAGTAAATGAACAGCCTTCCTTCCTCTTAACTCCGATGGGGGAAACCTGAGGCGGGGGCATCTCAGCGGCGTGCTCGCTCCAGCAGTCTCCCCCAGGCCAGGATGGAGTAACCCGCCCCTTCCCGACTCGGCCGCGCCACCCCCATCTGCCCCTCTGACCCCCAGAGTCACGCCGTGCCCGGCTCGCCTCAGTTGGAATGACGTCGGTCCGAATCCCGCAGCTCCGGGCTGCACAGCTGCGCCCCCGGCGGAGGGGGAGTCGGGGGTCCGCCCCTCGCGAGCTCCCCCTCCGTCCGGCCGCCGAGGGAGGGGGACGGGAGGGCGGGGCAGGGGGCCCGCGGGGGAGACGCGCGGTCCCGGGGCCCCGGCGGGCGCAGGGCGCGGGGCTAGGAGGCCTGGGCCTCGTCGTCCCCGCGGTGGCCGGCGTAGAGCGCGGCCAGGGGCCGGAAGCGCGGCCCCCAGCCGCTGAGATAGGCGAAGTCCTGCTCGGAGCCCGACGAGCCGCTGTGCAGCGAGCTGAGCGAGGCGGCCGGCGAGTCCGCGCCCTCGAAGGCGTAGGTCTGGAAGGCGTCGTAGGGCGGCACCGACAGGTCCGCGTCCGCCAGCGCCACCTTGCGGCTGATGAAGTCCCTGAACACCGAGAAGTCCGGCTCGGGGCTCGGCGGCCCCTGCGGCAGCGAGTGGCGCTCGGAGGGCAGGTGGGCCTGCGGGGGGCTGCCCGCGCCGCCTCCCGCGCCGCCTCCCGCGCCCCCGCCCGCGCCGCCGCCCGCGCCCCCGCCCGCGCCGCCGCCCGCGCCCCCGCCCGCGCCCCCGCCCGCGCCGCCTCCCGCGCCCCCGCCCGCGCCGCCGCCCCCGTCGCCGCCCTTGAGCTCGCCGAAGTCGTAGAGGCTCCGCAGCGCCGACATGTCGTAGGCTTCCGTGTCCTGCTCGCCGCCGCCTTCGTCGTTGTATTTGATGACGTTGTCCCGCATGTCCTCATCCTCGTCCGAGCTCAGGTGGCTCTTGTGGTGGCGCCTGAGGGTGAGGATCAGCAGCACCAGCACTGCGAGGGGGACAGAGGGGGCGACTGAGGGCCGAGCCCCTCCCAGGGCGTTAGGAGGAGCCTCTACCCCGTCTCCTCCCGCCTTCTGCCAGCAGAGTGGGCCCAGCCTCAGCACTCCTACAGATTTCTTAGAATTCTGTTTTTTTTTTTTTTTTAAAAAAAGCCGTTCTTACAGTCAGAACTGAGCTCAGTGTCTGGAGAGGTAGTGAGCTACCCATCTCGGGAGGTATGCAAATCAAGGCTAGATTACCTCTGGGGTGGAGGTAGCCAACGGGAGAGCAGTGTTAAAGGTTTTCCTGGGTGTGGAGGCCCGAGGTCTCCCTTCTCAGCTCTATGAAGAGATACATTCTCTGAGGACTCTAGATGTTGGGGGTGTGAAGCAGGCAGCTGAGAAACAGATGGAGCTGGGGAGGGGATGTGAAAGATGTCCTTCACTCTGACCTCCCTTTCACCGTCACCCTCCTCTGTCCACACCAGAGGTCCTGAGCTCCTCCTACTCAGCCCTTTGGTTCTCAGGTCAAGGTCTGCAGGAACCCTGAGAGCCGCCGGCCAGGTACCCTCCAAGATCCCCCAGGAAGGGGCTCCTTCCTCTTATCATACTGGTTTTCAAAGTGCGGCCCCTGGGCAAAAGCAGCATCCCCTGGGAGCTTGTTAGAAATGCAGATCCTTGGATCCTGCCACTAATCTTGTGGCAGTGGACGGGGATGTGTGTTTTAACAAGACCCCCAGACAGGAAGAGGCAGCTCAAGTTTGAAAGTCACAGCTCTGCCACAGACCAGACCTTGCTGTTTTACCACGTCTGTCTCCACCCCAAAACGCAAACCCTAAGCTACCCTTGAGGACCTGGGAAATGTTCCCCTGGCTTGGTGCCTGGCATGCAGTGAGCACTTGAAGCATGCTTGTTGAATGAATGAATGACTGAAGGAAGAGTTGGACGGAGACATGGATAAGTGAATGAATGATTGTCCCCTCCTGGCTTTCCTCACTTGATTTCTAGGACTCCACACTCTCCTCCTCCTCCTCCTCCCACTTCACTGAACACCCATTCTCCATCTTCTAAGCATCTTCTCCTTGCCTTTCTTAATTCAGATGTCCTAGGACTCAGACCCTGGTTCTGTATCCATGCTCCCTCTCTTGGAGCTCTCCTTCAGTCTTATTACAGCTTTAAAAGTTCCGTTTAGAAACTGACAATTCCCATATCTCAGCCTCCAGCCTGGACCTCTTCCCTGAAATCTAGATCGTACATTCCATTTCCTACTCAACGTGTCCTCTTGTTGACCAAGAAAGTCTCAAATTTAACATGTTCAAAGTGAAATACTAATTTTTTCCCCTTTCCCACCCTTAGTCTCCCCTTTCTCAGTGTTAGCATCCCCAACTTTTCAATTACTTGGAGCTTTTAGGTCTCTTCTGTTGACTGCTAAATCTCAGGGTCTAGCACATAGGAGGGACTCGATGGATGTATAGGTAAATGATGATGGATGGCTAGACAGACAGATGGACAGACATGTACCAGGTACTGTGCGGGGCACTGGATTCTTTTTGCTCCTTCAAACAGCTCCAGTGGCCAGAGCTGGCTGCAAGGGCCATGGGGCAGGGCATCTGCTCACCACCTAACAAGGTAGCTTGTGATAGGGAAGAGCACAGGAGCTGGGGACAGGCCCGGAGGGAGGCCACAGGGAAGGAAGGTGTCAGGAGAGAATGGAAAGATGGATGGATGGCTTTCGGAGCAGAGGCTGGGAGCTATGGAGGGGGATGCCCACGGGAGCAGATGGTGAGGTTTGTGGGCGGCGGGCGACAGATGTGCCAGGCCTGATCAGCGATTCCGCCTGTCACCTTTAGAGCACTGATGTGCACTTTCTTCGTTTGTGGGCAATTAGGCAGAAATTTGTTTGCATTGCCTCGGAAAATGAAACCGCTGTAAAGTGCACCCTCTGGAAAAAGGGTTTCTGAGCCATGAGCTGGGATGGGGAGAGAAAGCAGGGGCTCCCAACTAGGAGGAGCCTGCCCAGGGCCCTTCAGGGGCCTGAGGAGGTACAGCCTGGCCATGGGCAGGTCCTCAGAGGGTGGACAGAGGCCATGCGCGTTCTAGGCAGCGAGGGCGGGGGAGGCAGCTGACATCTCCCAGGGAGCACAGCAAAGCTGGAATCTACACTTGGACCTCCCTTGAGCTCCTCGAGCTTTGGCCTCAGCGCCCTTCTGTACTTGGGTGGCCATAGCTGTGACAGGTGGCATATGGCCACTCAAATCCAGGTTAGCTTTTGAAACTTGACCTCTTCACTGGGGACACTTTGGGGTTCAGATGGCTGCTAGTGGGGTGGTACCAGTGTGGATTTTGCCCCCCATCCCCCCACCACCAATGACTTGAGATTTTGCTTTCAGTTTAGATTCATAGCAGGTGGTAGTTAGAGGAGCAGAGCACACAGACTGAGAAGACCTAATATCAAATCCGAAGGCTATCTAGTACCCTTATACCAGCCACCTAACCTCTCAGAGCCTCAGTGTTTTCATCTGAAAAATGGGATAATATGCCTGGCCATACAGTTGTGAGGTTCACAATAGCCCTTTTACTAAAAGTCCTACGTAGAGAATAAAAAAGAATTTTTAAAAATATGATTGGTTTTTAAAAATAAGGGCGGGGTTTGGGCTGTGCAGGGGGTGGCCCACGGTGAACTCGGTCCTGGAATTTGTGGCGGGGCCGCTCTGCTCTTAGAAGACTCCTCATGGGGACTGCGTGTTAGAGCTTGGAGATGGTTCCACCAGCCCATCCTCACGTGGAGAGGGAAGCTGAGGCCCCATGCGGGCTGGTTAGGAAGGAAACCCAGGAGCCCAGGATGGGGGTCAATCAGGCAGGGGTGGGTGGCTCTCGAGGGACTCACCGACCAGGATGAGAACGCAGACCAAGAGGGCGATGAGGGCGCCGGGGCTGAGGGAGGCAGCCATAACAAAGGCCGTGGTGTTGCACGACTGGATGGCACCAGAGCTGTCGCAGCCACAGATGCGGATGGTGAGCGTGCCCGTGCTGCTCAGCGTGGGCGGCCCGCTGTCCACTACCAGGATGGGCAGGAAGAACACATCCTGCTCCTGCCGGTTGAAACCCACGTGCTGCGTGTGCACTGCAGCGGTGTTGTCTGTTCCAGAAGAAGGGGGTGCAGTGTGACTTGGGGCCCGGGGTCAGCATCCTTGTCCTAGCCACCTCCTGATTGCACCCCAAGATTTGCCTCCCTATGCTCCAAACTACAGCCTCCCAGTGGACTCATGGGTCTCTTGTCTGATCTCCCAAAATTCTGCACCAGCTGCCTCCAAATTGTGCCCTCAGCTGTCCGAAGATCCTGTCTCCACGTAGCCCACAACTCTGTCCTCAGCCATCCCAAGATTCTGTTCTCAGCTATTCTAAGACTGTCCTCAGCTGTGCCAAGCTCCCCAGCTATTCCAAGATTCTGTCCCCAGCTAGGCCAGGGTCCTGTCCCTGGCTATGTCAGGTTTTTTTTTTTTTTTTTTTTCTTTTTTTTGCCATTTGTCTCAACAGCCTGTTTTTGTTCGAGATTCCACCCCAGCTTCCCAGCGTATTCTGACCTTACAAGTCCTAGGGTCCTTGGGTTATGGTTTGTTGGGCCCTGACAAGTCCTGGATTATCAGAAGGGACTGGAAATGCTGGCTGGCATCTGCCTTTGGCTGTGGAATCTTTCTGTCCTTCATATCCCAAGGCCAGTTGAGAGTCCTGGAGCCTGACAAGGAGTCTCTGCCTAAGAGGCTGAGCCTAGAGGGCTAGGGGTGTGGTGAGGGGCCTGATGAGGGGCTCTGGAGCATCGAGGTCTCCTTACCCACATCTTTCTTTTTCACACAGGCGGCCAGAGAGGACAGTGAACAAACACAATGGAACTCATGGCACTGATTCAGCCTGTCACTGGGGAAGCCAGGCAGGACGCAGGGGGATGGTGGCTGCGTTGGAGCACAGGCTGAGGTGACAGGTGGCACCCCCTTCTCCGCCCTTCCTACCTCCTTCACACCTGTTCTGTAGGAGTCAGGCCACCTGACCCTCTGTCATTCTGATGGCCCCTCTCAGTTCTGCACACAGGGGTACGAAGTGCCCAGAGCTCCGAAGGCTGCCGTCCGCCCTTCACAGCCAACTCTGCCAAGGGGGGCCCTGCCTTCCTGCTGGGGACCTCCAGTCCTCCTCCTCCCCTCGGTCTTCAGTCTGGTCTCTCTAATCTGAGAGCCAGACCTGAGCGATCTGTTGGCAGCCTGGATTCCTTGCCCTGCTTCATGGCCCCAGTTAACCCAGCCCCTTCCCTAGCTGCCCCCAATTCAGTGCCCCAGATCTGGCCTTTCTCATCATGGACGCCATGTAAGAGAAGGGGCCCTGGGAGCGTCTGACTCGTGGGCTTTGGCAATCTTGGAAGTGGACTGCAGGTCCAGAGGCAGCATGACTGGCCACGAGCTGGAGACTGCCCATGAGGTGTTGGGCACATGAGGATTCATTCCATCAGCCTGTCTCCTTTTATACACATTTGAGAATTGCCACTAAAATGTTGAAAAATAATGCAAGTCTGTCATTTACTAGCGTGGGAAACCCACTGACCTGCTGCTTCTTCTTCTCCTTCTTTTTTTTTTTTTTTTTTTTTGAGGCAGAGTCTCACTGTGTCACCCAGGCTGGAGTGCAGTGGCATGATCTCGGACAACCTCTGCCTCCTAAGTTCAAGGGATTCTCCTGCCTCAGCCTCCTGAGTAGCTGGGACTAAAGGTGCCTGCCACCACACCCAGCTAATTTTTGTATTTTTAGTAGAGACAGGGTTTCACCATGTCGGCCAAGCTGGTCTCAAACTCCTGACCTTGTGATCTGCCCACCTTGGCCTCCCAAAATGCGGGGATTACAGGCATGAGCCACCGTGCCCGGCCCCACTGAGCTTCGCTAAGCTTCAGTTTACCCATCTGTAAACTCAGAAAGGGTATCACGCAGGTGTGAGAATTAAATGGTATAATTCACACATAACCCTTAGAAAAGTTCCCAGCCCAAAGAAATGCTTAATAAATGCTGGTTAAAATTTTTTCGGACTCCGCCCCCATCTTCCCCATCCTGCACCCGCTGCTGGCTCCCTGTCTAGGCCGCCCTGCCTTTGCTCGTAAAGTTCCCGATATCTGGAACACCCTCTTCACCTTCCTGCCTGGGCAAATTCCTCATCCGTCATGCTCTAGCTAAATGTCACCTCCTTTCTTGTGGCCTCCTTTCTCCGCTTCCCTGGGAAGGAAGGATTTATGGCTCCCCCCTCCCTGCTCTGACTACGCAGGTGCCTGCACAGCTCTGTTCCAGCACTTGTCACGTTGTGTTAAGTTAGTGTGCGCCTGTTTCTCCAGTGCATGGCTGGCCAGGGCTGGCACGGAGCCAGTCTTCAAGAGCAATCCTTGAATGAACCACAGCTTTTGGGAGAACTGATGGTCTTGGGTCACCTCCTCAGGTCACTGCTGCCACCCTGTCCCCAGAGCTTACACGGGGTGGTCACACTGAATGACAGCTCTGGTGGCCATCCCAGTGAAACAGAAGCAATTGAGGCAGAATCTTGGGCTCGCTGGGTTGGAAAGCTTTGTGAACTTGGCAAGGTTGAGCCAAGTTCGACAGTTCAAACTAGCGACATTCAGGCTTGAACTCTAGCTCTCCTGCTAAGGGCGCATCAACCCCGCTGGATTGAAAAATCTGCCTTCCACTGGGGAAGAAAGAAGGCTGGAGGGCAAGATGGGGAAAGAGGGAATGGCATGGGACCCATTTGCATGTATATTTTTTATGCATCAAGGACTCTCTGCATATTTTAAATGCATAGTAATGCTTAATCCTCACAACCCATTAGGAGTTGTGGCATCATTCCCATTTTGTATATATGGAAATTGTGGCTCAGAGACGAGTGACTTGTCTGAATTTTTCCAGTGAAAGCACTCTTCCTTTCTTCCATCCATCCATCCAACAAATCTTTTTTTTTTTTTTCTTGAGACACGGTCTTGCTCTGTCACCCAGGCTGGAGTGCAGTGGTGTGGCCTCAGCTCACTGTGACCTCCACCTCCCAGGCTCAATCAATCCTCCCACCTTAGGTTCCTGAGCAGCCAGGACTACAGGTGCATACCACCATGTGCACCTAATTAAAAAAAAAAAATCTAAAAGTTTTTTCTGATGTACTGACGAGGTCTCATTATATTGTCTAGGCTGGTCTCAAACTCCTGGGCTCCTCTTGCCTTGGCCTCCCAAAGTGCTGGGATTACAGGTGTGAGCCACCATGCCTGGCCTCCATCCAACAAATCTTTATTAACTACTATGTGCTAGGTACCATGCTATTCACTGTGAGAAAACAATAGAGAGCTAAGCCAGCTCACAGCTGGTCCTGGATCAGAGCTCATATTTCAATGTGAGAAACAATGCTAATCAGATAAGCCCCCAATTTAGTCTACAATTACAAACCATGGTGAGTGCTGTGAAGGAAGAATATAGGAAGAGCACATAGCAGAGGACCTGAGCCAGCTGAGGAGGTTGGGGAGAGCTTCTTGGAAGAAGTGATATGATTCCTGAGCCTGAACGATGATTGTAGGGAGAGGGAACAGTACATGCAAAGGCCCTGGGGCTGGAAGAAGCATAACACATTCAGGGACACTCAGGCCTTTGTGGCTGGAGGGATGAGGGTAATAGCTATGATGAGTCAAGATGAGGCTGGGGGAGGAGGCCGGTGCTCACTGTGGGAAGCCTGGGAGGCTGTGGTAAGGAATTTGGGTCATTTTCTTTTTCTTTCTTTCTTTCCTTTCTTCTTTCCTTTCTTTCCTTTCTTTCCTTTCCTTCCTTTCCTTCCTTTCCTTCCTTTCCTTCCTTTCCTTCCTTTCCTTCCTTTCCTTCTTTCCTTCTTTCCTTCTTTCCTTCTTTCTTTCTTTCTTTCTTTCTTTCTTTCTTTCTTTCTTTCTTTCTTTCTTTCTTTCTTTCTTTCTTTCTTTCTTTCTTGAGACAGAATCTAGCTCTGTTGCCCAGGGTGGAGTGCAGTGGCGCAATCTCGGCTCACTGCAACCTCTACCGTGGGTTCAAGCAATTCTCCTGCCTCAGTCTCTGGAATTGCTGGGATTATAGGCGTCTGACACCACGCCCAGCTAATTTTTGTACTTTTTAGCAGAGACTAGGTTTTAGCATGTTGCCCAGGCTGGTCTCAAACTCCTGGCCCCAAGTGATCTGCCCGCCTTGGCCTCCTAAAGTGCTGGGATTATAGGTGTGAGCCACCACTCCTGGCCAGAATTTGGGTAATTTTCTTAAAAGCAACAGGAGGTCATTGATTGATGGGTTTTAAGCAAAGAAGTGATCTAGTGACAAACCCGTTCATTCAAGAGCAAGTAGGAATTGAGCACCATCTCTCTATCAGGACTATTCGAGCCGCTGGGAATACTGCAATGGATGAGACGGATGTAGTCCCTGTCCTTGCTGGGCGTGTGTTCTAGTTGAGGGAGCTTATCATCTAAAATGCAGGAGCTGATGTGGAAGAACAGCCAGGAAGCTCTCGTGTGTTTTAGGTGTGCGATAACAGTAGTAGTGGAGGCACAGAGAAGTAGGAAGATTTGAGAAATGAGCGGCTGGCTCCGGCTCAGCCTCGGATTGCCAAGCAAGAACAGGGATGTTTGTCTCTCAGGGTTGCTGTCTCGGGCCGTGGGACCATATGTTCTGGGAACTCTGGTCCCCACCACTCCTCCACCCCATGAAGGGGAATCCCCAGGCATCATCACTGAATGTATCAAGCTGCCCTCCTAGGCAGCAGCTGGCTTCTGCTGGGGAAGCCGCTGGCCACCCCAGCCCCCTACCCCACCCTTCTAGGTGGGATCTGTGCCCAGTGCTGCATCCATCCATCTGGCCTGACATACATCAGTGTCAATCCCTGGCTGCAAAGGCAATATTTATAAATCACGTTTCCAAACTGGCTACACATTTGTACAAAGAAACAGATGGGTTGGGGTAGCCGTTTGTCACCTAGGATATTTATACAGTGAGGAGGAGGGGGCTTGGCAAGTGGTGGGAAGGGGCTGAGGGACTGGAGGAGGAGGAATTCCACGGCTGCTGTGACCTCAGCCTGCTGCTGCCACCTTGTCCCCGGAGCTTACACCAGGTGGCACTCTGGATGGCAGGTCTGGTGGCCCCCCCCCCAGCTAAACAAAAGCAATTGAGGCAGAATCTTGGGCCCCTTGGGTTGGAAAGCCTTGTGAACTCGGCAGAGTTGAGCCAAGGCTAGCTGTGTTTCCTGTGACCAGCTCAGGATACTACTGGAATAACGAGTAGGCAGGAATGTACCGGTTGTTAAAATATTGAAATACTTCCAAAAAAGGTTTAAATCGCTGTTGACTCTGAGCCTCCCAAGTCCCTCCCTGCTGCCTCAGCCTTTCCCCCTGGCATCCTCCCAACTTTGACACAATCAAGCCACGAAGGAGTTAGTGCCTGGCAAGGCAGGGTTTCCGGGGTCCTGTTCCGGGTTTTGGCCAGCGTCCTTTCTGATTGGCTAGCTGAACTGTACTGGTTGTTAAATATGTTATTATTTTTCATTATTTATTTTTATTGATTGATTGACTGAGACAAGGTCACACTCTGTCTCCCAGGCTGGAGTGCAGTGGTGCAATCGTGCTCAATGGAGCCTCAAACTCCTAGCCTCAAGCGATCCTCCTGCCTCAGCCTCCTGAGTAGCTGGGACTACAGGTGTGCACCACCACACCCAGCTAATTAATTTTTTTTTTTAAGAGATGGGTTTTCACTGTGTTGCTCAGGCTATTCTCAAACTCCTGGTCTCAAGGGATCCTCCTGCCTTGGCCTCCCAGAGTGCTGGGGTTATAAGCATGAGCCTTAGATATTTTTAACAGGACTCCCAGGGATACAGATAGGTCTGGCTTCAGAGGCCACTAAGGCCTCTTGTATTGGGGTGTGGGTGTGTAAAGGCCCTGAGAAGGATCCCAGACCTGTTCCAAGGCCAGAAGGACACCACGTGATCTGGCCTCCTCGCTGATCACATCTCTCAGTCCTGTCTCTTACTCACGCTAACCCTGCATGTGTCCTCCATTCCTAGACTGTCCCAGTCCTGCCCATCGCAGGGCCTTTGCACTTTCTGTTTCTTCACTGGGATGGTCATTTTCTCTCATATCCTTTAGATCCCTCGGAGAGGCTTTCCCAGCCTACCGTATTTAAGAAGCCACCATGCCCAGCCCCTGCTTTACTTTTCACTGTTTCATCAAACACATTTTATCAAACACCTACTATGCGCCAAGCCCTGCTCTAGGTACCCAGGGTTGAACAAAGTCAAGTCCAGACCCTTGTGTAGATTGCTCACCTTAGCCACCTATCATCCCAACATACTTTTTCATTTGCGTAATTTCTGTGTCACCTCACTAGAATATGGACCAGGTTTTGTTGTATTTGCTGTTGGATTGCCAGGACCCAGAGCAGACCCTGACACAGAGGCTTTGTATCTCAATAATTGCTCAGTAAATAATTGCTGAATGTAGAAATTGACATTTCTAGGTATTAACACTATATCTTGGTGGCCCTTATCTTGTTGGGGCTACCTAGCTGCTCAAGGCAGAAGGTGTTATCATCCCATTCTAGATGATGAAACTGAGGCTTAGAGAGGAACAGGTGCCCCAGCACTTTGGGAGGCCAAGGCGGGTGGATCACCTGAAGTCAGGAGTTCGAGACCAGCCTGGCCAACATGGTGAAGCCCTGTCTCTACTAAAAATACAAAAATTAGCCGGGGATGGTGGTGTGTGCCTGTAACCCCAGCTACTCCGGAGAATGAGGCAGGAGAATCTTTTGACCAAGGGAGGTGGAGGTTGCAGTGAGCTGAGATCGAGCCACTGCACTCCAGCCTGGGCGACAGAATGAGAGGCTGTCTCAAAAAAAAAAAAACCTCCAAAAAAACAAAAACAACAACAACATAAAAAAACCCCGAGAGGACCAGGTGCTTGCTAGGGTTGTATAGAGCACCCTTCGCTGAGCCTGGTCTCTTATTTCCAGTCTGGTGACTGCCCCTTCCCTCAGTCTGTTCCTTAAAGGTTCAAATGTGAACATCATGAGGAACTCATGAGAGCCAGAAGAGGGGAATCTCACAGTGGACTCAGGCGGGGTGGGGCAGTTTGCTTTCCAGGTAGTGTGCTTAGGCAGGAGGCACGCTGGACCTGAGATGGGAGTGCATTGAATCCTACCCACACCACCGAGGCCCTCTGTGACCCTGGGCAGGGCCCTTTCCCTCTTAGAGTTTCAGTTTCATCACCTGCAAAATGGGGACAGGGGTCAGAAAACTACCTCACTGGCTGTGAGGATGCAGAGAGAAATGTGAGTGGGTCTGGTGTGGTGTCTCATGCCTGTAATCCCAGCTCTTTGGGAGGCCAAGGTAGGAGGATTGTTTGAGCCCAGGAGCTCGAAACCAGCCTGGACAACACAGCAAGACCCCATTTCTACAAAAAATAAAAAAATCAGCCAGGTATGATGGTGTGCACCTGTAGTGCCAGCTACTCTGGAGGCTGACGCAGGAGGACTGTTTGACCCTAGGAGTTCAAGGCTGCAGTGAGCTACGATTGCAGCGCTGCACTGCTGCCTGGTGACAAAGCGAGACCTTGTTTTAAGAACAATTCCACAAACCAGAAAAGGAATGTGAGTGGAATAAAGCAGTTTTTAAACTGCATCGTGGGCTGGGCACAGTGGCTCACATCTGTAATCTCAGCACTTTGGGAGGCGAAGGCAGGCCAATAGCTTGAGCCTGGGAGTTCAAGACTAGTCTGGGCAATACAGCAAAAATCCAGTCTCTACAAAAAATACAAAAATTAGCTGGGCATGGTGGCACATGCTTGTAGTCCCAGCTACTTGGAAGGCTGAGGTAGGAGGATTGCTTGTGCCCGGGAGGTGGATGTGGCAGCGGGCCGCTGCACTCCAGCCTGGGTGACAGAGGGAGACCCTGTCTCAAAAAAAAAAAAAAAAAAAAAAAAAAAATCAAATAAAAAATCATAACCCTTCAGGGTGGGGGTGCACGTGGCTTAGCTCAGTCTTCACTCAGAACGGGGGCTCTTTCCACCCTGGACTCTGGCAAAATCACTCCTCATTTATTCCTGTCTATGTCTTCCCATCTGCCATTTCTCATCTTTGGGACGCCCTCCTCCACTCCACCAGCCCACACCCTGCTTGTGTTTGGCCAGTGGGCTGGGTAGCAGCTCCAGCTTGGCCCAGACTTTCCATGTGATCTTAGATCCAACACAGGCCCTGTGGATGCGTCCATCCCTCTGTCTATAATACAGGAACAGGGCAGGGAGACTGTGCCCCTCCCTCCTTGCATCCTAGGATTTGGAGGCTCACCTTGGATGTCAAGCAGAGAGAAATGAGGGTTGCTGGGAGCTTCAGGCACCAGGCGGAAATAGAAGCGGTGCCCGCCTTGGGGCTCATCTCTGTCCACCACGCTGATGGTCTGGATGAGCTGAGGGGTGAGAAGGGGGATAGGGGGCTAGTGGTGAGGCTGACACCAGTCTGGGCCCAGGTAAGAGGGTGCTGCTGGCCAGTCCTGGAGGCAATCCCCAGCCCCAGCCACATAGGGGTACCTGGCCTGGCTTGGCATCCTCGCATACAGCTGCCTCGTAGGGTGTGGCCAGTTCTGGGGGATTGTCGTTCACATCCAGGATTCGGATCCTCAGGGATGCCCGGGATAGCTGGGCATGATTGTCTGCAATGAGAGCACAGGAGCAGGGGAGAGGCATCAAGAGTGAGAACTAGATAACCTCCTGTCTACTGCGAGGACAGCAGTGGGCAGTGGGCTCACACTGAGAGATTTGTGGGTTAACCAAGTTGGTACAAGCACCGGAACTGGGAACATTCGGGGATAAGTTGGTAATCATCCTTGTGACCATCACCACCATTACCATCAGCCTTGGCACCATGGGTATTACCACTACAAGCCTCACCAGCACAGTCGCCAGTAGCACCCATTGCTGTCACCAACAGCATCACCACTGTCAGCATCAACACCACCATCACTGTCTCCACGATGGCTGCCTTTGCCGTCACCACCACTGTTACTATTACCATTGCCATCATTAAGCCATTACCAATACCACCGTTAGCATTATCATCAGTGCGTCTACCAGCATAACTATCAGTACCACCATCACCATCCTGACAGTGCTGCCATCACCATTGCCATCGCTACCACCACCATCAGGTCATCAGGTCATCACCATCACTGGCATCACCATTAGAATTAGCACCACCACCACCAGAACCACATCCTCTAGTACTACACTCATCATCTGTACCGCAAAGAATACTAACGCCATCACCATCACCACCCTCACCACTGCCACCAACCCCATCACCATCACCAATATCACCATCACCATCATCATCACCAATACCACCACCATCTCTTCCATAGTCACCACAACCATTACCAGCTCACCTGTTACCACTATCATCCCGTCGTAATCACCAATATCACCATCACATCCCTGGCCCCCAACAACACTGTCATTACCACTGCCACCCCCCTCCGCCCCACCACCACAGAGCACACAGCATGCACGTGGAGCAGATACAACCATTATTTGGAGTATCCAGGCAGAAATCCTGTGGTTTGGTACAATTTCTATCACCATATTGCAAAGGAGAAACTAAAACATGGGATGCTTTCGAGACATGGGTCAGCTGGCAACTAAACTCCAAAACCTCTCTTTTCTCAAGACCTGATCCTAAAAGCGCCAGACAAGTCCAAGGAGGTAGATCTTGGCCAGCAAAACTATGATGTTCTCACCCCTCCAAGTTGGGATGTCTTCAAGGTCATGGTCCCTGTCATATTTATCTCTGGGTTACCAGCAGTATGGGATATGCTACAGGTCAATTCGAAGACATTAATATTTGCTGAATGAATAAATGAATGAATGAATGAATGAAGCCTGGAAGGACTGAGACTGCAGGAGGCTTGAATTCCAGGCATGGCTGTGTCCCTGACCCAGTGTTTGGTTTTGGGTAAGACCCTGCCTTCTCTGACATCAGTTTCCACACCTGGAAAATGAACAGAGGGCATAGTGATTATGAGCAATGCTGGGTAGTTCTGATTCCAGCTCTGCCGCTTTATGTCTGTATAATCTGAGCCATGTAATTTGACCTCTATGTGCCTCAATTTTCTCACTTGCAAAGTGGGTCTAATATTGACCCATTTATGCCTAGTGTTCCATTATTGGAACACTGAGCATGTGGAAGTTATTTATATCCTACTGCTCAAAGTCATCGCTCAAGGTCTGATTGCAAAAATTCAAAAAATTGCAACCTCAGGCATAAATGGGTTAATAGCTGGGTGAAGAGACAGATTGAGTTAATATCTGCAGGGCATTTAAAACTGTGTGTACAACACACAGCAAGTGCTGCATGAGCGTTTGTAAATAAACAGACATCCTCAAAGGGTCTTATCAGCCATGACATTAAATAACTCTAGGATGTAGAATACTTTATCCCAGCCTGTCCTGTCTGAACAGTGCCCTGAATGTTGGTACTTTCTAACCCCCGACCAGCCCAGACCTCTCAGTGCTCTCTGATGCCCCATCCTCTGCTATCTTGGCCCAAAGTACATTACTGACACGTTCCACCTGCCAGCGACCTCAGTGACATCTCCTGGGGGAGGAAACGACACCTCACTTCCAAGCAGGGACTTGGAAGATGGGTATCTCTGGCTGGGCTGGCAGGGAGCTCTCTTAGGGACAGCCTGAAAGCTTCCAAGCATCCAGGCTCCCCATGAGTTTCCTGGGGAGTGGGACTAGTCGATTGCCTCCTGCTGTGAACCTGGGGTCCGCTGTGTGCTGACGGCAGCTGCTCACATGTTGATAAAGAGAGAAACAGAGATAGGAGGGCGGGTGCAGCCGCCTCCTGGGGGGCAGGTCAGGAAAAGGAAGGGGCTGAGTTCTTAATTAACTGAGACCCCAGCTTCTCTCTGGAGTTCCTCTTAGCCAGGGGCACATTATCTTCTCAGCTCACCCAGATCTGCCACTCCAGTGATTAGAGGGGGCTTTTCCAGGGCGAGAGATGGGAGTCGTGACTGGGAATGCCGGGTGAACCGTTATTTTTAAGAGTGCGTTGCCGGAGAATTTCAACAGACAGACGGCGGGTGGTTTTGGGAGGAGGGAGGTGAGGCCCACAGCCAGGAACAGGCGCCTCTCTCCTGGAAGAGGCAGAAGGAGAGTAGAGGGGGCGGCCAGGGCCTAGTGTCCCTGCAGGGCACTTTCCCCTGCAGTGGAGGGTGGTGGGGCTGTAGCGGCTGGAGGGAGAGACAGGGTCCTACGGGCCATGTCGAAGGTAGAGCAGGAGGGACTGCTGAGTGGGTGATCCCTCCCGGAGTGCTGGTCTCACTGCGGATGAGATCCCTATTATAGCACCCTTTGCTTTGGGCTATGCTGGGCCTCTCCTACCTCTTCTTGTAAAATGTCACAGGTCACCTTGTGGGAAAGCCCTAATGTGCTTGGCATGAGTGAAAGTCTCAGACCTAAGAGGTGGGGCAGTTGAGTGACCTCTAAATTGCCGAAGTTGCTGTCTGCAGATCTTATTCTAGGAACTCCTGAATTTGGGGCTAGCCTGGAAGCTCAGAGCTCATGGGCTGGCCCCAGAGCAGCACCCATTGCCACTGCCATTGCCATTGTGGCAGTGTGTCTCCAGCATGACTACATTACAATCACCTGGGAAGCCTTTAAACAACACCGACACCCACAGCTTGCTCATGGATTTTTTTTTTTTTAACAGTTCCAGGGGATCCACCTGTAGCAAGGTTTGTAAACCACCACCCTAGGGTGACTGGGAGGTGGGGGACCCAGCCTGGCTGGCTTCCTCCAAACCCCTCCTATCGCAGTTAGTATCACTTATAAGAATAAAAATAATCCTATTTTTGCCACCTTAAATGTTTCTAAGATGAAACAAGGAATCCATCAGTTGATTAAGCTTGACCTCCTGTGCAGGATTTTCCATTTCACAACACCCTCTCTTTTTATGACCTCATGTCATCTTTGAAATAACCCTTGAAGAAGGCCTTCTTAATCCCACTTTCTGGATGAGGAAACTGAGGCCCACGGAGGGGCAAGGGTTTTCCTCACAGCCCTAGGTGAGTCAGCAGCAGAGCTGGGGCTGGGTCCGAAGCCTCCCGACTCCACATTCACCGCTTGGTCCTGATACGACATCAGGGGCCCTCCTGCTGCCTGAGCATCTGTCCATTCAGTGACAGCTGTGGCTTAGACCTGGGCCCAAGCGGCTCTTACACAATGGCCAGTGGCAGGTGCCCCCTCCAAGGACTGGGTCCCCCACAGCCCTCCCCTCTTGGCTTTTCAGTTCAGCTGACTGACATGCAAATTAGTTTAATTATTTCTTCTTCTAAAATAAATTATATTTTGCAGTAGCTGCAATATGTTGTGTCAGGCAAAATTACATTCAATATTTTTAAACTAATTGATGCAGCCTTGAGGAAGGCTGATTGACAGCCCGGGGCTGAGCAGGCCTGCAGCCTTAACCGATTCCTAAATTAAAATTACACGTGCTTTGGCCCGGTGCTTCCTCCTTGAGCTGCCTCACCATTAATCCGGGGAGGTGGCAGGTGAAGCCCCGGGGGGGGTCTGAGAGGCCTGAGGAGGCTGGGCGGCTCAGGGTGCCTCAGGGAGAGCCCACGCTCGGGACAGGAGAACTGCTGTGGAGTGGGGCAGGTCTCTGGCCTCCGCTGGGCCTCAGAGTTTCTTCTGTGTAATGGACGGGGGATTGGACCAGACAATCTGGACCTGAGACCTGTGCTTTTTGCTGACAGTTGTGGATCAAGCATCTCCTTTGTACCAAGGACACAGCAGTCAATGACAGCATGGTCTCGGTCTGGTGGCAGGGACGGAGATTACTCCAGACTGTGAAGAGCTGAGGGAAAAAAAAGTTCAGGAGCTGTGAGAGCTTGGAGCAGGGGGTCTTGGCTGGTGGGAGGCAGGATGTTTTTCCTGGACTAAGTGACATTTCTGCTGAGTCCTGCCGAGTCCTGACTGGGAAGTAATTGTGCAAGGGGGGCGGGAAAGGAAAGATTGTCTCAGGTAGTGGGATTGGCACATGTGAAGGCCCTGGGGCGGGAGGGGAGGCTGTGGATAACGACACTCTGAATCTCTTCCAAGGAGGATCCCAGCCGCTAGTACAGTGACTCATCTGACATCCGACCCATCTGAGTGAGCGAGGGGACAGGGCTAGGGGCCGGTGGGAAGGGAAGAGGAGACGGGGCCTGGCCTGGTGCCCCTGCTAGGGCACTCCTAGGAATGTGCTCCTCCCTGGAAGAACGGCAACAAACGCATATTAAGCACCTGCCAAAGACCAGGGTCTGGGCGGCACTGTTTCATCCTGCCAACCATGCTGGGAGGCAGAGACTGGTATTGTTGCTGTTTCACTGATGAGGAAACAAAGTCAGAGCGGCGGCCCAAGGTCTCATAGGAGCTGGGACTCAAACCTGGCCTGGTTTAAAGGGGGATTTTTAAACCACCTTTCATGTCTTTAGGTGTCAGAATCCATTTTGCCTTCAAGGCCCCAAACAAATGTCCCTGCTTCCTCCAGGAAGCTTTCCTTGATTGCTCTTGGTTCTGGGTGATCCAAGGATAAGCCCAAGTCCCCCATGCCCACAAGGCCCCCTGTGATCATCCTGCTGCAGCCTCCCTGGCCTTGTCACTACCCCTCTCTCCCTCTTTTGCTCTGCTCCAAGTTCGCTCCTTTACCTCCTTCAGGTCTTTGCCCAGATTTCTTCTCGGAGAGGCCTCCCCTTAAGACCTTATTTCCATTCGCCCTTTGCCATCCTACCAGACCCTGCTTCTCTGCCTTGCTCCTCTTTGTAGCGTTTACCCCGCACTCTCTGTTTTTATTTAACTTGCTCATCCTCTGTCCATCTCCTCCTCTAGAAGGTAAGCAGAAGTTTTGTATACTTTCTTTACTGCTGCATCCACAGTAGCTACTTGCATGGTACATAGTAGGTGCTTAATAAAGACGTCCAGTGAACGGCTTCCAGGGTCTGTGGCATCCCTGACCATGCGCACGCTCCACGAGGGATGCTGGGGAGGTGCAGGGGAGAGACAGAGACCTCACTGGATGAGCTGACTCTGTTGTGTCAGGGATTGGGTCGCCTCCATTTCAGAAGCAGTCTAGTGCTGGGACCCTCTTCCTGCCTCTCTCTCTCTCTCTCGACCAAGGTTTTCTCATCAGTAAAACAAATGGAGTGGGATTCTGTGGTTTTCCTTGGCTGTCACAGAGAAAGAGAAGTGAAGCTGCAGAGTGGGAGTGGGAAGGAGAGTGGGGGGATTGGGAGGGGGAGAGAGGAGAGAGATCAGCTCGAAGAAAGCGCCTTCCCTCTCACTTGCAGTGGTGGGGACCCGGCAGAGCTTGGACCCTTTTCTCACTGTCGCCCCAGCCCCTCCTTCCTCCCCAAGGGAATTAAATTGCATCCAAACACCGGGCTCTGATTAGAGCTGGCCAGCTGGGCAGGAAGATTTATCATCCCAATTACAAGCCCGCCAAGACAAGCAGGCAGGACAGTGAGGCGTATGGGGCGAGCAGATGGGGGTGCTCCAGGGAAGGGGGTGTCAGGGCAGCCAGCAGTGAACTCCTTGCGCTCCCTGCCCTGTCCCCACACCTCTCTAGTGGGAACAGGAGGCTCAGGTGCCCTTCTCTGTCCCTCGAAGGAACTTCAATGATCTATTTGGCTTCCACATGGAGACTGGAAGCTTTGACCTTATTGGGGGGAAGTTTATTTCTCCCAGGGGTTAGGGAGGACTCTCGGTGAAGTAGGGACCCTGAAATTATAACATACCTGAAATTCAAGGGGGAGATGGGGGAAAGTTTCCTTTCCCAGGGGATCAGCTGGTTCCTAACGTTCTGGGCTGTCCTGCTGAGACCCCACAGATAGCACAAAATCTTTGTTCCTGTTGGGCTCCATTAGGTACTCAAGGTGGCGTAGGATCCCAGGAGTCATCCTGTCCAAGAGGAGCCCAGGCCTGATTCACACACCTCTGGTGACAGGGAGCGCACTGCCTCTCAAAGCGGCTGCGTCCATGCCGAGCCGTGACATGTCTGTCTCCTGGACAGCCTCCCTGGAGCTCCCAACCACCTGCCCTGGCCCCCGAGCCCAAAGCTGAGCCTGACATCGTCCCATCTGTTCCCCCGACGCCACGTCTGCCCCTTCCAAGCCACTCTTTCCACAAACCCAAGGAAACATTGGGGACCAAACATCTGATCATGTCACTCTTCTACTCAAAGACCTGTCACCTCCAGGAGATGTCTGGTTCCTCATGGGACATCAAGGCTCTTTCTGTACAGGCCCAGTGAGCTTCTTCACCCTCCCCTTGCCTCACATGCTCCCAACGCCCTCCCGCCCCAGAGCCTGGCCAAACCCAGCCTCTCTGTTCTCAGAATGGGCCTCGGACTTCCAAGTTCCCAGGTCTTTGCACACAGGGGGCTTTCTGCCTGGAGAACCCGAATCCCCTTTCTGCCCAGGGAGAAACTTCCTTGGCCTTTGAAATCCAGCTCAGATGTCCTCTTGGCCAGGTGCTGGTGCTCCCACTTGTAATCCCAGTGCTTTGGTTTGGCAGGCCAAGGTGGGAGGATTGCTTGAGCCCAGGAGTTGGACACCAGCCTGGGTAACATAGTGAGAGCCCCCTTTCTACCAAAACCAAACAAAACACACACACATACAAAACCAAAAATGGATGTCCCCTCCTCTGGGAAGAGTCTTCTGGCCCTTGCTGGTTGGGCTGTCCTACTGAGACCCCACGGATATCACAACATCTTTGTTCTTGTCCGGGTCCGTTAGGTACTTAGGTGGCACAGGCTCCCAGGAGTCATCCAGTCCAAGAGGAGCCCAGGCCTGATTCACACGCCTCTGGTGTACACGGCTGTACAGGCTCACTGGGCCTGTACAGAAAGGGCAAGTCTCTCCCTGGTCCTTAGGAATCACCATGAACTCATGACTTTCACTCTGTGTTGCTTTGGTTTGGGAGGCCAAGGTTGGGGGACCGCTTGAGCCCAGAAGTCTCTCCCACCCCCCTGTGAACTCTCAGGTCAGTGGTCAAGCCTCGTTCATCACCAAGTCCCAGAGCCTGGCCCATGCTGGGGTGGGTGACAAGAGGCCCCAGAAAACACTGGCTGGGGGTACATGGCTGGTGGGTGTGTGCAGGAGAAACTGAGCACTCTCCGCTGCTCAGACTCCCCTGCCACCTTCACTTTCCATCCCTGCACCTCCTCCAGCCTCCTCGGGCCCCCTCTATGGGCCTTCTGAGAGACACAGACTGGGAGTCAGAAAGCCTCACGGGGGACTCCCTTCCTTGGCCTCTGTCTCCCCAGGTACAGTACAGGATGGGTATGCGGCTGAAGTCCATGATCTCTGACATTCCCTCTCCTCTCAGATTCTTTTTCTGACCATTAAGAGCACCTACTGTGTGTCAGGCACACAATAGGCACCTGTGCTAGGCACTTGAGGCACATTATTTCTAATCTTTGGGGGATTTATGTTTTATAGAAAGCATTCAGCACAATGCCTGGCATACTGTAACCTTTAAGTCAACAGAAGCTGCCATTATTATTATTATTTGTTTTTTGAGATGGAGTCTTGGTCTGTCGTCCAGACTAGAGTGCAGTGGCACAATCTGAGCTCCCTGCAACCTCCACCTCCTGGGTTCGAGCCATTCTCTTGCCTCAGCCTCCCAAGTAGCTGGGATTACAGACGCCCACCACCACGCCCGGCTAATTTTTGTATTTTTAATAGAGATGGGATTTTGCCATGTTGGCCAGGCTGGTCTCAAACTTCTGACCTCAGGTGATCCACCCACCTCAGCCTCCCAAAGTGCTGGGATTACAAGTGTGAGTCACCGTGCCCGGCTGGAAGCTGCTATTATTAATAGTTATCATTGTCACAGCCATCCAGTAAAGTAGGTATGATTGTTACCATTTTATAGATGAGAAAACCAAGGTGACAAGATGGAGAGTGACCTGTCCAGGCCCACCCAACTGGGAATCACGTGACTAGAAGCAGTTCTTCCCCATCATGCATTCCTGTTTTTCCATCTGGGCAGGCAAGCCTGTTCATTTGTCCATTCAGTAGATGCACGTGCCTGCTGTGTGCCTAGCCTGTGTGAGTGCTGCAGGAATAGACTAGACCCTGCCCTCATGGAAGACACATTTTCCCAGGGAAGAGCGATCTTCGCTGAATACTCACACCGATGCATCTATAAATCATAACATGTGCTCTGTGGCATGCAGGGAAAAGCAGGGTGCTGTGAGACGTGACTTGGCCTGGGGTGACCCAGATGGGGAAGCTTCTGGCGAGTCTGGTTAACCCTTTGCTGTCCCGGACATCTAGCTATGACCCCTCCGGATCAGCTTAGGGCTGGGTGACTCCTGAGAGTATGGCTGGATGACCCCCTGGCACTCCCCCCTCCCAGTGTTGGCTTTCCAAGTCTCCCCTAGACCCCCCCCCCAGTCTCTTTGAAGACTGTCCCTTTACAACTGCCCTTTCCACCGAAGGATTCAGACACAAATTGTACTTTAAATTCAATATCAGTCATTAATATTTCATGATTACAAAACGTTAAAGATAATGTCAGTGGAAGGAGCGTCTGCATGGGCAGAATGGATGACTCAGAAGTTCGGGGAGAGGGGAGCCGGCATACTAAGTGGCTCGGGAGTCTTTGAGGTAATCCAGTGTGACAGGCGGCGGCTCCCGGCTGAGTGCAACATTCTCCGAGGTGCTCACCAAGCACCGCCGCTGTGTATAAATATTTCCCCTCTGATTCATGTCATCTCATGTTTGTTACGCCCGGGAGCAGGTGGGGCCGCTGTGACCCTCTGAGCTTCCCTTCTGTTTTTGAGGAAGCCACATGGACGCCCTGGCGGGAGGGCACGGGGCTGGACGGGCAGAGCCGGTGGCCATGCACCCGGGGCTCCTGCTGGCTCCTGGGAGGCGGGAGGTCTGGGGTCGAGCCTGCCCCTGCCTGTACTTGCTCTGTGATCTTGGTGCCATCCCTGTTCTTCCCTGAGCCTCTGTTTCCTCATCTGTAAATGGGGATAATAAGTTTGTCCTCATCTCATGGAGATGGTGAAAAGGAAGAGTGGGTCCATTATTTGTGACAGCTCTTTTTATTTTTTATTTTTGTGACAGAGTCTTGCTCTGTTGCCCAGGCTGGAGCTCGGGGGCATGATCTTGACTCACTGCAACCTCTGCCTTTAGGTTCAAGCGCTTCTCATGCCTCAGCCTCCCCAGTAACTGGGACTGCAGGCGTGTGCCACCATGCCCAGCTAATTTTTGTATTTTTTAGTAGACATGGGGTTTTGCCATGTTGGCCAGGCTGGTCTCAAACTCCTGAACTCAAGTGATCGGACCATCTTGGCCTCCCAAAGTACTGAGATTCCAGGTGTGAGCCACCATGCCTGGCCTGTGAGAGCTCTTGATCTTGTGCCAGCACCAGGGAAACTGGACTGGAGGGGCAGCTGAGGAGAGCCGGCCTCTGGAGTCAGGCAGGCTGGGGATGGGACTCGACAAATGACTTCGCCGTGCTGAGTCAGTTTCCTCACCCACACAGTGAAGATGACAGTAGAATGGACACCCCTTAGGGATGAAGATTTCATGAGCTCATCACAAGAAAGGGCCCGGAACAGAGTTAAGACCGACAGATACCATCAACTGCGCACTTACTGAGCACCAACCACTAGGCTAAGTTCTTCCCATGAGCTATGCTGTTTAATCCTCCCACCACCTCTGTGAAGCCAAACCATTCCTTTTCCCATTAATTAATATCCTGGGTGAGGAGTGGGCAGGGGTTGGGGATCGCAGCGCAGAGAAGGGGGGTCTCAAGCTCAGTGGCTAGTCTTTTCCTTTCAGGGATACATCTCCTTCCCCATGGTCAGTTACTGGAGTTGATGGATGGGACAGGGGTGGGGCTCAGAGAGCAGAGAGAACCCGGAAAAGGGAGGCCACAGCATGTCACGAGGACCAAGCATGCCTGGTCGGAATCCCAGCTTTGCCAGTGCATATCTTTGGCAAGGAAGTTTCCTAACTCTCCGAGCCTCGATTTTCCCATCAGGAAAATGGGTGCTGATCATGCTACTGATCATAATTCAATAAAGTATGTGCTAGAAAGCATCTATCCCAGAATATATATTAAGTAAAAATTGTAAAATGTTTGTGGAGTACCCCTCCCCCGATTCTCTCTCCTGTGAAATGGCAGTCTTACAGGCTTCATATGCTATTCTAGCTGCTTTCTGAAAGAGACCCACTGGGTAGAAGCACAATGCTTAACCCGAGAGGATATTGCCGCTGGCAGTGGGACATTGGTCCAGTGACAGGTTGGTGGTGTGCGTCGGGGTGGGGGGGTCGTGTATTTGTGGGTAGGGAGAGGAGGCATTCCTGCCCAGCAGCCAGGCCAGTCCTCCCTGGCTTCCTCTGCAGACCAAAGCCTCAGTTGCTACCTAGGGAGCAGGTTTGAGGAGGCAAGAAGCGGGGGCTCTCTTCCCCCAAGTCCAGCCGCCACTTCCTCTCCAGCCACCTTTGTTATCTTCCTTTCATGCAGTGGAGGAGTGGATTCAAAGCCTCCAGAGCAGCAGGCACTGAGGTTTGAGCCAGCTTTAGATTTCCTTTTAAACTGCAGTTGAAAGAGACGAAGGGAACTTCAGCCTAGGGACTTCCTCGGCCCCAGAATGGGCCAGTGGGGCCTGGGAAATGGGGGTCGGCAGCTAGGGGAGGAGGAAGAGGGCTGGCAGGAGGAGCTTGGGGCAGGAGGGGCCCGGGGGAGAGAGGCCTGGGTTCCCGATGGGCAGAGGCGTGTTTCAATGTTGCCTGCCCGCATGCAGCTCAGAGAATCAACCATATTCCTGTTGTCATGATTGCTTACTGATGGCTCTGTTGATGCCTGAGACCTTGAGGGCTGACGGGGGCAGAGAAGCTGGGAGAGCAGGTGGAGGCCATGGCAGTGGCAGTGTTGCTCTGGGCATGCAGGAAGCTCGAGGGCACTCCCCTTGCCCCTCTCCCCGTGCTCTCACCCGTGCTCTCAGTTCCTCACCTCCACAGCCTTACTGAGCTGGATGCCATGTCTCAGGGCTCTCCCTCTTTCTCTCTTATCTCACATTTCTCCCTACCTGCAGCAAAGTGACAGTGACACACACACACACACACATTCTTCCAGAAATTCAAGCCGAGCACCTTGGAGTCATCCTTGACCCCACTCCATCCCTCCCCAGCACATCAGCCCATGAGCGGGTCCTACTGGCTCTTTCTTCAGCCTGTGTTCCAAAGCCAGCCACTTCTCACCTCTTCCTTCCCTTCTCTGAAGCTACTGCCCTGGGCCAGGCCATGGTCCTGTCTCTCCAGAACTACTGCTTTCAGCTTCTAGCTAAGCCCCGGCTTCCCCCTCAGGCTCCAGGCTCCTCTCAATGCAGCTGCCAGAGGTACCCTGTCTGAGAACATCCCTCCTGTCCCCAAACCCCTCCAATGACTCCAACTTCATTTGGAGTAAAGTCCAGAAACCCTCCAGTGGCTCTGGCTGACCACGCGGCCCCTCATCGTCCACGCTGGCCTGTTCGCTATTCCTCCAACATGCTTGGCAAATTACACTGCAGGGCCTTTGCACTGGCTGCTCCCCCTGCTTGGGATGCTCTTCGTTTAGATATCAGCATGACTCCCTCCCCTTCTGAGGTCTTTGTTGAAATGTCTTTTCCTCATCTCTTAGATATTCCCCTAAGAGAAGCAATGCCCCCCTCCTCCCGGTTCCTTTTCCCAGCTTCCTTCTCTCCTTGTTTCTTCTTAGCACTGAACATCACCTGACATGCTACGTCCCTGCTTTCTCTGTTGATCGTTTTGTTCTCCCTACGAGGACAGGAGTTTTTTTTTTTTTGTCTTGTTCAAGGCTGGATCTCCAGCCCCTACAACAGGGCTTGGCATATAGCAGGTGCTCAACAAATGATAAGAAAGCCTAGCTTGAGAACAGCCCTACCCCTTGACTTGAAACCCCGCGGGATCTTTGCTCACACCCGCACCCGTCAGCTTTTGCCCCCACCTTCACCCCTGTGGGATCTTTCTCTAGTTTCTTTCTCTTTGCCCAGCCCCCAACCTTTGGCCCCTCCCTCATGGGCTTTGACTGACAGTGAAGCCTAGGCTCTGCCCCCCCAGCCCTTGGCCTCTCCGCTCAGCTTTTGCTCCTTCGCCCCATATTTGCCTTTGGAGGAGGCGCGGCCCCCAGCTCACCCGCTTCCATGGCCAGCACCGTGATGTTGTGCCAGCCGGCCGTCTCGCGGTCCAGCCCCTTGCCAGTCACGATGGCGCCAGTGTCCGCATCGATATCGAAGATCTGGTCCAAATCTGATGCGCGGTCGATGGCGTACCTGCAGGGGACAGGGCGGGGCTGATTGAAGGTGCCCCCGTGTCAAATGGAGCCCTTGTCCCTGTCCCCCCACCTCACTCCAAGAGAGGGACCGCCTGCCTGGGACACACACAAGGGGCAGAGAAACCCCTTGCGACCGAGGAGGAGCGGGAAGCGATTGGGTTTGCATCCCAGTTGCACGGGTAGCTGCTGTGACCATGGGCAGCCCTCAACCTTGCTGAAACTCAGTTTCCTCAGTTGGAAGGGAGCGAATAATTTGTACCCACAGTTGTTGTGAGGGCTGGAAGCTGGCAAAGTGCCTGGCACAGTGTTAGACTCACTGATCTTTTCTTTTCCCTCCCTCCCTCCCTTCCTTTCCTCTCTCTCTTCCTGTCTTCCTTTCTCCCTCCCTTTCTCTTTTCTTTCTTTCTTCCTTTTCTCTCTCTCTCTCTCTCTCTCTCTCTCTCTCTCTCTCTCTCTCTCTCTCCTTCTCTCTCTCCTTTCTTTAGCCAGGGTCTCACTCTGTTCCTCAGGCTGGAGTGCAATGGTGCCATCCTGGCTCAAGCGATCCTCCTGACTCGCTGAGCTTCCCGAGTAGCTGGGACTGCAGGTGCGTGCCACCGTGCCTGGTGTGTGTGTGTGTGTGTGTGTGTGTGTGTGTGTGTGTGTGTTTGCAGAAATAGGGTTTCGCTATATTGCCCAGATTGGTCTCGAACTCCTGAGCTCAAGTGATCCACACGTCTCGGCTTCCCAAAGTATTGGGGTTGCAGGCGTGAATCACTGTGCTAGGCCGATTCTCATCCTTCCCTAAGAGCTGCCCCTGGAATTGAGCTTGAAGGCAGAGGCCGGGAGTGGGGGTGGCATTGTGGGCACGGGAAACGGAAGGGGCAAAGGCGCACCGGCTCAGAATTATCCCAGGAATGGCAAACACTGCAAAATGGCTCGAACCGGGAAGTGGGGAAGAATTCGCCACTAGAGCGCACGGGCACAGCACACAGTTGGTGTGTCCTGGGGAGCCAATGGGGAATCTTGAGCAGGGGAGAGGGGATCAGTTGTGGCGTTAGGTGGCTTCTCTGGAGGCCGCGGCGTGGAGGCCCCAGCCCAGGGACAGGCGCTGGGTGAGTGCGGTGGGAGGGGGCCTGAGGGCACAGCCGCCCGCTCCTCTCAACATGCAGCGAGCTAATCTGCAGCTTTTCAGTTGCCGCGTGAAAAAGCCCTTTGTTCCGCCTTCTTCCCGGGCCTTTGTGTGGCGGCTCCAGGCCTTAAAGGCCCGTGTCCAACACATGTCTCCGACGGCGGGGGCCCAGAGAGGCCCCGCCAGCTTCGGCCGCCCGCTTCCCCAAGCTGATAAGGCTGGTGGGGGCGCCGCGGGGCTGCGCACGGACAAAGGCCTCGAATGCCAAGAAGCGCTCATTGTGCGCCTCGACAAAGCAGCCTGGTAAGGAGGGGCCCCTGCGTGACCACCCGGCCCCTCCCACAGGCAGGAGGAAAGGGGCCCTTTTGCAGTCTCCCCGAGCGGGGAGGTGAGGACCCCAGAAGCATTGCCTACTGGGGACCCAGAGCCCTGAGATGACCCTCCGTGAGGCCTTGGCTGCATTGCCAAACCTCTCTGGGCCTCAACTCCCCATCTCTGAAATGGGGATACTGACACCCAGTGGGACTGTGTGGGTCTGAAAGCAGTCAGAGCTGGGTTTGAGTCCTCTGCCGCTGATTCTTCCTGTGTGACCTTGGCCAAGTCTCCTTCTGTTTGCTCACCTGAAAAGGTGACTGCTACTCACTCCACATTGCGGTGTTAGAGGAGGGGCGGGGCATACAGGACAGCTCTTAGGCTTTTCGTGTTTAGTGGCCCGGAGGTGAATGCCTATGGCAGACTGTAAAGCCGATGGCTGTAGTGGGAATTATAAGCCAATCCCCAAACCCCCAGTTTAATGCTCCATCCTGTTCCTCAGCTGCTAAACCCATATTCTTGCCCCTGACCACCTTGAGTCCCGCTGACCTGTGTGGAAGTATGTGGAGAGGTTCAGAGCCATGATTATAACTCCTCCCTAGCACGCACTTAGCCGTTGGGAGACTGCTTTTCCCCCAGCCAGCCCTCCATTTGTTCCGTTATGCCCTAAACACTGCTGGACTGCCTTCTCTGTGCTGGTCTGTGCTAGACCCTGGGGACGAAGTTGTGAGATAGCAGAGGTCTCTGCCAGGCATCTTATGAGGCTGATGTGATCTCCCCCATTTTGCAGATGGAAATACTGAGGCTCAGAGAGGAAACTTGCCAAGCTTAGAGCGGCCAGGTGTGGTTGTGCAGGTTGTGTCATGCACAATGATACCAGGCTGAAGTAAGGAAGTGGGGGTGAATTCCAGCCAGCCTTCTGCTTGCCCAGCTACGGTCGACCAGGAAGTATCAAAGGGGGGCCTGTTTCTTATTTATAGAAGGTGACATGGGTTAGTGAAGCCAGTGCCCTGCTCAAGGGTGCATGGCGACTCCGTCACAGAACGGAAATTTGAAACCAGATTGGGGATTCTCTACCAGCGTTCTTTTTAGCCTGACCCACGGCCCATCCAGAGTTGAACCAGCTAAAGCCTCGATGCATGGAGCTTCAGGCCCCCTTTGCCCCAGCCTAGCCCCCTCAGATACCTGAGTCCAAAGGAGGTTGAAGGAGGCTCCCGAGCATCAGTTCAGCTGGAAGGAATCTTGGAGACCTCCCATTCTACATGCGGGAGGACAGAGGCCAGGAGAGGATCAGAGACATGACTCAGCCTGGGCTCCTGGTCCCTGGTCTGGACTGGGCGAGAGGCCGGGCTTATGGGAGGACACCAGCTGCCTCTTGTTTCTCCTCCCTTGTTGGCTCAGGGCTCTCGCCTCCCTCCACGCTGCTGCTGCTCCTCCTCCTCCTCCTCTTCCTCCTTCTCCTCCTCCTTTTCCCTGTTTTTCTCTTTTGTTCCTTCCTTGAGAGGAAAGGAGGGGCTGGAATCTAAGTGGAGGCAGCTGTTCCCAAGGCCATAGGGCGGGGGCAGCGGGGGCCCGCCATTAACCAGCTAAAGACTTGGGGCTGGGGGTCAGTGCGGCTGGCTGAACCCAGGTGTTTTTGTTCCAGTTCAGGGAGCCAGAGAGTGAGTGGGAGGGAGGGGTGGGAGGAAGCAGTGTACGGCGGGGACTGTGGCCAGGCACATGTGGGGGTGGAGGGGTGGGGTGGGGGCGAAGCTTGCGCAGCTCACGTGGAGTACTCACGTGGGTTGTGTGTTTGGTCTGTGTTGTGGGTGAACAGGTGAGTGGCGTGCCTGTGTGTGAGAGTTTGCATGGTAGTTGAGCAGAGGCTCAAGAGACAAGCTCAGCCCCGGGTCTGAAGCCAGGTCTGTATTACCCCCGGCAAGTCACTTCCATCTTTAATTTCCAGTACAATAGAGATGATAATCCTACCTTGTAAATTGTCGGGAGAATGAGAGAATGAAACGCATGTAAGGTGCTTAGCTGAGTTCCAGGAAAATTACCCCATGAATGGGAACTATTGTCACTCTAATTATTATTCAGAGATGTCTGGCGGGGGGTGGGGTGGGGGGGGTGGGGGGGGTGGGGGGGGAGGTACACAGGAGTCCTCCCAGCCCAGTGTGTGGCTTGCATGTCTGGGGGCAGGGAGGGCACCATGCAGGGACACAGTAGCCTGAGAAGGACAGAAGGCAGCTGTGAGTCTAGAAGGTTCTGCTGAAATTTTGCAGTCCTACTTCTCTTTTGGTGACAACGACCTGAAGGGCAGCAAGGGGAACTAGAGCAACTGAGGCTGGGGGAACAGGGAGAGAAGATGAGTTTGTGGCAGCTCGTGTGTGTGTGCACCCACACGTGCAAGGGAGGCCTGGGAAGGGTGCTTAGGGGTGGAATCTGGGGCCCATCTGCCTAGGTTTGAAACCTAACTGTGTGACCTTGAGCCAGTCACCTAATCTCTCTATTCTTCAGTTTCCTCCTCTTAAAAATGGAGATAGTCACACCTACCTCACAGGCTGGTTGTGAGGTGTGGACAAGTGACTACCCATAAAGACGGTGCTTGGTATATAGATCAGCTCTTGCTTTTATTTGTTGAGCAAGACCTTGTGTCGGGAGCTCGTCCAATCCTCCCAGATGCCGTCGCCACTCATTTTATACAGGAGGAAACTGAGGCTTGGAGAAGCCAGGTGCCTTGCCCTGGGCCACACAGGGATAGTTAGTGGCAGAGCCAAGCTCCCACGTCTGTTCAGAGCCAGAGGTTAAGAGCATTCACTTAAGGAGCCAACCAGGTACCCCTGCTGGCATTTCCATGTGTTAGCAACAGCATAACATGCTGCTGTTGTCAAGGTTAGGGTGGAGAAAATGGGGCGGGTGCTGCTTCCTGGTTGGGGGGCACATGTGGTTTTCGTCTACATAAATATGTGCATCTATAATGCACCCAGGCATAATAAATTGGGAAGGCTTAAGGCTTATGCACATACAGGCTTTCTGGTGTGCCTGCGTATGGGCATATGAACATACATGCAGCCTGCTAAATGGTGCGGCTGCCACCCAAGCTGCTCGTGTGTGTGTGTGTGTGTGTGTGTGTGTGTGTGTGTGTGTGTTGGGGTGTAGTGGGAAAATCCTCTTCAAAAACAAAGCAGCCTGCTTCCTGCTCCACTGTCCCAACCAAGGGATTCCTTTCTGCTCACTCCACCCTATCTGTGACTCTTGCCTCCCGACTCCCTTTAGGCATATACTCAAAAGAACGCACACGGTGCCTGGAAAATTGTATGTGGTTAATACTGGCTGCAGAATGAAAGGGAAAAAAATCAGGTGTGCAGACCACCAAGAAAAATGGTAATGACTATTTCCTGAGGGCCTGCTATGTGCTAAGCCCTTAATCCTTCTTCCAACCCTGAGCGCACCAGGCACAGAACTCGGTACGTGGTAGACCTTTAATGCCTATGAATGAGGCATATACTATTATGATGCCTATTTTAGAGATGGGGAAACCAAGGCTCAGAGTGGGTGCATTGGCTTGCTCGAAACTCTCCAGCTGAGCTGGGATTTGAATCCAGGTCTTCTCTGACTCCAAAGCCCTTGCACTTCCTGCTGCACCGCACTGCGGGGTGCTGGGTGGAGAAATGAAGTGCTCCCTTCCTCTGCTGTAGCGTGGACTAGCTGTTTTTGATGTTCAAAGGAGCCTCACGAAGGAGCTAGGTAGGAACATGGCTGGGCTGATAAACGGCCAGTCTATGTGCAAACCTGCCTAATTGAGAGGTGGACCCATCTGAGCACGTTCCTCCCTCCTAAAGCCTTCAGGATAAAGTCCCACTGCCTACAGCAGGCGTCCCCAAACTACAGCCCGCGGGGCGGCATGTGGCCCCCTGAGGCCATTTATCCGCCCCCCCCGCCCCCCGCCCCTGCCGCACTTCAGGTACGGGCACCTCTTTCATCGGTGGTCAGTGAGAGGAGCACAGTATGTGGCGGCCCTCCAACAGTCTGAGGGACAGTGAACTGGCCCCCTGTGTAAAAAGTCTGGGGACGCCTGGCCTACAGGATGGAGTCCCGCTTCTCCAGGTGGCATTCAAGGTCTTTCGCTGCCTGTCTCCAGGTGCCCCTTGTTCCTATCGTGAGCTCATCCAGCTAATCTCTTCGCTCCCAAACTTAACCTCCCGGCTTCACCATCCTGTCCCTGCCACCTCCCCTCCCCATCACACCAACCTGGAGCACACTCTCCCCATTCCGAGCCTTGTCCTCTTTGTCCCCCTGCAGAGGCCCCTTTGGGCAAACCGCTGTCCCTCCTCTCCCTGGTGCGGAAACTACTCACCCTCCTTGGAGCTCCTCAAGCCCCTGCCTCAGCTCAGGCCTACTTGGACCTGGATCTGTCACTGTATTTGTTCACACAGCAGCCCAGGCTTCGCACCGGCCCCTGTCCGACTTGTCTCCGTGGCCGGTGCACAGGGGAGGGCACTGCACAAGTTTGAGTACTGCACCAACCACAAGGAGAGCAGGAAGCAGGGGTGAAATGGCAAAAGGCTAGGTTCAGGAAGTGGTCAGCTGTGGGTCAGACCCCCGTGCTTCCCCTTGTGAGCTGGGTGGCCTTGGGAAGTCATTTTCCCTCTCTGACCCTCAGTTTCTTCATCTGTCAAATGAGTATGATGCGCTCTGAAGGGTAAATGTAGTAACATGAGGCACCGTCTACTCTCTCCAGTGCAGAGGCTCAGAAAAAAATCTCTGTACTGTCTGCATTTCTGTAATTTCCAGGCACTCACTGTTCCCTGCCAACCATACTAGGCAAAGTCTCCCAGGATGCCACTTCCTTTCTTCATTTCCAGGGACGTGCCAAGCTTAGTCCTGCCTCAGGGCCATTCTACTTGCTGTTCCCTCTACCTGACATGCTTTTCCCCACATTTTTGCATGCATGGCTCCCCATCATTCTGATCTCAGTTCACGTGTCACATTCCTGACCACTCAATTCAAAGCAGCCCTCTGTGGCCCTGATCCTTCCTTATCCTGTCACTCTGTCTATTTTCTTCATAGTGCTTTCAGCAATTATTCCACGTAACCATTTTGCTGTCCATCTCCCTGCAGAAGGCAAACTCCACGTGGCCAGGGACCCAGTTTTATCATCTCTGCTTCCTCACTGCACAGAACAGTGCTGGGTGCTACTCAACGCTGACTGGCTGCCTAGGCCTGTGGTCCTGAGAGCACAGGCGCTACCAGAATGGAACCCTTAGAGCAAGCTGTGCTCTGGCAGCACACACGGCCGGAGAGAACCGCTTCTCTGTCTCCTGCAGCCCCTCACTTCCATGTGTGTACCCCACAGTCTGGGAGCTCCACCCCAGCTCTGTCCTTGGCTGAGTCATCTTGGTGTCCCCAGGCCTGGCTCAGAACCTGGCACGGAGGAGGAGCTGGGTAAATGTCTGTGGCGTTAAATTGGACCAGCCTCAAGCTCCTCACTGCCTGCACATCTGAGGAGCCCCAGGGAAGGGGCCGGCAGAGAGAGATGAAAGAAGGTGAGAAGCAGGTTTCAAAGTTGGCCCTTTCAGTGCAGATAAAAGCAGGAGGGAAGGGAGCCAAAGCGGGGAGGAGGGGAAGGACTGAGGGGGGCGTGGAGAGTGGAATTGGAGAGGAGGGGAGCTGGCAGACGGGAGCACTGACCTGGGGCCAAGGACTTGCCTCCCGCTCCGTGTTCTTATCTCCCTGGGAGAGGCCGAAGGATCCTTCCCCCATGCCTGGCCTCAGCTCCCTGACAAACAGGGGTGACAATGCCTTCTCTGGAGAGGTCTGGACCCAGGCCAGAGGCCAAGGGTGATGTTCAGAGACTGTGCCACCAGCCCGGGTGGAAGGGCATGAAGGAGTTCAGAGGCAGTGGCAGTGAGTGTGGTGAAAGCAGCGTGGGCACTCTGGGCTTCAGGACAGAGTCCGGGGTCCTCGGCCTGCCTGTGAGACCCTGTGAGACTTCACTTTTGTGTCTCATCTCCCCAGCCCCCTACAGCGATCACGGTCTGCTCTTCTCCAGGCACACCTACCACTCCTTTGCCTCTATACCGCTGCACAAGCTGTTCCTCGGTCTGGAATGTGCCTCTCCTCATATTTATACCATAGCCAGATACCCAACTGAGGTCAATTCCTGTCTCCTCTACAAGTCTTCCCAGACCCCTGGGGCTATCTCCCAATCTGAAAGCCCATTAACGGTTAAGCAGCATAGCATCTGTGTGTCTCGCCTAGGGCTGCCATGTAAGGTTGCATAGGCTGTGCACTGCACAATCCTAAGAGAGCCATTCAGACACACAATGATGTGAATGTTGCCCTCTGGAGTTGCACAAGGCAGAGGTCCTCAAATAAACTTCCCTCCCACCCCTCCTTAATGCCCAGCATAGAGCTAGGCTCATAGTCAGCTCAGGGGTTACTCATTGATGAGCTATAGGGATTTGGGGAATGAATCAGGGAGCCCCAGTGCCTCCTTCCCACCCATCTAACACTGGCCACTCGCCCCACCACTAACTGTCTCCTCTGGATCAGTTTCTTCTACAGCTTTCCTCCCTCCTCTTCTGTCTGAGCTTCTTCCAACTTAGGCTACCATCAGGAAGTCCCCAACAGGTGCAGCTCCCCCAGCTGGGATCCCTGCTCTGCCTTTGTCTCGCCTGTGTGTGTCTATGTCTTCCCTCATCTGGCTTCCTCCCCGACACTCCCTTCTCTGTTCCACATTGCCACGTCGGTCCCTCCTGCCCTCTTTCCATGGGATTTTCTCTCTCTTCAATCTCCTCCTCTCATTGTTGGTCTCTCTACATCTCGGTGAGTCTGTTTTTCTGCCTCTTTTCTCAGTCTTTATTTTTATTTTATTTTAATTAATCAATTTATTTTCAGGCGGAGTTTTGCTCTTATTGCCCAGGCTAGAGTGCAATGGTGCGATCTCAACTCACTGCAACTTCTGCCTTCTGGGTTTAAGCGATTCTCCTGCCTCAGCCTCCAGAGTAGCTGGGAGTACAGGTGGGCGCTACCATGCCCAGCTCATTTTGTATTTTTAGTAGAGATGGGGTTTCACCATGTTGGTCAGGCTGTTTGCAAACGCCTGACCTCAGGTGATCCACCATCTCAGCCTCCTAAAGTGCTAGGATTACAGGTGTGAGCCACCGTTCCTGGCATCTATTTTTACATATCATTAATTCACCATATATTCGGCATGTGTCCACTGAGTGCTGAGGCCTGTGCTAGGCCCTGTCGGTATCGCAGTGAACAAATAGATGTAAATCCCTACCCTCAGACAGCTTACCTTTCAGTGGGAAAGACAAACAAGGCCATCAGAAAAGCAGGTAGGGTGTCAGATGGTGATGAAGGCTAATGAGGAAGCAGCAGAGGAGGATGGGATAGGAAGCGTCAGGGCTAGGGGTTGGGGTGGAGTTGAAATTTTAGGAAGAGCGATCAGAGGAGGTCTCACTGAAAAGGTGACTTTTGAGCAAACACCTGGAGGAAGTGAGAGAGCAAACGATTCGTGTTGGGGGGGGCTATTAGGGTGAGAACATTCTAGGCCGAGGGATCGAGGGATCGGCTGTAGCACGGGCTCAGCGTGCAGGTGAGCTTGTTGTGTCTGCAAGGCTGTCAGGGGCCAGTGTGGCTGTGGCCGAGTGCACCGGAAAGGAGCGAGAGGTGAGGTCTGAGAGGCTACAGGGCGGCCAGAGCATGTCATGGTCAGGGCTTGGGCTTTTATTTTGAGCCCAATAGCTGTCTTTGGAGGGCTCTGTGCAGAGCAGGGCCAGGCTTTGGCTTGCATTTGAGCAGGATCAGGCTGGCTCCTGCAATTCTACGTTAAAGAAGGATGAGGACAGAATCAGAGAGACCAGCGAGGCGGCAACTGCAATACTCCAGGCAAGAGAAAATCGTGACCTGGACTGAGGTGTCGCAGCAGAGGGCAAACTCTGGATCCATGTTTAAGGTAGAGACAGCAGGATGTGCTGAGGACTGAAGCGGGGCATGAGATAATGAGGGGGCAAGGCTGTCTCCAGCATTTTTGACCTGAACAACTGGAAGGATAGAGCTGCCACTTCCAAGATGGAGACGATGCCAGGCAAACTGGTGTTTTTTTTTTTTTTTTTTGGTGAAGAGACCAGGAACTCAGTTCTGAATTTCAGTTTGAGGTGCCTAACAGAGCACCAAGGGAGATGATGAGAGGGAAGGGGGGCAGGGAGAAGACTGGGGGAGTCCTGCGCACAGGGATGGCCCAGCCAAGAGACCAGGGAGCTAGTGTGGTGGCTGCAGCCAGCAGTGCCCCGCTCTGTCTGTCCCTCCTGGTTCTCTCCCTCCGTGCCCTGGCTCCCCTGCCTCGCTCGCTGACTGTTCTCACATCTGCTTCCTTGGCCCTTTGGCTCCGTGCCTGTTTCTCTCCACCCCTATGCGCCTCTCTCTGTGCCTCCCTCCCCCACGCAGCCCCCTCCTCCGGCCCTCCCCGCCCCAGCCCTCCTCCCATCTGCCCGCAGTCTGTCCGCGGGGCGATGGCGGGATAGCAGGCAGCAGGCGTCGGCCCCGGGCGGGGGTCTCACCGGACGGGCCGGTTGGCGGCGTCGGGGTCCCGCGCCGTCACCACGCCGACCAGGGAGCCCACCTGCGCGTCCTCCTGCACCTCCAGGAGGCCGGAGGGCGGCCGGAACTCGGGGGGCTCGTCCACGTCGGTCACAGCCACGCGCACGATCGCCTGGTCGCGGAACGTGCCCAGGTCGGCGAAGCGGGGGTCCACGAACTTGTTGAGGGCCTCCAGGACCACGGTGTGGACAGGCTGGGACTCGAAGTCCAGGCGCTGGGGGAGGGAGCAGAGGGCCGGTTAGTGGGTGGGGTCTGGTGGACACTGAGGCCTTCACGAGGGGGGCCAAGGCAGGCGGGGCTGGCCCAAGGTCACAGGCTGTCTCAGCAGGGGCAGCAGGGATGATTGGGCTGCATTGCAGAACTGGCCCAGACCTCAGTTTCTCCAGCCCTTTGGATTATGCTGGAGAAACTGAGGCTCCTCGAGGACAGTCTTGCCTAGGGACACAGCCACGCCAGGCTACCGCACTGGGCTCCCAAACTTTCTGCCTCACAGCACCGCCTGTGGGCATATTTCATTAGTTTATTTCACGAACGCAAAGCACCTACTGTGTGCCAGTGCTTTAAATATATTAACTTGACTTTATAGCAACCCTAAGAGGCTTGTGTTCTTATGATCTGATTTTACACATGGTGAAATTGAGGCCCAGAAAGGCTCAGTAACTTGCCCAAGTCACCAAGCAGTGAGTCACTAGCAGAGCCAGGATTCCCTGGTATGCAGGAGTTAGCAACTAATGTGAGTTGAGCCCGATAAGCCGAGCTGCCTTAGAGCTTTCCTCTGAGATCCGGCTAAATCCACGCTGAGCCTGTGCTTCTTATCGGGGGGGTGCTAATGGGTGACCCTCTGCTGAATGAGCTCCAAGGCTGTGTGTTAGCTCTGGCCTTCTAAAGACACGGCCTATAGCAAAGAGAAAAGGCCATGGCGGAGCTGCAGGGACCTCAGCTGCATGGTGGGAGAGCAATTTGATTGGCAAGAGTGACCTTCCAGGAGATCCACAGGCAGGTGCCTGCCCGGTGTATGGGGTCTTTCCATTGCTCTCAGAATCCCCCACCCCTGACTTCTCCAGCAGCAAAAACAGCCGTGTCCTGCCTCCAGCCTGTTTTCCTGGGAAATCAGGATGCAGGGATGCAGGCGGTGGCCTGTCCTGGGAGTAAGTGATGGACTCTGGAGCCAGGTCATCAATCTGCTCCCCGAGCCATCACGGATCCCGCAGACACCCTAGGCGCCACTGCTGGAGCAGGCAGCGGGAGGGGGCCTGAGAGCTGGGGGTGGGGGAGATTAAACAGCCCAGGGGATGAGTGCAAATGCTGTGTTGGAGTCCCCAGGATACGTTTGAAGCCTGCTTCTGCTGCTGGGTGAAGCTGGGTTTCTCTGGGCCTCCAATTCTCCATCTGTAAAATGGGCTCATCGATGGAGATCAAAAGACTGAAAACCACCGGTGCTTACAGAAGGGAGATCCTAGAGCTGGCCCCCCCGGGCCTGTGTCCCTACTGAACGAGGCTTGATGCATGACCTTGCGAAAGTTACTGAATTTCTCGAGGTATCAGTTTCTCATCTGTAAAATGAACAATAACGGCATCTCAGAGGGTTGATGAAGGGATCAAATGAGTTAATACACAGAAAGTATTTGAAGGGCACGTGGCACATGGCAAGCACTTTATCACGAGTAGTAGCTATTATATTATTATCCTCTGGGAAGGAGCTGAAGGAGCTGGGTGTTTTCTCTATCCTCAAGCCTTCGATGCCAGGTAAAGTGCAGGTCATTATGTGCTTGCTGAGTGAAAGAAGGGCTGTTGGGGCAGATGTTTCCAGAGGTTCTGAAAGGCAGTACTCAGGCTGATAAGCACAGATTTAAGGAGACAGATGCAGGCTGAATGGGAGGAAGAAGAGCTGGACAGTGGCGGAGAGTGAGTGTCCTGTCACTGGAGGTATACAAACAAAAGCCTATGACCACCTGTGGGCCAGTACAGGGGACTTGGACCTCCCATGGGAGAGTGGGGTTGGAGTGGATGGTCTCCATGGCCTTTGCAGCCCCGAGTTGCCAAGCCCCTGACCAAATCCTGGAAGATGGAGTTTTGCTTTTTGATTTGACCTCCCTAGGGATCGCTGAGTTTGCAGTTTTCGTTTCTGGTTCCAGGGTCAGCCGGTGGGCGAGGAAGGCTGTGAGAAAGGAAAGAGCTTTGCAGTCACCAGACCTGGGCTCAGATCTCTACTATGTGCCTTACAGGGGTGACCTTGGGCAAGCCCTTTTACCTCTCTGAGCCTCTGTTTTCTTACTTGTAAAAATGAGGATAGTGACCTCAGCTTCAGAGGGAAATATGAGGATGGAAGGAAATGAGGAGTGTGAAGAGCCTGGCAAGGATGCGAAGCACATATCAGAGTGTTTGAGAGTGTGGATTCCCATCTGGACCGAATCCCGGCTCTGACAACCAGCTATGCAACCTCTGACAGGTTACTTCACCTCTCCATGCCTGGTGTGCAAAACGGGAATGAGACCATCGGTGTTTTTCCAGGTTGGTCTTGGGCCTCTAGAGAGAACTAATCTATTGAATGGAGTGAGGTGGGGGTATTGACTGCTCAGAGGCCTCCCTGATCCTCCCATCCCTGAGGCCTGCCTCCCCCACCCCTCTGGAGGCAGCCGCACCTTCTGCACTACGATGATGGCCTCCTGAGTGTCGCTGTCTGTGGTGACCTTGAACACGTCGCCGCCGCTGCCGCTCTCCTCCTTAAGGTGGTAAGTCATGTCCGTGTTCTCTCCCACGTCTGAGTCCTCAGCCTTCACACGTCCCACGGCCGTTCCGATGGGGGCCGACTCCTGGATGCTGAACTGGTACATCTCTGTGGGGGACACAGCCATGAGCAGGGATGGAGGCGGACCCTACCCCAGCCTCTGCCAGCAGTGGCGGAGGGGACAAGAGGGCCCGGGTGAGCCTCTGTGGAGGACAGTGCCTGAAAGGGCTCTCGGCTTGGCCGAAATGGGGCTGGGAGAGGCATGTCCCCTGCAGAAGTTTGAGTGGCAGTGGAAAGAGAAGGGTTTTAAATTCTGACCCTTGATTCACTGGTTGATTTGGGAAAATGCCTGTAGTTCTTTGGGCCGCAGTTTCCCTGCCTGGCCAGTGACAGGGACAGAGGAGCACAGTGATAAAGGCCAAGGCTCTGGAATCAGTCCTAGCTGTGTAACCCTGAGCCTCTGCTTCTTCATCTGTAAAATGGAAATGAATAACAATGATGCCTTTCCAACAGCTGTGTGGTTATGACAACTAACTTAGATGATGACACCTGTAACTTGCTTAGTACAGTGCCTGGCACTTGGTAGCTGCTCAATAAATAGAATAAATTGTGTTAAAATGGTGGGGCTTCATACAGGTTTTGCTGTTGATGGTAATGGTAGTTCTTCCTTCATTTCAATATGTACACTGAGCACCTGCGATAGCCCCAAACATCATGCAGGTCTAGGCGCTGTGTTTACAGCGACCGATAGAATGGACCAGAACCTCAGCTCTCGTGTTGCTTTCCTCTTAATAGAGAGGGAAAGACACTGAACAATTACATCAGTGAAACATACGGTATGTCCAATGGTGATAAGTACTTAGGAGAGGAATAAAGCAGGGAAGGCGTGGGAGTGCTGAGGAGGGTGTCGTGCCATCTTAAATAGGCTGATGGAGAAAGGTCTCACCGAGTAGATGACATTTCTGCAAAAGTCAGAAGGAGGGGAGGGAGCAAGCCAAGCAGCTCTTTGGGAAAGAGCATTCTAGAGAGAGGGAGAAGCAGGTGCAAAGGCCCTGAGGTGGGTGCAGTGCCTGGCATGTTGGAAGAATGGCAAGATGGCTGTGTGGCTGGTGGGGAGGAGCAGAGGGGAAACCAGAAGGAAAGAGATCAGGTGGGATAGAGGCTGCGGCTTTCCAACTAGAACTGAGGTCGAGGTGAGGATGACTTGCTAAGTGACGGGCCAGCCTAGCTGAAGCAGGGACTGTGGGGATGTGTCTCTTGGAGGCTCCACAGGTCTTGGTAACACTTGTGTGGAGTGGCTGCCTCTGAGTCACCCTCATACAGCAGCCAGGGTGGGGCATTCTCTGAAACACAAGCTGGACATGCCACTCCCCTGCTTTAATCCCTTCCATGGCTCCCCATTGACTTTGGGATGGAGTTGTGCAAGCCCCTTGGCCTGGCCTACAAAATGCTGCCTGGCCCCTGCTGGCATCTCCAGCCTCATCCTCAAATACCCGCTCCATCTCTAGCCTCAGCCTCGCTGAAGTTCTTGTGATTCTGCAGCTCTAACTCGCGCTCACCTCCAGGCATCCCCTCTCCCTGCTCTCCTCTCTGCCTTTGCCTTCCCAATTCCCTCTCTGCCTTCTAGTCTCACTGAATGTTACCTCCTCCAGGGAACCTTCTCAGACCTCCAGGCTCTGCTCCTGTGCTCCCTTGTTCCCCAAGCTTATCCTTTTGTTAGAATTACTGCGTTTTACTCTCATTTTCTGTTTATTCTCTCTCTTGGGTATGAGCTCCTGGAAGAAAGGGACCACATCTCTTATTCATCAGGCATTCCCAGTGCCTGGCAGAACGCCAGGCTGTCGCATAAATGAAATGTGTGAGGGACTAGTGAGTGTATGAATGAAAACCAGCATGAGTTACCAGTAGACACTCACCAGATTAACACAAATCAAAGAATCTGACAGTACCAAGAGTCAGTGAAGATGCGGTACAGTGGACATGCGCATTTCCTCATGGGAGAAAACAGTTTGGCTTTATATGGTGAAGTTGAAGATGGCACATCCCATGACCCAGCAGTTTCACTTCTCCGTATCCACAGAGAACAAGTGCAAATGGGGACCTGGAGACCAGGGGCAACAAGGTTCAAAACAATCTCCTTCCCAGTAGCCCCGAACTGGAAATAATGCCGGTGTCCACCATCACCAGAATAAATAATTATGGAACACTACACAGCAAAAAAAAAAAAAAAAATGAATAAACTATAGCTATTAGCAACATAAGTTTATAAACATAATTTTGAGAAGTAAAAAGCAGGACAAAAACAATTTGTATTGTATGATTCATCCCATTTATATAAGGTTCAAAAATGGATGAAATTAGACTTATGTCTGGTGATGCCTGTGTAGATGAACAGACTGAAAGATGATCGTCACAAAAGCAGGTGGTGGGTGACTGGGTGGAGGAGTTGGGGAAGATGTGATCAGGAAGGGGCATCTTAGGCCTTCTGGGGTCCTGGCTGGTGGTCACAGGAGTGTTTGCTTTATAATTATTTGTTGAACTGGACATTTATATTTTATGTTCTTTTCATGTGTTATAGTTTATGATAAGAAAGACAGAAAGAGGCTGGGCGCGGTGGCTCAAGCCTGTAATCTCAGCACTTTGGGAGGCCAAGGCGGGTGGATCACGAGATCAAGAGATCGAGACCATCCTGGTCAACATGGTGAAACCCCGTCTCTACTAAAAATACAAAAAAATTAGCTGGGCATGGTGGCACGTGCCTGTAATCCTAGCTACTCAGGAGGCTGAGGCAGGAGAATTGCCTGAACCCAGGAGGCGGAGGTTGCGGTGAGCCGAGATTGCGCCATTGCACTCCAGCCTGGGTAACAAGAGCAAAGCTCCGTCTCAAAAAAAAAAAAAAAAGAAAGAAAGAAAGACAGAAAAAGAAAGGAAGGAGGAAGGAAGAATGAGCAGGAAAGCCAACCTTCCCGGGGCCCTGGCGTCCTCCTCCCTGCTCTGCCCCACCCCTTCCAGCTCAGAGCTCATTCAGAGCCTGGCACAAGTGGGCAGAAGACTGGGTGGGGGTGCATCCCACCCATCCCACCCATCTGCATGGGGCTTTGAAGCATCTGCCTTCAGTGGGTGAAGCTGGACTGGGAGATTGGGCAATGGGCTGGCTCCTGTGCCAGGCTCCCTGGCGCCGGGAAGCCGGTTAGTGAGCTCGGCCCACTCCGCTCTGTGTCTGAGCTGAGGCTCTAGGCCCAGATGATGCTGCACTCTCAGCTAAGGGATTGGATTCCCTTATCTCTCGGGGGTCAGTCCCCTGTGGCGGGGCCTAATGCGAGAGCAGCAGACCTCAAGTAATGACTCACCCGATAGGAATCAGCCCAGCTCCCTGCCGGCATTTAGTTTCTGCCAGTTTTGGTGGCTTCCCTGTCGTGGCTCTCAGCCTGAGCCGGGGACAGAGGGGCTGGCTGGGCTGATAGGGAGCTGAGGGGCTGGACCGGAGACATTCCCCAACCCTCGCTGTGCCCGTAGAGGCAGAGGGTGGAAAGGCCTCCTAATTCAAAAGCACAGAGTCCTGCCCCGCAGGCTCAGAGCAGGAGGGATATGCCTGTCACTCAAACTCAGTTTTTCCCTGCACAGCTAAGGGCTTCCCTCTGCCTGGGGGCTGCAGCTGCCTCTGCCTAGATCCCTGTGCGCCCCCTTTCTCCCCAGTGCCTTCCCTTTGCAAGCCTAGTTTAGCAGCATGGGATTGTCCAATAAGTGGATGGAAGGCTGGATGGATGGGGCTCCCCCTCTGCAGGAAGCAAGAGGAGGTCTGGGAAGGTAATGCATGTTACTTGGCTCTGTGGAGCACTGGACAGCTCTGGGTTCTTCCTTGGTAGGCAGGATGGTTGGAAGGGGGCTGGGGGATAGCTGGGTGGCTTGGGTAGACAGACGGGGAATCCCTTTTTTTGGTGGGAAGTCTAAAGGGAAGCTGGGGTTGGCAGGTGACTTGGATGGACTAACAGACAGACACACAGACGCGCCTTCCTCTGGGAAAGCCTCACTTACTCTGCGGGAAACGGGGTGGGTTGTCGTTGACATCGGTGACCACGATGGTGACGGTAGTGGAGCCCGAGAGGCCACCCAGCTGACCCGCCATGTCTGTGGCCTGGATCACCACCTCGTAGCGCTCCTGGCTCTCGCGGTCAAGGTCAGGCACAGCTGTCCGGATTATGCCTGTAGATGAGGGAGGGTGAGGCCAGGACAACCCCCACCAGCTGATGTGGATCTGCCCACAGACCCTGTGACTCCTGGGGAAATTCAAGTTCAGGAGGAGAGTAGGCCATGCAAGGACACCAGTGTGGCCACCCTGTGGGACAGGGCTCAGTGGCTGCCACACACACTCACACACGCTCATACAGATAGAGATACACATGCCCACACGGATATATTCCTCATGCTCACACACACACGCTCACACAGATATAGTCATACACATGCTCATACAGATGCAGATACACATACACACACGCTCACACAGATACACACACGCACAGATATACTCACACTCCTACAGATACATTCACACAGGCTCACACAGAATCACACACACAGACTTATACAAATACATTCATACCCACTCACACAGATACATCCACAAACTCATACACACCCCTATAGATACACTCACAAATGCACACTCATACACTCGCAGACTCACACAGAATTACACACAGCCCTATATAGATCGCCTACACACTTACCTGCTCATGCAGAAATGCACACGGGCTCAGACACTCTCACACATCCATACAGAAACACACACACTCACACTCAGTCACACAGACACACTCACACATCCATACAGAAACACACACACTCACACTCGGTCACACAGATACACTCACACATCCATACAGAAACACACACACTCACACTCGGTCACACAGATACACTCACACATCCATACAGAAACACACACACTCACACTCGGTCACACAGATACACTCACACATCCAAACAGAAACACACACACTCACACTCGGTCATACAGATGCACTCTCACAAATAACTCATACTCACATACACACAAACACACAAACACATAGATACACTCTCAAATATACACTCCATGATACACACATACACACACACTCTCTCTCTCAAATACACATTATCCTACACAAACATACACACACACACACAGACACACTAACATATACACATACTCTCTCATACACACTCTAACACATACGCACACTCAAATACATGCACTTTCTTTTTTTTTGAGACAGAGTCTCACTTTGTTGTTCAGGCTGGAGTGCAGTGGCGCAATCTCAGCTCACTGCAACCTCCTCCCAGGTTCAAGCAACTCTCCTGCCTCAGCCTCCTGAGTAGCTGGACTACAGGCGTGCGCCACCACGCTCAGCTAAGTTTTGCATTTTCAGTAGAGACGGGTTTTGCTGTGTTGGCCAAGCAGGTCTTGAACTCCTGGCCTCAAGTCATCTGCCTGTCGGCCTCCCAAAGTGTTGAGATTACGGGCGTGAGCCACTGCGCCCGGCCTCAGGTCCATACACTTTCACACACACTTGCTCACAGACATTGCACGTGCATTCTCTCACACGCAGACACAACGCAAAAGCAACAGAGCGGACTATTGGCTTACTAAAGAGAGGACTGCAAGCTAGAACCTGCCACTGTGTGACTCCCCTGGGCAATCAGTCCCACTTTTGGGGCCTCAGTTTCCCCACTTGACATTCTCTGCATGAACCAGGCCTGTGTCAGTAACATACAGCTCAGAGCCAGGCATGGAGCAGCAACTTGGTGAGTGTGAACTGGACTCACGTCCACACTCATGTACACTCGCTATGCTGTCACATTCACATGTATACACACACACACAATGTGGTTCACACATTTGTGGACTCTACACATAAGAACACGTACAAAGTCACGTACACACAGGCACACTCATAGCCACCGTCACACATTCTTATTCACATCCTCCTCCCACAACCAAATTATCCCCCAGCCCTAGGGGCCTGCCCCGACCCTCTCCTGTTCCTGGGTCCTCTGTCCAGGCACCAGCTAATCGCTGAGCAGACAGTCCTCCAAGCTGTTATTGGCAGCGGGAAGGGGAGCGGGCATGGAGGTGACCACAGGATTAATTCTGCTGTGGGGAAGACTGGGCTTCTTGTCTCCCTGCCAGTAGAATAGACAAGTGTCGGGTGGGAGAGTCGATGAGGCGTTCAGAGCCTCTCCCACCACCCACTCCAACCTGCCGAGCACCAGGTGGTGACAGGTGGTGCCCCGGGCTTGTGCGCCAGGTGGAGTCACGCACCAGCAGCCCCATGCTGTGCCCCATAAAACCCAAGCTCCGACACCTGATGGTCCCCAGCAGTCCCCAGACTCCCATACAGGCAATAGAACGGAAGGAGAGGCTGTAATGTGTGTGTATATGTGGTGTGTGTGTACATGTGGGGTGTGTGTGTGTGTGTGTGTGTGTATTTATTTCTGTGTGTACCTGTGGGAGCCAGAGGTGGGGTGCCTAAGGGGTGGTCCTGCTTTCATGGGATCACATGCAGATACAAAATGGGCATTCTGTCTAATCAAGGGTCACACAAACCCTCTATCAGTGGCCTTCGCAATTCCTCTGTAGGCCCCCTCCCGACCCGGTCTCTGCCACCACTGGTCTTCCCAGCAACAGGGGTCTTGGATTGCCTTGGGATAAATTCCAGATCTGCCATTTCATTGGTCATGTGATTTTGGGCAAATCTCTTTGCCTCTTTGAACCTCAGTTTCCTTATCTGTAAAATGGGATGACCACCATACTGACCTGAACAAGAGGATTTCTCAGACTTGGCACTACAGGCATTTTGGGCAGGATAATTCTCTGTAGAGAGTTTATGTGTGTGTGTGTGTGTGTGTGTGTGTGTGTGTGTCCTGTAGGCTGTAGGGTATTTAGTAGCATCCTTGGCCTCCCACCACTAAATGCCTGTAGCACTAACCCTTGCCTTAGTTCCAAAAATGTCTCCAGTCATTGTCAAATGGACCCTGGGGCAAGATTGGTTGAGAACCATCGTGTACGATTTCATCTCATGAGAATTACATGTAATAAAAACAACTAATGTTTATGTGCATTTGCGCTGTGTCACACACTATTCTAAGCGCCTTAGGTGAATTGTGTCATTTAATCCTCTCAATATCTATATGAGGAAGGTGCTGTGCTGTGATTATACCTATTTTATAGATGAGGAGACAGAGGCATGGAGAGGCTAAGTAGCTTGTTGAAGGTCACACATGTAGAAAGTGCATGGCCAGGATGCTGAGGCTTTGCAGCCCTGGAGAGCAGGGGCTATACAGGGAAGGTGGGATCTGTCATATTCTCCACCCTGGGGGATTGGAAAGAGAGAACAGAAGGCAGACAGAGGGGAGGAAGAGGGAGAAGGTGATGGATAGGGAAGAGGAGAGAGAAGAAAACGAGTCCCAGGGAAAGAGAGACAGAGAGAAAACTGGTGAGAGACAGGAGGAAAGAGACAGAGAGGAAGGGAAGAAAGGAAGGTTGGGGAGGGGAAAGGAGGGGAACAGAAAGAGGGAAATTGAAAGAGACAGAAAAAGGGAGAAGGGAAGATGGGGGGGGGTAGATAAACCAGAGAGAAAGCCGGAGGTACTCAGAAAGAGATAGTAACGGAGAAAGAGAGACCTGGAGAGAAAGAGGAAGAGAAAGAAAGGAGGGAATAAAAATGGGTAAAGAAAAACCGAGAGAGTGGGAACAGACATACAGAAAACAGAGAGGGAGACGCAGGAAAGGTGAAGAAAGATGGTGGGGGGGGGGTGGGGAGGGGAGGCAGACAGGCTTACAGTGCAGCAGCTGCCAGGCCAGGGAGCAGGGGATCCCAGGCAGAAAGGTGGGGAGGGAGTGACTTTAGCTGAGCACTTGCTGTGTGCTAAGCTTTGTGCTGGTCACTTGCCATCCAAGACCTCAGTGAATGTAGAGGATTCATGGTAGGATCTGGGGCCACTGGGCGTCTCTGGGCTTGGGCACCAAAGACTCAGTGTCCCAGTTCTGAGTGGAGGTTGGAGCAGGGTTCTGGCTCCACCTCTGTGAGTGAGAGAGGCCCTCTTTGCTGCCCTCTTTGCTGCCCCCTTTGCTGTCTCTGTCCCTTCCAGCTCCTGAGGAACTGGGGACATAACACTCTTCTCACTTGGAAACTGGTTCTGAAGCCTTGTAGAGTGTAAGATGCAGGTGCCATCTCTGGGTGTGGGTGAGGTGGGTCCCCAGAGGCCATGATGCCCCTGGGCCCCATTCTTGGGATCCAGGGAATAGGGTAGGTTGCTCTGGTGACAATGCCCAGTGAACCACACCTCCCAGTATCCACATCCTTGGGTTTTTCGCTCCCACAGTGACTGGCCAATCGGACATCAGCAGGTGTGACAAAAGTAGAGGTTTAATAAGCCTTGTGTGCTGCCACCTGTCCTCTTGGAATCCTGAGACCATCGTACTGTGAAGAAGCCCAGGATAAAAGGCCACATGGAGAGGGAGGCCTAGGCATGCCAGCTGTCCCAGCGAGGTCACTCCCAGTGACCCGACAGCTGACTGTTGCTGCATGAGTGACCCCTGCCAAAGAACTGCCCAGCTGACAGACCAAATTGTGACAAATAATAAACTATTGTTGCTTTAAGCCACCATGTTTTGGGCTCTGTGTGTGTGTGTGTGTGTGTGTGTGTGTGTGTGTGTGTGTGTTTCACATAGCTCTAGATGACTGATAGAGAAACCCAGTTGGCTGGGCCATTCCTCTGCTGATTTTGTCTGGGCTCACTCACGCAGCTGAGCCTAAAACGGAGGAGCAGCTGACTGGAAGGTCCAAGATGGCTCATTTACATGTCTGGCAGTTGGTCTTGGCTGTCGGCAGGGACACGTTGGTTCTTTCATACTCCAGTAGGCTGGCTTTCTTACGTGGCAGTCTCAGGACTATGTTCCAGGACAGTGAAAGTGAAAGCTGCAAGGTCTCTTAAGGTCTAATGTCAGAATTTGCATAACATCACTTCTGCCACATTCTATTGGCCACAGTAGCCCCAGGTGAGCCCAGGTTCAAGGGGTGGGGAAACAGGCTTCACCTCTTCCAGGGAACAGTGGCAAAGTCACATGACTAAGAGGCCATGTACAGGGTGGGGAGGAATTGATGACGTATTTTCCTATCCGCTGTGTTCCACTCTGCTCTCTTTCTCTTGACGCTGGGAGAAGCATGGTGGAGACTATTGCCCTCTGGGAGATCTAGGGGTAGAAAAATCAGTCCATGAAGTTGTTCTTGAAACCTTCCAGCTCTTCGAGTTCATCCGTTCAGTCATTCATTCATTAGACTCTTACTGAGGGCCCAATACAGATGCCAGGGCTGCACAGAATCCGATAGGCTGCAGTGTGAAAAGGAGGACTCTGGGGCCAGACCCATAGGGGCTCAAGTCTTCTTTCCACCATTTACATGCTAGCTGACCATGAGTAAGTTCCTGGGCCTCTCTGAGCCTCTGTTTCCTCTTCTGTAAAATGGGGACACCCACCTGGTAGGGCTATTGAGAGGAAGCTTCCAGCAGCAGGGCTCACATTTTGGAGATGTACTTTCTCAAGTTCTGGATTGGGTACCTCCATAAATAAGCTTCACAGAGGCAAAGATCCATGCTGGTCTTGTTCATCCCATGTCTATAGGGCCTGGCACACAGCAAGTGCCCAAACAACATTTTGATGGCTGACTCCCCGTGCCCTTCCACTGCCCCTCTCACAGGCTGGGTGTAGCTATCCATTTGCTTCTCTGCTGGAGCAGAAGCTCCGTGAGGGCAGAAACCAGGTCTAGTTCATTATCCTGACCCCAGGATCTGGCACTTAGAAGGTGCTCAACAAATGTTAGTTTCATTTCCTCCCCGTAAAATGGACATCTCTGGCCCAGTTGAGAATTTTCAACAGAGATCTTGAAGTCTCAGAGAATGTTTCTATTCCTGCTGGGGTGGTGGTGGGCGGGGCTGGTAATTATAACCTGGCCTTGGCTCCCACAGCCTTGTCTTCACCCATCGTCCCCAGTTGCAGCTGTTGTCCCCGCCGCCACTGCTGTCCCCTCCAAATGCTGCAAAAGGGGCCCTGAAGCCCGTGTGATGCCTCATTAGCCCGCAAACGCCATCCCTGTTGCCCCTGTGGGGGGCCTGCTGGCAGGCCTGGCCTTTAAAACACACAAGTTAATTCCTCCTCTGGCACTGGGGCCTCGCGGCGCCCCGCCTCCTCCCTTCCCTCACACCTTCCTCCCAGGCCCCGTTCCGGCTCTGCTCCCTGCTATCTGCACAGCGAGAACAGACTGTACCTCGCAGCAGCTGCTAAATATAGATCCGCATCAGTGGAATATTCCTGGCTGGGGAAATGGAGCTGGGGCTGGGAATGGCACCAGGGTGGCTCTTGCCGTGGGGCTGTGGGCAAGGGGAGGCAAAACCTGGTTCTTCCTGGGACGTGCCAGAAAGGACCCTTTCAGACTGAAGAGTTGAGGGGCCCTGGAGCAGGGACCCCCCTTTGAACTCCTTCACCTGCCTTGCCTGGTCCTCACTTTCTGGCCTCTTGGGAACTGTTCCTGCTCCCCCAGGCCCTGTGGCCTCCCACGCGTCACCGTCTTCCGGGCCCTCTGCAGCGGGGGACGCTGTTTCTTAGAAACTGCCTTCCCTCCCCACTGTCTTGGTGTCTGATCCTTCACCTGCCCAGCTCTGTCACCACCCAAGACTCAGTCCTGGCCCTTTTCTTATTTTCATGTTCTTTCTTCCCCCCATCTCCCTAGTCTTATCAACCCGAAGGTACCCACCGCCTCAGGCGGAATGCATGAAGCCTTCTTCATCACCACCATCATTCTTCTGTGCCAGGGCTCGGGCTGAGCACTTCACACACTTGCTGTCCCCTTGGCCGGCAGCGTTGGTCCCCAGAAATCTGCATGGCTCATGCCTTTACTGTACTCGGTCTCTGTCCCAAGGTCACTTCCCCAGAAAAGCCTGTCATGATTTCTTTTCTTTTCTCGTCTCGTCTTGTCTCTTCTCTCTTCTTTTCTTCCTTCTTTCTTTTTTTTATTGAGACAGAGTCTTGCTCTGTCTCTCAGGCTGGAGTGCAGTGGCACGACCTTGGCTCACTGCAACCTCCACCTCCTGGGTTCAAGCAATTCTTCGGCATCAACCTCCTGAGTAGCTGGGACTACAGGCGTGTGCCACCATGCCCTGCTAATTTTTGTATTTTAGTAGAGACGGAGTTTCACCATGTTGGCCAGGCTGGTCTCAAACTCCTGACCTCAAGTGATCTGCCTGCCTCGGCCTCCCAAAGTGTCGAGATTACAGGCAGGAGCCACTGCACCCGGCCATGATGTCTTAATCTAAGTCCTTCCTCTGCATCAGGTTTTGTTCTTACACTTGTCACTGCTTGACATGATGTGTGTACATGCTCATCTTCTATATTCTCTACTTCAGTAAAAGTGCCATGAACGCAGACCCTTAGATTTATCTATTGCTGCATTCCTGGTGCCTAGAACAGAGCCAGGCATGTAATAGGCACTCAATAAATAGTTGTTGAATGAGTAAGTGAACTGTCCCACTGAATCATCACAACCATCACATGAGGTGGGTGTGATTCTCTCTCCTGTGCACATGGGGAAACCGAGGCTTTAAGAGCCTCAACCATTCTTGGAGCTCCACACCTGTATTAGATGGCCCGCTAGAAGTTCTAGATGTTTCTTTCCCTGGTGTTTTCCTAGGTGTTTTCTCTCATCTTAAAGCCAATATGGTTAAAGCTGAATTATTTAGCTCTGCATCAGATTCCAGGGCACATTCACGAATTCCTCTGCTCTAGTAGCTTTCTTAATTTACACTCCTGTTTCTGTTGGTGGTACCCTTTGCCTATATGAAGAAACCCTTTCTACACTGAATGGAAAGAGACTCTGACTCCTCCCTCAACCTAGTCCTGCAGATTTGTGCTGGCCTCCAAGGTTGACCCTTTGCAGGATCTCACTGCCTTCCCCTCTTCTCTCCTCTTGGCATCTCAGTCAACCCTCACCACGAATTCTTCATCATCCCTGGCCTCCCAGCTAGACCGGCAGGTTCAGGAGTCTGAATATCAAGAAAGGGCCCAGGCTTTTGGTTTTTGCCCTTTGGGACTCTAGGCTGGGGACCCTGGGCTCTAGGGCCTCCCTGCCTCCAATTCCTTCCTTGGAGCCAAGCTCTGTAGCAGCAGCCCGAGGGATCTTGTTAAAATGAAAACCAGAGCATGTCACTTCCTTGTTTCGAAGTCATCAATGAACCCGCAGTGTCAGTGAGGAGGAGGGGAAATGGGCGCTCTCACACGTGGCTCACGGGAGCGTCATCTGCTATGTTTTGACATTATCTATCGAGATTCCGAACGCATGTGCTCTTTGACCCCACTTCTCCACTTCCTGAAAATTAGCCTGCAGATACACTCATACAAGCACAAAATGATGTATGTATGAGGTTATTCACTGTAGCACTGTTCGTTGCAGCAAAAGATTGGAAACAGCGTAAGTGTCCATCGGTAGGGGACTGGTGAAATAAATTTTAGGTATCCATAACACCCGTTAAATAAAAGAATCAGGAAGCTCTTTATGTACTGATATGGAATAATCTTCAAGATGTATTGTCAAGTGAAAAAGGCAAGCCGTGTGTATAGTGTGTTTATAGCTACCGTTCATGTAAAAAAACAAATACATATACCTTATTTTCTTGTACATGTACAGAATAGATCTGGAAGATGCATGAGGAAATTACATTGGTTGCCTTGGGAATACAGACGGGGTGGCTGGGAGACTGGATGGGGTGAAGAATTGCCACTAAATTCCGGTTTGGACTTTTTAAATTTTGAACCTTGAGATGTCTTATCTATTAAAGATGACTTAATGTTTTCAAGTGAATGAGTCTAAGATCTCATAGGATATATATACCAAGTGGCTACCTTTGGGGCGGCAATTACTGAGGATAGAGAGTGGGAAGCACTTTCTTTTTTTTTTCTTTTTAGCATTTCCTTAACGTTTGAACATTTTCTAAAATGTATTACTTTTGTGAGGAGAAAGAAATAATGAAGATACTTTGTGTAAGAGAATACAATTATAACTGTGCTCATGGATTGGAATCCTCTCCCTTCTCCCCGAGACAACAGGAACACGAAAAAACCCAAAACCCAAATTCATCAACTCTCCCCAACCCCACTTTCCAGCTTTGCCCTTAGAATGAAATCCAAGCTCCTTAGCTTGGCTCACCCAGCACCCCCTGCCACCCTCTCGACATGACTGCTCAAGCCTGAGCTGCTTATAATTCCCCTCATGCCCCAGGCTGTTCCACTTTTCCCAAATTTTGCTTGAGCCATGCCCTCTACCTGAAATGCCCTTCTCTGAAATCTTGGTCTGGCAACACCTTCTTTTTTTATTTTTTATTTTTTGAGACAGGATCTTGCTCTGTTGCTCAGGCTGTCATAACTTGCTGCAGCCTCAACTTCCTGGGCTCAGGCAATCCTCTCACCTCAGCCTCCTGAGTAGCTGGGACTACAGGCACCTGTCATTGTGCCTAGCTAATTTTTTCTTTTTGTAGAGATGGGGTCTGTCTGTGTTACTCTGGCTAGTCTCAAACTCCTGGACTCAAGTGATCCTCCCTCCTTGACCTCCCAAAGTCCTGAGATCACAGGGGTGAGCCACTGCACCCCACAGACACTTTCTTATTGTTTGTAGATTGCAGCTACTGCCTCCAAGAAGCCTTGCATCTAATCCCCACATATCTGCCTGTCTCCCTGCGCCATAGGGCGTGAGCCCCACAATGGCATTTGATAAACATTCTGGGTTTCTGACATCTCATTCCTGCCTTCACCCAAGCCAGGCGCCTCCTATCCCAGAAGCAGTGAGAGCACCTGCTGGAATCACCAGCCACTCTCAGCTGTGTGACCTCCAGTGAGTCATTTTACCTCTCTGAGCTTCAGTCTTCTCATTCTGTTCTCCCAGCACTCCCCGAGGCTTCTCAGAGATGAGGCAGGTGCTAATGTCACAGTGAGTGAAGGAGGGGACAGCGGGTGGGTGTGCTGCACCATCGCTTGGTGGTGGTGTGGGGATAAGCAAGAAAGAAGCCAGCCTTCCTTAAAGGTCTCTATGTCTTCGACACCCTTCCTTAAAGATGCCTGTGGTTTTCCATCAGATCCTTAACAACTGCCAAGCGGGCAGAGCTCTCAAAACTGCTGAAACCAGCCGTCCTCCCTTCCCCAAACTACACTTGCGACCCTGGAACAGCTTAACTTCAAGGGCAAGCCCCTTAGTTCGGACCTTTGAGGTCCTTTTAGGGCACCCACAGTGGCTGCCTCCTGCTTTTCTGTTTCTCTGCTAGTTTTGGAAGAAGCCCCTCCCCACCCCATTCCTTTTCGGCTCCCCAGTCCTCCCTCTTCCTGCCTGGCTGCCCCGCCTCTCCGCCTCTCCGCGGCCCGGGACTCTCCTGATGTGCGCAGTGTCCCCCTGTGCTACCCTCAGAGCTGCTGGGTCAAAAGGCTGACAGCAGGCGTCTGGGTTGGGCCCTGCCCCACGGCTCCGCCTGTGGTCCCGCCTCGCCCCTCACCGGTCTTGGGGTCCACGGTGAAGTGGTGCTCGCCGTCCAGCACGCTGTACACCAGCCGAGCGCTGCTGCCGTAGGTGGGGTCATCCGCATCCGAGGCCATCACCTGCATCACCGACGTGCCTGGGCCCGGGGGACCAAGCGAGACAGGGGTCATCTGGGGCTGCCAAGCTTGTTTCCCCACTTCGCCTCACCCCAGGAAAGCTGGGAGAAGAGACTCTCAGGAGACCCACAGGAGGTCATCAAAGATAGCCTCTCATGGTCCCCATCCCCACTCTGAGTCCCAACCCTCTCCCTGTTTTGAGGCCTTTCTAGTGGTGCAAGTTAAGACCATGGAGTCCGTTCTGGATTCAAGTATCCTTGGGGTGGTTCCCAGCTACAGGACTCTGGCCACAAAAGGCAGCCTCTCTTGAGTCTCAGTTTCCTCTTCAGCAAAGTGGGGCGAATCCTAGCGCTTGGTTCACCAGGTTGAGGGGATGAATTCTAAACTCCCGGCACAGAGCAGCTCAGAGCAGTTTCTCAATGACGGCAACAACCATTATTGCCAGTTACAGTCATCACAGTCAGCGGAGCCAGGACTGGAAACCAGGGCCTGACACCCGACCCAGGCACTGTTCTACCCACTCCAGCTCCTACTGATTCTTCAAGGGACTCTGCCTCCTCTCCCCCGACCATGGTGGCAGGGGATAGCCCAGACGGACAGCCCGCTTCATTGGGGGTCAGAGGCCAGTGTCTCTTGGCCCCTGGCAGAAGGCAGCACCCAGCCTTCCCTTTGGAAAGTCATTGGCTGCGGGCCCTGGTGCCCTCCTCGCCCCTCCCCCTGGGTGCCCAGACTGCCCCCACCCCCGCAATACTCCTCATGCTCAGCACGTAGGCTGCTGGGGAGAGTATAAATTGGATAAAAGTCCATCAAACAGCGGCAATTAAGTTATTGATTTTTGACGCTGCCTCATTAAACTGGGAGCTTCTTTTGGTCTGTCCCAGAGATGGCTCTAATTTGACATCATGTTCAATTTGACGAAAGCAGGGCTTGGGACGTGAGGCTAGACTGGGTGGGGGTGGGGGCAAGGGTGGGGGCGGGTCAGATGGAGGGGCCAGCAAAGCCAGCAAGTCCCTCCAAACCTTTCCAGAAAGAAGAGGGTGAGGTAGAAGACTCAAGAGTGAGTCCTGGGGGTTCAGGATATGATCCAAATGGGAGGAGACAGAGACCTCATCTCAGGGAGATGCCTTCTGCTGGGTGGCTACTGGTGGGGCCAGGCAGGTCCCTCCTGGGCGTGGGCTGGGCTCCCTGAGCCAGCAGGGCTGCATGCTGGGAAGTGAGGCCAGTTCACTGCCTGGCTAATGAGTGAGAGTCTGGAAGTGCTACTGCAGCAATTCTGCTAAGCCCAGCCCGCTGCCTGCCTCTCCCGCCTCCAGCCTGGGGCCCTCGATCATTCCAGACAGACACATGTATTTATTTTTCACTCTTTTGCATTTCTCATTTCCCTCTCCAGGTTCCCCCTCCCAGCCACGGTCTCCTAAACCGTCCCTGCAATGCGCCTCTCTCTTTGGCCACTCCAGCTCCATGTCAACCATCAGAGTTGTCCAGAAAAGCTGGGGAAGAAGGGTGAGCAAGCCTGTTCCCTCCTGATGCTGGCATCCAGGGGTCTCCTACTTAGGGGGGACACAGCCCCAGGTGCCTCCTGCTGGTACAGAGAGAAGGAAAAGGAATGATGTCCTACTAAGCACTCACGACACACTGGCTTCACCAGCCACTTAAATCCATCACCACTAATCCTCATAGCATCTCAGAAATGCAAAGTGGACCTCCCCACCCCCCACCTAATATTACAGGCGAGGACTCAGGTCAGACAGAGGAAAAGATTTGACTGAGGGCAGAGAGTGAAGAAGTGGTGGGATTTGAACTCAGGATGCTGGGATGCCAAGTCCCTTCTGGGAAGCAGTGTCAGCACAAACACAGTGACTTTGGGGACAGTGGTCTGGTGAACTGAGTCACAATCAGTGAAGACACTGCCACTTATTAGAAGTTTGACCTTGGATCTGTCATGAACCCCTTTGTGCTTCAATCTCCTCATTTTGCGAAATGAGGGTGGTAGTATTACAAATCTCCTGAGATCATTTTGAGAATTCAATTTCCACATCCAGCACCGAGGACAGTGCCTGGCCCATGCCAAAAGCCCAATAAGTGCAGGTGGTTGTTGTCGTCTCAGGAGGCACGGCACGCCGGTCTACAATGGCACAATTATGCTTCCCTCACAGAGGTACTGAAATGGGAGAGGATACATAAAGCATCAGGCTCATGGTGGGGGCACAGTAACTGGTGGCTGTTATAATTGTTATGAGAGAGGGTCTCCCAGTCACTCCCCATGCATGTCCCCTCCACTCCCTGGGCAAAGCACAATGCAGGGCTGAGTGACTCCCCAGAGACATGGCTGAGCTCTCTCTCCCCCTGGCTGCATCCCAGGGACTCCCGAGGGGATGATGGAATCATTTCCCCAATCCAGGATTCTTTATTGCAGCCATTACAGTTAATGTCGACACGTGGGAATGGTAAAGGGTCAGTGATTCACCACTGGTTTCCCAGGCTCCAGGGGAAGGGCTTCCTTGGACCACACACCCCCTCCCACCTTCTTTACAAGTCAGCAGCTCACCAGAATTGGCCGAAAAAAAGGATACCAGGCTTGTAGCTACTATGGGACCACCTCGGGGTTGTCCCACAGGTTCAGCAGTTTATTTATATTTTACAATGCACCATCATGTCCATTCTCTTCTGCAGACATCACACCAGCTCTGTGATATAGATGCAGTGGTTTGTTGGTGAGTCAGCTCTGAGGAGTGGAGGGGTGGGAAGGAGTGCCCCGCTTTGTAATGTTTGCTGATTTCCATGGTGTAAATATTCCCACTGTGGCCCAATTTCAAGCTACCAGTGTGATATCAACTGGCCCACAAAACTTCTGAAAAATCAACGTGTAGCTCTTGTGAGCTGGTACAAGCTGACTCCAGCACACCCCTGCACCATTCCCATTTTACAGCCGAGGGGGCTGTTACGCACAGTGAAGAGTGCAAACATGAATTAATCATGAAATCCATTGTGAATTATATATCATTATTCAATAACTGATAAAGATAGCTTCCATTTATTAAATAACAACTTTGTGCTAGAGACTATGATATAAGCCCTTTTTGTATATGATAGAATTTCCCAAATAAGGCCTTCAGATAGGCTCTATTAATATTTTCACTTTAAAGAGGAGGAAACGGAGGCTGAGTGAAGTTAAGTAATGAACCTCTTTGTGCTTCCATTTCCTCATTAGCGGAACAGGGGTAAGAATACTACCAAACTCGTGGATCATTGTGAGAATTCAGATTTCTCTGCTCAGCACCAAGGACAGTACCTTGACAAGTTCACCTGGTGCAGAGGCAGGTTTGAAACCCACGTGGATCTGATGTCAAAGCCCACATGTATCAGGCCTTAGAGGTAGGAGGAGGGGCTGCTTGGAGTAGAAGTAGATAGGTGTGTGTGAAAGAGAGAGGGAGGACTCAGACACAGGAGAAGGGGCGCAGAGGAGGGGAAGGACAGGAGCTGGGTTTAGATTCTCCTTCCCCTACAGCTGGTTCAAGCCCAGACTTCCAGAAGTAGAGCTGGGACTGGTTGACAGCAGCAGACCACTGTCCGTGGTGCTGCCTCCCAGCCCTTCTGCTAAGTGGTGGTTGGGGCGTAGGTCCAGGCTGGAATACGAAGGGTTGCCCAACTGATTCTTGGCTAAACACGATCTCAGGGCCCATGGATCCATGCGGAATGTTAGATATGGAAAGGCTTGTCCTTGGAGAGCACAGAACCAGCTCTTCTCAACTTGGCAGCACATTAGAATCTCTTGGGAGCTTTAAATAACATTGATGCTGAGCCCCATCCCTGACCAATTAAATAGGACTCTTGGGGAGAAGCCCAGGCAAAGGTATTTTTACAATCTCCAGAGTGAATCTAAAGTGCCTCTAGGTCTAAAAACTGATGCCCTAGACCCAACCGCTCACTGAACTGATGAGGAAATTGAGTCACAGAGGGGTTCAATGACTTCCCCAGGGACCATAATTAGAAAGCAGTAGGGAAAGATTCAAACTCAGGTCTGTCTAGCCAGCTTGCTGCCCTCCTGGACTAACTGAGCCTGTTCTGAGACTGACACCCAGAAGGAAGCAGGTAGGATGATGCAGCCACCAAGTCATTAGAGCCCTTCCCAGCTGAGGTCAGCATGAGAAGTCAGATACTCTTGAGAGGAGATGCCCCTCACACATCCATGGAGACTGGGTGGGCTTTGGCGTCAGAGAGTCCTGGTTTCAAGTCCCACCACTTCCTTATTCTATGCCCTCAGTCAGATTTTCTACCCTGTCTGATCTGTTTCCTAACCTGTAACATTAAGGGGTGCCCATTCTGAGCCTCTGAGATGCTATGAGGATTAGAGATGATGGATCTAGGTGGCTGGTGAAGCCAGTGTGTTGTGGGTGCCTAATATAAGTTCACTCCTTTCCCTTCTCTCTATATCATCAGGAGCCACCTGAGGCTGTGCCTCCCTGGATAGGAGACCCCTGGACACCAGCATCAAGAGGGAGGGGGCTTGCCTACTTCTCATCTCTGAGTTGTTCTGACTTGGTTTGTCATGGAACCAGAACTGGAATCTATGTCCTGGAACCCAGGCTAGAATTCTTTCTTTTCTTATCCCTTAATCCTTGCTATCTGTGAGGTACAACTGAGGCTCCAGACTCAAGTTCCGGAGCCCCCAGGAGGAGCCCCAGCTGGCTCTTGGAGTGGGTGGTGCTGTGTGGGGTGGAGTTCAGGGATTATACACATAAATTCTCATTCCAGCCCTGTCCTTGGCTTTGTGTGGCTGTGGAAAAACTTCCCAATCTGATCGTGCCTCAGTTCCCCTTCTATAAAATGGAGATGACACTTTATCATTCCTGCCTCCCTGGGTGCGGGAGACCCCTTAATGAGAGAAAGAGGTGAAGCACTCTGGAAAAGAAGAGGTCTCAGCTAAGGTGACCGAGTGTCATTATTATGAAGACGTTTGTAATTATTATCATCCTGCCTCTTCTCCACCTCCTTTTGCCACCCCACTGAGCCTGGGGAAACCCTAGGCTCACATTTAGCTTCTCAAACATTTATAAAAAATGAGTTCCACCCCTGCTGCTGCCAGCACTGTGCAGAATGTTTTCTATTAAAAATTAAAAACCACTTGTCGAGTCCCTGAGAACGCTCAGATTACACAGGAAACAAGCCCCCTCTCAACATCCACCCCCACTGCCCTCCTCCCAACTCCCTCTTCGATCATCACTTAGAATGCCGGCTGGCTGGGCTGGCCTTGACCCTGCTTCCAGCCTCCCAGCCAGGGCAGCCTAATACAGATGAATGGCACACAGGAGATGCAGGAAAGTGGCTGCATGGGAGGAGGCAGGTCCAGAGACAAGTGACAGAGAAGGCGGAACAGAGAGAGGGGCAAGAAAGTGAGTAAGAGACAGAGAAAGGAGAGTCAGAGGGACAGAAAGTGGGACAGACACAGACAGAATGCAATAGAAACACAGAGGTTAAGTAGGAAGCCAGAGGAATCTAGAAACAGAGACAGAACAAACAGAACAGAGACAGAAGTACATATGGAGCAGGAAGATGGGAGCAGAGCAGGAGGAGGGACTAGGAGAGGAAGGTGAGATTTGGCCTGGTGTGGTGAGGGGCCTCCTGCGTTGCAAGCACCTTCCTCTGTCTCCAGAGAACCCAGAACACCCTCCCCTCACCTTTTCTTTCCTTAAGGATCCTGGCTATGGACTCGTCCATCCAGGCAACCCCTGAGTGTGTGTGTGTGTGTGTGTGTGTGTGTGTGTGTGTATCCATTATGTCCCCCTGAGGGAAAGCACTCTCCTACATCCCCAACTGAGACCCACAAGCCCTTCTGTTCTCTCATTTACTAGGCCCTCTGTTACGCAGTCTAGTGACTTTGTTTCAGACAGCAAGATTTAAAGTATCTGTGAGAGCATCCTTCTGCCAGTGGCAGAAAGCAAACATTTTTGCTTATGATTCAGTTCCATTCATTCTCCAAACATCTACAGAGCACCCACTATGTGCTAGACCCTCGAGGGCAGGATGGTAGCTTTATCACCTTTGCACCCCAGTGCCATATGGCCACAGGGCCTGGCATACAGAGGGTGTCATGTTTGTTGAATGATTTATTGATGGAAAAGACAAAGAGTGACAGGGATATATTCCTCCCTGTCTAGATTACCTGGGCCATGGGGCCAACTTCTGAGGGCCAGGGCCTCTGCTCCTGTCTGTTGCTTCTCTCCACCAGAAGCTTCCTGTCCCGTTCCCCCCAGCCTGGGTGGTGAGAGCCAGTGCCGTTGCTAAGCAAGGAGATATTGCACGTATAGATCTTCCTGGACTTTAATTAAAAACATCTTTAGAAGTTGTCTCTGCAGAGACCAGCGATTGATTCCTGGCTTGGGCCTGCGGGCTGCTGAGCTACACTCTCTCCAGCTGCAGACGGGACAATCGGAGGTTCCCAGCTTGCTGCTGCCCTCTCCAAATGAGATCCTTGGGGAACGCACTCCTTCCTGCCTTCCTTCTTTCCTCTCTGTCCCCACAAGCACTGGATTTAAGAATCAGATAGGGTGCTCTCCCAGTTTTACTTTCCTTCCCCTCTTGAGCCTCAGTTTCCTTAGCTGTAAAATGGGGATGTCAATACTTGACCCAAGAGAGTCCCTAAGAGGCTGAAATGAGATTAGGGATGTGAAAATGATTTTCAAGCTATGAAGTGTTGTGCAAGAAATGGTCGTGACTCTTTCCTCAAAGAAAGCCGTGGACGCCGAGACAAGGAACTCGGGTTCTGGTTTCTGCTTCTGGGTCTAGTTCTGGCGTTAGCTCTTACTGCGGAATCTCAGAAAAATCACTTTGCATTTATTTCTGTATCAGTGACATGAAGACACTAATGCCTATCCTGCTTATTCCCCAGGATTGTGAGAACCAATGGAAATAGCTCCGTGAAAGCAGTGCTGGCTGATAGCTATTATTTAGTGAATATCCCAAGAAGTGCAGGCTGTATTACCAAACAGTCTTTTCCCATCTATTAAAGATGCTGCTCACAGAGGAATTGAAATACATGGAAAAGCGGCTGCAGCCGGGTCCCTGCTCATTTGCACATTCTGCTGAGCCCCAATCCCATGGTCTGGCAATGTCAATCCTATGGCATATGTGCTGTGACATTCTCCTTCCTTTGTCCATGGCAGACATCACTAATCCATCATGACATTCTTTTCTGCCTAGGCTGAATGAGACCTTAGACTCCTCAATACAGCCCAACAGTCACTACCAGTCGATCTGAGTTAGCACAAGATATGAAAGTGATCTGCTACCACTTTGAGGTCAGGGGTGGTGTCTTGCTCATCTGTGATCTCCACGTACCTAGCAAAGTGCTATGTACATAGCAGGCACTGACACGTGTTTACCGAGCTAAAAGCAACTACTTCTGTATCTTCTGTGGGGCCATATATAAAGTAGGTGCTAATAAATGTTTGCTAAGTTGGGTGACTCTTCTTTGCAAGGCCTACACAGCCAAGTACGTTGGAGGCCTTGCGTATCATGGGTGCTAATAAACATTTGTGGATTTAATTCAATTACTTATCTTTACATCCTCCGCAGTACCCAGAATAAAGGAGTGGTTAATAAATGCACACTGAATTGAATTTCTCATTTTTGTCTTCAGTATCTTCAATTGTGCCAGGCATAGTGCCTTACACAAGGTTGGCATGAATAAGTAGGGGGAGTTGAACTGGGTGTGGGAGATCTGTGAAGTCCTCTTGCCATCCCATGATCAGGTTGTGACAGCCTAAGAAAGGGGTCTGGCTCCCTGACACTGAGAGAGTGTCTAGTCCAATTCTTCTCTATCAAAACTTACTCCCTGTTGATGTATTCAGCCTCAAGCTGTAAATTCCCTCTGCTGCTGATTTCCAGAGTTGTATCTTTAGCCTCATCTCTCTCCTGATGTCCAGACTCACAGATCCAACCGTCCCTTTGACATCTGAACTTGGATGTTCAGTAGACACCTCAATCTGAACTTGCCCAAGAATGAGTTCTTAATTTATTCTGCAAACTTGCTCTTCCTGGAGCAGTTCCCATCTCAGCTGCAGCAGCTCCATCCGTTCAGCTGCTCAGACCCAAAAACTCAGCATCATCCTTGTCCTCTGCCTCTTATTCCCCACATCATAAACCTCGTTGGCTCTACCTTCAGTGTACATCTAGAATTGCATCTCTTCTCGCCATCCACACTGGTCCAGGTCGCCTGCACTATTGCAATTGCTTCCTCATTGGTCTCCCCACTTCCAACCTTGCCCGCGACAGTCTGTTTTCAACATGGCAGCCAGCAAGTCATTCTTTTTAAAATATAAGCCGGATTAGCTCACTCCTCTGCTCCTCATCTCACTCAGAGTACAACCAAAACCCTTTCAATGGCTGCCAAGTCCCACGTAATCCATCATCCGAGGCACCTAGACTCCAGATATTCTCCCACTCACTCGCTCCTCTGTAGCCACAGCCCTCCCTGCTGTTCCTCAAACACGACAAACACGCTATGCCCCAGGACCCTTGCACTCGCTGTCCTCTCTGCCTGGAACATTCTTCTTGTAGCTTAGCGGTGGTCCACGTATGATCTCTAAGCCAGCAGCATTAGGGAGTTTGTTAGAAATGCAAACATTTCTACCATCCCAGACCTCTTGAGCCAAAAACGCTGGGGGACAAGGGCAGCAATTTGTGTTTTAACAAGCCCTCCAGGTAATGTGGATGCACGGAAAAGTTTGTAAACCAATGTTTCGCAGAGCTCCCTGGTTCCCTTCCTTCAGATCTTTATTCAGATGTCCTCTTCCAGAAAGAGAGGCCTTCCCTGACCCCTCTATCTAAAATAGCAAAATAGCCCTCACCCCAAATTCCTTTATTCTGCATGGTACTCACACCACCAGGCATATTAATGTTTATATATACATACATACATATACATATACTGTTTTTTTTTTTTTTTTTTTTTTGGACCGAGTCTCACACTGTCACTCAGGCTGGAGTGCAGTGGCACAATCTTGGATCACTCCAACCTCTGCCTCCACAGTTCAAGCAATTCTTGTGCCCCAGCCTCCCAAGTGGCTGGGACTACAGGTGTATGCCACCATGCCTGGCTCATTTTTTTGTATTTTAGTAGAGATGGGGTTTCACCATATTGCCCAGCTGGTCTTGAACTCCTGAGCTCAGGCAATTCACCTGCCTTGGCCTTCCAAAGTGCTCAGATTACAGGCGTGGGACACCGTGCCTGGCTTATTTTATATTTTTAATTATTTATTTGCATATTATGCATTTGTTTATCTCTGTCCTGACTTTCTCCCTGCTATAGTATGTAGGTTTCCTAAGAATCTCCAATGTCTGGAACAGTGCCTGGCACATAGCAGGCACTCAATAAACACCTGATGCTTGAATGAACTGTCTCAATGCTCAGAAGGGAACTTGGAGTCCAGAGGGGCAGAAGTCAACCAAGGTCATGCAGGGAGCCAGGCCTCCTGACTGTCAGCTCAGGACCCACTTGGCTGCATGAGGCTTAACATGACTGGTGTGCCCCTGCTCAGAAGCGTGGCTCATCGGTGGCCCCCGGCACACTTCCCTTCTCTTTTAAGCTGTGAGTGGTTTAATTTGCAAGCGCTGCTGCCTTTCATGTCCCAAGCTGCGTCCCTGCTCCCTCTGATCTCGGAAACTGCCCAGACCCTGGTGCTGCTTGTCGGCCCCGCCCTCCGCAGCCGGATCAGGAGGCTCAGTAATTGTGACTGATTTTCAAAGCTGCCTGGAGTCTCTGCAAGCACCCTGGTGTCAGATTTGCTTCCCCTTCAAAAAGTTGTTCAAATGAAATAAACTAATTTAATTTCTGCTTTTCCCTCCCCCGCCCCCGGGTTCCCCAGCTAGTCCAAATTGAGTCCCCCTCCCTCCCAACTTTTTTCCTGAGTGGAATGTGAGAGTCAGTGGGCTGGAAGAGGGGGTCAAGGCAGGGCTGGGTCTCCGTAAGCTAGTGCTCATAAACTGGGGGCTGCCTCTGCCTCCTACTCTCTGCGTGACCTTGGATGAGTCCTTGCCCTTCTCTTGGTCTCAGTTTCCCCACCTGTGAAACAAGAACTCTTGCTATTCCAACAGCCTGGGAGCTATGTCCAGCAACTTGCTCTGTCACTGACTTGCTATGTGACTGTAAGTACTTTCTTCTCTGTGAGCCTCAGTGTTCCCATCTGTTCAATGGGGATGCTACCATCAGTCCTGCCACCTCTCAGAGTTGCAGTAAGAGTGAAGGGGTCATGGAGGAGCCCCCGTGGTGGAGATGAGGCTGCTCTTCTTCCCCCGCACCTCCCCGTCCTCAGCCATTCTCCACAATGCAGCAGATGGCATTTTCTAAAACGCAGCTCTTCCCAAGTCACTCTCTCCCTTAGGCCTTTCCCAGCTACCTGCTTTCCTCTAGTCCTTCAGATGGGGCTTCTGCTTCCTTCTCACTAGAGAGCATCAGCTCTCCTCACCTTTCTGGCCTTTTCTATGCAGAAATGTGCAGGTCAGTTTTAGATGCAGAGAGATAAGGCCGTGAGTGTAAGTCAATAGGTGGGGGCTGCCGGGCCTAGAAAGTCAGGACTTGCTGTGTGACTATGGCTATGCCACATGCACACACAGGCTTTAAAAGGCTTCTTGGCTAGGCTGTGTCTGATGTCTTCAAGGAGACGTCCATTTCTGTGTGTGAGCACTTCCCTTTCTATGGGCGCAATCATGGGCGGTGCTCCTGGGTGTGTGCAGTCATACCCTGGTAAATGCAACTGAATCTGTGTCTGGGGGCTCCGCCATCTCTGTGTGAGACTCTATCCCTAGCTGGCTGGGTCTTGGCGAGCTGTGGCTTTCTCTGGGCTGTAGACAGAGCTGCCTGTCTCATCTGCCTGTCACTTGGGCATATCACTGTCTCTCTGAGGCCCAGTTTCCCTATTTGCAAAATTAATTGCTAAGTTCTTGCCAGGCTCTGAAATTCCACAGGTCTTTGCCATTGACAATATCCAAATTTATCTCTCCAGCGCAGACCTCCTGTGAACCCAGATATTCAACTGCCTTGTTCAAGATCTCCCCTCGGCAGCCTAATACGTTTTTCTAGCAACATAACTTCACACCGAACTCCTAATTTCCTCTCACCCCCCAAATCTGTTCCCCCATCTCAGTAAATGCAGAGCCACCTATTTAATTGCTCAGGTTACAATCCTAACAGTCACCCTTGAGTTTTCTTTCTCTCACACGCTACCTCCAATCCATTAGCAAGGGCTTTCAGCTCTGCTTTCAGAATCTATCCAAAAGGCGAACTCTTTTCAACACCTCCACTGGTATCATCTTGTTCCAAGCCACCATCACTTCCTATTTGCAGGCCACCCGCTTCTGCTCTTGCCTTCTTTTCTGCTCATCTATTCCTCATGAAAGAGCCATGGGTCCTGATCATGTCATTCTTCTGAGCAAGACCTTCCATTGACTTCTCAGCTTGCTGAGTGTAAAAGGCAAAGCCCTGGCTATGGTCTACATGGCTGCATGAGCTGGTCGCCTTGTTTCTTCTTGGCAGACTTCAACCCCAGGGCCTTTGCATGTGCCATTCCCTCAGCCTGGAATGCTCTTCCCCCAGGGCCCATGCTCTTACTTCCTCAGGTCTTTGCTTCAATGTTACCTCTTCAGAGAAGCCTTACTGGACCAATGATCTAGTTGTTAACTTGCTTATTGTCTGTCTTCCTTAGGAAGAAGGGACCTTCCTTGAGAGTAGGGGATCTTCTGTCTTTTCACTGCCGTGTTCCCAGGGCCTAGCACATAGCAGGTACTCAATAAATGTTTGTTGAATGAATGAATATGCCCCTATAGACACAGCACGTCATATGCACACACAGGCCTTAAAGCGCTTGTTGGCTAGGTGTGTGTGCACAACGTTATACATATTTGAACACACATGTATATCAGGCATGCGTGTGTGCCTACGTGTGTGTACGCCAGTCCGCACCCACATCCACAGCCCCACTGCTCCCTATTTCCCCCTCATCCCTTGACCACCATTCTCTCCAGTTCCCCTTCTCCCCTTCCCAGCTGGCGGCTTGCTCCTTATCCCAGCATTCTGCCCGATTTGGCCCAACCTGGGGAAGCTGGGCTGACAGTTTCCTTTCCCAAGAGTCCAAGTCCTCCTGGCCTCTGACATGCAGCCATAGAGCTGGGAGGTCCAGAGAGGCATAGCGTCCAGCCTTCGGCCACAGTGAGTCAGCGATGGAGCGTGGCCTAGGAGCCAGGGCAGCTGCTTCTTGTCTAGCCTGGCTTGCAGATGACTTAAAGTAACATGGTGAAAAGCTGTCCTTTCACTCTGCCTAATCACAATACCACACACTCGTTGAGTACATGAGTTCTAATTAAGCTATGACACTCACCATGGCCCCCTTCCCCATTCATTGGGGTTGGAGAGGCCAAGAACCTGAGTTCCAGAAAATCTGGTTGCAGCTAATCCGGTTACACTCTGAGTTCAGGAGTTCAAGACCAACCTGACCAACACGGTGTAACCCCACCTCTATTAAAAAGATAAAAAATTAGCTGGGTATAGTGGTGGCCCATGCCTGTAATCCCAGCTTCTCAGGAGGCTGAGACAGGAGAATTGATTGAACCCAGGAGGCAGAGGTTCTGGTGAGCCAAGATTGAGCCATTGCACTCCATCCGGGGCAACAGGAGTGTAACTCCAGAAGTAATTAAACTTTCCCACTACCTGAAGTCAGCACCTGGTTCCTGGCCTATTTCAACTTTTATAAGTTACTAGAATTTCTATACATCTTTGGAATGCCATGCCAAAACTCATTTTGCAATACTTGGTGATATGTCTACAAATGTAATAATTAAATATGCAAATTACCCCTCAGCTCCCGTTTTTAAGGTCCATAAATACCGTAGGAAGGAGATGCCCCTTACCCATGACTCCAGTTTCAACCAGAGCTCCCGGAGCCCTGAGCTAAGTGGGGCCTGGGTGGTCAGCAACGGTCTGGAGGTTTCACAGTGGGAGAAGGCAGAGCTGTGCAGCCTTAGTCCCAGTGACCTGCTGCTGTGTGCATGACCCTTTCTAAGTATGGCTGTGTCTGATGTCTTCGTTGAGATGTACGTTTCTGTGTATGTGCACTGCCTTTTCTAAAGGCGCAATCACATGTGCGGTGCTCCTGGGTGTGTGCAGTCATACCCAGGTAAGTGCACCTCGGTCTGTGTCTGGGGGCTCAGCCGCCTCTCTGTGAGACTCTGTCCCTAGCTGGCTGGGTCTTGGCGAGCTGTGGCTTCCTCTGCGCTGTGGACAGAGCTGCCTGTCTCATTCATCTGCCTGTGCCTGTGCCTGTCTGCGGCTGCATGCCAGGGGAGCTGGCTCCCAGGATGCTCATGTCTGCTTGTGGCTTTGCCTCTGTCTCCGTACATGGCTGAGTCTGTGCAGAAGTGCTATCTGCGTAAGGGCCCATTTCCTGCCTGGGGGTGTGAGTGGCTATGTCAGGGTGTGCAGTCGTGGGTCTGAGTGTGTGGTTGGGCCCTGTTCCAGCTGTGTCCCAATCTAGCTGTTCCCAGTGGTGGGTGTGCCTAAAGATGGGACTATGTCCGCGTGGAGGTTGTGGCCAAGGGCTGCGCTGTGTCCGTGTGCAGTTGAACTTCTGTGAAGGGCTCTGTCAAGGCGTCCAGCTGTGCCTGTGTGGGGCACTGGATCTATGAATGGGGTTGTGTACTGGTGTAGTGGTGAGTGGTATCCAGGGCTGGCTTGTGCATGTGGCGTGTCCGGATCTGCGGCTGTGTCTATGTTCGTGACTCTATGTGGCTGTATAAGCATGTCCGAGGGCATCACTGTGTCCACATGCAGGTCCAAATCTTTGTGAGGGCTGTGTCCATGGATATGGCTGAGGTCACATGTGTGGCTTTCTCCAGGACTGTGCTTGACCACAGGGGGCACCTGGCCTCGCTCACATCTGTACCCTGTACCTCGGGGCAGGAGGCCCTGTCTTTCCAGTCCCTTCCCAGAGGATCAGCGACTCCCCTTTCCAGCAGGCTCCACTCCCCTTGGGGATCACCTAGATCCAACCCCCACCCCCAGGGCCCACAGCCCACCTGTGGGTGAGAGTTCGGCCACGCTGCCAATGTAGGGGCCATGCAGGAAGCGGGGCTCGCTGTCATTGATGTCCTGCACCTTGATGATGAACTCCGACTCGGGCTCCAGCAGGCGGTTGGTGGCGCGATCCCGAGCCTGGGCCCGCAGCGTGTAGAAGGTTTTCTGCTCACGGTCCAGGCGCTCCATGGCATGAATGTCACCTGTCAGCTCATCGATCAGGAAGATGGTCCCAGCGCCCTCGCCTGAGATGGTGTACTTGATGGCCCCATCACCCTCGTCTGAGTCTGAGTGGATCTGGGGAGGCAGAGAGGAAGGAAGGGTGGAGGCTGAGGAGGAAGCTCCTCTGGGCCTCACTATCCATCCCATTCCCAAGCCCATCTCTTCTCCAACACATACACGTCTTTAGTGAGGACATTGAGGCCAGCAGCCACGCTCACTTCCATCCCTGGTCTGGAGTGTTTCCCGAGCCCTCTGGGGCTCTCCCTGCCCCTGGAATCTACTTTCCCCTCTGCATTCAGAGTTATCAGCCTCAGAGGCAGATCTGAACGTGGCCTCTCTGCTTGCAACCCTCCAATGGCTTCCCATTGCCTTTACAAAGAAGTCCAGCACCACCGCCAAACCCCTCTCCCCTTTAGCACGCACAGCCCTGAGGCTCCTGCTTTGAGCCTTTTCTTTGTCTCTCTGCCCCTGGAAAGTCTACTCATCCTGCAAAGTGCAACAAAAATGCCACCTCTTTCAGAAAGCTTTTCTGGATCCTCAGTCTCCCCCTGCCCCCAGGATCTCTCAGTACATCAAGCCATCATTATCGTGTTCAGCCTTGTAGGATGGCTGCAGCTGGCACTTCTCAAACTCTAGCTCTAGTGTGCATGCAGTTCACCTGGGGATCTTGTTAAAACGCAGATTCTCACTCAGGAGGTCTGGAGCCAGGCCTCAGACTTTGCATCGCTAACAAACTTCCAGGCTGCTGGTCTATACCTCACTGTGAATTACAGGTCCACCACTCCCTAGACTCTGCACCCCAGGAGGTTGGGGTCACATCTTGTTCATCTCGTTATATGCAGAGCCAGGCTCAAGACATAGCACGCGACAGAGAGCGAAGAGACAGAGGAGGAAAGGAAGGGATGTCAATTGAAAGAGCACCGTCTATGGCTAAGCAATTTATGTACTTGTCTAGTTCAAGACACTTAAAAAAAAACCTGCTAGAGTAGGATTTGCTGTCTTTATTTTACTTATTTCTCGCCCCGTCCCATTTCCTAATGAAGATCGGAGGAGTGGGATGGGTTCTTCAAGGTCAGGCCATGGGAAGAGCTAGTCTGGCTCTACACTGGGCTTTCCCATTCCATCTAAAGCCTCCCGAGAGGAGCCCAGGGCAAGGGAGAGACAGTGCAGCCTGGCCCAGCCTTGGCTCTGGCATCGTCTCCCTGTGCGTTCTCAGCTGTCACTTCGCCTCTGCGGCCCTCAGTTGCTTCATTCTGTAACATGGGAATCATATTAGCATCTTCCTCCCAGAGCTATCGAGGGGTTTGCTGAGTTGAGAATCCACGTAAGACCCTTAGCAGATGTCACCCAGTGACATTTGCAGTATTTAACAGCCAGCATGACGGGGGCACTGCCCAGCCAGTGGTACTGCAGCAGGACCCCTGCTGAGCCAGGCAGGAACCCTTTGGTTGCTGGATCACAGAGAGGTCCAGGGGGCTGAGAGAGTTGGGGCGAGGGAGAGGAGGGACTATTTACTGCAAGTATGGAGGTTTTTCATGAATTTAACAACCAGTACAACCATACCAGTTTGTACTAGCTGAAAATCAGCCCTGTCTGGGACATAATAAGTGCCCAATAAATGGTAGCTATCGTTATTATTATATTATTACTAAATGTTAGCTATATATAACCGGGATTTAATCTAGGCACCATTAGGCTCCAGAGTCCAGGCTGTTTTCACTGCCCTGAGATCTCTTGGGTGAGGAACCAGCAAGAAGTCTGCTTTCTTGCAATCAGCAACACCTAAGTCCTTATCCTCCAATGCCCAAATCTCCCAGGCAGCTTCGAGCAGAGGAAAATCCATTCTGATGAAGCTAATGGTTTTGGGCAGGTCCCTGCTCCTCTCTAAGCTTCTATGGAGATGGGGTGTGAACGAGAAAATATCTAAAGTTCCTTTTAGGCTGGGGTGCCATGAACCCCAGCCCACTCAGCAGGAGAAGAGGTGCCCATGAAGTCATCATGAAGGGGGACGAAAGCCCATCCCCTGCCACGCAGGAGGAGCCAGGGTATAAATTCTGCTGGTAGAACTTTGTGTCTGAAAGGTGGATTATAGAAGTGCCATTTGGAAGATTGAATGGCCCATAAACATTTTCATATTTCATTAGCCGATTAATGGGCATCTCTCTCTTTTTGGCGAGTCTGCTGATTCTCAGCAGAAATTGCAGGGACTAAATGGAGGCGTCTGGTGGAACCTTTCTGGGTCCCCGTCCTGTTATAGATTGCCCCAATTAATGCCCGTCCTGGGCTCCACTGAGAAGCCTTCTTCCTGTCCAGTTACTGTTAATAGATTTCTCATAAGTGGCTGGATTGTAAAAACCTCATAACTCAGTTTAATGCCCCCAATAAAATTATTTCAGGACATCGGCCCTGAATCATTGGTAGTGCCGGGGATGAGGAGACCTGTCTCTCCTGTTTGCTGTTTATACATTTTTTTCCCACCTTTGATCGGGGGGAAATGGGATGAGAGGGGGTGAGTCTGTTCCCTTTTGGGGTACCTCTGCCTGCTTGCCAGTCAGATCTGCTGTCTGCTTGTTTTGCCAGCAAACATTTTGAGCAGTATGGTAGAATAGATGCCATTTGGAGAGATGTTTAACAGCTATAATCTTACTAGTCTTCATCGTTGCCCTGTGAAACATTATTATTCCCACTTCTCAGGTGAGAAAACTGAGGCACAGAGGGGAAATCATGTGTTCTATCGGACAGCCAAGTGCAGGAAGCATGCTCCTGACTCTATCATTCACTCATGTTGGGAACATGGGTTTGCTTCTCTGAGCCTCTGTGTTTCCACCTGAGAAATCAGACCAAGCCCTACTTGGCACAGGTGTGGGGAGGATTAGATGAGAGCATATTTACCTTGACCTAAGTACTCTATTAATGGTTGTCTCCTTCCCTTTCCATCTCCTGGGTCTCCATCAGGTCCCTGCAGCCCTTGACATAACTCAGACCCCAGACAGGGCTCATTTATGAGTGAGGAATGGAGAGGAGGGCATAGAACCTAGCGGGACGTCATCTTCTGTGGAATATGAGCTCACCCTGGGGCCTACTGGCGACTCTCTGGGGACGGCAGAGTCAGACAGGGGCAATCCACCTGGGCAGGAGCTAAGATCTAGGAGTTACGAATTCAAGCCCAGCTGGTGCTGCCTGCCCTGCCCACCTGGGTCTTGGCTCCAGAGTAAAGAGCCTCTGGCTCTGCCCTAGGAAGGTATTTCTCAGGACTCTCAATTGTGAATGGGGGCTGGAAGATGGTGCCCTCATTTATTGAGTACCTAGTATGCGTCAGACATGTGTTGCTGACGATCTGCAGAAATCAAACTTGACTTTGTGGGTGTGTAAATGTATCCCTATTTTCCAGGTGAAGAGACTGAGATGACCTCAGGTCTGTTTGACGCCGAAGCCCAGTTTGGTCTCTTCAGTCTCCAGGAATCTAGCTAGTCTTCTTACAATGCCTATAGCAGAGGGTGAGGGAGAAAAGGGGCAGGATGGGTTGCCGGGCTGCCGCTGGGCTCCACGGCTTGGGGAGCGGGCTTCACAGCAGTCTTTTGCCCTGCACCCTGCAGGCCACTGTCATCGGTGGTCTCTTTTCTATCAGCCTCCATTTTACCATTTGGAAAAGAACCCCAAATCATGAATCAGGAAAAATTATGTGCTTTGGAGTCAGGAGCAGCCCGGTGCCAGCTTCAGCTTTGCCAGTGACTTGTTGTAGGACCCTGGGCAAGTGGCTACCCTTCTCTGAGCCTCAGCTTTCTCATCTGTAAATGGGACTGGTATTGCTTCCCCATGTAGATTCTGAAGATTCATAAGATAATTTATGGACGCTCCTTGTACTTAGTAGGTGCTCATCGTAGATTAGTCCCCTTTTCTTTTCCTGTTCTGGTCTCAGGAGGGGTTGAGGGTTCACCTAGTTCATCCCCCTATCTCCTGATACAAGAACTACACAGACTCAAATCCGGACCCACTGGAGATCCGGGGACTATCATCCAATGCCTTCGTGTCTTTCAAACTTAGCCTGTGTCCTCCTCCAGGCAGCCCTCTCAGATGCCCTCTCATTTGGTTGAAGAGACCTCACCTGTCCTCGTCCTGCGCCATACACGTGCCCCTTACTCCACCCCCTCCTGTAACTTCTAGTGCTGCACATCTGTGTCCCCAGCTGTCATGGGCCTCTGGGCATGCACTGTTAGGTGTGTCTCTATCAGAACTCTTTGTACCTGGCACATACTAGGTACTCTGACAATGCCTGCAGAGAAAATACAGGGGGTAGGAGGATTGAATGTGTGTGTGCACGCACATGAGTGTGAGTTTGCAAGCTCCTTGAGAGCCAAACATCTGACTGTTAATTCCATTTCCCCATCACCCAGCACAGGGCATAGCACCAAACATATTGAATAAATGAATAATAAAATATCCAACTGTCATTAGACTCCCCCAGTTGTCTTCTGGGATTTCCAGAGGATTCAGCCACTCTTAAATCCCAGGTACACATGAGCCAGACTAAGGAGGATAGTCACTGAGAACCTAAAAACTCCAGGCACAGTTCTAGACTCTTTACTGCCATCTTACTGATGTCTCATCTTGTGCATCAGAGATTACCCTCTCCCCATTGTACAGATGGGCAAACTGAGGCCTAGAGAGGGTCTAAACCCCACCTAAAGTCGCACAGGTAACGAGAGACAGCCCTAAAGCCTGACATCACATTCAGGGTTCTTTCTACCACATCACGTGTGGCCAGCCCTGGAGGAGAAATCCCCCTCAAATCCCATCCCTAGATCATAAACAACATGAGAAACACAAGAGTGATGGTTTCTCATCCTAGGGGGCTGAAAAATGGGATTTATGAAGCCATTAATTACTTCCTCCTAATTAAATCAAAATTAAATGCGAGCAGAGGTACGTTTTCCTTATTAAAGACAATTAAACGGACAGTGCAGCTACGCAAATAAAATGAGTCCCGGATTTAAACGGAAAGCAAATCAAATAAAAAGCCTCCCCGGAATGAGGGGTGTGTTCACGCCTGTGCTACTCGTAAACCAGGAGTCCATCAATTTTCTTTAAATATTAGCAACTTAATTAAATCTGCTCTCCTCCCCACTTTAATCCTGCCATATATCTAAAATAGATCTCACCGCCCACAGGAGTTGGTCATAAGTGCTGACCCCATAATTCTATCTTCTTAAAAAAAAAATCAAAAATCCTACAAAATCCACATCCAGCTGACAGAAGCCTCGGGGGAAATTACAGTTCGGAAAACGGATTAGTCAGAGTACCCAGATTTTATGGAAATGCTGGGAGGTTGCTTTGAGGGTGGGTGTCGTGAGAAGGTTTGGGGAGAGGCGGGTCAAGGTTGCCGACAGGGGCAGGGCTGAGGAAGGAGCTGTTTTGTGTGGGGCCTCGGCGGTCACCTCGGGGCCCAGTGGTTCCTGTGGGTGCTGACAGGAGCCTGGCGGTGACTGATGGAAGAGGCGGTTGGAAAATAGGTTACCGTTGGGCGCCCGGGGTTCACTCTGCCGATGGTGCTGTTGCTAAGCTACCTTTAGAATTCGACAAGGACGGATGCTCCGAGCAGCTCCCTGGGGTGGGGGGAACCAGGAGGCAGTGAATTAACTGAAACCTTGGTGAAGTCCTTTCTTCCTGAAGAGTGAGAGAGTGTGGTAGGAGAGTGTGTGTTTGCATTCGTGTGTGTGCCCACACCAGCACTTGTACGTACTAGGGGCTCAGCTGGAAAGGGGACAGGTGGCTTTTAAAAGCCCAAGCTCATATTCCTAGGGATGGGGATGGGCTAATGACAACCTTCCCCCCACTTAGTGAGAAACTAGAATGTCAGGTTGCCAAGAAGACTTTGGGGATTTGGGGTGGGAGTTCGTAGTTAGATGGTACACTCAAGGTGGTAGAACTATCAATAATAGTGAAACTTACAAGATGAGACTTAACAATAATAAAAATGAATACTTACTGAGCATGTGCCAGAAGCCAGCAGGTGTTCTAGGTTCTTGACAAATGCTAACTCATTGACTCCCCCCCCACCAGCCTTTGCGCTAGGTCCTAGTAATAGCCTCACTTACCAGATAAGGAAACTGAGGCACAGAGAGGGTATATACAGTCAGCCCTCTGCATCCATAGTTTCTGCATCAGCGAATGCAACCAACCAAGGATCAAACACATTCCAAAAAAAAAAAAAAAAAAAATTGCGTGTGTACTGAATACGTACAGACTTTTTTTCTTGTCATTCTCTAAAGAATATAGTATAACAACTATTTGAATAGCATTTACACTGTATTAGGTATTATCAATACTCTAGAGATGATTTGAAGTATATGGGAGGATGTGCATAGGTTGTATGCAAATACTATGCTATTTTCTATGGGGTTTTGGTCTCCACAGGAGGTCCTGGAACCAATTCCCCATCGGGAGATACCGAGGGATGACTGTAACGTGCCCAAAGTCAGAGAGGTCATCAGCAGCCGGGCTGGGGTTTGAGCCGAGGCAGTGCAGCTCCAGGTGGCCCTCCAACCACACACAGTGCCACCTCCCATAAGAAAGTGCACACTGGGCAAATATTTGCAAAGAGATGGAACATTCTTCTCCCTCCCTGCAGGGAGTGCTTTTCGAAGGTAGCCTATCGAGTAAGAGAGCAGAGCAGGGGCTCTGGGTGAAGGTGATGGAGGAGGATGGGAACGAGTCACAACAGCAGTGGCAATGAGGACAGAGGTTGCTGGGGTGAACAGAAAGGACCCTGGGCCCAGCACAATGCTTGGCTCCTGGTGGCTGCTTATTATGGGGCTCTCGAAGTGAGCACGGAGACGGTGTTAGGAGACCTTGTTTCTTGGGTTGGTTCTGCAACTATGTGTGGCCTTGGTATGACCGTCTCTGCTTCTGGGCCTCAGTTTCCCCCCCTTCTAATGAAGGGAGCTACAGGGCCCTCCCCCTGCTTATAGACTGTGGTTCTAGGAGATGGGGGCAGGGTCGGCTCACGTGGCTGAGATGATAAAGGCTAGGTAGAGGCAGATGAAAGCGTGACTCAGCAGCCGGTTTTCTGATCTTTTCAGGATGTGGGTGGCTGGGGAGGCTTTTGCAGAGCCCCGACTGCTGGGCGGACAGCAGGGCTGACGTGCCTGAGATGACCACCTCCTCTGACATTTAGGCAGATGAATCAGTCCTTCCCTGTGTCTCCAGGGTTTTCCTGGACCAAAGGCTTTTTCCCAGGTCTGGGAGTCTCAGAGGGGTCTGGAGAATCGGGCTGGGATTGGCCTCTTCTCTTTCTCTTTTGGAGGCTTAAAAACATCAACTCAAGGGGCCAGGTGCGGTGGCTGATGCCTGTAATCCCGGCACTTCGGGAGGCCAAGGCAGGCGGATCACTTGAGGTCAGGAGTTCGAGACTAATCTAGCCAACATGGTAAAATCCCATCTCTACTAAAAATACAAAAATTAGCTGGGCGTGTTGGTGAGCGCCTGTAATCCCAGCTACTCGGGAAGTGGAGACAGGAGAATCGCTTGAACCCAGGCGATGGAGGTTGCAGTGGGCCGAGATTGTGCCACTGCATTCCAGCCTAGGCAACAGAACAAGACTGTCTCAAACAAACAAACAAAAACAGAAACAAAAACTTCAACTCACACAGGTTCAACTCTTGGCTACGCCACTCGCTCATTGTATGACTTTGCCTTCTGTTTGGTTTCTTTACTTACAAAAGGGAATGATGGTTTCTACCTTGTAGTTTAAGGGTTAAGTACTTTATATAGGAATAATAAAAAACAGCAACAACAAACAATCTGGAGGCTGAACACTTTGCGAGCTCCGTTTTCTTTTTTAATCTCCAACAACTTCAGGAAGCCAGCTCTCTGAGCCCCTATTTTTACAGACGAAGAGACTGTCAGGGAGGTCCAGTAACTTGTTCAAGGCCACACAGTGAAGGGGTTGGCAAAACCAGGCCTCGAACTCAGGTGTGTCTGCCTCCAAAGGCTGTGTTCTTAGCTACTTCACTGGCTACCACCTATCACGTAGTGGGCTTGGTCATTCCATCCTTACCCCTTACCCCTTTCTTCCAGCACCACCATCTCCCACCCCTGGCTGGGAGTGAGGAGTCCTAGGCTCTGCTACTAGGTTGCTGGGTGATCTTGAGCAAGGCCCTGAACCTTTCTGAGCTCTGCCTGTCAAATCCTTGCTCAGCTTCATTGTAGGAATCATCCATTCATTCATTCATTTGGCTGTATGTATATAGGGGAAAGTAGCTAAGGGCCAGGGATTACTGTGTCTGGACCAGAGAAAACCTGAGCTTCCTGCAAGGCAAACCCACAGGTTTAAATCTAGACTTTCCTTCTCTCCTGGTCAAGGATCCTGATCTCTGAGCCTCAGAACAGCCTCCCAATTCCCAGACTCCTTTAAGCACACAGGAAGCTCTGGAGTGGCCTTTCCCACCCACATTCCTGACCAAGACTGCCTGGAAAGCTAGTTGGCTTTAAGAAAAGCCAGATACTGTCCTGGGTACCACCCTACTCTCATGCCCTACAATAACCCTCCGCTTCAACACCTCAATTGCTGACAAGGCTCTGAACTAATCAGGTACCTCAGGTCTCCAAGTCTTTGGCTACGTTATGTCCTCTTTCCCATTAGCCTGAGGAACTCCTACATCTACATCAAAACCCAGTTCAGGTGTTTTCTCCTCCATGAAGCCTGACAAAGTATACCATTTAATGAGTGCCTATTCAGTGCCAGGTGCTGACTTGTGAAGCTTTTTATCACCAGGTGTCTCTGCAACTCTGGGCATCCCTAACGTGGCAGAGGCTGGATCTCATTCACCTTTGTCTCCCCAGCATCACACCTGGGCTCTACAAGGGGCTCAGGAATTGAAGAATGAATAAAATTCCTTCTCAGCTCCTTGTACTCCTATGGCACAGATCTTCAGCCAGATTTACCAGCATTTACTCAGAGAGTTTGAGAAAGTAGATTTCATTCATTCGTTCATTCATTCATTCAATTAATAAACAGTTTGCAAGCTATGTCTGTGCTAGGCACTGGGGATTTCATGGTGAGCAAAACAAACACGGTCTAAAAGGAAAGACACACATTAATTGCATAATCAAACAAACACATGCATAATTAAAGTGTTATGAAGGAAAGATACTGGGACTTCAAGGGGGATGTGAGAGCAGGTCTGTCCTAGCCTGGTGCGTACGGGAAGGGTTTCTCTGAGAAAGTGGCATTGGTGCTGAGACCCATAGTGTGAGTGTCAGGTCATCAGTGGAAGGAGCAGGAAAGAGTGGTTCAGCTGGAGAAACAACCTAGGCAAAGGGGCAGTGGCAGGAGTGTGCGTGGGCATTGGACCGACCTTCAGAAGAGCAACAGAGGGCAGTGAGGCTGAAACTCAGAGCGTGGCAGGAGATGAGGCTGGAGGAGGAGCCAGATCTTTGTAGTCAATGGATGGAATTTGGGCTAGACCCCAAGTGCATAGGAAGCTGCTGAAGAATTTTAAGCAGAGTGGCCAGATTATGTGTGAGAGGATCGGATTTACAAACGTGTTCTTAAATCCCATAGGTACCTAGCTACACGATGGGCTGGGATTGCCCGCTGGCACTTTCTCTAAGATGCAAAAGGGAGGGGGAGGGGAGGGGGCGTGGGGCGGAGTGGGAGTGGGCCCAGGACCCACTTATCAGTCCTTGGCAAGGGGGCGCATGAAAGCGGATTTAAAAGGGCAGGTGAACTAGGGCTTCTTGCATCTACCAGTGGCTGTCCCCAGGGTCCTGGGATCTGGAATTGGAGTGGGGCCCCACTTTACCTTGCCCACGTACAGGGGCTCCGTGCCCGTGTACTCCTCCACCACGAAGAACTGGTTCCACACCCAGCCGCGTTTGACGCGGCCGGCTCCCAGCGCGCCGTCCTGCCGAGCCCCGGGCGCCGACGGCGCGGGGGTGCCCGCGGCCCACAGACGCCCCAGCAGTGGCGGCGGCGGCGGCAGCAGCAGCAGCAGCAGCAGCGCGGGGGACAGCGCGGCTCCCGCCCGGAGTCCCCTACCGTCGGGCCTCGGCCTCATGCTTGGCCTGCGCGGGACCGGGGCCCAGGAGCATGGACAAGAGGCACCAGAGCGCCGCCGCTCGGTCGCGCAACGAAGCGGCGCCGTGTCACATGGTGGCCTCAGCACGGCCGCCGGGTCGTCGCCCCCGACGGGGCACCCGGACAGGCTTGCGGCCCTGAACGCCGCCCAGCCGCGGGGGTGCCCGGCTGGAGGGGGAGGGGGCGCGGCCGCACCCGGGGCATGGACAGCCCCCGGGGTCCCCGCCCGCGCCCCCCTCGCCGCGTCGCGTGCGGATCACTAGGCAGCGCCTGGGCAGCTCCAGAGTCCGGGAAGCGCCATGGTCCCCGCGCAGAGAGGGTGCGGGTTGGGGCCAGCAGATCCTGCCAGGACTAGGGGCCTTCCGGTTCCATCAGGAGCCTGCAAGAAAAACAAGAAAACATGAGAGGGGCTTCTGCGTGCAGGGAGGGCAAGTTGAGTCTATCTTTCCTCTTGTAGGTACTAAATAAGCACCTACTGTGTGCCTGGTACTGTGCAGAGTGGGACAGACCACGGAGACTCACAGTGGTCTCCCCTTCTTGGAACCCATCGCGTAGTACGCGCCCTCTCGGGCACGCCGCAGCCTCTCCCGCGCACCGCGCCCTCTCCCGCGCACCGCGCCCTCTCCCGCGCACCGCGCCCTCTCCCGCGCACCGCGCCCTCTCCCGCGCACCGCGCCCTCTCCCGCGCACCGCGCCCTCTCCCGCGCACCGCAGCCTCTTCCACCTGGTGTCACATGCCCCTGCTCTTTCACCCTCCTGCGCCTTTCTCCAGCCCCTCCTCAGCTCAGCCCCCATGCCCACACAAGCAGAGACCCCAGCAGCCCGAGCCCCTGCCCTGGCTGACAATCTCTCCAGCCCTGCCCAGTCCCCAGGAACACCCCACCCCAGGTGCTTCTAGAAGGCATCTTCAAGAGCCCCCAAGACCCAGGCCTCCTGGGTGCACAGAAACCCATCACCCAGACTACCACCCAGTATGCCTGCCCTCCTATCCCTCGCAGCACAGACAGGTCATTCCATCTGAAACAGACACCAAAGAAAGGCCCTCTGAAGTGCTCCTACCCCGACAGCGGCTTAGGGGTAGAGCACCTGAGCCCCAGAGGGCCTGGCTTGGAGACACCATGAGTGACTCTGGGCAGGGTCACAACCCCTCTGAGCTTGCCTCTGGTGCCTCCACATTTCCCCAGAAAACAGTTCTTTTCCAGAGTCTGAGAGACACCTTTCCTCCCCACGCCTGGACCAGCCTGCAGTCCCCAGATCCATCCATCTCTCCTCCCCTCTCTCCATCAGATCCTGCTTTCAGCAGGAAAGGATCTGAGGGACTAACGCCTACTCAAGCCATAATGATGAATAATGGCTTAATGTGGGTGTTTACAGGGGACAGCGATGCTGCTTAATGGAGGAATTTCAGGCACAGAGAGGAGTGCGTGGAGGTGAGGGGCTCAATCCCCACTCCTCCTTCCCCTGAGCCCAGTTCAGCTCAGTTCAACAGCTCAAGTCCACCAAGTTCCAACTTTGTGCCAGGTTTGGCCTGCTTGCCAAGGGCACAGTAAATAAGCTCACAGTTCTGTGGGGTGGGAGGTGAAACCCCTCTTATAGCAACTTAAATGCCAGGTGGCATGTGATCAGGCTATAAAAGTATCCTGTGTGGACACCCTGAGACCTGTGGGGCTCAGGGAATGGACTGAGCTCTGGTGTTTGGAAAGGGAAGCTAAGTGGGAGACAATCAGGGCTAATTCTTGGAGGAGGTGGCATCTGAGCTGATGGGAAGAAAAGGGTGGGCATTTCAGGCAGAGGAGTGTGCATGGGGGCTGAGTGATCTGGCCAGTTTGAGGAGTTAGATCATGAACAGGGGTGTGTGGCTGGACAGACGGTGTGTAGCCGGTGGGTGGGGAGGGGTTGTCTGACCCGGCTCTAGCCAGATCTTCCTGAGAACAAAGGAAGTGGCCTCTCTAGGGAGGAAGAAATGCAGATCACCTTGGTTTTTGAGACACCGTCTTGCTCTGTTGCCCAGGCTGGAGTGCATGCAGTGGCGGGATCTTGGCTCACTGTAACCTCTGCCTCCCAGGTTTGAGGGACTCTCCTGCCTCAGCCTCCGGAGTAGCTGGGACTATAGGGGCCTGCCTGGCTAATTGTATTTTTAGTAGAGACAGGGTTTCACCATGTTAGCCAGGATGGTCTCGATCTCCTGACCTCATGATCTGCCCACCTCGGCCTCCCAACATGCTGGGATTACAGGAGTGACAGACCACCTTCTTTAACCCAGCATCACAGTGGGCAATTCCCATCTCTTTAACTCATGGGAATCATGACTCTGAAAGTTTTTTTATTCCCATTTGGTAGATGCCTAATTCCTCAGTGTGTTTTTTTCTAGTATCTGCTCCAGAAAATCTTTATGGAAGGAGTTTCAGGGTGGGGAGTCATTGCTGGAAGGTGAGGGTGATGGTGAGGGCGTTAAGCTGCAGTTCTGGGCAATGAGAGTGGGAAAACGTCCACACTCCACAGGGAAGAATGGAGGGGAGGGGTCTGGACCATGCTGTTCCCTCTTTCCCTATAGGCCCAAGCCTGAACTAATGGGGTCAGGAGGACCCGTGAGCCTGCTGTGAACACAGCCTTCCTGGGTACAGAACAACTTCTATGGGCCTGGGCATGACAGTGCCTGACGCTGCCAGCTCTGCTCCGCAACCCCTGCTCTGTGCTGCCGCCTCCAGGGATCTGGCTTTGATTCCCTGAATTATGACCTGGGCTGGTCGTAATGAGGCTGGAGTTATGGGTGAGGAGGAGGTGCCTCTCCGAAGCCTTCATTTCCCGGAGCGTATGGCTTCCCTGTATGCACCACGGGAACTGTTCCCCCGACTCCAACAAGCAGCTCCAGGGCCCATCACAGCCCTGCAGGGATGCAGAGCAGGGCAGGGGCTGGAGAGAGACAGAATTTGGAGGCAGGCTGCGGCCACTTCTGGAGTGGGCTGCCGAGGTCGAGGGAGGGGCGCGTCAAAGGGGGATCTGCCGACGTTTGCAGACACCCAGCTGTTGCTTTCCTTCTCTCCTTTCCTTTATTTCTTTGTTTCTAACACCTTTTACAAGGATGGGAGGTGCTGAGATTCAATCGTTCATTGAGTCACCAAACACGAGGGTCTGCCACAAGCAGGGAGACTGAACAGCGTTTTATTCTTCCGATCATTCATTTATTCAACATACTTTAACAATCGTTTCTCCTTTTAAGACAGCAGGATGTAATCAGTTATTCAGCGATCTATCAGCAAAGAGAAGCATTTCTTCTGGTTATTCCTTTATTCTTTCCACAGTACCTCTCTGATGCCAGTCCATGTGCTAGGCACTGGAGACATAGTAATAAAAAAATGAAGTCCTGGCCGGGCATGGTGGCTCCCACCTGTAATCCCAGGACTTTGGGAGGCCGAGGTGGGGAGATCACTTGAGGTCAGGAGTTTGAGACCAGCCTGGTCGCCAACAAGGTGAAACCCCGCCTCTACTAAAAATACAAAAATTAGTTGGGCATGGTGGGGTGTGCCTGTAACCTGAGTTACTCAGGAGGCTGAGGCAGGAGAATTGCTTGAACCCAGGAGGCGGAGGTTGTAGTGAGCTGAGATTGCACCACTGCCTTCCAGCCTGGTGACAGGGCAAGACTCTGTCTCAAAAAAAAAAAAAAAAAAAAAAAAAAAAAAAAAAAAAATGAAGTCCTGACCCTCATGGAACTGATCTTTGGGTGGGGGACACAGATAATACAGGAATGAATTTACAATATAATTTAATATAAAACACCGAGAAGAAAAGTAAAGTAAAGAAGCAGGAAGTGGAGAGAATGATGGAGGGAATGGAGCAAGTGCGTTGCTAAGGATATAGTGTCAGGGAGGGAGGTCCTCTCAGAGGAGGTGGCATTGGGCCGAGTCTGGGAGGATGAGAAGGAGCTGTGCACAAAATAGTTCCACACAGAGGGAACAGCATGTGCAAAGGTCCAGCGGTTGGAACGAGCTGAGATGGCAGTTGCAGCTTAAGTGCAGGACGAATCTGGACATGTGGAATTTGGGGTGTTGGGGAGGAGAAAGTGCTCTTGGTAGAAGGGCTGTCCAAGGCAAAGACCTGGAGTCGGATCCCACTTCAGGTATTTTTAAAATTTTATTCTTTTTTTTTTTTTTTTTTTTTTTTTTTGCTACAGAGTTTCCTTCTGTGGCCCAGGCTGGAGTGCAGTGGTGTGATTTCGGCTCACTGCAACCTCCGCCTCCCAGGCTCAAGCAATTCTCTTGCCTCAGCCTCCTGAGTAGCTAGGATTACAGGTGCACACCACCACGCCTGGCTAATTTTTTTTTATTTTTTATTTTTTATTTTTATTTTTTTTAGTAGAGATGGGGTTTCACCATGTTGGTCAGGCTGTTCTTGAACTCCTGACCTCAGGCGATCCACCCACCTTGGCCTCCCAAAGTGCTGGGATTACTGGTGTGAGCCACTGTGCTCAGCCAAGATCTCCACTTTAGACAGAGGAAAGGTAAAGTCCAAGAGGACCCTACCAAGCATACTTCATGACAAAGCAGTGCCTCAAACCTGGGACTTGGACTCCCCAGGCATAAGGCATCTCTGGGGAATGGGGAAAAATGCACCTCTGGGTGCAACCCAGTGTCAGAGTCACATCTGGCAGGGCCAGCCTGCCCCCCTTGTGAGGGCACAATCTGCCCTATTGTTTGAGGATGGGGCTCTGGCCCTCCCATCCTCACCTCTCTCACCCCTTCCTGGCCCTTCATACCTCAGCCTCCAGGTCCTCCCAGGGGCATCTTGGCCCGGTGCCCTGGCAGCCTGCCACCTCTTCACCGCTCTGCACAGCCCTGCTAGGGCTGCCACAGACACATTGGCCTCCTCCCTCACTTCCTTCATCCTTTTCCTGCTCCAGCTGCTTTTCCGGAATGGATAGTGACTACAGGACCCTGTCCTGGCATTCAGAATCGGTCCAGGGAGGCAGCTGTGGAGTCCTGCAGCTGCACGCAGTTCTCCCGGGACCTGGGGCCTGTTGGTGGCCTTCCCTGGGCTGCACAGAGCCGTTTAATCCCAAATGAGATGAAAAACTGAGCCCTGGCCTGGCTCAATGAATGTTGGCTTTGCCCTGTCCACACTTCAGCCTCACCTCTTATAATCCGTCCATCTGCCCATGGGTCTACATATACACTTATGGCTTCTGTGTGTATGCGAACATGTGTCTGCAGTCACACATGTGACTGAGTAGGCATGACGATCTGATAAACATTCCTTCATTTCACAAATATTTGTCAGTTTCCACTCAGTGTTCTAGGCCCAGCAAAAAGAAACAGGTAGAGTCCTTGCCAGGTGGGGACACAGACAATAAACAAATAATGTGTCGCATCATGGCAAGTGCCGAGGAGAAAGCAAAGCAGAGTAAGGCGCAGGAAAGTCTGGGGGTGGTGGGATTTGCTGTTTATCTGTCCATCCCTCGTCATTATAAATGACCATTTATACAGGTTAGTCAGGGAAGACTTTGTCCTTAAGATGACATTTAAACAGACATCTGAAGTGAGGGACAGAGTTGTGCACAAAGCTGGGAGAAGAGGGTTCCAGGCTAGGGCAACAGCAGGTGCAAAGGTCCTGAGGTCAGCAGCATGTGTCTAGTGGGAAGGAGGAACATCGGGGGTCCGGGGTTGCTGAAGTGGAGGAAGTGCAGGGGAAGCAGCAGCAGATGAGGTCAGAGAGATGTGGAGGTGCAGTCAGGGCCTACAGGCTCTCTTGGGTTTTTATTCTGAGTGAGAAGAGACCCCTAAGAGGGTTTGAGCAGAGGACATGCTCTGACTTATGTTTTAAAAGATCATCTGGGCTGGGATGGTGGTGGTTCACACCTGTAATCTCAGCACTTTGGGAGGCTGAGGCAGGAGGATTCCTTGAGTCCAGGAGCCCAAGACCAGCCTAGACAACATATCAAGATTCTGTTTCTACAAAAAACAATTTAAAAAAATTATCCAGGAGTGGTGGCATGTGCCTGTAGTCCCAGCTACTTGGGAGACTGAGGCAGAAGGATTGCTTGAGCCTGGGAGTTCAAGGCTGCAGTGAGCTACGATCACACCACTAACACTCCATCCTGGGTGACAGAATGAGACCCTGTCTCTAAAGAAAAAAAAAAAAAAAAAAAAAGGCCAGGCATGGTGGCTTATACCTGTAATCCTAGCACTTTGGGAAGCTGAGGCAGCCAGATCACTTGAGCCCAGGAGTTCGAGACCAGCCTGGGCAACATGGCAAAACCCTGTCTCTACAAAAAATAGAAAAATAATCTAGGTGTGCTGGCATGTGCCTGTAGTTCCAGCTATTCTGGAGGCTGAGTTGGGGGGGGATCACCTGAGCCTGGGGAAGTTGAGGCTGCAGTGAGCCATGATCACGCCAGCCTGGGTGAGGGCTTGTCTCAAAAAAAAAAAAAAATCATGCTGGCTGGCTATTATGTTAAGATAGGCAGAAGCTGGGGTTGGAAGGGGCCTGTGGGAATATTTCAATAATCCGGTAGAGGACTAGTGAGGGGCTTGGATCAAGGGGAGCAATGGAGATGCTGAAAAGCGAGGCGATGGGTCAGAAATGGGGTTCAAGGGAAGATAGCAACTGAGCATGACCATAACCTTGCCCTCAGCCTAGGCAGTGAGAATGAGCTGAAGACCGTAGAAGAGCAGATTTGGGGGGTGATCAGGAACGGACTTTGACGTGTTACAGTCATGTTTTGGACAGGTTGCTTCCCAAATGCTTATTAGACATCAGGCACAGGTGCAGAGCCGTCTTCCATGACCAGGAGTTCAGGGGTGAGGCCCTCTTGCAGGCAGCACTTCGGGAATTTGAGTGGCATTTCAAGTTGAGACTGGGTGAGAGCACCAAGGAGTGGCTGTCGGTGGAGAAGGGATCTGGGGACTAAACGCGGGGCCCACAGCTACGGTGATCTAGGAGCTGAGGAGGAAATAGCAAGAGACTGAAAGAGAAAAGAGGAGGAAAAGGGAGATGTCCTCGGAGCCGACAGAAGAAAGTGCTGGAAGGAGGGAGTGGTGAACTGTGCCCTGAGGCTGCCGTTGGCGGGTGAGTGTCTGTCCAACTTTGCCGGGGACAGTTCCGCGGCATAACTGTTCATAATGTCCCCCAGTTTGGATGATAAATCATGTGGTGATCCTACTGATAGGGCCGATGTGGACGTGGACTTGCCCAGTGGAGCTGGCGGGGCGGAGGTCATGCGTGACCTTGTTGGCAGCGATTTGGTGGAATGGTGGGTGCACACGCTGGACTGGAATGGGTTCCAGAGAACCGGGAAGAGGAAAGGTGGGGACGTGTGTGGGTGGGTGACGGCCCCACTCGGGATTTGTGAAGGTTCGTTTGCCTGCCCCCGCCTGCCAACCTCATTCCAGTAGAGATGGCTCAAGACAGAGGCTCAGGACACTAATCAGTATCCACACGATGCCGCTTTGGCTGTGCAGGGAGGGCCAGCAGAGCCCCCTTCTCCCTGCACCCCTCCTCTACTCGTGCCATCTCTCCTGCTGCAGGGCCCGGCCAGACTCATCCCTATGTGCCTGGACCGAAGCCACCACCATTTGCCTGGGACCCCTGTGGGCCCTAAGCCCCCTAGCAGGACAGGTGAGTCTCTGTCCTTGCTCAGGCTCCTGTGACCCGGCAGATCCTTGATGCTCCCACCTAGGTCTGGGTTTCTCTAGTGGGTATGGGTGTGCCCTGGGTGTGCCCCCTGCCTTCCAGCTGCCCGACAGCCCCGGGAAGAATCCCACAGCTCCAGTCTCTGGCAGTCACTGAGCACCTGCTGTGTTCTGGGTCCTGCAGAGGCTCTGTCATTCTGTGGGGCACACAGAGGGGGCAGGCACGATGCGGGAAATATTAACAACTTGAGGCAGCGTAGACACCAGCCACACCGACTACAGGGTCCCAGAGGCCAAGGAGAGGGGAGGTCCAAGAGATAGTCCCTGTGGTGTGGTAGGGGCTAGGGTGACAGGGCTGGGTCGTCTTCAGGGGGGTTGGGACAGCGGCTGTTTACCAATAGTGATGACGCATTTTCATACACGGTATAGCCACGCCACGTGTACCTGACTCTTCTCAGCCCGGGAAGTAGGCCAGATGTGGTCCCTGCTCTCAAGGCATTCACAGCCTAGGGTAGAGACATCCATTCCTTAATTCATTCATTCCACAAACTCTTACAGAGCATTCCCTAATGAGCCAGACAGACCGTTAGGTACTCTTGGGATGACGGAAACCTAAAGACATAATTCTCCCAAAGAGCTCACCATCTAGAGGGTGGCAACATTCATTCAGCAATTACAGTGCACCTCGTGTGTACCACTGCCTCATTTATCTACTCAGTGAACACTTACTGAACTACTATGTGCCAAGTTCTGGGCTGGGTCCTTTGCAACTTTCACAAATGAGCCTTAACAGGTTTGTGGCCAAGTTACCAGATGCTAATCAGAGAAATCCCTGGCAGTTGCTTATTTATCAGTGAACCAAAATCTAGTGAAGACCTACTATGTGCCACACCACATGTAAGTGTTCTGCAAATTCAATGTTCATGTTCACAGATGAGTAGGAGAGACCAATATTTTTTTTTAAACCCAACCAAAAAATAAAACCTGGAAAATGGAAAGCATAGGAAACTCATGCATAGATGTGAAGGCTCAGAGGGGGAGCTCCGATCTCCGTGAGTAACCATGGAGGGCTGCCTGGAGGAGGGGGCATTGGAGCTGACTCTTGAAAGGTGAGGGGGATTTGGACTTAGGGAGATGAAGTAGGAAATTACTGGAAGAAAGAGCATGAGCAGAGGAAACCTAGAATATGAATGGGATACAGTGAATAGCATAGTATAGCTGGGTTTTATGCTGTATAAAAAGAGTGACAGTTGGTACCAAAGTTATCAAAAGAAAAAGAACAAGTGAAATGAGAAAAAAACAAGAGTTATAGGAAATACAAAAGACATGGCTGGCTGCAAACAGTCAATTCATCTCCCATCCTTCTTTCTTGTTTCAGTCCCATTTCAATATTCACTCTTACTCAGCCATGTGCTGCCCCTCCTCTGTTAATAGTGATTAGTCTAAACCAATAGGATGAAGACCCCGCTCCCCACCAGTAGCTGATTTAGAAAACATTATGTGATGCAGTTCTGGACAGTGAAATATAAAAGTATATCTTCTGCGAGCTTATGGAATTTTTTTTATTGTTAAAAAAGAGATGCCTTAAGGAGGAACTTTTTGTTTTCTGCATATGTGAATAGGTGGCGTCTGGTGCAATCGCAGCCACTTTGGGATGATGAAGGAACCACACCAAGAGGCCAAAGAGGCCTACTTAGAAGAAACAGAACACTCTATGTGCTTGAAGATGTTGTTGAACTACTGAAGTAAGCCACTCTGGGTCTTGAATCCACTTCCAGCCTCTACTTCCTCCAGACTCTTTCTCTTTTCTCTGAATTTCCTCAGACCTGTCTGGCTGGGTCTCCCTTTGGGGTTTGCTGTCAGCTGCAATGGCAAGCTTTCAAAGGACAAAGACCACACCTACTCCTTCTTCCATCCCTTTCCCCATTCCCACGCACATACCTGGCAGAGCTAAGCAGAGAACTGGGGCCTGGGAGGGACTCAGGAGAGGCTTGCTCCAGACAGACTTCAGAGGCTGCTTAGGTAATATGACCTTCCCTCTCACTGGGGAGTTGCCAGCTCTGGGCATCACTGCTGCCGCCTGCACTATGTCCTTCCAGAGTCTGGCTGGATGGCCAGCATGTCCTTTCTTGATTTCTCAATGCCCTGGCACCATCACTGCCAAGGCTGTGTGGCTGCCAGCATGGTGGCTCCAGGCTGTCCCCTTGGGAACAAGGGAAGGGATTCTGATCCTACCTGTCCCACGTTCGTTTTTCATCCTCTCACTCTGCCAAGACCAAGAAGAGGGACTGCACAGAGCAACCACCAGGCAGAACAAAGCAGAACAGATTTCGCGGCGCCGCCTGCGGCTTCTGCACCTGTGCGTCCTCCCCCGAGTTCCCGATAATCCTCTTAACATTAGGAGACCTAAGACCATGAGATCCAAAGTCAGACCAGAGTTTGAGTCCAGTTTCACTATTTTACTGTATGTGTGACCCTGGTAATTTGCTTCATTTCTCTGAGCCTCAGTTTTCTCATCTGAAAAATGGGGATAATAGTCCTTACCTCCCAGGGCCAAGGTAAGGAGTAAACGAAATGAGGCATGTGAAGGAATTTGTGGCGCTTGGCAATAAATGCTAGTGAATGTCATCAGAATGACTAGTGTTGGCATTATTTCTGGTCCCTGGACAAATACTACTGGACCCTACTATGCACAAAGTATCCTGGCCAGGAAAGGAGAGGTTTAGAGATCTTCATCCACTCAGCCATTTATTTATTCACTCATGCATTTAATTAACAACTGTGCTCATCAGGCCCAGAGTGCAGCCTGTGTCAAGAAGAGCGAAGACTTGCTCAGGGTATGGGAGTTGCCTCCCGTTCCAGCGGCAGACTCAGGCTGGAGAACAGGGTAGTTCAGGAAGAGGCAGCTCACTCATCTCTTCTTTCCTTCGCTCACTCACTCACTCCTCTTGGCACACCTGGCTTGTACGTGTCCCCTCTCCACGCCTGCCCGGCTTCCAGAACTGCCAGTGGGAGCCGAGCCTGGCAGTCTGGCTCCTGTCTGCCCCCACTGAGTCCCAAGGGCACTGTGCCTGCTGGATCCTGAGCCCAGAGCTCTCTGTGCTTGGCTGCTGTCTTCTCCCTGGGGGAAAATTATTTCTACCAGCTCAGTGCTCTTCTTTTGGGCCAGAATAGCTCATAGCTCTCGGTGTAATGCAGGAGCTATTGAGGCATGGAGGGGTGCTGGGAAGAGCCGCTTTGTCTCTGCTCACCTCTCAGGGGCTCCCCTGCACACATCAGCGATGCACATGCAGGCGTGTCATCAGCCACACACACCCTCATGTGAGTTGCAGGCACACCAAGGCAGCAAAGGGTTGCCTCCTTCATCTGTGGTTCCTTTGTGCCTTCCACCCCGTGGTTCAGAACCAGGCTCTTCTTTGTCCTGGCCTCAGCACTCTCCCTACTGGCCATGGATGCTCCATTATTTGTCTCTGTCCTTCAACTCACACTTCAGTGCTGTGCTCAGAGTGGGCACTACTGAATGTGTAAGTGAATCCATGAAGGGATGTGTGGATGGATGGATGGATGGATGAATGGAAGGACACGTGGTGGGGTTGCCTGGTTACTGCCACGCCTCCTCCCTCAGACTGCTCTTCTATGCTTATTCCACTTACTGATTCATCAAATATTTTTTGAGCACCTACTATGTGCCAGGCTAAGGATGCAGCAGTTAGAAAGTCAGACAAAGTCCTTGTCCCCGACCTTCCATTCTGTGTGTGTGTAGTGGGGGAGATAACAACCATTCACCCAATAACCTCACAAATAAATGCACAATTGCCAACTGTGTCAAGGTCTGCAAAGAGAAAGTACAAGGAACCCCAAATTTATAGCGGACACTACCTCATTAAGGACGGGTGGGGCAAGTTAGGGAACAGTTCCCTGAGAAGGGAGTTTTCAGCTGAAACCCAAAGGATGCGTGGGATGTACTGCGGCACGGGTGGCACAATGTGCAGAGCCATATTCAGGGGACCGAAAGGCCAGGGGCAGAGCAGATCGTGAGAGGGGAGGCTAGGGAAGCAGCTGAGGATGGACCTGGAGGAATTTGGATTTCGACTCAACCAGAAGGCAATGAAGAGTTTTGAGCAGAGGCGATGCGTTCAAGGTTGTGTTTGAAAAGAGATCACTGTGCTTGTGGCTGGAAGCACAATTGTGGATGTGCAAGGCTGGACTTGGGGGGGACCCGCGAGAAAGCCGTGGCAGCGCCTGAGGAAGAGGGTGGTGGTGGCGTGGGCCAGGGAGGCTGGTGTGGGATGGAGAAAAGGTGCCGGCTTTGGAATATTTAGGAAGCAAAATGGACCAGACTTGGCGACGAATCGGACGTAGTGGATGAGGGAAGGAGAGATATCGAGAGTGACTCTCCGGATTTTATTTTTGTTTTAGCTGACATTTATTGATCACCTACTAAGAGCCACTGTTCCAGCACTTTCTGTGCATCACCTGACTTATTCCTCAAGATCACCTCATAGAGTCTGTGGCCGTTATCCCCTTCCCACTCTCATTTCACTCCAATGAGAAGGCCGGGCAATGGGGCACAGTGGGATGTGTCCCAATCTTTGTTCTTTTGGGGAACAACCTTGGCAGATCAAAGGCACAGGAAGGAAGGAAGAGAGGCCAGCTGCATACACTGAGCTGACTCTGAGTCAGTGAGAATAATGATAGATAACATTTATAACGCTTTTACTGTGTGCCAGGCACGGTGCCATCCAATTAGCTAATAATAAGAGGTAACACTTAGCTCCAAGCAGGGCACTTTATATCAATGATCTGATTGAATCCTCACAATACCTCTCTTTAAAATTTCTGTTACAGAAGCAGGAACAGTGGCTCAGAGAGGTTGAGGGACCTGCCAAAGGTCACACAGCTTGTTAGTGGTGGATCTGGAATTCAAACAGGCTCTGGCAGTGGGAGGGAAATGAGGATGGGCCAGGAGTTGCTCAGTGGCTGCTGGAAAGGACAGGCCTGCATTTGGCTCTCAGCATGAACCATGTCCTTCCCCACGCTGCTTGACATGACTTAACCCAGTCCTGAGTCCCTCGTTAAGGCCTGACCTCCGTGCAGATTATGAACATGCATGAGCATGCACAGACACACACACTGTGCACACACACCATGTACACACACACACACACACACACACACACACACACACACACACACCCCATGTACACCTGCACACTCCTTGGCTAGCACTGCTCACCTGCCCAGGGGCAACCTGTCAGGACCTGCCACCCCAGGTGCCCCTGGCCTGCACCTGTCTCTCTGCCCCGCCCCCGCCCTGCTGGAGTGCTCGTGCCGCAGGCAAAGCCGCGCTGTACATCATGTTGACAGTAGAAATTACATCCCGAGCTGCTGTTTTACACCGCGCCCTGTCAGAACTCACCGCAGCCCAGTGATCAGGACAAATTGAATACCATCCTGGCCGTGTCAATATTTATTCCATTTTACAAACTCGTCCAGCTGGGGGCAGGGCCCTACCGTGGTGCCAGCCAAGCCGAGGCCCAGGGGGCCCTTCTCCCTCCGAACCACCTCCTCCTTGCTCTTTTCTCCTCTTCCTCCTCCTGCTTCTCTACTTTTCATAATCAGTTAAAATGATAAAATTCAGCCTTGATAACAAAGGCTGCACTAATCACAAAGGCGGAGTTTAACTAAAAATTATAAAATGAACCCATGAATCCACACTTTGTGCAGAATACTAAAGATAGCCCCCTCCTCAGAAGCGCCCATTTTGTGTCCCTTCTTGACGGTAACCCACTGGTTCCTTCTGTCCTGGCTTTTATAATGACCAGTCCTTGCGTTTCTTTATTGTCTGCCTCCCAACTATGCACTCTCGACTGTCTTAGTCTTGCTTGTTTTTGAGCTTGTATCTCACACGGAATGGTCTTTTGCATCTGGCTTCTTTTTTCTCAGCATTATGCTTGTGAGATTCGTCTCTGTTCTCGCATGTGTTCCTTTTCACTGCTGCATAGTATTCCATTGCATGAATACACTGCAACTTAGAAATCCATTCATCCATTCTCCCTTTTCCCCTTCGTTCCCCTTTTCTCCTGCTCTTCCGTCCCTTCCATCTTCTTCCCTTCTCCTTCCTACTTCTTTTCCAGTTCCACCTCCTGGTGGCCTGCCCACTGTTGTTCTGTCTGCTACATCTGGGAGCCATGCACACATTCTCTCTCTCTCTCTCTCTCTCTCTCTCTCTCTCTCTCACACACACACACACACACACACACACACACACACACACACAGAGAGAGACACACACTCTTGATCCCAGCTCCTCCATCCTACTGGACCACTGGGGGCGCAGATGCCCCGTCTGGGCCTCTCTCTCTTTCCCTGCCCAGATTTTGGGTATGTGGCTCAAGCCAGAGGAAGGCTTTCCCTGGACCTGAGTCTATTAAAGTTTATCTGCTGCAGAGGATTCCTGGGGCAGAGACTGGGGACATGGTATAGCAGGGCTCTTTGTCCGCACACCTCCCGCCTCTACCCTGGTAGCCTTGGGGAGAAGGTCTCTCCTCCCACTGTTACCTGCTCTGGACTGGGGTGGGAACTGAGGTGGCCGCCAGTGGCCCTGTGGCTGTCTGTAGGATGCACAACTGCATGAGGAGAGAGGGCTGGAGCCTGGGCCATTCAGGGGCCAAGCCTCAACTTCAGCTCTGCTCATGGAAGGTGTCGCGGGGCACCTACCCTGTACCTAGCATTGTGTCTCACCAAGGCAGAGAAGACCCGCAGGCTGGCGGGGGTGGGGGACCTCATAGGAGTCTTTACAGGCTTGAAGACCCCAGGAGCATGTGTGACACATTTCATCGCAGTCTCCCTCAGCGTCTTCTCTGCCTTGGAGCTGCTTTGACGATGCACATATTCGGGATAGTTAATTTTTATTGCAACCTGAGCAGATGACATTAAAGAATCTGTCCCTTTGTGGTACAGGAGAAAGCTCTTTAGGCTGGAAGGCAAGTGGAGTAGGTTGGAGCTTGGCTTTGATCCCATAACACTGGGTGACCTTGGGCAAGTCTCTGCCCTCTCTGGACTTCTATACAATGACAGGAAGGTCAGGCTGCAGTTCCCAGGGTTCAGAGGACCAGGGTCATGCTGGTGTAAAACAAGGTGGGGCTTGTTTAAAATCACATTCCCAGGCCTCAGTAAGGATGATAACAGTACTAACGGGAATGTCTATAGGCTGCTTTGGGTTTTTTTTTGTTTTTTGTTTTTTTCCTTTTCGCACGTTCTGACAGGGTGCTGTCTGTGTGCCAGGGACTGTGCCTTTGATGAGCTGAAAAGAAGAGGCTGTACTTTTTTGACCACTCTGCTAAGCACCCTTCAGAGGTTACCTTGCTCCATCTGTGCCGCATCTGTTTTATTATAACTGTTACATTACAGATGAAGAAACCGGGTCACAGAGAGGTGAAGTCACTTGTCCAAGATTACAGCCAGAAAGTGGGGGAGGCCAGGACTTGAACTAGGAAAGTCTGGCGCCGGAGCCTGTCCCAGGTCTGGGATAGCTCCTAGGAGATTCCGATGTTGGCCTGAGAGCCTCTGGAGCAGGTGCCCGGCAAGTTGTGGAACAGAGCTCAAACACTGTACACTAACTGTGTGCCCAGCCCCGAGCCAACTGCTACATGTTTTCAGAGTGATTCAACGAGATACGTGTGAAGGGCTCATTCCCACACACAAGCAGTGCGAGCTCTTATTGTTATTATTTTAGGCAATTGTCACACCATCCTCCTGAGATGGGCTTTAGTCTCTCCAGTTACTGATGAACAAAGAGAAGTGTCAAGAAGAGAGGTGGCTTGCTGAGAACCACGTGGCTACGGGCCAAGCCCAAAGCAGTGAGCTTCCACCCCAGCCTACTCGGCCTGCATTCCCTGACTCAGCTCCGCAGCTGAATGGCGTCCCCCGACTCTCCAAACCTCAGTCTTGCCACCTGTGAGATGAAGGTGGACTAGTGGGCTGGGAGTCCAGAATCCCAGCTGCCGCCCTTGACACCATGTGTGACCTTGAATGAGTTTCTTCCCTTCCTGAACCTCTCAGTCTTTCCATCTGTAAAAGAAGTTACCAGTATCCTACTCCAATGCTGTGTATAAACGCTGCTTTAAAACAAACCTGCTGAGAGAAGGCTCTGGGTCCAGCTCCCTGGAAACAGACCTTGAGCCAGAGCTTTGCCTGTGAAAGATTCACTGGGGGAGAGCTCTCGGGAACACCGTGGAAGGGGTGAGGGAAGCTGGACCACGTGGAGGGAGAAGTTGAACTGCGAGGCTGTCTCAGCACGGGCCTCAGCTGGTCCCTCAGGGAACTCCGGAGCTGCGAAGCTCCGAATTGAGCAAGGCACCGGGCCTTTGCATCCATGTATTTAGCTGATACTGGACATGAGTTTCTGTCCCCCACCCGCCTAGAGGTGACCTGGGATGAGGCAGCTCACTTTGGCTGAGGGCGGTCAGCGGCTGTCAGCAGCCACAGGGTCACAACTGTCCTGCGTGGTGCAATCCACTATATACGATCTGCTAAAAACTTGGGGCCGACCTCAGCCCCGGAGGCGACAGCAGGCAAGATGGCAAGACGCGGCCTGAGCCTGGGCTTATCCAGCCGGGCCTGGCCTCGCTCCGGGGGTCTGCGGCCCCGGTCTGTCGCCTGCTGTGATCACAGCAGGATCAGCGCCCCAGATCTTGCTTAAAGCCTGGCGGCCACCGCCTGCCTTGCGGCTCATCTCTCGCAGCTCCCTGAGGTCCCAGCGATTATGCCACTGAAAATTCCGCTTTCATCTTGTCAACCTCGCAGTAAATTACAGGCCCGGGGAGGCGTGGGCCTCCTCCTTAAACAAGATTCAATTCCACTTAGCTGCCCCCATTCCCGCCCCACACACGGGTTCCCTCCCTCCCACCACCCCAGGCTCGGGATTTATGGCCTCTCTTTGCAGGCAGCTGGTAACCATGGCAAGCTCCTCAGGGAGGCTTCAGGCTGGAGCCTCCTCAGCCCCAGACTCCTGCGTGGCCGGCCGCTTTCTTCTAGGATGGAAGAAGGGAGAGGCTGGATATGGCAGGAATGGGCTTCAGAGGCCGAGGCCAAGAGGTCATAGTAACCCCAGCAATCATGAGCGCTTCAACACGATCACATCTGACCCTCACAGTAACCATCATCAGCCCCATTTTACAGATGGGCAGACTGGGGCCGGGGAGCATGAGGTCACCGCCAAGGTCACACACCAAGGAAGCAGTTGACTCCGGGGCTGAGGTGCTTAAGTACTCTGGCACAGTCCTTCCTTCCCCAGCCACTGCTTTTGGATGTCTGAATGTCTCTTAGCTCTCAGTCCCTGCTTACATTCCCCTAGTGATGGGGAAATCACTCCTCTCCGGACAGCCTGTTCTCTCTCTAACGATTAGACACAGTTGCCAAATGATTGATCAGGCCCTGTGACTCCTCAGAGGGTTATTTTGGCACTGAGTGGCCTCTGTGATCTGGCTGCTAACTCTCTTCTGCAAACTGATTGCTCACGGCTTGCCACCGCAGCCGGCTGCCTGGGGTCTCCTTGCTGCTCAGTGTCCTGCTCTGCCCCGGGTCTTTCTTATTCATTCCCATCCTGCTCCAATTACCAGCCCTGTCTCCGTTCCTATCGTGGAATATCAAAGCTGGAAATCCATGATTCCTCATTTTCCTGATGGAGAGAGGCCCAGAGAGGGGGTGCATTTCTCCAGTGCACAGGGTGAGTTGACAGTGTGGGTCCCAAATCTTCTGCCAATAAAATAATAAATAGTACTGAGCCTAGCCAATTTTCGTCAAGTGCTTGATAACCACCATGCTAAGTGTCTCACGAATGTAATCGATTTGCTTCTCACATAGCCCTGTGAGGCCGACTATTTCTATTGCCATGTTGCCATGGAGACGAAGCACAGAGAGGTGACTTGCCCAAGATCACACAGGCATCTGACGTCAGAGCCAGGCTCCCCAAACTGTGCACCCGCTGTCCATTCCACGTGGCCCGCTGTGGGTGATTGAGCAGACCGAGGATGACAAGAGGAGCCAGCCTGTGAGGGACAGGTAAGGGCGCCTGCTCCACCAGGGAAACTGGCCTGTTGCTTTCATTCTTGGACCAGCGGCCTGAGGTCACCATTCTCCCTGCCCCAAGCCTACCCCCTGGGGATTGTCACTTCCCATTTCCCCATCTACCTCCTCAGCGACTTCCAGCCTTGTGACTTCTTCCTACTGGACTGCAACCCTGGACCTCTGGAGGCAGGGGCCAAGGTCTGATTCACCTCCATACCCCAGAGCCCCAACCAGGCACCCGTAGGTAGTAGGTGCTCAAAAGAGACTTGCTTTTATCCAAGGGAATCAGGTTCCTGTAGAGCGAGACGTTTAAACTGATCCTTGAAGGATATATAGGGTTCGCCATATAGAGCTAAGGGGAAAGGAATTCCAGGCAGAGGGAAGAATCTGAGCAAGGTCTTGGAGGAAGGGCTATTCAGAGAGTCTGGGGGAAGCGAGTGGAAAAGGCAGGGGCAGCCAGGCTGAGCACCTTGCTACGGGGCTGGGTCTTATCTTGGAGATGGGAACACTCATTCTGACCTGGCAGTGCCAGGAGCAGATGGGAAAGAAGAGAGGGAGAGAATATTTTTCACAGGTCCTATATCTCCAGGTTGGGCCTGCTGGGGCTGGAGGGTGCAGTGCAGTTTGGCCAAATCATTCCCCCGCAGACTGTGAGCAGGGCCCCATCTGGGGTGACAGATAGGGAGCACGGAGCCAGGCCTGAGGGGCTTTTACTTTGTTGCCTTTCCTGACAAGTGATAGAGCTGGCAGATAAGGCATCTTCTTCCCTCATCTCCGGTCTCGGGCTGGAACAAGAAAGCGAGTTGAGACTGGCATCTTGTTCAAACCTTAATCCTCTTTTTCTTGAGTTTAGAGCTATGGATTCTAGTCATGGATTCTTCATGGGAATCTTTTCTCCAGGAGACAGTGCAGGTGTTGAAGGAAATGGAGTTCACATACAGGGCTATAGAGCAGGGGCTACGTGCGGGCGCAGTGAGAACCGAAATCTGTGTTCACCTTTACCCCCTGGATGGAACGGTCTGCAACTCCAAGAAGTCGAGGTTGGAGATATGAATCTGCAATTCCACATGTAGACGATATCTAATACTGATGATTAATTTGGCCGTGGAACCTGGGCTGGACTTCCAGCTTCGTTATTACCAACTGTGTGACCTGGGCAGGCCACCTCATCTCTCTGAGCCTCAGTATCCTGTTCCATAAAACAGGGAGCAGGAATCCCAGGTTTGTTGTGAAGCTCGAATAGATGATGAATATAAAAGTAATCCTCTGGAAAGAGTCAAGTGCTGTAACCAAGTGAGGTTTGATTATTATTCCCCACAGGCGAGAGTGGAGCAGTCATGAGAGAGGAAGATAATGAATAACAGCTGCTGTTTGTGGAGCCTGTACCACCTGCTGGGACCACCCTGGGATGAGACCATTGTAAACATCCGTTCCTCAAAGCCCCATCACAGCCCTCCAAGGTGGGTGCTGTTATTGTCCCATTTTGCAGATGAGGAAACACATCCCTGCCCGTCCTCTCTTATTCCTCTCTGCAACAGAGGAAATGGCCCTCCTTTTGTTTGAGACCATGCGCACCTTCCTGGAATCTGAGAAACCTTCCACGATGGATTCTCCCTTCTTACCTTCAGCCCTCTCTAACAGGTTTGTAGGCATCAGCATTTAAACGTGCTCAAGTAGATTCCATCTTTAAAAAAACGAAACCAAGCACATACCGCCCTATACTCCCCAACCCCTTCCCTTAATAGCAGAACCTTTCAGAAAACTGCCTGATCATACTCACTCTCTCCTTTATTCACCTCCTACTCTTCTCAACCCACTGCCATCTGGCTTGTACTCCCAACATGCACCGAGACGGCTTACTAAGGTCACCTTGACTGCCATGTTGCTAAATCCAATGGATGTTCTCCAGTCTTTATTTTACGTGACTCTCAGCGGCATTTAGAATAGAAAACTAAACAACTGGGTTCCCTACTACCTCTCTGCTAATGCCTTCTGCATCTCCTTTGCAGGTGTCTTTCTCTATCCCACCTGCAAACTCTTCACTCTTTCCCTGGGCAATTTCATTCATGCTGATGGCTTCCACTACCGTCAATACTATGATGGCTCCCAAGCTTAGTATCCTCAGTCCTAACCTTTCCTCTGAAGTTCAAGGAGAAACATACAGCTGCCCTCTCATGCCTCCACTTAGATGCCTCCAAAAAACCTCAAACTCAACATGCCCAAAGCTAAGTGTATGTTCCTCTTCCCTAAAACTGACTCTTCTCTGGGGTTTTCCATCTTGGTGAATGACACCCCTATCTGTCAAGTGTTTCAGGCCAGCAGTCTGGAAGTCAGGCTTGGCATCTGTCACTGCTGCACCCCCAAAAGGCAATTGTGAAGTCTGGGCCACTCCACTTTCTAAATAGCTCTCTAAATTGACCATTTCACATCATTTCCCTCTCCATTCTAATTCCAACCAGAAATTTAAGAAGATGCTTAGGTTTTTACAAGCTTGGGGAGACAGCAACCCTTTTTTGGATATGTTATGTTTGAGATGTTCCTGTGAGACATGCATGTTGAGATGTGTCATAGACAGTGGATGAAACAGTCTGGAGCTCCAAGGAGAAATCCAGGCTGGAGACATAACTCTGCAATTCATCAGCATGTGGATGATATTTAATGCTGAGGAAATGAATGAGATCACCTGGGGAGAGATACAGAACAGGTCCTGAAGTGAACCTCTTCAGGTGGTGGGGCACACCACCATCAGAGATGAAACAGAGGAGGAGAAGGAAGCATGGTGACTGAGAAGAAGCTGCCAGTGAGGTTGGAGGCCATCCAAGAGTCTGTCATGAAAACCAAGAGCGGAACTAGAGTTCAGCATGATGAAACCTGTTGAGAAGCAAAGTAAACTGAGGACACGGAAATGCCTCCACGAGCAGAGATTGCTGGTATCCTTGCTAAGAGTGCTGATGTCTGTCTTCCCTGCTGGGCTGTAAGTCCCATGAAGCAAGGGATGTCATTTGTTTGCTCACATTGTACTGCCAGTGCTTAGTTCATCACGCATTATTTTCTGGTGTGCCTGGTTATCTTTGACTGCATCTTAGCCATTGTACTTGAAATTTTATTTTAAGGAATAATTTGAAGCCCAGGATAAAGGTATTTTCTTCTACTGAGCATTTACATATGGCTGTGGGTGTTATCATTCTAGGATTAAATACAATTCAAGGCTTGAGGTTCCCTGGCGTACCAAAGTTGTGTGGATGAGGCTTCCAATCCATGATTCAAGGCTGGGTCATCTCTGGTTCACCTTTACCCCAAGGGTGAATCCTTTGGCATTGCAGTTTATTTTGGTGAGAATCTCTCAACTGATTTCCCACCTTGTTGAGGCCATGAACTTGGATTTCAATTCCCCTTATGCCGTGAGATCATCAAAAAACAAATTCAGATTTTCTAGGATCAGCAAATGCCCTCGGGACAAAAGCAGTTTCTATGCTCTCTAACTTCTCTGGGGTTTCTGTTTTTCCTTCAGTTTTGACCTAATAATTTCTGGTAATTCCTTACAAAGAGCTTACTTGTCAGCTCTTGAATGCTTTAATAAGATGCTTTTTATATTTTATTCAGCATTCTTAGCCCTTTTTAGCTGAAGGGTTGACCCCAAAAACCTAACCTCCTGTTTCTAAACACAGAAATGGCTAATCCCTAGGACTTCATCACGGTGCATGGCATGTCATTATGGCTTAATAAATATTTGTTAATTAAATGAATGAAGGAAACTCAGGTGTCCAATGTCCCTACTCTTTCCGAGGCATTGATCATCATACTCACAGGCCAAGATGCTAAGAGAGAGCTGTGCCCAGAGCTCGGTGAGCTGTGCAGAGAGGCAGGACTGTGAGCTTAGAGGAGGGAAAGACCCCCATGGAATGGGGAGAGACAGTGGCGAGGGGTATCAGATAGGTGAGTAGGAGGATGGAACTGCATCTTGGCAGATGAGCCACTGGCCTGGGAAAGAACTCAAAGGAAACGGACATTGTAAGTAAAGGCCTGAAATGAAGACTGGAATGAATGAGGAATCCAAAGCTAGGAGTGGGCAGAGAAGCAGGAACCAGCCAGGGAAAGGGGCCGACAGAGGCCCCAGGGCCCAGTGTGAATGCAGAAGCCAAGCTGGGCCGGGAGGGGGGGAGTTCCCTGCAGCCACTGGGAGGAGGGAAGAGGGGAGAGAGGAGGCAACAGCTTTTGTTGAAATGCACACATGGTAATTGCTACAGAAGAGCGTTTCCCTTAGTTTAAAACGCTTTCTCCTCTGCATTTTCCTTGGTCCCAGTTTCAAAGGAATTTTAATTGCAAAGAAAATTTTGTCATCTCCCTGCGGGGAGAGGGCTCCGCAACTTCGAACAGTCATGCCTGATGCTGATTCTTCTTTAAACTGGGAATTTTCACGCTTTGGCTGCGTGGAAGCTTTCTGGGGATTGGGCAGCGGGGGGGTGGGGGGGTACGACAGGGCTCTGCTCCTTTCTGGGGTGGAAAGGCTGGGTTTGTAGCCAGGGGTTCCCTGGCCTAGGTCCTCAACAAGGGTCTTTGGTGCCTACCTGGACACCAGGTGCCCAGGTTACAGATGATAGTTTTTTTTTTTTTTTTTTTTCAGACGGAGTTTCGCTCTTGTTACCCAGGCTGGAGTGCAATGGCGCGATCTCGGCTCACCGCAACCTCTGCCTCCTGGGTTCAGGCAATTCTCCTGCCTCAGCCTCCTGAGTAGCTGGGATTACAGGCACATGCCACCATGCCCAGCTAATTTTTGTATTTTTAGTAGAGATGGGGTTTCACTATGTTGACCAGAATGGTCTCGATCTCTTGACCTCGTGATCCACCAGCCTCGGCCTCCCAAAGTGCTGGGATTACAGGCTTGAGCCACCGCGCCCGGCCTACAGATGATAGTTCTAATGCCTTTCTCCTTAAACCCAGTGGATTTATTTAATTAATGATGTTAATGAAACAATTGGACCCTTAGCTTCCATCCTTGTTCCACTCTAGATTATTCTCCACATGGCAGCCATTTGGAAAACAGTTTGGTCGTTTCTTTAAAAGTTAAGTATAAATTTACTATCCGATCCAGCGATTTCATTCCTAGGTATCTACATAAGAGAAATGAAAACATATGTCCACATAAAAGCTCGTATGAAAATGTTCACAGCACCATGATTCAACATAGCCCAAAGCAGAAAAAACCCCAAAGCCTCTCCCTCAGTGAATGGACAAGCAAATGTGGTATATCCACACAGAGGAGTACTATTAAGCAATAAAAAAGAATGAGCTGCTGATATCTGTGATAACTCGGCTGTACCTCCAAAACATTATACTCAGTGAAAGGAGCCAGATGCGAAAAACAAAACAAAAAGCATAAATGGTACGCCTTTGTTTATAGCAAATGTCCCGAAAAGGCAACTCTACAGAGACAGAAAGCGGAAGAAGTGGTTGCCTGTGGCTGGCAGTGGGGATGGAGATTGACTGCAGATGGGCATGAAGGCTCTCTCTGGGGTGAAAGGAATGTTCTGTAACTGAATGGTGGTTGCACAACTCTGTAATTTATGAAAACTCATTGAATTGTATGCTTACAATGGGTGAAGTTTACAGCATGTAAATTATACCTCAATAAAGCTTTTGGGAAAAGTGGCCCGCGTTTCTCTCAGTACAAAAGCCAGTGTTTCTATAAGGCTCTATGTGATCTTCCCCTGAGGTCCCTCTGACCCCGTCCGCCCCCCACTCCCCCGTCCTCTGCTCCAGTCCCCCTGGCCTGCTGGGTTTTCCTTTCTTGGCAGGCATTCTCCTACCTGATTGCCTTTGCAATAGCTGTTCCCCGAGTCTGGATGCTCCTTTCCCCATATCTGTGGGCCTTCCTCCCTTGCCATCTGACTATCTTTGTCCAAATGTCATATTGTCTGTGAAAAGCAACCTGACCACTCCACCTAAAATCACAGCCCCCTTCCAAGGCTCTGCCAATTCCCCATAGCTCTTATCACCTTCTAACATAGTATGTGATTTACTTATTTATGATGCTTCTTTTTTGCCTCCCTCTCTCCTCCCTAGCACGCACGCTTCAAGGGGATCAGAATCTTTGTTGGTTCGATTCACTGATGTATCTTTAGGGCATAGAATCATACCTGGCACAGAAAGGTGCTCAACAAATATTTGTTGAGTGGTTGAATTAATAAGCGATTCAACAAACGTCTGAATGCCTTCTCTGTTCCAGGAGCTGGGCATTCAGAAGCACATTGTATGAGCAAGTCCGTCACCCCTAGATGCCTTGCATTTTAGTGGCAGAGGCCATAGGCCAAAAAAAAAAAAAAAAAAAAAAATTTAACCGGTCAAAGAGGGAAATCCTCTTAGCTCCATCGGTAAGAAATCACAAGTGAAAGAAACTTTCCAAAAGGCTGCTGTGGGAGCAGGATGAGGGATGGTGTTCCTGGAGAGCGACCTACTAGGTAAGGAGGAATTGGCCAGGTGAGGGTGGGAGGGAAAGGGGTTCAGGCCCAGGGAACAGCATATATGATAGCCTAGAGGTCAGGGAGTAAGTGTGTCATCCTGTTTGGGGAAACAGAAGATGTTTGTTCCAGTTGAAATATGAACTTGAGGGGGATGGAGGAGAGATGCTGGTGAGGTGACTGCTAGTGCCAGGCTGCAGAGGACCTTGGGCACATCCAAACATATAGCAGTGAGCTCAGTGGGGCACTCTCCAATCAGGGAAGACGCTGGCCGCACATGGCTGGAACTCTCTGGCTGAATCTCTGCAATGCCCGAAGCCACAGGAGAGACCCTGGACTTTAGACATGTCGGTGATCCCCGAAGCGTTTAAACAAGGGAGTGACAGTGATTAGATTTACCTTTTAAAGGATCACTTCGGCTGTCAAGAGCAGAACAGACTGCAGGGCCTGGAGTTGCTTCAGGGAGGCTGGGTGGAAGCCTGTTTAGCCAGTCCGGCTGGGAGAATTGACAGTCGTGGACGATTGATTGGATGTAGGTGGTCAGCAAAGGGAGGAATAAGGAGGGATTATGGACAGCATTTAGTGAGCAGATACTTGTGCCAGGCAGGGCTGCCCTGAGCACCGTCCAGGTCCTATCTCCTTTAATCCGCACATCAGCAACTATACCGGGAGGAAGGAACTGCTGTCATCTCCGTCTTACAGACGAGGCTCCACAAACCTAAGTGGTGTATCCAGCGTGCAGACACAGTCTAATGATGATGTGGACTTTCAGGGGTGACTCCCAGGCTGCTGGCTGTGGTGAGCAGTGGAGCTATTTGGGGAGATGGAGGTGGGCAGGGCCAGAGAAAGTGACAGTTTTCGGTTTTCCAGGGAAGACGCCAGATCTACGGAGTGTGAGCTTCTCCACTCAAGTGTAGATGTCAAATAGATGGTCGATTTTGTGGGTCTGGAATCCAGAGAAGAAATTCAAGGTGGCAGGAAGTGAATCAGGTCGTATCACCACAAAGACCCCATGAGGTGGCCGAGATGGCTGGCTTGAGGCTGCGTGAGGAGTAAGAAAAGGCCCAGGGCCTGTGGGGTGGCCCACACGGGTAATCCCAGCACTTTGGGAAGCTGAGGGGGGAGGATTTCTTGAGCCCAGGAGTTTGAGACCAGGCTAGGCGACAAAGCAAGACCCTGTCTTTAGTGAGACTCCACCTCTAAAAAAAAGAGAAAAGGCCTAGGACAGCCCCAAGATTTAAAGGGTGGCAGAAGCACAAAACAGGCTGTTAGAATCGTCCCTTTGGGGCAAACAAACGTAATATCAAGACATACATGGTGGTGTATGAACAAAGCGTTTTTCTAGAAGGCTTTAGAAGATAGTGTTGGCAGGGTTCACCTCGGCTGAGCAGCAGGTCAGGCGGGGAGTCACTGTCACCGCCTCCCTTGTCCTCTCTGTGGGCACAGCCATGGGCTTACTACGTCTATTTTTGCAAAAAATGAATAAGGGAGTAACTGGTGGGTAAGATTTCAGGTCATTTTTGTTTGTCTTTTTCTCTATAATTCTTTGTATTTGTCATAACTAATAATAAGTATTGTTAACCAATGAAAGGGCAGGTGGGGGAGATGGTGAAGGTGAGTGACAGGGTGGTCAGAGAGGTGGGAGGAACAGCAGAAGACAGTGGGGTGGAGGACATCAGAGGGGGGCAAGTTTGGAGGAGGGTCTGCCCCCCAACAGTCCGGCGCTTATAAGAGATCAAGGGGCAAGAGTTTCCTGAGGTGAGGATCAGGGCGTCCTCAGCGACAGCACCGGGATGGCCGCCGGTGACCTGTGATGGTTGTAATGAGGAGGGGGCGGGCACCAGATTGGAGTGGGTTGAGCAGTGAGTGGGAGAGTGATGCGAAGACAACTTGATAAGTTGGGCTTTGAAGGGAAGGAGGGAGGGGGCGGTAGCTGGAGAGGAAGGTAGGGCCGAGGGAGGGTTTTCTTAAAGGAGAGAGTTGAGTGTGCTCAGTGCTAATGAGTGGGGGCGAAAGTGTAGATCCAGGCAGAAGGTAGGGGGCAGGAGGCGTTGGCCGAGACAAGAGGAAGGAAGGCTCCTCTGTGATGACAGGTGACAAGGAGGAGGAGGAGGAGAAGAAGGAGGAGGAGCGAAAGGGGGGTCAGAGGGTGGAGGCCCCAGGGAGCCGGGAACAGAAGCAGGCCTCAGGCCCTGGGCTCCTCTGGGGGACCACTCTCCAGTGCTACACTTCTGGGGACAGACCCTGACTTTGCTTCTCATGTGGGCCACCAGCCTTGGCCTGGGCTTGCAGGCCCTTCAGCGGCTCAGACCTTGGGCCCAGGCAGCCTTCTGGTCCTTCACATCTCTGGCGTACCGTGTGGCCTTCAGCAAGTCTGCCCCGCCTCTGCCCCAGGCCTCAGTTTCTCCTTAAAGGTTGTTTCAGCTCCAGGAGACTAGCACTCCATGGTTCAATGCCCCTTCCAGTCCTGCCTCTGCCGCCCCAGCCGCTGACATCTGGATTATGGAAAACTCTGGACCTCCTGGCTCAGAGATGACCTAGATAGTCACCTTTTATGTCATCAGAAGGGACCCGTCACTTGGAATTTTGTGGACTTTTTGTATTGTTTTAATTGTTACTATTATTATCTATTTATATATTTTTTGAGACAGGATCTCACCCTGGCACCCAGGCTGGAGTTCAGCAGCATAATCACAGCTCACTGCAGCCCTGACCTCCCAGGGTCAAGCAATCCTCTGACCTCAGCCTCCCAAGTGACTGGGACTAGAGACGTGTGCCACCACACCTGGCTAATTTAAACAAATTTTGGTGGGAATGGAGACAGGGTCTCACTTATGCTGCCCAGGCTGGTCTTGAACTCCTAGCCTCAAGCAATCCTCCCACCTTGGCCTCCCAAAGTGTAGGGATTATAGGTGTGAACCATTGCACCCAGCCATTTAGTGAATTCCTGGCTCTGGGTCCAGAATGGCCCAGTTAATTTTTCCAGAGATTCTTGCCCTGTCTTCAAGAGCAGAGGGAGAGACTGCTGCTGGGGAAGGGGGTGGGCGGTGATCTGGGCTCAGGAAGGTCAAGTTCTGGTCCAGACACTGTCCCAACCCAACTATGTGGCTCTAAGTAAATCCTGCATCTTTCTGGGTGGGCCTCAGCGGTCTCTTCTGACAACTGGAGAGAATCTTGGCTCCCACGTGGTTTTACTGTGAGGGCCAAATGAGATCGTGTGCACACGCTCTCCTAGAACATCGAAAAAGCTAAGTACATGACAACTATTATCATTATTAATAAGCCCCACCCTGGTCTATTAACACCGAAAATGCAAAAAACTCATGACTCAGGAGTCCGTGCGAGAGAAATATCGGCGTGTGTAGCGGGAGATGTGTACACAGATGGTCACGTGGCATTGCTGATGATAAGGGAAATAGGGAAAACATCGTACAGGTCTGTCACTAAGGGAGTGGACAAATAAAATGGAGTGCATTCATCCCGTGGAACACAGCCGCTTAAATGGAGTGAACCCGAGCTATATATGACAACATTGATAGCTTTCAAAAACGTTGTTGGAGAGAAAAAAGCAAATTGCAGAGTGATACATCAGTATGAATCCATTTACATTAAAAATACCACAAAACAATGCTAGTTATTTTCTGTGGGTACATAAAATGTATGCTGAAGTCTAAAAATGGTCTGCAGTGATACATACTAAGCTCATCCTAGGAGCTGGTACTGAGGAAGTGGGAGGGACCAGATTGGAGGTGGTGGGGAAGGGACTTCAGCTTCATCGACAGTGCCCTGATTTCTAAGAGAATGGATTCATGTATATCTTATAAAATGAAAATTATTTTCAGAAGAAATTAACAACTTTATTTAAATAATTTCTGCCCTGCTTATTTCACTAAATTGTTTGGAGGATCAAATTATACATGCAGAGAGAATGTGTAATTCATTTTCTAGTTGACAGAGCATTTTTTTTTTTACCCATATGACCTTACTCCATCCTCTCAACAAGACTTTGAGGGATGGATTATAATTTCTGTGTGACTGAGGAGGAAACCAGGGCACAGAGGGCTGTGGCAATTTGTCCCAGGTCACATATGTGTCATGGGGACAAGTTGGGAGTCACACCTCATGCTGTCTGGTTCCATAGGCTGGGTCTCTCTTTCTGCTGCTTCAAGCTCTGGGGTAAAAACAACGGGCTGGGTGTGGTGGCCCACGCCTGTAATCCCAGCACTTTGGGAGGCCAAGATGGGCAGATCACTTGAGCTCAGGTGTTCGAGACCAGTCTGACCAGCATGGCGAAACCCTGTCTCTACTAAAAATACAAAAATTAGATGGGGCCGGGCATGGTGGCTCATGCCTATAATCCCAGCACTTTGGGAGGCTGAGGCGGGTGGATCACGATGTCAAGAGATCGAGACCATCCTGGTCAACAAGGTGAAACTTCGTCTCTACTAAAAATACAAAAATTAGCTGGGCATGGTGGCACGTACCTGTAGTCCCAGCTACTCAGGAGGCTGAGGCAGGAGAATTGTTTGAACCCAGGAGGGAGAGGTTGTGGTGGGCCGAGATTGCACTATTGCACTCCAGCCTTGGTAACAAGCGAAACTCCATCTCAAAAAAAAAAAAAAAAAAAAATTAGCTGGGCATGGTGACACATGCCTGTAGTCCCAGCTACTCTGGAGGCTGAGGCAGGAGAATTGTTTGAACCCAGGAGGCAGAGGTTTCGGTAAGTCGAGATCACGCCACTGCACTCCAGTCTGTGTGACAGAGTGAGGCTCCGATGACAACAACACTTTTTTTCTTCTTCTTCTTTTTTTTTTTTTTTTCCTCTGTCGCCCAGGCTGGAGTGCCGCGATCTTGGCTCACTGCAATTTCCACATCCCAGGTTCAAGCAATTCTCCTGCCTTAGCCTCCTGAGTAGCTAAGATTATAGGTGCACACCACCACACCCAGCTAATTTTTGTATTTTTAGTAGAGACAGGGTTTCACCACGTTGGTCAGGCTGGTCTTGAACTCCTGACCTCATGATCTGCCCACCTCAGCCTCCCAAAGTGCTGGGATTACAAACAACACCTTTTAAACTGCCTGCTGGCCACTGTAGTCATTAGGATAATGATGGTGGGGGCAGGGTCCTCTGAGCACCTTCTCAGCGGGGCTGGCAGTCTCCAGGCAGAAGTACTACAGTCCCATCTGAACTGGCCCCAAAGACCTCAGCCTGGGGGCTGACTTCTCTTTTGAGACCCTCACTCACTATTCCCTGGGAGGCAGTGTGGTGCCAAGGATAGACCTTGGCTATTGGACTCAGAGAAACCTGGATTTGAATGTCAGTTCTGTCACTTAAGGTGACCTTGAGCAAGCTACTTCATCACTCTGTAAGATAAGACCTACTTCTCAGGTTGCTGTGGGCAAATTGTGTATGTTGGGCACTCGATGAATGTTACGTCCTGCTCTCTTTTCCTCTTCCAACAGCTTCTCCAACTCTGAGCAGGGGCCTGGATAGCCCTGGGCAGTGTGTGGCTTCACCCTGAATGCTGTGTGAGCCACAATGCCCAACACAAAGTAGGTTCTCAGGGAAGTTTGTGATTTGGCTTCAGAAAGTTTGTGGGCTTGAAAGACGGAGGACAACAGGAAAAGTCGCCACAATCTAACTGGGGTGGCAGACCTACTCACAAGCAAGGGTCTTCCCAATCTCAACTGATTTCTGGGGTCAGTTCATTGGGGCCATCTGGAACTTTACCTTAAGAGCGGTAGGGGGCCATTGAAGGTTTTATCAAGGGAGTGACATGGCTAAATGGACTTCTCACAGGACATGCTGTGCGTGAGAAATGTGGCTTTGGTAGGGAAGCCCAGAGGTAGAGAGACCGCCTGGAGGCAGAGAGACCGCCTGGAGGCAGAGAGGCCTTTAAGCAGGCTGTGGTGAACCCTTCAGGTGACAGATGGGGCCTGAGATCTCTTCTAATCCTGTGAGATGCTTGGGCGACTGGAGGAAGCCAGGGAAGAGTTGGGTGGCTGGACTGGATTTTGAAAGATGCTAGGATTTTCTTGGAGATTGAAAGGAAACCTGTGATGTAGATGAGGACGTGTTTTGTAAATGGAAAAAAATTGCATACACCTACCCTGATACTCCCTTGTCCTTGTCAACAGCTTTTCTTGGGCATATAACATCCTGCCTTTGCATTCAGGGAGCATTGACACAGGTCTCAAGGAAATTCCCAGCTCACCTGAATCACTTGGCAGAAACAAGTTTTTATGTCAACTCACAAACCGACCCATGTAAGCCCTCCAACAAACACAGAGAGCGTTATTGCAAAGGCAGGTAGCCCACAAAGGGAAACGGTCAGTTTTTCTTTTTCCTTATTTGTCACAGACACATCTGTCGACCCACACCTGGCATTCAGGATAATATCACAGATGCCCAGACCTTCGGATTCAAGGGAAAGGCAGGGAGGACAGGTGGAACACAGACAGGATATGAGAGAGGGAGTTTACAGTTTATCATAAAAATCGCAGCTCCTGGCTTTTGAATGCTTACTGTGTGCGGGGCACACGCACTAATTCTTATGTCAATGTCTGATGCGGGTGCTGTTTTTATAGATGCCTTTTACAGATGATAGAATGCAGACCTTAGGCAGTGGAGGTATCTGACCGAAATTCACACAGCTGGTAAGTGGCAGAGCAGGAGATGGCTCTGAGGTCCACTACGACAGCTTTCTCCTGTCACTAGGCTTGAATACCAATACCTTCCTTTTTGTCCCCAAAGATACCAATACTGATGAGTCTGATGATGATGCTTCATTTATTCATTAAAAAAATAATTATTGAGTGCCTACACCATGCTTGGCAAAGACAGAGGAGAACAGCCATGGAACAGGATAGACAAAGATCCAGGGACAGAAATGAATACAACGTGCCCAGGAGACCCTGGATTTGTCGGGTTAGATTCCAGCATAGACTTGCCCGGGGTGGGGAGGGGGGGGGAGCAGCGCTGGGGAGAAAGGGGTCTCTACACAGGGGGCGGAGATGGGTGGGGCCGAGTGCCCTGGGAGAGCAGGAAGGAGTCTCGCTTCCTTATTTATTACCTCTGGGCTTTCAAATGTATGACTACTAGGCAGAAGTGACAAAATAAAAAGGAAAGGAAAAAATGCCAGCTACAGCCAGAATAAAATCAGGGCAAATAGAATAAAACCTGACAGCCAAGTATAAATAAATATTCGTAAAAGAGTTAAAGGACAGATTAAAATAAAAACACCAAATGCAATTCTTACCCCTTGACAAATGCAGTGCGAATTGGGTTCTTTTAATCAAATGTTTGGCAGGTGTATGAATTATTTATAATTCAATATCGGGTGGTTAAATGGAAATTGGAAGATGTTCCCGTGGTCTCCTCAGAGCTTATCCGCCTCCCCCAGTGAGTTCTCCCCGGGGGAGGAAAGGGTGGGTGGGTGATTGCCCCTCCCCGCTGCCAGGTGCAGGGCTGGACGCTGGAACCCGTAATCCCTGCCTAGTTCTGGGCGTCACCATTTGTCAGCTTGCTCCCTCATCACAAGCCTTCTTACTGCTCAGCTTTGTTTAGGAAGGCGGCCTCTTCAAAGCTGGGGACAGGAGTGGGAGCAGCTGGCCAGGTCTAGGGGAGCCTGGAGTCCAGAGACCCGAGCTCATGCCTCGGGGCTTCCACAGACTGTGCAGCTCTTGCCTGTTCCTGGCCTGTCTCCACTGCCATCCTTTGCCCTCCACATCGTTTCATTTCCGTTTACAGCATGCAGTACGGCACGGGGTGCCCCCCACGTCCAGTACGGCAAGAAGCAGAACTGTCTCCATTTTACAGAGGAGAAAACTGAGGCTCGGGGAGATGCCTGGATGTACCTCTGGTCACACGAGTGGTAGGAGCTTGGGTTGGGGTTGGAAACTGTCTTCAACCTCCAAGTGCACTGGAAATGCATTCTGGGAGAAGGGGGAGGTCTGGAGACTGAGTAGAGTGGACAGGACATGAGGTCCAGAATGACACAGACTCAGATTCCGACTCCAGCTGCGTGACCTGGGGCACATTCCCCAACATCTCCGGTCCTCCACTTTCCCATCTGTACGCTGTGCTAATGATAGGAGCTGCTCCCGGGACTATGGTGAGGATGAAGAGGGCGTGGAATCACCGTGTGGTGCCTGCCTTCCAGGAAGATGGACATTGCCGTTATTACTGTAGTTACAAGAAATGACCCGCATTTTACAGATGAGAAAACTGAGGCCTGCAGTCAGAGACTTCCGCTAGTCATTCAGTGAGTCGGTGGCAGGGAATCCAGGCCTCTAGGACAGGCATCCCCAGACTTTTTACACAGGGGGCCAGTTCACTGTCCCTCAGACCGTTGGAGGGCTGCCACATACTGTGCTCCTCTCACTGACCACCAATGAAAGAGGTGCCCCTTCCTGAAGTGCGGCGGGGGGCCGGATAAATGGCCTCAGGGGACCGCATGCGGCCCGCGGGCCGTAGTTTGGGGACGCTTGCTCTAGGAGCTTGGCAGACTGTGTGTGGCTGGCCCATGCCAACACCTCCCCAGGTACCCACCCACCCCTGATTCTGAGTTGGATGTCTACCCTCCCACCTCACCCCCATCACCAAAGAGTCTCAGAGAGCAGCTTCACACGGAGTCCTGGACCTTTCTGCTCTTGTCTGCTCCCCAATCCATTTCTCCATGTTTCTGTCTCACACACACATATGCACACAGACACGCATGCACACACCCTGTGAGCCAAAGCAGGAGCAGAGGATCCCACCACAGCCAAATGTTGCCTGACTTCCCTGAGCAGCAGATGAATGAGTCCTCGCAGCTAACAAACGGCTGTCGGAAAGGTGGGAGAATGAAGGTAATTAGTCCCCTTAATGCCGATTTCAGACTAATCTTTCACACTTAAGGAAATTGTTCCAATGATTTTCTTATTTTCAGGGGAGCTCGTTAAGTAAGAATTAGAAAAATAGATATGGCAGGAGATAAGAAAATGGATTTCGTAGTGACAAGCTGCCTGTACACACTGAGAGGGGGCTGGCTGGCCCAGGTCCGATGCACAGACCCAGATCTTCCTGGAGTGCATGACAGGGAGGTGTTCCAGGGTCCCTGGGCAGGACAAAGACCCCCAGGGGAGCAAAGGTGAACCCTGATTGCAGCTGATGTCTTTTGCACCCGTCATCCTTCTCAGACTCTCTGCTCCTAAGCCCTGGCTAGAAGAAGCGGTTCACATGTCTGGAAAGAATGACATCTTTGCAGGCACCCACGGCAGGGAATTCAGACCTCAACACCTTCTGGGATCCTTGGGGGAAGCCAAGGAACACTTATTGAATGCCTGCTGTATGCAAGGTGCTGTGCTGGGTGCTTTATCTCCATTTCACCCGACAGCCCCACAAGGTAGATGTACAGAGGTGGAGGTGCAGACTCAGAGGCTGGGCCAATGTCCAGCTAGCCCTGTAGGTTGTTTTCAAGGGTCACCTGTTCCGACGGATCAGTGACTATGCTGGTCCAGTGGCTCAGTACTTTGAATATTGCCCTTGTTCATGTGAGCCAAGGCCACAGGGCTGTAGCTTGCAATCTGAAACTGGAACCCATGATGTCTGACAACCAAAGCTCACACCATTTCTGTCCCTCCAGACCACCTCTGTGTAAGGGGTCCCAGTGGGACGGAGGCATGGAAGGGATGAGGTGGAGCCAGGAGAAACTGTGTCCCCTGCCGAGATGGGGCAGTTTTACTAGGTGGGAAAATGGGAGGGGAAGTCTAAAAGGTATTTGTCCTTCTGGGATGGGCACAGATCATTTTTTCCCTCACTTCTCATCAGCACTCATTCCTGCCTCTCCATCTTTGCTCGGGCTGTCGTCTGAAGCGCAACCTGACCACGGTGCCCAATGCTGATCACTCCTGGTTTTCACTTATCCCCAACAGCTCCAGACCTGTCTTTCACCCCTGTACCTGGTAGGGACTCATTGGTTCCCAGGCTTAGTTGCAGTGCATTCTGGGAAGCTTGTCTTTGCATGCCCCGTCACCATCGGTCTGTGGACCAAGTCAGCGTTGTTAGCGGAACTGCCCGGTGATTGGCTCTGCCAAAGAATTGTTCTCCAACAGGCCAAATGGGAAAGCGGGACTTTGTGAAAATGTCAACATGACATTTTTCCTGGGTCACAGGCCAAGTCTCCCCCACTCCCTCAACAACAAGGTAAAGCTCTGTTGTGCAGAATTTGTGCATTTGGAGAAAGTCCCTAGTGCAGTGGTTCTCAACCAGGGGGGACTTTGCCACCCTTGGGACATTTGAAATGTCTAGAGACATCTTTGCTTGTCACAACTGAGAGGCCGCTACTGGCACCTAGTGGGTGGAGGCCAGGGATGTTGCTAAACACCCCAAAGTGCCCAGGACACCCCCAGCCCCAAACACCCATACACAAAATAACTATCAAACCTAAGATATCAGGAGTGCTGATCCAATGTCCCCTTTAAGTAACTTACCTCAGAACTGGGGGCAGGATCCAGGTCTCCTGACTCTTTCTACCACAGAGACGAAACGATGAAAAGGGAATTGGACCACTGAGGCAAGAGCCACGGTTCAGACAGTTTTTGTTTTCAATGTGACACACATACATTGTGCTCCTGTGATATACCAGGCATTGGGCAAGGTGCTGGGTACTTGGGGGTCAATAAAATATATACAATCTCTGCCCATTTGGGACGCCTTTGTATCAGACTTCGAGCTGGGCGTGTCTCTTAGGCGTGTCCTTAGGCATGTCTCTTCCTCCCCTGAGCCTTAGTTTCCTAATCTCTAAATTGGGCACGACACAGGATCTCACCTCTCCCAGCATGTTTGTGAGGCCTTCAGTAATTTAAATGTCAAATACAATTGTAAATTCTCGATAAACATACAAGTGGAGTGAATGCTTCTCCTTCCTGGAGAGGGCTGGCAGGTGGTGGGGAGAGATTTTCCACAAGGAAAAGAGAAGGGAGAGAAAAGTAAGACACGAGCACTTCTTACTGTATGCTTTTCATGGGATCTTCCTGTCAACCCTGCAAGGCAGATGTTCTCTTACTCAAAGAAAAGATAAGGAAACTGGGACTCAGGGAAAGAGACATGCTCAAGTTGGATTTGAACCCAGCTCTCTGGCTCTTTCAGTTCTCCCCCTCTGATGCAGGGTAGGGAGTTGAGGTCCAAATCTGACGACCCCTGGCCCTCAAGCCTTATTCCCCAGCATCCCCTGGGGTCTCAGTCTCACCCCATTAGCGCTGCTTTAAAAAGTGCGGACCGACCAGGGCGCATTATTGCCCACATAAATCAGGCGGCTCCAAGTATGGAACACCTTTAAACAAACAGCTGATGGGAGTGAAGTTCCAGCATCATTATTAATAGCTTTTCATTTCGGTGGCCGCTGTGCTGTGACATGCCTTCCCAGCAGAAGCCCTGCGCAGCCAGCCCCCATCCGCTGATCCCCGGAGTCTACCAGTCAGAATGAATGACTGTACCTTTGTGTTAATTGAGGAGCCCAGCCACATGCAGAATGCTAATAGGGCCGAGTGGGAGGGGGTGGGTGCCAGCCTTGCCTGGTTGCTGGGCAGGGAAGGACCCCACCTCTGGTCTTCCTCCATGGCAGCCAGCTGCTAGATCTTTCTAACATCCTTATCTGAGCTCAGCCCTCCCCTGCTCAAGAAAGCCCCATGGCTCCCATAGGCCAGACCCAAGTCCAGACTCATCTGTCTGGCATTCGGGGCCCTTCACGTCTCATCCTTTCTGTGGCTCCAGCCTCATTGCTTGCATTCCAATACCATGGAGCCCTGTGCTGCTCAAACTGGTATTCATTTATTCATCCATTCAATCAATCATCCATTCATTCAATAAACATTTACTAAGCCCTCTGAGGGATGGAGGGGATGAAGCTGTGAACAAGACAGGCATGGTCTGTCATTCCATGGAGTTTAATATCAAACAGAAAAGACAGACTTTTGTGGGCTTTGGAGCCAGGCTGCCTAGGTCTGTGTCACAGTTTAGCTCTTTATCATCTGTGTGATCTTGCATGAACAACCTTTTCTGGGCCTCAGTTTCCTCCTCTGTAGAATGGGAATAATAACGGTAGAATAATAATATAATAACGGTAAATGATAATAATAATAACTACCTCACAGAGTGGTGTCAGGATGTGAATAGCTAAGAAGATATGTGAATCACTCAATATTCTTCCGATCATTTACTGTGGAGCGAGTACTCCGTAAGTGTTAGCTGTTATTATCATTATTAACTCACGACTTCATTAAAACGTACGACGATGAGTATAAAAGAAAGGTACAAGGAGAACATCTGACAGGGAGCTCGAGCCAGCCTGGGGCTCTTGGGAAGGGCTCCCTGAGAAAGTGATTTGTTCGCAGACTGGAGGGTGGGGGTGGCGAGGGCGAGGGCAGTCAGATGGAGGGGACAGCCTGGGTAGAGGCCCTGAGGCTGGATGGATTTTGTCAGGCTGAGAAACCTGAGAGGCAGCGGGGAGGTTGGCACATCAGGAATGATGGGGAGGAAGTCCGAGATGAGATAGGAGAAGCAGGCAGGAGGCCACACAGCGCAGGATCCCGTGGGCCTTGTTAAATTTTAGATTTCATCCTAAGAGCAATGGGAAGCTGTTGAAAGCTTCTGAAGCAGAGGATTGCATGAACCTTATTCTGTTTGGAACTCACCCAGGCCGCTGTGGCTGTGGAGCAGACTGGCCCCTGCCCCTTCACCTGCTGGGGTCCCCCATGGGGTGGCTGAGAAGGAAACAGGGACATGGGAGAGGAGGAGGTTGTCCAGATGAACAATAATGGTGGCCTGAAGGAGGTGGGGGTAGTGAGGTTGGAGAGGAGTGGGCTATTTCTAAAGACATACAGAAGGCAGAATCCTCGGGACGTAGTAGGAATGCTCTGGGGAGGTGCAGGACGGGCACCTGTTCTGTAAGACTCTGAGGTGGCCCCATTCACTGATTTGGGGAAGACAGGGAAGTAGAAAGTTTGGAGGATGAGGAACCACGAATGTAGCTTGCCATGCCCCAATGTCTGGAGACCTCGAGCCTTTGCATGTACTGTTCCAGGGAGAATGTCCTTCCTCGATCTTGTCTGGTGGATTTTGTATGAATCACTCACAGCCAGACTCCAATGTACCCTTCAGTATATGAAGCCCTCCCTGCCTACCCCAGGTTGGTCTCTCTCCCCTGTGTCCACATCTTTCCCAGAACCCTGTACCTCAGAAAGCTCTTGGCTCCTTCAGTTTCCTCTGCTATTTCCATCTCATCTCCCTCCAAATTTTGGAAGGCTCCAGAGCATAGTCCTTAGGCCACTCCTCTTTTCTGTCCATACCCACTCCCAAGATGACCACATACAACCCCACAGATTGAAACCCCATGGATTTGCCGATGATTCTTAAATGTGTGTGTCCAACTCAGATGTCTCCCCAAAACCCAACACATAGAGCCTCTTGCCTGTTCAGTATGGGTGCCTAAAAAGCACCTCAAAACCCTCATGTCTAAACCCAAACTCCTGAGTTCTACCCCCCATCACACACAAATAATGAGAAAATAAATTCAAAAACTGCTCCTTTCCAGCTTTCCCCAGTTCGGTAACTGGCAACTCCATTCTTCCAGCTGCTTCCGCCAAAAGCCTTGAAGTCAGTCTTGACTTCACACCCCACATCCAATCCATCAGCAAATCCTGCCAGCTCTACCTTAAAATAGATCCAGAATCTGGCCAATCTTGCCACCTTCATTCATTGTTAGCAGCCTGGTCCTGGCCACCATCATCTCTCACCTGGATGATTGCAACAACCTCCTAACCGTCTCCCTGCTTCTGTCCTGGCCCCCTGCAGACCGTTCTCAGTTACGGTGTTAAAACATATATCTGGTCATAACACTCCTTCTCTCAAAGTTCTCTTGGCTTCATGTCTTATTCAGAGTAAAATGGCTCATAAAACCCGACACGAGTTGGTTTCTTGTTACTTCTCTGACCGTTTCATACCTCCCCTCTCCCTCCATTCCAGCCACACTGGCCCTCTGGCTCTTCTCCGAATAGACCAGGTATGATCCCACCTTTGCTGGTCCTCTTGCCGGGAACTCCCTTGCCCCTGATGTCTGCCTGGCTCACTCTCTCCCTCCCTTCCTTCCTTTGAGGGTCTGCTTATATGGCTCACCCCATGTACCCTTCCCTGACAACTGAGATAAAACAGCTCCCCAGTTCCCCAGGCCATTCCCATCTCCTCACCCTGCTTTCTTCACCCTCTCTATAGAACTTATCACTATCTGATACGTTACAATGGCTGCCTCCTTTCTTTCCAATGTGAGCGCCATGATTTTAGGAGTGTTGTCTTTTTTCTCTCGATGCTGTGTCCCCAGCATTTAGAACAGTGTGTGGCACATAATAGGTGCTCAGCGGATATTCCTCGAATGACTTGCATAGTTTTTATCTGTCTGTCTTCCTGTTTGTCTGCTTGTCTGTCTCCCACAGCAGACAGTGGGAAGCCACTGGATCCAATTCTCCAGACTTTCCTGGTGTCCAACACAGAGTCTGCAGAGTGGGTGCTCATCAAATGTTTGAATAAACAAATGAATAATAATAGAATTTCCAGATGGATTGTCTGGGGTGATGTGAGGGAGGGGCTATGGCTAGACGGAGCTGCCTACTGGAACTTCTCCTGCCATTCCTGAAGGCCTTGGGGTCACCTGTGAGGGGAGGAAGCTAGAAACTCGAGCCAAGAAATCTCTAGAGGCCAGAAGGGATAGGGATTAAAATTCAGGAGCTGATGATGGAAGGATCTAGAAGTATAGGTTTCCCACTGGGCTTCATGTTTGGAGCTAACCTGTGGCTTTAGAATTATGTTGGAAGTTCAGGAAACTAAAGTTTTAGAAAGGGCCAAGAGTTTAGGGTTACGGTCTGAATGAAGGTTTGGAAAACAGGCTGAAGTTCTGGATTGAAGGTTATTATTCAGAATTCTAGTTAGGGCTGAGTGTCTGGGAGCTGGGCCTAATGCTTGTGGTCAACTGGTTTTGAGGATGGGTCGAGGCACTAAAACTTTGGTGAGAAAACTGGATAAAGTTGAAGGTGGTATCATCTTGAGAGGCTCAACTTCAGGACATTTATTAGGTTTTTAAAGCTTCTTTGCCAGGACAGTATGTGACAGTAGCTCACATTATATAGCGAAGCTCTTGAACAGTTTTTCTCTACCAGGGGCAATTTTGCCACCCAGGGGGCATTTAGCAATGACTAGAGACATTTTTGGTTGTTGCCAAAACTGGGTAGGAGGGTGCTGCTGGCATCTAGTGGGTAGAGGGCAGGAATGCTGCTAAGCATTCTACAATGCCCTGAACAGGCCTCCATGACAAAGAATTATCCAGCCCCAATGTCAATAGTGCTGAGGTTGAGAAACCCCACGCTGGAGGATTTATTCATTCTCCAAAGGGTTAGCCAAGGCTAATCCAAGTGGGCCAGGAGTCAGGATATGAGTGTTTAAAGGGGAGGGCTGGCGTGATGTGGGCCTGAGCTATAGAGTCAGCTGCAGGCAGCCTTGTGTCCCCGTCCCCTGGATGGAGCTGCTCACAGCTATCTCTGGCTCTAGCAGACTCTAGGGGAGAGGAAGGGGGTTAGGGTGGAGATGGGGAGGAAGAAGTCCAGCCCAATGTGCCAGGGAATTCATGAAGCTACAGACAAGCAGGGTGGGAGCTGGTGAGAGAGAGAGAGAGAGAGAGAGAGAGAGAGAGAGACTGCCAGGCTTGCAGAGTTGCAGAGAGCCTGAGCAGGGTCTATGCGGGGTGTGTTAGGGAGGAAGGCTGAGGGTGTGGCACGGATAGTCAGAGAGCTGCAGAGAGTCGGCGTCTGGAGGGCCTGGTGTCTGATGCACCCTCTGCAACATATGTAATTGCCTTGTTCAAGACAGAATTCAAATAATGATAGCTGGCTGGGCAGTGGCTCACTCCTGTAACCCAGGCACTGTGGGAGGAGAGGCAGGTGGATCACCTGAGGTCAGGAGTTCAAGACCAGTCTGGCCGACATGGTGAAGCTATATCTCTAATAAAAATATGAAAATTAGCTCTGTGTGGTGGCGTGCACCTGTAATCCCAGCTACTTGGGAAGCTGAGGTAGGAGAATCACTTGAACCTGGTAGGTGGAGGTTGCAGTGAGCCGAGATCATGCCACTGCACTCCAACCTGGGACACAGAGCAAGATTTCATCTAAAAATAAGTAAATCCCTAAATAAAACAAAAAACAAATAATAGCTAACGCTTGCATCACACTTACTCTCTGCCATTCTCTAAACACTTTACATCTGTTATTTTTAATAACAGATGTTTTAATCCTCATTTTTGATCCTCCGTTGAGCCTGTGTGGTAGATACTACTATCATCTTCATTTTACAGATTGGAAATGGAGGCAGAAGGGTTAGGTCAGTTGCCTAAGATCCCATAGCCCCGAGCAGCCCTGCTGGCTCCAGAGCTGGCTCCAGGCTTCCGCTTTCCATTTACTTCCTCTACCATCACCACTCATGATCTCATCACACCCTCTTGATGGTCTCCCGAGAAAGGTGCTCTTGTACTGCCCCTGCTGTACTGATGAAGTAACCAAGGCACAGAGATGTGAAGCACCTCTCAACACAGCCAGGTCTGCCCGACAGCGAGGCCGCTTCTGCTTCTCTGCATTGCAGCCTGGGGTGCACCTCTGCACAGCCCCAGGTGACCACTCTTGTGGCCACATCTGATCTTCACAAATGGCCGCAGACTTCAGAGTTTCTCAACCTCAGCACCAGTGACATTTTAGCTGGATAACCCTTTGATGGTGGGGGCTCTCATGTGCAGGGTAGGATGTCTAGCCATATCCCTGGCCTCTACCCATTGAATACCAGTAGCACTCTTTACACCCAGTTCTGACAACCAGAATTGTTGTCTAGACAATGTCAAATGTTCCCTGGAGGTCAAAATCAACTGCCCTCCCATCCCAATAGAGAAGGAGAGTAGGCAAAGGAGGATCCTCCTATGACATATCGAATCATGGAAGAAAGGACCAGAGAGAGTCACACCTTACCCAAGGTCACTCAGAGAGTCAGTGGTAGGACTCAGGTCACTCTAGCCAAGGGGAAAGGCTGGCTGTTGAGCTTTCTCACTGGAGTCTTTCTCCCCCAGGGTGAGTGCTGAGTGCCAAGAATGTGGCAGGAGCTGGCTGCCTGTCCCAGCAAATGCACAGGTTCCACGAGCAGCCTGTCCTTGCCAGAGCCCTCTGCTCTCCAGCTGAGCTAAGGTGGGGTTCTCTCTGCTCCCAGCTGTGGCGCCAGGAAAACAGCTGTGGCTTTGATGTCAAACAGGCCCAGCTCTGCTGCATCCATACCCCCAAAGCACAACACTGAACATCTTTCACCCTCTGTTTCCCCATCTGAAAAATGGGCAATTTGGATTAGAAAACTGCAAACATCGAACTAGTTCTGATATTCGGATTTTCTGACAAAGTCGGGTATCTGGCATCTTAGTCCTGGCTGTGCCTGCAACTCAAAGTGGCACCTTGGACAAGTCACGGCCCCTCTCCCGAACCCACTCTCCTCAATCCGCCATTCACCTTCAAGCAGCCAACACTTCAGCCGCACAGAACTTCTCATTATGATCTAAACTGTGAATTCCTCCCTGCCTTGGTTCACGTTGCCCCTCTGAAATGCTCTCCTGTCCATTACCCACCTGGAGAACTATTCATCTTCTAAAGACTGAGCCCAAGTCATTTGCTCCAGGGAGTCTTTCTGATTCCTGCAGGCAGAGTTAATCACTCCTTCTTTTGTTCTGTTCTGGTGCTTCTAGAAGAGCACCAGCCACTGTCGTGTGTGTGTGTGTGTGTGTGTGTGTGTGTGTGTGTGTGTGTGTCTTCCCCACTAGACCAAAGGAGTCCTTGAAGACAGATCCTGGGTCTTCCTAATCCTAATATTTTTGTGGCCAACACAGTCCCTGGCACAGAGTAGGTGCTCAATACATGCTGAGTAAGTAAGAATGAATAAAGCGGGGGAGGAGACTGCCGATACCCCTTAGTGGTTACAACCCTCTGGAATCCAGGGAAGGAGGCCAACCTCTTGCTGTCATCTGAAGACTGCCCCCCATCCCCAGTCCCGGCAATGGCCTGTTGCCTCAGCCACCCACACAATCAGCGGACTCAGAGAGTACCTTGGACAGCGGCAACCAGACACTTCATAAAAAATGCTTTATCCTCTGTGAAGCTGCCGCTACAGGGAGCTGTCTGTGCAGACCTGCATCTCCGTGTGTGCATGGAGACGTGTGCTTGTAGAAGAGGCCTTGCTTCTTCCATTTTTCAATCCATCCCAGGCCTTTCTGAGGATCAGGCAGGGAGCCTACGTTTTTCGTTTATGTTTCTGAATGTGCAGTCTGACTCAAGCTAGGGGTGGCTGGGGGTAGGGGGAGCAATCTGGACTTCCCTCCCGCTCATGGTCCCTTGAGGAATCCATCCTTCTCTTCCTCTGAGCCACATGTCCCCAAATTGTCTTTGACCCTCTCTTCCATGAAGTCCTCTGACTAAAGAAACCAGATCTCAGTTCCTGGTTTTGGGGGTGGGGAGGAGAGAGGTGGTCTGTATTCTTTCAGATCCATCCATTCAACAGGTATTTTCTGAGAAGTTGTAAAAACACAGGGGCCCGGTGTGGTGGCTCATGCCTGTAATCCCAGCACTTTGGGAGACCAAAGTGGGTGGATCACAGGGTCAGGAATTCAAGACCAACCTGACCAACATGCTGAAACCCCATTTCTACTAAAAATACAAAAATTAGCTGGGCATGGTGGTGCATGCCTATAAGTCTGGCTACTCAGGAGGCTGAGGCATGAGGCTTGCTTTCGAAGGCAGAGGTTGCAGTGAGCCGAGATCACCCCACTGCACTCCCAGCCTGGGTGACAGAGTGAGACTCTGTCTCAAATAAACCCCACTTAGGTTGAAGTTATTGGAGTCTTAGTTTGTTCACTTGTAAAATGGGGGTGAGGTAGGTAGATATGCATACAAAAGCAATCCTTAAAAGGGGGCAGCTTTATGGTTAGTGTATTGACCCTCAGTGCAGCACATCACCTTCAGCTTTCACCAAAAGGCAGGACTGGATGTCCTTGTTCAGCTGTGTCCAGCCGGTGGGTCCCTAGTTAAGCCCCTTCCCTTTCTTGAGTCTTTGGTTGCAAAAGAAGTGGGTTCTGTTCTCTAAGTTCTGGTTCAGCGGTGGAGTCCTGAGTTTCCAGGATTCTGTAATGATGCTGGGAAGTCATACAACCTCTTCTTTCTTCCTCCCGCCTCAAGGAAGGGGCTGGAGCCTCAGACAGGAGATGGGGACAGACCAGAGCTTCCCAGGGAGGGTAGGAGGGTGTGGAAAGAGGAAAATCTGTCCTAGCTGGGGTGTGAGAGACAAGTTAACAGCTCAATTGTTATTTCAATTACACGGATTATTTGAAAACAATGTTATGAGTTTCATCACTGACAACCCCGGGAAATGGCTGCTATGGCAACCACGGAGAAGAATGGCCCTGACCAGCCAATCAGAAGTTCCAGCTGTGCCCCAGTTTGTACAAACTCTCCCTCCTCCACAGGGCTCCTCCCATCCTCTGCTTGGGTGGGTGGGTGGGGGCTTGGGAGAAAGAAGGAAGGAAAGGGGAAAGGAAAAGGCCACTGTGTAGAAGGGAAGAGGACAAATGAGGAAACTGAGGCACAAGGAAACGTGGGATTCTTGGCCTTGGATGTTCTTCCCAAATTCTTCAAAGGCAAGAACATATCTGACCCACTGCACCTTCCTGGTGCCCAGCACAGGCCTGGCACCCAGGAGGAGACAGTAAAAGGGCTTGGTCCAGAGCTGCCTGTAGCTGGGGAGGGGTTTCCCCTTCACATCCTTCACTCCATGCTCACCATCTGGTGGGAGATAATTCTCGAAGACCTTGTCCACGAAGGGCATACACTGGCCTTGTCTTTCACTGCCAGGAAGAGAACAGGCATGCTAGGAGGAGCCTCTCACTGGCAGTTGAGACCTGGGAGGTTCTGGGATGTCTCTGAAAGCCCTGGATGTCTTTCCCTGCTGCCCTCTGCAGAGGCCACCTCTATGCCACATCCTTTGGCCCAGCCTTCTACAAACAAGGCACCCCAGTGGTCTCCAGAAAAAAGTGTTTTTGCTTTGAGAATATCCTTTGATTTCCCTATTCAAAAAGAAGCCAATTTGACAGGAGGCTGGGTGGACTCTAGCTCTGCAAAGCTCCCTTCTGAAAGCCCATTTCCTACCCGGCCTGAGCTCCCTGCTGTCCACCCCTGTGTCCCCAAATCCTTCATCACATTTACTTTTAAAGAAACCCTTACGTAGGGCTTACGAGTGCTGGGCACTGTTCTAAGAATTTACAAACATTAGCTTGCTTCATTCTCACCACAACCCCTGTGACGCAGGTACTGTGATTATCATCTCCACTTGACAGATGGGGAAACTGAGGTGGTTAAGTAAACTTGGGTAAAGACAGGCAGCTAGGAAGGGGCAGCTCAGGGAGCAGAACCCAAGCAGTCCCGCTTCCAGAATCCAAGCTCTGGGCTGCCATCCTCCTTCCTCCTGATGGATGCTGACCCACCTTGAGTCTTGCCTGATAATCAAAAGACTCATAAAATTCAACTTTTGTTGCCTCATCTGTTTATTTTTAGAAGCAAGGTCTCGCTCTGTCACCCAGGCTGGAGTGCAGTGGCATGATCATAGTTCACTGCAGCCTCAAACTCCTGGATTGAAGCAATCTTCCCATCTCGGCCTCTGGTATAGCTGGGAATACAGGCGTGTGCCACCACACATGGCTAATTTTCTAATTTTTGTAGAGATGGGGTCTTGTTATGTTGCCCAGGTTGGTCTCAAACTCCTGGTCTCAAGTGATCCTCCTACCTCGGCCTCTCAAAGTGCTGGGATCACAGGTGTGAGCCACTGTGCCCAGCCTGTTGCCTCATCTTTTTATATCAGGAGCCTCCCAAGTGCTTGTCCTGAAACTTCCGTGCTCTCTTTTTGCATCTTCACAGTAGGGGAGTGGCAGACAGATACAAAGAAGGGAGGCATCTGGGGACATCATTGATAAGTGGACGTCTGTAGATCAATGCTGGTTCTCACAGCCCAAAGTCCTGATCTGGCTGTAAGGCAGGGAGGGGTATCTTCATTAATGTGGTACCTACTATGAGGACTCTATGTGCCCATTATCTCATTCATTCCAGCAAGGGGAGGCCTTATACTCCTCATTTTACAGATGAGTGAACAGAGGCTCAGAAAGTCAAACAGACTTGCCCAAGGCCATCCAACCAGAATGTATCCAAGAAAGACTGGTGTCCAGATCTGTCTGTCTCTGACTGCCATTATAGCAAAAGACATGAATCCTGTCCTCAAAGGACCAGTTAGAGAGGCAAGACGGGTAACAATGGTTCTCAAAGGGCTGAAAGGGGTACTGAGATGGATCAGAGGGAAGGGCTCAGCCCACGTGAGCAGAGGTGGGAGTGGGTCCTGGAGCAATGGCCTAGCAGGTGTGTGTCTTGTGTCTGGGCTCATCAGGTGACCATGTCAGATAATGAGATGAGGCTTTGAACGCCAAGCAGATGGTTTGGTGCTGACAGGCGAGGCCACAGGGAGCCATTGCTGTCTTAGGAGCCCCTTTCTCTCCCTCCTGAGGCGAACTCCCTCTCGCGCAGCAGAGCAATTTCCCAAAGAATTTTCTCTAATTTGTGATTGTTTTTCTAACCAGAAGCAGCCAAGAGTCTCCAGCTTCTCCCAGCCCATGAGCCAAGCCTAACGGAGCTGCCAAAGCTGCGGGTCTTCACCCCCAGCTCAATCCACTTGGGAACTTACAAGTCCCTCTGTCCCAAAATCCCCCCACGGTACTGGGCAGGCTAATAGTCCCAAATTCGGGGGCTTCTTTCCCAGCCAGAAGCTGGCTGAGTTGTTGCAGAGACCTGGGAATGACTTTAAGCTGGGGCCACCCACTGCTGGCTGACGGTGCTTCACAGACCTCGAGGGCTGGTACCCCTGGGACAGAGGGTGGCATGAGGGCTCTGGGAGGAGGCCAGGGGCTGCCTGAGGCTCCAGGAGGGGCAGGGGCTGAGTGAGGAGGCCAGGGCTCTGTGAGTAGGGATGAGGGCTTCTTGAGGGAATGTGGACTCAGAGAGGAGATGAATGTTCAGATTTGGGGGGGGGCAGAAATTCTGTGAGAGAACAGGGGCTCTGGAAGGGACAGGCATGCCAGAAGGTGACCAGGAGCTAAGTGAGAGGAGGAGCTCAGGGAGGGCCTGGGGCTCCAGGAAGGGTGGGGGCTCCGTGGAAGGTTAGGGCTTTCACTGAGGGTATAGGAAATCTGTGGAGATTCTGGGGAATGGGGTCTCTATCCTGTAAGAGGACCAGGCCTCTGATGGGAGGTGGGGATCTGGCCAGGAGGTTAGCTGCCGGGCTGGGATTTGTGAGCACAAAGGCTCAGAAAAGAGAGCATGGGCTCAATGAGGGGATGGGGACTAACCCTCGGGGGACAGAGGCTCTGGGAGGGGTTCAGAGCTGTGCAAGAGGATGGGGGCTTGGAGAGAAATAGTGGCTTATGAAGGGACAGGGGCAGTGAGAATGTGGGGAAGCCCTTCCTCTAAGGTTGGTAATTAAATGTAGCCATCTCCTCCCCAACCCACTACCCAGGTGCCCTACCTCGGCTGGCCCATCCTAGCCACAGGCTCACACAGCCCTGTTCCCCTGAGGGTCCCCCACCTTAGTCCTCTGCTCTACCACTCCCCTACCCACCTCTCCTCAAGGCCAGATGGAGACACCCTCTCTACTAACTCCTCCACAAACGCCCCACTCTGCACCCATTTCCTCAAAGTCACCCCTATAGATTTTGATATCCTCCTATAGCTCAAATGCATTATCAGGTTGGTACTTCAGACACCTGTAATGATCAATAAGGCAGTCCTCCCTCACAGCCAACCTCAATCCATCTAGCTGCAAGTGCAGCCAATTTCCTCTCTTCTGTCCTGGAAATAGAAGAAGGCTGATCTACAGGCCACTGTTCTTCCATTCTTCTTCGCTTTGGATACATAAAATCTCTCCAATTTCTCTCTTACAGGTAAAATCACTCTGCTCCTTTTCGTTGGCTTTTCTAATCATGATCTTTAGTATCAGGTATCTTTAAATGCTTCTGCATTTTTACCAGAGCCTGGCACATAGTAGGCCCACGAGAAATGTATTTTGGATGGATGGAGAAGTTGGTAGATTTTGGGGGTGGATGAGGGTGGGGAGATGGGCAGTAAGAAGACAGAAAGAAAGGTGGTGATACATGCACGGGTGGATGATGGGTGGGTGGATGGGTGGGTGGAGGTGGGTGAGGGGTGAACTGCAGGCAGATGGATGTTTAAATGGAGGTGGGTGGGCCGGAGGATGATAGATTGAATAAATGGATGGATTGATGGATGGGTGGATGGATGGATGGATGGATGGATGGGTGGGTGGATGGATGACTAAATGGATGGCTGGCTTAGATGGGATGCTGGCTAGATGAATAATCTCAGCTGGCATCTCAATTTTCCCCTATATCTCCCAAGTATAGGCTCCCCTAATTTGGTTAATGGACCCCAGTTATCCCAGACACCAGGCTTGAGACTTTATCATATTTCATTCCTTCCTCACCCTTATCTCCCACAACCAAGCAGCTCTGAGTCCTGCTGATCCTTTTCTTTGGGGCCTTTCCCCACTGGCCCCTGTTCTCTACAACTTCATTAAGCCCCTACCCCGACTCACCTACGGACAATTTCATCTGCTCCTGTCTGCCACCTCCTTTCTCTTTCCTTCAAGTCCAGTCTAAAACACTGCCAGCAGCAAGATCTTTCTACAGCTTGATTCCAGCCAGCAACCTTCAATAGCTCCCTATCGCCCACATTCCTCAGCCTGGAGCGCCACGCATCTGAATTCAGCTGCATTTTCCCTTTCTGGTCCTCTCTGTCTTTCCTCCCCTCCATGTCCTCTGTGCCCTGGTCAATGGGGCAACCAGCTGGGACCCAAGCCTTCACCAAGCTCCTCCTCTTTGCTCATGCTCTTCCCACCTGCTGGAAAGCTCCCGCCCAACCCGTCACCTCCACCTGCAGCAATGCCATCCTAGCTTCAACACACAGCTCAAATGCTGCCTCCCCCAGGAAGCCTCCCCCAGTGCCCTCAACCAGATAGAGTCAGACTTGCCACTTCTTCAAGAGCATTTATGGAGCACCGACTATGTGCCCAACTGGCTAATAGGGTCCTCTGGTGGGTGGGCTGGGACACAGGAGAGCCACAGTCCTTGCCTTCCAAGGTACACAGCCTGCTCATGTCGTCATGTGTGTGTGAGCATGCAGGTGCATACAAACATATATAGAATTCAAGGGAAAAAAAATCAGGGCAAAATAGCACAGTGTTAGTAGCTAGGGCTTACAGAGCACTGAATCTGGGCCTAAGTGCCCTGTTCTAAGTGCCTTCTACGAAGTCATTTCACCTTCTCAATCCTATGAGGTAAGTACAGATGGGGAAACTGAGGCAGGAGGCAACTCAGTAAGTGGCAGAGGAAAGACGGGAACCCTAGCAGTCTGGCTCCCGGGCAATTCTCTCAACAGCACACACAGTAGTGTGGCATAAATAGCACTGTGGGAGTGGAGTGGACAGAAAATTCATGACAAGGTTCATTCGGACCTCCCAGCCCCCCTCCCACTTTGTTAATCCATCTCCCTTCCCTTTAAGCCATTTGAATAAATGGACATTGAAATAGACTCAATTAGGGGCAAAGGACTCAGTCTGCTCTGAGACACCATAGGGCCCTGGGCAAGTTCCAGCCTCTTCCTAGGCCTCAGTTTCCCTTCTGTATCATGGGCTTGGACTTGTCCATCCCTAAAGGTTCTTTCAACTCAAAAATGCATAACCCTAAACAGCCACTTGGATGGTAGAAGATACACACCTTGGCAGCCTCCTGGCTTGGGGGCTGGGCTGCCTCTCCTGGGAACTCTCTGTTGTCCCTGAATACACAATTTCAGCCTCTGGTCCCTGTGAGCCCCACTGTGAGACCACAGTCCTACGTCTGGTCACCTGAGTCTGTCCCGCTCATCACCTGCCCATCATCTTGTCTGCCTGCTGACCTGGATCCACCTGCTTCTGCTACCCATCCATCAGCCTGCCTGGGTCCATCCACCTTGTGTCCCCCACCTGCCTGGTGCCTGTCATTCTGCCCATCACACACACACACACACACACACACACACACACACACACACACTCCACCTCCCCTCCCCTACTCTGCGAGCACCATAATGACAACAAAGAAGACGGGTGGCAACTTCTGCTTTGTTCACTTGCAGAGGGGTCTGTGGTGTTAACATCTGGACCTACTTTCCAGAAGCCAAAACAGTTCTCTGCCATCCAGCATCCTTCCCTTCCCCAGGGACCCCCCCGCCCAGCCCCCTCTTCGCTGGGTCCAAGGGCTTCTACTTGAGGAATCTGGTCAGGGCCACATGCCTCCTGCCAAAAACGTCCAAGTGGTCCCTGAAGAAATCATCGGACAAGAGCGTGAAGATGTGTGTACAAGGATGTTCATGGTAGAATTGTTTGTAATAGCGAAGGATTGGAAGCAACCCAAATGTCCAACAGTGGGGGCTGGTTAAATGAATTATGGGCCAGCCACACAATGGAGAACCATGCAGCTCTTAAAAAATGATGATGTAGATGTAGATTTATCGAAATGGCAAGACATTCACAATATATTATAGGGTGAAAAAAAGCAGGTTACGGAGGCATATGTATAAAGCAAGATGCCGTTTTTATTTTTTAAAAATCTATATATGTCAAGAAGGATATGCACTGAAATGGTAGCCAAGTGGTGGTAAAATTATGGCTAATTAAAAATGCTTTCATATATAAAAAGATACATACATATATACATATATATATATATATATATATATATATATATATAAATTTACACACGCACACACACATAGAGAGTCACTCTGTATTAAATACTTCCTACAAGCCCAGCTTGGTGCTAGCGCTTTGTCTGTATCACTTCATTTCTCCAGAGTCCTTGCAGGTAGGTTTTATTAAAACCATTTTCTAGATGAGGAAACAGAGGCTCACTCAACTACTAACTGGCAGAGCTGGGACTTCAACTCGGCTCTGTCAGGCTCCAGAGCCTGTGCACATAATCAGTAGGTTGTCATGTTTCTCCTTTTGCTTATCTGTGTGTGTGTGTGTGTGTGTGTGTATGTGTGTGTGTATATATATATATATATATATATATATATATATATATATATATATACATGAAATCAGGCTGGGCACAGCGACTCACGCCTGTAATCCCAGCATGTTGGGAGGCCAAGGCAGGTGGATCACCAGAGGTCAGGAATTTAAGAGCAGCCTGGGTAACATGGTGAAACCCCATTTCTACTAAAAATATAAAAATTGGCTGGGCGTGGTAGCGGGTGACTGTAGTCCTAGCTACTTCGGAGGCTGAGGCAGGAGAATTGCCTGAACCTGGGAGGCAGAAGTTGCAGTGAGCTGAGATTGTACCACTGCACTCCAGCCTGGGCGACAAGAGTGAAACTTCATCTCAAAAAAAAGTATATATATGTATATATATCGACTTGAGTGATAAAGAAACAACGTAAGTTAACAAGACAATGAAAGAACAAGGCTGGTGAACTATACATGGCAATGTACCCATGTACCCTCAACCTCTGGGGTCCTGGGCAGGAGCTCCCCACCAGCCCGTCCGTCCTTCTCTCCTCTCTACGAGCTTGTGTGCTAGGACGGCCCAGCACTCTGCAGGGAGGGCCTAGGCAACCCTGGTTAGAGTTGGGCCTTCGCCTTGCAGACTTCAAGGCTGTGTGGCCTCAGGGCTCCTCTCCTCACACCCAAATTGAATTCCGTGAATGGAGTGCAGTTTTGCACCATATGCCACGCTAGACCCTAGGGAGGAAAAAATGGAAACGCCCGGCGCCTGCCTTCGAGATCTTCTCATCCAGGGCTTGGTTTCTCAGCCTCCGCACTATCAACAGTTTGAGCTACATGAGTCTTTGCGGTGGGGTGGGGGGCGGGGGGACTGTCTTGTGCCTTGTAGGCGGTTTAGCAGCATCCCTGGCCTCTACCCATCAGATGACAGCAGCAGCCTTCTACGCAGTTGTGACAGCCAAAAATGTCTCGAGACATTGCCAAGAGTCCTCTGGGGGGCAAAATTGCCCCCAGTTGAAAAACACTGATCTAATGTGCTGCAGATGATACAAGGCAGGCAGTGAGGAAAAAAGAAAAAAAAAAAAACTAAACTAATTGCTACAGAGGTTCAAAATATAGACAGGAGTCACGTGTGCCTGGCTGGGTCCAAGAAGGTTTCCGGGGATGAACCTGTCCCTGAAACGAGCTCCTCAAGGTTCTTTCTATTCTACAGACTCATCCTGGATGGTGAGCTCCTCCTTATGGCCTCAAAACTCTATTTCCAACCCAGAACTCTCCGAGTGGGCCTAGATGTCTTTGCATGACTGTCCATCAGGCATCCTCACTTGTGTATCTCACTAGGATCTCACCCTGGACCTGTCCACAGCTGGTCCCCACCTCTTCTCGAAAGCCCTTCTCCTCTTCATTTAGCATCTTCACGACCCACACAGCCTCCTGAGCCAGGAATGGGAGCTCATTCTCTCCCCCATGCCCACGCAGTTACTCAGCTCTGTCCATTCCATCCTCACAACCCTCACGAGCCCCCCTCCATGCCCCAGACCCAGACACCATCAGCCCAGGCCCTGGTCTTCCCCACACAGCAGCAGGATGAGGCTTCTAACGGCGAATCTCCCCACACCACTCCTCTGCTGAAAACCTGTGTGGCTCTCCACTGCTCTCGGGATGATGGCCAAGTTCCTTCTGCGGCTTTCAAGACCCACGGGACCTGGCTGCTACCCACCTTGCTGGCCTGGTTTCCTGTGACTCCCACTCCCTGAACCCCAGCCTCTGTGTGTTCTACTTCAGCCAGCTGAACTCGCAGTTCCTCTGCTATTCCCCCACTATTTGGGCCTTGAAGGCCACTCTCCCTGCTCTTGTTCCGCCCCATCCGCCTTTATCCCATAGACAACCTCGAGTCAGCCTGCAGGTGTGCTCATCACTTCCTCCTAGAAGCCTCTGCTGCCCCACCCATCGTCTGTCACAGTTAGGAGAATTGTTCGTCTTCCTCCCTGGACCACCAGACTCCTGTCAACTGGGATTCAGGCTGCTTGCTCACTACTGTGTCTCTACCATGCGGCACAATGCTTAACACATAGTAAATGCTTTGTGTATATATGGAAATATACATATTTTAAACTGGATAATGAATGGATGGTCAGACAGGCAGATGGGTGATGCAAGGAAGAGGTGCTGTTTGGGTTGGGTCCTTAATGCTTTGGAATATCTTCAGGGAAGGGCATTCAGGTGGAAAGGCAGGTGGGGCTGGATGCGGGAGTGTCAGATTGGAGGCACAGTGGGAGATAAAGGAGGATGCAGACGGATTACAAGGACCTTGAATGTCATGGTGCCGAGTCTGGACTTAATTCAGTAGGCAACGGGGAGCCATGGAAGGGTTTTAATCAAGCCAGTGACACGATCCCACCTGCGCTAGAGAAAGATCACTCCGGTTGCCGAAGGGGTTGCAGCGGGAGGGTATCAGAGGCTGGGAGGCCAGGGAGGAGGCTGCCACAACAAGTTAGGCAAGAGCCAGTGAGGTCTGAGCTGGAACAGGAATCTCGAGATGGCTGAGAGGGGAGAGAAGGTAGAGTTTAGGATGAAATGTGTCTGTGGGGATCTAGAACATGTTCCTACACTGCCAGCTGCATGCAGGAACTCCACCTTCCACAAGGCAAAGGTGGAAGGATCCTGAAGTCAGAGACAGATCCTGATAGTCCTAACTCAATTCCCCTCCTGCGGGGGTGCGGGCAGCCAAGATCATGTGCAAAACCAGACAGGGAGGAATGGCTGCCTTTACCCCCTGGGAACCAAGGAATACAAACGGAGAGATATGAACAATAACAATACTGCTGGCTGGGCGCAGTGGCTCACACCTGTAATCCCAGCACTTTGGGAGGCTGAGGCAGGCAGATCATGACGTCAGGAGATCGAGACCATCCTGGCTAATGGGGTGAAACCCCATCTCTATTAAAAATACAAAAAATTAGCCGGGCGCGGTGGCTCAAGCCTGTAAATCCCGGCACTTTGGGAGGCCAAGGCGGGTGGATCACGAGGTCAAGAGATCGAGACCATCCTGGTCAACATGGTGAAACCTCGTCTCTACTAAAAATACAAAAAATTAGCTGGGCATGGTGGCACGTGCCTGTAATCCCAGCTACTCAGGAGGCTGAGGCAGGAGAATTGCCTGAACCCAGGAGGCGGAGGTTGCGGTGAACCGAGATTGCATCATTGCACTCCAGCTTGGGTAAGAAGAGCGAAACTCCGTCTCAAAAAAAAAAAAAAAAAAAAAAAAATGGGTGTGGTGGCATGTGCCTGTAGTCCCAGCTACTGGGGAGGCTGAGGCAGAATTACTTGAACCTGGGAGGTGGATGTTGCAGTGAGCCAAGTTCACACCACTGCACTCCAACCTGGGAGACAGAGCAAGACTCCATCTAAAGAAAACAAAAAAATCAATCAAACAAACAAACAAACAAAGAAAACAATACTGCTTTCTGTATGGGGTGTCCTATGTGCCAGGCATCGTCCTCAGCACCATGCATGCTCATGCACATTTCATCTTCACAACAACCCAATGAGATAGGTATTACATATTCCTCCACTTCACAGAGGAAGAAACCGAGGCTCAGAGAGGTAACTTGCCAGCAAGTCACAAACTCAGGCTGGTTGGACTCCAATGCCTACGCGCTTAATCAGCTATTTATATTATGCAAAGGAAAGAGCTGGTAACAAGTGGCTTGCTGAAGGCTTGTGGGTCTGACGACAAAGCAAGAAGTTCCCAGCCTAATCCCAATGTGACAGCAGGAAGGAGCCTGCTGGTGGGGCATGGAGGGAAGCGTGGGGGAAGAAGGGAACCAGGTCTCTGCACCTCACGTGTTTGGAATCAGAGCCACGTATTCAGAAAGGTGTGTGCCCATTGTAGGAGAACTGAGCTAAGGAGTGAGCCGTGAGTATATCCTTAACCCTCAGATGGGTCACCTTGGAATAATTAAAGAAAGGTATCCCCCTCTGGGGGCAACCAGTCCCATAGGCCCATGGCTGGTAAGTATATGAAGCCTTTTTACATATTAGAGAAAGATGTCCCCTCCTCCAGGCAGGCACAGTCTGTCTTTGGGACACCTGACTTGGAGAGTGGAGCTTAAAATGGACTTCGGCCCCTGCTCGCCTTCTGCATGAAATGCCCTTGGACAATCAACAGCCTGCCCAAATGCATATAACAGCCATGCCTCTGGCCTCCCTGCCCTGCAACTCTGTTTCCAAGCAGCCACTCGGCATCACAGCAATGAGGAAATGTCCCTCCTGCCAGATCCACAGAGCTCACATCACTCCACAGACAACTTTCTTGTTAGGCCTTGCTCCATGGGAGGAAAGACAATCCTATCATGCCCACTGCCCTGATGAAAAGTTGAGGTCAGAGCCTGTCCTGGTGGTGAAATATCTAGGTTTTCTCTAGAGAGGCCAGAATCAGACACAGCGTTCTAGGAAGGAGAGGCCTTGAGTCAAAAGCTCCGTCTTAATAAGGAACCCGGGGTGGAGGGTGTGCTCACCCTTTCGGGGACCATGAGGATTTTCTCTCTGAGCCTCGGTGTCCTCTCAGCCTGATAGTAGTGGATTCCCTGCTGGTCCCCAGCCCCTAGCACCCTTCCTGGCTCAGCTATGGGGAGGAGTGAGGAAGTCCTCGGCCCTGAGGCCTCAGCCCAGACACCACCTCAGGGTCTTCTATTCCCCCACTCCCTCCCAGGCCGAGCAGCACCAGCTGCTGCCCAAGTTATATAAACAGAAATCATTCTCTCTCTCTCTCTCTACCTGAGGCTGTATTTCCGAATGGAGCTTCCTGATGGAAGAAAAAGGGGAGGGGGAAGAACAGAGAGAGAGGAGAGGAAGTTTAATTGGCTGACACTTATCGCCCATGTGGTAAATAAACTGGCTGCTCCAAACTTTGCCAACTCAGGAGGAGACAGGCCTGCCTGGGCTCCCTGCCCCAGCTATGGCCCAGTCCCCTGTCCAAGGGCTTCAGAATGCAGGGCTCCTGCAAAGCCCTCAGAAAGACCAGTGCCTGGGGAAGCAGCAGGGGCACTGGGTGGGGTTGGGGGGGGGTCCAACCTCTAGGTATGATTGTTCCAGAACACCACCAGAAACATCCTGAGATCACAGCCACTCTTTTTACAGAAATGCTGGGACTTGCCCAGAGGTCACAACACACTTTTAGGGGCCAGGCTTTGTCCTCTGCTTCTGCTACTCGGCTTCTCTGCTAAAGGCATTCAACAGCCTTCTTCCCCAACTAGGCTGGGAGCACTGGGGGTCTAACTTGAACACCTCACGTTGAATTTAAGCAAGTGTCTTCTTGTCCTGCCTGCAGTGTGAAGCCAAGAAACAGCTCAGTTTTGTCCCAGACCTGCCCAATGCGTAAGGAACGTTGGTGAGGCCTGGAAGTCAAGGTGCCTGGGTTTCTATTCTGGCTCTGGATCCAGCTTACCATGTGACCTCAGGCCGCTGTTGCCAATCCTTGGAAATGGGAAAGAGGGCAGCCCAGGTGGTCTCCAGTGTGCTACTCACAGTTACGAATAGGGAAATAGGTTTTTGTCTCCAGGGCCCCCCTGATGGGGCCACCCAAGAGGTACGGGTGCCCCTTAGCTGAGAGAGACCTGGCTGGCTTTATAAAGTACCTGCCCCCAAGGCATTGGCAGTGGTGGTTTCAGAAGGGCATGCAAACAGGAAGCAGTGTTCAAATGTTGGCAATGCCCTTCCTTTCCAGGAGGAATGGAAGAGGAGCATCCCAGACATTGGGACAAGGAAGGAAATAAGGGTGAAGTGGAGAAATGGCTGAGGCGAGGAACAGGTGAGTGCTACAGAGAAACTGAGGCAGACAAAATAGAAGATGGGTTGGTGGGGGGGGGCAGGGAAGTGGTGACAGATGGGCAAAGACCAAAGCATGTCACAATGGGTGTAGAGGCCAAGTTCCAACAAGCACTGTAGACTAGGGACAACTGAGGGGGACAGAGTGGGCACTGATGGGCACATACACGGGATACTAGTGAAGGACAGAGAGTCATGGTGGTTCGGCAGGAGCCTTTGGGCCCCAGGGCAGCGGTGATGCTGATATAGGGTAGTGGTGCTGACCAGTGGGAGAAGTGGATGCGATCCTGAACCTGGGTGGAGGGACCACAGAGAGCTGGCACCCCCAAAGCCCTCAAATGGGCCGCTGCCTGTGCTGGGGGCACCTTGGCCAGCCCCAGAAACCAAGGAGTGCTGGAATCAGACCCAGGGAAAACGATGCTGGCATCCGCAACCCTGGCGACGCCCGAAGGGGTGGGAGAGAAGAGGTTCCCAGGAGCGAGCGCCTTGGAAGCCCTGAGCAGCTTCAAGCAGCAGCTTCTCTGCCCGCCACAAGGGGGTGCCCTGCACCTCGGGGAGACCTCGGGGGACCCTGGATCAGCTCCACCAGCTGCAGCCCCGCCTCGTGGTCTCCGGCGGCGCCACAGCTGGGACAGGGCCCGACGGTGCCAGAGAAGAAGCAGCGGGAGGCGCGAGCGAGACGGGTCCACACTGTGCCTACCGAGCGCCCACGCAGTCCACTCTTCCCGCAAACGCCGCGGCCCCCGAGGGTTAGCCCTAAGTGGCGCTCTCTTAGGACGTTAGGCTGTCGGGGCCCCCGTCCTTCTTCCGCGGCAGGGACCGTGTCTCAGGAGTCGGGTCCTAAGGAAGAGGGCAGCGCTAGCCCCTCGCTCACCGCCAGTCCGCCCGACGGCCAGAGGGCAGCGGGGTCGCGCTGGTGCGGCCGGCAGGGGTCCCTGTGGGCCGGCGCCCCCGCCCAGAGGGGGCCAGAGCCGTGAGTGTCGCCGCGGCTGGAGTCAGCCTCCGGGTGCCCTCGGACGCGGCACGACCTCGCACACACACACCGCGCGCACACGCTGGCGCCGTGCGGTATTTCCCGGCCCCGGACCCCGCCTCTGGGAGGGGCCGGGGAGCCGAGCCTCGCTAGCAGGGTGGAGGAACCCGGAACGCCTGGGTCCCGGCCCCCGCGTCAGGGCTGTGCGCCACCTTCCCAGCCCCTTTAGGCGCGCCGGTTCGGCCCCTGGGGCTGCCACTCCTCGGCCTGCGGGGGTCCCGGAGGCTCCCGGGAGCGCGGCGAACGAGGTTGGGGAGACGGGTGGGGGCTGCGGGCTTCGGGCCGAGAGGCGGCTCGGCTCCGCGCCGGGGAAAGTTTGGACGTGGGAAACTCCCTCCCCGCCCGCCCCGCCAAGAGGAGGGGGCGCGCAGGGCCGGGCGCAGGCACCCCGGCTCCTCCTGCGGCGGGAGGCTCGCCCCCCGCGCCGGCTGCCCGGCCGCTCCCGCCGGCCAGGGGGCTCCCTCCTGGCCGGGCAGCCTCCCTTCGGCAGCGATCCGGCCGCCCCTCCCGCAGCACCCCGCGCTCTTACCTCGGGGAGCGGCCCGGGGCTCCCCCCAGTCCTGCCGCCTCGGGACGCTGCGTGGGGCGGGAGCCCCGGCGCGGGCTGCGGGCGAGTCCGGAGCCCCGCGGCTGCCCGGAGGAGCCGGAGGGAGAGCGGGAGCGAGAGGGGGAGCCGCGGCGGCGTGTGCGCGCGTGTGTGTGAGCGAGAGAGCGAGAGAGCGAGGGAGTGAGCGAGCGGGAGCGAGGGAGTGTGCGTGTCTGACTAGGGGGGAAGTGTGCAAGGGACGGATCCCTTCCTTCCTCCCGCAGCCTCTGGTGGAGACTCGGAGAATGCAGCGCCCGCCGGGCAGGAGCGCCGCGCAGCGCGAGCCGCAGGCGGCCGCGGGGCCCGGACCTCCGCAGCAGGGGAGCCCCGGCCCCCACCCCCCCGTATCGCGCCCCTCCTACGCCACCAGGAGGGGCCGGCCTCTCCCTCTTGGGCAGCTCAGTCCCAGGAAACCCCCCAGGGGACAGTGCTCCTCCCTCCTCCAACCCGAGATCCGCGCGAAGGGAGCGCCCCCAGGAGGGGGACCATCTACCTCCCCGCCTGGCAGCTCCCCCGGTGGTCGCAGTTGGAGACCCGAGCCTATTCCCCCACCTGATCTTACTGCGTCTAGGGCTTCCCGTCTCCCCGCAACTACGGGGAAGGAGCCCCTTCAGAGGAGCGGGGACGCAGGCGAGGGTGGGAGCAGCCTTCTCCAGTGGCCGCCCCTGGCTTGCTGCCCAGAAAGGCCCCTTGCACAGACCAGATCAGTCAGTTCAGAAACAGTCACTGCGCATTGAAGTGGACAGAGACCAGGTGCCCAGTGCTGAGAGTCTCCAGGCAGGTGAGAGGTCGGGGGTCCCCGCGAGAGAACCCTGTGGGCTTTTCCTCTGGAGGGTCCCGCTGGATATCCCTGTAACCAACAAAGTGAGCAGGCAAAACAAGACAGCTCCATCCTTAACTTGGTGCCACCTTGACCTGGACAAGTCTCCCAATAAAATCTTCCCACCGCCCAGAAACTCCTTGCTGGCCGGGTTTTCTGTTCTTTTAAAAATCCGGCTAGCCTGCTCCCCGATGTTTTTTCCACCTGGCCCTGCTTCTTTCTCCGGGCTGCCTGGTTCTCCTTACTGCCTTGTCTCTCTGGGATGAGGCCTAATGGAGGCGACCCTCCCATCCCCACTCCTGAGTTCTCAATATGAGGTTGTCGATGTTAGGATAGGAACAGTGATTCCCATAGACCCACCCTTTGTCCTGGGTGTGGGTCCCCTTAGGAGCTACCCCCCTCCCCCACTCCCCACGGCTACCAGATAGTTGGGTGAAGGATAGCAGGAGACTGGACCTCTGTCCCGCCATTCTGCCACTGACCAGCCATTTAATCACCCACACTCAGCGGCTGAAGTTCATGGCAAAGAGGCGGTGGGGCCTTCCAGGACCCCGGGTCTGCCTCACCCCTATCCTCTCATCCTCACCTCCTTCCCCGATTTCCATCTCCTTCTCCACACCCCAGTCCTTCTCCCTGATGACTGGAATCACCTCCCCTGCTGGCTGCCCCTCCGGCCCCTCCTGCTAAGCTCCATCAGTCCTTTATTTTGAGATGTATTCTTTATCGTGCCAGGCTGTTCCCGCCCCCAAGTCCTTCTCTTGGTTTATTTCCCTCATTGATCTCTTCCAGCCTTGCCTTTCTATCGTCTTCCTTTTCTCCATCTCTCTCCTCCCCTCTCCTCTCTATTCTTAGCCTGCACTCTTTCGTGCTTTCGTGAGGCCGGCCTTCCAGATGCATCTCTTCACTTTTGGTTCTTTCCACCCGCTCAGACTCACTTTTGCTGTTTGCTCCAGTCCTGCTCCCTCTTTGCCTCTTCCTACTGGCCCTGGTGTGTGCTGTTCATCTCAGGAGTCAGACCTACTTAGCTGATCACAGGTTGTTTTGGCCTGGGACACTGTTGCTCTCACATCTGCATGCACACAGTAGGTGCTCAGTAAATGTTATTGAATGAACTGTTACCACATCTCTTTCTTTTTCCCTGGTCTCTCTCTTCTCTTCTCTCTCTCGCGTGCGCTCTCTCTCTCTCTCTTTGAGATAGGGTCTCACTATGTTGTCCAGGCTGGATTCCTGGACTCAGTGATCATCCTGCCCCAGCCTTTCAAGTGACTGGGACTCCAGGCATGTGCCACTGCACCCAGCTCCCCATGACTCTTTATCAGGCCCCCAAGATTTCCTCTCCCAATGTTTCCCATTTTCAGGCTCATTCTACCATAATTTCCAATCCTTTCTTCCTTCAACAAACTTTCTCTGAGCATCCACTCTGTGGTGGGCACTATGGCTAAGCTCTAAGAACACACTGAGTGTTTATTGAGCACTTGCTGTGTGCCATAGCTTTGCTTTTAAGTCCTCACAATAAGCAGATACTAGTATTAGCCCATTTTACAAATGAGGAAACTGAGACACCGTGCTGAAATAGCAAAATCATCCAGATGGCAAGTAGAGAGACTGGGGTGATGCATCGGGCCTGGGTCAGACCTCTCACTCCGGCCTGGGAGAAGGTAAGCTGGGACTTCTGCAGTGTGGCACGTGCAGCAAGAGGCAGTGTAGTGTGACAAAGGAAGAACTGGGCAGACCTGGGCTCTGAGAGTGGCTCAGCGCCATGCAGCCTGTGTCACACGGGGCAAGCCACTTCCCCCAGTGCGGATGTGAAGAGAAAATGAGATGATAGTAACAATAGTTAGCATTTAGTGAACCTGCGCCGTGTGTCAAGCCCTCTCCTGAATGTTTTACACAGATTATTTCCTTTTACTCTAAACAAATATATAGGTTTATTATGGGGAAACCAAGGCACAGATAAACTATAAAACGTGCCCAAGGTCACACAATTTGGTTGTGGCATAGCTGGGATTCAAACCAAGGCAGGCTGGGACCAAGGTCCGCACACTGAACTGGAGTGCAATACTGCCTCTGGGCAAATAAAATTCCAAGTGCTTTGTAGTTAAGTTTGAACCTGTGTTTTATATATAAAACACAGTAGATGCTCAGTAAATGTTATTGAATGAACAATTATCATGTCTCTTTCTTTTTCCCTGTTCTCTCTCTTCTCTCTCTCTCTCTCTCTCTTTTTTTTGAGATAGGGTCTCAAAAAACCTATATATATATGCATGTCATGTGTTGAGTCTACAAATAAGGGAGACACCACCCCCAGGGACTGGGTAGGGTGAGAAAGGACTTGGGAAGATAGGTATGGCTAGGGAAGGATTCCAGGAGGAGGCGCTTGTGACAATTCTCCTTCCTCCTCCATCAGAGGGGCACCCAGCCCTATCTCGGCACATGGGGCATGTTTTCCCTCTGGAGTAGTCATCTGGGTCCGTGGGCATTTCTCTCTCTAGCCCAGGGTCACTCCATCTTGACCCTGTTGACATTTGGGCCAGATAATTATTTGTCGCTGGGTCCATCCTGTGTAGGATGCTTAGCAGCACCCCAGGCTTCTACCTACTAAAGGCCAGCAGCACACCCCTCCCCAGTTGTGACAACTAAGAATGTGTCCAGACATTGCAAATGTCTCCTGAAGGGCAAAGTCACCCCCAGTTGAGAGCCACTGCTCGAGTCTGAGTGCCTTAACAGCAGGGTCTGCTCCAGGGAGCCTGCGAGTTTGAGCAGGTGTCAGTGAAAGGTGTGTGTGTGTGTGAGTGTGTGTGTGTGTGCACGCGTGTGTGTTGGGGTGGGGAGGCTGCTCTTAGCTCCAGGTTCTACTCTTCCCCCTGGCTCTTTTCCTCTCCTCTACACTTTGCTGTCATCTCTTATCTGTCTGCCACCTTCTCACGCACTGTCCATCTGTCCTCCATTCTCTGACTCCCTCCGCTCCGGTCTCTGTCTCCTCCCCCTCAGTGCCTCTGGTCTCTCTGACTCTGATTGGGTTTCAGTCTTTTGCTACCTGCTACATCCGCTCTAGGGCCCTTCTCTCCTTATCTCCTAGCTGTGACCCTGAGTCTGTCTTTCTCTTTCAGTCCCCCCTCCCCCACCACCGTCCCGTTCTCCGAGTCTCTGTGTCTGTCTCCCTCTCTCTGTTTCTCTGTCTCTTCCCGTCTCTGTTTCTTCCGGGCACCCCAGTGTCCCTCTGTCTCCCTCTTGCCTGTTCTACTCTGGTTCTCTCTGTCCTCATCCCCCACCGTTTCCCTTTCTCCCTTTTCCTTCTCCTCTTCCTCCTTCCCTCATTCCTTCCCTCTCCCCCCCTTTCCTCCCCTTCCTCTACTCCCCGCTCTGTGTTTCCCCTCCCCTCCTCCCTTCCTCCCCCTCCTCCCGCTTTGTCTGTGGGAGCTGGAAGTTAAAAGCTTTTCCGAACTTGCTCTCCAGTCGCTGTTCTCGGCGCCTTTCATCTCGCCAGCACATTTGTAAAACTGCGCAGACTGAAGGGCCGTGACATGAACAACCAAAGAAATGTCAGCGCGGGGACGGGGCCGCCAGCCCGCCGGGGGGTGTAGGGAGCCGCCGGGGCACACCGCAGCCCCTCCCCAGAGGGACCCGGGACCGAACGAGGTCGCCCCAACGGAGGCTCCGGGCGCTCTGCGCCTCTGCGGAGCCCGCTTCCTCCTCCGGGGCCGACGGGAGCGCAGGGCGGGGAAGGGGACTCCGGGGGGAGGGGACTCCGAAGGGAGGGGGAAGCTGCCCCTGGCTGGGGGCTCCTGGAGGGGGAGCGGCGAACCTGCGGGAGCCCCAGGCGCAGAGGCCGCTGCGCCCAACACATCCACCTTGAGTGCCTGGGTTCAAATCCCATCACCACCCCTTGGCAACTTTGTCACCCTGGGCAAGTGACTTCACCTCTCTGCGTCTCAGTTTCCTTATAGGTAAAATAGAGATGGTGAAGATTGGGTGCGCAAATCCTTGTAAGGCATTTAGGATTTCTAAATGTTTGCTGCAATGAATAAGAAGAATAGCAGCAAAAGCTCACAAAACAGGGTGATCAGCCCTATGCTACCGCCAGGGAAACCAAGGTTCAAGAGGAGAAAGTGACTTGCTGGACGAGTCAGACCAGGAGATGAACCGGAATTTCAGGCCAGCTCCCTCCTCTCCCTTCCCGCCTTTCTCCTCAGGGAACTGGGCGCAGGGGTGGAACAAAAGTTCTAGGAGCTTAAGAATTGAGTCTGTTTTTCAGGGAGAGGAGCATCACACACTGGGGGTAGTTGAGGGGGGTAGGGAGAGACAGCAGGGGATGGGAAGGGAGGGGAGGATGGGGAGGGATAACATGGGGAGAAATGCCAGATATAGTATGCACCTGACGTAAATAAATTAATTTTAAAAAAATTAAAAAATTAAAAAAAAAAAAGAGTTGAGTCTCTTTTGTTCACTGCCATATCCTCCGAATGCAGTACATAGTAGATGCTCAATCAATACTTGTTGAATGTATGCATGAATAAATGAATGCGAATGCTGTAAAGGTGCCGAAGTTAGAAAAGAGAAAGGCTACTTTGTCTGCAGTGGGGTGGGGGCGAGGTGAGAAAAGTAGGAGCCCGGCGCCCGTCAGGTGCCAACCCCGGGGAACTTGGCACTCCATCCAGGGCCTAAGCACCGCGGCAGCACCATGGACAGTGGCTGTGGCCCAGGCCAGAATCCACCTTCACAACGGGAGCTCTCCGGAAGCCTGGGAGGCCTGCCCTGCCTCTGGGCGTGCACATCTCCGCCCACATCCCAGCTCTCTAACCTCGCTCCTGTAACCTCTGCCTGGGGCTAGGTCCCAACCTTCCGCCTCCTACACACACTTAGTCTCTTCTCTTTCTCTCTCTTTGGACCCAGATCCAAAGCCACTGGGAAAGACGTGTCTCCCCTCTTTCCTTCTCCCTTCCTGTCAGCCCTAGACAGCGTCTGCAGCCCTGAGGCCCGACACACTGTAGGTGGCTGGGAGTAACACTCCCCTGAGCGTTCCTGAAAGGCCCTAAAGACACAGCAGAGTAGAGCAGAAACTAAGCATTTGGACCTTGCCTCCTGAGCCCCCTTCCCTGGGGTAGTGGGGTGAGACACACTCCCCCCACACACTTCAAACACCAAATCTCCCTGAATTATTCACCTGCCTCTCCCCGGGGCTGCTGCAGAGCGCCCAGCCCAGGTGCTGAGGAGGAAAAAAGCAGAAAGGCCCATTAAATTTAAACACCGCTGAGGATTGTCAGATGTGAGATTCTATTCCTGGCCTGGAGAAGAGCCGCCAGTGGGAAGGGAAAGGGGATATGCCAGGGGATGAGGACAAGGGACCCACCCTGGGCTGAGTGACCTGCTGAGGACCAGATGCCTGGGGCCAGCATGCCAGGGGACCCGGGCCTTCCCTCACCTGCAGGTTCTCACCCATGAGGAAGTGGACTTGTCATGCCACCTCATTTGCCTTGTTCTGGCATGTCAGGAGCACCCATCTAAAAATAGCTTCCCTGTAGCTACCTGAAAGCCCACCATTACGGCTTCAGCACGCGGAGCAGGGCACTGCCTCTCCAGCCTCCTCTCCTGCTGTTTCCTTCTTGCACCTTATAGCCTGGTAATGCCAAACTCGCTTAGCTTTTATCTCACTCTGAGCTTTTTTTTTTTTTTTTTTTTTTTTTTTTTTTTTTTTTTTTTTTTTTTGAGACGGAGTTTCACTCTTGTTACCCAGGCTGGAGTGCAATGGCGCGATCTCGGCTCACCGCAACCTCCGCCTCCTGGGTTCAGGCAATTCTCCTGCCTCAGCCTCCTGAGTAGCTTGGATTACAGGCATATGCCACCATGCCCAGCTAGTTTTTTGTATTTTTAGTAGAGACGGGGTTTCCCCATGTTGACCAGGATGGTCTCGATCTCTTGACCTTGTGATCCACCCGCCTCGGCCTCCCAAAGCACTCTGAACTTTTACAATGTGGTCCCTGCCACTTGGAGCTCCCTCTCCTCCTTTGCTTTGCTGGAAAACTCCTATTTCTCTTTCGAAATCCAGCTTAAGTATTAATCCAGCAGGTGGCAGGAAGTCCTTCACATCTGCACTCCATCGGACTGGAACACATGCCCCTGGTTGCTTCCCTCCTCCCGCCCACATGGGGTGGGGGGTGAGATAGCCCTGCCGCACTCCCCCACACACGGTTACCTGTTGACAGAGAACACCCCTGAACACCCCAAGGCAAATGGCACCTCATCCCTCTTCCATCTTTCCGTGATGTCACTCGATCTTTTCACCCTGCAAGGACTCTCATGGGTAGCAGAGTCCTTGACTATCAGGCCTGATGGGACCATCACATATCATGACTTCTTGGATGCAGCAGAGAAAGTGCTAGATAACCTGAGAAGCCTAAGATCTTCCAGCTGTGGCTCTGGCCTCAACTCCCTCTGTGTTGCAGGTAAGTCTCTAGTTCTTTCTTGGTCTTGGTTTTCTATTGCATAAAATAAAGGAGGAGTGGCAGGGAAATTTTCACGATGACCAAGAGCCCTTCCGGGGTCCAGGATCCTCGGCCCCCCGCATACTTTTACAAACCATGTCTTGCTTCTTCCTGGTGTGGATGCCGCCTGGCCACACTCTCAATGACCCCTGAGGCAGTGATGTGCTGGAACTGGTTTGTGCTAGCTTATCAAAGCCAATTGTTAGAGTCTTCTTCCAGGAATTGTGCAAGCCAGGTTGGCAAGCCCTTGAAATTGGCCAGGTTGAAAATATTTATACTACACAAAAGAAATGATAAACAATACAAATCAGGGCTTGCTCCCTGCTTCCCCCTGAGCCAGCTCGCCTCTGCCTGAAGGTCTCATTCCCACCTCCCAGCCCTTGCCCCTGTGGTCTCTGGTTGAGCCGCCTGTGCTCCGCTCCTTGCTATCTCTTCTCTCTCACCAAGGTTTCAGACTTCAGCTCGTGCCTCGCCCACTCAGAGTTGAGTGCTTCATGCTTCACCATGTAGTGCTCCTTACTGCCAGGAATGCTCATTTTTAGTAGAGAAAAATACATGCTTTGAAGCAGACAGATCTAGGTGGAAATCCCGGTCCTGGCCTGCGCTGGAAAGGTTGTCTCCTTGTCAGTGGCGCTCCTGCTCAGCGGTTACCTGTTTGCAGAGAATATCCCTGACCATCCCACAGCAAATGGCCCCTATTCCATCTTGCCACGGTATCACTTGATCTTCTCACCCTGCTTTAACTTCTGAGCTGTTATCACTTTTTTATTTATTTATTTATTTATTTTTTTGAGACGGAGTTTCGCTGTTGTTACCCAGGCTGGAGTGCAATGGTGCGATCTCGGCTCACTGCAACCTCCGCCTCCTGTTCTCCTGCCTCAGCCTCCTGAGTAGCTGGGATTACAGGCACACGCCACCATGCCCAGCTGATTTTTTGTATTTTTAGTAGAGACGGGGTTTCACCATGTCGACCAGGATGATCTCGAACTCTCGACCTCGTGATCCACCCGCCTCGGCCTCCCAAAGTGCTGGGATTACAGGCTTGAGCCACCGAACATTTACATTTATTTGCTAACTCACACAATGCCCGTTTCTCCCTCTAGGATGTAAGTTCTGTGAGGGCAGAGATCTTTCAGTCCTGGTTGCTGCTACGTCTTCGTCTCCTAGAACCTTGCCTGGCACATGGTAGGTACTCAGTCATTTCAGTGATTAGATGAATGTGACCTTGGGCAAGTCATGTCACCTCCCCGAGTTTCAGTTGCCTCCACACCCCACCTGGAAGGATGTTTGGGAGGTGTATTCCTGGCCTGAGCTGCCTCAGAGAAGGGCCAAGACTGGGATCCTAGTACCAGCCCTGCCCCAACTTGCTGTGTCACCTTGGGCAAGTCACACCTCCCTTGGCCTCAGTTCTGCCATCTTTCAGGGGTCAGGTGAGATGACGAGCAGAAGTGAGGTATCATTTCAATCTGTAGGTCCCATCTGCTTCTCCCTCCTCATGCCTCCCCACCTCATTCATTCATTCAACAAATATTAATGAGCATCTACTATGTGCCAAGCACCGAGAATACAGCACCAAACATGGGGATGACCTCATGGACTCTTACATCCCAGTTGAGGAGGAAAATAAACAAGATAAATTCACAAAATAAATAGAATGCCAGAGGGTGATTGTACCAAGGAAAGATTAAAAGCTGGAAAGGAGCATGGGGACAGTTGAAGAGGGGGTATCAGTTTTAGGCAGTGGCAGTGAGGGGTCAGGGAAGTATCTTACTGGGAAGGTGAAACATGAAGAAAGATGCAAAGAAGGCCAGGCTTAGTGGCTCATGCCTGTAATCCCAGCTACTCAGGAGGCTGTGGCAGGAGAATCTCTTGAACCCAGGAGGCGGAGATTGCTGTGAGCCAAGATTGCACCGTTGTACCCTAGCCTGGGTGGCAGAGTGAGACTCTCATCTCAGGAAAAAAAAAAAAAAAAAAAGAGAGAGAAAGAAAAGAAAGATGCAAAGGGGTGGCTTCCTAGGGTGGAGGGAATAGGGTAGCGGGAATGGCAAGGGCAAAGCCGGAGCAGGGCGGGCCTGGTGTGCCTAGAACCCAGTGGTCGAGGCCACGGATGGGACGAAGCACCCTATGCCTTCCTCCGTCCCTCATTAGGAAGACGGCCCCAAAGAGTGTGATATGGGAGTCTCAAAAGGAGGGTGAAGGGACTCCCCTGTGCCTCCCTCCCTCTCTCGATGCCTGGGCGTCTCCTGAGTGGGGAGCCTGGGATTGCTGCGCGTGTTGGCAGCTTTTGGATCTGCAATTTATCTCCTGGTGCCTCGAGTTTCCTGGAGCTGGGCACTTCCTCCCCACTCAGCCCTGCTCCCCTGAGCGGCAAAGACAGGTGTGAGGAATTAGCTGTGGGGACTAATGCCGTGACAGGAACCGGCACAAAAGAAGGGGACAGAGTGTAATGTTTATTACGTTTGAAGCAAAGCAAACATGCGGCCTATTTATGTATCTATAGAGAATTAATTGGCGAGTGGCAGCAAGAAGCAGATTATAAATTAGAATCATTTTCGCCAACTGAAACCCATTCATCTTGCTTCAGAATGGGCCTGTCACCTCCTCCTGACTAATTCCTTTTAAATTCCCTGCTTTTTCTCACCGGCCCCCTGCAGCTCTCACCTTGAGACCTGAACCCCAGGCGGTTGCCAGCACCTCAGAAAAGGGCCATGGCCAAGGCCTGTGCTTTTCAGGGCCCACTCTCTTCCCCAGCAGCTTCCTGGAACTCCCCCCACCCCCACAACTGGTCCTGGGCCTGAGCACCCGCCTTACACTGCTGTCCCTCCTTCCCCTCTGCCCCAGAGCCTCCCTCAGCCCCTCTCTGGCTCTGGCCTGTCCCCTGAGAATCTGGGAATCCTGCCCCCAAGAATTCCCCACACTGCCCCACCTTGCAGAGGTTCAGGCTCTGGTTGAAAGGGCAGCATGGGGCTGCCATCCGGGGGACCCTGGGGCACTGGCTGCTGCCGCTCTGCTTTTGATTCTGGGATCCACGGGAATCAAAGGGAACTACGCTGCTGGGTCCCTGGCAGGTCTGGCTCTGGCTTCTCCCACCTGGAGCCTGTGGAGATGAAAGGCCAGGGCAGGTGCCAGAGGCTGCCAGGCCTGAGAGTGGTGCTGTGCCTGCCCTGGCCTGTGGCCCAATTAACCCTTCCCTTCCTCCTACCTGAGCTGCCATTGGCCCTTTGAATCTGGATGCTGCAGGGAGGCCTTTGGGGAGAAGAGAAAGCAGCCAGAACGTGGGTGCCTGGGACTGGGACGAGGTAGCTAAACATTAGAAGCCTAATGGTTCAAGGTGCAGGCCCTGGAGTGAGCCCACCTTAGGTCTGAATTTAGGTAGCACCTCCCCACTGGAGGTGGCCCCTCTCTGAGCCTCAGTTTCTTTGACTGTAAAATGGAGCCGATGGTAGTAGTGTCTATGACCCGAACCGATATTCAGCCGGGCTTGTTAAAATATGGTCATATGGGGCCAAGTATGACGGCTTATGACTATAAACCCAGCACTTTGGGAGGCGGAGGCAGGGGGATCATTTGAGGTCAGGAGTTCAAAACCAGCCTGGCCAAGACGGCGAAACCCCATCTCTACCAAAATTTTTTTTAAAAAATTAGCCGGGCATTGTGGCGGTCACTTGTAATTCCAGCTACTCGGGAGGCTGAGGCAGGAGAATCTCCTGAGCCCTGGAGATGGAAGCTGCAGTGAGCTGAGCTTGCACCTCTGCTGGACAACAGAGTGAGATTCTGTCACCAAAACCAAACCAAAAACACACAAGCAAGAAAATTGCAATACATTTGTCCTGGTCACTGAACAGCCCATGGACCAAATGTCCTCTCCTGCTACCATCCCCATCTCACCTGGGGTCACCTCCTCTCGCCAAGATCCAGAAACTAAAGGTTGACTCCTCTGAGGGCCGTGAGGACCTGCTGCAGTCTCAGTGGTGAATGTTCTGATTGATCCTGCGTGCCTTAGTGAGTGTTAAATATTTTGTTTATATGTCCTGCTTGCGTCCCATAGATGTCACGAAGATTAAACAAGATGGTAAGAGTAGCTGCATGCCACCCAGCAGGTGCTTAGCAGATGTAGGTATTGTTGGTGCTATCATTAATTTGAATCAAGGCTGTAAACCTGGAGTCCTGGCATTCCAGGTCCCAACTCTTCCCTACCTCCCCACCTTTTAATAAGATTCACCAGGCTGGGGGTGCAGTGGCTCACACCTGTAATGCCAGCACTTTGGGAGACTGAGGCAGGAGGATCACAAGGTCAGGAGATCAAGACCATCCTGACTAACATGGTGAAACTCCGTCTCTACTAAAAATCCAAAAAAAAAAAAAAAAAAAAAAATTAGCCAGCATGGTGGCATGCTCCTGTAGTCCCAGCTACTTGGGAGGCTGAGGCAGGAGAATTGCTTCAACCTGGAAGGTGGAAGTTGTAGTGAGCTGAGATCGCACCACTGCACTCCAGCCTGGGTGACAGAGTGAGACTCTTCACTAATAACTTCCAGCCTCCCCCGCTAAGCACTGTTCCCATCCCAATTGCTGGGCATGAGAACCTCTCTGCTGAGCTCTTGAAAACTGCCAGAGCACAGACCTCCTGCATTGGGGAACCTTCTTCTTTGGGGATGGGGGATGTTGAGTCTCAGAGGCAGACCTGGAGTCCTTGAGGGGAGCACCTCAGCTCACTGACCTCTGTGCGCCCTTCTCCCCAGATTGGCCACAGCCTAGGGGTCTCCAAAAGTCCCAAACAGACAGAGAGACAGACGTGGGCCCAGTACCACAGGCAGCGTTCAGGCAGTTGTCAAGGGCCTATGGAAAACTTCGAGATGTGAAACGGAATAAAGAAAAGATTAGCTCCAAAATACAAACGGAAAACTGCAAAATCAAAATTAATGAGTGTTTAATTAAATGTCTACAAAATCCAGCGTTGTGCCAACTAGTCAGCGCCAAATCTGTTCACCTCTCCTCTACTCACGCCTAAGAGAGGTCTGAAGTAGGGGTTGGTGCATTTCACTTTGAGTGGTGTGGGGTGGCGTGGGGACCTTCAGAGCACGAGTGTGCTCGGGTCACCTTGGTCTTCAAACTTTTGGGTCACAGCTCTGTTCCGTGCTCACTGTGTGACCTTGGGTGAGTCACCTGTGCTCTCTGGGCCTCAGTTTCTTCTTTCTTCATCTGTCAAATGAGGAGAACCACTCCCCAGCTCCCAGAGTGGCTAAGAGGCTATGGAAGCGTGGCAAGTGCTGATCTCGGGTTGTGGGAATCCGGCAAGGGGAGGCGGCTTGCCAAGACCCGGCTGAAGAGGAGCTGAGCCTCAACCTCTGAGCCCCTCTCTGCCTCATTCCCCCAACACAGGATTATGAACAAGGATGATATTTAAAACATATAACAGTTAATGATAATGGCCATTGGACCAAGACCCTGGAGGTCCTGCTGGGCCACATGTAACCCTTTAGTTGCTAGATCCTGGGAGGAGTCAGATGTTCCGGGGCAGAGCTGGGTGTCAAGAAGCTGGGCTGAGCCCTTGGGAGACTCAACACAGTCGAGCACCTATTTGCCCTCCAGAATGGAGAGATGTCAACATTTGAACACCTGACATAGCCCTAGGAGCACCTGCTGCCTCCACCTACCCTGTTAGGGGTCATCCTCCAAGATGGGCCAGGACGCTCTTGTGAGTGACGTGGCATTTAGAGATCATTATTTATATGCTGATGTTATGGCCTAGGGAGTCTTCTCCTGGGTGTAAATCTCAGTGAAATTCTCAGCATGACTCGGGGGAACAAGTCTGAGGATACTCATGCTTACATTGTGGCGCGGGGGATTTGGAGGCAACCCCCCTCCTGTCTCTGGGGGAGTGGGCAAGAAGACACGGGAGACCCACCCCGAAGAGATCCTGGCAGCTGTTAGGCAAGTGCAGAGACGGCCATGGACAGATCTTTAACACACGAGATGAAAGGAGAGAGGCGCCAACTGGGATCTCTAGCATAATACCATCTATTTGAATTAAAAGTGCATTCAGATGGTGGTTATATGAATTTAAATATGTGTTGAAATTTATAGAGCTGTATACCCTAAGTAAATGTTACTTTATGATAATTGAAATAAAATAAAATAATATGAAATAAGACAAGTGACCACTTTCAGAGGGCTTATAGTCTAGGGGGGAAGATACGTATGAAAAACTGCATTTATACAAAATCGTCCTCATTTGCAAGAACACACAAAGGATCTCTTGTGACCTTGCTCCAGGAGCTACCAGGTTAATGCAGAAGACAGAAAAAACAACCTCACTCCAGTATCATCAGGCCTGTACATGAGGCACTCTGGGACCACAGAGGAAGGAACAAGTTATTTTGTCTGGGGAACCCCAGAAAGCGGCCCCTGAAAACAATGATATGTAATTTGAGTCTCCAATGCTGTCTATGAAGAGTTCATGGCACAATATGAACTCCCCACCGGAGACCAGGCAATGCTTAATCCAAGGGAATGAAATTGACATGGTGGGTCTTAGGTGCCACCGGAGAAGATACAGTTGGTCAGGGGGCCTTTCAGGCTGAGGGCACTTCTTGCCTTATCAGGTCCTGGTGTCTAGGCCCCCTGCAGCTCAAGCTGGGATTGAATAGGCAGGCTGTGTCCCCATCTCGAGAGGCTAGCATGGTTCCCTGAGTCGGAGAAGAAAGGTGGCCTTCCTCGCATCTGCCTGGGAGCCTCTGGGTCCTTCCTGGACTCTTCCTTCTCCTTCATCCTGCTTCCACTTTCAATCCATCACCTATTGCTTGCTCCTCTTCCATCGCAGTAGCACATGGCTCAAGCGCAATCCCTGGCCAGCCCTTCCCTACTCTGTCATCAGTCACCCCATCTCTCTCACAGTTCCCCTCATCCTGTAGCACAGAGGGAGCATTCTGAAGTCAAATCTCCGCTGCTCTCCTTGTACAGCTCTTCATGGCCCTCAGTGAGGTTCCAGCCCCACTCCTGGGCTCCCCAGCGTGGTCTCTCCCTGTTCTCACTGCACTCCTTACCCTCAGACATCGCTAGACCATCTGAGCGCTGCCCTGCTTTGCTCACTATCTCCTATCTTTCAGAATTCCTTTCTACTTTCCCTCCTACTTCCCCCAGCTAACTCCTACGCACCCCTCAAGACCCAGACCTCACCCTCTCCTGGAAGCCTCATTCATCACCCAGGACTAAAACCCCTAAACCTCCCCTATTCCAGCCTGGTGCACACTGAATTAAAACTGCCTTCTTACTTCTGTGTTAAAGGTCTTGGGTTCAAACAGCTGGCTTTAGATCCAGGGGCCTGAGTTCACTTCCAGATCCTGCTGTATTGTGCCCTTGGACCAGTGATTTGATCTTTCTGCGCCTTCTGTTTCTCATCTGTAAAATGGAAATAAAAACAGTACCTATCAGAAAAATAAAAGCAAACAAAAAAGCTCCAGACCCCAGAAGTACCCACCTCATGGGGTTTTAGGGAGGAATGAATGAAGCAGTGTGCATAAGTTCTTGCCTCAGTGCCCAGCACATAGTAAGTGCTCAATAAACGTTGGCCATTTGCCTGTCTTCCTCCACCAAGCCAGGAGTTCCTGGAGATTAAGGCAGAGTCTGAACTGCGTTTGGAGGCCCAGCACCTCCCTAGGATCTGCTTGCTAAGCAGCCATCTGCCAGACACTCCACTACTGTGTACTAAGAGACTCCACATAGGTTCCCACCATTAGCATATTTGAGCCCTGGGTCTTTGAATTGGCACTCACATTGGAGTTGTTCCATGCTTTTGATCTGGGGCCTGGCAGTGTCTATAATGGGGGTGAAGGGGCCACCACTAGCCAGATCTCTTTCCCTGGCTTCCATTCACCTGCCTTCTGGCCTGCTTCCAGCCTCCCACTCAAGCCATCCTCTCTGGGTGATGTGGCACACGAGGCAGAGGACAGGGTCCAGGGTGGGAGCCATTCCTGGCCAGACTGCCCTCGGTCCTGCCAGGGGCATCTTTGGTGCCTGTCTGCCTGGCTCCCGCCTGGCTCCCTGCTGACTTGCAACCTTTCCCAACTAGGCTTTCCTGCCTGGGTGGCCCTTTACCTCATTAACAAAGAAGTTTTCCTTGGCAGCATTACTAATTAGCAGCAAAAGACGATTAGTGTCTTTAACAGACTCAAAACATTTGTATCATGAGCTCCTTGGTGGTTTGGGGGTTGCCTGGACAGAGGTAGGGGTGGGAGCCTCCGGGGTGGAGAGCGGACTTGAGAGGGAGATGGCAGGAGAGGCAGTGAGACAGAGGTGGCGGGGAGGGAGCTGGTGAGAAAAAAACCCCGAAATTTAAAGTGGATGAATTATTTACTGCAGGAAACAATCCTGGACTCACTCACTCTCACTCAGAACATCCCAAACTGTAATCTGCCGCATTTTTCACATCTCCCTAGTGTGCTGAGTGATTTTCTTTATGATTGGATGCCAGAGGCCAGGGGGAATCTTGTAAGAGATTGGCTTAGTATTGATCATGTGCGTCTTCCTGGTTCCTCAGCTCCCACCCACCGTCGAGGCTGGCATCCCCAACTTGGATGACACCCCAAGGCTTGCCGGGGCCAGAGACAGCCCCAGGTGGGAGCTGACATGGGGGCCATGACCCTGGTGAGCATTTAGAGCCACGAGGATGGGCCCCTTGCCTGAAAATGAGCTGAATGTCCCTGACTCAGAGTCACCTCACTCCAGCGTGGTCACTAAAGGAGCCCCTGCCATGTTGCCATATGTTTTAGATGCATTATGTCATTATCTCTTCCAAGAATTCTAGGCTAGCTATTATTAATCCCATTTTTCAGATAACAATAAGAGCTACTCTTTATCGACCTCTGCCTAGGTCCCAGGCACTGTGCTCATACCTTTCATTTATTATCTAATTGTTTCCTTACAACAGCCCTGGTTATGGAGAGACTCAGAGAGGGGACATGGTTTGCCTGGAGTCACACAGTAAGTGGCAGAATTGGCCCCAAATCCTGATCTTCCCACTGCCATCACAAGGCATACACTGACCCCCCTCCCCCCACCTCGGGAGCAATGAAAGGAGGGTCAAAAGATAAGGGACATAAAACATATGGAAAGGAAAGATAGCAGGTGTTCCCTGCTATTCAAGTGCCTCTCCTGGTGACTTCCTGACAGGACCATGCTTCACTTGGAAGGACAGCGAACGTCAGCGGGGCGTGGAGCACAGTGTTGCTCAATCAGGGCCAGAGGCTGCCTTCAGAGCAGAGATGAGGAGTCTGGCTGGCTGGGCGGACCTGGAGGACCCTGCTGGGCTGACAAGGTCTTCCTGCTGCAAGGTGCTTCTGGCCCTGAGGGCCGGAGATCTCCATAGAGTCAAGGAGGAGGAGGAGGAGGCAGCGCTGGGTGCAAGCAGGCAGAGAAAGCTTCCCAGCAACCGCAAAATCCAGGCTCCGGATCTGCCTCTGGCCTCTCTGCTTCCCTTCCAAGGAGGAAGGGAAGGAACCCGAGTCCCAGACTCTGGTCCTGATGTGACTGTGCAACTTTAAATAGGTGTTCGCTCTTCTCTGTGCATCTGACTTTTCATCTGTAAGGTGGAATCTTTGTCACTTAAATGGGCTCCTTAATTGAGCTCCAGTCAATGAGGTCAACAGTTGCCCTTTGGTGTAGGGGTGGGGGCAGGGGAGATAGTAGGCGCCAAATCTCCCACCACTGCCCCGACCCGGGAATGCTAGCCTGTCAGTGTGGGAGTGACCTCTCGGCTCTGCCCCTGTGTGCCCTCCACTCCCATCTCTGTACCTCAGTTTCCCCATCTATAAAATGCCCACCCATTTTATAGATGGGGAAATTGAGGTACAGAGATGGGAGTGGAGGTCACACAGGGGCAGAGCCAGGATCCCAGCCATGCATTCTGAGCCCCGGCCCACTGCTCTTTAGTTGGCTTTACCCAGGCTGCAGGGGCAATCTGGCTCTAAGGCCACTTTGTTTGGGACTGAGGGACCACAGGCCTGGGACTGACAGAGGGAGCAAGAAGTAGATCCCACAACAGGGTTGTGGCTCTGGCATTCGGCCACTTTTCTCTCTCATCATAACTGTAAATAAGGAATCTGGGAGGACTCCCAGCCCTTTAACAAATTTAACAAGCAGTAGTGGGCGACCCACAGTCCAAATGGATTTTTAAATAATGAATAAGCATTTATTTAACAAGTAATAATGTTTTACCACCCTCAGCATCCTCAGAAGTCCAGAGCTCTAGAATTAACTCTTTACACTGGCATCTTCTGCTGGTATCGTTTGTCCATTTTTGTTGTTGTTCTTTTTCTCTTATTGATTGGCAAAAGCTCTTTGTATATTAAGGCTATTAACCCTTTACCTGTGATACGCAAATATTTTCTCTTTAGTCTGTATAATTCTTAATTTTTCCTTAGGTTATATAGAAGTTTAAGTATTTTATGTTGCAAAATTGTTTTTTATTTTTATTTTTGTTCTAATTTAGAGACTTCTGAGTTTTCAGAATTGCTTGTGAGCCTGAGGAACCCTGTGGCTCTGTTGGAGAAATGCTCAGCTGCGTTCAGATACAAGAACCCTGGCCATTGAGTACAACTGTGGATGAGTGCCTCTCTTGAGGCCTTGGTGGCCCCCCATATAATAATGTGTTGAAATAGACAACCTCTGAGTGCCCCACTGCATGAATGTCCCATGATTGTAAGATGGAAATTTTGCAGGGAAGAGGCTGCAGTGCACTCTGGGAGAAGTCCCAGCCATACAGTCTTTCACTGATCTATCCCCCCCACCACCACTTCCAGCCCCTTTGAGAAGAGGAACTGCTGTGTCTCTTCATTGCGCTGTCCTTAGCACCTTGCAGAAGGCTGCCTGCCTCATAGTCAGCCCTCAGGAGAAATTTCCCCATCTGCACTGCTGATTGCATCTGGAAGCGAGCCCTGGCTCCATTCCACGCCCCTATCTAGAGGCGGTAGAATGGAGTGGATAAGATAGTGTGCTCTCTGAGTTTGGATATTGACTGTTTTGTCTGCTGGCTGTGTGGACTTGGGTAAGTTGCTTTACCTCTCTGAGCAAGTTTCTTCATCTGTAAAACTGGGACAAGTCTTCCCAGGGCTTTCTGGCAGCATGAATGAAAAACTGATCTAGGAGCCAAAACACATGATTCTCACCGTAGCAGGCAATCAATAAATGTCAGGCCTCTGCTATCTCCATTGCTGAGCAGAGTGCATTCCATCTTAAGATGCTAAAAAATCTTCGGTGTTCCCACAGTTTGGTTTCCCACAGTAGACCCAGAGAAATGGATTCAAGGGCAAGTAATTTATTTGGAAAATGATTCCAGGAAACACCATCAGGGCAGTGGGAAAGTGAGACAGGAAGCACAGGCAGCCAATACTGGATGCTTGATCAAGCCTGTTACTACTGTGGGCAACTGCAGTTCAACTCTGCTGGGGAATTCTGGGAGGGAGAATAGAACTCACATCACAGAGGAATTCACTCCCACTCCCCAGCAAAGGGTGAGGGAGCTGGGGTACTTACACTCCGGCTTCAAAGAGTCATCAGTTAGGAGCTGGACAGTAATTTCCTGACTCTTTCAGTCTGCACACTGGGCAGCAAAATGGCTCTGGAGGCCTGAGAAAGTAACTCAGCCAGGCATGACCTGAAAGGCTAAAGACGAGGTCCTGACATGTTTTTGGAAGGGCAGGTGAAGCAGACATCTCAAGTAGGCTGACCCCAAAAGGTTTAAAGGAAGGATTCGGTGGCACAAGGGGAGTTAACGGGGCCTGATTCTTCATCGCGCTCCACTTTGATTGCCGCCTGAAATTGATAGCTGGTACCAAAGGGCAGAAGTGTCACCTTTCAATAAGACGAAATCTATCTCAAGCGGATGGAGACGACAGGAAGATTTATCAAGGCCCTGGCAACATTAACATTTGGACAGGGGACACAGCAAGAGCAGCCTCCAGAGGGGGTCTCTTTGCATTTCTTCCGGCTGGTTCCTGCCAGCGGCTGGACTAGAAAGGGCTGCAGAGGTCAGCCATCCAGCTGGCCTCTCAGGGAGGGACGCCTGGACAGACAGATGCGGACACCCAGGGCAAAAGGAGACTGGAAGGAGAACTGTCACCCTTGCTGAGCGGGATGGCCACCAGGGGACTTGGGCTGAGTTCTGGCCCTGCCACTCACTTGTTGCAACCCGAGGCCTCAGTTTCTCCATTTGAAAGGCAAGGGCATTGTGCTGGATGCTTCTAGCTCTGGTGATCTCTGAGACCACGACACAGAGCAAAGCTCGGTCCGGTGCTACCCCAGCAGTCTTAGGAGGTAGGCATGAATACATCCACAGAATGATGGCTAGCCTGGGGTGAGGACCTACTAGGTGTCAGGCACTGTGATAAGGGCTTTACTTGTACTTCCTGTAATACTTACAATCGCTCCACAAGGTAGACACTGTGGTTTCTACATGTTGCCCTTGAGACTCAGAGAAGTCAAGTAACTCACCCAGGACTACACAGTGAGTTTGGGACCAAGTAGGACTCAAAACCCAGGTCTACCAGTCCAGGGCTCCTTCCACTGTAGGCACCCTGGGCTCCGGTTCCAGGCTCTCTGACGCCAAACCTCGAGAAGAGTCTCAACTTCTCTCTTGCACGGGAGGGTGAATCTAGAGCTCAGGTTCTGGGTCAAGACAAACCTGGGTTTGAATCTCAGCTCAATCAGGCCCTTGCCGTGTGGCCTTGCTTGACACCCTCCACGGGAGCCTCTGCTTGTTTGTCTGTAAAATGGGCATTGGAGCCGCACTGGCTTGTGGGTCTATCGTGAAGATGACATGAGGCAATATGCATATAGGGCTTGGCTCTGGGGTCACTGGGGAGCAGGCTCGCATGGACCGCCTCCTCGCCTCTCCGTTATTCCACTGTGAGCCTGCAGAGGTGTGTGGTTTGCATCTGGGGTACATCTGGGAATTAATTTGTGCTAAGGAGGTGAGGTCCTCCCTCCAGAGGAGCAGTGTGGGACAAGGGACCTCAACAGGCCTACAGGATGCTGGGACAGCAGCCTCCGCTCAGGGAAGGAGGGAGGCAGGGCTGAGGGAGGAAAGGCAGGTATTGGGAGCAAGTTCCCCTGCCCCACCTCAGACACTTGCAGTGAACACACCCTCTGAAACCCTAGACTTCTACCCTGGAAATACCCTGGGCCCTGGGGTGGGAGAGAGGGAAGGGGGCCCTTAGTGGGAGCCACAGAAAATTAAAGCTAATAGGTCTGGATCAGACCTCAGTTTCTCCATCTGTGAAATGGGCGAAGGCCATAACCGCCAACTCCGGGCTATTTGAGTGTAACTGGGTTTTTAAAGTTGGGATTCTAGGCCCCCCACAAACCTGAGAGATATCACCATGGGGGTTGTCTGGACTCTGAGCTACTTACTTAACCCCTCTGTGCCTCAGTTTACTCATCTGCAGAATGGGACGTAATCATACTTAATGCACCGGGCTGTTGTGGGGATGAGAGGGGTGAGGAGTGCTGTCCTTCAGAGCACTAAGAACCGTGTCTACGTCTAGGAAATGCTATGCAAGTTATGGCCATTTTTATTATTAATATTATTATTGTCATTATCATTGTCTCAGATGAGAGACTGTGGGGCCCGGAGAGGGGCAGAGGCTTGGGAAGGCCACGTGGCGGTCAGGACCACAGCCTCAGCCCAGGTGCTCAAACATCCCCTCCTCCGTCAAGGCTGCCACATCCTCCTCCCTCACCAGGCAGTGAGAGGAGGCCCAAATCCAATTAGCCTGGGAGCCAACTGCAGAGCGTTGCCCCTTTAATATCGCAGGAGAAGCTGCAGAGATAAATGAGAAATTAGAATTCTGCTGGGGTCCCTGAGACCCGCCTGCTGGCCCGCCCTGAGCTGGGGCTGCGGCAATTCTCCTAGGGACCCATGGAGCTGTCTGAGCCCCAGTGGAGGAGCTGCTCCCGAGGGGCCCGGGGCCAGTGCCTGGGTTTCTCCTTAGGCCTGCCAGCTGCTCCTACTCCCAACCTCCCATCGCCCACCCACCTTCCCCGATGCTGCCCTCCCCCTCCCCTCCCCTCCCCCTCATCCGTAGACAGAATTTACCTCTCCTCTCAAAGGACCCCTTCCTCTCCTCCCTCCACAGCACCCTCCCTCCTGTATCCGAGGGCATCAGGCCAGGGTCTGACCCTCATTCTTGGCCTCCCCCATTTTCCCTTCCCACCCCCCTCTTCTCAGCCCTAACCTAATCCAGGATCCTTCCCTCCTTGGGGTAGGACTGACTCTGCAGCTGAGGCCTCTCTTGGGTCTGGGGGACCCCAGGGAGGATGTCACTAGTCTCCCTCAAGAAAGAGGAGGCTCAGGGTCTGCAGCAGGAGCTCCTCTTGAGGGTCCCAGAGCAGGTGTGCAAAGAAGGCATCTGCAGCTCCCTCCTCTAGAGGGTAATGAGCTGTCATATGAAGCCCCCAGGTCACCACCACAGCCCTGCTGTGGCCTTGCACAGGCCTCAGTTTCCCCTTCTGTACAATGGGGAGGGGCTGACACAGGTGCAGGCCTAAGATCTTGGCTTGGACACTTGGTGCGACCCTGGGAAGCAGGCAGGCCCTTCTGTCATCAACCCAGCCCGCCCGCCTGCCTCCCTCCCTCCCTCCCTCGGGGGACACATTTGCTGCTGGGAAAGTTAATCCATTACAGTTTAAAGGCTCCGTTCCTCGCTGGCAGTAAATTACCTGCTTTGCATTTTGCAGCAACAACTTAACGGTATTAATTTATTGTGCTCTGTCTTTAACAAACATCATTATCATATTGCCAGCCAGGATTATGCAAATGGGAGGGACAAGGGAGAAGAGGCCGATTCTTGTCCCCAAAGTCACCTTGATTTATTAACTTTGGGGCCCTGCAATTGGCTAGCTCTGGGAGGCGCAGGTGAGTGCAGAGGCCAGGAGAACTCAAAGTCTGGGCAGAGAGAGTCCTGGGGCCAGAGGGGGACTCCCAGCAGAGGGCACCCTTGGAGAGAAGGGCTGGCAGAGATTGAGAGGGATTCCCTTGTCACGTGACTTCGGACAAGTCCATTCTGTCTTTGGCTTGTTTCCCCACCTGTAAATGGGAGTTGAATTAAGAAGTCCCTAGAGCTGATAACAAGTGAGCTTGAGATTCAGCAATACACTGTGAATGAGAGAGAGAGAGAGAGTTAGTTTATGCGTATGGGCAAGGTGGGGCGAGTAGAGAAGAAGCCACGTGGTCCTGAGGCTGCGGTCCCCATGCTGGGCTCCCCGTGTCTCGGCTCCTCTTGCCCAGCTGTCTGCACCAGACTAGTCATGGGTGAGCTGAGGCTGAAAAGAGAGGTGTCTGAGGGAAGAGGCCACTTCTGGGCTGAGGGTCTAATGGCCGAAGGCCGGGGCCAGTTCATGAGAGGGTGTTTTCAGGCCATACCCCAGATGCTGGGTTGGGAGGGGGAAGCAGGACCATTCCAGGCTGGGAGGCAGCAGCCTTTAGCTCCTGATTTTGCATCTGACCTGGGGGCTGGGTTGGCTGGAGGTCTACTCCTGGGGTCTTAGCCCACTGCACAGCCTCCGGCAAGTCCTCCTGAGCCTCCTGGGCTCTGAGTCCCCCAAGATACTCCAAGCTGGGCTGCCAGGGGAGCTGGAGGTGGCTGGGCCAGGCCCTTCTTTGCCCCTCCCCGTGTGCCTCCTCCCTCAGGCTGGCAGTGGTAAGAACCTGCCTGATTACACAGCTGGCTGCCCCCGACCACCAGGCCTGCCCCCCACCACCTGCAGACGGGCTCTGCCAGGAACTCACTGGGACTGCATCCAAGCACCCGTGGGCGCCAGCCCAGGGTTCTGCCCCGGCCATCAGGGCCCTCCCCCAGCCCTGCAGAGGCGCCAACACGGGAGCTGGAGAGGGGCCAGCAGGGAGGAGATGACACCAACCTGGCTGGCCAAAGCTCCAGCCTGGTGGGCATGGGGGTGGCGGGGAGTCCACGGGGAGGGTGGCGCCCTCTGTGGCCCTATTCCTGCCCTGCCCCTGGCTCATTGCCAGCCCTGCTCTTGCCTCCTGGTGCCCGTCTCTGAGCACCCCTGCTGCCCCTCCTCACCCCCCACCTTGCTCTGTCCTGCATCTCTGTCTCTGGGTCTTTCCCTGACATGGGGACGGGGTTAGGGAGGGAGCAGGAAGCAGAGAGAAGAGGGATTCGGGGGACATGGAGTGGGAAGCAATTCAATTTCCAGAGTTGGCCCCGGCAATCCTGGTTGTGTCGTGATAAGAAAGCCATTTCCCGCGGTGGCTCCTAATCCACACCTTCCTGCCTTTGCAGGCAGCAGCTCCCTTCGTTGCCTGCGGCCAGACGCTGTAAGGGATCCCTGTCCACCACGGAAGGAGCCATGAATGCTCCAAATGAACCATGCTGAGCAGCAGCTGTGTGTCTGGGACAAAGACCTATGCGGAAATGGACAAGCCCAGGAGAAACCGTCACTCCCGATGAATAATCCCTCGGATTGTTCTAAATTCACACAGGCATGCACAGCTGTGATCTAATTTGAGCCCTGCATCAGACCTTGAGAGACGTAGGGATCACTCCCATTTTGCAGATGGGGAAAGTGAGGCTCAAAGCGGTTCAGTGATTTGCCTGAAGCTGCATAGCAAGCGCGGGCAGAGAGAAGCGCAGGTTGCCGCATGCAGGGCTGAAGGGTGAGGCGAGGGTGCAGTGTGGGAGCCGCTGTCCGGGGCTGCGAGGGCAGGGGGAGTTGGGGAAGGAGGGGAGGAGGACAGGCTGGGAGGACGAGGAGAGGTGAGGAGAGGTGCGTGCTGGGCAGCAGCTTGGTGGGAGCCCAGCTAGGAAAATAGCCTCGGGGTGGAGAGGATTTAAGTGCTGACTGGGCAGGGGGTCTGTGGGATAGAGACCTGGGAGGGGTGGGGGCATGGCAGTCCGGGAGAAGCTGCGGGGAACACAGCCCAGCCTGCAGCACAGTTGGGGAGGCAGCTGTGGCTGTCAGCAGGAACACGGGAACCCTCCCGGAGACAGGAGCCTGAGTTCTGACGTCAAAGGGGTCTCTCGCCTCTCTGGTCGGTCGGTCGCCTGGTTGGGAGCTCAGCTTTCCTCAACACTTTCCTCCTTCCAGTCTCCTCGACAGGCTTTGGACACTTCCTGGGGCTCAAGTGGGCCCCTCTTCCTGCCACATCCTTCACTGGCTGGGGGGTTGCAGGGAGGCCTGGGGTTGAGCCACACCCTTCTGCCACCTCCCTTCTGGCTGGGGGCGCAGAGGAGAGAGGGCGGCTGGGTTGGGGATTCAACAGGAGGCGAGGGGCAGTGTAGACGAGGCTGGTGGGCCCTTCTGATTTGCTCCCCACCGGGAGGTTTTCTTCATTTGGTTTTTGTTTTATTGAGATAAGGTCTTGCTCTGTCGCCCTGGCTGGAGTGCAGCAGCATAATCATAGCTCACTGTAGCTTTGACCTCGCAGGCTCTAGCGATCCTCCTCAGCCTCCCGAGCAGCTGGAACTTCAGGCATGTGCCACCACGGCTGGCTAATTTTTAAATGTTTTGTAGAGACAACGTCCCACTATGTTGCCCAGGCTGATCTTAAACTCCTGGCCTCAAGTGATCAAAGTCTTGGCTTCAGGTGATCCTCCCAGCTGAGCCTCCCAAAGTGCTGGGATTACAGGTGTGAGGAGAAGCACTGACCCGGGATACAAGCAGGGATGCATCCCGAATCCTGTCCCTCTCTCTCTGCATCCTCACCCCCAACTGCAGACTCTAGAAGGCCTGGTGGGTCCGGGGGCTACAAAGCCGGGCAGGATTGCTTACCCTCTCCCAACCTGCCCCTCACTGGCCCAATTGTGATGGGGGTGAGGTGTGGGCCGGGGCTATGGGAGGCTCCCAGAACAGCTGGCGGCTGCGCAGGGCCGTGGGTGGTGGCGAGTGGGGGCCTGCTGGAGCAGGCAAGCTAATCTCATTTGGTTGCTGCAGTCTCACAACCAGGGCTGCATGCTAAGTGGCCAGAGGCAGCAGCAGGGCTCAGGGCCAACCCAGAGAGGGGACAGGCCCCACGCACGCCTGGGAGCACCCAGGGGCCAGCCCTGGCTTGGATGAGGAGCCACTCTGGGCAGGGGCAGGGGGATAGGGAGGGGGAGGGTGTGTCCTGTGGCGTCAGAGGTTACTCCCCGAGAACTCCTGCTGGGAGACTGGGCGCCAGGGTCAGCCAGCTCCTCCCATCCTCTGGCCTCTCCACCTCTAGCCTTCCTCCTGTGGGGTCCTGGATCAGATGCCACTGGGCAGGAGGCATCTGGAGAGCAAGCTTCATCTCCTTTGCTGGCAGAGCTGTGTTTGGAGAGAGGGACCTGCCTGGTCACAGCAGAGCATGATGAAGGAGCCATCGGCGAAGGGGCTGGAAGAGGGGAGGGGAGGGGGCTGACGGAACCTTGAGCCCTGAGGCCCTGCCCAGTCACCCCACTCCCCTGAGCCTCTAGGTGCTTGTTTATAGGCAGAGTCAGGGAGACCCAAGAAAGTGCCTTGGCTGCAAAGAGGTGACTGGGATTGGGACTCTTGTGAAATGATCTGAAACTATCTTTAGCTTAGATGGGAGTGCCAGGCTTGCAGGGCCCAGGCTTGGCAGATGAGCCAGGCCAGAAGCCAGTGCCCTGAGGGCTTCCTGACTGCCACCCATCCTCCCCACCCGGCCACCACCTCTCAGAGCAGCTGGTACTGTCAGCTCCCAGGGAGAATCCTGAAATCACACAGGTAGCTCTGGCCTTTGGGCAAAGGTCTGTGGCTCTAGACAGGGGTGGCCTGAACTTGGGGCTGCATCATGGTGACAGATGGAGTTGAAGCCAGAGCCTGCCTGCAAGTGAGTCCAGATGGCCACGGCCACCATCCAGGGCTCTTTTTGGTACTTGCTGGGCTCCTGTGGGCAGCTCAATGTGCAACCCCTTTGAGAACTCCTTAATTCAGGTCTCGCTGATGAAAACAAGCCCTGCCAATCACAGGGGGCTTGAACCACTATGTGACTCAGTTTCCCCCTCTAGCCCTGAGGGGCTGCTAAAGATATGAGGCATCCCAAGTGTCCCACCCAGGAGCCAGCGCAAAGGAAGTTCTGCTGTCATTTTGCAGCACCTCAGCCCAGCGTACCACAGCTTTCCGTCATTACAGTCGGATGGGTCTTTAGAAAAACGGCTCTGCCTCACTTGCTGTGTGACTGTAGGCAAATATCTCTACCTCTCTGAACCTCAGATTCTCCATCTGTAAAGTGGGAGCAATAATATGTATTTTATAGGAATGTTGTGAGGAGCTGAAGAAGAATATAAGCAAACATGAATAAGACAATAAAGAGAAACACAGAACAGTATCCAGTTGGCAATAGGAGCTGGATAAATATCTGTTGCCCGTGCAGTCTTGACTTTCAAGGGGATACACTGAGGTCCAGGAAGGGGAAAGGTTCCTTCAGAATCCCAGCTGGATCAAAGAGCTCCCAACATCCGCAGGAGGAACAAGACAGAGGAATCCTTCAATCCTTAAATCCTGTGAAATGAGAGGGCTCCACTGATCTGTGGTTTCTGGCTGGGATCTGGGCTCTCAGGGGCCACGCGAAGCCCGTGGAGCTCTGGGACCACCTCTTCTGGTTCCTTCAGTCCACGTCTCTTTCACTCGTGGAGGGCCGGAGAAGGCTCCTTGTGAACAAAGCTTCCTGCCGCTCAGCCTTGAGTGTGTGAAAGCCCCCTACTTGTTTATTTTCAGGGGTCCTGGCAGCACAGACTCTCTGGGACAAGGATTCCTCCCCAGACCCCTGCCCACATAGAACCCCTGTGCCCCTGCCTGGGTCAGGGTTGGCTCAGCCGCCTGGAGCGGGTGAGCAGACCAGCAGTGTGACCCTGCCCCACCCCCAGCCAGCTGCAGCCGGGGCCTGGGACGCTGGTTCTGCCAGCAGTTAAAGTTCCCCTGGTTGTCTAATTTAATCACAGCTGTGTGCACGGTGACTCTATAAATAATTTTTAGTGCGACATAACCATTATTTCACTAATTGCTTCACGCGCACCCCTGGCCTGTGAGATAAATTAAGGTTTGCTGAGTCAGCACCTTTGACTGACACCGCTTTGGGGCTTGGAAGTGCAGCCCCAACAACCGGACTGTTCCCACGCCAGCCTCAGTCCAGCACCGAGGGAGGACGCTCCTCACATGGAGTGGCCAAGGGTGGAATGAGTGAGGAGGAATGAGGAGAAAGGGGTTAATAAGGGTGGCCACGTGCAGTGGCACAGGCTGTGTCCGGCACCAAGGTGCTTGGCCAGGGGGGCAAGTGGGGGCTGAAATCCAGGCCATACCACACGTCTTCAATCCATGTGCCCTGACATGGGATTTTGTTGGCCCAGAAGAAGGTGGTAGCTTCCTGTAATTTGCACAAAGCCTAGGAACAAATCAGCAACTCCGGAATGAACTCCCACATAGCAGATTGTCAGGGCCGTCCCCCTCAGAGATCAGGCCAGGCAGAACATGCTTTACGGACCCTTCCCATGCTAGCAACAGCATGGAGACCCAGGCTCTAGATCTGATGCTGCATGACCTTGGGCAAGTGACCTTCCCTCTTCTGGGTTTTAATATCTCCACAGCTTGATCCCATCTAAGGCTGGGCCTTGCACCCAAGTCACTCTGACTCAGAGCCTGTAGCCTTTCGTCTGCCCATCATATTCCAAATTCAGTAGGTGTGGCTTGAAAAAAAGGTTCACATGGTCAAGCACGTTTGGGAAACATAGAATTAAGTGGTTTCTTTCTGCAGAACTTTCCAGAGAGCCCACAGTGTGTTCAGGAGCAGCAGACTCGCAGGGAGGGGTGATGGTGTGGCTTTTCGCAATGCTTTTGGCCATGGAATCCTTCATTTTAGGAGTCTTATTCATCCTGGGATCCTAGTATCTATCTCTGGGCTTGTTAGTGGATGTCATCCCCAAGGACAGAGAACGCTCCTATTCCTGGCCGCAACTCTAGACTCAAGGTACTTCCTGATCTGTCATCTAGATTTGATGTCGTGTGACCTTGGGCAAGTGATGCAAGATTGCAAGTGAGCAAGATTGCTAGATCTTCCTTCAAATCGGTGAAGTGGGGACAGCATCCTGAGTCCACTCAAAGGGACTCAAAGTTCCTTCGGGGTAGGAGCTATGTCTGCCTTATTTGTTGCCAGTTCCCTAGGGCTTGGTTTGGGGACCATCTCTTGAATGAATGAATGAATGAATGAATGAGTCTCTATTTTGAAAAGAGACAGGAAAGGAGATAACTGGCTTCACATCCGGCCACAAACCTTACTGGCTGAGTGACCTTTGAGCAGATTGCTTCTGAGAGTCCATTGCCACCACAGCTCTGCGTCTCTTTTGTCAAATGTAGATCAAGGGCTGAGCATGGTGGCGCATGCCTATAATCTCAGCACTCTGGGAGGCAGAGGCAGGTGGATCACCTGAGGTCAGGAATTCAAGACCAGCCTGGCCAACATGGTGAAACTCCGTCTCTACTAAAAATACAAAAATTAGTTGGTCATGGTGGCACACACCTATAATCCCAGATACTCAGGAGGCTGAGGCAGGAATTGCTTAAACCTGGGAGGCAGAGGTTGCAGTGAGCCACGATTGCGCCACTGCACTCCAGCCTGGGCAACAGAGTGAGACTCCAACTCAAAAAAAAAAAAAAAAAAAAAAAATACAATAGATCAAACTCTTGGTCCTTCAGCCATAAAAAAGGAAGGAGATCATGTCCTTTTCAGGGATATGGATGTAACTGACGGCCATCATCCTTAGCAAACGAATGCAGGACCAGAAAACCAAATACGCCATGTTCTCATTTATAAGTGGGAGCTAAATGATGAGACCACCTGGACACAGGGAGGGGAACAACACACACTGTGGCCTGTTGAAGGGTGGAGCGTGGGACGAAGGATAGGACCAGGGGAAAAGAACTAATGGATACTAGCTTAGAATCTGGGTGATGAACTAATCTGGACAACAACCCTCAGGACGTGGGTTTACCTATATAACAAATCTGCACTTGCAAGCCCTGAACTGAGAAACTCTCCATCCTCTCATTCTTACAGTGCTGAAGTGAGGCTCACATGCAATGAGGGATGTGAAAGAGTGTTCCTTCTAAAGCATGAAGCCCTTGACAAATCAAGGGATCAGTCCTCTGATCTGTATCCTCCCGGGCTCCCTCTCTGGGTGGGGCTGCGACCACGTATTCTGAGCTGCTGTTGCCTGAGTGCCGACCTCAGGTCAGGGCCTGTCCTGGGGTCTTTCACACATCCTGTGCACACTTGTCCAGTCACCTTCACAGCACTATGAGAAGAAGGTATTATCTTTGTTTTATGAAAGAGACAAGTGGCTGTAAACTGCAGGGCTTGGGATTTGAGTCCAGACATGGTTCCAAAACATGTCTTTTCACTCCCAACGTATTGGCTCCCAGGTTACCACCGTATTCTCCCCCTACTCCTTCTTGGGCAGCGTGGTGAAGCAGGTTATGAAGGGATGCGGGCTTCGAGGGGCTACTAGCCTCTTGTCAAGTCATTTTGCTATTTTCACAAGGACAAGAGCAACCATTTGTTGCGCATCTACCGTGCTTCTGGCGTTGAGCTGGCTGCTTTAGATCTGTTATTTTCCCACATTAAATCCTCACCCAAAATCTATGATGTAGAAAAAAACCACTCTCATTTTAGAAAGGGAGGCTGAGGCTGGGTGCAGTAGCTCACACCTGTAATCCCAATGCTACAGGAAGCCCAGGTGGGAGGATTGCTTGAGCCCAGGAGTTAGAGACCAGCCTGGGCAACCTAGGGAGACCCTGGCTCTACAAAAAAACCAAAAAAATTAGGCAGGGCTGGTGGTGCATGCCTGGAGTCCCAGCTACTTGGGAGGCTGAGTGGAAGGATTGCTTGAGCCCCGGAAGCTGATGCTGCAATGGGCTAAGATCGCACTGCTGCACTCCAGCCTGGGACACAGAGTAAGACCCTGGCTCAAGGAATAAATAATGGAGACTGAGGTTTGGAGCGGTTATGTGACCTACTCAACTGCATGCAATTAGGAAACAAGCAGCCGAGCTGAAATTCCACCCAAGTGGGTCTGATCCCAGAAGCTGGTTATTTAGCTGGCTTCTCATCCATGGCCCTGAATATCCAGCCCGAGTCTGGGAGGGGTGACCTGTGGCTCCTGGGTCCAACACCGGGTGTCTCTGCAGTCGTTGCTGTGGCGACATCCCCATGGTGCATCATGACCTTTGGGGCTCTCCTTCCCCAAAGCCCTGTGGGCCCTGTCCTTGGTGCCTGGCACACACCATTGCTGCCTGGGAATGATGACAGGGCTTTGAGCTCGGCTTCTCCAAGGTTCCTGCTTAACCTTCAGGGGACCAGAGGAGGAGCCAGGAGAGGAGGGCGTGGAGTGGCTGCCAACATCCACAACTGATACAGGGACTTATGTATGCCTGGGCCTCCCTCTGAAAGCTGCCTCTGGAAGGTGGTCACCCCACCTGTCAGCCTGGCTGCCCTGGGTACAGCGACCTCTCCCAGGCTGGTGTCCCTTCCCAGGGTGAGTCCATCACTGTCCGTCACAGCCAAGCTCCCGTGCGTGGCTTTCAAGATCCCTTGCACCTGCCTCCAGCCTCCCCTACTGCTCATTCATTTATTTAAAAAATATTTGTTGATCAACTATGTGCCTGGCAGGTATTCTAGGTCCTGAAAATACAGCAGAGAACAGAACAGATGAAATCTCTGCTCTTCTGGGGAAAACTGACAGAAAGCAAGGTGACGAGTAAATGTATGATGTCGGGCAGTGAAAGGGACTTAAAGGAAAAAAAAAAAAAACAAGCAGACCCTCCCCCTGCCTCAAGGGATCTAGAGACAGAATTCAGGAGGGCAGTGAAGTTAGATGAGGAAAAAAATTACATTTGTGTTTCACTAACCTGTAACTGAAATATCGCATTTTTCTTCAATTATAAATGTTGACAAGACACCACAGTAGTATTAGCAGTGCCTGTGACTTTGTCACCAACAGAAATCAGATATTTCCTATCACATTACAGTTGTTGCATACATTTTGAAATATCATTGACACTCATCACCGCTTCAAAATTGTGGTGGTGAATAGAACGGCCACTAGATCTTGTTATTTAATGCATTAATAAAGAAGTACGTCTAGTACTATATCACTCATTTGTTTTGTAAATATTTTGAAAATAATTTCTATATAATTGGCCTTTGTAAATCTATGTATTTTCTTCCATGCCTTTAAAATCATTATTCTGAGAAAGGCTCTGTAGGCTTCACCAGGGCCAAGGAGTCCATGGCCCCAGATGCATTAACTCCTAGAGTAGAGATGGATGGGGAAGAGGGGTGGGTTTTTATCTGGAGTGATCAAGGAGGCCTCTCTGAGGAGGAGGTATTTGATCAGCAACCTAAAGCTGGCAAAGGAGCTGCCATGCAGATTTGGAGTCAAATTCACTGCAGGCAGAGGGAACAGCAAGTCTAGGGGCTCTGGGGTGGGAAGGAACCATGAAGCTAGGGTGGCTGGAGCCAAGTGACCAGCAACAGGAGAGGACAGAGAGGAGCAGGGACCGCAAGACGTAAGGACTGGCTTTGGTGAGGACTTGGGATTGTATTCCCAGCAAGGTGGGACGCTATGGAAGGATTCTGAGCCGGCAGTGATGCATTCAGATCTATTGATGAGAAGGATCCCTTTGGCAGTGGGGCAGAAAATGGGGCATTGGACAGTGGGTAGGAGGGGAAGCAGGGAGAGCGGGAGAGAGGGGGCTGCAGCCATCTTGAGAGTGGAGCCTGCGGGGCGTATGTGGGACTCAACACCATGAGCTTTCACCCTCCTGCTTTGGCTCTGCCACTCCTAGAACTCGCTTTCCTGCCATCTCCATCCTCCAGCCAGCTGTCTCCCCGGATTCTTCACCCACATCGCCAAGGCTGCTAGTAGCCTCCTCTTTATCCATTTCCTTACCAGTAGCCTCCCAATATTAATTGGGGGAGCAATGTGCCCAGCTCAGAGGCCAGTTCTCCCGGCCTCCTTTGCGGGGAGGGGCTGCTTTGGAGATACTGGAGATGACATCCGGCAGGGCTTCCGGGAACAGGCTTTTTACAGGAAGCTGACTCCGCCTTTTGTCCCTCTTTTTCTCCCTGGAACATGAACAGGATGGTTGAAGGCCACTTCCCCAAAAGTGTTTTGGGACCATGAGGGAATCACAGTGACCTTGACCCTGACATTCTTGATATCAAGGAGAGGCTTTATGAATTCGAGCAATTTCAATTAGGCTTTGCTATTAGCAGTAGAATAAAAGTCCCACTGGCTACAATTACACATTCAAATGCTCATTGAACATCTCCCTCCAAATAACATAGTCCCCCAGACTCACCGTGTCTAATTCTAGGTCTGCCATCTTTCTCTCAAGCAATTTCTTATTGGGGAACCCAGATATTCATAAGAAAAGAGAATCGACAGTGTAAGAGCTGCATCTCTCTACCCTTCCACCACCCATCCACTCATCCATCCTTCATCCACCTCTGTTCATCTGGACATCCATCCATTCAACATGCTTTTAATGAGCACCTATTATATATTGGACCCTGTGCTAGACAGGGGGACTGGAAGTATGAATAACATCTCTCTCTCTCTCTCTCTCTCTCTCTTTTTTTTTTTTTTTTGGAGACAGAATCTCATTCTGTCACCAAGGCTGGAGTACAGTGGTTCGATCTTGGCTCACTGCAGCCTCTGCCTCCCGGATTCAAGCAATTCTCATGCCTCAGCCTCTTCAGTAGCTGGGGTTACAGGCGTGTGCCACCACACTTGGCTAATTTTTAGTAGAGGTGGGATTTCATCATATTGGCCAGGCTGGTCTTGAACTCCTGACCTCAAGTGATCCATCCGCCTCAGCCTCCCAAAGTGCTAGGATTACAGGCATGAGCCACCATGCCCCACCAACATATCTTATTTGATGTCCATTTGTGTCTATATGAACAGAATGTCTCACGAGTGAGTGCCCCATGGAGGGAAACTGGGCACCAGAAAACATCGGTATTTATTCCTTTTGAACCTTCTGAATTCTGTATCATGTGTATATATTCACCCTCTAAACGTTTTTAATTAAAAATGTATGTACATCTCATTCAGATCTTCAATCTTCCGAATGTGCCTTGCTCCTGGAAGGATTTGAGGCAGCTTGTGAGAATACACAGAGATGAATAGATGCAGCCCTGCTGTCAGGGAGCTGACAGTCTCGTGGGGAAAAGAGATGAATAAACAATTCCAATACAGCGTCGCAGGAGGGGCAGAGGGGCACAGACGTCAGGCCACTTGGCATGCTCTTGAGTGATCTTGGGGCTGCACTCAGCCACTGCCCCTGGTAATGACCTGACACAGCCACCTTCTTCTTGTCCCTGTCTGGGCTTGAAAACCAAAATGCCCACATCTGAAACATACATGATGGAGACACCCCGTCCCTCCCTGAACACAAGTTCAGGCACTTGTGCTGAGCTGACCCCCAAGTCACCAGGCACCACAGTGCCCCTGTGCCCACATGCCCAAGTTGGGGGTGGCTGCAGTCGCACGGCTTGCTGTCTCTGTCTCTGCTTGCTCCAGCGATGAAGGCACACAGCGCACGAGGGAGGCTGTCTCCTGCGCCCTGAGGTCCAACGCAGCCACAACCCCTTCCGCAGCCTCAGGCTAGGAAGTGGGGATGGGGGCTGAGGGAGGGCAGGAGCTGGAATGGCACGGTGGGGACGGTGGAGAGGACTAGCCAGGCTGCTTAGAGAATGTGGTCTTTTCAGAGCAGCCTTTTGAAATCGAGCAAGAATAACTTTAAACAATAAGATGCTTCTCTCTCCCCCTCAGCTGTTGCCCAGGCAACGCCAGAGTGCTCAACAACTGTTTAGTTTTTTAAGAAACCAAATCTCCCTCCCTTTGGTCAGCTACCGCCAGGAAGATGAAGAGGCGGCGGCGCTGCCCCTTGCGGCCCATTGTGTGGGACCAGGGTCAGCCGCCTGCAGCAGTGACATTTAAATCTGACGCTACATATTATATATGAACCCTGAGCTGCACTCCATCACGACTCCTGCCCCCTAACCGGGGAGGCTTCAATCTCCCGCCCCAGACTCCTTGCCTGGATGTGGCTCTTGCAGTCTTGGGGGGTGGGGTCGTAGCTGAGAAGCCTCCTCTGCCTGGCAAAGCAGCTGAAAGCTGATGAGGACATCGGGTGGCGAACTGTCCCCAACCCTCTGCATCTCCGACCGCTGAGAACCCTCATCAGGCCAGCAGTCGCCTCGTCCACCCGAGCAGTGTTTAACCCCTGGAAGCCCTCCTAAAATCTGGTTTTGAGGGGCCTTGACCGCTGCGCCAGCAGCTCACCTGTTTTACATGTACCTGCTCACAAGATAGAGTGGTGCCCTTTATCTCTGTGGGGTCTTCCACAACCCAGCGAGGGAGGATTTTTGTTATCCCCAGTTAGAGATAAAGCAGCCCAGGTGCAGAGAGCTCTGAAAGCTGATGATGAGATGTCAGGCACTACCAGATGGAAACTCTGACGGCTGCCCAAGGAGGCAGGTGCTACCTCGAGCCCATTTTTTCCTAAGTGTAAACTGAGGCTCCAGGGATTAAAGGGATGGCTAGCGGGTATGGCAGGATTTGGACCTGGGCCAGCCCAACTTGCAGAGCCTTGCGTCTCATCCCACACTGCCTTGGTGAGACCCTGTGACTCAAGGACAGATGGGCAGCTCTCTCCTGGCTCCTAGCCTCCTCTCTTAGAGTGAGGATCGGTGCCCCACTTTGCCTCCAAGGAAGGAACATGATGAACTTTGACAACAGGAAGTTCCGGGTTGTGTGTCCTTTAGGCAGGTTCAAAGAAGGTATTTAAATCCTCACTTTGCTTATCTGTAGAATGGGGACGGTCTCCAGCTGGCAGGATGGTTGTGAAGAAGCCAGTAATGACAGCTGCCCCGTAGAGAGAGCTGACATGTTTTGAGCAGTGTCGAAGCACTCCATTTAATCATCGCAGGACTCCAGACTCAGGTCCTGTGATCATCTCCATTTTCAGATGAAGAAACGGACACCCCGGGAGGTGGAGTCACACGGCTAGAAATTAAAGCCAGTGAACAAGGACCACAGGGACAGGTCCTGGCACATAGTAGGTTCAAAGCGGACATCGGCGCTCTTCTCTCAGGAAGATAAATAGAGGGGATTCTGTCTCCTGGGAAACAAAACCCGGGAGAAAGTTAAATTTAGAAAAACCAAACCAGGTTAGCACAAGCCCCTTATCCAGCTCGGCAGCAGAGTTGGGATGGGAAATTGGCTTCAGACACAACAAAAACTAGAAGGGGAAGTCTCGACACTTGTGAAATGAGAGAGAGCAGGGGTGGGGGAGGAGGGCCCTGGGCTCTGAGGCGGGTGCTGGGATCTGCTCTTCGCCACCCAGGGCTTGATGGGCGGTGCGACGGGGATGCCACCAGCAGAGGGTGGGCAGGGCCTGTTCCAGGCCCAGATGGGGTGAGGAAGTCCCGTATCTGAGACAGACAGCCTTGCCCTGTCTGGGAATCCCTGGAGGCTGTGCCAAGTCCCTAGCAGTGACAGGGAACACAGGCAGATGACAAGCTGCCAAGGTGAAGGAATCACATTTCCTAGCTGACACTTCCGCCCCGTCTCCTCAGGTCCTTTCTCTCCCAGGAAACTGGTGGACACTCATCCTCCAGTTCCCGCCTCCCCCTGCAGAAGGTCCCCGCATGTCCCCCCCTTCCCGCCCCCGCCAGCGCATCTCGTTTAGCACCGCTAAATGGCAAGCCCAGAGGTACAACGTCGGAAGGGGCTGGGGTAATGAACTCCCATTGGCTTCCTTCACGAGATCACTGCCTTAATTTACGAGGCCTGAGTGAGTCTCATTTCCCCAGTGCGCGTTGAGTAATTAACTATTAATAAAAGCATTACTGAGTTAACCACGGGGGCATGTTTAATTCATGGGGCAGCCCAGGAACAGGATGGGAGGCTTGGGCTCAGTGGGGGATTCCTCGAAGAGCAAAATATTGCCAGCAGGATGCCACCAGGCCGTGGGCCTCCTGCAACGGGCCGTCCTCTCTGTCCATATCCAGAGGGACCTAATCCCAGGAGGGTAGTGATGCTGCCTGCCATCCCAACTGCAGGGCTGCTGAGCTCTGGGAGGTGTGAGCCCCTGCTGGGCTGGAGGGCTCCCTGCTTGGTGGCTAATGAGCTGAGTGACCTTGGGCAAGTCATTTAGCCTCTCTGAGCCTGTTTCTTATCTGGAAAGCAGGGCTGCTCATAACCAATGGCTTCCCCGGGTGGACTGCAGGACTAAGGAACTCAAGCACGGACAAGAATGTGGTAAATGACCCAGTGCTCTTCTTCACTTGCATGAAATTATTTTACGACCTCCCTCCTCCCCCTACTCTTGGTAGAGACACCCTTGTTGAGTGTTGGAGGGGCAGGATAGACTTACTTGCTCAAAAGAACACGATGAAACAATCCTTATCAGGCAGGTGGGTCAGGAGCCCCCTCCCCCTTCGCTTTCCCCATGTGCACCTCTGGCCAGCTATGGTGAACAAATTCTTACAGCACCCAAACACACCATTCTCAAGTTCGCCCACAACTTTGTGCCTTCCCATCTGCTTTCCCCCTGCAGGGTAGGCTTTTCTTCTTTTGTCTGCTAGCAAACTTCTATTTAGTCTTCAAGACTCAATTCAATTCAAAAGGGTCAGCTCTTCCTGGAAGTCTGCTCTCCTCCTGACCCAGACAGAATTGGTTGCTCCCCTTCCTGCATCTCCCATACATTCATCTATTATGGCGTCCACCCATCCACCCATCCACCTGCCCATTCATCCATCCATCCACCTGTCCACCTATGATCCATTCATCCATCATCCATCCACCCACCCAACCACTCATCCGTCCATCATATATCTACCCATCCATTCATCAACCTATCCATCATCCATCCATCCATCCATCCATCCATCCATCCATCCTTCATCCATCATCCATCTACCTCCCCATCCATCCATCTACCCATCCATCCATCCATTCATCCATCTGTCCATCTACCCATTCACCTATCCATCCATCATCCATCTACCCCTCCATCCATCCACCTCCCCATCCAGCCATCCACCCACTCATCTATCGATTATCCAGCCATCCATCCGTCCTTCTATATTTATCAAACAACTACTGTGTGCCTCTCTGATCACATGGTTTTGAAGTTTTGAATGAGTCTGGCTTTCCATAGACCAATGATTCTTAATCTTTTGTGGGTCAAGGACACTGTCTTCCAGAAAAGCATGCATACACACACACATACTGGATGCTGCTTTCCTCTTCAAAGACCCCTGGTCATACCTGAAGTCAGACTGTGAACCCTGTTTGTGCTGGACACTGATGTGGTGTTCAGATCTCCCGTTGGGAGTGAAGGACTTATTTCCTTAGTTGCTGGGAGTCTGGCTAGTAGCCCTTAGCAGTCAGCCTTCTTTGAAGAACCTGCCTTACCCAAAATTACACCTCCTTCTAGGGGCAGGCTCCCTTCCAGTGACACGTCAATGCTATTGTAGAAAGCCATGAACTTCTCACCCCAACTCAGGACAACTCTGAGAGGCATCTCAGCTTTAAGGCTTCCTTTGGGGTTGGCTGAGGCTTTTGGTGGGACTGTCTAGAAGCTCAGCTTCCCCTCTGTCCAAACCTGCAGCCTTCTCCTTTCCACAGGTGTTTTTTTCCAAGACTACTTTCTAATAAACGTCCTGCAATGTAATCTCCGTCTCTGAATCTACTTCCCAGGGAACCTACTGGATTAAAAAGCCCCGCAGAAGCCAGGCATGGTGCAAGCCTGCAGTCCCAGCTACTTGGGAGGTTAAGGTGGGAGGATCAATTGAGCCCAGAAGGTCAAGGTCACAGTGAGCTGTGATTGTGCCACTGCAAACCAGCCTGGAAGACACAGCAAGACCCCATCTCTAATAAATAAAATAAAACAAAAATAAAAAGCCCTACAGAAGTTCCTTGAGGACAGAGACCATGTTTTAATGACTTCTGTATCTCCAGCAGTGAACACTGAGCAGCACGTTGCAGGTGCTCCAGAAACACTGACGGAATGCATTTGAATGCATTTCCCTTTGGTTCCATGCTCTGTCCTTCTGTTGTTCTCAGCAGGAGAGTTCTCATCCGACATCCAGAAGAGGACGGGCCCACCAGCAGGATGCTGGTGGGACTGGGGGCTGCTGGCCTGTTTCCGAGAAATATGTTAGTTGCCAACGAAACTGTAAATAACCATGGGAACAGACGTCAAGCTAATTGGTTAAGACAAAGCAGGGGTGAAGGGGCCTGACTGATGTCAGCACTGTGCAGTTATGGTGAAGGTCCCGTGGGCTGGCTGGGAGACTGGAGGTTGGCAGGAATGGGTGGCGGTGGGAGGGAACAGCGCCTTCTTACAGGCAAGTCATTTGGAAGTTAGAACCTGTTAAATCCCCATGTTAGTTTCCACTAGTGGAAATTCCTTCAAAAAACAAGCATCTGGGCTGGGCGTGGTGGCTCACACCTGTAATCCCAGCACTTTGGGAGGCCCAGGTGGTGGATCACCTGAGGTCAGGAGTTCGAGACCAGCCTGGCCAACGCGGTGAAACCCCGTCTCTACGAAGAGTACAAAAATTAGCTGGGAGTGGTGGTGGGCATCTGTAATCCCAGCTACTTTGGAGGCTGAGGCAGGATAATCCCTTGAACCTGGGAGGTGGTGGTTGCGGTGAGCTGAGATCGCGCCATTGCACTCCAGCCTGGGCAACAAGCAAAACTCCATCTCGGAAAAAAAAAAAAAAAAAAAAAAAAGCATCTGTTAAATGCAGGCCTGGTATCAGGCATTACTGCAGCAGTGATGGGGACCTCAGAAGGCCAAAGGTCCAAGACTGGCTCCTCCTCTCATCTGGGCGAGTTAAGTAACGTCCTCGCCACTGCCATTTCCCGAGTGGTGATGACTGTGAGCCAGCACTGTGTGCTCTACCTTCACAGCAGCTTCCTTCAGACGGATAGATTATTATTCCTTCTTTAGAGACAGGTTCAGAGAAGATGAGCAACGTGTCCTGAAGCACACAGCTAATCACAGTATAGAGAGACGTGTCTCAGTCTCCGGCGTCTGGAGACTGTATCCTTAGTCATCGTTATGGGGCTTAGTTTCCACAGCTAGGAAATAAATACAATCAGAACCTACTGCACTGGGTTGATACAGATTAAATAACCTATGGCAAAGGCCTCGGTGGCGCCCAGTGAACAGTCCTTCTGTTCTTTCTTCCCCATTCCCCAGCCCACTGCCTCCCCACTTCCCTGGGCTGGGAGGAAGGCTGACTCCAAAAACGAATGTCTCTGTCCCCAGGTCCAGCAGTGCCTGCCATGTAGCCAGCACTGACGGAGTGCTGTCGACCTAAATGGATGACCTGGGAGTCCCCACCCTCAGTCCATCACCGGTCCGTGATGCAGGAAGCTACAGCAAGTACCATGAAGAGAATTCTCTTGGTGCCATGTAACTCTACTCTCAAGCCACTAGGATGTTCAGGTTTTTCACAGCAGAATGGAGCAGAAACAGATGGAGACAATCCCTTGAGCCCTCAAAGCAGAAAAGGGTACCAGAGTGAAGATGAAGGTATGCCGGGCTCTGCCTGATGGCTCAGGCCCCTCCCACAGGCGAACTGCTGCCTGTTCTCATCACCACCACAGCACCAACTGCAGACGTCCTCACATATTGGGGGCTTTCACCTTCCTTCCACCGTGGGCTCCTGGGAGAGGTGGTGGGCATGTAAGCACTTAAAACGCAAACCTGCAGGTCAGCCCGCCTACCTCCTCCCCCTCCTGCAGAAGCCTCGGAGCTGGGGGCTGTGTGGGGACAGACACCACAGCCTTGGAGAGACAAGTCACATCCTCAGCTTCCCTCAACCTGTGCAAGCACTGAGTTGCCATGGTGATGCTGCAGCCGAGATGCAATGGCTGCAGACAGCATGGGTGGTTCTAGGGCTCAACGCCGAGGTGGACGCTGTCTGGCCTGGGAGGCCAGGCGATTGGGTGGGCCGGGTGGGGGAGGAGAGGGAGCCCTCCGCTAGCCTCGGCTGGTAATTGCTGCTAAATGAAGGGCTGTCATTGAACCCAACATGTGTGAGGTAAGGGCCTCCGCTCTGCACCTTGTAATTACTGCACCAGACAGCAGCGCTTGCTCCCAGTGCCGAGAGGCAGGCAGTGGCAGAGCAGACAGGAAGCTCTCATCCACCTGAGCCAGCAGGCTCCCCCCGCACCCAAGCGGCCCGCATCCCGGGCCCCGGCCCCTCCTTGGCCAACTCTCCGCTCGTCATCCAGCTGGGGCCTCCTTTAATCCTGGCCTCTGAGCTTGCAGAATCCAAGGGGGGGCAGAGGTGCAGGAGCTAGATAAGGCGCCGCTTCCGAGGGCCCTTGGTGCTCCACTCCTGCCGGCCGAGTCTGTGCTGGGAATCTGAATCAGAGGCAGATCTCCGTCTGACTCCTCCAGAGCACGGAGGCTCTGAGGGCGCTCGGGCTAGTCACTGCCCCCTCCTGGCTTCAGTCTCCCTGGCTGTGGAAGCGGAAGTTGGACTTGGTAATTCTTGAGGGTTCCTCCCCAGCTGGCCAACTTCAGCCAGCAAGCGGGATCCTACTCTTGCAAATGAGGTTTCACTGGGACAGCCACACCCTGTGTTTGTGTCATCTATGGCTGCTTTAGTGCTACAATGGCAGAGTAGTTGTGACAGATGCCATATGGTCCCCAAAACCCAAATATTTACTATCTGGCCCTTTACAAGAAGTTTGCAGACCCATTTCTAAAGTATTCAAGTTCTCCTGAGCTGAATAGAGTGAGCTTTAGTGACTCCAACCTGATGGAAACGATTTTAGAACAAGCCCCATACTGGTCCCCACCCATGGACACCCACTGCCCTCTTCCAAGCAACCCCTTTCTGCCTTCGTCTGGATAGTGGTGGCAGGGCGGCTGGGCTCTGGGAGCCAGTGTGGTGCAATGGCGCCACCTGCTGTGAGTGCCTAAGAGCACTTCACCTGGAAGGATTTGTCGCCAAGGGCTGGTGGGGTCTCCCAAGGCAGGGGAACCAGCTTACAGGAGTAGACCTGGACCATGGCAGATCAGAGCTGGGGTCTTGCCCCCTCCCTTCCTCACCTGGGAGAGGACTGCAGTCCAGAGAAGAGGTGGGACTTGGCCAAGAGGAGTAGAAGGCCCAGGACCCAGGGGACCATAAACCCCTCCAGGGGGCGGTGTGGATCAGCCACGTGCCGCACGTGCACACAGAGGTACACAGACCTGGACGTGAATCCGAGCCTGGCCGCTTAAGCAGCTCTTTATCTTTTCCAGGATTTAGTCTCTTAGTTGTTAAAAGGATTAAAAGAAACGCTTATATAACATTTAATCTGTTGCTAATATTGACTCAATCTTCAAAAGGACTCTTAGATATTCTTATCCCCATTTCACAGATTAAAAAACTACGGCACAGACAGGTTAGGTCATTTGCTTAGGGTCACACAGCTAGTCACAGAGCCGGGATTCAAACTAGGCTGTGAAAGCACGTAGTCTCCAGAATGCAGTTCACAGTAAATATTCAGTTATTTCCTGCCAGCAGGTGCAGTGGGGCTCCATGGGGAGGGCACTGGTGCTCGAACAGGAACGAGAAACGAAGCAGGCCTGGCTTCTGACCAGTCGTTTGAACAAGGCCCCAGGCAGGGACAGGAAAGGAGAGGCGAGACCCACATCATCCCCTCCCTGCCCTACGCCTCCAGCAACACAAGGCGATCAGTGGACCGTGAACCATTTATTTCCAAACTATAAATAAATCTGCTCTCTCAGAAGACACTGCCCAGGTAATGAGGCCCTAGCCCCTCCAGGTCCTGTTCCCAGTTGCTCCACAGACCAAACCCGGTCCCCTTAGAAAGCTGCTGTGCCTTGGAAATGAGTCTTGGCTGTCAGAGCTTGGGAAGAACCAGCCCACTCGCTTCTCCTGCTGTGATTCCAGCACAGCTTGGGCCCAGCTCCGGCCAGGACCCATGCTGGCCTGGTGCTCGCCCCTCGTGTGACCAAGCTCTGAAGGGAGGGGCAGGAGTCACGAGTGTCTGGCCTGGCCCCACCACATGACGACTCCCCATCCGCAGCTCCCAGATACCGTGAAGAACCCCCCAGGCTTGAGCACAGTAAGTGCTGGCAGCAGGCTGGGGGGTGGCCTGCTTCTAAGCCACTCGCCCTGGCTGGTCACTACTGCCCCTGGGCCACAAAGTACTCCTCCTCATTGTCACCTTCCTCTTGCTGGCTGTTCCGGAGCAGGAGCTCCAGGTCAGGGCTGGAGCCCAGCCCCTTCAAGGGTTTGGGGCCACCGTCACCTTGGGAGAGAGAGAGACTACAGTTACAGGCCCAGTCATGGTTTTCTTGGTTTGCCCTGATTTGCAGGTGTGCTGGGCCACCCAGGGCCCTCCCCCCCACTCTGGAGATGACCCCCACATCTTCCTAGAGGAGTGACAGCAGCAGAGCCACTGGGCACAATTCCTGCATCAGAAGTCACTAAGAGTCACAGGGAGGAGGATTGAAAACAGAGGCTTCCGGAAGGGGCTCCAGGTTACCTCTGGAATGCAGGGCTTTGAGGGCAACATGGAGGGATATTCCCGAGAGGCAGAGGGCGAAACCCAGCCAGTTCAGGAGGCTGATCTGATCACCCAGCAGATGAGCTGCCAACAGCAAAGTGCAGACTTCCTGGGGGCAGAGAAGCGGGAGGGGGCATGGTCAGCAGGGAGTGATCAGGAGGGTGGAAGGCGGGGGCACTGGGTACACTCAGGTGGGCAGATCAAGATCCACCTGAAATCATGGGCCCAGTCAGGCAGAGAGGTCAGGGGACCTGGCCAGCTTGTGGTGCTGCCCCACCAGCCTCCCTCTGAGAGATGTGACAAAGGAGGTGCTTGTCACAGAATTCTGTCATGAGTAAAAGAGGTAAACCAGATCCCAGGCTGGGGACCAGGGTGTTCAGCTCGAACCGTATCCACAAGGATGAAGGTTGCTGCCCCAGAAGGCAGGTACAGAGGGGAACCCTCAGCCTGTGCACGAGAATGCTGCATTACCCAAGGCTCTGAGGACACACACTGGTCCCAGGGCTCTCCATAAACGGAGACTGCAAACAGGAGTGGTGAGGCTGTTCGCCAGAAGACCCTCGGGCAGGCCCGCATGTCTGGGTTTAGGCAACACTGCTCTGGTATTGGTGTGTGCCTGGCCAAAGAGAAAACTCCCTCCCTGTCCCTGAACAGGGAGGGCTGTTGAAATGTGTGGGAGGGAGAGGGAAAAGTGAGAAGGTGAGAGAGCGAAGGACAGGGCTGTGAGGCGGCAGTACAGTGAGGCTGGCCACGGGGGCGCTCGCTCAGGGTCTCACTAGCCCTGGCCGTGGCCCTGACGAACACTGCCTATCAATCACGGAACTCTTTCCTGATGAGTCTGGATAGGGGCTGTTCAACCTGTGGCTCCAGGCCATTGCCCAATGCCAGAGTTGGCAGTCAAGGTAAAATGTGAATGCGTTCCAGGCCTAGTGGGGTCAGAGCTGGCTTTGAGGCCCCTGCTGTGCCCCTGGGGAAGGGCGGTTCTCCACCTGTGTCCCTGTCTATGGGGTGGGGGGCTGATCATGCCCACTCACAAGGCTGCAGTCAAGGCAGGAGGGGCCAGCATAGCACTCAGCAAAGTGCCTGTTACCTAATGGGGCATTTCCAGCTCTTCTCAGCAGGGCCCTGGGGTGTAAAAGCTGGGATCGAAACGGCTGGTGAGAAATCCCTGGGGCTCCCCCTCCGAGACAGGACTGGCATCACCCCCAAGTCTGTACCTTAAAAATGCCAGCAATGGAGAGAGTGAGGCTGGAGGTTCTGGAGACCAGGAGGAACTCAGAGAAGCCCAAACCAAAGGCGAGAATCCCGCCAAGGAAGAGGCTCCCAAGTACCCGCAGGAGCAGCCCTGTGTCCTGGAAACGGAAGATTTTCTCAGATGTGGACAAATGGAGACCTGAAAGCAATGGGGAGAGTGGGAGCTGGGTCCCGGGCTGCCTCAGCAGCCCAATGCCAGCCACATGAGATCTTCCACTGTCGCAGTGAGTCCTGACTGAAACCTGCTGGCCGACTGTGGCCGAGAAAAAGCATGGGAGGTATAAAGTGATCTCAGACAGCCTGAGACCTGGGGAAACCAGGGAAGCCACGATGGCTGCCAGAGCCCAGGGGCAACATAAGCCAGATCCTAGTGGGATGACGGAGATCCTAGCGGGATGACAGGAATCCTGGTGGAATGATGGTGATCCTAGTGGGATGATAAGGATCCTAGTGGGATGATAGGGATCCTAGTGGGATGAGGAGGATCCTAGTGGGAAGAGGAGGATCCTAGCAGGATGAGGAGGATCCTAGTAGGATGAGGAGGATCTTAGTGGGATGACTGACGGGGATCCTAGTGGGATGAGGAGGATCCTAGCGGGATGATGGGGACCCTACTGGGATGATGGGGATCCTAGTGAGATGATGGTGATCCTAGCGGGATGACGGTGATCCTAGCGGGATGACGAGGATCCTAGCGGGATGACGGGGCTCCTACTGGGATGACGAGGATCCTAGTGGGATGACAATGATTCTAGCGGGACGACGGGGATCCCAGCGGGAAGACGGCGATCCCAGCGGGATGACGGGGATCCCAGCGGGATGACGGCGATCCCAGCGGGATGACGGCGATCCCAGCGGGATGAGGAGGATCCTAGTGGGACGATGGGGAGGGCTTGTCCGAGCCCCCAGGCTAAAGTAGAGGAGGGTGGCACCGCACAAAGACGACAGAAGTGCCCTGCATACTCACTTACTGGTCTGGCAGGAAGGGCTCGTGGCTGCTGACCTCATGTGGTCATTGGACTTGTGGTAACTAATGAGCCAAAGAAGGTAGGGCAGCCACAAGTGAGGAAGGGCCAACAGTGCCCCGGCCCACTGGGGAAGCTCCCTGGGCTACACGTCAGCCTACAAACAGGGACAAAATTCCATCCCTACAAACGTTCATTTTAACTAGGTCTTGCTAGTATAGAGCTGTGGGATTGGGCTGAGATGTGTCCCCTTTCTGGGCCGTATTGATAAAATGAGAGGCCTGGGACCAGACCGGTATTCCTCCAACCCACGGTATCACTTGACGAACATTTCCCAAAAAGAAAACACAAACACATGACAAAAGCCATGGCCCCTTGCTCCAGAAACACTGGCATGCACACGCCCCACCCCCCAAATTCTGCTTAGACTTTCAGAGGAGTCATGGTCCCTCCGACACTGTCCATCTGGGAGAAGGACTCCCAGCGTCCTCCCACAGGAAAGCCCTCCTGGTGCGTTAGCACGGGGTGAAGGGGGGCCTGCGCCTGGGCCCAAGAGACACCTACGGTAGCTGGAAGCTGGAGGAGGATTTTGAGATTTTTGGAGGGAAACACCAAAGAAATGCAGAGTGACAGTCCCCCTAGGCCAAACAGCCTCACAATGCAGGATATCCTGTTTGGTGCTGGGCTCAGCAGTACTGCAAAGGCCTCTGCAAATTGAAGGAATTCGGGGAAGAGCAACATAAGTAATGAAGGCGCTTGGGGGATTAATTTACCAGAAAAGATTAAAGGAGCTAAATCCATGCAGCTTTGCTAAGTGACGACTACCAGGGGCTTTCAGATGAGGCTCGGCAGAGATGAGGCATGATGTAAACACCCAGAAGGGGAGGGAGAGTGTGGTGTTTGGCACAAGGGGGCATAATGAAGGAACGGGGAGAGATTTTAAAAAGAGGAAAAAAAATGAGGCCCTGAACAGAAGTTTCCTGGACAACGGGGCTTCAGAATAATTTTCTCAGGGAGGTTCAAGACGCTTCAACACTTGAAACTTAAATGGATGTGGGACAGAATTTTCTGTAATGACCCAGAGGGCAGACGGGACTCTGGGAGGAAGGATAAACAGAAAGGGGACAAAGGCTAATCCCAAAACATCAAAGGAAGGAAAATGGTGCCACCCCTCCCAGCCTACGCAACTCTCCAGGCCTCTCCTCTTCCCTGAAGACAGCGGAGGAACAGCTGACCATGTCCCCAGGCTCCTGTGTGCTGGCTCCTGGCCTTCAGCCCCCGCTCCGGAAGCCCACCCTCTGCTGACTCTGTGTGGCCCACACTCCCTGAACACACAACCTGCTGTGCCATGCCCGGACATGGCTGAGCCTCCTATTCCCACTTCCCAGATGCCCTGGGCCCTGTAGCCTGCCAGAATCCCACTCACCCTCTAAAACCACAGCCGGGGAAGCCTTTATGGCCTGCCTCATTACTCCAGCATCTTGGAACAATCCCTGATTCCCCGCTCCTTAGAGGCAGGATAGGGTGCTTAAGAGTAGGGCTGGACCACTTGGAGCCAGGCTGCTGGCTTCATATTCTGGCTCATTTATGAGCTATGGAACCTTGGGCAAATTATCTTTACTTCTCTGGGCCTCACTTTGTTCCACCTGCAAAATGGGATAATGGTACTGCCACACAGGGTTTTTGGAAGGACGAAATGAGTTCGTATGTTTAAAGAGATCAGAACAGCCCTGCTGCACTTTCAGGGCTCCATGCACACTTACTGTCGTGAATGTTCCCTGGATTTTACATGTGCTTACATGTGCTTTCTCCATGGCATTTATCATGCTGGGCATTCATCAGCCATTTTTTTACATGTCTGTCTGGAACCATGTGCTTCCAGGGGAGGGACTGCATCTTTGATCTCAATAACCTCTGCAGCTCCCACTGTGTTGGGCTCAGGGCAGGGATCTGTGGTCTGCTGCACTGAGGTGACCCTGACAGGGATGGCCCAACGTACCTTCAAATACAGCAAAGAGAGGGAAGAGCCCCAGGAACATGAGTGGCTGCAGGTGGAACATGGTGTCGATGGGATTCTGGAGGCCTGCAGGGCAGGGGACGGGCACCATCAGGTCTGGCCCGGCCCTGCCCTGCCTCCACCCTGCCTGTGCCAGGGTTCCTCTCTCTGGAGGGTGAGTGGCACGTGCTCACCGAGTTCAGCCTTCTGCAGGAGCATCTGGGTGAGGGTCCAGCGAATGCCACCGATGAACGAGGCCCCCAGCACCAAGGCAAAGCCCTCCACGTTGAACTGTGTGGACTTGTAGGTGAACATGAAGAGACCCCCGGCGATGAGGAGGACCACCAGGACCAGTGCAGCGCGCTGGGAGGATGGAGAGCAGTGGCAGCTAACTTAGGGGTCTTCAGGGTCAAGGGTTCATCACATTCGGAGTCTGGGGTCAGCAGCCATCTTGGCTGCCCCTGAGGCAGGAAATCCTTCTACTCTCCAGCTCTACCCCAGGGGGTCCTGGACAGTCCTTGCCTACCCATCCATGCTGGTATGCCAACAGCCCCGCTCACTCTGCCACACTGACAGCTGTCCTAGGCCAAGGGGCCCCACCTCCTCCCCTGGGCCTAACACACATGGCTACCGTCTCCCACAGCAGGGAGCTTCCCGGACCCAGCTCTGCCGGGACCCTCGTCCTGGAGTGCTTCCTCCTCCGGTCATCACTGCCCGTGTCCAGGTCCCTTCTCAGGAAGCGAGCTACTGCCACCTGGGCTGGGCTCGGCTCCTCTGTCACACAGCGGGACAACCCACTGCTCAGATTTCCCTTTTCTTCTTAGCATCTGTGGGGGCAGGAGGGACAAAAGAGCAGCTGGGCCTCACCAGCTCCTCCAGCCTGAAGATCAGAGAGAAGATCAAGATGAAGAGGACAGCTGAGGATTTGGTCATTGTGTACCTGGAAGCAAAAATTACCCACAATGCACCGCTGGAGTCCAGGGCTCAGACCCGTCACCAAGAAAGGAGCCAGAGCACAAATCGCTGAGCTAGAAAGGCAGGTGTGGCCTCCCTGACTTCCCTGGGGGTAACCTGGGTCCAAATGACCAAACGAAGCTGGGCTAAGTCATCTGGGCTGATAAGTGACCTTTAATCAGAAGGAATCTCTGACTAAGAGGCCTCTGGTTATCACCAGGGAGAAGAGGCTGCAGCCTGACGTTGAGCTCCCTGAGTGCTATTCTTTAACTAACCCTCAGCGGAGCCCAGGAGAGGGAAGGAAGGATGACAAATGGGAGGATGAGAAGGCAGGAACTGTGCTCGCTGAAGCAAAACATCAGAGGGAAGACACTCCTGCACGGGCCCCAGGCCACACAGGGCTCTCCTGCAGCTGCGTGTACCACCCACCAGTGGCCGCCTGTCTGTGGCCTGGCAGCCTGCCCTCCCCTGCTCTGGCGGTGGGGGTTCTGGGTGAGCTCCCTGGCTTCCCCACGCTGCCTGGCAGGTGGGCACAGCATCCCCACTGCGCTGGGCTTACGGAAAAGGTTGGCGACTTCCCGGAGAGCTGCTGGGTGCCAGGGAGAGGCTGAGAGAGCAGGGGTTGGTCCCAGAGAGTGGTGGAGTGGCTGGCCTGGTGGCCAGGCGTGCAGACAGCCCGCTGGACAGACAGAGAGCTTGAGCCTGAAGGGAGGCAGCAGGGCATGGCCGGTACTCACAGCGAGACGGTGACATAGAGGAAGCTCCAGTTGGACAAGCCCACATCAAGTGCCGTCGCTAGAGCTGTGGAGACACGGGCACCCACAGGACAGTGTGGGAGGTCCACATTGTGCTGGGGTGAGCTGCCACCCTGAGGCACCTGAGCGCCCCCAACTTCTGAACCATCCCGGCTCCTCCTGTGGGGCCCTCCGGCCTTCTTTTCCACCAGCAACTGAAGGGTTAATATCCGGCCCCCAAGGGGTAGGGGGCTGCTCCAGCATTAAGGCTGGGCCCCTTCCGACTGGCTGGGCCTGGTGTGCTTTCCACAAACATGCCGGCTATCCCCTGAGCCGAGGTGTTAACCCGATCCAGTCAATTCCTTACTGGAAACCCTTTTCCCTGAGGATGGAACACAACTCCGCCAGGGGGAACTGGGCCTCCAGGATGTGATCCCCGCCCACCCGCTCAGGTCTCATCTCTCACTCTTCCTCTGGCCAGCACCAGGTTCTTAGCATCCCGAAACACCGAGTTCCCTTCCAGACCCCAGAGCTGACACTAAACCTCCCTGGAGCCACTCAGGCCCCTCCTCGCCAGCCAGTCCCATGCATCCCTCAGACCGCGGCCTACTCAGCACCTGACCGAGGAAATCTTCCTCCACCAGCCGAGGGCCCCGGGCCTTGGGTCGGTCCCCTCCCTGGTCTCCACGGTGCCCTCCATGACCGTGTCACAGCCCTGCGAGGGCAGGGACCCTGCCTGCTCACCACGTATCTCCAGGCCTCAGGGCTGCACTCCAGGCTCGGTGTCTGCTGTGGGGCGAGGGAGCCGTGGGTGCAGCAGAAGGTTTGGGGGTGCGTGGTGGGGCAGCGGGCAAGAGGCAGCAGTGCGGGTGGAGGGAGGCCAGGCCAAGAAGGCAGGGGAGGAACAGAGCAGGAAGAGGGGAGGGACTCGGCTTCTGGCATGCGAGCGTCTCTTGTCCCTGTCCTAGTTCTCCAGTCCCTCCTCCCGCCCTGCCCTCCCCAGGGTCCCCCACCTACCTGTGGGAGCCACTCTTCTGAGGTAGTCGGCCCAGCTCAGCACCACGCGGGCCCTGTGGCTGGAACACTGAACCAGCGCCCTGGACAGGGCGGAGAAGAGGAAGATCACAGCCAGGTGCAGCATCGTCATGAAGAGGGGGAAATGGAAGCTCTGTATGGAGCCCAAAGCAGACACCCCGGCTCGGTTTAGACAGCCTGCCCCCCACCAGCTCTCTCTTTCTTGCCCCTCTGCTGGAGTGGGGCTCATTCGGTGGTTCATGAGGACCTTGCTGTGTGTGTAGGGCCTTTAGCTACAGTATCACTGCTTGGAATGACACGGACTCTTAGGTCACAAAGACAGGTGGCAGCCCAGAGACTCAATTCTAGCCTGGGGCTGTCTCCACCACTTCCACACACTCTCGAGCGACCTGCCCAGCCCTCCTCAAGGCCTATGCCCAAGTCAGAGCCACGGCAGGCCACTGCGTTGTATCACTGATTAAAATATTGAAATCCTTCTCTAGCGGGGTCAACAGCTGCTGCTTGAGCCCCCGTTTCCCAGCTCGGCCCTTCACACCGCCTGCTCTCCTTGGTTTCCCCTGGATCCAAACATTTACAGGGAACCCTGGTGCGGTGGTCTTGGAGGGCCCTGTTCCACCCCAGCTGCGACTGGCTTCCAGTTAGACTGGTGGAAGCTTGTGCCTTCCTGGTAAGCATGAAGGCACCATAACCATAGCTCCGGCCACCTCCACCCCAGCGCCCTGCCCGGCAAGGCCTCCCGGTACCTTTGTCAGCCATTTGTTGTAGAAGGTGATGCCGATGGAGAAGCAGTAGTAGAGAAGCACCAGCCCCAGGGTCAACACCGCCTTCCACACAAAGGCCACATCGAGGGCCCACCTCCCCATTCGCGGCCGCTGGAGCACCCGAGCTCCTGAGTCAGCGGGGGCAGGCACCCCTCTTGAAGACAACGTGTGGGAAGAGCTGGCGGAGCTGGACCACAGCTTTCACCAAGAACGTCTCCTGGCTGGAGGAGCTCTCTGCAGCTCCATGACTTGGAACCGTCAGCGGAGCCCCCCGCGGAGTCCTCACCTAAGGGGCTGGTGGCTGGTGCTGAGCCTTCCCATGGTTAACCGGATGCAGCTCTCACGAGTCCCTAGGTCTGCTGCTGGGGACAAAGGGCAGCTCTGGAGCTGTAGGCAGAGACTGTGCTTCTCACAGCCACGGGTGCCACTGAAGGCTGCATGACTCAGGGCTCCGGAGGGGCTGCGCAAACGGGCACAGGCCCTCCCAGAGACCCATGTCCGCTTGTCACCTCAAGCTACTCTCCATGAACTGCCACCAAAGTGACCTTTTAAAACACAAATCTGATCATGTCAGGCCACTGCTTAAAACCCTTCAGCAGCTTCCAGGACTTTTCTGATAAAGACCGGGAGCCTTCCCTGGCCCTGCTGGTCTTTTCAGTCTCAGCCAGAGGCTCTCCAGAACCTGGCCCCGCTGGAAACCTTTCAGCTCCCCAAACCCCAGCTTCCTTCCTGTCATCTGAAGGAAATGAATGAACACTGCACCCAACCTTCCGTCCTTCCTCATCGATCCCACCTATCTTCAGTTCAGAGGCCACTTCTTCAGGGACCCCGCCCCATCCCCTTAATCAGTCCCCTGAGATACAAGCGGCTCTCATGACTCCCCTACTTTACGGCACTCGTGCAGGTGTGATTTGAGTAATGAACGTCTGTGTCCGCTGAGAGGCTACGAGCGGCACAGAGGGACCAGTGTGTCCACACCCGCCTTACGCACACCTGGCATGCTTTAAGTTCTCTATTTGGTTTGATGACTGTCAGAGAGCAGGCACGTGATATTCAGGGGACTGGTCTGGTCTTTAGGGGTTAGAAACGGAGCAGGAAACCAACACTCTAACGACTGGAACACTCTTATCGACTACCGACTACCGGTCTTGCCAAATGAAACCACTCCCAGCCTCCTTGTCAATCCAGCCAACTCTGATGAGCGCCCTGAGCAGGCCGGGTAGACCTGTCTGTGCCCAGAGGAGCCTCAGGTTCAGTGTCACGACACCTGCTGCTTCATCTGTGTGTCCCCCGGACCACGGCTCCTCCTTTGAGGCAGTCCCATCTTGATGAAACGCCACCTTCTTCTTGAAGCCTTCCTAGGCTTCCAGATCATTCTTTCCACCTCCCTTCCCACCTTTCTGAAGGGAGCTGCTCCGTTCCATTCTGCACTCTGGAACCTGTGCTACCTCCCCTCCCCAGGGCAAACAGGGAGCTGGCTGTGTCCAAAGGAATCTCTGGGGCTACAATTGTTTTGAGAGGAGCTTTGGAAACCTGTGCTGTGTTTGAGGGTTGCTCCCGGCGTTCGGTGAGTGGGGAGGAAGGGGCAGTCCACACACCGAACCCTGCTCTGCATCCTGCACGACTACCATTCATACAAGGGAAAGATCAGCTTATAATGATCTGAACCTAGAATGTAACTGTTTATATGTAAACACAGGGCAGGTTTCCCACGGTTCTACTGTGAACTAACATTTCCAAGAATACGATGCCTGTGTACAATGAAGGGAGACTTAAGAATGGTCAAAATTGCCTCAAAATAGCCAAAATGGTAGCAAAAGTTCCCATTCTGGAAAAACCACATCAGTTACGGCAATGGCACTAGTGGTTTCTGAGGTGCAACATAATATGGCTGTGCCAGACTGTGCCTGTGGCCACCACACTCCCAGAGGGTCCACACAGAAGGGACAGCAACTGTTGCTTCACTGTGACCTCCAACACTGTTGTGCTCAGTAACTTACATATTGAAACATATTTTGTTGCACTGTCAATTACTTTCCTTTTATGTTATAGGGCACTGTTGATTTTTAAAAATTACATGTAGGCAGTTATTAATCATTTGTTTCATTTTAGGGTAATAAAAGGGACTGTTAACAAAATATTTGTAATAAAAAGGAGGTGTTAGACTCAATGAGTTGAGACTCCTACCTGACCTAATGCAGTCTCATTCCTTCTAATGCCTTCTATAAGCTGACGTCTTCCCAATGTATACTCCAGCTCTGATTCCCGTGAACTCCAGAAGAATATCCAATGCCTACCGAACCTCTTCTTCCCCTGGATGTGTAATGTCAGGCAACTCACTCACATCTACAGTGTTCGGAACTGACTCCTGTTTTCCACACCCTGCTTCATCCAAGCCTGCTCCTCTCCCTACTTCCCATCCCAGCAGATGGCTCCACTACTCTCCTATCAGCTCAGGCCAAAAGCCTTAGGGTCAATCTTGACTACTCTCTTTCCCTCAGCCCACATTCAATCAGTAACCGTCAGCTCTATCTTCAGAAATATCCCAATATGAGCACATCTCTCGAACTCCACCACTACCGTCTCCACCATCCTCTCCCCAAATGACTGTGGCAGTTTCCTACACAGTTCTCTCTCCTTCTCCTGTGACCGCCACCGTAAGCTCCTCCAACACGGGGAGTGCATGGCCCTCAAACGTATCTACAGATCTCAAAACTCACACTCTCGGCTGGGTGCAGTGGCTCACGCCTGTAATCCCAGCACTTTGAGAGGTCAAAGTGGGTAGGTCACAAGGTCAGGAGATCAAGCCATCCTGGCCAATATGGTGAAACCCTATCTCTACTAAAAATACAAAAATCAGCTGGGCATGGTGGTGCATGCCTGTAATCCCAGCTTACAGAGCTTACGGAGGTTGCAGTGAACCGAGATCGTGCCATTGCACTCCAGCCTGGGCAATAAGAGTGAAGCTCCATCTCAAAAACAAAACAAAACAAAATGAAACCAAAATAACCCACAAAACCCACACTCTTTCCTCTATACCAGGTTTCTCAACCTTGGCAATACCGCTTGTTTGGGGACAGATAATTCTTTGGGAGAAAACCCATCCTCTACATGGCTGGGTGGTTAGCAACATCCCTGGCCCCTACCTACCAGACACCTGTCGCATCCTTCCCCCCATCCCAAATTGTGATACCCAAGAATGTCTCTAAACACAGCCATGGACTCCATGTTTGGATCCCCTTCCACGAACACTCCCTTCGTGGGAGCCCTCTCTCCTGGATTTCCCCTCTGGGGTCCCCTTCCACACTCTCTCATGGAAGCCTGTCTTCCCCTCCTAAACTCCATCTCTCTCTATTCCTTTCCACTCAGTGTGGAAGCTGCTTTCCTCTCCTGGATTCCATCTTTCTGGATTCTCTCACTCAGTGTGAGAGTTAGCTGTTGAGTCTCCTCTTCCTGTTTCTCTGTCTCTAAATAAATCACTTTCTACAAACAAACAAACAAAAAATAAATAAACACAGCCATATGTCACCTGGGGACCAAACCTGGTCCCTGTGGAGAACCACTGCTGACCCTGTCCTGTGACAGGCAGATCACAGGACATGCTGGCACTAAGCTTTCTTCCTGGCCCTCTCCCCTCATGGATCCTCCTGTGGCTTCCAAGGCAGGAAAGTCTGTTCACTCTTCTGCAGTTTCTGCTTTTGCTGCATTTTCTGCTGCAGCACTGTAACGCCCTCCCTCCACTGTTCAAATGCTGACCTTCCTTCACACCTGGCCCAGGCCCCCTGTCTCCAAGAAGTCTCCATGGCTACCCCACCTACGGAGCAGTGTCTCAAAGTTAACTCATTTTCTTATTGGGATTCAGACAGTCACCTATCCACAAACACAAAGGCAAATCTCAGCTAGAAGGGTCCCTGGAGATCATCTAGGCATTTAATGGGCATTTATGAAGCACTCCTGTAGGCTCGCCATTGGAGACACAAACATGAAATTGAAAAGATGCCCACCCTTATTTATTGATTTCTTGATTTATTTTGAGACGGAGTTTTGCTCTTGTTACCCAGGCTGGAGTGCAATGGCCCACCCTTATTTTATAAAGGAAACAAGATTTAAAGGGGTAAATGCTCTTTTTGAAATCTCATTTGCTCAGGAAGGAAAGTCTATATTCTGCCCCACTTTGCACAGAGAGCAGCTTAGCTGGGGGCAGCAGTCACATCAAGGTAAGGCTGGCTGGTGCATCACTGTGGCACCTGCTTCCCTCAGTCTTCCTAACTGTAACTTGGGCAGCATGGTTTAGCGCTTAAGAGTGTGGGCTTTGGAGTTAGAGACCAAGAATCAATTCTTACCGTCCCTACTCACTACTGTGTGACCCTAAGTTACTTGACCTCTGGACTCAAGTTTCTTCAACTATAAAGGGAGACCTCTGGACTCAGTAAAGTGGCATCAGGTGCAACATTAAATGCTGGCTCATGGTAGAGGCTTACTCCCCTCTTGGTCCCCTTGCCGTGAAACTTCCTCAGAGGGTCCCGCACTGCCAGCTCCACTTGTTCACCTCCTGTCCTCACTTCAGCCTATCTCCACTGCTCTGATGGGTCACCTACCACACCTCCTCCCTGCTGTCTGGGCAAAGGCCTAGTCTCTATTCTTATCTTACACAATGGATCACTTTCTCCTCCTAGAAAAAAAAAAACCTTCTCTTGGGTGCCACGATACCACACCCACCTGGGTTTTCTTCTGCTTTTCTGGACTTTTTCTAGGTCTTTTTTGCTGGCACCTTCTTGTCAACTCAATCTACAAAAATTGGGTGCCTAAAGCGTGGAACCTGGCTTCTCTTCTCTCTTAAATCTAACGCTACATAATCTCATCCTACCCAATCCACTTACCAATGATTTCTAAATTCGTTAGATCAGCCCTGACCTTCTCTGTATCAGATTGGTATATCTAACTGCCTATTTGGTAGCTGCACTTCAAATATCTAAAACTTAAGTTGCCTTAAGAAGATTTCATAATTATTTCTCATGCCACCAATCTATCCCAGAGTGATTTAGTACATGCCAGTATAATACACTTGGTTACTTCAGCCGCAACCAAAAATCTATGAAGTAATCATTGACCACTTATTTCCATCATTTCTCAAATCCTGCCCTGCCAGTTCCACCCTCAATACACTTCTTGACCCATCTACTTCTCTTCCCCTCCATTCCCACTACCACAGTCTAAACCAGTGATCTTTCACCTGCTGACGACTACTGGTCTAACCGGTCTCCTTGCTTCCTCTTTCGCCCCTAAAGTCTGGAATCTATAATGCAGCCAGAGAGATGCTGTAGGCACACCAAACAGTTCCTGCCCTAAGGCTAAGCCCAACTCCTCAACCAGGTCCACAAGGAAGGCCTCTCACTATCGTGCCTCTGCACCGCATACTTCTGCCACTGGCCCCAGCACCCGCCACAGCGGCCCCCTGCCATGTGTCAAACACATTAAGCCTGTGTCTTTCTTTACTTGCAGCTCTTTCTGCCTTCAGTACCCTTCCGCAGACCTCCTCCTGGCTGAACACTTTCCCCAATGCCCCACCCCTCCCAATCCTCGTGGCACTTCCCACTTCTGACGTTTCCTTGTTTGCTCACGTGTTTACTGCCCGCTCCAACCCCACCGCGGGAAGCAGCCTCTCCGAGGGCAGGGCCATGTCCAGTTCCGGCCTGGGTCCCGCGCCCAGCACGTCGCAGGTGCTCAGGAAATACTAGATGAACCGGCGTGGGGCAGGTGCCCTACCGGAGGGCGCTTGGAGACCTCTGCGCCCTCCTCAGACGGCGAAACTGAGGTCCGGGGAGGGACAGGGGCGTGACGTGCCCCATGCCAATGCGCGCAGAGCCCGGGCGGGGGGCCCGCTTCCCGGCTCCAACTCCGGCCCCCCAACCCCGAGAGCGCCCCGGGCCGCGCGGCCACTCACCTCGGCCTGGGGAGCTCCCGGCCGGAATCTTCCCACCGGAAGTGCGAGGCCGAATGACGCAGCCGAACCGCGGCGGGGTCGGTAATTTCCGCCGGAAGCTGCAAGGGCTGGGCGGAGCCGGGGCGGAAAAGTGGGGGCGGGGCAGCACGGGGGCGGGGCGTCTTCGGTGGTCGGGTCTTTTCGAGGTACAGCGCAGTTTCGTCCTCCGCGAAGTCCCTCCGGCGCAGAACACAGCCGTGTACTGTAATTGTTTGCACCTCTCCTGCACTCAAGCAAGGGCTTGCTTTGGAACCCCGGTACCTGCTAGTGTTCTGCACAGTGGGCATCCAAAAATGGTCACTTGTTTGCTTTTACTGAACAAATTGTTTTTCTTACGTCCAGTCCAGTGCTGGGCAACTATGGAATGAACCACGAAGATAGGTATCTCATGGGCTTTATCTTCTGGGAGCTCAAGCCAGCTGGGGACATTACAACTTAGGCGATCCAGAAGTAATAAGAAACATTTGTGAAATATTTTCTATGTGAAACTTTTTTAGAATTATCTCAATTTCAATAGGCTGAGTAGGGGGAGAGCATCCCAGCTAGAGGAGATGGCAGAATCCTAAAGGCGGGTGAGAAGGCTCTAGCCGTGCCTGGGGCACAGGTTTATAACTGTGGTGGTTCAAAAGTAGCCAAGGGGCAGGTTGCAGTGGCCCCAAAATGCCAGCCTAGGGAGTTCAGGTTTTCTTCATCTTGCAGGATGGATGAAAAGGGCAGCATTTGCAGCCAAGATCATTAGGGCAGGGCAAGCTAGGGTTGCACATTCACACCCGGTTTTGTGCTTTTTGCCCTCCTCCAGCCGCCTCTTGGGCTCTCTGGCAGAAAGACCAGCTGCAAACGTGGATCCTTGCAAGTGACTCAGCTGGGCTCCCTGGCCCCTCTGAACAGAAGGCTCAAGGCCAGAGTGCAAGCAGTGCTTTGTGTAAACTGCTGCCGTCACTGCCGCCAGCTGGCATCATGCAGGCATTAGTTCATTCAATGCTTACCAAGCACCTACAATGGTACCCGTCACTGCCCCAGGTCTTGGCTTTATTCGGCCCTCAAGGCTTATATTGCATGCACTTTCTATACCTTTTGAAAGAGCTTTTCCTCACACCCTTTTCTCTCAGAGGCAAGAGAAAGTATCTATTTTCATCACCACCCTCATTCAAGCCTCCCAGCTACCAAGGCCAAGGTTTAGAGCAGCAGCCTAAAACACCAGCTGGAAGGCTGGGCACTAAGCACAGGCAACACACAGGGTAAAGAGCATGTCTTTTTTGTAAGGCACAAGTACTCGAGCTGTTGCCTGGCTGTGTCCCTGGCAGGGAGAAGAAGCAGGATGTGTTCGTGGGGGTGTACAGTATGCCTTACCCTGCTGTACCCAGCAGGGTTGAGCAGAAACGCTTTGTCCCAGTACAATCTGTGAGCATCCTTCACCAGCAGGTATGTCTGTGTGTGTGTATGTGTGGGAGGAGCGAATGAGGAGGAAGGGACTCTTGGAAGGTGACTAAGGGCTCCAGCTGGAGCTCTCCAGAGTCTCCCAGACACACTGCGATGAAGTCTTGTCAAGGTGAAATCTTCACCTTTGGGCAGGGAGCAAGTACAGACAAACAGCTGTTAGCAGGAACCACAGTTTGTACATGAAAGAGTATTTATTGAAAACATGGTTACTGACAGGAAGCTCCTGGCTGCTCTCTGGTTGCAATCTTGGCTCACAACTGGAAGTGTTATGTACTTTTTACTTCCCCTCAATTTAATTTTCCTCCAAGGTTCCACCCTAAGATAGGTAGATCTTATATAAATATATATACACGTCTGTATAAGTATGGCCTATAGTAAAGAAAATATATAGTACACTCTTCATTGGGTAGTACCTACCATGCCAGGCCACCAATACTGAATGCCAATGTGCAGGGAGAGAGGCTGTGTGTGTGGTTTACAAGTGCTGCAGCACCAGGGAAGCCCCACTGGTACAGGTGTGGCCTCAGCCGGCCTCGGCCAGCTCCCTGAAATCATGGCCAATGGTAGAAACCATAGCGCTAGGAAGGGAAGGCAAACTTCCTGGGGTCTGGAAGGCCAAAGGAAAGCCAACTGAAGAGGGCTGCAATTCAGGTTAGGTGGGAGATTTCTCTCTGAGGAAGGAAAAAGGTATAAATGTACGGGGAGAGGGCAGAATCTAATGACCTCCCCACTGTCTAGGCCCAGGCCTCAGCTGGGTTTTCCCTGCAGCGTTCCTGGAGACTTAAGAGGGCAGGACTTGGCCTGGAGATCTCTGACTTGCCAGGATGAGTCTGAGAGCTGGCAGGGAGAAATTTCCATCTGCTCTGACATCTGTGTGGGCCAGAGAGATCTGGTGGCTCTAAAGACCAGAGATGTTAGAGCCAGCCTCAGAAGCAGCAACATCTTGGCACCATATGAAGCTGGAGTGAGCCCTCACCAAAAAAGACAAAAGCAGAGGCCTCAGGCCTGTCCTCAGATCTGAGAGATACAGGCAGTCACTCCAAGGCTATCGACACGCCCAGCACACCTGTCCTCTGCAGGCAGCCTTTCCCGGGCCACCTCTTGCTCACGAGAGAATCCAGCTGATCAGAGAGCAGGCTCAGGAGGAAAGGGTGAGTGGCTGTTGTTAAATCCATTTCAGGAAGCAGTTTCTTGGACTGGACGGCAAGGGCATCTGCTGTTTGTTCTTCATGGCCCAATCCCAGGCTTCATGGTGATGGAGGGGGCAGAGCACCCTGTCTTCATGACTCTTAGTAGACAGGGACCAAGAGGAAACTCTGGGTGGTCCGAGGTGGGTTTGAGAAATGGCTGGCATTTACTGGCCACCAAAATCACTACAGATTCTGTACAAGCAAAAGACAAGGCACCAGACTGTAAGTGTTTCTCCTGGGCCCAAAATCCCTTCTCCTGGGTACCGTCGTTTCTGGCTCCAGGTTCAGCCATAGTGATAGACAAAGTCATAGCTGCTGGGCTCCTTGGGGATGGGGGGCGGGGCTTCGGGAATTTGGATGTTCTCCAGGTCCAGGAGCCGCAGCTTCATCTCCATGCTCAGCAGGGTGTCCAGGTCACTCTTGGTCAGTTCGCTGGACATGTCCTTCCCCAGAAGGGCACTGAGGCCGTCAATCCAGATGCAGTACTGTGGGGAACAAATTGCAAAATGTCACATGGTGACCCCTGGTCAGCAGGAGATCCTGCCAAGGTCTCTTTTGTGATGGGACTCACAACAGTTCCTTTTGGAACTGATCAGTATAGGCAAAACTGATGTGGAATGAGAGCAATCATTCCAAATATGAAATAGAACCTAAAAATGCAATGAATGAATACAGCAAAATGAGATCTGAGTACCAGGGCATCATCTACCTGAAGTTACCCCAAAATCAGAAGCGAGAGAAGGGAAATATGTATTAGGTGAAAAGAAGCAAGACACAAACAAGAGTCATCGTGGGATCTCAATTTTGTTCCCCTCACCCCAAAAAAGTAAATTAAAAACAATCCAGTCAATACATATTAAAGAGAAAGTACTAAAGAAATGGAACTGGAGGGTCTCGTGCTAAGAGGGTGTAACCAGGAAGTCTTCTGACCCTACCCCTCCCTACCTCTTCCTGCTTCCTCTGCTGCCATTTTCCTTGTTCCATGCTGCTGCTCACTTGGTTCCCTACCTGCTTGTTCTTCATTTCCTCCCAGCAAAATTCCACAAGCAGCGGCTCAGGCCCTGCCCAGGTGTCTCCTCTTCCAGAAGCCCCACCTCTAGTTCCCACTGATGGCTCTCAGAGCTCACCAGACACACAGGGTCTCAAATGCAATCACTCATTTAATAGCTAGTCTCTTCCAGTGCTGCAGATGGAACTACAAGCCCCTTGTCAGAAGGACTAGTTCCACCTGGCTTTCAGGTCCACACTGGATTCACTACAACATGTGACCAGCAGCACCTAGGAGGAAATCTGTCAAGTTCTCTTGGGTAGTTGACCACAGAGAAACTGAAAAGGGGAGAATTTTCCTGGTCCCGGGTAAATGAATCATTCCTAGCTGACCTTATCTCTGTAATGACAACCTATGGCTGCTGCTGAAGCGTAATGTGGAGAACCCAGCTCACCGATAAGCAACCCAGAGTGTGTCTACAGCCTTCATGATACACTGCAGCCACCCACCACAGGGGACGTTCCTGTTCTGCTCATCCTGCCACCAACTGAAGAGTTACAGAAATGGCTCTGCTGTCCAAGGCAGCGCCACACTGCTCACCTCATATTTATTAGGTGCAATGAAGTTTAAGGTCTCATCAGGGTCATACAGGATGGAGAAAGCCAATTCCAACACCTCCTGAAGGAGAAGGGGTTTCAATTAGAGCAGTGGGACAGCCTGGGGTCTGCACATCAAGATCTTGGCCAAAGTCCTAGCGACTTGGCATCATCACCCAACATGTTGATTCAGATGAATGTCATCAGTGTTCCTAGGCAGCCACAAGTGTGGCTGGAGATGAAGCCCAGCATAAATCAACCTTAACTTACCCATTCCCTGCCCAAGTCACACCACAGATGATGTGATATTTTTAAGATTGGAAAAAAAAAAGTCATTTTCAACATTCAGAAACCTGGAAGGTCAGAGTCCATGACTGTAAGTTTAAAAGTTTTTATATTACCAAGATGACGGACAACTTCTATCATGCTGTAATTGGCATAGGAATGTCTTAACAATTACACACACACACACACACACACACACACAAATTGGTCACTACTGCATGATACCAGGGAACTAACTCACTGTTTTGAAAGTAGGTACATAAAAGAAGAATCAGCATTTACTCTCATTTCCTATACAGACTGTACTACTGGGAAACCAATAGTAGATAAGGGCAGGTTTCATGGTTCAGCTCATAAATTAAAAGGAATGACTGCATCAAAATATCATGAGTCTGCAAACCTTAGTTGACTAATGGAATGAGGCACTGAGCTTCAACAGTCTGCTCATGTCACAAAAGAAGAGACAAGTAGACATTATGTGCCCCTTGGTAGAACATAATACCACTGATGACGTCGTCTGGCCAGAAAAAAGTCCAACCTGAACTGGATCAAACCTCTAGATCCCTCTGCCAATTTACATATCTGGGGTAGAGGAACAAGTTAAACTGTACCATGGGGAAACAATCAGCAACATTCAGATGCTGGGAAACCACCAAACAAGCAATCTGGTTTCTTGAGCTAATAAACCGCAAAGGAAAAGATGGGGGGAACTTATGAATTAAGAAACGTAAAAGACCAGTCTTACTTAGATTCTGGTTTAAACAAGGTGTGTGTGTGTGTGTGTGTGTGTGTGTGTGTGTGTGTGTGTGTGTATAAACATTTATATATCTGTAGAGAAATTACGATATAAGACAATTGGTAGAAAGTCAACATCAGTGGAATATCTAACCTAACTACTTTCATTTCCTGTTATGTGTGCTAACGGACTGGTGGTTATGTTATATGCTATATGATGCACACTGAATATTTATTTATAGATGAGACAATGTGATACTTGGGACTTTCTTCGAAGTGATAAAGGAGAGAAACAAGTGGATGGGCAGAATTGGCTATGGTTGCTGAGTCTGAGTGATGTATATATAGAGGTTCCATATATTTTTTTGTACATGTTCAAAATTCTGAAGACATTCAGGAATAGAGAGGGAAAGATGGCAAGAATTCACCTGGAAAAACCCACCGCCAATGGCACTCTCCAAGTATCACTGGGCCAGATACTCAAACTGGCCTGTCCACTCACCTTGTTCTGTTTCAGAGCACTTTTCTCTTTCATGTGGGGACAATCCTTCCCAGTGACAATGGCCTTAATGTCTGCAACAGGAACTGATAAAGGATGGGAATTAGTCTCTGGAAGCTCATGCTGCAAGCTGTCAGTGCCTGCATCAGTGCTGGAAGGGGGGCACTGGGACAGATGCTCAGCAAGCCTAAGCCCCAAACTTCAAGGGCTGCTGCCTGAGCTCAGTGAGGGTGGTAGGGAGGGTGGCCTTGTACTGCTCCCTCCTTCTTGGTCACTTCCTGTAGACCATGGCCCAGTAAGGCTGTGTCAAAGCTAATTGAGGGTCACTTCAGGGCTCTTGGATTTATATCCCCAAGGAATGGAACCTTGGTGACTCCCTCCCCTCCCCTTCATCACAATGGCAATGATGATGCCATCATTACCAACAGCAGTGGCAGCTGGTAACAGTTATGCTGACTACCTGCCAATCACTCTTCTAAGTGCTCTGCATATATTACTCATGCAATCCTCTTAGGAGGAAAGCGTGGCTATTATTCCCACTTTACAGGAGAAGAAACCAAGGCAGAGGGGAGACCTAACTTGCAATTAATTAGAATTTAAGTTCATTAGGAGCAAAGCCAAGATTTCAATTTGGCCAGTCTGGCTTCAGAGCTTCTGCTCTTAACTACTGCCTTTTCAATTAGCCTTGTACCACCCTTTACAATCTACACAACACATTCACACCTGTGAACTCATTAATTCTCCAAACCACCCCACCAGTAGGCCAGGTAGAGGCGATCACTGATAGATAAGGAAACAGGTCCAGAGAGATTAACAGGTACAAGCTCAGATGACCAGCCAGAAACAGCCAGGACTAGAACTCCTGTCTCCTGAGAAGTTCAGCGACCATGACACATTAACCGAGAAATGAACCTACTTTTCTCCTGCAGGGATTCAAATGTCACCTCCCCTTGTGGATTGTCATCCAAGTCACCATAGTGAAGGACCTTGTGGTTCAGTGCCAACCGGCAGTACCAGAACCGTTCTGGAACACAATGGAAGCCAAACAGGTGAGCAAGGACAGTACTGGGACAGGCCTGGGCACAAAAGGGGCCATCCAGGCAGGCTCCTCCCGGCACCAAGGAGTGCCCCATGTCTCCTCTCACCTTGCCTTCTGCGGTTCCCAATCTTTCGGAAGCTGCTGCCCTCACAGAGCCGGTTCAGGCGCTGCTGCTTGATCAGCTCAAGGATCTCGGGCTGGATCTTCTCTCTCAGCTCCCTGGGGCGGACACACACTGGGGTGAGCGGAAGGTCAAGGGGACAGTGGAGCTCTGGAAGGAAGGCAGAGCTGGTGGCCACCCCCCAGCCAGCCTCCCCTGAGATGGCACTTACACAATTGGCGGGGACTGGAAGTCATCCTGACTCATCCTCTCAGACTGGCGCAGTCGTAGAATCTCAGAGTAACTCAGGCTACGCAGTTTGCTCTTGAACTGATCCAAAGAGTTGGGTTTGGAGGGCAAAGCTCGAGTGATTTGCTCTCGGACGACTTGCATAACCTAAGAGGAGAAGAACTCAGCCAACTGGCACCACTACTCTTGAGAAATGGACAGGCCTATTATGGAGCACCAAGGCTCTTTCCTACCCCAGTGTCTTCAGGAGGGCAGGCACTACAGACTTCTGCTGGGTGAGGAAGGCATGCCTTCTTAGATGGCCATTGAGGTCACATGACTGACACTGATAGATGCTTTATTTCTCATATATTTCAATTGGTCAGTGGTGTGGGGAAATGAGCATAAATTTTTGGAGTCACAAAGAAATGGGTTCACATCTTGACTCTGTCCCTTCAGCAAGTCACTTAACATCCTTAGGTGTGCATCTACTCATTTCTAAACCGAGAGAAAGGGAGACACATCTCATGATAGATGTTGCCATAAAGAACGTGAGATACCAGCCAGTTGCAGTAGCTCATGCCTGTAATCCCAGCACTTTCGGAGGCTGAGGCGGGCAGATCACCTGACGTCAGCAGTTCGAGACTAGCCTGGCCAACATGGTGAAACCCTGTCTCTACTAAAAATACAAAAATTAGCCAGGTGTGGTGGCACACGCCTGTACTCCCAGCTACTCAGGAGGCTGAGGTAGGAGGATCACTTGAACCTCAGAGGTGGGGGTTGCAGTGAGCCGAGAGAGCACCACTGCACTCCAGCCTTGGCAACAAAAATGAAACTCTGTCTCCAAAAAAAAGAATATGAGACAACATACGAAAGGCAAACACAGTGCCTGGCACACGTGGTGTTTTTAAAAAAGTGCATTAGTTCCCCTAAAACAACTGTTAAAGAAAACAGGACACCACACCACGTGTGCAGTATGATCTCACTAACGAAGGAAAAACCTACAGGGAAAAAAAAGGCTAGAGGAAAACAGAAAAACGTTTGTCCCTGGCTGGTGTCATTTCAGGTAACTTATTCTTTATACTTTCTAAATTTTTTATGATGAGATGATCAACTTCAAAATGCTCCACCCCTAGATGATCAACCTTTGAGGGCCTGGCACAGCAGTCCGCTGCATACCGTGGGGACTGAAAGCACCAAGGGACCACTGTCCATTAAGTACCCAGGGTGTGCACATCATGCCAGTCCACTCTTCTCCTTCCGGACATTCCCAGTTCACAAAACTACAGCAGTGCCTGCACAGTAAGCACTCAACAAACCACAGTGAGTCTTCTATGCTTATCCTCCTGACCTCTACAGAGAACAGGAGGGACAGGTGCTAACTTCAATGGACAAATGAGGGCCTACGGCACCAAGTGGAAGACAAGCTCAAGGTCACAGAGGGAGCAACAGCCAGATGGAGCTGAGGCTCCCCAATGCCTCAGTCTTGTGACTCAGCTCTGCAGACCAAGCTGCTTTTCCAGCTCGGGGATTCTCCAGGTGCCAGCCGGCTGTCAGAGGCTGTCGTGTGATGGTCTCCTCCCATGGGCCTCAGAGCAGTCCAGCGACACTGACCTTGTTGAAGTCCTCTGCTGTTGCCCTCATCTCCTTCCAGGTCTTGTTCAACAGCTGGATGCAGATTCCAAAGAGCTCTTCAAAGGCTCGGTCATGAGTAAAGAACATCGGGTGGTAGTCATTGCGTCCTTCATTTGCTGTGGAAGTAAAAACACAGGGAGAAGATGAAACCTCTGTCCACAAGAGCCTGGGAGCTCACGTCCAGACACTTTGCACCAACGTCCTGAGGAACAACAGCAGACCAAGGACTGCAGCTAACAAGGAGTACGGGATGGGCGTTTCTCACTTCCTTAGCTTTCTTCTACAGGGTGTGTTTTCTTGCTCTGCCTCTGCCCTGTTACAGACGCAGCCAGCCCTTACCCACAGGCATGGGGTAGCATTGGAAGATGGCTCCAACTGCCAGCTCAAAGCAACAACCATGATTCCCATAAACAAGTATAAGATGGAATTACCAGCTGATGCAGCGATTTAAAACAAAAAACAAAATTAAAACCCACCTAAGGTTGTCCAGTCTCACTGACGTCATCTTTTTATTTTTAAGACAGAGTTTCATTCAGTCGCCCAGGCTGGAATGCAGTGGCACAACTATGCTCACTATAGCCTTGACCTCCTGACAAAAGCGATCCTCCTGCCTCAGCTTCCCAAGTAGTTGGGACTAGAGGCGTGCACTACCACCTGGCTAATTTTTTGATTTTTTTTTGGTAGAGACAGGGTCTCACTATGTTGCCCAGGCTGGTTTTGGGCTTCTGGGCTCAAGTGATCCTCCTGCCTTGGCCTCCCACAGTGCTGAGAGTACAGGTGTGAACCACAACCCAACCCCACTGACATCTGTTTATAATTTCGAGTCTCACCGAGCTCTTGATGACAAGGAATGCCTGAAGCAGAGGGAGCTGCAGAGACTTACGTAGTTCCCCAACCTGCAGGATTTCACAGAGCATTTTGGTGAGCTCAATGGCGCTGCGGCCAAAGGGGCATTCATGTTTGTCTTCCCGGCTGCTGTTCTCTAAGACAATCTGTGGGGGAAAGAGAAAGGGAGGATTAGGGAGATGAGAGAGGAAGGCAGGAAACGTGGCACCGGACTGAGAAGGCCAGCTCCCCTGCCTTTACCCGGATGTAGGTGTCCTGGTGGACTTTAGCCAAGTATAGCATGTTGTCCAAGGCCAGCATTCCAGGAGGAGTCTGGGTAAAGTCCATGGCCGGATTGATGTGGTTCTAGAGAAATAAAGACACCCAATTTGAGATGCAGTAGTCTCCCAGTGTGCAGGGACCTGAGGGGATGCCCTCTCGCCTCTCCTCTTGATGCTGCTACCACTCAGCACCTATCTCCATCCTAGCTGTTCTCACCCCCATCATACACTGCGAGGTCCTGAGTGTGGATGGTGGCTGCCTCACCATGCATCCCAGAACCTACCTTGCATGCTGCTGGACGCTAAGTAGGTATGCAAAAAATACTTCTTCCAGTTAACCCCATCCTCAAGCCCTACTCTATCACAAAATATTCACACTAGCTTTGCAAAGAACCCAGCAGTTTGGGTAAGAGGACAGGTCCCCTCTCTACCCATTCTAGCTGACCCCAACCCCGCTACAGATGGATTTGTTTCACAAGGCCAAACTTTGCACATAAACTCACAGACTCACCATCAACAATGCAAAGCACATGTTAAAGCCCCATCAGCTTCCTAACTGTCATCTATTCCAGGGCCACCATGGGGTTGTCAGGGCTCTGTCTGGGTAGAACCACTGACTTCCCATCAGGGGAGAGGGCCTCCCACCGTCTATGCTCTAAGGTACATACGGTAAATCCCAGCATTTTGTAGTCCTTGGTGTACATGGCTTTGCGTTTTTCAGTCCCACTTCCAGGGACATTGCTAGGGTCAGACTCTGCGTCAAATGCAATCCTCCTCAGTTCAAATATGATGTCTCTTTGAGCCTGTTGTGTGAAACAGATAGTAGGTGAATCGGCTAGCCAAGGGAGCAAGGAAAAGAAACAGTGGGTCAGGGCTTTTCTGGGCCAAACTCTGGCCCCAATTAATCCCTTAGGAGGCATCACCTCTACCACAGGACAGAAATGGACTTGGCTCATAGTGCAGATCATGCTAGATTTTCCAGGGCAGATGCAAACTACTTCTACAGACAAAGACCAAGCACAGTGCCTGGCACACAGACTACGGCACACAGACTACGGCTGTACTGCACCACAGCCATGAGAAAACAGCTGCCCCATTTAGCACCTACCTGGTCATTGGGGTCCATCTTGGTCATCATCCTTTCTTCCAGAAGGTTAAAGGTTAGGACTTGAAGGACATACAGCTGATGGGCCATCTCAGTTTTGATGGGGCGGTTCCCTCGGATCACATGCTAGAAAAAGCACAAGCAGGGAGCAGGGCACTGAACTGACCTCTTTTAACGAGGAGCCACATCCATGCTAAAGAAAAGGAATGTATACCGGGAAGGGAACAGAGCTATCCTCCCACGCCCGAGGACTTCATATTCTAGAAGGTGATGGAGCATGAATGGGCTTGGTTCAGGCAGAGATGACTCACTGCAGGCCTAAAAGGTGCCATCCCTTCCTCTGCACTCCCTGGGCAGGGGAAGTAGAGTGAAGGCAGGGGCTATACCCAACCACACGACATGGGGGAGGCCACTCCATCAAGTCTATGATATGAAACATTGGCGGCTGGACCTTCCTCCGATTGGGCACGTCACAGGCCTACTAAATGCAAAATAATAGATGGTGTGCATGGAGGCAGAGTTGTTTTTCCCTTGGAAAAATGAAATGTTTTGGATAGCTTCACCCAGAAGAGAGGCGTTGGGAAAGGCCATTTTCTTTCAATGATACTGAGATAGCTACACAAAGGAGGAACAGCTCACTCTCCCACCAGCTCCCTCCCACAGCCCTCTCCTTCCTCTCTCTCACTTGTCCTCTCCTCTCTCCTATCAGTGTGTCCCTGCTCCCTGTGCCACCCACAGCTTGTCCCTCTCCCTCCTGACTCTCCCTCTCCACTGTCTCTGTGTTGGTTCATCGCCTCCTCCTCTGTCTCTCTGATGCCCACCCCGCCACTTTAGGTCCCCTCATCCTGTCTCATGTTCTGTCTCTGTCTTTCTCTTGCATGCTGTGTCTCCCTGTCTGTCCTAGCTGATCCACCCTTGATGATGTTCTTGTCTCTCACTGTTCTGTTTTCACTCCCACAATATCCTGCTTCTCTTCTTGCTCCCTTGTATTTTTCACTCCCCCTGTCTCACCCACCATCATGAATCCTGTCCCTCTTGGTTCTTTCTTGCCCAAATGAGACTCTCGCCCCATTTCCCACATGCACCACCACTGTGTCCTTCAATTTCTCTACTCAGGAGCTCTGTGTCTCTAGGGTTGTCCGGTATACAGCCACTAGCCATATGCGGCTATCTGCATTTAAATCAGTTACAGTGAATTTAAGTTGAAAATTTGGTTCCTTCGTTGCATCAGCCACACTTTAAGTGCTCAGTAGTCACCGTGGCTGGTGGCTGCAGCAATGCAGATAAGGAACGCTTCCATTAACAGAGAGCTCTACTGAAGAGCAATGCTCTAGAGTGCTCTGACTCTAGATAGGTCTCTGCCTCAGTATCTTTTTAACGCTCCCTCTAACTTTAGACCAGGTCTCCCCAGAGCTTGCTCTGGCTCTAGACCAATCTCTTTAGACCTGTGCGGTCCAGTTTGGTAGCCACCAGGCCCATGAAATACGGTTAGGCCAAACTGAGAGGTGCTGTGAGTCTAAATGCACATTGGATCTTGAAGCCTCAGTAGGAAAAAGAAAATGTAAAATGTCTTATTAATAGAATTTCATATTTATTGCTTGTTGGAAAATGGTAATGTTTTAGGTATCGTGTGTTCAATAAAATATATTACTGAACTTAATTTCCCTATTCCTTTTTCATGCTGCTACTAGAACGTTTAAAACCGTGTGCATGGTTTGGTTCTGTGTCCACTGGACGGCCCTGCTCTCCGTGTGACTCTAGTGCTCTCTCCTTTTTCTCTTTCTCTCTCTAGATCTACACTTTCTAATACAGCAGTCACAAGCCACACATGGATATTTAAGTTAAAAATGAAATTAAAATTACAAATTAGCTCCTCAGCCACAACAGATTCATTCAAAGTGCCACACAGGACCAGTGGCCACCACTGAGGACAGCACTTCCATAGCACGTGCTAACGTGCTGGAGCTCGGCCTCTGCCTGCACCGCTCCCTCCCTCTGAATCGGTGACCATGTCCAGTCCTTTAGCTCTCGCCCTGTCACAGGCACGCCCTCTGTCTCTCCAGCATGAGACTGCTCTTCTTATCTCGGTCTCACTGTTTCTTTCATCTCTCCAGTCTTACTTTCTTGTTCTCTGCTCGGTGCCCCCGCCCCGTAACTTCCCTTCCTTCCCACTCCCCGCAGTCTCTCTCATGGCCCAGGGCTCCTCCCTGCCATTGCCACTTCTTTTCCCCTCCACACCTCTTCCTCTGCCTCACTCCGAGGCTTTTCATCTCTACTGTTCCCTCTCTCTACCTCCCTGATTTCTCCCTGTCCTATTCCTCTCTCCTCATTTTTCTCCCTAATCTATAAAACAGCTTTGAATAGAGGTGGAAGTTAATGTGATCCTGGTTTTCATTCACTTTAATCCTCTTTCTCAAACTTAAGAACCATCAGGGCAGGAAGGTAATTAATTATGCTAGCATCAGTGGCTTAAAGAAGTACAGCTCCAGCGTGATGAGTGACAGTTTGAGGTTTTACCTGAAGTCTCACTTGACTTGTCAAGTATCTCAGGGCCTTAGCTTTCTGGCTTGACTCAGTGAAATCTCTGGACTTCAGTGAGCATGCATTAGCCATTTCCTGCCAGACCACTTAAGTCCTGAGTCCTGATGCTGAACTGCCTTCTACAGTGGAATCTTTACTTGTTCACAAGGTTTGTTCAGAAATGAGCTGAACTTCTAACCTGATTAAAGCAAATAGTAAGTCTCAAACATAATTAAATTTCGCTCCGAAGGGCACTCTCATCCTCACACATGCAGAAGAGGGTGACCAGGATAGCTGCTCAGGAGTGGAGACAGGAATGTGTGGGAACCTGTGTATTCCTGTCACTTGTGGGCTTGGGGCCCCTCCTGCCAGGCTGGGAGCTTGGTGTGACCAAGGAAGCAGCCAGCAGGGAGAATCTGGTTCTCCAAGGTGAAGTCTGGCAGACTCTGCATGTTTAGAGCAGCTGACTGCTCAGCTTCACAAGTGCTCAGAGCTCACTTCTTCAATCCTGTCACCTCTGCATCCTGTTCTGCCAATATGAGCAGAGTGCTTACTGAGTGCCAGACACCCTGCTAAGCATGGTATATACATTAGCTCACTTAGTCCTCATATCCAGATGAGTCAGTTGAAGTCCAGAGAAGTTATGTGAATTGCTCAAGGTCAAAGATTGGAAAATGGCAGAGAAGGGGCTCGCTGACTCCAAAGTCCATGTTTAGCTTAAGTCTTACACTTGACTTCTAATTTTTCATGTTATTCCCTGCATTGTGGTCTTCCAGGTTTCCCTCGTTTCTGACAACTGATAAAGTTGCCTCCTTTTCATTCAGATCCTTGTCTCTCCTCCTCCACTCCCACCAGCCCCACCTCTCAACACAGGCCTACTCCACCGCACAGGTGGCTCAGGGATTTATACCTCTTCCCTGACAACTCCTGCTCTGCTCTGCTCTCCTCCCTCAGGCACCCCTCAGCAAACACATCTTTCATGTGCTCTTTCTAAAATGCAAATCTGGTTATTTCATACCAACTTAATTAAATGCTCTCAGCTGTCCTTAGGAATAAGACTAAGGCCTTTCCTGACCTGGCCCTCACCACCTTTCCTGCTTCCTCACACATTTGCTCCTTGCCCTGTGCCTAATCACGTACTCCTTCTGAGTTCCAGCCACCTTCTGGCTGAAATTCCTATTATTCCTGCTCTGCCTACTCATCCTCCAAGGCTCAACTGAAGACATTCCTCTACAGGTTTCCGGACACACTCTCCTGTCAAGGCAGAACTCACTGCTCCTCCTCCATCCTCTCCCAGACCACAAACCTGGATCATACCACACTATGATCACTAGTCTTTCCTACTGAGCTAGAAGGCCTTTGAGAGCAAATATACATGCTTACTTATTTCTGTCAGTGCCCTACACAGTTCAGGTTTTTAATTGGTGTTAGCTGGATAAATTACTGTCCCCTTTTGTGCCTATTTTAACATATTCCCTCTGGTTAAGAATTCCAGAGTTGCAGGGCAACGAACAGTAGAGGTGGCCTCGGGCCCTCCCTGGAGGCACTGCAATTGCTGGTGAGATGGCCGCCTAGAGGCCACTCTGCTCACAGAGGATCACACGAAAAAGCTCTTCAGTTTGAAAGGTATTTACCTATTGATAAGGTTCCTTTGTGTGTCCTCTTCACTCATTAATAATTTCAATAATAATATAACAAGAACAATCATTTTTGCTATTAATAGTAACAAAATACAGCGTGTTCTGGGAACTCACATTCAGGATTATAGACCGGAGATGCTTCTGTGCAAATGCATTGGCCATATCCTATGGAGGAAAATAAGCAAATATTAGGCAAGGTGGCAGGCACACACCTGTTACTACTATCGAGAGGAAGGTGATGTCTTAATTCTGGGCCTTTTTCACTCTTTTAAATTTTTTCCTCCCAAATGAAAAGGGGGTGAATGAATCAATATCCAGACCATCCAATGCATTTTACACTCTGAAATATTTCCTCTTTTTGTCATGCAAATTAATTCAAATAGGATTTCCCTTCCTAATGGCACAATCAACTGCACTGTCTTCATAGAGAGATATGGACTGCTTGAAGATGAGACGCTTGTCACAAGGACATTGCACGTGGACACAGAGCAACGTGATGGTTTCCAAGCCACACGCATCATGCCAGGCAGACCCCACAGCTAAGGCTGGAAGGAACCCTAGTGAAGCACTAACTCCAAACAAGGCAAGGCTTTGGCCCAGCAACCCTCCTCCCACCCTACAGCAGACGGGCTGGGGCGTGGACGCTCTGCAGTAGTAAGCAGTCTAGGATTCAGTTCTAACTGGCTTAGAGAACGATGGGTCGGGTGCTTTGGGTAATTTTTAATAACAGGCTCAGCTTTTTAATAATATTTGATCCAGATTTTGGCAGTTATGCTTTATTTATTTGGCATACCCAGGAAATAAAGTATCCTACATAAATTAATCTTCCAGGGAGCAAAGCTTTAAGAGTTCTCTCAGAACCATTATTTTGACCATTCTTATGCAAATCTTTTAGATATATACATTTCTTTATTTCTAAAGTGACTACAGTGATTATAATTTAATTACTGCCAAGGAGTCGACTTCATCAAAAAGAACATCAGTGATTATTCTGTCTTGTGACAGTGTGATACCCTGAGGAGCTATTGAGATGTGAAGCTATTTTGCCATAAACAAAATGGTCCCAGATTACAATGGCTTTAATTTTTCTGACAGCTTTTCATAATTCTTCTATCTTTTCCTTCCGATGTCGGCCGTCACTTCTTACTAATGTTAATTACTATGACTTCATTTTCTAAACTGCTGCCTTCATTTAATTTTATAGAGAATCCTAAATCAATGGGCCTGAGGGAGCTGTCACACCTCTCCTGCGGAATAGTATCTGTGAGCTCTGTGTCATTTTCCTCAGAGCTGAAAGACACCCCTCTCTTACTTCTGGATTTCTAGCCATATTCCAAATGGAACATTAAATTTTACTTTGCATTTGCTGAATACATGCTGGCTGGCAGAGGATAGTGGCCTAGAAACTTCTGTGGTAACTACAGGAGGACGCCTGAGATTAAATCTTGCTGTGGACAACTCACAAAACGGGTAACTGACAGTGGTCTAAAGGTAGAATATAAAGATCTTAGACCAAAAGCTTCTCTGTGGTGTCAGGGGGAGGTGCTTATCTTCTTTCATCTTGTCGCAAAGCTGACCTCTTTTAAAGCTTCCTATAACGAAAAAATGAGCAACCAAATACCCTTTTGTTGACTGTCAAAACTTTTTCAGATTCCTATGTAGTAAGAGTCCAAAAAGGGCATGGTATACCTTTTCTTTTCCGCTAAAGCAAGTAAGAAGGTGACGCATCCATGATACTGCCTAGATCAAAGTCACAAGCTGTTTCCGAGTCTGATCTTCCCTAGTTGAACCACAGACCCAGGCAAAGGCAAGGGACAAAGGAAAGCTGGGGCCACACTCCCTGGGGCAGGTACCCCCTTAATCCTTTCTGTGACTCTAATCTGCAGTACTTCCCTAAGTGTCCCGACAAAGGAGATTCACAGCACACAACCTTTCCCCGGGTGTTGGCATGCCCTGAATATCTAGATCAGACCAAGAGATTCTTGCCCAGCTTTGACTTCCCCACCTGGAAGAGCCGAGGCCCTTTCCACATGGCAGTGCTACTTACAGTGACAGGCAGGTCTAGAGGATTAAGGTGCTTGTCCTGCCGGCAAAAAGCAAAAGCACAGAGAGAAGCAGATGGAATGAGCTTTCAGCTTACATTCAAACAAGGACTGGGAAGATTAACAGAGCCAAGCCATCCAGGCAAGACAAGGACAGACAGAACCACAGATGCTTCTGATCTTCCCTCTAGAATCTACCAAGAGCTGGGTACATACATCATCCCACTTGGATTTCATCCTACTGAGCCCGTGAGATTGTCAGAGAACTAAAACATCTTACTTTTAACACCACTTGGGCTTTTCTCAGAAATCTAGAATGTTAATGGTGGAAGAGCTGTCAGAGATCATTTAAACTGGCCTTTTCATTTTACAGAAGAGAAACTGAGACCCAGAGAGGTTACAAACACTTGCCCAGCCAGCAGCAGGGACAGGACTTAGTCCCAGGCCCCTTGGCTCTCAAGTCAGCGCTTGTTCCACCCCCAGCTGATTCTTAGTTTCCTTATTTGTGAAGCAGGGATCCTGTTTCTCCTCGGACATCCTTGTGAGGTGAACAAGGGAGATGTTGTTGCTTCCACGTGACAGGTGAGGAAACTAAGGTTCACAAAGGCAGGGCTGTTTGCATAATGTCACACAGTTAATGAACAGGGGAAGAAAGATGTTTAGCATCTGCATCAGAGAACCTTTAAACATAAAACTTAGTGTGAAGTCCCTTTCATATTGGACTCCTTGGACTCATGGTACCAACGGGGTCTCCTCTTCCTTATTCCTGATCCTCTAACCCAAGAGTTGGCCAACTATGACCATATTGGGCTTGTTGCCTGTTTTTGTAAATAAAGTTTCACTGGAAGACAGCCATATCCATTCATTTACCTATTGTCCGAGGCTGCTTTTGGCTATCATGGCTAGGCTGAGTAGCTATCACAGCAAGGTTGAGTAGCTATCACATAGACTACATGGTCCATAAAGTCAAGCATATTTGTTCTCTGGCCCTTTAGAGGAAAAAGTTTGAAGGGCCCTACTCTCATCCAAGACGCAGCTGGTTTCCCCTCATAGTTCTGCCCTGTGTCTTCCTTAGCAAAGCTGCCCTTCTGGCCATTGGACCAGCAGGCCAGGAGGAAGGACTCTTGCGAAAATGGCTGGGTTTGTGCTCTCTGCACAGCAGAGAGTGCATGGGGTGAGAATTCTTCTCTCAGAAGAGCCCAGATGAAAAATGTGAAAAGGCAGCCACAGACCTGTCGCTTGTCCTCAGGAGCCTTCAGAAAAAGTGCATTAATCAGTGCAATGGCGTAGGTCTGAATCTCCTGGTTGGAGCTGTGTCAATGGAGAAAGAAGGCAGAGGGAAATTAGAAGACTGAACAGCAAAACGATGCTTAGAGGTGGTTTAAAACAATTACTCACAGATTATACACAATTAATGATCTGGAGGTAAGTCTCAAAAGCATTCAAAGTAGACATGCTCTTGACCCAGCAATTTCACTAATAGGAATTTATCCTAAGACAGTAATCAGAGAGCTATGCAAGATTTACTGACAAGGCGTTTCACTAAGTACTACTTAAAAAAGAATGGAAAGTAATCCAAATGATCACATTAGCCAACTGTTTATATATATGAGAATCTTAAGTAGTTATTAAAACTTCATGTTTTAGGGTAAAGATTTTTTTTTTTTTTTTGGAGATATAGTTTCACTCTTGTTGCCCAGCTGAAGTGCAATGGCATGATCTCAGCTCAGTGCAACCTCCACCTCCTGGGTTCAAGTGATTCTCCTGCCTCAGCCTCCTGAGAAGCTGGAATTAGGAATTACAGGCGCCCACCACCATACTCAGCTAATTTTTGTATTTTCTGTAGAACCAGAGTTTCACCATGTTGGCCAGGCTGATCACAAACTGCTGATCTCAGGTGATCCACTCACCTTGGCCTCCCAAAGTGCTGGGATTACAGGAGTGAGCCACTGCACCTGGCCTAGGGTAAAGATTCTTAACCTGGGATTCAGGGATGGGCTTAGAGTATCTGTGAACCCAAGGAATGATACAGAAAGTATTCTATGTAGTTTGTTGACTAAGTGACCATTTTTCCAAACTGATGAGAGTATGCTTGTTACCAGATCTTCAAAGAAAAACCTTTAGAAAAAACATGCAGAAATGTTCAAGATGTATTATTCAGTTAAAAAGAACAAGGCACACAGTGTATATAATGAGATCCCAATTTTGTTTAAAATATACATAGAAAAAAATACCGAAGGTATGTCTGGAGGTGAGATAATGGGCAAATAATTTACTTTTTGGGATTTTCTGTATTTTTAAAGTCTTTGACTATAAACATATTTTATTATGAACAAACAAAATAACTACAATCATGCTCTGGAATCTTACAATCCTGGTCCCTGACATCTCCACTTGCCATGTTTTGGGTGCATTCTGTGGCTCTCTTCCCAGAGGGGCTGATAGGCTTCCTGGTTAGTCACACGGTACCAGGGAACCCCCTAACAGAGGGCACTAAGTGTCCCTCAGCCCAAACAGGAAAGCATATAAGTTCTGGTGATAGCTGTGGGCTGAAAGTATTCATGATTGGCTCCTAAGAAATGCCATGTTCCTAGGGAGGCAACTGGGGCCACTCTGAAATCAGAGACAAAAAAAAAAAAAAAAAAAAAAAAAAAAGAGAAGTAGACGTGAGGTTACAGGAAAATCAGAAATCTCTATCTGGAGTTTATTATGTCCCTCTCACCTTAATCAACCTTGGTGGCTCACTGGGCATGAATGCTGAGACTAGACCAGGCATGGCGGCTCACACCTGTAGTCTCAGCTACTTAGGAGGCTGGGATGGGAGGACTGCTTGAGTTCAACAGTTTGAGACCAGCCTGGACAACACAGTGAGACCCTCTCTCTACAAAAATAGTAATAATAATAAAAAAAAAAACTAGCCAGGTGCGGTAGAGTGGGCCTGTGATTCCAGCTACTCGGGAGGCTGAGATGGGAAGGACTGCTTGAACCTGCAGTGAGCTATGATCATGCCACTGCACTCCAGCCTGGGTGACGGAGTGAGACCCTGTCTCAAACAAAAAAAGAAGAAAAGAAAAGAAAAAGGGGAGGGGAAGGGGGTGGGAAACGAGGAGGGGAAGGGAAAAGAAAAGAAAGCTGAGGCTGAAAAGTCCTTAAAAGTGACAAGGAGAAATCAGAGCTGCAAAGAAATCATTGTGCTTTCTTTTTGCTTGGATTAGTGGGGAAAAACAAGTTGGTAGCATAGCCGAGTGAAGACAGGGCCATTATAAGCACCCAAATCTGGGAGCTATGACTTCACAACTAGTGGGGCATTTTGGCAACATTCTGACAATGTCCAAAAAGACAGAAGTGAGGCAGAGTCAGACGAGATTCAACAGGAGTGCCACCCCTGTTTTGCAAAGTCCAGCTTCTTTACATTATGTAGGTTGGTTGGAAGTGAAGTAAAAACAATGGAGATGGGAGAAACAGCACTCCAATGGGTTCATTTGTCATACGGTTTTCTTATCTGGTAAAATGTTTTAGACTGTGATAAGAGTCTTAACAAGCAAAAGCAAAAAAGCCCATGAATTTACTGAATACCTAACCCATGCTGGCCACTATGCTAGACCTTTTTAAAATCTCCTTTGATCCTCACAGTGTGTGAGGTAAAGATGATTAACCTAGTCTAGGGAGGAAGAAACTGAGGCCAGAAGAGACTAGGTTACTTGCTAATGGCAGAGACCTGGTATGCAGCAGAGCCTGATTTGAACTAATATTCCAAACTCATGCCTGGGGTGATACTTCTTACAGTCACCCACAGCACATCAGCAGTTCACTAATGTTCATTCAACAAGTACTAATTGAGCCTGTACTTAAATCAAAACGGGACATGACAACGATTGGTCTCTGTTTCCAGGGGGCTCTGTTCAAAATGGGCAACAGATAATAAACACAGTATTTTACATAACTATCATAGGTACAAACAGAGACTACTGGGCCCATATGGGAGAAAGCATCTAAGTTTGTCTCGTACCAGGGTAGTATGGGAAGACTGGGAAAATCTGCATTTTACCCTAAAGGGCAGAGAGAGTTACAGAGGATTTTAGGCAGGAGCATGACATGATCAGGTCTGAATGATGGGAGAAATTCTGGCAGGAATGTGGAAGAGGTGATGAATGAATGAACAAGCCAACCAGCAGCTTGGAATGTAAGCAAAGCAGAGTAGGATTAGGAGACTTAAAATAAGAGGAGAGAAGAGGACAGACAAGTGAAGGGAGGGAGGTGTAGGGTCTTTTACTCACACCTGGAGGTGTGAGATGAGCTGTCCCACGGTGATTTCCTCGGCTATCTTCTGGTACAGACTCTGGCTGTTCAAGACCATGCTCTCCAGTATGGCCAGGGACCGCTGAAGGATTGATACATCCACCATGGGCTGACTCACGTACCCTGCAATCTAGACCCAGAGATGGCACATCAAATTGAGAAGTTCTGAGCCCAAGAAAGATAGACGTTTACCATCTGATGATGGCCCTTGAAGCTCTTTCTGCTTCACATCTGGGCAGCTGTTCCTAGCTGTATAGAGGTATCTGCTTTGCGGTTACCCGGGCCAATGTGCCAGGGATTCCCTTGGCATGGATGCCTCAATCTCGGATTATAGTAGCCACTTAATCGTGTTTCCTCAAAATCTAAAAGCTTAATTCTTGTTATTAAAATAAGGGTTCCAGCATGAGAAAGAGGGGTATAAAAAAGCAAAAGATTTTACTGATATTGGGATCTCATTTTCTCTCTATGTATTCCTCCCCAATACACATTCTCCCTAAACACACTTAGATTGAGAGGTTAAAAGGACCCTGAAGCCTTTTAACTCGAATCCTTCTTCTCAATCCCCACGATAGTATCCTTGACACATGGTCATTTCACTTTTGTCCAGTGTTGGGGAGTCTCAATGTCCTAAGCCAATATTAGGTGAAGTTCTAGGGCAGCAGAGAGATTATTCTTCACTGGTTTTAGGTCAGTTTTCTGAATTGACACTGGTCCTTTGTGTAAAAGAGAGGGTAAAACCAGCAGTACCCTCTCCTACCCACCGAACTTAGCCTGACGATCCAAACAGGCTATCTTGCAGATTTGTAAACAGAAGGCAGATTTGCAAATGAAATGCACATTTTCTGTTTTGTTTTGTTTTGTTTTTTATCCAAAGAGAAGGGAGAGCTCAGGAAGTTGGTCAAAAGACTCAGGGATAGTACCGGTTGACTGGCTGCCTTTAGCCCCAGTCTCCCTGACAATCGAATTCTACTTCGATCATATTTAGTTCTGATGGTCCAGTTCCATCTCAGTGCAGGCCCTGAGAGTGTAACAAAATGCAAATCTTTCAGAAGCCACAGAAGACCAGAGCTTGAGGATGAAAAATCTGGCCCCAGGGAATATAAAGCTGATCTCACCAGAATGGCTACATTGTGTATCTCCCCTTAAACCCTGTGAACTGGCAGCTGAGGGAGGAGACAAAGACAGAATGTTGGAGGCCTCACCTGCTTAATAAAGGTGATTGAAACCATGTCCCAGGAGACAATGCCATGGTCCATGAGCTCTAGGAAGGCAGTCAGGGTGAATGCCAGCATCTCACTGTAGCTGAGACACGTGCGACACACACACAAAATAGACAAAGATTCAGATTGGGAAACACAGGTGTGAGGGCAGCCACAGAAAAAGATGAATTTTAACACCCTCATGGGAAATCAGTCGGTGCAACTGTAACTGTAAGTGCCTGTGTGCACACCTAGCCAGATGTAGAGCAGATTCAGCCCAGGTATCTATCATTGCAAAAAAAAAAAAAAAAAAAAAAAAAATGCTGCTGGGTGATTAGGCCTTCCTTCTCCATAGGCTTCATCCCAGGGACACAGAATCACTTATCTATTTCCCAGTGCCAAAGATGACATCAGACCTCTGTCAAACTCCAACGCCTGTCGGGGGAACCTAAGGAAGTGAAGTGCCATGTTAACCTTTAGGCCAAGAGGCAGCAGCAGAGTGCAGGGGATGGGTTCAGTTCCTGTCCACCTTACTAACCAAGCAAATATTATCTTTTCAAAATTCAATTTCTTCCTCTGTAAAATCGAGTTAGTCTCACAGCGTTAACCTCACAGGGTTGTGGAGAGGGCAAGATGATGATGTATGCAAAGCTCTTATTCTAGTGCTGGTAGAGAATAAGGATTAAAATGTTTGCTCTTTTTTCTCTCCTGCTTATACATTTAATCCTTTATATATCTGTACAGTGCTCTAAAATTAACAGACAATATTCCTATTTACAAAGCATGTTCCGACACATTCTCATTAATAATACTTCTCACAATAATACTGCAAGGTAGGTATTATCATCCTCAGGCTAAAGAGAGGGAAACTAAGGCCCCTCCAACCCTGAACTCTCGGGAAACTACAACTATGTCAGTGCTGACAGCAACAGGACTTCAGTACAGCTGGAAGATCCGAGACGTAAAACAAATACCTCTCATTAGTAGATCTGGCTGAAAATTTCAATAGTTGACCTATGGGCTGAGATGTCTGACTCCCTCTTCAGCAACTTAGGCTCCAAGCACTTGTTTATTGACTGCTGCCCACAAGGCATCGCTACCTACCACGTGCTTGTTAACTCTGGGGTATGGTGAAGATGCTTGTGGGTATCACAAAGTTCTGGTCTCCTCCTCCCTATGCAAAAGTGTGGCAGGGAGATGGCAAATGGGTAGGTTGTAACCTGTGGTAAACACAAGGGAAGGCCTATGTGTGTGGTGGGGGTGGGGGTGGGAGGTGAATGGAGAGGGAGGGAGCAGGGGATGATTACAAACAGATAGACACCTGGGAGATGCTGGACCATCTGCTCACTAACCCACATCAGACCAAGCACTTCCAGCAATTAACAGGTCTGTCACGACCTGACCGCTCCCCTCCTGACTTCTCCGCTCCTATTTTTTCTGCTCACTTGGCACAGTACTGTTTCGTACTACTATTTAATTTGTGAGAGCCCAACTAGACTACAAGATTTAGAACCACAATATTGAATTATATTTCTCGGTATAAACTCTAGTGCTTGGCACACTGCTCTGTACACAGGTGGCAGTTAATAAACTACTTATTTGACTCAATGGAAATGAGACTAGGATGCCCTGTGAGATGTAGTAAATGGTTAAAAGTCCTTGGAATGAGACCTTAGTTATACTCACTGGGACAAGAGCTTGGTTCCACTTTCCACAAGCCTCGTCAGCACAACGATGCCATCCATGTTGATGAACTCAGTAGCAAAAGTCACGTCGGCAGAGAGCTTGGCCAGCTCCTTCATGGCATCCAGCCGGGTCTCCATGTTGGATGACTGGGTCCTCTCCATCAGCTGGCGTGCAGCCCGGGACTAGGAGACCAGGGAAAAGATATGTGCCATCTGCCCCTTGGAGCAGGTTACTCTGGATAGCTCACAGATGTCCTTCTGTGGACATCCAAACCTGAGGCAGAACTAGTTTTTTCACACTGCTTAGGAGTTGCTAATGTTACTATATGCCGAAACCAATCTGTAGTTATCTGTATCTTTTCTGTACCACTGTGGCCTATGGATTTAAAAAATTCCTACTAAGGGAATACCGGAGACATCTGGGAGACCCACTAACAATGACAAGTCACAGAGAAACAGATACTAGTTTAATAGAGGAAGGTTTTCTTTAATTAAAGCTGCCTGGGCTGGGCGCGGTGGCTCACACCTATAATCCCAGCACTTTGGGAGGCCGAGGAGGGTGGATCACGAGGTCAAGAGATTGAGGCCATCCTGATCAACATGGTGAAACCCCGTCTCTACTGAAAATACAAAAAAAATTAGCTGGGCATGGTGGCGCACGCCTGTAGTCCCAGCTACTCAGGAGGTTGAGGCAGGAGAATTGCTTGAACCCAGGACACAGAGGTCGAGGTGAGCCGAGATCGAGCCATTGCACTCCAGCCTGGGTAACAAGAGCGAAACTCCATCACAAAAAAAAAAAAAAAAAAAAAAAAAAAAAAAAAAGGTGTCTGGCTGGATGCAGTAGCTCATATCTGTAATCACAAGGCTTTGGAAGGCCAAGGCAGGATGACTGCTTGAGACCAGGAGTTGGACACCAGCCTGGGCAACAGAGTGAGATCCTGTCTCTACAAAAAATTTTTTTAAATGAGCCAGGTGTAGTGGCGCACACTTGTAGTCCTAGCTACTCAGGAGGCTGAAGTGGGAAAACTGCTTGAGCCCAGGAGTTCAAGGTTGCAGGGAGCTAGTTAAGGTTGCCACTGCACTACAGCCTGGGTGATGAGCAAGATTCTTTCTCAAAAGTGAAAAGTAAAATAAAATAAAACTAGCCAGGCGTGGTGGCTCACGCCTGTAATCCCAACACTTTGGGAGGCCAAGGCAGGCGGATCACAAGGTCAGCAGTTCAAGACCAGCGTGACCAACATGGTGAAACCCTGTCTCTAGTAAAAATACAAAAATTAGCCAGGTGTGGTGGCGCACACACGTAATCCCAGCTACTCAGGAAGCTGAGGCAGGAGAATCGCTTGAACCCAGAAAGCGAAGACTGCAGTGAGCCAAGATTGTGCCACTGCACTCCAGCCTGGGCAACAGAGCAAGACTCCATCTCAAAAGAAATAAAATAAAATTTATAAAACTGTTAAACAGCCAAAGAGGTTTCTCTTGAGGTATTAAGCTCCCTGTCACCAGAAGCAATCAAGGAGAATCTGGATAACCATCTTTCAAAGATGCTATAGAACGGATTCTTACATTGGGTGAAGAATTTAATCTGATGTCCTCTAAGGTCCTAAAATGTGAAATGCCTGACAATTTTTTTTAAAACTTTCTCTCGAAGTCCATATGATTGTTCGTCAAAGTGGTAGTTCTGGAGAAACACTCCTGGTCTTCTTTCCTTTTTCTCAGTATCATGCAAGCGACTGGAGCCCAATTCCTGCTGCCACCAAGGAGTCAGGCCTGCTGTCCCTCTCCCCTTTGCCTCTCCTCTTTTACTATTACAAAGCTGGCCCTTCACAGCACAATGCTCTCTATGATACGGAAGCCCTCACTATCTCTGCAGTGGATAAAATGTGCAGCACAGGAAAAGGTCACAGCATAGAACAACCTGAAGAGCACTGGTCTGCATCCCACTTCAAAACTTCCAACTCCAAATATCAACTTTCCTCCTGAGACAGCATTTCTGGGCTGCTGCCTCCTGCTCCAGAGAGATGTACTTCTGGGAAAATAAACTACACTGTGCAAGAGGTCTGTGAAATGTGTTGGCACGTCCATAAAAGTAACTCCCAGGCTGTCATATTAAATTACCAGAGCTTAGGAGGGAAGAATGAAGTTCTTAAGAGTTCGGGACAAGAGAGGAAGGCAGAAGAACATAATGGAAGGAATACGGGCCTAGAGTCAGACAGATCTGGGCCTGAGAGCGGGCTTGGCTACTTTATTAGCTGTGTGACTAACCTCTCTAAGCCTTGGTTTCCTTGTCTACAGAATGGAGCTGTCAAGAGTACCTAGCTCATGGGATGTTTGTAAAGATTAGATAATTACAGAAAGTAGCAAAATACAGGCATTCAGTAAATGTTAGCTGCTATCACTTCTTACCTCCCCTCCTCTCAGATGAACCAGTCTCTCTCTGCACCATCATGCCCTTAATTTTCTGGCTGCCCTCTACAAACATAACCAAAGGTGCAACCACACTGACTGTCTTCCTCATGGGCCTGGCAGTCAAGGTGACTCCCTCTACCTGGGCTTTCAGTCCTTCCTCTCCTGGTCCAATAAGGTCCTGCTCTATTGACTACCTGCTTTCCTGCACCTTCAACCTTCCTCTCTTCCATCTTAACACATTCTTAAGGGCACACAAAAAACTGCAACAGAAACAACAACCATGAAGGGTCAGAAAGGTGGGGAACTGGGCAGATGGGGACAGGAGTTGGGGGGAGACCTTTTGCTACATCTCTGTGAAAATTTTTCATTTGTGAAACCCATGAATGCTTTACAAAGCATACCTTTTTGACCCCATGTCCCCTTCCAGTTATCACCTTCTCTGTCTGTTTTCTTTTAAAACCAAGCTTCTTGATACAGCAGTAGACTCAAAGTCCTTACTTTACCTTTCTTTCACTTGACCCACTTCAATCTGGCCACCTGGCCTCACCACCGTCACTTTTTTGTGAAGATCACCAGCGTCCTCTTCACCTCCCAAGTCATTAGACAGCTTTTCTGTTCTCAGTTTACTAAATCTCTGTTCATTAAAAATTGCAGACCATACTTTCCTCATTCCTGACACTCTCCCTGCCCAAAGCTCCTCAGTCACTTTACCTTCCTGGTGTTCTTTCTACCCTTCTGATTGCTTCCTTAGTGACCTTTAAGGGCTGCTTTTGCAGAAACCAGGGGTCATCTTCCATTCTCCCCTCTCCTTCCACATACGGCATATCACCATACTCATGAAAGGCTATCTCCTGGACATTCTTCATATCCATCCTTTCATCTCCATTATCATCTGCCTTCACTGGGCTGTTCGGTCCCTAGTTTCCTTTTGGAGAGATTTCAAACCCATGACCAGGCCATCAAGGAACCCTGACTATCTGGTTTCTCAATGACTGCTACAAGCCTTCAGCCATCCAGCACTCCTGCTTTTCCCAAACACAGCACACCTCCGTGCCTTGGCATATGCTGATTTCTCTGCTTGGAATACATTTCCTTTTCTTTGTGTTGCTAATTCTTGCTCACCCTTTAACATCTGAGCTAAGTGACCTTTTCTCGGGCAAGACTTTCTGGAAATCTCCAGGTTGGGTTAGGTGGTCCGCTTTGTGAGTTCCCACAGCTCCCTAAGCGACTTTCTCTCAAGACCCTTGAGAAAGGCCTTATATTGCATTTGTATACTCCTCACTAGGTGGTGACAACCAAGACAAACTTATCTTCCTGTATTATTTCCTGATATAAAAAGACCAACTTTTTAATCTCCAGAGTCCTTGTTTCTAGAACAGAGCCTGGCCCATGGTAGGTGCTCATATTTGTTTGTGACACAAATAAACTCCTCAGGAAGGAAGAATACCTACCGGAGAGATAGCCAGTTGTAAGATTGTCCCATTCTTAATGTCACTGCGAGTCTAGGTAGCGAAAAACAAATAAACAAGAAGAGTAACTAAGATAAAATGTTAAAGTGGTACAAGCAAGTTGAATCCACAGATTTGTCTTTTTTACAGTAGATGTAACTGAGGCTCTTCCGTTGGGCCCTCTTCTCCTGCTTGTTCCTTGGCAAAGAGCTTCTAAGATTCTCTGCTGGCACCCTGGACCCTCAGGAAGTAAAAGCTACCTTTTTCCAGCCACTAGGGAGGAACAATGGCTGGCACTTCCCAGTCTGTCCAGGGAGCAACTCTTTACCCAACACATGGAAGCTACCTGGATGCTGAGTGAAGATAAATAGTGCTGTCTCCTTGGGTCATTTACTTCCAAGCAAGGCCCATATTGATTTTGCGTCTCCCTGTACTAACCTGTTCGGTGATGTACAGCTGAGGCCCATCTGCGTAACGGAGGGTGTAATACTCTGGGTTTGGCAATGACCACCTATGGAAGAGAAAAACAGTATATCCCACTTGGTCATGCTCTTGTCCAGAAGCTGCACGTAAGTAATTTTCAGTAGAGTTGCTCAAAGGACTGGGTGGCCTATTTGGAATACGGTGGAAAGAAATCAAAGCTTTAGGTTGTCATGTTGAAAAACAATCATGGACTCGGCCTTTTGTAAAGATGACACCACAAAAGGAGGTGTGTGGAACTGAGGAGAGGTCTCAGATCCTACCAGGACCTCAAGCAGGGCGATGCTAGACTTAAAGGAAAAAATGAAGAAGTATAAACGTCTTAGGGGCATTGCTGTCAACTGTACTTCCTTCCCAAGACAGCGAGTCCCAAGAGCCCCATGCTGGGGACGTGCCTAACTAGAGATCCTTCCCAGAACTCCCCTCGAGGTGTGGCAGTGCTCCTTCAGTTGGAGCTGCCACTGTTGAAAACAAGGTCTGTTTCAACCTACCCGTCACAAACTTCCTTAATAATGGATGCCAGGGGCCGTTTCTGAAAGAGAAAAAGAGAGCCTTCAACAGCAGCAACATCCTACTCACGCCAAGGTTCAGACAAGAGGGCTGCCAAGCAGGGTCAAGCTGGGGCGTGAGAATGAACTTCTTTCCTAATAGCTTTTGTTGAAGAGGAAGCCTCTCCTAAGCCACGGTGGCTGACCTTCCCTAGGGTGGGCCAGGCCCAAATCTTGGCCTTCCTGTTGCTGGTTCTTCCTCTTGCTGCTATTGATCCCCGTCCCTCAAGACACCCTCTGCCTTCACTCCCCAGGCCCTTTGCCTTGCATCACTGCTTCTCATTTCAGGAGCGTACCTGGTCAATTTCAAGGAGCTGGGCGTTAGCACCTGGCCACTCAATGGCCACTTTGACAATGTCAGACGGTGGTGGCATCGTTCCCAATGGGCTCTAATTCCCCAAGACAAAAACACAGACACAGCTGCCTGGGGAGAAAGAATCGGAAAGGTGGAAAAAGTCAGAGTCCATCTTCATTTTTCACTCTTGTTACACGTAAGAGTCTGAAGACAGGCACCGCGTAAAATAACACATGAAACTACTTGGTTTGAATTTTCCTAGATCATACCACAACCTCTCCTTGGGCTTTTGTTTCTTGCGATTAAAGCAGCAAAAATAAATGGGACAAACTGTCTATCATTCGTAGATCAGCCAGTAGCAAGATGTGCCAATGTGGTGCTTCAGTTTAAGAGTCAAGAGGACTCGGTGGTAGAAGAATGTATTTATTGCAAATTCCTGTCTTGAGACCTTGGGAGGAGAGAAGCATATGCTCTGAGACAGATAAGAATAGACAGCCTTTTCTTGGGTGAGTCGTTAGCTGGAGGAGCCAGGCTACTTCTGTTCTGCAGTCATCCTAGGAAGATCCCAGCGTCAGCAGGGCCCAGCTACATGCTCTCCTGCTTCCTCCGCACGCCTTGATGCCACTCCTTTCCCCTCAAAGGACACAATGCAAAGCCTCTTCTGTGTGGGACGACATCAGAAAATGGGGAAGAGAACTGGGACAGGAAATGCTATTTTTGTCCCTACTGCCAAGGGCAGGGGCTGCTGACAACTCAAGTGGAGGGAGGTAAGGATATCCTCATACAAGGGCCCCTCTATTTAAGAACAGGGCTCTGTAAGTACCTGTGACCCCCTCCCCCACTTCTCTCCAAAATAAAGGAAAATAAATCATCTTGAGCAAGTCTGGAAGATGGGCCCATGTGACTGGTATCCTAGGCAACTCTGATAGCTTACTGGTATTCCAAGCAGTAACTAAAGCATTCTCTCTCCAAGGTCTGACGAAGGGAAGTCACTTGGCTGATGGATTATTTCAATGTATATTTACACTCCTTGCCTACAGGTTCAGGAAAGGTCTCTCTCTTAATGAAAAAGACCTTTCTGCATCCTTGAGGTTTAGCCATTCACCCACAATTCATGCCTCACTAATGGGGACCACCTGCCTCTCCTGGCGTACAAAGCATAGCTGTTGTGAGGCCATTATGCATGTATGCTATCAATTTTTCAGCCCAAACACAGATGTCAGTTCTCACAGCCTGGAGCCTGGTAAATATAAACCTCTTTGACGAAAAGGAGTAAAAGTCCTATCCCCACAAGCCCACAGGCCTCAGAAAGAGGGATGCTTTCATGACCATTTCCTAGTCAGGACGGGATGCTTCAGAAGTCTACTGTCATTAAAAAGCAAACAAACAAACAAAACAAAAAAACCCCAGTATTTCCAGAACTTGACAGTGTAAAAGAACTAGTTTTCAAAGTGCTTTCACTTATTTTATTGTGTCGTCCCAGCAGCCCCATGAATTAGGAAGAACAGAATTATCACCTCCATTTGAGGATGGCACAGCTAAAGCTCAGTGTTTTGTTAAGTGCCCAAGGTCACCCAGCTAGTAAGTTATGATGGCGGGACAGAACTTGGACTGGCTTCGGCCAGTGCTTTCCCATTTTCCTCTGAGCCAGCCTCAACTTCTGTCCACTGCAATTAAACGCAGCCTAAAGGGATTGAAGTGGGTTGGCCTTATGGCCCACAAAGCTTTCATAACTTCCATAGCTCATGGCAGAATTGTTCACATGTAATTTTTATGTGCCTAGACACACAACAAACCTCAGAAAAGAAACTGGCCCTATCAGCATAATTTCTGGGGAAAATGCTTTGCTCCAGTTATAGCAAGGCAGGGAATTCTCGTTCCAGGGGTGGCACCATCAATCTCTGGATGCCTAGAGAGATGCATCCTTATCCTTATCAGCAAAGCTGCTGTAATGAGTAGATAGGACTGCACAGTTGTAAGGTCAATTTTAAAAACTGAGATATAATTTACATGCAATATAATGCAGAGGGCTTAAGGGTACATATGTTTGTAAATAGAAATATATACATGCATCTCCCTGCAACCACCACTCAAAACGAGACACTGAACATTTCATTTTCATCACCCTAGAAAATTACTTCATACTTCCTTTTCCAGTCAATCCTTCCGGTCCTTTAAAGGGAAATTTCAGACTTCTTATCATCATCCATGAGTTTTGCCTTATTTTAAAAAATAAGCAGGCACAGAAGGTATAACAGAAAGAGCAGTGGGCTGGGATAATTGTCCCTGCTGAAGAAAGTGACTGGATTTAGAGCCAAAGGCCTCAGGGTCCAGTCCTAGGTCTTTCACAATGTATACACGTCCCTTTAACCAAATCTCAGTTTTCTTCTATTAAAAGATGTGAGAATAGAACTAAATCATGTCTCAGCTTTAGTTCTAGACTCACATCTTTTAATAGAAGAAAACTGAGATTTAATTTAGAAAAGGATGTCTTAGACGCCTTCTAAGTCTAAAAGTCCATGATTCTTAAGTGGAATTTTAAAAATCTAAGTGAGGATACCCATTTCAAAGTTCTCACCAAATGAAGCCACACCGTTCCTTAATTTTGATGGTGCTGCTAAGAAACAAACTGTATTATTTTTAACTCCTTTCTGACCACCATCTTTGGAGATAAATAAACTAAAGCTCATTATGTTATAACTATTATTTTCTCTTGACCTCATATGAGATATCCTAGGTTGAGTCTCTCTTTATTCAAGTTAGTCCTGAATGATTCTTGGCTGTTCAAAAACTCATACACATTTTAAAACATGGAGATTTGCAACCACCAAACTATTTGAAAGATATTAACAAGCCCCCATTCTCAGTGACTCTGTCCTTCCCACAAAACCCAGGCAGCCTGAATGACACTCTCCACAACCCTGTCATAGCTGATGGGACCAAAGTGAACATCCAACTTTAGCTGAACTATTCCAATTCTTTCTCTTGAATTTAAAAGACAGACTGGCCAGTTGTGGTGGCTCGCACCTATAATTCCATCACTTTCAGAGGCTGAGACGGATGGATTGCTTGAGATCGGGAGTTTGAGACCAGCTTGGCCAACATGGCGAAACCCTGTCTCTACTAAAAATACAAAAATTGGCTGGGCATGGTGGCAGACGCCTGTAATCCCAGCTACTCAGGAGGCTGAGGCAGGGAGAATTGCTTGAACCCAGGAGGTGGAGGTTGCAGTGAGCCTGGATCACACCATTGCACTCCAGTCAGGGCAACAGAGTGAGACTCCATCCCAAATAAACAAATAAATAAAAATAAAAGACACTAAGGGAGCTGGGTGATAATGGGCACTGGAGAAGTAAGATCATAGTAAGCTTCAGAACAGGTACCATGGCAAGCCAAAGAGTTACACAAGCCAAAGATTCACACAAGCCAAAGATACGGAGAATAAAATCCAAGAGCCTTTCAGAGAAAGTGATTCTGCAGGAAGAATCCAGAAATATATAAATGAGCTGAAGCCAGAAATCAGAAAGAGATGGGAAAAGCCAGTACCTGATAAATTTCCAGATTATGTGGCTACACTTCCTATGCTTGGGGTACCAGAAAGTCCACTGTATTCTGCCAATAAAACTCCTATAAATTAAGCTAGCCTATGTTTCTACTCATTGCACCTAAGACCAAAATTGCCCCCAAGCTCTGCAGGAACTCTAAAATGGAGGTCTAAGCAGACAGTAGCATCACTGGCATAAGATGATGGTACTGAGTAAGCCATTAACAATGGCTAAATTAATAAGAGCAAAACCCATGGGTTTGCTCTGCTTTGCTCTTACTCACTAGGTAAGTCTGATTTGTTTGAAACAGATCAGTTATATGGTAACTTCGTAGCAATCACATATCTAATAGTAATGTACAGGCAGCCTCTTTGTTTTTATTCATTTCTTTATTTTTAACGACAGAGTCTTCCTCTTGTCACTCAGGCTGGAATGCAATGGCGTGATTTTGGCTCACTGCAACCTCCACCTCCTGGGTTCAAGCAATTCTCCTGTCTCAGCCTCCCAAGTAGCTGGGATTACAGGCGCCCCCCCCCCCACCCCCCCGCCAAAACACCCAGCTAATTTTTGTATTTTTAGTAGAGATGGGGTTTCACCATGTAAGGCTGGTCTCGAACTCCTTACCTCAGGTGATCCACTTGCCTCAGCTTCCCAAAGTGCTGGAATTACAGGTGTGAGCCACCGCGCCCAGACCAGGTAGACTCTTTATAGTTGACTGTTCACTTCTTATAGTTGATGCTCATAAGAACTCTGAAGAACATTCCTACTTTATAGGTAAGGCAACTGAAGTTCGAATGGATTGACAAACTTATTCTCCACGTACCTCTTTCTACACCTCCCTCCCAGAAGACAGAAGGAAGAAAAAAAAGGAAGGGAGGAGGAGAGAGGGAGGGAAAAGAAATAAAATCAATCAACCCATAACATCAGAACTGGGTCTCAAGCCTAGGTCTTAGGACTCCAAAGCTGGTTCTCATCCGTCTACATAATACTTCCCTAGATGAAGACATTAGCTAATAATTGCATAATGCTAAGGCACTATTTTAAGGGCTTTACATATATTAATTCATTTAATCCACACAGCAATGCCGTGTGGTATATTATCCCCACTTTAGAGATAAGAAAATGGAGGCAAGGAAGAGTAAAGTAGCAGGCTCAGTGTCACACAGCTGGCAAGTGGCGCAGTCACAATTTGATCCCAGGTTGTCCGGTGCTGCTGGAAAACCGTGAGAAAGCAGGTGGCACTGCACCTGACCCACAGCAGGTGTCTTGTGGAGATTTCTGGTTTGTGTAACTGAAACCAAAGCACACTGAGGCTAAGACACCTTCACAAGAACTCACTACTGTAATGGAAGACAGCCAGTTGTCTATAAAGTGGGCCACACTCCCTCGTGTGCTATTTGGTCCTTCACAATCTAGCCAGGCTCTTCCCTGGACTACCTTCTATTTCTATAAGGCAGGCCAGGTTCTTTCAATTCTTCTGTACTTTTGCACATTATCTTCCTCTACTGACTGTCAGAAGAGCTCCTATTCAAGCATCGAAGCATAGTTCAGATGTTACCTCCTCCCCGTACAAGTCTTAGCTTTCTCTACCTTTCCCTGGCAAAACTAAATAGGATAAGAGCCTCTGTGTTCTCACAGCATCCCGTTCATACTTCCATTAACGTATGATCTCATCATACTCTATCACAGTCACTTATTTACACATCTCCACTAGCTCCTCCTCCAGGACGGGTACAACTCTGCAGTCTCATAACCTAGCATAGCACTTGGTGTCCAATTAAGGCTCAGTAAGCACCTGTGTCTGCTTAAACCCAATGGCTCTGACTTCTTCCACCCCTGTGAACCAGGCTGGCTCCAAATGGACAGGGACTGGTATGAGTTGTACAGGCTGTCTGGTGTTCCCTCTGTGTCCCAATACCCTCTAACTACAAAGCATTTCCATTGTGTAAGTTTGTTTTGGCTGGGCGCAGTGGCTCACACCTGTAATCCCAATGCTTTGGGAGGTCAAGGCAGGAGGATCACTTCAGGCCAAGAGTTCGAGATCCGTCTCTACAAAAAATAAATTAGCTGGGAATGGTGACATGTGCTTGTAGTCCTCAGCTACTCAGGAGGCTGAGGCAGGAGGGTCACTTGAGCCCAGGAATTTGAGGCTGTAGTGAACTACGATCATGCCACTGAACTCTAGCCTGAGTGATAGAGTGAGATCCTGTCCCTATTAAAAAATAAAAATAAAATAAAAAACTTTGTTTTCATATGAAACATTAGAATAAGTCTTACTGAAAAATCAAAGTTAGTACTCCTGACTCTAGTTAAAAGAAAGAGGAAAACATCCCTCTGCTTTTCTCCCTATGGAAAAGAAACATCAGGAGATGGGAGACTAGAAGTAATTCTATTCACCAGATAATATTCCCAGTATAAAGGATCTCCTTGTAGGGAACCCATCCAGCACGTGTTTGCTTACTCCCTTCATTTTCATTCTAGAAAGGAAGTGGAAATTAGGTCGAAGGAATTCAATAACTGCAAAATTCTCAGGGTTATAAATAGCCTCTTGCTCCACCACTCAGCAGTACTATAGCTCAATTGCAAACCATCAGAATAAGGGAGCTGTAGTTCCACATCCAGGCTCAGAGGGCCTCTTCCGGATTAAACAACTCTCCAGCTTTCTCCCTCCCACCCCTCTTTAAGCACTACAGATAAAAGGGTGATTTGGAAAAGTCAAAATGCCAAAAAATAAGAGAGAGGCACACACTGACCTGAAGTTAATTTTACTATAAGTCATAAGAATGAAAGGCCAGTTTTTCAAATATAGAGCTGGGAAAAGTAGAAAAAATAGGAACATTACTGTCTCCAATGGAGCAGTCTCTAAGTGGCTTCTAGAAGGTGTGCTTATAAAATCATCACTGTCACAGAAGGCCCCATGGAGCTTTATCAATCACCCATGCAGTGACTGCTGCTTCACGGAGCTGTATTCTGACAGCAGGGTTGGAAAACCCATCCAAGGAAGGAAGTGAAAGATGATCCCCTCCTATTAGTAAGGAATTTGGGATGAAGAATGCCAGGTTTCCAGCTCCGCTCCTTCCTCCTGTTCCTTTAGGGATAAAAATGGATGTGTGCATTATGTTCAGTTATTTTGCTTTTGATTTGGTGGAGGAGGCACGGGTAAGTTTGGTTTGTGTTTCCTGCAACAGAATGCAACCTCATCAGGAAGGCAAGTTGGGGTCACACCCACTTTCTAATCGAGAACACGATCTCAAAAAGACTTCTCCTTCTGAAATCTTCTCATCTGAGAAGTGACTCAACTTCCCTTAGTTCAGTCCACTGAATGAGGATGAGACTCTGAGGTCCAGAAAAGGGAGGATTTGACTGGCAGAGATTATGGTTCTCACGTTTACTGCTAGAAACCCTGGGAAGGACCACCATACCAACAGCAGGTGAGGTTTTCCCTTTTTGTTGAAGTGTGTTATACACAGGACTCATTCAAGCATGGTTAAAAGCCACAAACTTACATAGAGGCAAAAGTGTGGTGAGAAAGGGTATGAGGGCAGGAGAACTGTTTGGGTTTCTTCATCTTGATTCCTGTCATAAGAACTGCCTGGGTCTTCTCTTACCCTGCATAGACAACTTCTATAGTGTTCCTATACTTAAAGAATAGGGCTTAAGTAAACTCCTCAGCACAGCATTCAACTTACTCCAGGTCCACCGTGGCTCTGCGGTGGGACTGGCTTTCAAACTTGCTTTTGCAGATGCCATGTTCTCGCCAGACCACCTGCTCCCTGAAAAACCATGTTCTTCTGAGTCTGTATATTTGCTTGTGCTATTATTTCCTCCTCCTTGTCTAGCTGCCAAACTTCTACTCAACCTGCAAGGCCCAGCTAAGATAATCACTCTTCTATGTGGCTTTCCTAACCCTCTCACCTCAGCTAAAATTTACTGCATCCTCACCTGTAATCCCAGTCTTTTACACATACTTTCACGATCCTACTGATTTACAATTCTCTAAGCGCAGTCTCTTCCCTGACTACTATAGGTGTGATCTGTACACCAGCAGCAGCAGTATCCCTGGGAGTCTATAGTAATGTGGAACTGCCTCCCCAGCCCAGACCCACCCAATCAGAATCTGCCTTCAAACAATATCCTAGAGTGGTTCAAGTTCAGATACAGTCCGAGAAACAGCGGTTCTTTTTTTTTTTTTTTTTGAGATGGAGTTTCGCTCTTGTTGCCCAGGCTGGAGTGCAATGGTGCAATCTCGGCTCACCGCAACCTCCGCCTCCTGGGTTCAGGCAATTCTCCTGCCTCAGCCTCCTGAGTAGCTGGGATTACAGGCACACACCACCATGCCCAGCTAATTTTTAGTATTTTTAGTAGAGACGGGGTTTCACCATGTTGACCAGGATGGTCTCGATCTCTTGACCTTGTGATCCACCCGCCTCGGCCTCCCAAAGTGCTGGGATTACAGGCTTGAGCCACCGCGCCCAGCCAAAACAGCGGTTCTTAACTCTGGTTGTGCATCATCAATGCACACCCCAGGGCATTTAGAAACTCCCCGATGATTTTAACAGGTGGCCAGGGTGGACCCACACTCCAGGAGAGTTGACAACCTGAGAGCAAAGACTCATGAAGCCTGAGTCTATTCCCCCACCTACTCTTCCCCCCAGTTTGCAGCACACTGTCTGGCACACAGCTGTGTCCCTAGAATTCCACAGTAAAATTCCCTCCAGGGTGCCTCCAGACCTAACTGCCATTAAAAGAGAGTGAAAACACTACTGACTGAGGATTATTAATTGCCTAGAACTTTTCAAATCCCTAACTACAATAACTGAGGAGATTAATTTACAAAAAGTCAAGTGTTTACAAACCACTTGCCTCAGTTTTTGGAAATGAGAGGAAACAGAAACTGAGATGGAAAATACAGATGAACTTCGGAATGAAACTTTAGAAAACTGTGGCTGCATAAGGAGATGGAGCTTGGGTAGGGAGGGAGTGTGGTGTGCTGAGAGGAGTCCTGGGTTATGACTAAAATCTTGGGTTGTGAACTCCTTCAGTATCAACCAGAACAGCACAGCATTGTTCTCAGCGTAAAATCAGGCCAAGCCCTTTCATTATATAAATAAGGGAACTTAAGTCCGGAGAAGCTGGCAAGGCCATGCCACCAGTTAGGGACAAAAGAAGGCCTAGGCCCCCCACTTCTGGTTTACTCTCTTCCTGAAGCACAGCTCTACCACAAGCACAAGCCTTTCCGGACCTTGGGTCCTGATCTACACGGAGGGCTGGACTAGATGTTTTTGAGGTCTCTTCCAACTTTGGCCTGCTAGTGAGACAGTGTAGCTTAACAGGAGCTGTGATCTGGAGTGGGAAAGCCTGAACTTGGCTCCTGGCACTGACAATTTCCTTACCTGTAAAATGGGGATTATCATCAACCTACTCCGTAAAGTTGTTGTGAACATTAAGTGGGATAATAAAGCAGTAAGCATAATAGCAGAATTCTAACTATGTGAACTTCGAAGAAATTGCAAAAGCTCTGTGACCACGTTTCCCCAGCCCTACCAGCTAGGCGGGCATATTGTATATTGTTGACAAAATTACAGAGCATATGTGAAGGCAGTCCAGGAGGAAAGTCAATATAAAAGGCAAAGCATTTGTTGGTGTTCCGCTATTATCGTTATTACTACTTCCTAGTGGAAGAACTTTGGAAAACGTTATGATCAGTTCCAAAGCAGCAGCCAGTACAATGCTTGGCATATAAGAAGTTCTCGACAAATCTTTTGTAGTGACTCACATTAAACCAACATGCACAATAGGGTTATAAATTCGAATGTCTTAAGCAGCCAAGCAGGTAAGTAAATAAATCAAGCAGCCTCCATATAGGGTCTGTAACACTGTGTAGTACCACCTTGCCTAGAGGAGTTTAAATCCAACATTTTAGAAACACATCACGCAGCTTGGCCAAGAGAGCCGCTTTGCAGTCTCTGACCCATACTGATTCTGGTTCTTCATTACACCACGTGATGCCTCACACCACATTACACCTCCTAGTCATTTTATGTGATCCAGTCTTGTCTTTGCAAGTAGACCTGAAGCGTCCTGAAGATGAAGGCTATGACATACACTGCCCAATCACCACAAATGGCCTAGAACAGTGCTCATGACATGGTAGCTACTCAGTGAGCAATTGCTGAACTGGGGTTGTAGGTCAGGTGCTGTGGCTCACGCCTGTAATCCCAGCACTTTGGGAGGCAGAGGCAGGCAGATCCCTTGAGGTCAAGAGTTCAATACCAGCCTGGCCAACATGGTGAAACCCCATCTCTACTAAATATACAAAAATTAACCAGGCACGGTGGCATGCACCTGTAATCCCAGCTACTCGGGAGGCTGAGGCACAAGAATCACTTGAACCCAGGAGGCGGAGGTTGCAATGAGTAGAGATCGCACCACTGCACTCCAGCCAGGGCAACAGAGCAAGACTCTGTCTCAAAAAACAAACAAAAAAAAACAAAAAAAAGAGAAAGGCCAGGCTGTAAACTGAACCCTAGTATTCCCAGCACCTCTGAGATGCTGCATGGTATGCATGTTTTTCTACCCAGGTCCTGGGACCAGACTTAGTACGGGCTGGGCTGAGGTATGGTGACTGGGTCAAAGAACTTGCCTTGCAGGGTTTCTTTCAACTGCATCAAATATGCTTGCTGCTGAGCCACCTTGGCAGGTGGTGCTGCTACATCTGGACACATTATCTCAGCACAGAACAAGCTAGAATATGCTGTACACTGAAGTTTGTAAAGAAGTTTGGTCCCTAATTCCTGTACCCTCTGACTTCCTTTGCACCTCCTAGAGTCAGTATGAGGTCTATAGAAAGACCAGACTGGGCCAGGTGTGGTGGCTAACGCCTGTAATCCCAGCACTTTGGGAGGCCAAGGTGGGAAGATCACCTGAGGTCCAGAGTTCGAGACCAGCCTGACCAACATGGATAAATCGTCTTTACTAAAAATACAAGATTGGTTGGGTGTAGTGGCACATGCCTGTCATCCTAGTTACTCTGGAGGCCGAGGCAGGAGAATCGCTTGAACCTGGGAGGCAGGGCTGGGATCCCACCATTTGCACTCTAGCCTGGGCAACAGAGCAACATTGTGTCTTAAAGGAAAAAAAAGAAAGAAAAGATAGACAGACCAGACTGAAGATTAACAGATAGAGGTCCTAATCCTGCCTCTTCCATTGACAAACTCTAGAATTATCCCTGGCAGATAACCTCTTTGTGGAGCTTCACTATTTGTATCAGTAAAGTGCAGATAACAACAGTTATCTCAAAAGACTCTAGAGGGTATATAAAGTATGTAATGCTGTACAGCCCAATACCGCAATCCCTGGCCCCAAGTGGCTACTAGGCACTTGAATAGTGGCACAGGCTGCCCTCGGGTAAATTACAAGCCAGGTTTCAAAAACTTAGGACAAAAAACAAGAATGTAAAATATCCCATTAATAATGTTTTTTATTATGTTAATATAATTTTGGAATATATTGTGTTAAATATATTATTCAAGTTATTTTCAACTGTTTCTTTCATTTTTTAATGTGGCTACTAGAAAATCTGAAATTATATCTATAACTCACATTACATTTCTATTAGACAGCAGCATCATTCTAACATAGAGCCTGGCACACAGAAAGCATTCCAAAAGTCAGTTTCCTTCCCCTACAGGTAGATATTAATGACCACGATTTGCATCCCCTACCTCTTGCCAAATTCAAACCCTGCATTTATTTATTTAGTAAATATTAATAGTGCTTGGCCCTGTGTGAGATGCTAGAGATAAAATAGGAAGCAAAACCAGACACTGTCTTCTTCGTGGACCTTACAATCTGGTGGCATGGACAGAGAAATACCAATACTTTTGTAAAGAAATGTAAAACTGCAGTTGTGAAAGTGTTGTGAAGGACAAGTACCCAGGCTGATAAAGTGGGGTATTGGTCGAAGAGTCAGGGACAGGGATGCCTGCCCTGCGGAAGCGATGCTTAAGTGGAGATTTGAAGAACTGAAGAAGAGTTTAAAGACTAAGCCGGGGAAGGAAGGGCAGCCCAGGGAGGAGGAACACTAAATAAAAGGCACCGAGGAAGGCTGGAGCTTGGGATGTAAAAGGAACAGAAAGAGGCCAGTGTGGGGAGAGCACTGAGCAAGCGGGAGGAATAGTCAGACTTGGGAGAGGTCCGCAGGACCAGATGTCCAGGGCCTGGGTCAGGTTCTGGGTCTGACCCTACAAAGGGGTGGGAAGCTGGCCAGTTTCATGCCCGAAATATCCAGATCTGCTCTGGATTTCGAAAAGATTTCTCGGCCTGGTGCGGTAGCTCACGCCTGTAATCCCAGCACTTTGGAAGGCCGAAGCAGGCGGATCACCTGAGGTCAGGAAGTCGAGACCAGCCTAACACAGTGAAACCCTGTCTCTACTAAAAACACAAACATCTTTGGGTGCGTGGGCGTGGTGGCACGCACCCGTAGTCCCAGCTACTTGGGAGGCTGAGGCAGGAGTATCGCTGGAACCTGGGAGGCAGAAGTTGCAGTGAGCCGAGATCGTGCCACTGCCCTCCAGCCTGGGCGGCGGCAGAGCAAGACTCGCTCTCAAAAAGGTTTCAAAAAAAAAAAAAAAGAAAGAAAGAAAAGAAAGAAAAGGTTTCTCCGGGCACGGTGCAAGGCCGACAAGAGAGCGGCCCCTGTGCCTGCGGGCAGACCACTTAGGACACTGTAACTGCCCAGGCAGGAAGCAAGAGGGGCCTGAACTGAAGGGTGAGCGCTGGGCATGCAAAGTACAAGCACCTGGGGGCTACTGAGCCGGCAGGATCCACGGGGCGGGCTGGTGGACCCGGGCAGCGCGGTCCCCGTCGCAGGGGACCCCGGGCTTCGGACTCGTGCGGGCCCGCCCCGAGCGCTCTCCGGCTCCTTCCCAGCCCTCTCCGTGCCCTCCCTCCCCGATCCTCCCACCCAACGTCTCCCTCCTTCTCCCTCCGACCGCTGCCCGGCTCAGCCAGCCCCCGCGCCGGACGGCCTGGCCCGCCCTCTTCCGCCACGCGACGTCCCTTCTGGGTCCAGGACCCCGTCTCTCCTCCCGTCCGGAGGCCCCTGTTGGGCCGCGACCCCTCGGGGGCCTGACGAACCGGCTGGGTCCAGCCCAGGCCCACCCTCTCAGTGCCTCAGCCTCCGGGGCACATGCAGACCGCCGTGCTCGGTCCGGCCCGTCTTCCCTGCGTCTCTCGGGCCGGGACCCTCTCCCTCGCCTGCCGCGCCCCGGTCCCCGGCGCTTCCCTAACTCACCAGCTCGTAGACCTAGGCCCAGCTCCCGCTCCCGGGTCTCGCCTCTGCGGCTCCAGCAGCCTCCGCCCGCCCCGCCTTCTTGGGACCCCGCCCCGCTCAGGCCGGGCCGTGCTCCTATTGCTCCATCTCGCCGTCACGCTGAACTTTCTTTCTTTAATTGGGTTGCTTGTCTGTCACTCAAGAAGGGGCGGGAGCAGCTGCTGGTAGAGAGGAAAAACGCCGGCCGTCCCCGCCCCCCTAACAGAGGCCTCTTAAAGAAACAGGACGCCTTTCCCCCGCCGGCTACAGAATCTGGAGGAATGTGATTTTCCAGCAAACCCAAGAGGCAGCTTTCTTTTTCCTCCGGAAACTTTTTTTTTTCTTTTTGGTATGCAGTCCTAGAGTGAAGGAAAAGGCTTTGGTTCCCTGTGTCAAATCATAGGTTGTGAGCTGTAAGCGGTCCTCTGGTGGCACTCCGCCCTGTGCCCAGAGGGGACTTACCGCACACTCAACAGTGGGGATCGCTGTGGTTTGGGGAACTGAGTGGGAGGTGACAGTCGTGTCAGAGGCTGTGAGCAGCTGCGCTGCTCACCACCGAGTTGGAGCTAATTATACCGGCACCCAGGGCTGACCGTGGGCGCTGAGCAGAGGCAGAAGGGTACAACTCAGCTGTGCTGTTGGAAGGGATCCGTGGGAGGTGGCATTCGTCACTGCACCTGCGGATCGGAACAAGGCCGGGCACCGCGCCAAGGACTCACTCCTGCTGTCTCCCTTCAGGCTCACAGCAGCCCTGCAATGGAGGGAGCGTCCTGATCCCTTCGTTGCAGATGAGGAAACTGAGGCTCAGAGAGGGTCCGAGATGTTACAGCTGGTGAGGGGCAGAGCAAGACGCCAACTCCTGCCTGTCGGATTCCAAAGTTTATACTTTAATCATTCGTCTAGTAGATTCTTACAACAATCCTGGGACTGTGTATTCAGCTGTCCCTTTGCAGATAAAGAAACTGATACTCGGCCAGGCACGGTGGATCACACCGGTAATCCCAGTACTTTGGGAGGCCAAGGCGGGCAGATCACGAGGTCAGGAATTTGAGACCAGCCTGACCAACATAGTGAAACCCCGTCTCTACTAAAAGTACAAAAATTAGCCAGCATGGTGGCGCGCGCCTGTAATCCCAGCTACTCAGGAGACTGAGGCAGGAGAATCGCCTGAAACTGGAAGAGGGAGGCTGCAGTGAGCTGAGATCGTGCCGCTGCACTCTAGCCTGGGCAACAGAGAGAGACTCTGTCTCAAAAAAAAAAAAAAAAAAAAAAAAAAAAGAGCTGACATTGCTAAAGCCCTAGCAGGGGTAACTTTTTCTCCTTCTCACTGGCTGGCCCCAGCCTTGACCTTGTGATGATGGTGATGTGTTAGAGGGCAGAGCCACAGTACAAAAGTTGCCAAATGCTACCTGCCGACTTGGGACACTCATTTCATACTCTTATGTGAAAGAGAAATGATCTTTTCCGTTCCTTTTATTACTAACTTTGATAGCAGGGAGGGCTGTTAGAGCAAACCCTGCACTCAAACGTTTAACACTGAGGACGAAAGCCTTCAATTTTGTACCCTGGGTGCCTCACGTTGTTTCATCCTAGTCCTGGCCCTGCTTAATACACATTTATCCAAAGCATGAATCACTCACTTTAGCTTTACAAGACTGTGTCATTTTTCCCCCCTGATATTGCCAGTGCAGGTTCTTTGATTGCAAGTCTTAGGAATCAATTCTGGCTAACTTTACCCAAAAAGGATGTTATTGGCAGGCTAGTGTCTAACTCACTGAGGTAACAGGAAGCTGGAGAATCAGGCTTAGAAAAGAACAGAAAGCCGAGACGCTTTGAGAGTTTAGGCAGGCAAGTGAATCAATTCCATGTTTTTCTCCCCTTTCTTGACCAGAGCTTTCTTTGATGAGTCAAAGCGCCTGGAGCAAGGGTTCGATTGGCTGAGCTCTGGTAACACATCCACACTTTAGAAAACAAGGGCAGGCACCTTGATTGACAGCTCCACCAAGACTGCACAGGAGTGCAGAGTTCCAGATCCCTCTTCTCCACCTCAGCTGCTCCCACTGGGCAACTAAGTTCAGGTGCCCTGTTTTCAGGCTGGGATCAAATAGGAGGAGTATCTGCAGCTGAATGTCATGATTACACAGATGCAATTGTGTCTGGCACATGGGACAGCAAGGTTGAGATTCTGAGCTTTGTAACCTTATAGACCTTTGTGTTATTTACCAGCTGTGTGTCCCTGGGTAAGTTACTAGATCTCTCTGAGCCTGTCTCCTCCTGTGTACAATGGGGAGAATAGCAATACCAGCCTTAATGGATTGTTGTGAGAAGTGAGATCACTGTAAATGTAGAACACTTAGCAGAATGTCTGCATGTAAGTGCTCAATAATTACAAATTACAAAATTGTAAAATTATAGTAGGCCTTCCATAAGTACTTATTGTGTGAATGAATTATCTACCCCTCTTAGTTCTCTAAACCAGGTATCCCCAAACTTTTTACACAGGGGGCCAGTTCACTGTCCCTCAGACCATTGGAGGGCCGCCACATACTGTGCTCCTCTCACTGACCACCAATGAAAGAGGTGCCCCTTCCTGAAGTGCGGTGGGGGGCCGGATAAATGGCCTCAGGGGGCCGCATGCGGCCCTCGGGGCTGTAGTTTGGGGACGCCTGCTCTAAACCATTTGACTTTTTTTTTTTTTTTTTTCCTTTTTTGAGACAGAGTCTCTCTGTCATCCAGGCTGGAGTGCAGTGGCACGATATTGGTTCGCTGCAACCTCCGCCTCCCAGGTTCAAGTGATTCTCCTGCCTCAGACTCCCAAGTAGCTGGGACTACAGGTGTGTACCACCACGCTTGGCTAATTTTTGTATTTTTAATAGAGACAGGGTTTCACCATATTGGCCAGGCTGGTCTCAAACTCCTGACCTCAAGTGATCTGCCTCCCTCAGCCTCCCAAAGTGCTGGGATTACAGGCTTGAGCTACCATGCCCGGCCAATATGGCCCATCTTTAGAGTGGTGGGCAGCTTAGAAACAAAATCTTTACAATGGTCTGCAAGATCCTAGATGATCTGGCACTTTACTTCTTATATTCGATCTATTCCTGCTCTCCCGGTAACTTACTGTTTGTGTCTCCCATGCTAATTTCCCGTTCTTTTCATCTCTGTGCTTTTGCACTTACGCTTTCCTCTCTTGGAATGCTCTTCTCCTCCTCATCACGTGGCTTCCGTCTTCACTTTTTCAGGCTACCCTGTGTTATCTCCTCCTCCAAGCCTTCCCTGACAACTCTGTCTCCTATCATCCAGCCCCTCCATCCCTCTATTCCCTCAACCTGCTCTAATCTTCTCCCTAGCACTGCATGTCATCGTAATATTTTGTTTGGTTTTATGACTTGCACAACAGTTGTAAGCTCCATGATGGCAAAGATTTGCCTGTCTTGTTCATAGCTGTATCTCTGCTACCTAGAACATATCTATTCCAGTGCATAACATGGGTCAATATCTTATTTTGACCATGTAAAATAATGGTTGCATCACTGAATAAACAAAAATGATCTATGGGTAAATGGAAAGTCTCTATGAACTTCATTTATACTTAAATGTTTCTAAACACAGATTAATCATGACCCTTCTCACATGGTATTATTGTCAAATACAATCCCTGCCATCACACCGAAAGGCTTTTCTTATTTTTTTGAGATGGAGTCTTGCTCTGCTGCCTACGGTGAAGTGCAGTGGTGCAATCTTGGCTCACTGCAACTTCTACCCCATGGGTTCAAGCGATTTTCCCACCGCAGCCTCCTGAGTAGCTGGGTTTACAGACATCTGCTGCCATGCCTAGCTAATTTTTTATCTTTTATTTTTATTAGAGATGGGGCTTCACCATGTTGGCCAGACAGGTCTCAAACTCCTGACCTCAACTGATCTGCCCACCTCAGCCTCGCAAAGTGCTGGGATTACAGGCATGAGCCACCACACCCATCCCAAAAGGATTTTCACATGGTAGCTCATAAATCTCAAAACCTTCATTTATCTGCGAAAAGAAATAGAACTAGCATTTATCATGGTTTTACTATGTGCCAAGAGTTACACTGGAGGCTGTTACACACACTATCACACTTAAAACTGTCAACTTTCTGTGGCATATTAGTGTGCCCATTTTGCAGATGTGAAAGATTGAGGATTAGAGATGTGAAAAGCTTGTGAAGGCACCACAGCCTGGGTGGTACCCAGTCAGTCTGACTTCAAAGCACACGTCTTTCTCTTTATACTACTCAGTGGAAACAAGATTCCACTGGCCATTTCATCCTTCATTCTTTTTTCACACTTATTAATTCTGGATATAGATGAGACAATGTATTAAGGTCTTTACATGATTTATCTCATTTGATCCTCATGTTTCTATGAAGCACATACTGCTATCACCGTTATTTTACAAACGAGGAAACTGAGGCACAGCGACTTTAGACATTTGCCCTCGGTTACCTGGTTGAGTGGTAGCGCCAGTAGTTAAACCCAGCTCTATTTAATTTCAAGGCCTCCGTCTTTTCCACAATAGCGCGCTGTCTCCCTCGAGACCACTCCTGCCTCAGATAGAAAGAGGAGAAAAATGGCTAAAACAGGCGAATAAAGTATCATTAAGAAAATTCATGGTGACTTGGTTCTTGAAACGGGAAGCAAAAGGGCAGGAGGCAGACAGCCAGTCTAGCACCAGTGCTTGCAGGCTAGGGGTTCACATAACTCACGATAACTTAATTTGCGAAGACCGTTCTTCCAGGAACTGGGGGGGTTTTGGTGTATTCGTGTGAGTGGAGCCCAGGAAGGGGCCGGACTTTCTTGGTGAGCTGAGGCTGCCAGCCCTGGGAGGGCGTGCTCAAGCCACCTGCGGGAGAACAGCGCCCTCTCCTGGCATCGGAAGCCACCTTCCAACATCTAGCCAGGATGTGGGCGTGTGGGTGTGGGTGGGTGTGGGTGTGGGTGTGGGGGGGTGTGGGTGTGGGGGGGTGTGGGTTTTGGGGGGGGGCACTGGCAAAGCAATGAGATTTCAAGATTTTCTTTTCTTTTCTTTTTTTGAGACAGGGTCTCGCTCTGTGGCCCAGGCTGGAGTGCAGTGGTGTGATCATGGCTCACTAGAGCCTTGACCTCCTGGGCTCAAGCAATTCTCCTGTCTCAGCCTCCGGAGTACCCAGGCGCACGCCACCATGCCTGGGTAATTTTAAAGGTTTTTTTGTAGACATGGGGGGAGGGTCTCATTATGTTGTCCAGGCTGGTCTTGAACTCCTGGGTTCAAGTGATCCTCCTGCCTTGGCCTCCCAAAGTTTTGGGATTACAGGCATGAGCCACTGCTGCTGGCTGAGATTTGCAAAATTTCTAATGCGCACAGTAAATAAAAATAACAGCTGCCACTTAGCAATACATTATTGGGGTGGGGAGCAGGGGCTCTTTTAAGGGTTTTACATTAATTTACTCCTAGGGATTTTACATACTGCATTTAATTTAACCTTTATCCCAACCCCCTGAATTAGGAATTACTGTTATGACTTCTATTTTTCACATGAGGAAGCTGACAGAGAGATTAGGTCATTTGCTGTACCTCTATTAAGTGGCAGATCTGGAGCTTGAACAAGTGGACTCTGACCTTCCAGGTCTGTGCCCTGGAAACGACCACATTCCCCTGCTTTGCTGCTGGAGTGCCCCTGGGCAAGTCTCCTTGTACAGAGCCTGACTCAGAGCAGACACACAGAAAGGAGTCAGTGCTTCTGAGAATGTAACCAGGCTGAGCTGGTGATGAGTTAGCTGCTTTTTGTTTCCAAGCTCAGGGAGGCTGTAGACGTGCTGGGTGGCTGCCCTTAGAACCCCGTGCATCTGTCTGAACCAGAGATAAGCCCCCAGCCATTGCTCAGCTTGGCCCCCCAGTATCTGCCTGTCCAACAGCAACGACATTACCATAGTACAACATTTTGTTTGGGTATGACAAAGCAGACAGTCCTAATGAACGATGCAAAACATTTAGCACCCAGGGAAGCACCAGTATTGACAGATGACAACAGACAGCACCCCCCGCCCCACCCCACAGGGTCCCAGGAGACAGTCCCTCTGCCTCCCCTACTGTATAGCCAAGGCTTTGTCCCTTTAACTGAATGGAATGTGGGCAGATGAGGGGATTGGAGGTGGAAGATGAGGTCAGGGCTGCTGGGGAAGTGGTTTGAGGCAGCTACTATTTACCAACGAATATGGAAGCATTTTGATATTTTAACAGTTGGTGTGGCTATGCTGGCTGAATACTGCCATCCATCCTGTGGGTCCTGGGGTAACAGTAGGAACTAACTCATGGGCCTGGTGCAGGGGTTACATGAGGAAAAGCAAATAAAGGTCCTGCTTCTACTTCAGAGAAGGTATTCAGTCAATGAGCGTTGGTCTTAATGGCCTGAACAGGTGTGGGGTGGGGGTTGTTGGGGGGCGGAGAATGAGCTAGTCTTGCTGACTCCAGGCCCCGTCTCACCATCCATTGCTTCCATCGTCTTCAATTCTAGCTGGGACCTGGAACCTAGAGCCTGGGGCAGGTTGGGGGTCCCTTAACTGGTCTATGGTCACTTTGCTTCACCAGACACCTCCCTGAGTTTTATAGAACTGACTTATTTTGTCTAGAGCAGTTGCCCATTCATTGAGAAACTGAGGCAGCCAAGATAGAGGAAGTGAGGGCCTGGCTGCAGAGCGCCAGTTGCGGGAAGCGACCATGTGGCGAGGCTCTGGCTTCTCCAGGAAGACCTTAACACGTGAGCATCTGTCTGTGCTTTCCACAAACGTCTGTTGAGTGCTCGGAGTCTGCTAGCTAGCGGCTGTATGTTAGTGATCAAAACAAACATGGTCCCTGTTCTCCTGGCATTCACAGTGACACAGGGGAGACAGGCGGCATATAAACAAGCGAACAAATCTGTCAATGTAGTTATAAACTGTGATAAATGTCATAGGAAAATGATTAGGCTCACCTCCCCGCATTCCAGCAATCAAAGCAGGAGGAGAGCGTCGTCACGGAGTTCATCTCTGTGGAGGTGATGATTCCACTGAGACCTGATAGATGAAGAGGCGTTTTCCAGGTAAGGAGTAAAGGGTGGGGTGTTCCAGGTAGAAGGAACAGCACAAAAAATGACTTCACCTGGGTGGTTGGATTACAAAAGCAGAGGGGAGAGAAGAGAAGAGAGAGAGAGGAGAGGGGAGGGGAGGGGAGGAGAGGAGAGAGAAGGGTTAAGGAGAAGACAGCTACTGAGGGCCTTGTTAGCCCCGCAGTGAAGTTTAGTTTTATTCTACGTATAACAGGAATCCATCGGAAGGTTGTAAACAGGGGAATGACAAAAGCTGATATAAGTTTTGAAAAAGATCCAGTTGGTTGCTGTGACCAGACTGTGTTGAGACTAGCTTGTGGAATACGAAGATGGAAGCAAGAAGTCCAAGTGAAATGCGAATATTAAAAAGCCCCCGCCCTCGTAGGAAAAGATTTCTTGTTCTATGGCCTTAGTAATAAGTCACCACCAGAAGTGGTCTTAAACCTGATAGGCTGATGGCGGCTCATCTCACAATCCGCGTCTGAAACCAACCAATCAGTGATAGTATGTGCTTCGAAAATCAGCCAAGTGGCAGCAGATTCCCTGCATTGAGTGTTTCTCAGGCTGGTGTCACCCCTCTCTCTGCTTAGAAACCAACCTCATCCCAAAACAAATTCTTCCCCAAACCTGTATAAGATTAACAGTTTGCTTTGCTCGTCCGGGCTATGCCTGACCATCAAAGGGCTCCTGTGCTCAAAGAAGCAAGAAATGCAGCTGGTTGCAGACGCTAATGGGTGGTTTTATCCTCCAGTGGAGGTTGCCTTAGGTTGATCAGGCTGCTACAACAAAACACCTAGACTCGTGGCTTATAAACAAAACGTATTTATTTCTCACAGTTTTGGGGGCTGGGAAGTCCAAGATCAAAGTGTCATCAGATTTAATATCTAATGAGGGCTACCATATTGGTTCACAGAAGCCCATCTTCTTACTGTCCCCTCACATGGCAGAAGGGGAAAGGAGTTCTCTGGAGTCTCTTTTATAAGGGCACCAATCCCATTCTTGAAGACTCCACATTCATGACCTAATCACCTCCTAAAGGCCCCAGTCGAAATACAATCACACTGGGGATTAGTTTTCAACATATGAATGGGTGGGGGGGACAAGGGCGCAGGGAGCAGCTATTCAGTCTATAGCAGAGGTCTTCACAGTCATTCAGGGTATCAATAGTGATGGTCTGTTCTCTTGTCCCTGCTGAGGATGTCGTCCTGGGGTTTATTCTCTGACCCTCCCTGGGCCAGGCACCTGCAGCTGACAAAGGCTTTTCTGAAGGACGTTTATCTTTCTTTGAAGATTTTATGTCTTTATTTAGGTTCTTGTCTCAGGGGATGTTCCGCTCCTTCAAGGGAATGTGTTAATGGGGCTGAGTCAGGAGAGAGAAACCACACCAGTTCTTTGAACAGACAGAAGTCAATATAAAGAAATTGTTTATCCACATCCTCTCCAGCATCTGTTGTCTCCGGATTTTTTAATGATCGCCATTCTGACTGGCATGAGATGGTATCTCAATGTAGTTTTGATTTGCGTTTCTCTGATGACCAGTGGTGATGAGCATTTTTTCATACGTTTTTTTTTGCCTCATGTATGTCTTCTTTTGTAAAGTGTCTGTTCATGTCCTTTGCCCACTTTTGAATGGGCTTGTTTGTTTTTTTTCTTGTAAACCTGTTTTAGTTCTTTGTAAATTCTGGATATCAGCCCTTTGTCAGATGAGTAAACTGCAAAAATTTTTTCCCATTCTGTTGGTTGCCGATTCACTCCAGATATAGGTGATGGGGAGGAAGGCAGCAAATCACACTGCCACGAGTGTATCTATGCAACAATCTTGCATGTTCTTCATGTGTACCCCAAAACCTAAAATGCAATAAAAAATAAATAAATAAAAATTTTTTTAAAAAAGAACTATTAACTGGGTATAAAGTTGTTAAGTAGGTCCCTGGAAAGGATCAAAAGAACTCTTAGGTCTCATGGGGGTAGCAACTGCAGGAAGCATCTGCCACCTCTAGGACTGAAAGGAACAAAGGAAAGACATTGGAATTATGAAGACAGAAACTGGTCTGCAAGTTTTGAAGAAACCTGCAAACTGGACTCAGCTGGTGTTGCAAGAAGACACTGCACTGCTGTTGCCAAGGTGAATAAGAGATGCTCAAAAGAATTCCACAAAAAGCAAACAGGAAAGAGCCAGTCCCTTTCCTCTTCTAGACTTGTAGCCCCTCGAGCACCCCCATTGGCAGAGACTGAGAGCTGCTGGTGAAGCAGAAGTGCAGCTTTCCTGAATTCCAGCTCCAGCACCACAGAGCAGGGTGTGGAAAGGCGGGTTTGGAGCTGAGTCGGCAGCTTCAACACTGGAACAGGGGACATCAGATTTCTCTATTTCCATCCCACTTTTACAAAGCATTTAATAATCAGAGGTCAGCCTCATTTCTAAGATTTGGGGAAGACGCCTGATTGTCACCTCATGTGCTTCTCTTAATAATATTTGTTGTTTATAAGCCATGCTTTCCATTTGGTTGTGGGAGCAGATGCATGTACCATCAGCTGATTCTTAGCAATATGTGATGCTTTTGATGAATGAAGGGCCGGGGAGGTGGTGGAATGTGGGGACATGTGGGGACAGTTCAGCCTGAATGATTCTAATCCTTGGAAGTGGCACAATGCATTTGTACTAGGCATTGAAGGATGAGTGATGAGTAGAATTCCAACTGAGTTGACAAGAGTCACTGTAAGGCTCATTGTACAGAAGAAGAAACTGAGGCCCAGAGAGTTTGTTTCTGGAGTCAGAAAGAACCATGTCCATCCATCCGACTGCTTAGCCTGGAGTCCTAAACCACCGCCTTGTTTAGGACTCTCACAGCTTGCAATTTCTTCAGGTTTATCATCCTATAAAACTGGAATAATGACACTTGCCTTTTGGGGTGGTGGTAAGGGTTAACTGGCGCCATATATTACAAACATAAAGCCATTTTGGGAGACAGATGCTGGGCACATTTCCACTCCCACTCACCAGCCTTGCTACTTGCAGTTCAAATTCGTGCCTCAGCAAAGTTATAAATCAGTCCATGTCATAGATCTGGAGGTGGGAGGGGTGGTGGTGTTCTTACATAGTTGAAACCAGGAACATAAAATCCTTGAATGTCATTATCTCAGTAAATGCTAATAATAAGGATAATGATAATAATGGTAATACTCTTCCACTTAATGAATACCTACTATGTATGTGCCAGGTCTTTTACATATATTACAGTTTTGCCTATTCGGCAAATAGGTATTTAGTGTACAATACACGCCTGGCGTTATGTTAACGCTAATTGCCATAATGAAACTGAGTGGTAGGGCTTATCATTCCTGTTTAACAGATGATGAGGTTGAGACTCAAGCCTCTGGCCTCTTTTCTCACCTGTATAACAGGGATAATCATAATCCCACCTCTAGGATGCATCAGGGATTATAGTTCATATAGCATATTGCCTGGGACATAAGCAGATACTCAGTACACGCTTGTTACTTAATAGATTACCACTACTATTGCTGCTAATGCAACCACTGCTCAGGGGCACGGAGCTAGCAATTGGCCTATCTGACTCCTCAGCCTCTGCTCTGTCCCCTCTGCCTTGCTCTTTATGCTAAGTCAGTCTTTCTACTGTGGCTGCCTTCCCACAAAGGCAGGCCTGGCTTTCCTGTAAATTCTTTTGGAAAGAAAAGGAGGAGCAGCCAGAGGACACCAAGTCACAGCAGAAACACAGCTGTTTTGAAACAGAGGAGGGTCCCAGTAGTAGCTATTACCATTTTTTTCTCATAAAAGTGATAGATGGATGATTGGGTCAAGATAGCAGATGGAACACATAACAGCAGCGTCACCCCACCTCTAAATATCTAGACATAACGGAAATGTGTGTGTGTGTTCTGAAACCATAGGAAAATCAGGAAGACATGCCTCCAGTGGTTTAGAAACCACAAAAAATGAAACTAAAGAGAAGTAAAAACAGCCTAAAACACTCCAAGGCAGTAAATAACGGGTGTCATTCCAAGGGTAGCTGGTAGATACCCAGAGCCGAGAGGAGGGCGAGATAGGGGATTGATGTGGAGTGGTGCAATAGAAGCAGTCAGGCATGGTGACCAGCTCCCCTCAATCCACCCTGCTTTGGCTAAATAGTAAGTTACATAAGTGTCTCCCCACAGATGACAGCAATAAGTCTGAACGCAAATACTGTATCCCGGGTGAATGGGTTGAGAAACGGAGGTCTCCAAGTTCAGAAAATAAATTTATACTACTATCCCTGGAGTTAGACTGTGGTGAACAGAGAAAGCACTTTCAGATAGGCTGACAAGAAATTTTAAACTTCAAAATAAAAACATAGACAAGAGTCACCAGGTATTTGGGAAACCCAGCACATGAAATGGTAACATCAAAAGCGACAAACCAAAGAACTTACACTTGAGGAAATAAAGAGAGCAAATAGAACCAGTCCATGGAATAAGTATTATTATATATCTTGGACAAATGGCAGAGCCTACTGCATTTACTTTTTTAAAAATTAAAAATGCATCGAGGTTTTATAAATTTAAAAATTTTATTCTTGAAATAAAAATCTCAGCAAATGGGTTGAATAGCAAAATGGATTGGAGGGTAAATCAGTGAACCAGACTATCAATGCTAAGCAGTTCTCTCAGAATGCAGTACCAAACAATAAATAGATGGAAAGAATGAACAAAGTGTTATGAGACACGAACGACAGATGTAAAAGTTCCACTATCTGCTTTATGTGAATTCGAGGAGAGACGAAAATTAGGGAAGAAGAGTGCGTAAAACAAGGCAAAGATTTCAGATAATTTCTTAGAAATTAGAAATACTCATATTGAGAGGAACCAGTGAATATTTACAGGATGAATGTGAAGAGACTGACATCTAAGTAAACCATGATGAAATTTCAGCACACTAAGGATAAGGAGGAAACTGTTTTCGGAGTGAAAAAAATTATGCAGGATGGAATAAGATTGATACCAGACTTTCCATCTACAACATGGTGAGAAAACAGAATAACACCTTTAAAGTTTTCTGGTGAAAATACTTGTGAACTTACGATTCTTGTTAAAATGAACTAAATATGGCCTGAGAAGGACTCAGTACTTCTGTATTTGAGTCCTTGTGAACTAACCATAACCTAACTTGATAGAAAGATTGAAAACCTACCTTAAGAGTATGCATCTGTAACAGTAGCTGAGCCTTGGCCAATCCCAGCAGCCACCCTTCAATCACTCATACACTGCTGAGTGTCCAAACTCTGCTCAAATAAGGCAAATGCCAACCTGTAACCGACCCAGCTGTTTCTTTACCTCACTTCCGATTTCTGTGGGTCACTTTCTTTTTCTTTTTCTTTTTTTTTTTTTGTCTATAAATTTGCTCTGACCAGGAGGCATCCCTGAAGTCTCTCTGAATCTGCTGTGGTTCCGGAGGCCACCTGACTTGTGAAGTTTTTTTTTCTTGCTCCATTAAGTATAATTTGAAGTGGTTTTTTTTTTTTTTTTAAAACATTCTTTAACCAGCCAAACTGCAAGCAAATGTGAGGGCATCATAAAGACATTTTAAGACACAAAAACAGATTCAAAAACTAGCCTTTCTCAACAGGGTACCATTGGCATTTAGGGTGGAACAATTCTTCATTGTGTAAGACTGATCCACACGTTGCAGGTGGCTTAGTGTCCTTGACCATCATCCATTAAAGGCCAGTAGCATTTCTCCTTCCTGTGACAATACACAACAGCCCCACAATTGGAGGGGGTGCTGTATCATCTCTGGTTGAGAAACCACTGGTGTAGAAAATACATTCAAAGAGAAAATAAATCTGGGAAGAAAAAAAGGGATATAAGAAGCACAGGTGAGCAAGAGAATCAGTAGAGTTTACTTTTAAGTCTAAATAAATTATAACAATAAACCTATAATAATAAACTAAACTGACATAACTCAGGATGGAGAGTTATGAAGTCTGGAAAGGAGGTAGGAGAGAGAAGTGAAAGCATGCTAGGAGCCTCATTTTATCTATACAACAATCAGCTCTGGATGTCAATTAATAATAGGCATAACTATGTGTATGAAAATATAAAGATACAGGAACTAAACAATTACTTTTCAAGTCATTAGAAGAAAAGTTCACTGGGAACAAGTAAAATGCTAGCAGCTAACCGAAAAGTGGGGATGAAAAAGAAACACAAAAACAGCATGTAAAATAGAAAGCACAAGGTAAATTGGTAGAACACATGCAACTGTATCAGTAACCTTAATAAATATGACTATATTAAATTTGCTGCTAAAAGACAGAGACTTTTGAATTGAGTTTAAAAGAGTCATACCATGTGTTTTTGTATGAGAGACAGCAAAACAGGGTCATACAGAAAGACTGAAAATAAAGAGATGGAAAAAGGTTAACTGGGAAAATGCCAGCAAAAGGAAAACACGTGGTAGAAGCGATCTTACCATTCGACAAAATGGATTTTAAGGCAAAAATAATCATTGTTACTCAAAAAGACAAAAAAGAATATTTCATAGTGATAAAATATTCAATCGACTAATAAGTTTAGCCTCGTGCTTGTGTGTGCCTAGTAACACAGGACCAAAATATATAGCACAAAAACTGAGAATTATAAGGAGAAAACAAATCCATGGCTTTGTGGAAAACTTTACCTTTAGGAATCTACAGAACAAGTAGTCAAAAATCAAGTAAGGAACATAAAAGTTTAGTACCATGATCTAGTTGATTAATTAATAGTAATAGTTGATTATTAGTAGTATTTATTTATTACTATTTTATTTATTACTATTGTTCTATCACCCAGGCTGGAGTGCAGTGGTGTGATCTCAGCTCACTGCAGCCTCAACTTCCCAGGCTCCAGTGATCCTCCCATCTCAGCCTCCCAAGTAGCTGGGACCAAAAGTGTACACCACCATGCCTGGGTAATTTTTATATTTTTGGTAGAAATGGGATTGCACCATGTTGCCCAGGCTGGTCTCAAACTCCTGAACTCAAGTGACTTTCTCACCTCGGACTCTTAAAGTACTGAAATTACAGACATGAGCCACTGCACCCAAGTTTAACCAAATTTAACCAAATAAATTTATTTATTGGCCACCAAGTTTAACCAAATAAATTTATATGGAGATAAATGTTTGCCATTTTCAAACACACATGATAAGTTTACAAAAATTGTCCTGACTTGAAATAATATTTTTTTCCTTTTAAACTTTTCTTTCCCCTTTTATCTCCAACGATACTGCCTGCTTCTCCTCTTCTCAGGTAACGTTGCTAGCAGAGTGACTGTATCCATCTATATCTTTCTTCATGCTCATAAAATCCGATCTAAATATATACATGTATGTAGATTTCTCTTCCTATATCTTACAAAAATAGAACCATAGTTTATCAATTTCTCTGCATCTTTCAGAAATGGAAGATGGAAGTGTTCTCAAGTCAGTAGACAGAGGTTTATGTTACTCTTGTTAAATGGTTGCACAATGCCATGATATAAATGTACTGCAATTTACTCAATAATTCTTCTAACTATGGACATTCACATTGTTTTCAGGTTTTTTTTCCCCGTTGCAATTATGATCACTGTTGATGTGAACATCCACATACACATATATTCTGGTGTTTTTATTTCTATGAGATGAATTCCCATGTGTGGGATTGCCGGGTGAAAGAATGTGTGGAGTTGTTTTCTTTTGATATACGTTGCCAGATTGCTCTCCAACAAGGTCACAGCTGCTGGCAATGTGGTGAAGAGCGTCCCTTCCCAGCCTGCAGTAGATGTTATCATGTTCCTAATTTGCTAATCTGATGTGAGTAAAGTGATAACTCATTGTTGTATAATTTACATTTCCTTAACTTTCAGAGAAACCGAACGTCTTTTTACGTTTATTTGACATTTGGACTTGTTTTTCTGGGAATTGCCTAAGATAGCTTCTGATCATTTTTATTTGGATACCAATTTGCAAGGGCTCTTTGTACCTGTAGGTACTAACCCTTTATCTGCCATCTGATTTGCAGATAGATGGAAAGATCTCATCAAGTACTAAGTTGATGTAACGTCATATGTTTCTTCTAAAATTATAATGGTTTCGTTTTTTAGATTTAAGTCTTTAATTTATCTGGAGTTCATTTCTGTCTAATGCATGTAAAATAAAGTCCCAATTTTATTTCTTCTGTCTCTGCAATGTCCAGTGCGGTAGCCACAAGCCACCTGTGGCTATTGAGCACTTGAAATATTACTCTTCAGAACTGGAATGGGCTGTAAGCCTAAAATGTACACCAATTTCCAAGACTCAGTATGGAAAACAAAGAATGTAAAATGTCTAATTTATAACTTTGACTTTTATATTGATCATATGTTGAAATGTTAACGTTCTGGATACATTAGAGTAAATAAAATATTATGTAAATTAATTTTGCATATTTCTTTTTACTTCTTAATGTGGCTAGTGGAAACATTTTAGGCCAGGCATAGTGCCTCATGCCTGTAATCTCAGCACTTTGGGAGGCTGAGGTGGGAGGATTTCTAGAGCCCAGAAGTTTGAGACAAGCCTGGGCAACATAGTTGAGACCCCCATCTCCTAAAAAAATTTTTTTTTAAATTAGCCAGGCATGGTGATTCATGCCTGTGGACCCAGCTACATGGGAGGCTGAGGCAGGAGGATCACTTGAACCTGGGAGGTTGAGGTTGTAGTAAGCCATGTTAGAGACACAGCACTCCAGCTTGGGAGACAGAACAAGACCCAGTCTCAGAAAAAAAAAAAAAAGAAAGAAAGAAAGAAATTTTAATTATATGCAGAGTTTACATTTTTTTTCTATTGGACAGCTCTATTCTAGATGATCAGTTGTGCCAGAGCTATTTCTTAAACATTTTTGCTCTCTTTCACTTATCTTTTATCTGCCTCATGAGGGGTATATCTATTTTATTTCTCATAGTAGACATCTGTCTTATTCATCACTTCCCATCATCTTTGAATAGCCCTTTTCTGTTGGGGGAAATTCACAATCATGAGTTCAACCTCTCCAGGGTAAGAGTTAGACCTCAAATTCCCAGTGTCTCTCACGGTTAACATGTGCATATTTGACGTTTTTTAGAATGAATTGGAAGTCAGTTACATGAGGGATCAAGCTCTGCATGGAGTTTTTATTTCCATAGGTCCAGGTGGGTGGCACATGCACCCAGCTTTGATGGTGGCCATTCCAGAAGAGGTTGCAAGGTCAAGGTCATGCCTTTGGGGGGTGGCAGTGGCAGTTTCTTTATCAGGCCAGCACTGGGTATGCTTTGGGGCATTGCTCAACCTTGAATCTGACTTTTCAGCTCTCCCAATAATACTGTGAGCTACTTAGCCAGGCGCGGTGGCTCACTCCTATCATCCCAGCATTTTAGGAGGCTGAGGTGGGCATATCACTTGAGGTCAGGAGTTCAAGACCAGCCTGACCAACATGGTAAAACCCCATCTCTACTAAAAATACAGAAATTAGCCAAGCATGGTGGGGTGTGTCTGTAGTCTCAGCCACTTGGGTGGCTGAAGCAGGAGAATCACTTGAACCTGGGAGGCAGAGGCTGCAGTGAGCTAAGATCACGCCACTCTATTGCCTGGGCAATAGAGCAAGACTCCTTCTCAAAAAACAAAAAAACAAAAAGCAAAAAACTGTGAGCTACTCAGTATCTTTTTAATAAACTTGCTTTCTGCTTAATCCAAATCAGCTTTGTTGCTTGCAATATAGAATCCTGACTGATATACTGGGATTTCTTTTTTTTTTTTTTTTTTTTTTTTTTTTTTTGCTTAAAGACATAGATTTTGTATTCATTTTTTCCTGCTATTTTCCCCTACTATTTTAAAAACATCATCTTCCATCTTAATGAGTTTCCTCTTCCCCCAGCTTATTTTCTTGTGCTTTTTCTATTTCTCAAGAATATTGTTTTAGCCTGGATCCTCCATAAAACAGAGCCTTTGGCAAGTTTGTATGCTAACATCTCACTGGGGAGTGCAGCCTCGGAGAAACCGCACTGAGGGAAAAATGAAGCAAGAAGGAGACCTACAAAGGTAAGAGGCGTTACTGAGAGGACTGGAGTTTTGTAATTAATGAAGCTAACTGCTTGGATTCCCAGTACATCTTCAGAGAGGGTGTATTAACTACTCTGTCTTGGAACATCCTCAGGAGGAGAAGTGAGCAGAATTTAGCCACTGCCTCCTTCGTGTCTCTTGTCTTATCCCCTATGGCTCAGTCTGCCCCACAGGGTATTGACCCTCCAGCACATTCAGGCGGTATTACCTGGTCTCTCCAGACAGCAGCTGGGGAAGCCAGAGCCTTCCAGACCAGTCTAGCTGCTGCGGGTAGTAGCTTGTCTCTCCTTTTCTGACAGTGCCACTGTGGGGATCCTCCATCTATAGGGTAGTCAGTGGCAGAGGCATTGACCTGGATCCATTACCAGGGCATAGCTTGCTGTTCCCTGTAGAGCTCTTCTATCTAGGATGGAAGGCAAGGGGTTTAGGCTGAGATTGGTGAGTAGGGGGCTTAGGGAGAAGATACCACAGAGAGATCTATGGCAGTGCATACCAAGTCTGGTACATTCCACTTTGCACCATTCAGACCTACTTTCACCCTCTTAGAATATCTGGAGCACATACAAGAATGACGCCTTCATTTCATCCCCCAGAGGAGAGACGCAAGTCAATCCTCCAAGGTGGTAACTTACTGCAGTTCTTGGCAATTTTAGAGGGTTAGCAAACCAAGTACAGTTTTTGCTGCCGTAGCCTGTTCCAGGATAGTAATTCTAATTCATTGTCTTCCTCCTCTGCTACCCATTCTGGATTTCCCTCCCTCTTGGCTGTCATTCAACTGAAATGAGTTACTTTCTGGTGGAGTGACTTAGACCTTCCTCCTCAAGGAATCTGAGCCCTTGGTCTTTAACTGTGGTTGCTGCAAGGGATTTAGGACTGTCTTTTGCATGGAAGTCCTAAGAAATACTTATTTGAGTTTGCTAATTCTATTCTTAATCCTTCTATGCATTCATTTTCCCTATCAAAGCTACTGATTTTGAAATAGATATGTTGAAGTCTCCCACTGAAATTGTATTTTTATGAGGCTCTCTTTATATTTCTAATACTTTCTCCTTTCTATATTTATCTGCTGTGTTGTTTGGTGCATAAGGTCTTATGCTCATTAAATCCTCTTCATAAATTGTGTAGTAATAATATCCCTCTTTACTCAGTTTGAAATTTTATTCCTAAAATCCAATCCATGTGATATGGATACTACCACTCACACTTTTTGTTCATTTTCATACCAAAACTAATTTTTGGATCCTGAACACACTGGCTGGGCAAGAATATCAGTTGTAGCCTTGAGGCCAGCTGCGTTGTGAGGGTTCACAGTGTGTCCTCTAACCTTCCTTTTAAGTTTCTCCCAGGAAAAATGCCCCACGGGAATCCTGGAGTTGTAGCTCCTGGAATCTAAATGAAAAAGTGGCTCTGTGTGGTGAAGGGGAAAGACTGTAGCGGACACTTGATGTGCTGCCCAGATTCCCCCTCAAGAGTCAAGGACTTATTAACATAGCTGCTGGCAGTATTGCCAGCAAATAGCCATCAGATATCAGCGCTCTTCGGGAAGTGCCTGGGTTGAAGAGTCCTGGCTTACCAAGGTCGTGCCCTCTCACAAGGCAGCTTATGCCTTATTACTGGTGGACCTGGAGGCATAAAGTCCCAGCTCCTCTCATTTCAACTTGGGACAACCCTGAAGGAACTTCAAAACTCCTCAAGGAGACGGCTGTTGCTTTGATTGAATCTGTATCACAGCCCACTTCCTCACTTTGCCTGATCCTTCTTCCTTCCCTTTTGCAGGTGTTGATCCCAAGAGCTTTCCTTAATAAAGTTTCCGCATACATCTCTTTGTTTGAGTCTCCCTTCTAGGGAAGCCAATTATGACAATAGGAGATTGTCCTTATTCTTCGGGGATATATACTTTAGAGTGAAGTGTTGTAACATGGTAACTTATTTTCAAATTATTCAGGAAAAATGTGTATGTATGTATGTATAAAAATGAGAACGCGATAAGGCAAGTGTGGCAAAATCTTAACTGGTGAATCTGGATGATTCATATATGGATGTTTATTGTAACATTCTTTGGCCTTTTCTGAGGATTTGACATTGACAAAATATCAAGGTGAAAACAAAATCCCTTTCCTCTGTTTTTTATTGGTTTCAGGGGAAACAAAATTACGCTTGTATGTTCAATCTGTATTTTTACCTGGGACCTCTTAATTATTTTTAAACCTTTGTTTGGTTTTTCTAATACAATTGTTTACATCTGTTACATTGTATCCCTGTATCAAAATATCTTATGCAACCTATAAATATACACAACTACTATGTCTCCACAAAAATTAAAAATTACAATGAGGAAAGAAATGATTAAGTTTAGTGAGGGAGGAATGTTGAAAGCCTAGATAGGTCAAAAGCTAGGCATCTTGCACCAATCAGCCAAGTGGTAAATGTAAAGAAAATCTTCTTGAAGGAAATTAAAAGCACTATTTCAGAACACATGAATGATAGGAAAACAGAAGAACCTTATTGCTGATAGAGAGAAAGTCTGAGTCTCGCTCTGTTGCCCAGGTTGGAGTGCAGTGGCATGATCTTGGCTCACTGCAACCTCTGCCTCCTGGATTCAAGTGATTCTCCTGCCTCAACCTCCTGAGTAGCTGGGATTACAGGTGTCTGCCACCATGCCCAGCTAATTTTTGGTATATTTTAGTAGAGATGGGGTTTCACTACGTTGGCAAGCTGGTCTTGAACTCCTGATCTTGTGATCTGCCCTCCTCAGCCTCCCAAAGTGTTAGGATTACAGGCATGAGCCACCACACCTGGCCTCAAGTCTTATTATTTAAGAAATACATTTTGTAATGCTATAGATGTCGTAGATAGCAATTCCTCTGATGGGGCTGGGAAAAATGGATTGAAAACCTTCTAGAAAGAACTCACTATTCTAGATTACCTCAAGAATGCTTGTGATTCAGAAGAAGAGGTCAAAATATCAACATTAGTAAGATTTTGGAAGAAGTTGATTCCAACTTTTATGGATAACTTTGAGAGATTCAAGGCTTCAATGGGAAGTAACCGCAGATGTGATAGAAATAGCAAGAAAACTAGAATTAGACGTGGAATGTGAAGGTGTGCCTGAATTGTTGCAATCTCATAATAAAACTTTAATGAGTGCAGAGTTACTTCTTATGAATGCTCAAAGAAAGCAATTTATTGAGATGGGAACTACTTCTGGTGAAGATTCTATGAACATTGTTAAAATGGCAACAAAGACTTTAGAATATTATGTAAATTTTGTTGTAAAGCAACTGCAGGTTTTGAGAGGATTGACTCCAATTTTGAAAGTTCTACTGTGGGGGAAAAAAATTGCTATCAAACAGCATCACATGCTACAAAGAAAGCTTTCATGAAAGGAAGAGTTGATTGATGCAGCCAACTTGATTGTTGTTTTATTTTAAGAAATTGCCACAGCCACCCCAAACTTCAGCAACTACCACTCTGATCAGTCAGTAGCCATCAACGCTGCGGTAAGACCCTCCACCAGCAAAAAGATTATGACTCACCGAAAGCTCAGATGATCATCAACATTTTTTAGCAATAAAGTATTTAAAAATGAAAAATGAAAATATCTACGTTTAGAGACATAATACTATTATACACCTAATAGACAACAGTATAGAGGAAACATAACTTTTATATGCACTGGGAAATGAAAAAATTCATATGACTCACTTTATTGCAATGTTAGGTTTATTGTGGTGGTCTGATACTGAACTTGCATTATCTCTGACATATGCCTGTATATCTTTATATCTTCCTTTGAATTCTTCTTTGGTCATAGTTCATAGATTTTTTAATATTTTTGTGCCCTCATTGTTATTCATTAGAAATAATTTATAATTTCTACTTTAATTTTTCTCTTGAACCCAATAGAAAGTTAAAAGAGTGGGTTTTGAATATTCATGTCTATAGGGGTTTTGTTGGTAATGAGGTTTTTGTTTGTTTGGCTATTCTTTGGTGATTTCTAGTTTTATTGCATTGTGGTCTGTGAACATATTTCTGCCATTTAGAATATAGTGAAATTTCCCCTGAGAATTCTGTGGAGATGGTTGTTGAATACATCTGTACTGCCTCCATCCTTCAATTTAAAACTAGCTGCTGAAGGTTTTGTGAGCCAAGTAGCTTCTGGGGTTTAGAGATCTAGTGCATCTCTGGGGTCCAGAAGAAGGGAGCCGGCAAAGCAACTTTCTGCTTCTGAGCTCCATGACAGCCCAGGGACCAGAGGTGCAGAGCCCAGAGTAATGGTCAGAAGAAAAGTGAAATCTGGGAACACTTGACCTACAGAAATCTAGGGACCTCCCAAGGGAGAGGCCGCAGCTGCCCATGTGAGCATTCTTTGGGCTCGTTGCTCCAGCTTACACAAAGCTGTGGGGGAAAACAAAAATACTAAATCCTCTCCTCACTGGGAAAATGCCAGTCTTTGCAGCTGAAGAGACTAGATGGCAGAGAAAGAACTTTTGAGACCAACACTTGCCAGTAGACCCAGCAAGTCAAAGACTGTTGGGCCATCTATTACTCAAGAGATTGGCCTTGCTGCAGATCTCCAGCAGCTGAACATGGGCCCCAGAGGGTCAACAAAGGAAGATACCAACGCATCCTAGGAGACCCAGAATGGAGAAAGTGAAAGAACTGGCATACTGCAGAGAACAACAGCTACAGAGCTACTGGAGGGGAGAGAGGACAGCCTGAACCAAAAACAACAACGACAGCAACAAGTAAGGAGCCACAGATGCAGTGTGCAGAAACACACACACACACTCGTGCATGCACACACCTGCCCGCACACACACATGTTCTGGATCTAAAGAAAATCTCATTTTCAGACTAAAAATTTCAGGAGATGAATCAAAGTGTTGCAGGGCCACTGTTGAAACTTGACCTAGAATACCAAATGGAGAAATGAAACAAAACACAAATCCAAAAAGCAAAGAGAGGAAAATTACGACGTGAAATAAACAGACTTTGAGGAAATGATGCAGGCAACCAAATACTTGCATATTTCGGTTATTCTGTGTTGGAATTATTATTATTAGAATAATGGAAATTTAGAAAATGAAGCAGATGGAAGATAGAGGCACTAATTAAACAAATAATAGAGGAAATTGTCCTTGAAAATTTTCCAATAAAGACTCGATCTGCTGATTTGAAGGACTCACTGAATTCCAAACAGAACTTACACAAAATAATACTCATCTTTAGCCATGTCCTGAAAACATTGACTGAAATTCAAGTGTTAATATAAAAGCATACTAGTTTCTAGAGAGGGAAAATAAATAACTTACAAAGAAACAATGAGATGGCATGGGACTGCTCATCTGCAGCCCTGGAAGCAAACTATGCTGTAAGTATATCTACAGACTTCTGAGAGAAGAGGAATCCTAAGAGAAGGACTAGTGGTAATGTCAGACCGTAAGTCCTAAAGGATCTCGGCTTAGTATTTTGGGAAGGGGCAGAAGAAGATGGAGAATAAAAGTGTTTCAATATCTTTGGGGGCTCATGAGATACAAAAGTATTATAAATGGGTCACTTTGGCTGGGCACGGTGGCTCACACCTGTAATCCCAGCACTTTGGGAGGCCACAGCAGATGAATCATGAGGTCAGGAGTTTGAGACCAGTCTGACTAACACAGCGAAACCTTGTCTGTACTAAAAATACAAAAAGTAGCCGGGCATGGTGGTAGGCCCCTGTAATCCCAGCTACTTGGGAGGCTAAGGTGGGAGAATCACTTGAACCTGGGAGGCAGAGGTTGTAGTGAGCTGAGTTCGCACCACTGCGCTCTAGCCTGGGCGACAGGTGAAACTCCATCTCAAAATAAATAAATAAATAAATAGGTCACTTTAATGTGGGGAAATAGATGCTTTCCTCACATAATAGAGGGTTATATAATTGCAATTATGTATTTTATTCTGAATGTGAAAAAAAAAGATAACCGCGTGTGGCATGGAAATGTACAGTGCTTTTCTAAGAAATCTGTAAGAATCTATAAGAAAATCTACAAGAAAAAAATCTATGAGAAAATGAAAATCTAATAAGTGGCCATGTTACCAAGCCATGAAAAACAAGAAAAAGAATGAGGGAAAGTACAAAGTAAAATAAATAGTGAACCTGAGTTAAAGTGGAAGAAATAAAATAAATTATATCCAGGTTTACACAAACCTCAGATGAATAGAATTCTCCTATTAAAACTCAAAGATCATTAAATAGGATTGAAGAACAAAACCCAGCCATATGCTATTGTTAGAAATACTGTATCAGTCAGAACTGATGTAACAGAAGCCCAACTTACAGTGGTTTAAATATGTAAGACATTTAATTTTCCTTGCAGCAAAGAGCTGCTGACATAGGCAGCTGCTCAAAAACCTCTACTCTCTTCCAGGTTCCCTCACCCTCAGCACCTCTGCTGCGCTTGCTGGCTTACCCGGTCGTATGACCCCAATCTTCATTCCTAAGTGATCTGAGCCCTTTTTGGTCACCATGCCTCTCAAGTGTGAGGCCATGATGGATGTGCATGTCCATTTATCATCAAAACTGGGCACCTGACCCATATACCAAGCTCAGGCTTCTTCCTCCTCTGTGGGCTGGTCATAGAGGATCCTTCCCTCCACCCCATGCAGCCATCAGCATGAACTGAGAGCAAGGCAACAACAGGTGGATGAGACGGGCGTCTGGTTACCTGCTCACACAGCTCGCTTGTGCCATCTGGTCCTCCTTCTGTTCAATCTTCCATGTCCCACTTCTATACTGGCGCACTGCTGGGCCCACCTGATCTTACAACTTGGTGGATCTGACAAATACCTGACTCACTGTGGATAGTTCTGGCTGCACGGCTGTTGGCTTTCCCATGGTCACGTGTTCCTTCCCTTCCAGGGCCAAGTAGCCCTCAGAAGCTTGTGGTGGTTAATTTTAGGTGTCACCTGGACTGGATTAAGGTATATCTAGAGAACTTGTAAAGCATCACTTCTGGGTATGTCTGTGAGGGTGTCTCCAGAGGACATTGGCCTGGGAGTTGGTGAACTAAGAGGAGGACTTCTGCCCTCATTGTGGGCAGGCACCATTCAATCAGCTGGCACCCCAGATAGATCAAAAAAAGGCAGAAAAAAAGAAATCAATTCCTTCTCTCTCTCCCCTTCTCTCTCTCCCTCTTTCTTCTGGAGCTGGAATATTCTTTTTCTCCTGCCTTTATACATCAGAACTCCAGAACTCCAGGCTCTCCAGCCTCTGGACTTATGTCAGTCTCTGAACTTACAACAGCAGTCCCCTGGATTCTCAAGCCTTCGGCCTCAGACTGAGAATCATACCAGCAACTTCTTGGTTCTGAGGCTTTGGGGCAGCCGTGCTACCAGCATCCCAGCGTTTCCAGCAGAAAGCCTGTTGTGGGACTTCTCAGCCTCCAGGAGCATGCGAGCCAATTCCCCCAATACATCTGTCTCTTTCTAGATTGATTTATTGATCTAGAAAGATTGATCCTATTGATGGTGTCTCTCTGGAGAACTCTAATACAGAACAATTTATTAAAAAGTGTGTAATTTTCTGATGCAGATGACATGGCTTGCTTCAGAACCCTGGGGATCTGAGTTGTGATTTTCCCAGTGAGACTTGCCATATACTTTACTCAATGCCTTTTCTGACTGCCAATATCTCTAATATCAAAGGGCCTGCTAGGTCATGTGGCCAAAGCGTCAAGAATACTTGCTTTGCAGCCTGGACCTACTGAGGAGCTCTTTTCTGCTCTTGGTCCCTCTCAAAAGCAGCAGCCTTTCCTTTCACCTGGTACTTGGATCAGAGCAGTATTCTTACATTTGGAATATGCTGCGTCTAGAACCCAAAGAAGTCTATAGGCATGGCACTTTATTCTTGGTGGTGATGGGAGATGAAAGATAAGAAAGCTTTGCCCTTACTTTTGAGGGAACGTTCCAGCACGCTTCAGAACACTGGGACCCATTTTTTAAAATCTATCTGGAAGTCCTTGCACTTTTGAAGAGTTTAGTCTTGCACCCTCTGAAGGGCTTGTGTCTCACCAAGGCCCCAGTCCAATCAGCATATGTCATTGATATAGGGGACCAGTGTGATGTTCTTTGGATGTCCAGCCAGTTCCAGCCTCTTCATATTATGTCATGACAGCACCAAAGAGTTGAGATAACCCCAGGGAAGGACTGTACATGGATGCTGTTGTCCACTCCAAATGTGAACTGCTTCTGATCCTGTTTTTTGACAGGGATGGAAAAGAACACAGCTGCATTGCCAACTGCATGGCAGGTGTCCAAGGCTGTGCTCATCTGTTCTAGCAAAGGTACCACGCTTGGTACGGCAGCTGCGTTGGGGCTGCTGTTCGGCAGAGTTTGCAGCAGTCCACTGCCACCCTCCAGAATACGTCTGGGTTTTGCAGGGGCCAGACTGGTGAACAAGCTATGAGGGGCCTCCCACCTCAGCATCATTTAGGCTTTTAAGGATGGCTCCGGTTTCTAATATTCCTCTTTGGATGGATGTGACATTTAAGAAACTTTATTTTCCTGGTTGAGTTGGTGTTGGGGGGCTATTTCAGAGGCTTCCACTGGTCTTTACTCTGATAGCTCTTACCCCGTGAGCCAAGGGACCAGTGTGGGAGTTCTGTCAATTGCCAACATGTCTATTCCAATTGAGGCCTGGGGAGATGGCCATGGGGTTGGCCCATGGGTCCAGTGAACCCACTGTAACCTAGACTTGGGCCAGGATCCCATTTATTTCCTGCCCTTCATATGCCCTCAATTTAATAGGGAGGATACGATGATGCTTTGGGTTCCTGGGTAAATGTCAATCTGGACCCTGTGCCAATAGTTCTCGATGTTTGAGTGTTCTTCTTTCCCCAGCATGTGGCCATCCGTCATGGTATTGCAGGGTCCTCCTAGGAAGCCAGTCTCTCCTTCAGCTGATGTGTTTTAAACCCTAAAACTGGTTCAGGTTTGGAAACTGAGTGAAGGATTGTGACTTTTTTTTTGAGGAATGATCACCGTCAACTACCTGACCAGGAATGTTAAATTGTAATGGTCACACATTTCTATGTATAATATGCACGAGAAAAAGACTGGCTAGGCATATAGCAGACTGTCAGCCATACCTGCCTTTCTGTGGCAGTATTATGGGCCATTTAACTTTATCCCTTTTATTTGCTTGTTTTTTTTCAGACAGAGTCTCACTCTGTTGCCCAGGCTGGAGTGCAGTGGCATGATCTTGGCTCACTACAACCTCTGTTTCCTGGGTTCAAGCGATTCTCCTGCCTCAGCCTCCCAAGTATCTTGAACTACAGGCATGAACCACCATGCCTGACTAATTTTTGTATTTTTAGTAGAAGTGGGATTTAGCTGTGTTGCCCAGGCTGGTCTCAAACTCCTGACCTTAGGGATCTACCAGTCTCAGCCTCCCAAAGTGCTAGGATTACAGACATGAGCCACTGCACCCAGCCTAACTATATTCTTTATATTGAAGGAGTTAAAAATATGCCACTCTGGCATAGTGACTATTTTGAGTTAAAGGCACTTGAAAAACAGCAGGTACAAGAAGATTGCCTTGATCTTCCTTCTGTTTCTTAAAAGCAGGAGATAAAATTCCTATATAGAAGATGCCCTCCCTGTACCAGAAAGAAACATTCTTATGATCAAGGACAGGAAGGTGAGGCTGGGGGAAACCTTTACACACAGACCCGTTTCAACTAATTTCTATCTTCCTAGTCACTTCTCCAACTGACCAGCAACCCTAGCTCCAGCCCCTTTGCCTGGTCCCGTTTTCATGACTGATGATACTTTGTCCATTTCAGCTTATAGGCATTTATCTATAACAGCATCTTTGAACCTCTGTTTCCTTAGGAAGGCTTCTGTGCAGGTTAAACTAGTGTTAAATAACTGTGTGTGCTTTTCTCTTGTTGATCTGTCTCATGTCAATTTCATTCTCAGGCTTAGTTGGAAAAAAAGCTCTAAAAGGGTAAGGTAAAATTTTGCCTCTCCTAAAATACTCTAATGTATTTTCACATTTTTATATTATAGAAAATGTATTCTGTCATGCCAGAGATTACATGTGTAATATGTGTTTTCTGTCCTCTGGAGAGAGGTTCCAGAAAATCGTCTTGGCATAACTGGATGTGGTTGTCAACTCCCTGCTTTCTGAAGGATGGAGGTGGATATTTGACATCTCTTAAGAAGTCTTCTTAGGAAAGAATCCTTTTGAATTACAGAAGGTGGCTCCCTCCCCCAGAGGGGCCCCGCTGCCTGGGGAAAGAGACTTTAATCAGCCCCTTTGTGAAAAAATGAAACATATGCTTGCTATAGAACCCAGTAAGTACCTACCTCTAGGTACTTGGGAGGCTGAGGTGGGAGGATTGTTTGAGCCCAGGAGGTTGAGGCTACAGTGAGCTGTGACCCCATCCCTGCACTCCTGCCTGAGCAACAGAGTGAGATCCTGCCTCTAATAAAACAATATTAAAAAAAAGAGAAGAGAGCACATATGTCCATACAAAAACTTGTACATTCATAGTCATAGCAGCTTTATTCACGACAGCCCCAAACTGGACACAACCCATCCACCAGCAAGTGAATGAAACAACAAGTTGGGCTAGGATTCCACTTATCTAACACTCTCTAGAAAATGCTCACTAATCTAGATGACACAAGACAGATCAGTGGTTGCTTGGGGATGGCAGGATGGGAGGGAGAAAGCAGGAAGGAGCAAGAGGAATCGTTGGGGTTGATCAGAGCAGAACACTGGAACTTACGTTTTCCAGGGGGTGGGGGTGGAGTGCTTGGGGTGTTCTAAACAGTGACAAGATCTCCAGTTACAACTGCTGAGGTTGGACAGTTTCATGCCTACCCCACGTTCCAGGACACACTTGTCTTACGTGTCTCTCACTCCAAATGTGTGACGATGATGGTATCTTCTTTTAATTCATCTTCCCTCATTCCAGTGTTGCTCAACTCTTAGTTTTAAATGTATAGCTTCTCCAAGAAACCATTTTACATTTTTTTTTCTAATTGTCCACCTCCCCATGAAAATATAATACTGCAGATATACTGTGTGTCTGTTCATGTACTGTGGTCTTCTGGGGGGCCACAAATAGATGTAACAGCTAAGATTTCGGGGGGGCATCCTAAGAACCAATATTCACTCCTTTGGGGGCTCTATCGCCCAGTTGAGAAATCATGACTTACTCCCACCAGAAAAAAATTCAAGTAAGCAGGGAAAAAGCAGTATTGTCATTAAAATGTAAAACGATCGGATTTGGTTCTTTGATGGAAGCGTAGTGACACATGTAACTGCAAAAAAGTGTTTCCCCAGAGCTATGCGTTGATGTAGGTTCACCAAAATGGGGACCAAAATGAGCACAGGGGTTTGGCAGGCAGAAAGCTTTCACCCCGGAGAAGTGGCGGAGTCTTTTCTGTGCAACCAGAGCCCTCTGCTGGGCATTTCAGGAACATCCTCCATCAAATTCAACACAGCCCATTCATTTAGCCGCTGTTTGCCCAGCAGCCATCATGCGCTGAGAGCTAACAGCTGAGTCAGAACCACACAGTGGTGAGGAGTCACACCGGCATTGAGAGCCGGTTTTTTTTTTTTTTTTTTTTTTTTTCTGACTCCAAAGCTGATAGTCCCCTCCTCTGGAGTTCCCAAGCCAGGTTCTTTCTGGCTTTAGAGGGGAGACCCCTTCCTGGCCTCTGAGATGGAAAGGAAGATGAGAGGCAGGTAGGGGTTGGGTTATCAAAGAAGTTTGGGATATTTAGGGCATTATCACCTGATGATTTCCTTTTTCTCCTAGAAATTGGAGCAGAAGAAGAGTGAAGATGGCTTGGATTAAGTCTTGTGGTGGTGGCTTTCTGCAAAGGGCTTCAGCCTCCACAGAAAAGAGACAGAAGTGGCAGAAGAAAATCCTGTAAATGCCCATCAATGATAGACAATAAAGAAAATGTGGTACATATACACCATGGAATATTATGCAGCCATAAAAAGGAATGAGATCCTGTCCTTTGCAGGAACATGGATGGAGCTGGAGGCCATTATCCTTAGCAACCTAATGTAGTAACAGAAAACCAGATACTGCATGTTCTCACTTATAAGTGGGAGTTAAGTGATGAGAACACCTGGACGCATGGAGGGGAACAACACACAGACTGGGGTGGGGGGCAGAGGGTGGGGTGGCAGGAAGGAGAGTGTCAGGAAGAATATCGAATGGATGCTGGGCTTAACACCTGGTGATGGGGTGATCTGTGCAGCAAACCACCATAGCACGTGCTTACCTATGTAACAAACCTGTACATTCTGCACGTGTACCGCAGAACTGAAAAGTCGGAAATAAAAGAAAGAGAAAAAAAAAAAGAAAGAAAGAAAGAGATACTCAGGTAAGGCTAAACCACACGTAAGGAATTGGAACTGGGGTCCTGTGGGTCTAACACGCATGGCTCAGGAGGGTCAGTTCCCCTAGGGAGCTGCTCCTTACCCTTGGTGCAGTGTAGACAGGGTGTTAGGGAAGAGCCCCAGCCTCACTGAGGATGGCCAGGAGTAAACCTGCCATGGCTCTAGAGGTGCCCAAAGCAGGCAACAGATGAGAGCAAGACAGTTTCTCACTCCAAGCACAGCGAGCAGCCTGTGCATCTGCAGAGCTGTGCTGGTTTCCTTGCCCTCAGGTCCCACGGGTGACTCCATGGGCTCAGATGGATGCTACCCACTCCATGGGCTGCTGTGAAGCTGTGGAACTCAAGGCCAAAGCTCAGCATACTTTGAGTAAGCAGCAAACACTATGGCAAGCAGCAAATAAGCCAGCCACTCCCCTAGGGAGCAAGTGGTGACACAGGAGTCACACAGCGGTCTCCTCACTCAGTGTCACACTAGCTGCTAGTTGTTTGTTATCCATGAGCAACCAGAGAAGTTACGAAGACTGCCTGAGGTCTCATCCAGAGGCAAGAGGAGAACTAGCCCTATTACACAGATTTAAAGGGATAGTGGAACATAAAAATAAAGCTGCTTGATAATTTTGTACCATGAGTCAGGTTTGGTCAGGACATGGCCGGGGCAGCCCTGCTTGGAAGCAGTGGATGATGTGGTCCCACGCCATGGATGAGTACCCTACTGGGCTAAGAGGCACTGAATCAATGCCTGGGGTCCATGCAAGCACTGTCCATGGAACCCCATGCAACACTGGGGCCAAGGACCAGCTTCTCCCAGGAGCAGGAGGCCAGTTAAAGATGGGGTGGAGAAACCGCATCCTCCCCCCACCTCTGCCTCAGCAGTGCATCTGTGCACCCCTCCACCCCCCAAGTTCAGCATTCCCCCTAAAGAAGAGGAGGTGAAAGAAGAAAAAATATTCTGGCCATGTCTGAGTTCTCCGTCTGAAAGGACTCAGAAGTCTCTAAGTTTGATTTAGTTTATCAGAATGTAACTAGATTAGATCTTCATCAAGCAGAATGGGGACTCAGAGTCAGACATGCAGCTCCTTGTATAACTAGCTACTAGTTGTTTATTACCTTAAGAGCAATCAGAGAGGTTATGAGGACTGCCTGCCTGAGGTCCCATCAGGTGCAGGGCAAAATACTGTATGACCCAGCAATCACACTCCTGGACATGTAATCCAGGGAAATGAAGATTTATATTCACTCCAAAAGATGGACCTGAATGTACGTAGCAGCTTTATTTATAACAGCCAAAACCAAAACAACCTAGCCGTCCTTCACTGGGCAAATGGCTGGTTAAACAGTGGTGCACACACGCCGCGGAATACCGCTGAGCAAGACAAAGGAACGTCATGATGTGAAAGTCATTTTTGGGGGGTTACACGCATGCTTTTGAAAATCTGTACTCACTACAAACGTAAGGTAGATGCTTCAGTGCTGTAGGGATCTGGTTTCTTTTCTTCTCCTCTTCCCTTTTCCATCCCAGAAGTAACAGCTAGCCCACATTGTGTGTGGGTCATTCCCAAGATCCTTCTTTTTTTTTTTTTTTTTTTTTTTTTTTGAGACGGAGTTTCGCTCTTGTTACCCAGGCTGGAGTGCAATGGCACGATCTCGGCTCACCACAACCTCCGCCTCCTGGGTTCAGGCAATTCTCCTGCCTCGGCCTCCTGAGCAGCTGGGATTACAGGCATGCACCACCATGCCCAGCTAATTTTTTGTATTTTTAGTAGAGACGGGGTTTCACCATGTTGACCAGGATGGTCTCGATCTCTTGACCTCGTGATCCACCCGCCTCGGCCTCTCAAAGTGCTGGGATTACAGGCTTGAGCCACCGCGCCCGGCCCCAAGATCCTTCTTTATAAATTAAACTTTCATGTTTAGATAATTGTAGATTCACGTGCATTTGTATGAAATGATACGCTTAATTCAATATGCTTCAGTGGTAACACCTTGGAAAACAATATCACAGCCAAGATATGGACAATCATATAGTCAGTAACAGAACACGTCAATCAGCACCAGCATTCCTCACGGTGCCCTGCTGTAGCCACCCTCCCTTCCTCCCAATCACATCCCCTCTTTAGCTCCTGCAACAGCTTATCTGTTCTGTATTTGTAAAATTTTGTCACAAGAATGCTATACGAACAGAATGATACTGAGATGGGAACAGTACTGGGTGGTCGCAGGAGGATGGAAAAACTCAAATAAGAACTAGCTAAAGGCTGGGCATAGTGGCTCATGCCTGTAATCCCAGCACTTTAGGAGGCCGAGGCAGGCAGATCACTTGAGGTCAGGAGTTCGAGACCAGCCTGGCCAACACGGTGAAACCCCCCCACATCTACTAAAAATACAAAAATTATCCAGGAGTGGTGGTGGGCACCTGTAGTCCCAGCTACTCGGGAGGCTGAAGCAGGAGAATCACTTGAACCTGGGAGGCGGAGGTTGCAGTGAGCTGAGATCACGTCACTGCACTCCAGCCTGGGCAACAGAGTGAGACTCTGTTTCAAAAAAAAAAAAAAAAAAAAAAAAAAAAAAAAAAAAAAAAAAAAAAAGAATTAGCCAAAGAAACAAGAACTAGGCAAAGAAACCATGGCATAGCAGAAAGCCCAAAATAAGGGAAAGAAAATGGCTAAAAATGGCTAAAACTCAGGTCAGCGTGATAATGTCCATGACTGTTCAAGCAAATCCAAATTAGGCAGAAAGAGGGTAATAACTGGACCTGGGGATGTCCCTGAAATTCCCTCATTTTTCAGAATATTCTACCCTCTACCTCCTAATTAAAGAAACACTCATAAAATTAGACACCTAAACTCCACTATGTATGACCTGTTCTCTCAAGCAGGTTCAGACTTCTCTCTTAAGTGTGTACTTTCAATTTGCAATAAAAGTTTCTCTTGCCTTTGGCTTTATTCTGACTCATCCCTGAATTCTTTCTTGTGATGGTGCCAAGAATCTGGACACCAGTTGTAGTTGGGGGTTTACTGGCATGCAGAGACCCTCCTGAGCCCTCAAGCACCAATACAGTATGTCACTTTTTTTCACTCAGCACAATTCTCTGGAGATTCATCCAGGCTGTTGTGTGTATTAATAGCTCATTCCTTTTGATCACTGAGTGGTATTCTATGGTGTGCATGCATCACAGTTTATGGAACCATTTGCCCAGTGAAGGACGTCTAGATTGTTTTCAGTTTTTAGTTATTACAAATAAAGCTGCTATGTACATCCATGTCTATTTTTTGGAGTGAAGACAAATTTTCATTTCTCTGGGATAAATGCCTATGATTACCATTGCTGGATCTTATGGTAGTTGCATATTTCATTTTTTAAGAAACTGTCAAACTGTTTTCCAGAGTGGCGGTACCATTTTACATTTTCACTAGCAATGTACAAGTGGCCCAGTTTCTCCACATCCTTACCAGCATTTGGTGTTATCACTATTTTTTATTTTCATCATTCTGATGGGGATGTAGTGATATCTCATTGTGTTTTTAATCTGTACTTCCCTAGTGGATGTTAAACATGTTTTCACGTGCTTACTTACTGTCTGTATATATTTTTTGGTGAAATGTCTTTCGCCCATTTTCTAATTTGATTTTTTTTTCTGTTAAGGTTTGAGAATTCCTTATATAAGAGGATATATAATAATATTTGCAAACCGTTTATACAACAAAGTACTGGTACAGTTTAGGTGCTAGTTCTTTGTTGTATAAACGGTTTGCAAATATTTTCTCCTGGTGTGTAGCTTGTCTTTTCATCTCTGTAGCAAGGTCTTCTGCAGAACAAAAATGTTTCATTTTGATGAAGTCCAATTTTTCCTTTAATGGATTGTGCTTTTGTTGTCAATTATTTGCCTCGCTATCCAGATCCCAAATATTTTCTCCTATTTTTTTTTTTCTGAAAGTTTTATCTATTGCAATTTAAATCTGAGATGGATTTTAAGTTAATTTTAATGTAAGGTGCGAGACCTAGGGTGAGGTTATATTCTCTCTTTCCTTTTTTCTTCTTCCTCCTTTTTTTTTTTTTTTTTTTTTTGCTTATAGATGTCTTACTGTTCCAGCACCATTTTTGCGTGTGTGTTGAAAAGACTATCTTTTGTCCAGTGATTTGCTTCTGTACTTTTGTAAAATGTCAGTTGGACATATTTGTGTGGGTCTATTTCTGGATTCTTTGTTATATTCCATTGATCTACATGTCTACCCATCCTCCAATACCACACAGTCTTGATTACTGCAAACTGATTCCTCCTCTTTTATTATTCTTTTTCAAAATTGTGTTAGCTATTCCAGTGCCTTTGCCTTTCCATACAAAGTTTCAAACAATGTTGCCTATATCTCCAAAAAGCCCTGCTGGGATTTTGATAGTGTCACTAGGGCAGCCCTGGAGATACAGCTAAGAAAGCTCATTATTTTCTTAAACAGTAGATAACCGAAAAAACTCATTATTTTTTTCTTAAACGGATTTTTCTAGTTTCTTTCTCCACAGTTAATCTTGCTTAAAAGAACTCCAGATGGTCCAGGAGCTGCCGGACCCTTTGCCAATTATCAGAGAAAGATAAGACCTGTGTGAAACCAAGGCAAACCTGAACCAGCGACCCCGTGTTACCTTTAGATCATTAACATAGCATTATAATGCTAAAACCTCATCCATAGGAGAGAATTGCTGCTGTTTCCTGAATATACATTATATGAAGAAGCATGTTCATGATCTGCACCTGCACATCTGGAGTTCCTCCCAACACGTTTACTTACCTCCCAGCCCCACATGTGACTCTTTAAAATCCCCCAGCTTCCCATATCTCAGGGAGAAGGAGTCTTTAGAGAAAGAGCTCCTTCCTCCATTCCTGGCCAGGAATAAACCTGCTTTACTGAGTGATAGAACAGCTCAGAGAAAACCTGCAGTGGGTAGCTCCTTTCCACAGCCAGGGTTCAGCTCCTAGCAGAAAGGAGACCCAGGAGTGCAAAGCTCCTCTTTTCATGCAGGTGGTCGCATTGTCTCTGCAGCTCTCAGCAGAGAGGAGGCCGTAGAGTGGGTAGCTCCTTTCTGCTGCTGGTCATACCAATGTCTGCTCAGCTCTGGCTGAGCCCAGTGGTATTATGGGCCTCAGAAGGGAGGAAGTGTATGCCAGATGGTCCATGGGCAGCAATGACAGGCCCAGAAAAGGCACCGCAAGCTCCCACTCTGGTCTGTAGGATGGGCAGCCTGGCCCCCAGCCTTCAGGCCCTCCCTGGTCTGAAGGTGGGGCCTCACTGGGGACCCATCTCCTTCTGCCAGGAGCCTGTCTGCCTCCTGCCACCATCCACAGCACCCAGGCTGCTCACAGGAAGGGGCACCTGCAGGCCAGCACAAGTCGCCCTCAATTTGGTCATTGTGTATACTTTTCTTTACATTATTGAATTCTACTTGCTAATTTTCTTGAAAAAGTTGCCTCTATATTCATGATATTAGTCTTTTGTTTTTTGTACTATCTTGTTTTTGGTTTAAGTATCAGATTTAGTACTAGTTTCATAAAATAAATGGGAAAGTCTACCCTCATCTTCGATTTTTCTGGAAGGGATTTTGTAGAATAAGTGTTGCTTCTTTTTTAAACTTTGGTAGAATGCTCCAGTGAACCTACTTGGTCTAGGAGATTTTTTTTAAATTTGAGTTTTAAAATTACAAATTCGGTTTTTAAAATTCCATTTCATATTGGGTGAGTTGTAGTTTTTGGGGAATTGGCCTGTTTAACCTAAGCTGTCAAATTTATGTGGGTAGAGTTGCTTGTAGTATTCCCCTACTATCTTTCTGACGTATACAGAGTCTGCAGTCATATCCCATTTCATTCTTGACGTTTCGTTTCATTTCACCCTCTTTCTTTTCTCTCCTTGTTACTGGTGGTGGGAATGGGAATTCCAGCTTCTCTCGAGGCCTCTACTAAGACATCCCTGACGTGGGGGGCAGTTGGGTGGGGTGCCTCATGACTGCTCCCCAAGGGGCCTCCACTGACACTACAGGAGGTGGTGGCCTCATTACCACTAGTTGGTGGTGAAGGTCCTGACCCTCCTGTGGGTTTTCTGGGACTCTGCCCCAGAAGAGTGGAGAGGGGCACCTCATTATTGCTGGATGGGAGTGGAAGCCCAGTCTCCCCCATTGTCTTCACTGATATTGCAGGGTGCCCATGGGGGAGAGTTGGGGTGCCTCTTTACAGCCTGCTGTGGGTAGAATTCTAGGCTCTCCACTCCTGCCTTTGCTTGTGTGAATGTGGGCGGGGCCACAGTCTTTTTCTGTGGTGTTTGGCTGGAGTAGAGAGGTTATCTTAAAGTTTTCTGTCTTGCAAGGCTGCCCCTTTTCTGCTTTCTGTTTTGTTTTTGCTTTGTCTAGAGGGAGTAGGCTTTTGTTGGGGCCTTTTCCCCTATCTCAAACACTACAGTTTCCACGTCGCCAGCTGCTTCAATTCTAAGTCTGGAATATATGAGGCAAAATGAAAGCCCAGAGAACACCCTACTTGGTCCCAAGGTTCCTAGCTGGTCTGCCTTCTTTTCTCCACTTTTCAGAATATTCTTACATCTGCTTTATATACAAACTAAATTTACTGAAAAAATACAATAACCGAAATAAATGGATGGGCTCAATAGCCAAATGGAGGAGACAGAGGAAAAAAATCACTGAACTGGGAGCTATAACTAGAGAAACTACCCAGACTGAAAAACAGAGAGAACATAAATTGAAAAACATGAATGGAGCTTCAGGGACCTGTGAGACTATCACAAAGTCCAATGTTTGTGTCATCGGAGTTGCAGAAGGAGAAGAGAAAGAAGACAAGGCTGAAAAGGTATTCGAAGAAATAATGGCTGAAAGTTTCCCAAATGTCCAGAGTTCTAGTTGTCCTTACTGGGAGGAATAGGGAGAAGTGTGTCTGCTCCATCTTCCTGAAAGCTGAAGAACCGAGCAGTCCTGGATGGGGACCCAGGGTCTCCAAGCTGGGAAGAACCCTGATAAGGCAGGCACAGAAGCAGTCCTGGGAGGACTCTGCCACAGGCAGGAACACCACTGGACACCCAAAGCCATTCTGCTAGGCTCTGGAGTCCACTGCTTCTTCTGGGAAGAATCGCTAACTTTTCTGGTGTCTTTGTAACTTTAGCACCTGATTCAAAGTCTTGGAAAGGCTCACCTGAGTGGCCAGTTGCAGAGAGTGTGCCCAGGCCCTGTCTGTCAGCAGGTGTGGAAAGGAAATGTACCACATCCTGCAGCATCCCTGGTGGAAGCTGGAGCCTGCCTTCCATCAAGCCATACACACTGGGGAATTCTTCAATTTGTCCAATTAGGAGGTCAGTGCATGAGGTTGCTGTACCCCCACGCATCCTCAACATGCAGCTTTACCGAGCTTCCTAATATTTGCCAATCTAACAGGTGTGAAATTATATCTCATTGCTGCATCAATTTGCATTTCCTGGATTATTAACATCTGTGAGCACCGCTCATATGACTGTTAGCTTTGGAGAGTTCTCATTCTGTATATCACCTGTTTATATCCTCTGGTGCTTCACCTAGGTATATATGTTTGCTATGCTTTTGAATGGGAGCTTGCTTTTGAATGGGAGCTTACTTCCCTATCTGAGTGTTACAAACATGTGAGACAGTTACATTGTAAAAGTATATCGCCGAGTGAAGAGATAATCATAAGACATAGTTCTTTAATAATTCCAGATTTAAAAAACCACCACATTAAACATTATTATTTCTGGGAGGTGAGATTATCTGACATTTCTTTTCTTTTTTTTTTCTGATGGAGTCTCAGTCTGTTGAAGGCTGCAGTGCAGTGTCGCTGCTTCTTTTGAATGGATGCATTCATTAACTTTATCACTTAGTTATGGCACTGTCTGCCAGGTCTCTTCACTACAAAGGTACCGTTTTCCTCTTTCCATACTCTATCCACCAAAAGTAAGTCACCAAGTCCAGCCCTTACTCAAGGGGAGGGAATGGAGCTCCTCCTCCTTGTATCAGAATGTGTCAAAATCTCCTCAGCTTTAAAATCTATATATTACTCAGTTGCTTCTCCTATTCCCCTTTTTATTTGTGAAGAAACCAGATCCTTTGTCCTGCTTTCCCACAACCTATGCTTGCTGACTGCATCTCTGAGAAGTCATGCAACATAACATGTTCCTTTGCTCCTGCCATTTCATGTAAATGGGTACCAGAGGCTTGATCAGATTTATTTATTTATTTATTTATTTATTTGAGACGGAGTTTCGCTCTTGTTACCCAGGCTGGAGTGCAATGGCGCGATCTCGGCTCACCGCAGCCTCCACCTCCTGGGTTCAGGCAATTCTCCTGCCTCAGCCTCCTGAGTAGCTGGGATTACAGGCACGCGCCACCATGCCCAGCTAATTTTTTTGTATTTTTAGTAGAGACGGGGTTTCACCATGTTGACCAGGATGGTCTCGATCTCTCGACCTTGTGATCCACCCGCCTCGGCCTCCCAAAGTGCTGGGATTACAGGCTTGAGCCACCGTGCCCGGCCTATTTATTTATTTATAATGGAGTCTTGCTGTGTCATACAGGCTGGAGTTGCAGTGGTATGATCTTGGCTCACTGCAACCTCTGCCTCCCAGATTCAAGGATTCTTCAGCTTCAGCCTCCTGAGTACAGTAGCTGGAACTACAGGTGGACGCCACCACACCCAGCTTATTTTTGTATTTTTGGTAGAGACAGGGTTTCACTGTGTTGGCCAGGCTGGTCTCAAACTCCTGACCTCAGGTGATCTACCTGCCTCAGCTTCACAAAGTGCTCGGATTACAGGTGAGAACCACGGCACCCAGCCTTGATCAGATTTAGATGCAAGTTTTGAACATGAATATATGGTGGTGCATTCTTTCATCAGAAGGTACATAATTCTTGTTGCTTTCCCCACTTTTGTTGAAACATCTTTTTATGAGACATCTGTAGCCAAGGCTGGAGTACAGTGGCCTTGGCTCACTGCAGCCTTGGCTTCCTGGGCTCAGCCGGTTTTCCCATCCCAGCCTCCCAAGCAGCTGAGACCAGAGGTGTGCACCACCACACCCAGCTATTTTTTTTTTTTTTTTGTATTTTTAGTAGACAGTATTTTGCCATGTTGCCCAGGCTTGTCTCGAACTCCTGGCCTCAAGTGATTCACCTGTCTTGGCCTCCCAGAGTGCTAGGATTACAGGTATAAGCCATTGTGCCTGGCCTCTCACTTTTCTTTCTTTCTTTCTTTTTTTTTTTTTTTAATGTTAGCAGCTGTTGATATCATTGCCCAGCTCCACTAATGCATTAGGGATTACAAAATGGTAATATACTTATTTTAACATGATTTCTTCATTTGCTAGTTGTACTACGTCTGCCAAGAGAAACATTCCCTTCGCAATTATTTGGTTGCCCCGAGGAACAGTTCACAAAGGAAAGGCAGAATTCATCGTTCTTTCACTATTTTCCAGTTTTCAAAGCATCCTCCAAAGGTGACCAATGCTTTCCTTTTGAATGATTGTTTTTGTTGTTTTTTTGCATTCCCAAAAGAAATGCTACTGATTATGGTTATTATTCTTTCAGTACCTTGTGGATTCTATTTCCTAGAGTTTTATTTAAGTATCTCATGCATATTAATAGATGAAATTGATTTATATCTTGTAATGACTCCTTGATTTTACACACACACACACACACACACACACACACACACACACACACAGAGATTGTGTTTAAACCATTTCTAATTATAATCTCTTTGGGTACTGAAAGAATCATGCATTTATGGGGCAGAAAAAAATTACCTTTGAGTGCAAGCATTTAGTGTACTCAGTGAAGCAGAAACTCTTGCATAATCACAAATAAAGGTGCCACAGAAATTTATGGAAAATGGGCTCTTGCATTACCCAGAGGAAGTCACCAGGGACAGATGTTCAGTAGCTCCTTCTGCACATGTGTGGTTCCATTTTAGGGAAACAGATTGCTCTTGCTCTGTCTACAGACTTATGGGGGAGACTCCACATCTTTGTTCATCCAAAGTATTGGTCCTAGGAAACAAACTGAAAGTGCCTCGAAAAGGACTTTTGCAGAGAGATAGGGGGCGAAAGGGGGAGAATGCCAGGTGGAATTGACTTGTGCTCTTGTAAGGTACAAACAAAACATTGAGGAATCTTATGAAGTGTTCCCACTCTGTCCTGGACTTGGTCTCAAGGGAATGGTGGGCAAGAGGAGGCCTTGGCTCTATATCTGCTGGTTTCAGGGCCGGAGAGCGGGCATTTCCTTCTTTCTCTGGACCAGGGTGCTGAATGAGAGGCCAGGAATGTGAATCAAAGGGCACAAGAGATGATTCTAGAAACTCTGCTCTTGACAAGTGTAGCATGGCCAGCATGCAGCCTGGTACTCTAAGAGATAAGTTCCTTGAGAGCAACTAAGAAGAGCATGAATATTTTGTGCTGATTTGGAAGAGGTAAGGAGCATGCAAACTGCTGTAACTAAGGGCAGTAATGTAGATGCCAGAGAGTGCAAGTCAGGGTCTCTATGGGATTTGGGATTCTCTATAACTCCAGTAATTTTTTGGTTTTTTTGAGATGAAGCCTTGCTCTGTTGCCCAGGCTGGAGTGCAGTGGTATGATCTTGGCTCACTGTGACCTCCACCTCCTGAGTTCAAACGATTCTCCTGTCTCAGCCTCCAGAGTAGGTGGGATTACAGGCACACATTATCAAGCCTGGATAATTTTTGTATTTTTAGTAGAGACAGGTTTCACCATGTTGGTCAGGCTGGCCTCGAACTCCTGACTTAGGTGATCCATCCACCTTGGTCTCCCAAAGTTCTGGGATTACAGGCATGAGCCCCTGTGCCTGGCCTAACCCCAGTACTTTTTAAGGAATATCTATCAGCCTTGTTTTCCTCATCTTTAAGATGAGCATGGAAAGAGAACTGATCTTGTAGGCCTGTTTTGGAGATTAAATGTGATACGGCATGTATACCCTTGCTTGCTGTATAACAAGATCCTAATAAGAGCCATTACTTCTGTTATACAAGATACTTTGCTAGATTATTTTAATTAAGTGTACCAGTGAACATATTTATTGTGAAGTTAGTATTGATAGCTTATAGCTTATTATTTAATGTCTTTTTTTAAATAAGAAAATGGATGCTCAGAGAAGTGAAGTCCGTCACCCAACATCAACAGGTAGGTGGCAGAAGGGCTGGTGTTAAATCCCAGAACTGCCTTCCATCCCACGTTGTGCTTCCCCAATACGCCATTTTGCCTAAAACCTAGACTTGGATGTTAATGGTCTTTGAATTCTTCACAGCACTCAATGGCACGAAATAACCTTAGTGACACCAATAAATAAATGTTGAATTAAAATGGGTATCAGCCTCCTGGGCCCAGGATTTCTTGATGTTTCTTTGGTGTTTGGGAGCACACTACATTTCTGCAGCTTCAGGATGGCTTATGTACTCTCTGGCCTGTATTTGTTCTTAGCACCCCTGGTTTGAGTTTACCAGAAGCCAGTGTGAGATTCAGGGACCAGTGGGTACCATCAGAGACAGATACTGGTCATCAGGTGGGAGGTCCTGTCTAAAGCGAAGCTGTGCTTTGGGCCCAGATACTGACTCCATGTGAATGCAATGGGTCTTGTGTGTTAGGAGGACAAGACTCCAGGAATAGAAATTCAGTTATAGAAATTCAGAAAAGACAGACATACCTGAAAGCCCCTTCCCTGCCCTGCCCTTTCCAGAGCTCTAGGCAGGGGTGGAAGAGCCCCAGGCAAGGAGCTGAGCTATAAGCAATTTTTGATCCTTCTGTTCAGAGTGTACAAAGCATGGTGTTACCCCATGCAGAGACCATGTGGGTTGTTTGCCAATGAAAGTTTCAGGGCAATTCTTGAAACAGGGAGCTAAGCTGAGGGGCTTGGCAGGGGGCAGACCTCCACAAGAAAAGGCTTATTGGATCTCTGTGAGGGCACACTCAAGACAGGAGGGGGTGAGCAGGCACAGCTGAGAAAATTCAATCTCAATCTCCTCTAAAGACACGTGCTTGCTTTACCCTCCACTCATTCTTTCCAGACCTGAGCTGGCCTTATACTCACACCGTATCCATCTTTGCCTTTGGCCTCTAAGGATGTGCTGATTGCCCTATAGATTGACATACAAAGTTCAGAACAAGAAAAATGGAAAAGCATTATAGTATTATCTAAATATGCCTCCATTTAAAGAGTAATAAAATTAGGCTAGACTAGGTCACCAATTGGTTAGAGGCAATGTCCAGATTAGAAGTTGTCCCATTCTCAGTGTGCTGTTCATCATTACAAATAAAACCAAAACAAAGTATCTTTAAAACTTTCTCACCAGAAATGACAATGAAGAGAGCACCATCAAAAAGACAGACATGCCGGAAAGCCCCTTCCCTGCCCTGCCCTTTCCAGTTTCCTGTGGATTCTCAGACCTTGAAGGGTTAGAAATGTTAGCTGAAGATACAAATGAAACATAACATGAACATATTTTCCCCTAGACAATAATTTTTGATGAGCAGTCAAGAAGCCAATGGTTAGGAGCATGGACTCTGGGGCCAGACTACCTAGACTCAAATCCTGGCTCTGCGTCTTACTAGGTGTATGTTCTTGAGCAAACTCACCTCTGTGCTTTGGTCTCCCCATCTGAGACTACTCTGCTATAGCAGAGTTTTCTATTATTAATGAATAGCAAGATATTCTGTCCTTTGGATGTGTGATAATTTCTTTAGCCAGTCCCTTATTATTATATATTTGGTGGCCTTCAGGTTTTTGCTGTTATTCAAAGAAGGCTAAATTCTCAATAAATCCATTGGAAATAAATGTCTACACTTTCCCAATAAGCCAAGTAAGAGTTACAATGGGCAGGTAGGTGCCATTTTTTTTTTTTTCCCCCGGTATCCAAGTAAGATAGGAAATGTATAGTTGGGTGGCCATATGCCCTGCCAACATTCACTAGGGAGTTCTACTATTAAAGGAAGAAGGGGACCATGGCTACTGCAGGGCGATTGGCAGACCCTGCCACAACTTTTAACATCCATCCTATCCCCTGACTACAACTCCATGAACCTTTGGTTAAACAAGGTAATCACAGGACTTACCCTTATGTTGTCATGCTTTAGTGGATAAATGTCAAAAAACTCTGAATCTGTTTTTGTCATCCCTTAAACTTCAAACTCCCTTTGTCCCCTGGTTTTAGGTACTTTTTTTTTTTTTTTTTTTTTTTTTTTTTTTTTTTTTTTTTTTACAAGCCATACATAGTTGGATTTAGTTTTCTAAGTCACTGTTAAACTATCTCTGTCTTTGATGTAGGAATTCAGTTTGTTCATATTAGTTGTGATAGGTTTTATTATTGATTCTTTTTCATTTTTACTTGTATATAGTCTACTGTACTTTGATTTTCTTTTCCACTTTCCTTACTTTTTCTATCTTGGTCAGTGTTCCTTTTATCATTTAAAAAAATTTAGGAGGAAAAAAAAAAAGAAAAAAAATTAGGAGAAATTCTACTAGGAAACAAATGGAAAAAGACAATCAAAATCAAGGGTAGACCTAAATGACTAGTGGTATGGATATTTGAAAAAAAGTCATTAAAGAGATTTAACTATAGAAAAATAGATGAATGTAAAAAAAACTTAACTATAATTCTTACTATAAAACATCACCTTTGTTAATGTCCTAATGCAATCATTTTAAGCCTTTTCTTGAAAATAAGATATTCTATTAACAGATACACATGTAAATATAAGTACGTATATACATAATATAAATAAAAATAAAAGAAATATCTGTGTATTCATAACCCATTTAAGAAACATGAATCTCTCTTTTCTCTCCCTAAATATAAGCCCACATTCTTCCTCCACAAAGTAATTGATATTGCAGATTTTGTGTTAATCATCCATTTGCTTTCCTTTCTAATTTTGCTAATTATATATGTATTCCTGAACAATGTACTCTTGGTTTGTTTTTGAACTTTATGTAAATAAAATAACATAGTATCTATAGCTTCCCTTTTTTCATTCAACATCACTTTAAGATATAACCATGTTAATGTACTTGATAGAGTTTCATTCATTTTCATTGATGTATATTATTGCTACTGTATGATTATTCCCACATTTATTTAGTTTATTGTTAATCAACATTTGGATATTTTCTTTAAACAAATTTTAAAATAAAAACTATTGCAATGTTGCAGTTAATCTTGTACAAATTTGTGGGTGCAGATGTGCAAGAGTTTCTAGAGCAATTTTTTTGTGTGTTGTAAAGCTACTGGTATTCTGGATAAGACTATTTCCTGTCCTTCCACTGACACATTGCAGGGAATCTGGCACCTCTGGCCTCCCAGCTATCAAGAGCCTATAGCATGTCAGTCACGTTGGCAATCAAAACAACTTATTTCCAAACACACTTTAAGAAGCCCAGTTGAGAACTACTGTTTTATGGTATGCATCTAGAATTAGAATTGTTGGGCCACAGGTTATGTGACTGTTCAATTTTTACTTATAAAATATATTGGATTGTTGTGATTCAGAGACAATGATGGGTTCCCATGTACAAATCCAACATACACATAATTTATGTTATACAGCACACTCATGTCCTGTATAACTATATGTATAGCTCAATATACTTCAGGAAATCTTCACACATATTTAACACTATTGTCAATGACTTAAATAATTCATAGTTTTACAAAAGGATCATGTTTCACATTATATTAAGAACATGACATTTTCTGTTCTTTTTAAAATTAATCTGATATTACACCTGAAATATGACTTCTACTTAAACAATTTATGCACAAGAACTTTTTAAATTAATGTATCTCAAATTAATTTTTCCTCAACAGCTCTGAATGCTTGCTGAAAGCTTTTACATGTTCAAAGCATTCATGTGGTTTCACTCCTATGTTAATTTTCTAATTCCTATTCATTATAACCTATGAACAAATACTTTCCTACATGTGTTAACACCTTAGGGTTTCTGCCCTGTGATTTTGCTGATGTTCAACAAATTTGGCTTGAAGATGCAGGTTTCTGCACATGGAGGGTGTTGATGGGAATTTTCTTCTTGTGTGTTTTCCTTTGATGTTTGGTGAGGGCTGACCTCTGGCTGAAGTTTTTTCTACATTCATAACATTCATAGGGTTTTTCCCCTGTGTGAATTCGCTCATGTTTTGTGAGGGCTGACTTTTCATAGAAGGTTTTCCCACACTCAGGACATCTGTAGGGTTTTTCTCCTGTATGAGTTCTCTGATGCACGACAAGGTTGGATTTCACACAGAAAGATCTCCAGCATTCATTACATTTATAGGGTTTCTCACCTGTGTGAGTCCTTTGATGTTGAGTAAGGTTTGATTTCACACAGAAGGTTTTCCCACATTCATTACATTTATATGGTTTCTCTCCCGTGTGAGTTCTCTGATGTACTGTGAGGGCTGATTTCTGGCAAAAGGACTTTCCACATTCATTACACTCATATGGCTTTTCTCCTGTGTGAGTTCTCTGATGTTCAGTGTAGTTGGACTTCACAAAGAAGGATTTTTCACATTCTTTACATTCATAGGGTTTTTTCCCTGTGTGTGTGCTCTGATGCTGTGTGAGATCTGTTTTCTTATGGAAGCTTTCTCCACATTTGTTACAGTCATAGGTTTTCTCTTTTTTGTTAGCTCTCTGGCTTTGTGTGAGTTGTGACTTCCTACTTGAGGCACCCCTACTTTCATTACATCCATTGGTTTTTTTCCCTGAGTGCCTTCTCTGATGTTGAGTGTGTTTCAACTTCTCAAAGAAAGGTTTCTCACATTTATTATCGTTACAGTTTCTCTCTCTTGCTTTAATTCTCTGATTGAGTGTGAGGCAAGATTCCTTCTTTAAGAGTCTTTCACTGTCATTACACTTGCTGGGTTTTCCTGTTGTGTGGGTTCTCTGATGCTGAGTAAGGCATGCTTTTTCATGAAAGAATTTCCCACATTTCTTATAATCACAGATTTTCTCTCCTGCATGAATTCTCTCATTTTGAGTATGGTCTAACTTCTTCAAGGCTTTCTCATTTTCATTACACTCATCAGGTTTTTCTCCTGTGTACATTCTTTGATGTTGGGTAAAGTTTGATTTCTTGCTAAATTTTCCAAATTTATTACATTCAGAGTGTTTCTCCCCTGTGTGAATTTCCTGAAGTGCAGGTTTTGACTTCATGCATGAAGATTTCCCATTTTTATAGGGCTCATGTGGCTTTCTTTCCCTAAGGGTTCTTGGACAAGAATGGAGCTTTAACTTTGGGATAAAGGCTTGTCCATATTCATTTCTTTCTGAAGGTTTCTCTACTGTGTGAGCTCTTTTATGTGTAACAAAGGCTGTCTTTCTGTGAAAGACTTTTCCACAATTATTATATTCAAGAAGTTGCTCCAAAGATGAATCCTTTTGATATTGAACAAAATCCTCATTATGACTGTGGGATTTCTTCTTTTGATCATTTTCACAGGGTTTATTCTCTGAATGAGTTTTATTATACTTAATATCAAGGAAGTCACACCTACTAAAATCAACTGACTTTTTTCTTACATGGTTTCTATTACTATTAATGAGTTCTGAAACACTTTTCAAGCTTGCTCCAAATGAGTCACATTTATGGGATATTTTTCTTGAGGGCACTGTGTTTGTGGCCATACTAAATGTTTCCCTTAAGGTTTTACTTCTCTCCTTAGTCGGTATTTTGTCATTGATGAATAAAGCCTGCCTCAAATATTTGTCTTTATTTTCTTGACTTGTCTCTTTCATGTTATTGGCTTTCTGAACTTCTAGAAATACAAAAAATTAACCATACATTATAAATCTTAACACATTTCTTAAGGAAGGAGGTTGCATGCAAGTGATCTATGCTGAGTTGATCTTTGGGTTTCAGTCACAATATCCTGGGACAATAGAAGCCCTAAACAAATATTTAATTCTAGTCTTTGGATGGGTAATATGAAAGCAAAGATAAAACATGCACTATAGCAAAAAAAAAGGAGACAAAGTCAAAAATTAATACATGTAGCTTTGGCTTGTTACAAATATGCCCTTAAAATGGATAAATCTTGGAATAAAACAATAAATAGTGAATTGAGAACAAAGGATGTCGGGAAAATGATTAATCCAATTGAGGATAATCAAAGCATGGGGTAAAGATAAGGGACACAGTAGGGAGACAATAAAGACTGAAGGGTTATCAAAGGAAGTGTGAGAGCAAAGATTATGTTGGAGGCAAATGAAAGATTAGATCCTTCTCTCTCTCTCTTCCCTCTATACCTTAATTGCTGCAGGAGAATCCTTACTCTACATGCCTCTAATCTTTTCTTTTTCATTATGCACAGCAACCCTAAATTAAAGTTACAAACTCATTCATTTCCTCAAGCCTAAAGGTCAGTCCTATAGTTCAGGCCCCATCTCTCCATGCAGCTTTGATACAGAAAAACAATGTACAAAGAGAATGTTAAAATATATGAGAGGACAAGCCATCCTTGCAACAGGATCCATTTCATCTCCATATTCTGAATGTTGGTGCTACCACCAACATTCTATTAATGATAGAATTCTATTCTGATTCTATTAATCAATAGTAATCTGTCTCGTTGGCCCAACCTACTTTTACCTCTTTCAATCTGCTGATTTGTTTTACCAATCGTTTGTGCCCTGTTATAATACTGTTTTTTTAATACACTTTTTTTTTAAAAAATACAGAGTCTTACTCTGTCACCAGGCTGGAGTGCAGTGGCGTGATCTTGGCTCACTGCAACCTCCAACTCCCTGGTTCAGGCAATTCTCCTGTTTCAGCCTCCCAAGTAGCTGTGATTACAGGCGTGTGCCACCACGCCCAGCTAATTTTTGTATTTTTAGTAGAGACGGGGTTTCACCATGTTGGCCAGGATGGTCTTGATCTCCTGACCTCGTGATCTGCCTGCCTTGGCCTCCCAAAGTGCTGGGATTACAGGCGTGAGCCACCACCATGCCCAGCCAAAAGACTATTTTTAGATCAGTTTTACATACATGACAAAACTGAGTGGAAAGTATAGAGTTCTCATATGCCCCTTACCCCCATATATGTACAAAGTTCCCAACTATCAACATCCCCCACAAGAGTGGTATTTTTCAAAAATGATCAAACCTACATTAACAGATCATAATCACTCAAAGTTCAAAGTTTACATTAGAACTCACTCTTGGTGTTGCACATTTTATGGAGACAAATGGAAATATATATATATATATATATACACAAATATATATATACACACACACATATATATATATCTACCATTATAATATCAGGAGGTATAGTTTCACTGCCCTAAAAATCTATACTCTGCCTAGTTATCCCTCCCTCCCCTTTAACTCTTGGCAACCACTAATCTTAACTTGGTCTCCATAGTTTTGCTTTTTTCCAAATGTCATATAGCCTTTTCATTTCAGATGAGCTTCTTTTACTTAGTAATATACATTTAAAGTTCCTCCATTTTTTTCATGGCTTGATAATTCATTTCTATTTAGTGCTGAATAAAATTCCATTGTCTGGATGTACTACATAGTTTATTTACCCATTTATCTACTGAAAGAGATCTTAGTTGCTTCCAGGTTTTGGCAATTATGAATAAAGCTGTGATATATCTCCATCTGCATGTTTTTATATGGACATAAATTTTCAACTCCTTATTTTATTTTTTATTTGAGACAGGGTATGGCTCTGTCACTCAGGCTATAATGCAGTGGTGCAATTAGCTCACTGCAGCCTCGAACTCCTAGGCTCAAGCAATCTTCCCACTTCAGCGTTCTGAATACCTGGGAGTACAGATGTGTGCCACCAGATCCAGCTGATTATTTTTGTTTGTTTGTTTGGGTACAGGATCTTGTTATGTTGCCCAGGCTAGTCTTAAACTCTTGGCTTCAAGTGATCCTCCCACTTAGCCTCCCAAAATGCTAGGATTACAGGAGTGAGTCACTGTGCCTCATCTTAACTTTATTTGGAGATAGGGTCTCACTCTGTTGCTCAGGCTAGAGTGCAATAGCATAATCATAGCTCATTGCAGCCTCCATCTCCTGGGCTCCAGTGACCTTCCCACTCACCCTCCCAAGTACCCAAGTAGCTAAGACTACAGGTGTGCACCAGGATACCCAGCTAATTATTTTTTAATTTTTATTATTTTTTGCAGAGACAGGGCTTCACTATATTGCCCAGGCTGCTCTTGAGTTATTGGCCTTGGATGATTCTCTAGCCCTGGCCTCCCAAAGGGTTAAGCCACTGTGCCTGGCCAACTCTTAATTTTTTTTTTTTTTTTTCTGAGACGAAGTTTCGCTCTTGTTACCCAGGTTGGAGTGCAATGGCGCGATCTCGGCTCACCACAACCTCCGCCTCCTGGGTTCAGGCAATTCTCCTGCCTCAGCCTCCTGAGTAGCTGGGATTACAGGCACGCACCACCATGCCCAGCTAATTTTTTGTATTTTTAGTAGAGACGGGGTTTCACCATGTTGACCAGGATGGTCTCGATCTCTTGACCTTGTGATCCACCCACCTCGGCCTCCCAAAGTGCTGGGATTACAGGCTTGAGCCACCGCGCCCAGCCCAACTCTTAATTTTTAATTCAGCTTTCATATGTTTATTTCTCTTTGGTTTCTCTTTTCTGTGAGAACACAAACACCTGGCTACCTAACGTAGTCCCAAGGACCTTCGTTGAACTTTTTCTTAATAATTTTGACTATTGGTGCTAACTGTTATCCTCTGCTATCACATTGCATGCAATAATATCAATTGTATGCTTAAGAGCTTAGGATTTTTCTATAGTACATAAAATAAATAGAAGTCAATATACCAATAAAACATTTGATAGTAGATTTCAATGCTTAGATATTATACTAGATTCTTACACCTAAATTCACAATACACGTTCAAGTGACCATCTCGTAAATCTACAGTATTGTTAGCTCCTATCAGATCAGGCTATGTAATTCTAAAATTCTTCATTTTCAACTATAAACCTCCCTTCCTGTTTTTCACTTAGTACACATTCTGTCCTTAGCCCTCCTCAGAACCTAGATGTCCTTCAAAACAATGCTACTACTGTTCCATTGTTTAAAAAGTAATGTCCTCACCACTTCAAAGTTTTATTCAAGGAAAATTTTTCCAAGTAAATATTGTCTGTACACTATATCTAACACTGTTTTCCACAGCACTGGTTTGCATGATGTTATTTTCTCTATAAATAACATCTATAAGCAAGCCTGACCTTTCATTGCTTTAGGCGGATTTTTCACCTTCATATATATATATATATATATATATATATATATATAATATAAATCCTTTATATATATAAAATATATAATCTATATAAATATATAATCTATATAAATATATATAATATATAAATATATAATATATAAATACATACTCTCTCTATATATATTTGTTTATATATATATAAAGGATTTCAGTTGCCTTAGCATTTCAGCTGTCTCCAACTTCCAGTGAAAATTGAGTTGACATTTTGTTTTGTATTATTTTCCTTGTGGTTTTTGGTTACTTTTCAGGAAAAGATGAGGCAATGCTGAACTCTACACTTCCATCTGCATGTTGGATTGTACTCCTTTCTTCTTGAAACACCTTGTTCATGCTCTCCTGGTTCTCCCTCTACCATGCTGGATGGTCCTTCTCAGTCTCCCTTGCTAGAGATTTGTGTTTTCCTGACTTCCAAACATAGTGCTTAAAGGTATAGGCTTTGCCATATTCTCTTACTTATTATCTCACTCAGTGAAACTGAAAGTCTTACCAGGCTTATAAAGCTTTCCACCCAGCTAACTCTCTAACCTTACCTGCTTCTTTCTCCTCACCGGATGTCTTCTGGTCCACTGACTTCCTTGCTGTTCTCTAATTACACCAAACACACTCTTTTCTCACTATCTTTACACCCACTATTCCCCTGGTCTGAAAATCGCTCTGCTAATCCATGGCTCACTCCATCCCTTCACTGAAAACTCTATTCCACTGTTTCTGTTAAAATGTTCACCTCCACAAAGAGGCCCCCTCTGACTTCCCTTGCTAAAACAATACTCTCTAGGAGTCTCTGTCTCTTTCATCTGATTTTTTTCATTATGTTGATTACTACATGGCTTATTATGTATTTATTTGTTAACTGAATCTACTGATAGGAGTAGAGATGTTGCTTTTCTATTCCCTGTACTTAGAATGTGACTGGTACATAGCAGGTCCGGAATAAATATTTGTCAAATAAAGGAATGCATGATAAAATGCATGTTAGATACCAGAGAGAAAGTGAACAATGGCCACTGTTGGACAGAGAGAAAAACAGACATAAAGGTCTAGGATGAGGAAGACAGCAACTGGATTCTATAAAAACCAAGAAAGTCTCTTCCTAAAAGTCAGACAGAAAAACAAAAAACCTTTATATATGAGAATATTTGGAGGTTTGATATTGAAGGTATGGTGGTCATCTTTTTCCATTAGAGCCTGGAGCCTCTAAAAGAGATTTCTAAAATATATTTCAAAGATTCTGACACCTGGACTGGCCACTTGGGATCTAATTTCTCCCAGCTTCTTTATACCTGATGTCAACTCACCTGAGTGGCTCTGACTTGGTGGGTCTCTCTTTAATATCCATGGTTCGTCTCCTTGCTCCAACTTGACTATCAGCTCAGGTTTGGTAACACAGTGCCCTGTTATGGGAAATGACATGAGACTTGGAGAAGTCGCTTAGGGTTCAGGCTCTCTGAAGGACAAGAAGGGAGAAGCTCTAGAAGCTACACAATAGTGGTGTCCAAATGTGCTTCATCAAAGTAGGTTGTTTCACCAGGGAAGTAAGAATACAATAATCTTCAAAGTACCCTCCAAGAGTCTTGACTCCCAAATCTCAAACATGAAATTCATCACTCTCTACAATGATTTGGTTCCTAAGATAGGAAATGCATGCTGTTTGGAGTTGCATGGGAAGCTGGGCTTACCCAGTGATACCACGTGTCTGTAGTTCTCCAGCATCACGTCCCTGTACAGGAGCCTCTGGGCAGGATCCAGCAGCTGCCATTCCTTCTGGGTGAAGTACACATATACATCCTCGAACAGCACTGAGCCCTGTAACAGTCCAATCCTGCTCCATCTGAAGTGCTCAAGACTCAATGGCATGAGAAATATGTATGGGAACTAATGCCTACCATGTTCTCTGTTAAAAGTTTACCAGAAAATGTTATAAAGGCTGTCTGACATGTACCTTCCTTCAGGTACATTTTATGGGGAAATAGAAATCATAATAGAAATACTAGGCCTTTATGCTTACTTACAAATCCACATATTAATTCATAAAACAACTGGAGTTTCCTCTACATGCCTGGAACTGTTCTAGTTGCAGAGGAGACTAAGGCAAAGAAGACACTGGTCCTGTTTTTAAGGCTCTTCAGACTGTTGAAGAGACTTTCTATACAAACACCCACATGCAACAATGAATTATGGAAGCCATGAAAACAATGTGTGGTCAAGGTAGAAGGAGGGCACAAAGAGGGAAAAAAATTAATCCTCAGGTTATTCTTCACCAAGGAGGGTAAGATTTAACTGCACACAAGCAGTGAGTTTTGTGTGAACACGGGGCAATGGCATAAGCCAAGGTGCGGATCATGAACACACACCTCAAATGAAAGTAATTGACAAGGTAGTACGGGGGACAGAAGAATCAGGTTGGAGACTTGGGAGATAAAGAACAATAGAGGTGCTCTGTGGTCAGACAGAGGGATTTTAGACTTTCTCCTATAGACCAGTGGCCTCTAAAATATTTAGTCACTCGGTAAAAATCCGAGCATCCCTCGGTATATTTATAGATTATTTATATACACCACTCTCAGCCACTCACCAAAAGTAAAGCTTAACAACTTCCTTAGTTTTGTTTTAGATGCAAAACAAAGTTAAATGGATATTCCAATACTTTCTTTCCATGCACCATCTGATTGTCTTGTGCAGTTCTCTAGAGTACACACCTCTACTAGGAGATAAGTAATGTAAACAAATTTATATTTTGAAATTAATGCTCCGGGGGCAGAGTGGACAATGCTTTGAGGCAGTGGTTCTCAACTAGTGGCAATTTTATCTGGAAGCATGTTTTGTTGCCATGATTGAGAGGGGTGGGGTTGGGATCTAGTTAGTAGAGGCCAGAGATACCACTAAACATCCTACAATGTACGGGGAAGCCCTTACAACAACAAATTACCTGGCCCAAAGTGTCAATGGTCAAGGTCAGGAAATTCAGTTTTAAAGGGAAGTTAGAGAGGAAGATAGTAGACTAGTGTGAGAGAGACCACCTGTCTTCACGTAGCAGCAGTGGGGATTGAGAAACCTGAACTGATTCTATGTGGAATTAACTAGATGTTGGTTATGCAGTGAAGGGCAAATGGAGCATTGTTCTCAGTTTATCATGACAGCAGCTGGGCTGATGCTGGTGCCATGCACTAGGATTGCCAAAACAGGAGAAAGAATTGGGCAGAGAGAGAGACAAAGAGAGAGAGAGAGAGAGAGAGAGAGAGAGAGAGAGAGAGAGAGAGAGAAACCTGGGACATGTTATACTTAAGGTACCTGTGAAACATACAGGTGAACATGTCCAGGTAACAGTTGCATAGTTGCATATAAGGTCTTGGAGCTCAGGAGAGAGTGCTAGTATAATGATAAATCTTTGGGCCAGGTGCAGGGACTCACGCCTGTAATTCCGGCACTTCGGGAGGCCGAGGCCAGTGGATCACTTGAGACCAGGAATTTGAGACCAGCCTGCCAAGATGGTGAAACCCTCTCTCTACTAAAAATATAAAAATTAGCCAGGTCCGGTGGCAGGTGCCTGTAATCCCAGCTACTTGGGAGGCTGAGGCAGAAGAATTGCTTGAATCTGGGAGGCAGAGTTTGCAGTGAGCTGAGATCACGCCACTGCACTCTTGCCTCGGTGACAGAGTGAGAGTCCGTCTCAAAAGAAGGAAAGAAAGAAAGAATGAAAGACAGAAAGAAAGAAAGAAAGACCCAAAGAAGTCACTGAAATCTGTTTTGCCCTCAGTAAAAGCTACCTAATTCATAATGTGATTGTCAGAATTATATGAGCTAATCCAAGTAAGGGATTTAACAGTGACTGGAACATAACATGCAGACCTAAATTGTACATAATAGTAAAGCTGATCGACTATTCTAATTTTGTCACTTTATCTTCAAACTTGTAACAATAAAAATGACCAAAAAAAAATGTATATTCTAATACAAATTATTATGTTCCAGTAGCTGGAAGGCGTGGTGTAATAGTTAGCAAAGGATTCAAAAAATACTTATCACATAAAAAAAAGAAAGTGAAAAAGAAAAGTATTTAGATGATTTCTACAAAACCTGAAATGACAGAAGAGTGTATCTTGTTTAGGTATACTATTGATGAAAAAAAATTCTGATGTTGACAGAAAAACACGTTAAACATATCAACAGTAATCAATGATAATCAATAACAGAATAAAGATAAAATGTGGACTTTCAAAACCACTGGAAGAGAGAAAAAGAAGGTAAAATAATAATACAGGAAAAAAGTCAGGAAGTGAAAAAATGAAGAAAAAAATGGCCAAAAAAGCATGGTTACTAAAAATGCAAAGTACCTCTTCAGTTTCACTGGAAAAATTGAATAATAAGTAAATAATTCACCTGGGATGTGTTCATTTTCTTCTGATCCTGGAAAAGTTTAGAGAACTGTGAAGGCAGAGCTGTAGGATGGAGAAGGAGCAAAGAAATCATGAGAAATCTGCTCTACTTTGAAGGTCTTCTTAGCATGTGCCTAGAAATTCACATAAATCTGCTGGCGAATTGCTGAACCATGGGAAAATTTCTTTTGATCCTTCAAAAGCGGCAGGTAGAAGTTTCCAGAGGGGACTCATAACCCTAATATAACCACTGGAAGCTAAGAGAATCAGGGTTTTCACTGGGGAAAGCAAATACTTGTTTCTTACAAACCTCCTTGGATATAGTAGCAGAAAAATATAAACCACACAAAATCCAACTAAAGAGACCTGGTTAAACAATCATGTCACAACAAAGGATGAGATGTCATGCCGTCTGTCCTATTACCACACATACTACGGACTGAATTTTTTGATGTCTGATTGATTGATATTTTACTTTACAATAATCCAGCAGAGGCAGGTAGTAATGGGGAAAGTGTACACACACGCGCACATGTGTGTGTGTGTGTGTGTGTGTGTGTGTGTGTGTTGGGGGGGTGGTATATAGACGAAATAAAATTGTCCAATGCTGGAGCTGTAACGAGTACCTGGGAGTCATTATATCATTTGACTTTTGTATGTTGTGAATATTTCCATAATAAAAAGCATAAGAAATGATACAGCAAAAACCTTACAGAGGTGTGCTCATTTACTTTTCAACTTATGTTTTAAATTCCTTGAGGTTACAGAATTAACAGGAAACTGTGACAACAAAAGTACTTGTGCTTGAAGGGAGTCTATTTAAAAAAGGAAAAGGTTTGTTCTCCTCTGGTTTCAGTGTCTCCGAATTTTTTTTTTTTTTTTTTTTACTAAGAAACTTGTTTTGACTTAACTGAGACAGGTGGACAATGGCGTAGGAGTCAGGGGGTTTGGGTTCTTTTTCTGGTTCTACCACTAACATATAATGCAAGCCTAGATTACAATAATCTAGTTATAATAATATTAAGATACTGGCAATACTTGTAGTTACTACATAACAGGACTTGTTCTAAGTACCTTGTAGGTCTTCTTTCATTTAATCTTTAAAATAAAGCCAAGCATAGCTACTATTATGACTTCCATTTCATAGAAGAGGAAACCGAGGGGAAGACTGAGCAATGTGGTGGAGCTGGGCTTTGAACCCGTGCAGTCCGGCCCCAGAAGCTACGCACTTAAGCACTGTGTTAACATTTTTCACTTTTAAAATGAGGCACATTTACAGAACCCCTGAAAAGCTTCCCGGTACTCCTCTAAAGTCAAGAGTAGGTAATGGGTAGCATGTCCCTAAACTCCAGATGTGCAGATGGGCGGGGTTTGAGGGCGCTGCAGAATCTAGGAAGAGGGCTGGAGCATTAGGGGCATGGGAGGAGTTTCCGAGAGGAGTGGCGATAGTATTTTCCCCATCCGTCCTCACCTGGGTGTTCCTCCTCCCCCGCGGCCGGCCTCCTGCCCACCATCCTCAGCCCAGCTCACCATCCTCAGCCCAACTCACCACCCTCGGCCCAGCTCACCTCTGTCCTTTGACAGCTGGCCCACACCTTCGCTGACCGACGGTTCTTGGCAACCTCCGAGATGCTGAGTTATTCAGGGCGGAAGAATCGGGAATTGCTTCAAGAGCAAGCGCTTAGAGATCTGCCTGTTTCCCGGATGTCCTTGGTGCAGCTGTGTGCATTTTATCAGAGAGGGTGGGGATTTCCCAGGTGAGATTCCTGCTTCTGATGTCCCCTCCTCACAGAAGCAGGGTGACCCTGGCTGGGGGGAAGGGGGAATAAATTCAGATAACTGGGACCTTCAGCCGGGTTCCAGCTCTCTCTTGGAGTTCACCATCTCCTACAACAGCGGCTTTCAGTGTGGACCTCAGACCAGCAACATCAGCATCACCTAGGAACTAAATGGAAAGGTAGATTCTTGGGCCTCTCCCCAAACTCACTGAATCAGAAGCCCCGGGGGTGGGATTCAGTCGTGGGGTGGGGTTAACAGGGCCTCCAGGTGATGCTGATGAGTTTGAGAACCACTGCCTGCAAATCTCCCTTGGGAGCCTGAGAACTTCGGAGGGCACAGACAGATGGACTTTGAGGCGCCCAGAGGCCTCAGTTATACAGTATCCCGAGGGTTCTGCAGAGACACCAAGAAATTTCCAAGAGCCTTAAGGGAAGGCTCAGCCCCTACACACTCCGGTTGGCATGTAAAGACATGCCACTCTGCTAAGTGCTGTGAAGCATTCAATTTGCAAACAAAACCGTTTGAGGCTTGTATCTCAGATCCTTCACTTGCAAGCCATTTGCCTTCACCTCCAGAGTCTCAGTTTTCTTCTCAGTTAAAATGGAATGGGTAACACCCACTTTACAGGGTGTCTGTGACAATCAAATGATACACCCAGTGAAAAGAACAGCAGGAAAGGCAGGCCACATTTCCAGAGTGCCTAGAAAATGCCAGGACCTGTGCGCAGTGCTTTCCAGGTGCTCTCTTGTTCAACACTCAGAACGACCCTGAAGCAGGTTTTAGAAATAACTTCATTTTACAGATGGGGATACTGAGTCTTAGAGGTTAGGTTCATCACTGTGTTCACGGCGATCCAGTGACAGAGCTAGGATGTGAACTCGTCTTACTTTCAAACTCAGGCTCTGCAATCAGCTTGCAAGGTGGAAATGATAGCATAGCATATAGTAAAGGTTGTAAGAATTGTTCTCATCCCCTCTGGAGTCGTGGGTCTGACTAGCTGCTGAATGGTTGCCCAGGGCACCTGTGAATTTGAGGAGCTTCTGGAAACAGCTCTTTAACATGTGAATGCCTTTTCCTGGAACCCCCTTTTCTGACGGGAAACCTGTACCCCTCTCCCTTATCTTCTTTGTGGAACCTGCAGATCCGCAGCGGGCCTCCTCCTCTGTCTCTGGCTTTCTTGACGGACAGACGCAGGGTAGACTCGGGAACAAGCGCCATAGGGTCTTAACCTGCGTGGGATTTGAGCAAGTTTTTGCTTCCACAGGCTGTGAACACAAACCTACCCCAAGCCCCGCAAAGCAACCCTCCAAGCTAGGCTCTCACCTGCAGAGCACATCTTTCGTGAAGGACCTGATCGCTGAGTTACGCGTAGACCCGGAGACTCCACGCTGATCCGAGACTGGAACAATGAGGAAGAACTGCACATGCGCAGACGGGGCTGCCAAGGACCAGTCCCCGGGGCGCTCCCGGGACGATCCGTCAAATTCCAGACTCCGTTTCCCACAAGTCTCCGCGCCCCCTTCCTTAGGGAAGGTCTGAAGAGTTTCTGGCTTATTTGGGGGATTTGTGGTCCAAAGTCATCTCTACTTTTGATTGGAGCCCTAATTCCTCATAACCCACCAGGTAGGGGATTTGAACGCTCTCCACCTACAATCAGTGTCACTTCAGACGCAAAGCTACAATGAGAAGAAGGAAAGGTGTTTTGCCAACTGCGCATCTGAAAACAAAATTAATGAAAGCCAAGCAACATAGAGTATTTATAGAAAATAAAGCCAAGCAGGAAGTAAAAGATCGATAATCACGACCAACAAGTTTTTTTCCCCAGAATGCAAATACCTCCTCCACTGAAACGGAATTTCAAAAGTAAAAACCTCACATAATGGCAAATGCACATAAATCAAAGGAAAACTTAATCTAAGAAGCACACTCATAATCTCCCTTCCAGGGATGACCATGACCATGGTCAATGTTAGGTGACATTTTTATTGAAGTGGGACTCCAAAATCTCAATGAGCTATTTGGGTCTTTTCATTGAACATGTTGTTAATAATATTCTTGCTCTTTTAAACTTTTAATTTTGAAATATTTTAAACTTACAGAAAACTTTCAGGGATGATTCATTCTGGATGATCATCTGTAAACCATTTACTCAGATTCACTAACAGCAAATATCCACCTCCTCATCCTCATCACTATTTGAGAGGGATTTGTGCAAGTTACAAATATGAACTGCCACCCCTAAAACTTTAGCATATGTCTCCTAGAACAAGGGCATGTTTCAAACATAACCACTACACAATGATCAAATCCAAGAACTTAAACAGATATAATAGCAGTATCTAAAATCTGGACCATATTCAAATTTTACCCATTGTTATAATAATATCCTTCATAATTTTTTTTCTGATTCAGAAGTCAATTGAGGATCATTTTTACATAGAGTTGTCATATTATTTAGACCCCTTTAATCTAGTTCCTTGGCCTCTCTCTGTCTTTCAAGACATTGTTAATTTTGAAGAGGACACATCAGTTGTTTTGAAGAATGTTCCTTTATTTGGGCTTATCTGATTGTTGCCTCACAATTTGATTCAGGTTATACATTTCTTGGCAGGAATCCTACATAAGGAATGTTATGTTCTTCTTGCTATATCATGCTAGGTCAGTGTGATCATGTCAGTTTATCCCACTTTTGATAAAACAAATTTTTGGCACAACTCTCCCTTATTAATCTACCTTTTGGTAACAATTTATTGATCACAAATCTAGCACAGATAGCAGAAAGATATAAAGTACCATGGACTTTGTATTGATTCAAGTTGGAAGATAACTTTATACTAAAATTAACACATACTGAAGAGATAAAAAGTTCTCAAAGTTTAAACACATATAGAAATACAAAATGAATAAAACTTTAAATAAAGGATTATTACATTTCAAATTATTTAAAGGGAAGCATACTTTCAAACACCCTAGGAACAAGCCACTCAGCATTATGTAACCTTGGAAGAACTCTGAAACAGTATTTTTCCACCAGCAAACCAAAACATGCACCAACTGGCAGCAGACAGATGCATGTCTTCTTACTAAGAAATGGATAGTATACAAATGCATATTTACTGCATAATTTTACTTCATGTGAATAACTGCTAAAGCATGACAACATACAAAGTAATGGTAAATAATTAAAAGCTTAATGAATAAGATAAATAAATTGAAACTAAGAAGTGCAAAACTAAAATGGTAATAGAAAAATAAAGAATTTAATAAAACACTGTTAGAAGAATAACAAAATACTCTTCTGAATACCTGCTATGAAATTATCTATACCCATGAAGAAAAGGCATTTTCCAACATTATAATTGGTACTTGTGGTCATATTCCATAACGGATACTGAAAACTATCATCTGTAAAAAATTTGTTTTGGTTTTACTCGGGAAACGTGTTTCGTACAAGAGGGCAGCTGCAAAATACAGAGACTTTGGCAACTGTGAGTATAAACTGCACCGTGTTACAAGCCCCCTGCCACGTCACAGAACTTGGTCAAAGTGAAACACTCTATAGGGGTTCAGGTCCTGAGAAACATTCTTATCATACCTTGCCGGGCAAAGGCTCAACTGAAGAGACATCCCTATCATATCCTGCTGGGCAAAGGTCCAAGGAACATCTTATCACATCCCACTGGAAACAGGGTCAAACCGCTTGACTATAGGTACATCTTATCAATATCCTGCCAGGCAGCAAGCCAGATGGCCCAGACCCCTCCTGCCCATACCCGTAAGTACCCCAGCCTGTAAGCGGTGCTGGGCTCTGGCTTTAAGCTGATCCCCCATTCTTGCAGGATTTTGCAATATACCCGTGTTGCTGCTGAGCACCCCCTCTCTGTGTGTCTTTCTTTAATCCTCACCTTCCCTTCAAAACCTAACGACAACAATTACTTGGTTTTTGCTTAAAGTTAAAGAATGAGTGGGATCCAAGGAATCAAGTGATAGATCAGGAGTATGTCCAAGTTATTTTCAGGAAACAGAGCAACAAAACTCAAGGGCAACATTTCCAGCAGAAATTCTTTTAATAACTTAGCTTGTCTCAGGGATTACCATCACCCTCTTCCGTAGAAAAGTGTGACTTATTACTGTAGACCAATTACTCCACTACAGTAAACACCTTAGAATGTAGTTTTGAATCACATCTGTTTATCTGAAAGCTCAGAGGTAGAATCAGGCAAATACCCACAAAAACAAACACAAAAAACTCAACAACAAAACACCTCGAATGCGGCCAAAGGTTTTTTCAAAAAGTGCCTGGACTAGAAAACCTAGATTGTAAAACCATGAATACAATTCTGTATCCAAGCCCCAGTTTGTGTTAATATTTAGGATAACCAGATAGTTTTAACTCTATGGCTAACCCCATTTCTTTATTTATGTAGACAGACAGAGCTAGTACTGATATATTAACAACTGCTTTGTCCTTTAAGATCTATCTGCCACACAGGACTTAAATCACTAAGCCAAGTTTCTCTGCTAAGGCTAAGAATACTGCATCTATGCAGGGATGAGAAGCTTATCACTTACTCACATTCACACACACCAAGCTCTTGGGAGTCAACTTCCAACTCTGCATTGATTTTACACCCTCTATCTTTTATTTGCATTCTTTCTCAATTTTTCTATCACACAAAACATGATAGGGCTGGGCACGGTGGCTCACACCTGTAATCCCAGCAATTTGGGAGGCCAAGGTGGGTGGACCACCTGAAGTCAGGAGTTCAAGACCAGCCTGGCCAACGTGGTGAAACCCTGTCTCTGCTAAAAATACAAAAATTAACCAGGCGTGGTGGTGCGTGCCTGCAGTCCCAGCTACTCGGGAGGCTGAGGCAGGAGAATTGCTTGAACCCGGGAGGGGGAGGTTGCAGTGAGCTGAGATCGCGCCATTGCACTCCAGCCTGGGATCCTGGGTGGCAGAGTGAGACTCAACCTCAAAACAAAAATAAAAGCAAAAACAAAAAACAAACAACAACAACAACAAACCACAGCAGAAATCTCAACACATTCCCACCTGATTCTGGTTACCCAGTAGTATCACTGGTGTACAATTAAGCAAGAGACAAAAACCACAGAGCAAGTGCACAGGGTGGGGATTACAGGGTAGGGGACAGATATGAAAACACAGCTGTGCAGATTTCAGCAGAAACCTCAGGGATCCACATCCTGCGTTGGGGCAGAACACTCTTGGCGAGTGTGAGTCCCTTCACCCATCACTCCTATCCTTGGACCCCAAAGCAGGGCCACAGCTTTAACCTACAGTCCTCAAAATGACTGTGTGAAGAGTCTATAAACACAATCTGATTGAAAACAGATGACATCACACACCTACATGAACTGTCTGACCGTTAAATTCATGTTACAAAACACTAACTTCAGGACTTATTTTTGAAACTTTTTTCAACAGAGAAAATAACACACTCCTCGGGGAAAGGTCACAAATTGAGAAGACAAGCCCTGAGTAAAAATTATTAAGACAGCACTGGAGCTGACAGACCTGTCTAGGAGAGAAACGGGCACTGTCACACCACCACAGGGGACAGCTGCTGTCTGAGGTCAGCAGGGCAATTCACACGCCAGTCAAGGTGGCTATTGAGCCAAGTCATAAAAATCCTCCAGATCATCATGGAACAAGTCCCACTCATTTTCAAAGTCTGTCAGTTCATCATCCTCATCTGCAGCCAAAAGCATAAGCAACGCCTCACCCAGCTCAGAGGTGACAACCTCTTCTTTACTGTTGTCAGAGAGGTCATTGTTCTCTCTTTCTTCCAGAAGTGTTTCCTTCACTGGGCCCAGCATCTGCTCGTCTGTCTCTGTGTATCCTTTCTATGGCCATCAGGGTAGTAAAAACACTTTCCTCTAGATGGGCAGCTCCCCCATCCTTCATCAAAATCCCTGCACACCTGGCTGCTCATTGCCTCCTTGTCTTTCTGGATGTGTTTCTGCTTCTCTTCTTTCTCCCACCCGGTACTCACTGGGAATAACAAAGTTAAGTGTGATCCAGCATTCTGGGTAGGACACTATAATCTTGCTCTCAAATAGCTTAGTGCCCTTCCACTTGTAAATACACTTGAGATAGCAGGCATGGCTGCAGCTGGAGAGAATCCCAAAACCAAGCTCACTGGGTCTGCCTTTCTCACAGACCACCTCGATGAAGACCCCACACGTTGTATCCTTGCTGCACTGCACAGCAAGTGAGAGCTCCGTTTCCTTCTCATGGGCCTCAGGGCAAGATTTTTATATGTTGTGGTCTCCAGGCAGCATCCATTGGATGTCAGACCTGCAGTTCACATGGTCACATGACTCTGTGGAGATAAACACAGCTCTACCCATTTCCACCCCTCCCACTGCAGCCTAGGGGCAAAGCGGCTTTATCACAGCTGTTTTGCTCTGTCTCTGATTTTCCCTTGGTCACTGCAGAAAGGGGCAGTACAGCTGCAGTAGAGTTGGCCAAGAACAAACTCAACAGCACCCACCCAGTCCTCTGAGCCTGCTCCTACAGTTGCAAAGTTTGAATTTGACTCAGCTTCACCTGTATTTATTTCAACAAATGGCCCAACTATGGAAGAGACTTGAGAAAGCAGCAAGGGATGGATGGTTTTGTAGTTAGATCTGTAGCAGGTGCTTCTTCCCATTTCAGTGGCTTGCTGTGTTCACATTGACAGCGATCTCCATAAACACAGTGCCCTCGCTGAAAATACTTGCCAGAGAGGGATGCAAGTAGCAACCGTTATCTCCTTCCTTACAAATCCCATGCACAGAATACCTGCAGTGACCTGTTTGGTTCAGCCATTGCTGCAGCTGCTGCCACTCTTTCTTCCCACCCCCAAGGACGAGGATGGGGTGGTGACTGAGGGATAGGGGAGGGACAGCTGATGCCACAGGTCCTGCTCCTGATATCGTGGCTGTTATTCTGGGGGCTGCAGCCCCCACTGTTACTGTTTATCCAACACACCCATTTTTGGTAAAAATAACTTTGATCCCACGGTTAAGAGGATGTGTAGGCCAATATACTTTTATATCAATTGTTTTTTTCTGCTGATGATTATTTGATGATAATAACTTTAAAATGGTAAACTCCAGTTAAGCATAGTGCCTCAGGCTTATAATCCCAGTGCTTTGGGAAGCCAAGGCAGGAGGATCATGCAAGCCCAGGAGTTTCAGATCATCCTGGGCAACAGAGAATGGCCCCATCTCAAAAAATAAAAAAAATTAGCCGGGCATGGTGGTGCTCACCTGTAGTCTCAGTTACTCAGGAAGCTGAGGTAGGAGAATCACTTGAGTCTGAGTGGTCCAGGCTGTAGTAAGCTATGATCGTGCCACTGCACTCCAGGCTGGACAAGACAGTGAGACCCCACCTCAAAAAAAAAAAAAAAAAAGAATAAAATATGATAAAGGTGGAATTTCTGGGGAAGGGGAGAAAATCATGTTAGGAGACTAGAGGTGTTGGTAGGGTAGAATGAGATTATCTGTCTAGCACATACACCCTGTAACACATAAGTTTCATGTAGACTTTGGCTTAACATTTTTAACAGTAATCCAGAAGGAATCTAGAGGAAAACATAAAAGAATTTCTTGTCTAATCTCTAGGTAAGCATAGCAAGCCATCAAAGGCAGTGGCCACAAAAGAAATGACTGCCGAATTTTACTCTAGACAAATTTAAAATTTTACTTTTAGAAAAAATAAAAAATAAAAACACTTAGAAAATACGTTTGGTAAGTATATGAAAGAAACGATTTGTTGACTTCATTTAATTATCTCTTACACATTTATAAGCAGATTACACTACCATAAAAATGATCTATGAAAATGAAGGGCAAGTAATAACAAGGAAATGCAAATGAAGAATAAATATGTGAAAACAGTCCATAAACTACAAATTAAAAATGCAAATGTTTATTATTTATTTATTTATTTTGAGACAAAGTCTCGCTCTGTTGCCCAGGCTTGAGTGCAGTGGCGAGATCTAAGCTCATTGCAATCTCTGCCTCCTGAATTCATGCGATTCTTCTGCCTTAGCCTCCTGAGTAGCTGAGATTACAGGCACGTGCCACCATGCCTGGCTAATTTTTATACTTTTAGTAGAAATGGGGTTACACCATTTTGGCCAGGCTGGTCTTAAGCAACTCCTGACCTCAGGTGATCTGTCCGCCCCAGCCTCACAAAGTGTTGGGATTAGATGCCTGAGCCACCACACCTGGCCAAAAATGCAAATGTTTAAATACATTTTTTGGCCTTTATAGTTGGCAAAGATTATAAAGAAAAATGATATCCCGGATGGGTATCAGTTTGGGGAAATGTTAATTTTCATAATACTTTGGAATATAATTTCTAAAATTATATTTGTTAGAGACCATGCCACACCAAGATATAAAAGGAGCATGCGCTTTAATATAGCAATTCTATTTCTATTAATGTGACCTAAGGAAATAGTTACCCAAAGATATGTGTGTAGGTACATTTCTCACAGTTCATGTTAATAGCAATATATTGTAAAAAATCTAAATGTGAAAAAAAGATAAAATAACTTGTAGGAATCTATAAGAAGAGATGTTAGATACCCATTAAAAGTTATAATGCAAGTGACTTCCTGCTGGCAAGGATAAAAAAATATATATATATATATACATATACATATAATGCGGGGATATTCTAAGTGACATGGGTAGAGTTTACAATATTTTTAAATAAAAGGTACTTTACACACAAAAATAAGGCATTGATTTTTTTTTTGGTAAAAATAATGCATATTTCTTAAGGGGTTAAAAAATAAGGGGGGAATAAAATGAACCAAAAGAAAAATTAAAAATCTCCTTCACCCACACACATAGCAATAGTGCAGTCTATGCGAGGATTTTGTTTACAAAGACCTAGGAAAATTCAAACCCTGCATCATTCAACACTAATATCCCCCTAGGAATAGTCAGAGAATAGAGAGGAGGCATTCTCAGGGCATAAATTTACATCCTTTGTGGAATATATCTACGCTAATGTTGCCTTTTTAATTTTCTCAGCTTCTGCTCTGATGTTGTATTGAGTGTTCTCCACTAAATTAACTGCATAGTGCATTGTGGTGTTTGTTTGAGCATCTTTGTAGTATAACATCTAATTTCCGCTTCAAAGTAATTGATCTTCATGAATTTTTAAAAAATCTTCTAAAAGCTCTACTATTTAATGAATATTTGGATGAGACTGGTGTGGTCATTAAAATACTTAACATTTTAATAAAAGTAAATGTTAAAATAACTATCCATGATACAAAACCATTTAGGATATTCAAAAGCATTAGTAGCAATGTGTTCATCACAGGAGACTAGCAGTCCTGGATTTGATTGTTAAATGGGTCTGTTTTCGTTTATATGCTAAAGTGATACGGCCAAGTCTCAATGACATAACCAAAGTTCACAATTCGTATTCTTTACTGCTAAGTTATGTGACTCCTTACAAATGGTGGAAATTTTGGGAGATCTGTATGATACTGAAATTTGTACCTAATGTTGATGTAGGGCAGGCAAGCCCTCAGATTAGGGCTTAGCCCTGGACAGTTTTTGGTGAGCTGGTGGTGTTGCACAGCAACTTTTACTGAGGCGGCGGTGCCCCACAGCAGCAGAAATACTGCTTGTGGAGCAGGGCTCCTCTATAGGTGGCGTGCCCAGAGTAGTAGCTCAGGGGCACTTCTGGAGTCATGTTTATACCCACTTTTTTTTTTTTTTTTTTTTTTTTTTGAGATGGAGTCTTGCCCTGTCACCCTGACTGGAGTGCAATGGCGCAATCTCAGCTCACTGCAACTTCCGCCTCCCGGGTTCAAGCGATTCTCCTGCCTCAGCCTCCTGAGTAGCTGAGATTACCCATTATGCCAGCTAATTGTGTGTGTGTGTGTTTGTAGAGACGGAGTTTCACCATGTTGTCCAGGCTGGTCTTGAACTCCTGACCTCACATGATCAAGCCTCCCAAAGTGATGGGAGCCTCAGACTCCCAAAGTGGTGTTTGGGAGCCTTCAGCTTCCCAAAGTGGTGGGATTATGGGCGTGAGCCACTGCACCTGGCCAGTACTTTTTTTTTGCCTACATAGTAAGTTAAATGGTGATGTGTAGTAGAGAAAAACATATACAGTAAAGAGAAGAAATATGAAATGGTAGGAGATTAACATTTTGGACTGAGTGGCCAAGGAAGGCCTGAGAAGATGGCTTTTAAGTCGATATTTTAAGAAAGCGAGAGAAATAGTCATGGGATTCCAGGAGAAAGAGTCTCCCAGGCAGAGAAATCAGAAAGTGTACAGACCCTAGGACAGCCTAAATGGCTCCTTGTGTTCAAAGATTGGTAAGAAAGCTACTGAAGCCGAAAAAGAAGAGGGCTAAAGGGTTAACAGGAGAATAGGTTAAGTAGGGCCTCAGAAGGAAGAGTGAAGACTTAGGCTTTTAATCTGGGCCACATGGGGGCCGCCGGAAGGCTTAGAGCAGTGAGTGACTCTGTCTGAATTCTGTTTTAAAGGGACTACCCTGACTACGTGGGAGCAAGGGTAGAAGCAGTAATCCAGATGAGAGGCGATGACAGCTTGGACCAGAATCGTGTCAGCAAAATCATGGGAAGAGGTCAAATTCCGACTAGACTTGGCCAGTAATCTGACAGTATTTGTTGATTACTAGAGTGGATGTATCAGAAAGAGAGAAGTCAGGGTTGACACCTCAGCCTAAGCAACTGATTTAATCCTTCCAGTAGTTATAGAACTATTCATATTTTTTGTGTCTTTTTGGATCAGTCAGTTTTAGTAACTTTCATTTTGTAGAAGTTTATCTATTTGGTCCACTTTTATTGGCATAAATTGTTCACCCCTCTCTTTTATGATATTTTAAATGTATGTAACATTTGTAAATGAAACTTATTTTTATTTGAAAAGATTCATTTCTGCTTTTCTTAGGCTAGCCTGTATTCCAATATTCATTATTTGTACCTTGTCTGTTCTAAGTAAGTCTCAATAGTGTTAGTTTTATTAGTCTTTTAAATAACAGTTTTGATATTGTTGCTTCCTTGCATTGTATGTTTTCTATTTCAAATTGTTATTTGGTATTTCTTTGTTTATACTTTGTTTTGCTGTTCCAACATCTTCAGATAAGTGCTTCATTATTAATTTTTCCTTATATTCTTTTCAATTGCATGTATATAAGATGATAAACTTCTCCCTAAGAACTGTTCTAACTATACCTTGATAGACATTTCTTTCTTATGAGTCAGTTCAAACTATCCTTTTATTTCCTTTCGTTTGATAACAATCCCATTCAAAATCATTTATTCTTCATCCCCTTCCGTCCTCACTTTCCCAGATTTTAATCATGCATTTAAAGATGAAGAGCATATTATCGAAATGCAGGCTCCTAGCTGCTAAGGATACATTCATCAATGAACGAGATAGACACATTCTGCTCCCTCATGAAGTGTTCACTCTAGTGAGGAAGACAAACCAATTACAAATGTATAGGGTGGCTATAAAGTTGGGAAACATGAGTAAATATTTTGCTTTCAGTGACCATGTTTTATAATCAATCAACACCTGCACTCGACAAGGTAGGGAAAGATCACCCAAAGTAAGTCTATTGGGATTGTGTGTTACCCCCATTATGCCAGAATGCAGAGGGACTGGTTCAGTGCTTGATTTTCAGAGATGGATTGGGTGATATGGCCACTTGGAATTGGCTGTGCATTCTCCAGATTTTAAACTCATCAATTACTTCTTCTGAGGGATGCTAAATGCACTGGTGAATCTTGTGAAAATAAGAGTCAAAGCACATTGAACCACACATTGCTAACTAGGGAGAAGAATTTGAACTTATAACACAAGCCATTGAATATAATGTCTTGTAACACCAGTAACCATCAGTAAACAATTATATATATGTATATACTCACCTCTGTCCAGGATTTATGGCCACCATGTAGATTGATGAGGAGTCAATAGCCAGAATAATTAGATCATGCTGGTTCAAGTCCACATCTGCAGGAGTTTGAAGTCTTGTGTAGAGGCCTACCACTTCTGCAAGATGCTTGAAGTCTTTTTGCTCAAATTCTCCCTTTGCATGTTGGGGCTAAAAAAATCTAGAACAAAGACTGTTAAGGCTAAGTGTAAAGCATGTGAAGTATAAAGAGTGAAGTGCTAAACAGAGAAGGTCTTCAACAGATACAATGACTGCATAATGTATTGCTCTAACCAGGGCACCTTTGGGGACAAATGGGGATGCAAATAATTTCACCAATTGGCATAAGCGTCTATCACTTTGGTTTAAATTAGGAGCTATGATAACCCAAACAATAAATGGTAGTTCAGTGAGAGAGACAGAGAAAAGAGAAGAAGGGGTGAAGGGACAGAATGGAAGAGAAACAGACATTAGATAGATTATCAAAACTGACAGGAGCTTTCAATATCATCCAGTACTTATTCTTGTCCTGTGATTTACATGCCTTATGGAAGCTGTGGATCTATTCCAGCGAGTAAAGGAACCCACAACATTTACTAGATGTATCTCCTTGGAGGATAAATTGTATTTAACGTCACTTAATAGAAGCCATTACTACTCTATGAAAAATATAAATATGGAGTAAATCACACAATCATTCATTTTAAAAATCAAAACTAATCTTTTCAACAAATGGTGCTGGAGCAATTGGACATCCATAGACATAAAAAAAACAAATCTTGACTTAAACCTCAAGCTTTATACAAAAATGAAATCCCATACACCGACAGGATTTCAAGATGCTGAAATAAAATGATTGATGCTGGCACAGTGGATGGGTGATAGGAGACTCAAAATAATGCCTGTTTTCTGGTATATTAAATGCTAGACACTAGAGCTAAAGGCTTTGAATACAAAGAGATAAAAGGTACATGGACGTAAATGTTAAAACTATTAAACTTATAGGAAAAAATAAAAATCTTTAGACTGGAAACAAAAACATGATCCATAAAAAAGATGTTTATAAATTAGAACTCATCAAAATTAAAAACTTTTCCTCTGTGAAAGACAAGTGAAAAGAATGAAATGACACACTACAAAGCAGGAGAACATATTTGCAAACCACATACTTGACGAAGGGTTGGTATCTAACATATATGAAGTCTTCTTGAAACTCAACAGCAAAAAAAAAAAAAAAAAAAATCCAATTAGAAAGTGGGAAAAAGAGACACGAAAGGACATTTTGCTTACAAAAATATACAGATGGAAAATCAGCACACGAAAAATGTTCAACATCATTAGCCAGTAAGGAAATGCAAATTAAAACAACAGTGTGATATCACTACATGCCTATCAAAATGGCTAAAATAAAAAATAGTAACACCACTAAGTGCTGGCAAGGATGCTGTGAGACTGGATCACTCACACGTTGCTGGTGGGAATGTAAAATGGTACAATCACCGTGGAAAATAGTTTGGCAGTTTCTTATGTGCAATTACTCTACAACCTGGCAATTTTACTATTGGGCATTTATCCCAGAAAATAAAAACATATGTTAGCACAAGAACCTATACACTAATTTTCATAGCAGCTTTATTTGTAATAGCCCCAAACAGGAAGCAGCTCAGATGTCTTTTAAGGGTAAATAATTAAACAAATCGCATACATCCATACCACAGAATACTTCTCAGCAACAAAAAGAAGCAAATTATCAATACACATAGTGACCTGGATGAAGCTCCAGGGAATTATGTTGAGTGATAAAAGCCAATCCCTAAATTTATATACAGTATGATAATATGTATATAACGTTCTTGAAGTGATAACATTTTAGAAAATGGAGATGAGATTAGTAGTTATTTGAGACAGGAGAGAGGGTGGGAGTGAAGAGGGTGTGATTATTGAAGAAGTAAATGTGGGTAACACCAGAGATCCTGGAGGCAATGAAAGTGCTTTGTAACATGACAATGGTGGTGAATACTAGAACCTACACATGTGATAAACTTGTATAGAATTAATACACACACACAAATGAAGTAACGCTGGGGAAATCTGAATAAGATTGGAGAATTATCAACCTCAGTATCTTGGTTCTGATGTTGTACTATCCTTTTGTAAGATGTTATCCTTAGGAAAAACTGGGTAAACAGTACATGAGGTCTCTACTTTTTCTTGCAACTGTATGTGAATCTACATTATCTCAATACAAATGTCAATTATACAAGATAAAAGTTAGATTTAATGTCTTTCTTTTTTATATGTGCAGTGTCAGATTACATCTGCAGAACCTCAGATATACTTGTATTATGTTATGCTGCTGACACAAAAATGTAAAAAAAACCCAATGCCGGGCCGGGCATGGTGGCTCATGCCTGTAATCCAAGCACTTTGGAGGCCAAGGTGGGCGGATCACCTGAGGTCGGGAGTTCAAGACCAGCCTGACCAACATGGTGAAACCCCGCCTTTAAAAAAAAAAAAAAAGAACCCAATGCCTTCGTTTTAAAGATGAGTCACATAAAGGTTAGGTGACTACTCAAACTGATACAGTTTGTTTGTATTAAGCAGTTATCAGTTTATGCCTTTCTGTAGTTATAATGATGGGGAATTTTATGGTAACTGTTAAGATGTCCAGTCCTGGATTCAGACAACTTTGGGATACATCTTATCAGTACTCAAACGGCCTCACCATGTGATCTTAGAAAAACAATCTCTTTGCATTTTCTACCCATTAACATGAGTTAATGAAATAATCCCATACACTGACGGAGTTCAAGATGCTGAAATGAAATGATTCCTGCTGGTACAGTGGATGGGTGATAGGAGACTCAAAATAATGCCTGTTTCCTGGCATATTAAGTACTGGACACTAGAGCTAAAGGCTTTGAATACAAAAAAAATAAAAGGTACAGTTTCTGCTTCTATAAACAGAGTCAAGGAGAGAGAATAATAAAAAGATAACTGTATAGAATAAAATGTGAAAAATAGGAGGGCACAGGGAATTGGTGGTTGACGAGGCTAGATAGGTAAATTCGGCAGGTGGGGAAGGCACCTTTTTAGGAATCTGTACTTGGCATAGGTTTATGTTGTCAAGGGTAGCGCAAAAGAGCCTAACAGCCTGGTTTTTTGTTTGTTTGTTTAGTGACAGGGTCTCGCTCTGTTGCTCTGTTGCCCAGGCTGGAGTGTACTGATGTGTTCATAGCTCACTGCTACCTCAAATGCCTGGGCTCAAGCGATCTTCTACCTCAGCCTCCCAAGTAGCTTGGACTATAGGCACATGCCACCATGCCTGGAATTTTAAAATTGCTTGTAGACAATGGGCTATGTTGCTCAGGCTGGTCTCAAACTTCTGGCCTCAAGCAATCCTGCCTCAGCCTTGTAAAGTGCTAGGATTATAGGTGTGAGCCATGATGGCTGGCCTAGAGCCTGGTCTTTCAGAGTCAGATGGCTTTGAGGGTGGAGCTCAGTGCTATCCCTCACCAGCTGTGTCACGGTGGGCAAAATTGCTTATTTTTCTAATCCTCCCTTTTCTTATCTCCTAAATAAGAAGGTTGTAATAGAATAATTCCCTCTAGGGTGCCTGTGTCAGTTAACGAGATCATGAGTATGGACATGTATATGAACTTAGCCCTCAGTATCTTCCTGCAGTTTGCTAAAATAGCCACAGCATATGAAAAAATGTAAATATCTTTCCATATAACTGGGCCAAAAACAATAGTAGAAAACATAATCATACCACTCCGAGGTCATTTCACATCTTCATGTTTAAAACAGACTATTCTGAAACAGTCACTTTATTGAGAAATTAAGTTCTCTGATTTCAACACTCACCTGTGCTCCCTGGAACATTCTCTCCTCTCAAGGACGCCCTCTCCCTTTCCTCTGATTTTGCCTCAGAATAATCGTTGTCGATGAAATGAGTCAAACTCTGCAAAATATTTGAAGAGATTTATTCTGAGCCAAATATGAGTGACCAATGGCCCATAACACAGCCTTCCGGAGATCCCAAGAACATGTGCCCAAGGTGGTCAGGCTACAACTTGGTTTTATACATTTTAGGGACACAAAAGACATTAATCAATACAAATAAGATGTACATTGATTGAGTCTGGAAAGGTGGGACAACGGGAAGCCAGGGGCTTCCAGGTCATAAGCAGATTCAAATACTTTCTAATTGGTAATTTGTTAAAAGGGTTCAGTTATTGTCTAAAGACTTAGAATCAATGGAAAGGAATGTCTAGGCTAAGATAAGGGGTTGTAGAGACCAAGTTTTTATCAGGCAGACAAAGCCTCCAGGTGGTTGGCTTCAGAGAGAATACATTAGAAATGTTTCTTATCAGACTTAAAGAGTCCTTCTCTCAGTCATTTCAAAAGGGAGAAGGGTATAATGAGGCATGTCTGACCCCACTTCCTATCATGGCCTGAACTAGTTTTTCAGGTTAACTGTGGAATTCACTTTGCTGAGAGTTGGAGTCCATTCTAGTGGTTGGAGGGCTTAGAATTTTATTTCTGGTTTACATAGTCTTTTTGTTTGTTTGTTTGTTTGAGATGGAGTCTCACTCTGTCGCCAGGCTGGAGTGCAGGGGCCCGATCTCGGCTCACTGCAGCCTCTGCCTCCCGGGTTCAAGCGATTCTCCTGCCTCAGCCTCCCGAGTACTGGGAGGGACTACAGGCACCTGCCACTAAGCCCAGCTAATTTTTGTATTTTTAGTAGAGACAGGGTTTTACCATGTTGACCAGGATGGTCTCGATTTCTTGACCTCGTGATTCACCCACCTCGGCCTCCCAAAGTGCTGGGATTACAGGTGTGAGCCGCCGAGCCTGGCCAGTTTCCATAGACGTTGTGCAGGGGAACACTTAACAAAAAGTGAAGGAGCAAGGGAATACATGTCAGGTCTGGGTGCTGGTGATGGGGCCCTGCTGGCCTCTGTAGGGGCATTTCACTCCCTTGTGTCTTTGGTTTAGGCTTTAGTCCTGCTGCACCCCCTGCTGGGGTCATGTGGTCACTCTGGCCTTAGGACACAAGTAAGCATCTGGACCCACTGTCCTTCTTCATGGCCTCTGGTCCAGATGTCCTTACCCTGTGCCCACCTCACTCCATCCCTGGCCACCCTCAGTCTCTGGCCCTCTGTATTAGTTATCTATTGCTGCTGGAACAAATGCCTACTAACTTAGTGGCTCAAAGTAACAAAAGCTTTTCTTAGAGGTCTGGAGGTCAGAAGTCCAAAGCAGGTCTCATGGGGCTAAAATCAAGGTGCTGGTGAGACTGTGCTCTTTCTGAAGGCTCTAGGGGGAGCCTGTCTCCTTGCCTTTTCCTGCTTCTGGAGGCTCCTACCTCTCCTTCATCATCTGATTTTCCTGCCTCCCTCTTTTAAGGACCCCTTTGATTATATCAGACCCACCTGGATAATCCAGGATAATTTCTGCATCTCAGGATTTTGTAAACCAGAACAAAAAGCCCAGGGCCCCCAGCAGAGTGAACAGAGCCAAGAGAAACCTGAAAAATGGAATTCCAAATCATGATGGGAAGGGCGGTTGGGCACACCTCCTTATACCTTCTCCCTTTCGGAATTCAGCACGACTGACCAGCATTAACACTAAAATAGAGATCACAAGACTGACAATACACTCTGTGGCAATAAGACATCAAATTCCAACCTGACTCTTGTGTAGCATCACATGACTGATATCAGACCCTGAAGAAAATAAAAATATTTTACCCCAAGATACATTTCTCAGACATTTTGAAATAGTGCTGCAAAGCTGTCTTTTGTGGGGGAAAATTCCGCATCTTTCCGGGTCTTTCCAGGATCTCAGAGAGATTAACTAAGAGTCTGACACTTTTAAGGTCTGAAAAGTAACATTCACCATGTATTCTCTCTGAAGCCAGCAACCCGGAGGCTTCATCTACATAATAAGAACCTTGGTTTTCACAACTCCTCCCACCCACTTATCAACTAAAGCATTTCTTCCTACTCCAAGTCTTTAACTCTTTCAACCAATTGCCAGTCAGACAATTTTTGAACCCACCTGTGACCTGTAAGCTCCTTCACTCTTTGAGATGTCTCACCTTTCCAGGCCGAATCAATATATTCCTTATATGTATTGATCTATGTCTTTCTGTGAAACTTCTGTCTCCCTAAAATATATAAAACCAAACTGTAAGCTGACCTCCTTGGGCACACTTTCTCAGGACACCCGAGACTCTTCCTGGAGCCATGGTCACTCATATTGACTTAGAATAAACTCCTTTAAATATTTTTACAGAGTTTGGGTTTTTGGTTCACAATTATTCATCACACATTTGCCAAGTAAGGTCACGTATTCACAGGTTCTGGGGTTTAGGACGTGGACATCTTTGGCGGGGGGGCATTATTCTGCCTTCCATACCCTCCTATCATTCCCAACCCCCTTCTGGGACAATCAGCACACACTGGATTCCCCCATGTCACTGGGGTCACAGGAAAGGGGAGGTGCTACTATAGGCAGTCCCACTGATGAAAGCACCAAACTGCTCTTCCTCCTCCAGGCAGCTGCATCACAGGGCTGACACGCACCAGGTGAGGCCCCTTATCTCAGAGATTCAAGTGGAAAGAGTGGCACAAGCCTATCTGGGGTGTGTGTTATATGACATCATGCCTGGGGTACATAGTAGGCATGAATAAAGAGCACTGGGGAATTTTCAGCCTAAGCTTTGATGTGACGGTCCTGCATTCCCCAATCTTCCCTGTTCCCACTAGAATCAGGACCCAAAGAGCTAAATCCTGCAGGTAGTGAGCTGAGCTTGATTAGAAAATGAGAAGGTTCTGGGTGTGATGATCTAGGTTCTACATAGGCAGGCTCCGACGTGCGCTGGGCCTGCTAGCTCTATCGGAGTTGATCTTTCTGAGAAGGTGAGTTCAAGCTGTTTCACTGGGTGGCAGGGAAAGTTGTGTTCAGGGCATGTCTGGGAAGTAGAGTCTCACACTTTGACACATAGGGAGAGGCCCCAGCATCCAAAATTCCAGCTGCTGCAGTCACCTGTGAGCTCTCCTTAAGGCCCAGGAGGAGAGAGAAACTGAAGGCCAAGGTTGGTAGGCTGTCGCGCATTCCTGGTTTCCTCTGCGTGTGTGGTTGGAGGTGGGGGGTTGGGGTACCTGGTCTCACATACTTCTGCTCTCAGTTTTAAGGTGTGACTTCTCAGGAGTCTGCGTTCCCCTGCGAACAGGAGGTGAAGGATGAAAAGAAAAACAGCTCTGTCATTTCTCAAGGTGATATCACAGGTGAATTGCTTACTTCTGATTTCCTTCCTAAAATACCAATTTACAGGACTAAAGACATTCTGCATTTGTTCCACATGGGTGCAGTTTCCCATTCTGGTGATGAGGTGACCTGAATAACCCAGCAGCTTTCTTTAGTGACCCAAGATTTAGTATTCATTCAACAAACTGCTCAAGGTCTGACCCAAGTTTTAGGATTCATTCAACAAACTATTCAGGACTGACTGACCAAGGAGGGGTCATCAGAGCAGGTCTTCTAGGCATGGATTTGTTTGAAAACTTTAAGGCTGAAGAATAGGAGTCCCTATTCTTCAGGGGATAGTGAGTTTAGTTTTAAGTTGGACTGCTTACATTTGTTGGGGGCACAGGGACCAGTGGCTTAACTTGCTCTCAAGTCTACGGGAGAGCTGGAGCAGTGCACAGGTGGTCAGGTGGAGGGATGTCGCCATATTTCTGGGTAACAAGAGGTCACTGGTCCTAACAGACTTAAAATCCAACACATACTATGCTAATTAAAGCAATACAGAAACGATAATACGTTGGTGGGTAAACAGAAGAAAACAGAAGGCCAGATACACATTGTGGTAGGATGAACACTCTCCCTACCCTTTGCAAGATATCTCTATCCTAGTTCCTGGAAGCTGTGGTAAAAGGTCCTTTGCAGGTGTGATGAAGACGAGGATCTTCAGATGGGGGGTTTCTCCTGGGTTGTCTGGGTGGGCTTGAAATGTCTTCACTGGATCGTTATAGACACAGGCAGGGGGCTGCTATGCTGCTGGCTTTAAAGACAGGATAGGGCTGGCCACAAGCCAAGGAATGCAGGTGGTTTCTAGAAAGCTAGAAAAGTTAAGGGATCAGATTCTTCCTAGGGCCTGAAGCAGGAATACAGCACTGCTAGCCCATATTGTACTTCTGAACTCCAGAACTGTAAGATTATAAATTTGTGTTGTTTTAAGGCATGAAGTTGGCGGTAATTTGTTCCAGCAGCAGTAAGAAACATTAGTTTCCCACTAGTCCACATATTTAGGGCCACATATTTAGAAGAACTGAGTAAATGACGGAGATCACATTTACATTAGAGGACAGGCTGATCTAATCGTGGCATTAAATAACAATGTCCGAATATAGGAGCTAGAATTCCATTGAATCATGAACTAATTTACCAAAATATCTTTTAAAATACAGTCTGTGAAGACATTTTCATCCCTCAGTCAGGCAGACCTGAGTTAAATTTTACTTCTGTAATTTTTCAAATTATATAAGAACTCTATCAATGTATTAAGTTATTTTAAACAAGGTAGGTGTAATTTTTTTCTTTTCTTTCTTTTTTTTTTTTTTTTTTTTTTTTTTTTTTTTTTTTTTTGAGACTTGAGTCTTGCTCTGTCACCAGGCTGGAGTGTAGTAGTATCGTCTTTGCTCACTGCAGCCTCCTCACAGGAGAATTCATGAGATTCTCCTGCTTCAGCCTCCTGAGTAGCTGGGACTGTTGGCGTAGGACACCACGCCCAGCTAATTTTTTTGTATTTTTAGTAGAGACAGGGTTTTACCATATTGGCCTGGAGGGTCTTGATCTCTTGACCTCATGATCTGCCTGCTTCAGCCTCCCAAAGTGCTGGGACTACAGGTGTGAGCCACAGCACCTGGCCTGAAGTATTTTTTAAAAGACTTTTTTTGGCCTGGCACCAAAAGAAAGCTACTCGGGAGGCTGAGGCAGAATAATTGCTTGAACCCAGGAGGCAGAGGTTGCAGTGAGCTGAGATTGCGCTACTGCATTCCAGCCTCAGAGCAAGACTCCGTCTCAAAAAAACAAAACAAAAAAAAAAACCCCAAAAAACCTACTCACCACTGCCTTCAGTTTTATGTACACTAGATCTTCTTTTATTGATATGTCTATATTCTGTCACTTTTTAAGTTTTGTAAGTTATTTTGGAGATGTTTCCATAGCAGTACACCTAGCTGGCCCTTATTCTCAACATGTGCCACGTGTTCTGCCATGTGAATTGTCCTGTTTCTGGACCTTTCTCCTGTTCACAGATCTCTATGTTTCCAGTATTTCCGTGGCAGAAGTAATGCTACAGTGAAGTCTCTGCATGTTCTTGAACTTTAAGAAAGCCATCTAGACTTAGAATTTCTGAGTCAAGGACATGTACCTTTTACCATGTTAGATATTGTCAAGTCATGCTCCAGAAGTACCACGCTGACTTAAGTCCACTAATTGGTGGGACTGATGGCTTGCTTCCATCGGATAGTGTCCGTGTTTTAAATGTTGTGACTGTCTTGCCAAAACAAACAAGACTTTCGTTGCTAATATAATGCGCATTGAATTGAGGACAGTTTGTCTACTTATTGATCGTTGGAATGCTTGCTTCAGTGAACTGTTCATTCACAGACTTCCAGCATTTGTCTAGTCTGCAGCTTCTATTTTCCTTATTGATCTGTTTAAATTCTGAATGAGTTCCTTGTATAAACATACTAATTCCAATTTTTTCCAAGAGATTTCTTTCTCCTTTATAAGGTCATTTTTGTTATTTCCTTTCATCTGGCACTTTAGTCTTTAAGAAATTTTTCTGTTGCAAGTATAAAAACCTTCATTTTCTCACATTTTAATAGTTTTAATTATTTTTTATTTTATCTGAAACATATTCGCATAGGAAGGGATCTTGCTCTGCCCCTACTAATGTATATTCAATTATTGTCTGAGGATTCATTGAATGGTTTCCCAACAGACTTGTTGATCATCTTTTTTAGGTAGTAAACATTTCTATATTTGCATGTTTCTGGGCTCTCTTTGTTTGATCTCTTCATCCGTGCTGATGACATTCCTAACCCACTTGAATTACTGTAACTTTACTCCACACTGTGGCAAGAACAAGACCTTCATTAACTTTTCATGTAAAAAACTAGTCTGTCACATTTTTCCCTTCTGTGAAAATCATGTATTCATTTATGACATTTTACAAAAATAATCTTAATGGATTTTTTTAAAAAATGGAGATACCATTGAATTTATGTATATACTTGGGAGAACTGACATAGTTCTAGTATTACTTGCAAGGAACTTTTGACTGCTCATATCGAGAGACTGTCATATCTTTAGTTTTGACTGATTTATAATATTGGTTCGAAATCCAGTAGGTTCAAAACTCAAGAAGAGCTGAAGCTCCAGTTTCAGTCTGAAGCAGAAAGAGACTGAAGAAGTCCCAGCTTATGCAGCAAGGCAGGATGAATTCCCTTATCATTCTTCCTAGGTGGGATTCTGACTCAGAGGTATTCGGTCATAATCCCACAGATTATACACTCTAGGCATTCATATACTTGAGGTATCTACTACCTTACAAATGGTAGCTTTACCCCATCGACTCAGCCAAGCATGTGCACCAAATGTATGTTTCCTAAGCTGTTACTATATCATGAGGGTAAGTAATTTTGACTTCCTAGACTCTGCAAGAGTAAATCTCACTTTTATTGTCTTCTTTCTATTACAGCTTTTGGCCACATATTCTAATGTGTCCTTATATCCTGTCTGCCTCCTTAGCAGGCCCAATTTGAAAGATATCTATCAAGGGCCACATGGAGGCATGTACACATATAAAGCATAAATTGTTATTTCAGGAGTCGGTGAAATTTAGAGATGTGGCTGTCGTCTTCTCGCCAGATGAGTGGGATTATCTGAACACTGAACAGAAAAACCTGTATAAAGATGTGATGCTGGATAGCTGTAATTACCTTGCATCTTTGGGTAAGGAGGTCTTGTTAGTTCACAACTGCCCATGGGAGGATTTTTTCCTTCTGTACAAATATCTGCAAAACTCCCTAAAAATGCTTGGTTGAATTTATAACTTCATATTCTTCAGTAAAGCATTATGGCTCTGTGTTAAGGGAAGACATTTTCCTCTTGCGATGATACAAGCTTCCTATTCCACACTGTCCTCAAAATCATCACATCATCCTCTGAAACTATAGTCTGAGGCTATCATATGCCTAAGAAACAGCTGGAGAATCGTTTAAAATGTAGGTGGTCTTTTTATACAAAAACACTGCTTTAGAAGATCTGGGAAGATTGGGGTGTTAATGAGATTCCTCATCACCAAATGTGTGGGTCTAAATTCTGTAATAACCACAACATGATCAAGATCATTTATTTTTCTTAGGGAACTGGACTTATAGGGCAAAAGCGATGTCCTCTTTGAAGCAAGGGAAGGAGCCCTGGATGATGGAGAGAGAGGTGACAGGTGTTCCCTGCCCAGGTAAGAAGCAATTGGAAGTAATCATAACTCACATCTCAACTCAGAGTAACCTGGACACTCCCCCTCCAACCCCCATCAGGAGGTGACTTCAGTCCATGAGTTTCCAAATGAATCTTTACTCCACACTTACGACTCTCTCTGTACTTTTTGTTCTAACTATAGCTTAGGACAATAATTGGTGTGCTGGTAAAAATTTGTAATGTAGGCTACCACCTGAATGGATAAAAGGATGAATAGCTGAATTGGTCAAAAAACTTGTCAGTGATTACAATGAATGAATGGGTTAGCTCAGAAAAGTGCCCTTGAAAGTTTGTTAGTTTGTTTTTTAAATTCTGGAGAGAGACTTATTTTCTCTTTAGATTATTAGGTTAGAGAATGACAAATCAGAAAAACAAATTTACCATCTAGTTGGAAAGAGATGATTTGTCCTTCATTAACAGCAGGTAGAAACTGCCAGAACATAAGATGATCCAGGGATTTCAGAGACACTTGTTTCTCAAGTTTCAGTCCTGACATCAGGGAAGGCAGCTCATTAATAGGCTCCTGAAAGTCGGAGGATGAAAAGCTGGTTAGATGATGATGATGAAGAATTTTGGTCTGGAGTATCATAGATCTGAAGAGTAAAATATCAAACGTATTTAAGCTATGAGCATTTTGGAAAGTGGACTGGAATCCACTTACTAAAGATTTTATAAGACTTGTTTGCAAGAATTCCAAATAACCCTGTTTATTCTTTAAATACTTAATAACGTGGCCAGACTCCTCTCCTACCCACAAACTAGTTCTTTTCTCTCCCTTAAACTTTCATTTTTAAGTGCACCCCTGAACCTTTTTCTACCAACTATAATCACTTTCATATTTACTACGAAATGTTTTTCTAATCTTTCCACTGCCACCTTGTGGTTTTAGAACACAAATCTGTTTGCTTTGTTTTGTTTTGTGACATATTTGAATAAAACCATGTATCCTGTTTAGGGCTGGCGTGTGGTAGTGGGAGGTTTGGAAATTGGATACAAAAGTTGAGTCAATCAGTTGTCACTGTTGCTCAAGACTCCACTGGCATTTTGTATAACCTTCATTTCTAATTCATTATGTCATTCTCCATGTGCTAGAAAGCAGGTCTAACATCTTTTCTATGTTGTTAAATAGCCGGGTGTGGTGGCTCATGCCTGTAGTCCCAGCTATTTGGGAGGCTGAGGCAGGAGAGTCACTTGAACCCAGGAGGCAGAGGTTGCAGTGAGCCGAGATCATGTCAACTGCACTTCAGCTTGGGCAACACAGTGAGACTGTCTCCAAAAAAAAAATTGCTTATACTAGTTGTAAAATATGCATGATTTTACATACAGCTGTACTCTTATTTAAACAGCATGCTGCAAAAATCCCACTTCTTACCTTTCTATTTAGCTGTTTCTAAAATCTTTACATGTTATATCTGCACATCTTACTTTTTAGTGCAATATAGTATTCTTTAATATGCAGCCACCGCACATCAGTTTTAGGGGGCAAAAAAATCCTAAGACTCTACAATTCCTTCTGACCCAAATCTCATCTTTCTCCTTTAGAATCTATAACAATTTCTCTGGTTCACAGGGCATATTATAAATAGTTTGACCAAACATGCCCAGATGACTTTCTGGACATCTGTGAATTTTACACTCTAACCCACATAACTTCTCTTTTCTGCATCTTACTATTGCTTGCTAACATTTACATTGTAGTTGGCTCCATTTTGATAGTTAAGCTTTGTCTCTTTAATTCTCATTTCTCTAATAGTAAGATGAAGCTCACATGATACTCTCATCATCCACTACTTAGCTTTTATGAATCGCTTCTTCATGTCTGCACATTTTCTAATACTTTTCTCTTTTTCTTTGTGGAATCAAAGAATTTTATGTTATATATAAAGTCTTTTTTGGTTTAAAATGTTTGATTACTTTTGTCAATCTGTCATTTGCCTGTTGACTGTGGTGCTTCTCTTGATCAGAAATCCTTCTTTTTTTGACTTACAGCTTTTGCTTATTGTCTTTTTGTTGTCATTTAAGAAGCCCAGTGCATCCCAGGTCTTAAAGACATTCTCCTATTAGCATTATAGGTTTAAAATTCACAGTTTAATCTGTCTATATTTGTATATAGCATAATGGGACAACCAGCCCCATTTTTTTTCTGACCAATGAGCCAGTTTTTACAATACCACCCACCAAAAAATCCATCCTGTCCTGACTTGTGATGCCATCCTTATATATAAGACATCGGTACTATACAGCTACAGAAATCATCTTCTGACATTATTTTATTCCATTCGTGTATTTGTTCTGTATAATATTCTTTATTATAGTAGTGTGGTTTTCTGGTTAGCCATCATAGTGGGTTCTTTTATTTAAAATTAGTTTTCTATTCTTGGAGTGTATTCTTTGGTAATTTTCTTGCTTCAAGTATTTTGAAGCTCTGTAGGTGCATAAACACTTAGAATTATGCTCTCAGTTAATTCCTTATTATGAAATCTTCTTTATCCCTAGAAATACTTATTATTCTAAAATGTATTTTGTCTGATATTAATATAGCTACTCTAGCTTTCTTTCAACTGTTAGCGTGGTAGATATTTTCCATCCATCTGCTTTTTAACTTATTCCTATCTCTAAAGTGAGTTTATTATACTTAGCAAGTAAGTTGGTTTTACTTTCTCATACAAGCTTGATAATCTCTACCTTTTCATTGGGGTGCTTACACCACTGGGTCTCAATGGGGAGAAGGAAAGACCTTGCCCCCTCAGGGCATCTGGCCATGTCTGTGACCTTTTTGGTGGTAATAACTGGGTGTGTAGGCATGCTACTGGCATCTAGGGCGTAACAGTCAGGGATCCCAAGATCCTACATGCACACGATAGCCCCCACAGCAAAGAATTCTCTGATACAAAAGTAAATAGTGCTCAGGTTGTGAAACCTTATGTTTATATTTTAAGTTCACTGTGATTATTGATATAGTTAGGCTTGAACCTAAATCAAATAGATTTCTATTTGTCATATCTTTTCTTCCCCCGTTTCTCTTTTATTCCGCTTTATTTTCCTTACCTTATTTTGGATTAACTACTTTCTTAGGATTCAATTTTATCACCTTTATTGGCTTATTAGCTGTAACTCTATTTTAGTGGTTGTGTTAGGATTTGAGTTTACAGTATCTGTCTTTAACTTATAATCTTCCTGAAAGTGATAGTATACTCTTTTATGTAGAGTATAAGAATTATACTGTAATTCTTTTTTGTTTTTGAGATGGAGTTTTGCTCTTGTTGCCCAGGCTGGAGTACAACGGCACAATCTTGGTTTGCCACAACCTCTGTCTCCCAGGTTCAAGCGATTCTTCTGCCTCAGCCTCCCAACTAGCTTGGATTACAGGCATGCACCACCATGCCTGGCTAACTTTGTATTTTTAGTAGAGACAGGGTTTTTCCTGTGTTGGCCAGGCTGGTCTCAAACTTCTGACCTCAGGTGATCTGCCCGTCTTGGCCTCCCAAAGTGCTGAGTTTACAGGCATGAGCCACCGTGCCTGGCCTATACTGTAGTTCTCATACTATAATTCTTATACTATATATACCATATATATTATACTGTAATTTATGTCACCTGCCTTTATGGTGTTACTGTCATACATTTTATTTTTACATGCTATAAGCCCCATAATACATTATTATTTGTGTTTAATCAGTCAGTCTTTTAAAGAAATTTAAGTAATAATAAACTCACACATATTTACCATATAGTTACAATTTCTGTTGCTTTTTATTCCTTGGTGCGGGGCCAAACTCCCATCTGGCATCTTTCTTTTTGCCTGCAGGACTTCCTTTAAAATTACTTGCAATATAGCTCTGCTGATAATGAGTTCTTTCAATCTCTGTATTTCTGAAAAGGCCTTTTGTCTTCATTTTTGAAAACCATATGCTGGGCATAGATTTCTAGCTGATTCCAGTTGATAGGTTTTTTTTTTTTTTAGTACCTTAAAGATTTTGTTCCATTATCTTTTTTGCTTAGTGTTTGCAGTGAGAACTCTGATGTCATCTTTGTCTTTGTGCCATGTACATAACGTCTTTTTCTCCGCTCTGGTTGCTTTTTATCGTTTTCTGTTTATCATTGGCTTTGAACAATTTCATTATAATGTGCCTTAATGTAATTCTCTTCATGTTTCTTATTGTGTGATTTGGGCTTCTTAGATCTGTGAGTTTATAGTTTTTACTATGTTTGAGAGTTTTTTGTCTATCATTTCTTCAAATATTTTTCTGGTCCCTCCCCCAGTCCCCTTCCCCACTCTATTTCAGAGACTCTAGTTGCCCACATATTAGGGCACACGATGAAGTTGGTAAATCTTCTACCCATTTTTAATAGGACTCACATTTAATGGATGGCAGTACTTTCTTTTAATCCTGACTTTTCTTTTATATATTCTATTTCTCCAGTCCCTTCCCTCTAAAAGACTTTTCCAACCAGGTTTTCCATGCTGCTATTTCATCTTTGGCTATATTATTTTTGCTATAAATGCCAACCATTAAGTTCATTTAAACATAACTTCAGGCTGGCCATGGCGACTCATACCTATAAACCCACCACTTTGGGAGGCTGAGGCAGGCAAGTCACTTGAGGTCAGGAGTTCGAGACCAGCCTTGCCAACATAAAAAAAAACTTTCTACTAAAAATACAAAAATTAGCCAGATGTGGTGCCATGCCCAGCTACTCAAGAGGCTGAGGCAGGAGAATCACTTGAGCCTGAGCAGTTGGGGTTAAAATGAGCCGATATCATATCACTGCACTCCAGCCTGGGCAACAAGTGAGACTCGGTCTCAATTAAAAAAAAAAAATTAAAATTAAAAATTAAACCCCGTATCTTCAAACCAACTGTTCTCACTTTGTCCTTTTTTTTATTACCACTGATTCTGTCCCATGTTGAAATGTCTCTTTTATCTCTTGGAAAATATTACTCATGTATATTAATAAATATTCCACTATACCTGTACATTTTTCTAAGCACTTCAGTAGCATCTCAGACTAGAATGAGGAAGATAACAGAAACCCATGCTGGTTCTCCATCTTATCAGTGGTAGATTTTTTGGGTCTGTATTAACATATCTATAATATTTTGTATATGTATAGAAATGCTCAATCTATAATTCATATGTGTATAGAAATGCTCAAGTTTGCAATTAAACAGTTTCTAGATGTCTTTATTACAACAAAATGCTAGAACTCATGACATCACAGTTTTATATAAAGATAAGTTTGATGGTCTAGGGTTATCAAGATACAGGAAAATAATGGTGTATTCATGCAATATAAGAACTTGAATGCAGTATGTATATATACCAAAAATATAATTGGGACTCTCATTTCTAAGAATCAATACTAGAATATACTAGGATATACTTCAACAAACTAACAAAGATATAGATTTAAGATTGTTCTTAATGTTCTTAGCAACAACAAAAATAAGTACAACTCAGCTATCCAAATAGAGAACTGGTCCAATCCGTAATGACCCTGTTGACTGGGCACGTGGCTCATACCTGTGATCCTAGCACTTTGGGAGGCCAAGGTGAGCAGATCACCTGAGGTCAGAAGTTTGAGACCAGCCCGGCTAACATGGTGAAACCCTGTTTCTACTAAAAATACAAAAAATTGGCAGGTGTGGTGGCACACCCCTATAATCCCAGCTACTCAGGAAGCTGATGCAGGATAATCACTTGAACCTGGGAGGCGGAGGTTGCAGTGGGCCGAGATCGCATCATTGTACTCCAGCCTGGGCAACAAGAGCAAAACTCTATCTCAAAAAAAAAAAAAAAAAAAAAAAAAAAAAAAAAAAAAGACACTGTTGCCCACTAAAACATTAAATACCAAATTGATAAGATAGATGTATATTTACTCGTAAGTATCCCCAATTTTGATGTTCAAAGGAAAATATTTAAAGTGTAATCACTTTCACAAATTGCTATACCACACAGGAATATTTTAAAGGAGGAAAGTGAAAATAAAATTTTAATCCATGCTTATGATTTCATGTGATTCTTTTTAGGTTCTTTAAGTTTTTGTGTTAGGGTTATTAAAATTTCACTGAGTCATTTTTACTATCACAAGCATGGTTATTTCAAGTTTAAGGATATAGAGAAAAATTCAATGGCCACTGCTGATCGCTTAAATCATTTTTGTACTTGGAGAAGCAATTCTCTTCCTTTCCACCTCCGCAAACCCCGACTTCTCATCCTGCTCCTCCAACACCGCTGTACTCTTCTTTCCCTTACTTTCCCAACTAACTCGATGTGTGTTGGAGTGCCCAGTTCTGATTTTCTTTTTTTCTCATATTGTTTTCCTAACAGCATGTCAACCAGCCTCGGCAACATTTCGTGCCCTCAAGGAATCTGGGGATGCCTTCAGACAAAGCTTTCACCATGGAGAATACCAAAAACGTGGTACTTCTGTCCAGCATTATGTATGTGGTGACTGTGGCATGGCTTTTGGGCATATCTCACAACTTAATGGACATCAGAAAATCCATCAGGTAGGGGAAGCCCACAGATATGGTGAAAATACAAAGGCCTTTAGGCATCGCTTATCATTTACAATGCTCCAGAAAATTTGTACGCTATATAAGCACTTCGAATGTAACCAATGTGGTGAAACTTTTAACAGACCTTCGAAAGTTATTCAACATCAGAGCATGCACAGTGGACTGAAGCCATACAAATGTGATGTATGTCAAAAGGCCTTCAGGTTTCTCTCATCCCTCTCTATACATCAGAGGTTTCATGTTGGCCAGAGACTAAACCTGACTCAGCATAAAAAAACTCTTACTCAAAGGAAGCCCTTTACCTGTAACTTTTGTGGAGAAACCTTTCGCTATTTCTCGGAAAAAACTCAGCATCTATTAATTCATACTAGAAAGAAATATTACACATGTAATTATTGCAAAAAGGAATTCAATCCATACTCCAAATTTATTCTACATCGAAGAACTCATACAGAAGAGAAACCCCACAAATGCGATGTTTGTGAGAAATCTTTTAAAACCATCTCAAATCTTAATAAACATCAGAAAACTCATACTGGAGAGAAGCCCTTTTCATGTAATGAATGTAAAAAAGCCTTTGCCCAGCGCACGGATCTTGCTCGCCACCAACAAATCCATATTGGAAAGAAATCTTTTATTTGTAGTAATTGTAAAAAGACCTTTGTCCGGATGTCAGATCTAACACAACATCAAAGAATTCATACAGGAGAGAGACCTTACCAATGTACGACTTGTGAAAAAACCTTTAAATATCGGCCAAACCTGACTAAACATCAGAAAACTCATTCTACAGAGAGGCCCTTTACATGTGATGAATGTGGAAAGACCTTTCATCTTAACTGGGAACTTAATCACCATAAAATAATTCATACTGGAGAGAAACGCTATGAATGTGGTGAATGTGGAAAGCGTTTTAACAATAATTCAAATCTTAATAAACACAAGAAAATCCATACAGGAGAGAAACACTTTGTATGTAATCAATGTGGAAAAGCTTTTAGCTTAAACTCAAGGCTTTCTCGACATCAGATGACTCACAATAAAAAGAAACCCTAAAAAAAGAGAGATGAAGAAAGATATTTAGAGATGACTTACTGTTTGCTAAACTCAAGAGATAAATGTAGAAAGATTTTTTAGTCGAAGCCTAATTCTTCTGCACAGATTCATGCTCTATGGAATATCTTGGAAATATAAATATGTAAATGTTGAAGAAATAGAGAGACTATCAGAAATATACTTTATTGCATTAAGTTGAGTCTTTGGCTGGGCAAGGTGGCTCATGCCTTTAATCACAGCACTTTGGGAGTCCAAGGTAGGTGGATCATGAGGTCAGGAGTTTGAGACTAGCTTGGCCAACATGGTGAAACCCCATCTCTACTAAAGATACAGAAAAAAAAAAATTAGCCAGATATGGTGGCACACACCTGTAATTCCAGCTACTCAGGAGACTGAGGCAGGAGAATCACTTGAACACAGGAGGCAGAGATTGCAGTGAGCTGAGATCACACCATTGCACTCCAGCCTGGGCAACAGGGCGAGACCCCGAAAAAAAAAGTTATGTGAGTTCAACTAAATCTGAAATTGGGTAAGACACTTCCTGTGGTGAGCAGTGATAAGCTAAGAGGCAGCTAGAAGGATGCAGTGAAAAGAACATTCATTTGGAGTTTGTTCATAATCTTCTTTCACTGAATTAACAAATAGAAGTCGCTATCTAAAGATGCAAACTTTTGTAGGTTAGACGATGCAACCCTAATCTAAGCATAAATAAGAAAAACAAAAGCCATCTTTTCTGAATGAATTAGAAGTTTTGGAGAACTTTGCTAGTAGACAGTGAAAAGTAAAAAGCTGATTATGACTCTGAACTAAAGGGTAAAGAGTCAGGAGGGGTGACATGAGAAATCCAAAGGTCTTGGGTCTGTGGATAAGATGGTTTCTGCTGCCTTGCCTAAATGGCCAGGGGTGGTGGCTCATGCCTGTAATCCCAGCATTTTGGGAGGCTGAGGTGGGTGGATCACTTGAGGTCAGGAGTTTGAGACCAGCCTGGCCAACATGGTAAACCCTGTCTCTACTGAAAATACATGGTGGCGTGTGCCTGTAATCCCAGCTACTCGGGAGGCTGAGGCAGGAGAATTGCTTGAACTCAGGAGGTGGAGGTTGCAGTGAGCTGAGATCATGCCACTACACTCCAGCCTGGGCAACAGCGCCAGACTCCGTCTCAAAAAAAAAAAAAGAAGCCAAAAAATAAAGGGATATAACTGAGACACCCAGCTTCCCGAATAGTTTGCACCACTCTTTTGTTTCTAAAGAATCAAGAAGAAATAGAGAGATTGCAACCATTCAGGCCTTAGATTCAGAATATGGAGAACTCTACTGGGAGTATTACGTTACCTGAAATTGATTTCTTGTATGTCTTCAGTGTTAAGCTTTCTAGTATGTGCTAATACTAGCATGTAATATTGAATACATTTGAGCCTTGTATCAGAATTTGAATTACACTTTCCCAAATTTGTTCTAATAAACATCGGTGGTAACTTGCCTGTGTTTGGCCAAGTGGGATGGGCATAGTTAGGGTTGGCCTCAATCCATAGACACTATTCAGTTTCTTCATTCTCTCATGTTTCTTTGCTTACTCAGACACGACAGGAGCTGCCGCAGAGCTCAATTGTTGTATAATCCCCAGGTGTGCCTCCTTTTCATCTGCCTCAATACTTGTGTGTTGAGGCATCAGTATGTTTATATCTCTAAGGAAAGGTATATATGTGTGTACATATAGCTCACTTTTTACAAATAAGACACATTAGTTTTATAGATCTCAAGTTACATATAAGCCAAAAATGAAACTAACTTAACTGAGTGCAAAGAAAATATTGTTGTAATAAAAATTAAAACATATTTTTAAGAATATTACAAAAATGGGAATGGCTATTGGGATAAAGATAAAAATTATACACAGGACCTGTCATCCCTAATTTTGGTCCTTAAAGTTCTGGGTTAGAGTAAAGTTAAACAGGAAACATTTTACATGTTTCAAATATACAGACTTTTCAACATGACTCCTATCAGGGTCAAACTGCTAACTCTAAAGTCTATAGTGAGAAGAGAAAAGTTTTCTAGGACACACCAGAACGACTTGTTCTGAAAAGCCTACTGTCCCAAATTCACCATCACGAAACTCTAATTTTTTTTTTTGAGACGGAGTTTCGCTCTTGTTACCCAGGCTGGAGTGCAATGGCGCGATCTCGGCTCACCACAACCTCCGCCTCCTGGGTTCAGGCAATTCTCCTGCCTCGGCCTCCTGAGTAGCTGGGATTACAGGCACACACCACCATGCCCAGCTAATTTTTTTGTATTTTTAGTAGAGACAGGGTTTCATCATGTTGACCAGAATGGTCTCAATCTCTTGACCTTGTGATCCACCCGCTTTGGCCTCCCAAAGTGCTGGGATTACAGGCTTGAGCCACCGCGCCCGGCCGAAACTCTAATTTTTTATTGACATCTAACACTTTCTTCTTTGTATCTCTGCCATACTTCTTAGGGGCTATCACTAATTTCTAAGCCCAATGTCTCCAGTTGTGTGAAAAAGGCAAAAGAATAGCCATCATGCAAGTGTTAAGCTAGTCAAAACACCCTCATTGGAAAGTTTCAGCAGAAAGTTTTCTCTTTGGGGTTTTAATTAAAATCATAACAGTTCTATTGTTTAAGCAAAAATAACAGATGGAGAGAGAGGTTAAATACTTCAATTTAGGCATAAAATGTCATCTGCACATTAATTTTTTGCTTTTAATAATTAAATCCTTACACTGTTTTCATTCTCACATATTTGAGGAGATATAAATATAACAGTTTGTGGGTTTAATGGAATCCCTCCCTAAAGGTATGTTGAAGTTTTAACTGTTGGTGCTCATGAATTCGACCCTATTTAAAAATAAGATCATTTTGAAGATGTAATCAAGATTAAATCATACTAGATTAGGGTGGGTCCTAAGTTCAATCACTGTCTTCATAAGAGGAGACACAAGACAACTGGCTGTTGAATGCTTTAACTCCTTTAAAGATTAAATTATCTCTGAAGATAACTTCCACAGAATGCAAAACTGGAGGCAGCACAGAATATGATCCATGTACCTCATATAAACAATGTTAGGCATCTGCATTAAATCACTGGCTATCTCTAATCACCATTTTTTTTTTTTTTGCCTAAAACATATCTAGTCTGGATAATTTTTAAATTATCATGGGGTACAAGAGTATTCCCTCCATTGTCAGGGAACCAATATGAGAAACCTGCCACTAAGTCAGTCTGTTTCCACTATGCATTCTGGGACTGAGGAAATAACCATAGGATGGGCCTGTGATCCCACTGGCAGAAGCAAACCCTATCGGAGTTGGATTCAGGCCAAGACTCTATCTCCTGACCTTCCTAAGTCTCCACTCTGATTATGGGCCACTGTAGTGTTTGGAAACCATGAGAATTCACATAATTAGAGCCAATATCCAAATCCCCATGGAGGTCTGGGTATTTCCTTCTCCCTCATGCATGGCCATGGTTGTCAGAGTGACCACAGAGACCCCTGGGAAGGCCTGGAGAAAGATTTGCACAATGCCTCAATGGCTACATTTCGGGAACTTTCTTAAAAGGTCTTTCTGAAGCCACTTCGGGTCCAGAAATTGGCTTAAGTCTCAAAGTTGAGTAAGGTGCTATGAATTCCCAATATAATTCCTTAGGTCATATTTCTGTCCAGGAGACCCAGAAATTGTTCACCTCTATGTCAAGCTGCTCCTTCAAAGGAGGCACATCTAATTTCATTCTAGGGTCTCCATGATGCACTAGCTGTCACTGGCAGGCCAACACCTGATTACCACTGTTTCCTAAGGCATGTTACAACTGTGTCTGCTTTGTCTCCAGATGTGAGGTGCTGCTGTATGGTTTACCAAGCCCCAGAATCTCATTTCCATTTTGAGGATCTGTTTCATGAGACCACTTCTGGTACCAGTTACAGAATTAGTCCCATTAAGACATGGCTCATTTGAAAGGAATGAAAGAAAATTGAATGAAGAGATGCTACAAAAGTGTGAGAAGGGTTGCAGGAAACCAAAAAGGGATCCCTAGCCCTGAAAGGAAAGCAGGAGTGTGGTGGCTTTCTAATGTGTCACTTTGGCTCAGCTGATTCTATGTTCCCCAGAATTCCCTGTATGTTTCCAGTGAGGGTGGGTCACAGAGGATATCTTGGCATAAGATCTGGAGGGTGGTGGCAAAGGAACAATCATTTTGTTTTTATGCTTAGAAAGGCTTCTGGCCCCAACACGTTTCTTACCTGCTGGTTCTTGTTGGCGTGGCTCAGTAGACAAGCCTGTGGCTGCTCTTCTTTCCCCAGGATCTTCTCCAGCTCTTCCAGCTCCTGGGATATGTGTGTGCTTAGCAACACGACAAATGGCACCAACCTCTGTAGGACACCCACATCATTTAGGTAGAAGACAGTAAAAACGACCATAGCTTTGTGTGTGGGTTCCAGCTTGTCTTTGTACTATCTCACTTAGTATTCACTTTCCCTACTTGCTTGGCCTGCAGACTTCAAGTGGCAGCATCAGCCATGAGGACAGTCACATAACAGGCTTCCTACAGTACCCTGGAGTCAAGTTTTGATAACAAACCTATCTACGGAACATACATATGGTTCTGCTGCTCTGATTGAACTCTAAATGATACAGGAAGGAAATGACTTTTGGGATCTGGGAATAGCTGTAGCTGCAGAAGAGGGCCACAAACAGGGTCTCAACCAGACACTTGATGGCAAGAGACCTCAGTTGATGCAGTTCATAGAGGTCTGCCCCAAGCATGTAGAGTCAGGTAGAGAGTGGTTCTGGAGGAATAGAGTATCCAGAAGCATCAGGCTTCTGAAGTATAACACTTGCTGTAGATATGATGGAGTAATGTGTTTTAGGATATGCAAAGAAAGTTAGCTGGGCATTTTCTAACCAGACTGATCTTCAAACATACATAAAATCCATAGGCAAACTGTGAACATATAATAATTCAGAGACTGTTATATCCATCTTAAAGAATAAGCTATCATTTTAAATTATATTCCAGGTGAACAGGGAGAGAAGAGGGAAGAAGAGTACCAACTAATTTCATTATTGACTAACAGTAAGACACTAATATAGTATCTTTCCTTTAGTCCCTGCAAATAACAGGGATATTAAGGCATTATGTAAAGATATCAGTATATTAGTAACTGACAGAACAGAAATACAAATGCTCCACAATACTATGTAGTGAATGACAAATAGGAAGATAAAATAATCTGGCAGAACTGAAACTAAATGTGTCATATCCATAATACCAACTTATGGAATTACCTCCCATTCTCTCTCGTATAATCTTATTCCCCATTTCATTGCAAAATAGAAACAATTATAAAAAATAAATTCACAAACTTCCACCACATCAACCCATATGTGTGAGTGAGCTGGCACGGCATGACCATTGCCTATTCTCTTAAAAAGGCTACCTTTCCCCCTTACACATAGGTTCCAACCCATCTCACCTATGCAGAACATCACTCCAACATGTCCCCCTCTCTATGGAACATTTCCCATCAGTCTATAAACATGCATTTATCGCTATCTCTAGAAAGAAGCCTCCATTGACTACACTTCACTCTCAAGTTACTATGCCATTTCTCTTGCCTTAAGTACAACTCCTTGAAAGGGCTGTTTGCAGTAATTGTTTCCAGTGCATCTCTTCTCACCTTTCTTGAGAAACCACTCCATTCTTACGGTGGCCGCCTGTGGTAGCTAGCCTCTGATAACGGCTCGAGGTCTCCACCTCCTGGTATTCATGCTTCTGTGTGATTCCCTTCCGCAGCACATCGTGGTTGGTCTGTGCGACCAATTAAACACAGTGAAAGTGACAGCTGTAATTTCTTTAGGTCTTGAAATTTGGTGTCGTCTTGTGCTCTTCATTTTTATTCTGCTTAGGGTTCATGAAACTTCTTGGACTTGTGAATTTACATTTTCCTAAGATTTGAAAAAAATGGTTCCAACATTAAAGGATAAATTTAGACAAATTTGGCACAAAAATTAGGTATTTTTTTCTTTACTACATTAGTTTTAAAGTGAAAGGTAACTTAATTCACAATAGCACAATAGCAACCAAATCTTTGAGGTGACTATGAATACCTTTCACAGAAAAAGAGCCAGATCAGTATACACACATACACATGTATATACTTATATATACCAACACATGCATATGTGTGTACACACACATTTATCCATCCTACTGAAGGACATAAGAACTAAATAAATGGATAAATCAATCATGTTCATATTGGGTTCACCATTTTACCTCCATTTAAACAATAACAAAACAAATAGCAGACAGGAGTCAGGATGAAATTTTTATTACTGATCAAATTGAGTTGGAGGATGCAACTTAGTGTGATCTTTCAGGTAATGGGCCAGTTAGCTGAATGACAGAATTAGACCAATTTACCAATCACAGGCAGTAACTGTAACAAGAAATTGTACTTGCAGGACAGCCCACAATGAAGAAGAAATTGAGCTGAGCAACCCCAGTTACCCATCACTCTTAACAATTAGATAAGCCCCCTTCATCTTCCCTGGGGCAGAATGCATAATGTGACAGAGAGGCTAGGAATGGGTAGAGGGAAAACCCCACTCGTGGAAATCAGGACTTGAAAGGTAAACACTTCCCAATAACCCCATATGAGTGGCAATCCTATCTCATCACATATATCCATACCATGTAATCCTAATTGGCTTTGCAGGGGCGTTTTGTTCTCAGAATTTGGTAAGTGACTTCTAAAGAACACCTCTATTGAAGATATTGATTAGGAAATCCAAGAGATCTTTGAAAACATACTAATTGACATAAACCACTGGTAGATAGGGTTGAGTGGATATTAGAGAACACTAAAACCAGAGAAACACTTTTTGGATTCCACCATCATCAGAATTCTTTTTGGTGCTCAAGAATGCTCACTTCTGCATGTTTTTCCTACTGCAATTGCTGTTTTCTTGACTTGGCTGAAAGCTTCAGTATCACAAACTAGTTATCCTGTGCCTCTCTTCCATTAGAAAGGTCTTAGGAACAGCTTTCATTAGCTCAGCTTTACCAAAACTCATCTGTGGTATAATTACCATGGGTGCATGAAGTACCATGGTTAGTTCTCCTGAGTTGTCACCTTTGCAGATAAAGCTATATAGTATGCTAGTCTGCTACTAGAAGACTATGGAGTTAGCAGACAATAAAAAAGCTGCCTAATCTGAAAATACACCATAAATTGAGAAACTGAATTACTCAACTATCACAGGAACAATGGTATTGATTTGAAATGGAGGTCAGATCCTCACACCTCATAACATATACTACCAAGTAACACTGTGTGGAGGAACCAAGTAACAATTTAACTTAAATAATGTTTGTTTCATTATTTTGAAAGGGAGGGACATTTGGCACAACCTTTGAATTGCTATTGAATATTTTCATAATTCACAATGAATACATTTATTAAACTATTTCTTTCCTGAATGATTTCTGATGGTATACTGAGGATTGAATAGTGACACAAAACTTTTCCATATTCATTACATTCATAAGATTTTGCTTTCTACACATATTCATAGTTTAGCATTGTGTAAGTTATTTGATTTGATGCTTTGTTGGAATTCATTACTTTGTTGGAACTTATTCCTTGTGTGTCTTCTGATGTAAAAGAAAGTTTGATTTGTGGCGAAATGTTTTCTCACATTTGTTACATTCATAAGGTTTCTCTCCTGTGTGTATTTTCTGATGTTCAGTGAGAGTCCACAGTCGACGATAGGTTTTTCCACATTGATTACATTCATATGGTTTCTCTCCTGTGTGAATTCTTCTATGAACTCTGAAGGTTGACTTATGGCAGAAGGATTTCCCACATTCATCACATTCATATGGTTTCTCCCCAGTGTGAGTTCGCTGATGTTCAACAAAGGAGAACTTCTGACAGAAAGTTTTCCCACATTCATTACACTCATAGGGTCTCTCTCCTGTGTGTGTTCTCTGATGGTGAGTGAGGGCTGACTTCCTGCAGTAGGTTCTCCCACATTCATTGCATTCATATGGTCTCTCCCATATAGTTCTCTGATGTACAATGAGGTGTGAGTTTTTACTGATGGTATGCCCATGTTCGCTACACTCATAAAGATTCTCCTTTGTGTTCATTCTCTTACACTGACTGCAGTTTGACTTCACAATGGATATTCTACCACATTTATTAAATACACCATGTTTTTCTCCTGTGTGTGTTCTCTGATGCACAGTGAGTGTTGACTTATGGCAGAAAAATTTCCCACATTCATTACATTCATAAGACTTCTTTCCTCTATGAGTTATCTGATGGGCAATGAGGGCTGATTTCGTACATAAAAATTTTCTGCACTGACTGCATTCATAGGGCTTCTCTCCTGTATGACTTCTTCGATGCACATTGAGAGCAGATTGACAAAAGAAGGTTTTCTCACATTCATGACATTCATAGGGTTTTTCCCCCGTGTGAATTCTCTGATGTGCAGTAAGGGCCGACTGACAGAAGAAGGTTTTCCCACATTCCTTACATTCATTTGGCTTCTCTCCTCTGTGAGTTCTTTGATGTACAATAAGATAAGATTTCTTGCTGAAGGCATTTCCACATTCCTTGCATTCATAAGGCTTCTCCCCTGTGTGTGACCTGAAATGTTCACCCAGGGCTGACTTCCGAAAGAAGGTCTTTCCACATTCATTACACTCATAGGATTTCTCCCCTCTATGAATTTTCTGGTGTACAATGAGGGCAGATTTGTCCATGAAAGTTTTCCCACATTCACTGCATTCATAGGGTCTCTCTCCAGTATGAATTCTTTGGTGTCGAGTAAGGCTTGTCTTCACACGAAAAGTTTTCCTACAATCATTACAAACATAGGGTTTCTCCCCTGTATGAATTCTCTGATGTACAATGAGGGTAGATCTCCTAGAAAAGGTTTTCCTACATTCATTACATTCATTTGGTTTCCTTTCAGTCTGTCTCTCCTTCTGTGTAATGAGAATTGACCTCTTGAACAAAGTTTTCTCAAATTTATTATAGTCAAAAGGTTGTTTCAAAATCTGAATGTTCTGATGCAGAATAAGATTTTCATTTTGATTTCTGGCTTTCCTCATTGGAATGTATCTGTATTTTCTCATTCCCGAATGACTTTGCTCATGCTTATTATGGAATAATGGCTTCCCAAATCCACTGTACTCATCAGAAATCTTTCCGCTTTCTTTGCTTTTCTTTGCAACAATTACTTCTGAATTCGTTTTCAAATTGTTTCTTCCTGGATTACATTTATAGGGCATTTTTCTTGAAGGAACACTATTCATGCCCAGATTAAATGTTGTCCCAAATACATTCTCTCTTTCTGTAATCAGCATTTTGTTGCTGAAGAATACAGTTTGTCTCAAATGTTTGTCTTGGATTTCCTTGTTCTTCTCTAAGGCATCATCAACTTCTAGATAAAGAAAGACAATTAACAATAATTGGTGAGTCTTTATATATTTTCTATGCAATGAGAATGCCTTAGAAATGCATTGTTTTAGGGGTTAGACTTTAGGCCCAGCCTACCAAGATCAAACAAATTTCAAGTGCAAATATCTCCTACTTGGTTGATTTGAAGAAAAGCAAAAAATACAAAAAAAGCAAATCCATCCATACAAGCCAGTATTTAAGAGGGGGAAAGTACAAAGAAACTAGCAAAGAATACAAGTACTTTTGACACTTTACAAATACTACTAAACATTGAGTGTAAAAAGTAAATAGTCACATGGAATAGTACACAGAGCTGGAAATGTGCTGATGGAGTATTAAATAAAACACACAAGAGTCAAGTAAGCACTTAGAGAAAGACTGACACAGTGAGATCAGGTAAAACAGATGTCAGAAAGATGGTCTGTTACCTAAACACACAAGAAGAAAGTGCAAACCTTAAATTTTTGCAGTAACATGAAACTCTTGAATTTGTACAATGCAAAGGGGAATGGAAAGTAAGATTGTGGGCTGAGCAGAGCTGGGACTACAGGAAGGCAAGCAGGATACCAAGGACACCTGTACAATCCCGATAATTGAGTGTCTTCTTATATTTTGCATGCCAGGCACTTTTTTGCCTCACCCTACTCTGGATCCTGGGGAAGCTCATAACGGAAAGGGAAACCATGTCATTTCTCAGTTAAGTGATAGAGAGAAAAATGGAAGGCAACTAAAAAGATCATGACAGATCTCTGAATGTCTGAAATATGTATCTATGACAATGGTAGATGGGGCAAGGGAGGCAACAGAGAATGTTATAGAAATAAAGTTTAAGGTGTGTTAAAAGAGGAACTTTAATTCTGGGGATAGGTAACTTAGTGGCAAAATCTTTATAAATTTCAATTAGTTATTGGGAAGAACATTTCAGATGTTTACAGCAAGACAGTTAATCAACCTCAATCACTTCCAAAGGTCTGGGGTCAAAAGAAGAAATTCATGAAAAAATTACAGATGCCAACTATTGTCACTGACCACCAAGGAACACTCATTTCCGTTGGTTCCACCTGCTCAGTTATCATTTACTTACCTGGGTAGTTCTGATTTGAGAATTCCTCCACTATCCATGGTTCTTCTCCTTGCTCCAATTTGAAAATCACATCTGGTTTGCTAACAGGATATCCTGTTAATGGGAAATTACAGAACTTGGACCAAGATCTTTGGACATCAGGGACTCTGAAGAATGAAGAAAGTCCAGCTTCAGAAGCTGTGCGATGAAGATGCCCAGCAATAGCTCAGTAAAGCTAGAACATTTTGGTGAAGAGTGAGGGACGGGCAGTTAATACATACACATACTTCTACTCTCTAAAAGAGTTTAATCATCTTGCTCCCCTGATGCTCAAGGCTAAATAATTAAATTCTAGAAATCAACATATTTTTATAACACAGAAGAAATGTATGCTCTTGGGAGTTGTACAGGGAAATGGTCCTTACCCACAGAGACCAAGTTGCTGTAGTTCTCCAGCATCACATCCCTGTACAGGAGCCTCTGAGCAGGGTCCAGTTGCTGCCATTCCTCTTTGTTGAAGTTCACAGTTAGGTCCCGGAATGAAACTGATCTCTGAAAGAAAATGTTTGATCTCAAGTGATCAGAATTGAGTGATATCAAATGTATAGTAACATCAAATATAAGCAGACCATTGCAATGGCTAATGGAGTGCTATAAAGAGATATAATTGTGGGAGGGCAGAAAATTAAAAATCTGTCACTGTGTTCATTTTAAAATAAAATTTAAAAATGTACTGAGCTTATAACATGTCCTCGAGCTATTTCAATTGCCTGGATTACTAATCACATAAAATACTGATGTTGCTTTCAAGGAGCATACATTCTGACAGGGTGACAAAATTAGAAATGTACATCTTTAAAGAGCAATGCTGGACATACCCCCAAGATAAAGGGTGATCACAAAAGAAGAGAGTTTGCTCTGTTTTTTGTTACCCCTTCTTTGAGGGGATAACATTTTTAGTCCTGAAATAAAAATAGTATGTTTTATAGGATTGTAGGTAGCCATTAAGAATATACACAGACACAAAACACACATGGGGAGTTTGGGAATTACAAATCTCTCCATATGAAAGGATAGTAAGGAGTGGACAGAGCCCAGAGAATAAAGGAACTCTTTTCTCTAATTAGTAGTCTTGAAATCTAGATAGTACAGCACATCAGCAAAACATTCTTGCACAACTAATATACATTTACTTAGAAATTGTAGTGTATTTCCAAGTTACTTCAAGCTATACATTAATATCAATAAAGATTAATTATTTTTTGATTCTTTTGGCTGAAATACCAATAAGAATAGAAGTCCAGTGGATTGCTGGGGTGCTCCCTATCCTCCACTTTGCAGACCACTGTTGTGAATAATGGAAATCCATAAAAAGGTATTTGTAAGCAAGGACTGAAGATTTGTGACCAAATATGTATTTTGAAACAATGCTCTAGAGTATAGGGGTTGGCAAACTACAACCCATGGGCAAAATCTAGGCTACTGGGAGTCAAATATGATCATGTTAATTTGCTTACACATGCTCTACGACTGCTTTCATGCCTCAACAGCTGTGCTGAGTAAATCCAACAGTCCACGTGGCCAGCAAAGTCAAAAATATTGACCTTGTCCTCTAAAGAAAACATTTGCTGTCCCCTACTCTAGAAAAATGGAAACTGGCTTAAAGGTCAAATTAGAGGGGAAGAAAACTAAGACACCACTGCAGGACATGAGCACAGGTAGTTCCTGGGAAATGGGAAGGAGAGAATCAGTCCTACATAATGAGAGGCAAGGGGAGTTGACCTCTAATTGATGTGTAGTAGATGTAATGTGCAGATTATTCCACATCATCAGCTGGGCTGATGCTAGTAGTATATACGGAGAATACGAAAACAAAACAAAAAAGAGAACAGAGCATAGGAAATGAAAGCACTGATCTTTACCATGCTGTGCCTGAAGCGTCTGTTGAGTAAAGAAGTAGAAATGTCTAGCCAGTAGTTGGATATATGGTTCTGGAGCTCAGAGGAGAGAGAGCACAGAGATCAGAAGCAATATTTGAAAGCATAAATAATGAGGAAGGTCTTCATGAATTGATATGAAGTGAAAAAAGCAAAGTATGAAGGAATATCTATAATATTCTACCTTTTATGTAAGAAAGGAGAAGTAAGAAAACACATATGTCAGGGTGTGGTGGCTCACACCTGTAATCCCAGCACTTTGAGATGTCGAGGTGGGCGGATCGCTGGAGCTCATAAGTTTGAGACTAGTCTGGGCAACATGACAAAACCTCTTTCTCTGCTGGGCACAGTGGTATGTGCTGCTCGGGAGGCTGTGGTAAGAGGATCACTCGAGCCTGGGAGGCAGAGACTGTGCCACTGCACTCCAGCAGCCTGGGTGACAGTGCAAGACCTCATCTCAAACAAAAACAAAAACAAAAAACCTCACCATATATAATCACAATGTGTACAAAAAACTTATGGAAAGGATACACCAGAAACTCATGAAACTGGTTGCCTTCAGGGGAGAGGTGGAGTCAGATGGAAAGAATGGAAGGATGGGAACAGGGTAGAAGGACTGACACTTCTCTAAAATAACTTTCTGTAAAGTTTTGATTTTTAGAACTATGGTAAGCTAGGTGTGGTGCCTCATGATTGTAATCACAGCATTTTGGGAGGCTGAGGTGGGAGGATCGTTTAAACTCAGGAGTTCAAGACCAGCCTAGGCAACATAGTGAGACCTCATCACTCAATTTTTTTTTTTTTTTTTTTTTTTTTTGTGTGTGTGCCACAAGAAGTGGCACATGTCTTCAGTCCCAACTACTTGGGAAGCTAAGGCAGGAGAACTGATTGAGCTGAGGAGGGCAAGGCTTTAGTGAGCTATGATTGTACCACTGCACTCAAGCCTGGGTGACAGGGCAAAATTCAGTCTCAAAAATTAGGTAAGTTAAATAAGTAAGTAAAAAGGAAAGAAAGAAAAGAAAGAGGAAAGGAAAAGAAAGGAGAAATGAAAGAAAAGGAGGGAGGAAAGAAAAGGAAAAGGAAAACAAGAGAAAGGGAAAGGGAGGGGGAAGGGGAAAGAAAGAAAATAGGATGAACCCTGCAAAATAACTAACCAGCAAAGTATCAAGGATCTAAGTGAAAAAGGACCGTTGTGGGTTGCAAGAGGCTAAGGAGACAGGACATTTAACACAACTTGGGTTCCTAGGTTGGATCCTTGAAGTGAAAAAGGATATTCATGGAAAATAATTAGCAGAATTTGAGTAAGATTAGATAAGAGTACTGTATTCATGTTAATTTCCTGGTTTTAGTCACTGTAATATAGTTCTGAAAGGTCGGCGAAGTGAGGTGAAGGAGACACAGGTACTTTAGGTATGATTTTTCTCATTCTTTACATTTCAAAACAAAGCAGTAAAAAATAGTAGGGCTGCCTCCACCTCTGCAGACACCTGGGCTTTGGCCTGCTGTATGTCTCACCTCACTGACATGACTGTCCTGGGTCACCGCAGTCTTTCTTTTCTTTGAGCTGCTATACATCTTTCTACTGACACACTTTGTTAGGTAATTTAGTGAGGCCTTTCCCACTACCATCACTTAACTGTCTCTTACACATAAACTAGAAATAGTTACATTATCCATTTTATTTCCTCCATGAATTACTTCCTCCAAAGGACCTACAAGCTTCCTGAAGATTAAGAGTATCTTATAATTACATGCACAACAATAGACATATAAGGTCTTAACGACTAGAAAGAATGACTGGCAAAAAAATTAGAAACAAAAAGCCAGGGACAAAGAGTGCCAGAGAATTGGAGAGCCCTCACTAGAAAGTTCTGTACTCACTAAGGCAGACCCAGTACACTTCATAGCAGGAGGTGCAAAGTAAGAACAGTGAATGTGTTCACTCTGTGAGAAACTGAAAGGTGCTTATGACAAAAGAAAAAGAAACTCAATTCTCCCGGTGACTCAGGTCCACTCTGCAAGCAACGCTGTAAGCAGAACGATGATCCATTCAGAGCAGAGGAGAGTTCATACAAAACAAGACTACCCACAAAAAAGAAATGATGAGCACTACTATGAGCAGGCACATGGCTACTGAGGACATGTGCCTACATCTTTAAAGGCTAATAGTCTTACTTGTAAGGTAGACAGATAATGACCAGACCCTACCTGCAATGCAGAGATGAAGACAGCCACCATTGCTCTGTAAGCACACAGTTTGTGGACACAGAAGATGGGGGCAGGAATGGGTCCTATGATGAGATGGCTCCTGGCTGTGGTCACAACGTAGACAGAAAAGGGGTAGAAAGTCAAGGAGCAAACAGTGGAAACACGGTTCAAAGCAGGAGTGTAAAATTTGGGGTATGTTCAGGAAACTAAATGCAGACCACCATCACTCTTCAGAGGGGCTGAGTGTGAGTGGTCCCTTCCACTGGGGGCATTTGGCACATCTGTGGAGACATTTTTGGCCGTCAAGGTTCTGTGGGATGCTGTCGGCACTTGGTGGAGGGAGAGGGAAGGAGGGATGGCAGAGACACCGCAACATGCCGGATCTTCTCCTACAGGAAAGAAATGCCCCAAATCCTGTATAACTTTCTAATCTTAAATATTCATAAAAATGAAAAATTTGTTTCTAATCATCTGAGCCTAGAACCTTACTCCATTTGGTACTGGAACGCATAGTATTTTTATACATATTTTATCCATATTAAATTTTCTTCAGTGGAACAGTGGATACATCAAGGGCAGTTTGTATTTGATTTGAACTGGAACTTTAGGGATTTTCACTCCTGAAAAATATCACTAATGGCAATACTATGTACAGCATTCAAATCATGACACATCACTCCTGTATCAATATAAACTTGTAATTATCATATTCATAGTGATTTAACCTAAAAGAAGTCTGTATAAACATCAAACTACTTTTTATGACTTTTACTATAGTTTTATCTGGACAAGTCTATATTAAGATACATATTATTTTTAATTACTGTATTTATTTCTCCTCTATACTCGAGTTCTATTGATTTTTTTTTTTTTAGGATCTATTGATTGATTTAGGATCTCCAATCTATTGACTGATTTAGGATCTCCAAAATAGGCTATTTTGGAGATCCTAAATAATATAACCTACTTGTGTAATTTTCAAAAGGGAGGATGGCTTTTAGTTGAGACTTCCAGAAAACAGAGCCTAAGGCAAGGGCTCAGTCTGTATCATTTCATCTGGGAACTCCAGGCCAGAACAGCGAGGGTAAGGGAAGTAAGGAAGGGAGGGAAGAAGGGATGTAAACAGTGAGACACAAGGGACATTAGCATGCTGCCCACCACTTCACTACAAGCCCCAAAGAGGGGCAAGTTTCCTTAGAAGGAGTATGGGCTCAGCACATGCGACATCTCCAGGTGGACCACCAGGATGAAGTGAACTCAGTGCACAGAAGAGAGAAAGGGTGGGGAATTCATCCGCCCACCTCCTTCTCATTTTCCATTTCCCTTCATTCAAGGTTCACCCACAGTGAGTTAACTTGCCCACACTTCCAGGTTGCATCATCTGGCTCCACCATCTGGCCCCTCAGGAAGCTGGTACCATACCTTATGGTGTGTGGTTTGATCCAAATCTAAAAGAGGAGGCAGCCTGGTGTGAGTGGGTGGCATTAACTAAGAGTGATAAAGGAAATGGCTGACTATGGAAGGTTTGCATCCCAATACAGCTTGAGAAAAAGGATGTTCTGTAAATGGATATGGGTCTGGCAGAGTGGAGAACCACCTCAGCACAGTTTGTATTGTTTGTGTAATATCTTTCTCCTTCACTAGCATGTGAGCTCCATGAGGACAAAGACAGTATCTCCTTCATTCAAGCTGAATGTAGACCATCTAGCATAGTGTATGACACACAACTGTTTGATCAACATACAGTTGTTGAATGAAAGGTCCAGAGTGGTAGGAATTAAGAAGTGGCAGGAAATGGTCATGACAAAAACAGCCTTATAGGTCATACCAAGGATGCTGAACTTGTATTCTGCAGCTGGCATGGAACCTCTTAAGTCATTTCTGTATTAAGACATGATCACATTGGCATTTTGGAGGAATTAGTCAGTCTGAACAACAGCCTTGAGGTGGGGAAAGGAAGGGAGGAAGGGGCCAAGCAGACTACTGAGAAAGCTATTAATATTATGTCAACCCATGAACCGAGGCAAAGTAGGAATGGAAGTGAAAGGACAAATTCAAGAAAGGTTTATGAGACATTAGCCAGCTTGACAAACATATGGTAGGAGGTAAGGAAAAGGAGAGATGAAGATGGACTTCCTTTTCCGGCTTGCCTCACTGGCCTGAGGGAAGCAGCACTGACAGGGAATAAAGAAGAAGCACACTGAGCAAGTTGTAAACATTATTTCCATTTTGGACACAAGGACTCCAAGTGCCTTCTGGACATGCTTACACAGATGTCCAGCAAGAATCTCAAGCTGAGGTTCTCAGGGGTAGAAATATTCCAGAGCATAAAGAGTCACAAGTTAAAACCACAAAGGGCATGAAAAAAATCAGAAAGAATAATGGGCTAACAATGAAATAGCAATGTTCATGAAACAAGAGAAGAAGATTTTATAAAAGATACGATTACAGGATGAGTGTGGCGGCTCACAATTGTAATCACAGCACTCTGGGAGGCCAAGGTGGGAGGATCACTTGAGCCCAGGTGTTTGAGACCAGCCTGGGCAACATAGTGAGACTTCGTCTCAATTAAAAAAAAAAAAAAAAAAAAAAAGACACGATTACAGAGCTACAAAAAGCATCACGCGAGTGATACCACAGAAATTATCAGAGGTGCATATTAGGGAGGGGCAGTCATACTGTCAAATGCAACAAAGAGTTTAGTAAAGTATGAACTGGAAAAGACTCATTAGGTTTGAAAACATTTAGGTTACTGCTAAATTTTTCCAGAACAGATCCATCACAGTGGTGGGGGCAGTCACAAGACTCTATCAAGTGGGTTGAAATGAGACAGGCACGTGAAGAAATTTTACCTACAGAGTATCACACTGAATTGTTCCCTCTAGAACTTGTTTTAAAAGATGGCTGTAATAAATAGTTATAGGGCATTATTTGGGGAGCATTATTCTATTTATTGCAGCTTTTATTCACTTATTCTAGGTCTTATCACTGGATCATAGACATCAGAGAGAACCAACAGAATGCTGCCTGCTCAGATGACACTGAGTTGGTTCCCTGTGATTACTATGCTCTGCTTGAGTATAAAAGTCACAAGAAACCAACAGCATTTCTTTCCCAGCTGTTTTTTGGCAAAGCTGCCTCTACTTCACTTATTCAAAGATCATCTAAGAAAATTTTTAGATATAAATGATGGGAAAACCACAAAAAATGCCAGTGTAAGGCCTACTTCATACTGTCCGGGCCTTTCTGGAACCATTTGAGTAAGTCTATAGAAATATATGTTTTCTGTATATCTATGTCCACTTTTCCAGTATTGATCAGATACTCTTCTCTGATGCTGAATTGTATACATTTCAATTTCATCTGCAAACTACTCTAAACCTCTTGAAATTCACTGTATAATGTGGGAAGTAAATCCCTGAGCAACTTACCTGAAATTTGTCCATTTTCGGGTTCTCTTGAGAAAGGGCCAAGAGTGTTAAAAGCAGAGCTGGGTAAGGAAGAATGGGGAATGGAATCATGAGCAATCTGGGTCACACAGCAGCTCTACAATTACCCACAAAGACAGCCACACACCCATTTAAAAACATGGCCTTTTGGCTAGTCTGGTTCAGGAAGCAACAGCTTAAGGAAATGTTCACTTGTCCATTTATAGTTCTAGAATGGTCACATAGAGTTTTTCTTACTGAGTGAATGTCAACAAATGTTTTCTACTTTATTATGGTCAATTTATGCCTCCTTTGAAAAAAACTGAAAACCTCTGAGTCCAATTAATAGAAGACTAGGTCAAGGAAAGTTAGTATATAGAAAGCAGGGAAGACTATTTTGGCATTAAAACAGGTTATAGGATTAAAAGATCTATTGGAATAGGAAAATAATATTACATCATTTACCTACTTTCCTACTAATGTGTTTAGCCACTTGAGAGAATCCGGAAAGAAAGAATCAAAGTGCTTTAAGATGTTTGTCTTTTTGACAGTTTGGTCTACCTTCGCTGCAGTTTCACAAGAGGACCTTTTACTAGGAAACTTGTGGTAGATAACTTAAATGTAGTAGATGACCTGGTACTCAAGAGACTAGAATTCAATTATTGGCTCTGTTACTAGCAAACTGCATTACTGAGTATTTACTAAGTCGCAATTTTAAAATAAGTTAGTTTTTAGTCTTTTTTTTTTTACCCCTATCGTGTGGCTCTGTACGGGGTAAACTCAGTAAATCCCAGGGGAGGTGATGAACATGGTTTGTGCAGCTCAGAATAAACAAAGGGTGGAGATGGTAGGGAATTACATGAATGTGTTTAGGAAGTAATGAAGAAATCACTTCCTTAGTTATAACCAGTAAGGCTTCCCTCCAACCAAGGACTCTCAGATACCTCCAGAGAAGTGTCTTTTCCTGTCAAATCTGGACCCTGCCCACTCCCTTCAATTGCAACTCACATCCTTCTTCTAAAAGTTGAATTGAAATTTGCTCAGCTATAGTAATCCATGGCTGCAGGACTAAGTGCATCAGCAGTTCTGGAAAGAGGCTCTAGCTATTTGGATGTGCAAACGTTTCACTTTCACCAAGCACCTTCTTCAGGCAAATCAGGGCCCTAGAGAGAGCCCGCCCCGTGTCCTGCAGGTCAGGAGCCCAATCCCGCCCTGGCTGCCTGGCCTCTCGCGCACAGGAAACCCTCCCTCCAGAGACTGGGAGAGCGCGTCCACCCTCCGCGGACCCGAGGCCAGTTCCGCCCAGCCCCACCGTTCCTTCCGACGCCCGAGTGCTCGCTCGGAGCTTGCTGCCAGCCCTTTCTTTAGCTTGCAGGTGCACCTGCTTCGCCTCCAGTTCGCACCAGGTACAGGTGACTGTGGGAGCAAGGATCCACACACAGCAAGACTTTCACCCGGAAGAGCCTGGCAAACCGGAAGCGCGTCCCGGAAAAGAACAGGAGGGCACATGCGCAGAAAGGCCACCAGGCCACCTTTCCCGGGACTCTCGCGAGACCCGTGCCAGCTTTCGGGACCACAGTTCCCAGAAGGCGTCGCGGCCACCGCCCTGCCCTGAGGGACCTTTGAAGAGCTTCTGCTTTAGCTACAGGGCTTGGGTGACTACTGTGAATCATCAGTAAGAGAAGTAAAGTTTCATACTCGTTTCACCGAAGGCTATAGATGAGAAAGGAAAATTCTGCGAAATGAAAATGACTGCGAAGGATATACTAGCAGAGTATTAAGGGAATAGTACTAACGACCTGCAGAATTTCTCCCAAACAGGATACAGAATCGTTGCTGGCTCTTTTATTTTTATTTTTTTGTTGTTGTTGTTGAGACGGAGTTTCGCTCTTGTTACCCAGGCTGGAGTGCAATGGCGTGATCTCGGCTCACCGCAACCTCCGCCTCCTGGGTTCAGGCAATTCTCCTGCCTCAGCCTCCTGAGTAGCTGGGATTACAGGCACGCACCACCATGCCCAGCTAATTTTTTGTAATTTCAGTAGAGACAGGGTTTCACCATGTTGACCAGGATGGTCTCGATCTCTTGACCTCGTGATCCACCCGCCTCGGCCTCCCAAAGTGCTGGGATTACAGGCTTGAGCCACCGCACCCGGCCATTGCTGGCTTTTAATACGTGAAAGCTGAAGATAAATCAGAGTATTTCTAAAGAAAATGATCTATTAGCCGTAACCTCATTTCCCAGAGATACCCAAGTTTAAGTTTAGGTGCACATTCTTCTGACAGTTTTATAAAGAGGAACTCATATGGGTCTAGTAATTTGCTATTATTTTAATCAGCAACACAGTTAATATACTTTAATGCCACAAATGATCACATATACATTGTGAGTAATATAGAAAATAACTTTACACCCACAAGGAAAATAACAGCCATGCATGGCTTAACAGTGGGGATACGTTCTGAGAAATGTGTCTTTAGGCAATCTCACCTTTGTATGAGTATCATGGAGTGTTCTTACGCAAATCTAGATGATATAGCCTACTACACACCTAGGCTGTATGGTGTAGCCTATTTTTCCTAGGCTACAGACCTGTGTAACATGTTGTCCTGAATACCATATGTAATGGTAACACAATGGTATTTGTGTATGCAAACATATCTAAACATAGGAAAGGTACAGTACACATACAGTATTACAGTCTTATGAGACCACAGTTGTATACGCAGTACATTGTTGACTGGAACATTCCTATGTCATACATGACTGTATATGCATTGTATACATATAGAATAAATAGAATTTTCTAACACTTTACTCATTGGAAGGCATGAAAGTTGCTGACAAAGTTATGATGTATTATTATTCAATTCCAGAAGAAAACAGTTAGCAACTGGTGGTAGCTGGTCTTCAAAGATGGCACCCAATGAACTAAACTTCAAGAGGACTCCAGCCAGAGCCACCATCTGCTTTCAACTGCATGAAAGACCCTGAGTGTGGACAGCTTGTAAGTGAAACTTCAGGATCATGAAAGATAATAATAATAAATGATGTTGCTTTACACCAATAACCAATACAGATAGTCAGATAGTGATTGAGGACAGGAATTCCAAGCCAAAGGAAGGTATAGGTAGGGTTTACTACCAGACCCAAAGAACGAGGAGTTTCAGCATTGCAGGAGGGGAGGGCAGAGCAGGGCTGAGGGCAGGGGAGCGAAGGAATAGAGAGAGAGGGACAAGGGAAGAAGAAGAAAAAAGGCAGACTGGCAAGCCCACACTGTATACTGCGGTTTCCATGAAGGCCACTGAGTGGCAGCATTGGCACAGGCCAGTGGTTGTCAGACTGACCATTGCTTTGCCAGGCAACCTTGCTGTGAAAGCTGTGTCTGCAAAGTAAAGAAGTCCTGGCTGACAGCGAGTGCTGAGGAAGGCCTGGGAAGGCCTAGATCTTGCTGATACATCAAATAATGTCGACCTCCCACAGCTGTTAACCTGAGTCAATTATATGTGGTGGATGTGTTGTTTTTTATTCTGGTCCTCCTTTTTCTGAGAACAAACACTTCAATTTTTGGCAGGGGGGAAACTACACCACCACCACTCAGCTCTGCCATATAGAGTCCCATAGGCTGTGCACTGCACAACTCCAGAGAGTCCATCCATTTAGACTGTGCTGAGTGGTGCCTACTTGAAATGAGCAGTGCCTAACCTGTATGACTGTCAATAACAGCCCTTGAAAGATAGTCCAAGTTGCCCATTGTGCTTCTGGTCTAGATGCAGGCACATTATCTGAACCAAACGTATCATGGATTTGATTTTGAATCCTGAGCGGAATGTTCACCCTGACATGAATGCTGTGAAGCAACTTCCAGTTAGCTCCAGCTATATGGATCTCCAGAGTTCTCCCTGGTTCTGTTTTTTTTCCAACTCCAATAGAAATCAAATTCCCTTTTGATTTAGTTGCCCAGAGATACTTTCTCTTGCTAGCAACCAAAGAACTCCAAAAAGTCACAATCTATGCCTCAAACCTTTCTCAAGGAACCAGATTTCAGCAAAAGGTCTTGGGTATTAAGATTAAGGTTAGTCTTTATTCATTATCTATTCATTTATTCATCCAGCAAATATTTTGGGGGTACCTACTATGTGCGAGGCAATGTTTTAGACCAGGCGTCCCCAAACTACAGCCCACAGGCCACATGCGGCCCCCTGAGGCCATTTATCTGGCCCCCCGCCGCACTTTGGGAAGGGGCACCTCTTTCATTGGTGGTCAGTGAGAGGAGCACAGTATGTGGCAGCCCTCCAACGGTCTGAGGGACAGTGAACTGGCCTCCTGTGTAAAGTTTGGGGACGCCTGTTTTAGACTCTAGGACTCAGTAGTGAAGAAGCCAGACATGCATGGTTACTGCCTTCATATAGGCTGCCTATTCAAAATCTGGTGAGAAAGACCACAGTATGTAGGTGATTACAGAGAGCTATAGAATTCCGAATGGGGAAAAGTACTGTGAAAGAATAGAGTGGAAATGCTGTGTGGAAGATATTTCCACATAGGTAACATCTATTTTAGGCTTGCCACAAGCAAGCACTTTCTACCCTTTGTCACAGTTAATCCTCGGAACAGTGCTATAGGTTAAGTACTACTATAGATCCTATTTTACAGATGTATAAACTAAGCTTACATTAAGCATAACTGTACATTTAATAATTTAAAAATATAAATAGAATTTTCTCAAGACTTGGATCTTTCAATGATTAAAAATGGTTCAGTCCTGAGCAAACAGGGAGAAGTTGTCACTCTAATATATAACTTGGCTATGACCACACTGTTAGGAAGTGGTGGGGTAAGTATTGACTTCAGGTCTAGTTTTATCCTAAAGCTTGTGCACACAATGACTACCTGACAGGTGCCCTTGGGTGTTGTGGGCAGTGTGTGGAGAAAGGGGGGAGAGTGGAAGAGGCTGGAGGCAAGGAGGCCAAAAGGGAAACTGAGGCAATGGCCCAACACCCAATGGACATGGAGAAGGGAGTAGCTGATTAGATGTGAAGGGTGGAGAGGACAGAAGATCTGGGATGACACGGGGGGTTAGGTGTAGGGGTGGGGTGGAAGTGGTCTGTGAGGAGGAAGAATTCAAGGTTGGCCATGTTGGGTTTGCCACCTGGGCCCAAATGCCAGTAGGCAGTTGGAGAAGAATCACAGGGTTAGAGAATCCTCATAGCTCAGCTTGTCAGCACCAAGAGCCATGTTAGAGATCAATATCAACCAAGGGTCCTGGCTGCAAGCAGCAGATACGGACTCACAAACAGAAGCAAAAAAGGGCACTTTTCAATAAAGATGTTAAATATAGGAGACTCACGAGGAGGCTTATGAAACCAAGTTAGAATATGGGTAGGAACCAAGGTAGGGGGGGTGGTCGGAGTCAATCACAGGATCACCTGGCAAGGATGCCACTACCACCATTGCACCTGGAAAGTGGATGCTAAGCTGCTGTCACTGCCTCCAGGGCCACTGAATAATGGAAACCACTACTGCTGTTGCTGGCATAAAATAAATGCATGAAAGAGTGCGTTTTCCCAAATGCGCTCTTCTGGTGCATTTATATGTGTTAGTTGGTAGAGGCATCTGTTTGTCTGAACTTAGGTCACATGGCCCATTCCCAAGTGCCAGGGGGCAGAGAAAGCAGATAACCAGCTTTTCAGGTTTCCCTAGTGGGAGAAGGTGCCCTGCCTTCTAGCAAGATTTACACAGTGAATAATTTGCCATATACAAAGGGGATGATCAGAAGTGAGGTAACCAGAATGAATGAATAAACGAATAAAAATAAAATGTCTAGTACAACTTCTGCAGCTCTCAGATACACTCATGTCATTTTATAGATGATGCACAGAGAAAAATCCTGTGGCTCAATGAGCAGAGCTGTCCAAAATCATCCCCAGCAAGTTCTCATGAGGTTGCACAGAACTTGAAGCAACTAAGTCATTGCAATAGACCGAATGTTTGTGTCCCCCGAGAATTCATACATTGAAATCCTGAAATCCTAACTCCCAGTGCAATGATATAGGAGGTGGGGCCTCTGGGAGGTGATTAGGTCATGAGAATGGAGTCCTGTCAATGCTACCTTTTTTTTTTTTTTTTTTTTTTTTTTTTTTCTGTTCTGGATCACTTGGTCTCAAAGAATTCCTAAAAAGTTCCTCTTTTTAGGGGAAAAGCTTTCAAGAACTTCATTAACCACACTTAAGTTTCTGGGACTCAGTTAACTCCTTCTCCCAAGGACATGTGTGTATCTGGGAAAGGCAATGCTTAACAACTTCCAATAAAGCACCAAGAGTGACTTGGTATCACCTGTGGAGAATAAGTACCAGTAAATTGTTTGGGGAGAGGGAGTGACCCAGGTTCCTTAAATTGAAACAGGGACACCATGCCTGTTAGTAAGTCTGGTCCTGGTGGCCTTTGACCATCCTCCTTCCCCATATTAGGAGGCTAGGTGGTCCCAGAAGCCTGGATCCAGGGCTCAAGCCTGGGTTAGACCAGGGAGGTGGCTCCAGGCTCCCACCTAGTACCTCCTTGGGCTCGTCAGTCAGAGTTACAGTGCCAGGCTGAGTGCAAACGCCTTTCTCCACCTGCATTGCCTAAGCTTGCTCTGCAGGAGTTAGCAGGACTGACAGGTAAAGGGGAGGAGGGCTGGGAGAGGGCTACCAGCTCTAATGCCATTTGTCATCATCTTGACTAGAGCTGCAGCAAGGGTCACACAAGCCTTCTGAATTGCTTATGGAGCCTCCTCTGGGAGCTGAGATACATTAGCTGGGATGGAGCCATCAAGGCAGATGGATCAAGAGGTGGGGGTAAGATACAGGCTAGGATGGGGAGCTGGCTAGACTTAGAGAGGTGGAGTTGAAGGCTACTGGCTGTTTCCCTCATCTCCTATGTGAAAAAAAGAGAAGAGGAGGAGGAGGAGGAGGTGGGGAGGGGGAGGGGGAGGGGGAGGGAGGAGGAGGAGGATGTAGGAGGAGGAGGTGGGAGGAGGAGGCGGGAGGAGGAGAAGGAGGATGTAGTCTTCCTACATCTAGAAGAGTTCTTGGCAGATATTAGGTGCTCAATACATGTTAGATAGATAGATACATTGAGTGAATGAATGAACCAGACCCAAGCCTTTCTGAGTTATTTTCATCTTGCCCACCCTCCCTCAAATCTCAAACACGTATCCCTCCCCTCCAGCCCACAGAGAAGGTCTGATGATGTCTTGTAGTTGAAGGTGTGAGTGTCTTAATGGCAGGTCCCTATGAGAACACCAGAGAAGAGAAAGCCACAATGGTCATGAACTAATGGTGGAATTTTAGGACTGAGGAACAGTAGTTGAATGGGGTGGATGGCTCTCAAGTGCCCTAAACCAGGGCAAGGAGTTTTGGGAACCTGTGCAAAGGGCAGTCAGATATGAGTCTGCTTGCTTCTAACACAGAGCTCCCAAAACTCTTGTAGATATGGGTGCTAGGGGAACCTTTTGTTCTAATATCTGGTCTTTGACCATGGGATCATGACACAAAGCTCCTGAGACCTTTGTGATTTCGAGGATGATAGGAGAGTATGACACAGAGCTTCTAAATCCCTTGAAATTTCCTGGGTAATGGAAATATCACTGGAAGGACCAAGCCATGATTAGCAGCTTTGAAATTTCAGCAACCGTCATCCTCCTGGGATGAGAGAGGGGCTGAAATTGGCTTAATAATTGATCATGCCTATGTGATGAAGCCTCCATAAAAATCTCTGAACTGCAGGGCTTGGGGAGCTTGGGTTGCTGAACACGTAAGGGTTCCTGGAGGATGGCGTGCTCCTAGAGGACATGGAATCACTGTGCTCCTTCCCCCGTACCTTGCTTTGCGCGTCTCATCCATGTGTCTGCTCATCGGTATTCTTTGTAATATCCTTTATAATAAGTGGGTAAGTGTAAATAAGCATGCCTCTGAGTTCTCTGCACCATTACAGAGAACTTTCAAACCTGAGGAGGGAGTCACGGAAACCCCAATTTATAGTTGGTCAGTTAGAAGGGTGCTGACCACCTGCTACTTGCAATTAGCACACGAAGTGGACGTAGTCTTGTGGGACTGAGCCCTTAACCTATGGGATCAGACTCCAACTCCAGGTCGATAGTGTCAGAATTGAATTGAATGACAGGATATGCCGTTGGTGTCTGCTGGAGAATGGCTTGAGTTGGGGAACACTCCCATATGTTTTGGTCACAGAAGTGTTGTCTGTTGAGTGTTGAGAGTACAGTGGGAGGAAACTGTTTTTTCCTACCATTCACACTGACAGCTGAGAGTTGGGGAATAAATACCCAGATTTCCTGCCATGCTCTTGGGGAGACAACTCTGGTACAGATGCTGCACTATTTGGCAGAGTTGCCCAGAGAGACAGCCTGAGTCTTCCACAGCAGCAACCTGTTTGATAATACAACCTGCAGAGGCTTTTCTCCCTGTCTTCTCTTCTCTATTCCCCTACTGATGCTTCCTGGAATCACGTCCCAATTAAACTACCTGCACATAAATTCTTGTCTCAGGGTTGACTTCTGGGGAATCTCAGCTCTATAGTTACCTGTGCATAGCAAATGACCACAAATGTAGTGGTTTAAAACAACATACATTTCTTATTTCCGTTTCTGCAGGTCAGGAGCTCAGATATGGTTTAGCTGAGTCTTCTGCTTTAGGGTGTCTGAGTGTTAGAATCAAGGTGTCAGCCAGGTAGGTCTTGAGTCCTAAGTGAAGACCCAACTGGGCAAGGATCCACTTCCAAGCTCACTTAGAAGGTTGTTGGCAGAAGACATTTCTTGAGGTCTGTAGGACTGAGGCCTGCCATTTCTTTTATATGGCCTTAGCAACATAGCATTTTGCTTTATCAAACCATGCAAGCCAAGAAGAAAGCAACAGAGAAAGGTTGCTAGCAAGATGGAAATGATGATTTTATGTAGCTTAATCACCGAAATGACATCCCATCACCTTTGTCACATTTGATTAGCTAGCAGAGAGCCAAGGTCCTGCCCCCGTTCAAGGAGAAGGGACCACATAAGGGCATGAATACGAGGAGGTAGGGATCATTGGGGGCGATTTTAGATGTCTGTCAGCCATACCAACTAACAGACATCTAAAAACTAAAATCTCGAAAGTAGCCCATGTAGTTTAGGAGTTCTACATCTGTTCTAAGGAAAGCTTCTGATGTAAACAAGAAAATGAAGATGTTCATTACAACTTTTTTTTTTTTTTTTTGAGACCAAGTCTCGCTCTGCTGCCCAGGCTGGAGTGCAGTGGTGTCATCTTGGCTCACTGCAACCTCCGCCTCCCAGGTTCAAGTGATTCTTCTGCCTCAGCCTCCCAAGTAGCTGGGACTACAGGTGTGTGCCACCATACCTGACTAATTTTTTGCATTTTTAGTAGAGACGAGGTTTCACCATGTTAGCCCGGATGGTCTCGATCTCATGACCTTGTGATCTACCCACCTTGGCCTCCCAAAGTGCTGGGATTACAGGCATGAGCCACCATGGAAAACTAGACACCACCTAATCATCTATTAATAGGGGAACTGCTAAATAACTAATAACATATCAATGCTCTTTAACAATAAAAAGGGCCATGGCATATTGTTGAGTGAAAACACACTCTACAGTGCTATATATATGGCATCATGTTACTTAAAACGCAACAAACAATATTATGTATTTCTATACTCTGTTTACATACACATATATGTATAGAAACATATTTGAAGAGTACCCACCCAACTGACAATCCTGGTTATGACTGTGGTGCCAAAGAAGTCAAACTGATTTGAGTGTGGTTGTCAAAGGGGATTTTACTCTTATTTGAGAGACTGGTTAAGTTCATGAATCATGGCAGCTGGGCTAGTTGGGTTTAAATCCCGGCTCTGCAGTTTATTGGCTGAGTGACTTTGGGCAAAATACTTAACCTCTCTAAATCTGTTTCTTCTCCTCTAAAAGAAGGATGATAATGCCATTGATAATTTTAGCATAAGGCTAACTCCTTACATATTTTAAGTTTGTCCTTGCCTGCCACGGTGGCTCAGACCTATAATCCCAGCACTTTTGGAGGCCGATGTGGGAGGATTACGAGGTCAAGAGATCGAGACCATCCTGGCCAACATGGTGAACCCCCATCTCTACTAAAAATACAAAACTTAGCTGGGCATGGTGACATGTGCCTGTAGTCCCAGCTACTCGGGAGGCTGAGGCAGGAAAATCGCTTGAACCTGGGAGGCAGAGGTTGCAATGAGCCAAGATCGCGCCACTGCATTCCAGCCTGGCGACAGAGCGAGACTATTAAAAAAAAAAAACAATAAAAAGTTTGTCCTAAAAGTTTCTCCATACATAGTGAACTGTAACCTACCTGGATGTGTAAACAGAGTGTAACTTACTCTTGTACCGATCACTGAGTTTCCACTTAAGCAAAGGTGGCCAACTGTTCAAATTGTGCGCGAGTAAGGCAAATGCCAAGCTGCAACGAATCCAGCTGTTTCTGTACCTCACGTGTGTTTCTGTACCTCACACGTGTGTTTCTGTACCTCACATGTGTTTTCTGTACCTCACACGTGTTTTCTGTACCTCACACGTGTTTTCTGTGCCTCACACGTGTTTCTGTACCTCACATGTGTTTTCTGTACGTCTTTCCTTTTTCTGTCCATATATATTATCTGACCATGTTGCACCTCCCTCCCCGAGTCGTTCTGAACCTATTCTGGCTCTGGGGCTGCGTTCTCTGCTCAATTAAACTCTGTCACATTTCATTTAAGTTTTTAACTAAACAAGTATTTGTCGTTTATCTGAAATCCAAGTTGAACTGAATGTGCTATATTTTAATTTGGCCATCTAATCCTGGCAATGGAAAGACCCTGAAGAAATCTGAGGCAGAGGAATAACATAATCGAATTTAAGGTTTAATAAATACATTTATTTATGTAATTAAAACTGTGGGTTACTGTCCATGAGCTTAGAGGATTTCGAAGCATATAAATAAGTTCCAGGAACATTTAGAGAAATTCGTGATGTGAGGTCTCCATCTACCAGGTAGAGCCGTTGGTGCAGGTGAGATGAGCCTGGAGGAAACATGAGCTGTCTCTGCACTTCTTTGACTTCACCTTTGCATGGTTCGTTACCTGTCATCCAGGCCTGTCACGCCCAGTATCTCCTTCCATCCTGACCACACCCCTGTGTGGAAAGTAGGTCACATCAATGGTAACTACGAGATCGTTACGCAGATGTAGAAACTGAGGCTCAGAGAGGTGAAGTGACCTACCAAAGTCACACAGGGAGGCGGTACAAGGGCAATGGGTGCCACTCAGCTCTGTGCAACTCCAAAGCACTTTCCCCTCTTCCTCACTGCTCTCGGTTCTTCAAGGCATCCAGCCTGTGGTCTATCCATGCTGGAGGCTTGCAGACAGGTCTGTGTGTGGGGCACAGGAAGGAACCCCCAGGGACAGCTGGTGGCCTTGGTGCCTGTTGTGTCTTCGCTGGAGCCGGGCGTGCAGGTGGCGGACCCTCCTCGCCTCCTGGGCTGTGAAGAAGGAAGCAGCAATGGCATGCCGCAGGCGGCGGGCATAGGCCTCCAGGAGCACCATGGAGCCTGCCAGGAGCTGCAGGGCCCCCGAGGCCAGTGGGGCAGCCATTTGGGGACGCCGGGCAGGTAGCAGTGGGCAGTGGGCAGAGGTGAGGCGGAGCTCCCACTGGTAGGAGCTGTGGACAGAGAGGAAGGGGCTCTCCGGAGGTGGCTGGTTGAAGAGGAAAGGGATGAAGCCCAGGACGGTGTATGCCACCTTGGGAAAGAAGAAAAAGGCAGCGTCAACTGAGGGCCCCTCTGGGCACTCCCCACCTCTAGAGGAGGCTGGTCCAGGTTTCCCTGACTTCATCTGCAAAATGGGTACAGAAATAACTTCTGTTTCCCAGGGTTTGAGGAAGACCCAATGAGACTAGGAGTCTGAAACAGGTTCTTTTGCCAAATAAAAATCACCATACAAATATTACTATCGTTAGCATCTTTGAGCAGAGTATTTTAGAGAAAACAAATTGTTTATGGATGGTTGCTCTTTGCTGAGTCCTTAGTGAATACTTCAGATGTTCTATTCCATCCAATATACAGAATTCCATGGGTCGAGCCCAAGAGGAGCCTAATTTCAAAGATAGGAAGTGGCTGGGCAGGGTGGCTCATGCCTGTAATCCCAGGACTTTGGGAGGCTGAGGTGAGTGGATCACTTGAGGTCAGGAGTTTGAGACCACCTTGGCTAACATGGTGAAACCCCGTCTCTACTAAAAATACAAAAAATTAGCTGGGTGCGGTGGCGCGTGCCTATAATCCCAGCTTCTGTGGCTGAGGCATGGGAATAGCTTGAGGCCAGGAGGAGAGGTTGCAGTGAGATCGAATCACTGCACTCCAGACTGGGCAGCATAGCAAGACTCCATCTCAATAAAAAAAAGAGATATGAAGCCCAAAGCCACACATGGGTTGCATGTTGCCGACCCAGGAGTCAGTCTCAGCCAAGGTGGGTCCCTGTGTCCTGCTTGTAAACATTGGGTCCCGCAGTTTCCATGGATACATCCAGGTGAGGAAGAATGGTATCTAGAGAGCCAGGGAAGAAGGAAGTTCACCATTTGAGCTTTGGAACCGAACTGGGTTGGATTCTGCTCTAACCCAGGGGTAGAGGGATAGCCTGCCACACCCTAAATGGTTCAACTGAACGTAGGAGAAACTCCCAAAGCTTTCAGAAAAGATGAAATAACATCAAATCAATGAGTGGGCCTGGCCAATTTATGCCTTCCTAGAGGATCTGAGTGGGGGCCCTCAAAAGTGCAAGCCCACAGCTTGCAAGAAAATGCTGGAAACAATGGTGGAGCATCGCTGAGGCTCTGGAAGGCACAGAGAATGACATTGGAGGAAAAGTCTCAGAGATTGACTCCTCGGCCAGAGTCATTGAGAAAAGTTGGCTTGAATGTTTTAGGAAAACCATCCCTTCCCTTCCCTTCCCTTCCCTTCCCTTCCCTCCCCTCCCCTCCCCTCCCCTCCCCTCCCCTCCCCTCCCCTCCTCTCCCCTCCCCTCCTTTCCCCTTCCTCCTTCTCTGTCTCTGTCTCTGTCTCTGTCTCTCTCTTTTTCTCTCTCTCCTGTTTTCTTGCTTTCTTTCTTGATGGAGTCTCGCTCACTGAGGTTGGAGTACAGTGAAGCAATCTTAGCTCACTGCAAGCTTCACCTCCCAGGTTCAAATGATTCTCTCACTTCAGCCTGCCAAGTAGCTGGGATTACAGGCATGCACTACCATGCCCAGCTAATTTTTGTATTTTCAGTAGAGATGGGGTTTTACCATGTTCGTGAAGCTGGTCTTGAACTCCTGACCTCAAAGTGCTGGGATTACAGGCATGAGCCAACATGTCTAGCCCCCTATTTTTCTTTTTATGTATACATGAGAAAGAAATGACAAAATAAACCTATGTTAAATAATAAGTGAACTATTTCATACAATTAAAATTCTACGTGATAAGAAAGCATTGTGTCAAGATTGAATTGGTAGATTTTCTGCCCTAAGGATACATAAAATAATGGTGTGACTTGCTATTGATGACATCTTAGATTTGGTGAAAAACAGTAAATCAGGGAACATACTTAGAACATTGCCTGACACATTTCTTTACTGTGACCTATGGTAAGAAATGCATTTTACAGGCCAGGCATGGTGGCTCATGCCTTTAATTCCAACACTTGGGGAGGCTGAAGTGGGAGAAGTGCTTGAGCCCAGAAGTTTGAGAGTAGCCTGGGCAACATAGTGAGACCCCATCTCTAAAAAAAAAAAAAATTAGAAATGAACTGGGTGGTGGTGGTGGTGTGTGTCTGTAATCTCAACTACTTGGAAGGCAGAGGTAGGTGAAGTAGGAGGCTCATTTGAGCCCAGGAGGTCAAGGTTACAGTGATCTGTGATTCCACCACTACACCACTGCATTCTGGCCTGAGCAAAAGAGTGAAACCTTGTCTTAAAAAAGAAAAGAAAAGAAATGCATTTTACAGCATCTTCAAAGCACAGATTTTACTGTAATTGAAGAAAATATTCACAAAATCATACACTCCCTTATTGCCTACAATATAATCTTATAATTTTCCAGTCTATTCTGTTTCATTAAAAAGCTGTCTATGACTCCTTAAATTGATTAAATGATTTTGTGCAGTTTGAAAAACACTTTCTTCGTATGTAATAAGTACTTGATAAATATAAACTGTTAATATTATTAGCTCAGAGTCTGACACTTTGACATGGTTTATGCAATGGACTTTTGTGTGAGATCTCACTACTAGAAATAAAAAATAAAAAGATCTGTGGCAAAAGAAAGGATCGAAAAACACAACTCTTGATCTGTTAGTAATGCATCCAATTATAAGTCGATAGTGAATATTTTTTATATCACTATTAAAATAGTAAATATCGCAGGCTGTGCAGCCCATACAGTCTCTGTTGCAATTACTCAACTTATCCTTTGTAGGGCAGCCACAGACAACACACCAACAAATGCCATGGCTGTGTTCTAAAAAAATCTTTATTTACAAAACCAAGAAGCCATTGGATTCATCCTGAAGGCTGTAGCTGGCTGCCTCCTGATCAAGGCCATTTCAAAGCCCTCCTTCAGTCCGACATAGACAGACGTGAGCTATTAATAACAGCCACTCTTTATTAAATATCTCTGATGCGGCACGGAGCTTACTAGGTACTTTAAGACATTGTAAGCCACACAGTAGCCTCGTAGGGTTAGGAGGATTGATCCAACTTGTACAAATGAGAAAGGTGAGGCTAGGATGTGCTGCCACTTGTGAAGAGTGACCTTGGGGGCAAGTTATTTTAAGGTGTCTGGGTTTCAGCATCCTCACCTGCAATAGGGAGTAAAATAGAACCCACTTCCTAGGGCTGTTGTGAGTATCTGATGTGTCCCTCTACCCATGGCATGGGGCCCCATGGCTGATTCAGGGGCTATTTCTTGGAGGCAAATCCAATTTAATCACAAGTCAAGGGTTTAACAGACCCTCCCCCTTCCCTTAAGGCAAAGACTCTGTTCCCTCTTCCCATGATCACACTTACATCATACTTGACAGAGAGTGTGATGGGCATGGTTGGCAACTTCTGAGCCCAGTCCACGGTCGCCTGTGCCAGGAGGAAGGCCACATGATCTGTGGCCACCGCCACAGCCGTGCCCACCAGCAGCAGGCCAAGCAGCCCCAGCCTTAGAAGACAACTCAACAGCTCCTCCTGTGACAGCCTCAGCCGAGCTGCCTGGAGCAGCCAGGTGGGCGGAGGGGCCACAAGGTGTGTAGCCTGGGCCTGTGCCAACTGCTGGGTCAGCTGATGTGTGGCATAGATATTGTCGAACCGCAGGTCCGTCAGGTAGCAATGGAGGTACCGGGCCGACTCCACCAGGAGGCCCAGCATAAACAGCCCTGTGACCACTCGCTGGGTCCCTAGTGCTGTTGCCCGGGCCAGGGACTCCAGACCAGAGAAATCCTCTAGGACCTGCTGAGTGGCCCTGAGCATGTGAAGGTAGAAGGCAGAGCCATTGCCCTGAGTCTCAAATGTCAGGCCCCGGCTGCCCACCTGGCCTGCAGGGCCCAGAGCCCTGGACGCTGCGTGCAGCTGGTGAGTGGTGTTGAGCAGACCCTCCAGGGAGCCCTCGGTGACACACCTCAGCACCTGCCCAGCTGCACCCACGTTGGCCAGGACATTGGGCACCACAGCAATGGCCAGGGTGGCAGTGCTATAGGAGAGGAGCAGCTGGCGGCCTTGCTCTGTGCCCAGGGTGGGCACGCTGAGTGCAAACAGGCAGCGGACTGGGGGCACCAGGCCCAGGCCCAGGAAGACCAGGAGGCCACAGCCAGCGGCCACCTTGGCTGAAGGTCCAGGAGGATAAAGCAGCGAGGACGCCAGCCAGTGATAAGCCAGACCCGCAGCAGCAGCGGCCAGGGAAGCACACAGGAGGAGCTGGGTCAGCAGCTGGCCACAGCTGGCTGGAACAGGCTGGGAGAAGGCATCCCAGGCAGCCTGCAGTGGGGCAAGGGCCTTCCAGAGCCCCGAGCGCCAGGACCTCCACCTGCACACAAAGAAATTGAGGGGCGTTGCTCTCAGGAGGTGGGTGGGGGTCTGTCCACTGTCCCTGCCCCACAAACCCATCACTTGGCTCTGATAACAGACTCCACCCCCTTTTTTTTTTTTTTTTTTTTTTTGAGATAGAGTCTTGCTCTGTCGCCTAGGCTGGGGTGCAGTGGCACGATCTCAGCTCACTGCAACCTCTGCCTCATGGGTACAAGCGATTCTTCTGCCTCAGCCTCTTACGTAGCTGGGATTACAGGCACGTGCCACCATGCCTGGCTAATTTTTGTATTTTCAGACAGGGTTTTACCATGTTGGTCAGACTGGTCTCGAACTCCTGATCTCGTGATCTGCCTGCCTTGGCCTCCCAAAGTGCTGGGATTACAGGTGTGAGCCACCACGCCTTGCCTACTCCACCCTTTTAGTTACCCAGGTGGACCCATCAGAGTAACTCACTCTATACCCACGTGACACAAGTTGAACCAATCAGAACCTTCCCCAGGATTATTCTCACTGCAACTGTCAGGGAAAAGCCCAACTCCCATGTAGTTCCTGAGGATGCGAGGTTGAATGTCTGCCCTGCTTGAGACTATAATTACAGTTTTGTGAAGGCAACTGGTCTAAGAGAACAAAAGAGTCATGGAGCGAGAAGCCCAGGTGAAAGAGAGAGAATGAATAAGAGAAGAGAGAAAAAGAGAAACAATTCCACTTGAATTCATAGTCTTGGTGGCTTGCTGTATGATTCTGGACCTTCTATTCTTTCTGGACTTCTGGGTCTCCTCTCTAATTTAGGGATGAGAAGGGTGGACTAGTTGGCCTCTGAGGAATTTTTATAGTCTATCATTCTTATGTTTATTAACTCAACAAACATTTATTAAGCAACAACTTTGTGTTAATCATAGGAGAAACAGAAATGAAAAAAACAGAAGTCCTCACCTTCCTGGGGCTTGTACTATGATAAGAGTGATGGGTAAGGCATAGTAAGGAAAGCTTAGATTCTGAAAGCATTTTGTTGGCAGAGTCAACAAGATTTGCAGAGGCTGATTGGTTGACGGGTGTGAGAGAATGAGGGGAGTCAAGGAGGACGAGGAGCTTTTGTGTCTGAGCAACTGGAAGCACTTAGGTGTCATTTCCTGAGAGGAGAACTCTGTGGTCAAAACAGTTTTGAGTGGAGGGGGAGAGAGGAGGAATTCAGTTCAGAACCCTTAAATTTGAGATTCAGTTGAGCCATTCTGTGGAGCTTTTGAGAACGTGGTTGGAAAGAGAAGTCAGGAATTCAGACAGGAGGTCAGGCTGGAGTTATAAAGTTGGGAGTCATCGATTTACAGATGGCTCCCAACTTTATATCCCTACCTGAAGCCATGGTGCATAATGAGATTCCTTAAGAGAATGTGTCGCTGGGGAGGAAAGACGTCCAAGAACACGCCTCAAGGCAATTCAGCCAAGAAGACTGAGAAACCAATGTGATACCTGTGAGGCCAAGGAAACAAAATGTTTAGAGGAGAAGGGAGTGATCAAATACGTCAAATGCAGCCAAAGGTCAAGAAAAATGAGGACTGGCCAATGCCTTTTAGCCACTTAGAGGTCACTGCCGACCTTGGCAGGAGAGACTGGAAGGAGAAGAATGGGAGACACAAATATAGACCACTCTTTCCAGTAATTTCTGCGGTCGAAGAGCAGAGAAATAAAGCGGTAGCTGGTAACTACAGGAAATTGGACCACAAGAATTCATGTAAAGTGAGGAAATCTGTAGCATGTTTACAGATGGAAGATCTCATCGAGAGGGGAGACACTGACAAAGGAGACTCCCTGGAGTGACATCTGGAGGGGCGGGGACAGAGGGTGAGACTGAGCCTTAGAATGGAGCAGGGGTCATTCATCCTTAATAGCATGTGGGAAAGCAGAGGAAATGGGTACAGGTGATGGTGAGTGAACAGGCAACGTGTGTGTATTGTGCGAAGTATCCTCTGATAGACACAGAAAAGAGTAATGCTAAGGGCGTGACCTCTGGACTGCCTGGGCTCCAATTCCTGCTCCATCACTTGCCAGCTTTGTGACCCTGGGTACATATCATAACCTCTCTGTGTCTCAGCCATCTCATCGGTAAAATGGTGCAATAAAAGTATGCACCTCCTAGGGTCACTTTGTTTCTGGTACAGGGTAAGCATCGCATCAGCTATCATCTACCACTAGAGTCAACTCCACTGGGGCAGGGACTTTGTCCCTTCTGATCACTGATATGTCCCAAGTGCCTACCCTAGTATCTGCCATGTAGTGGGCACTCCAAAAATATTCACTGACAGTAGCATGATCGATTGCTTCTGTTTGCTCAGGCTGGCAGAAAGCAAGGTCCGCAGAGAAGGTAAGATACTGGAGGAGGTGAGGGATGCTTGAAGAGGAAGAAGAAAGTACAAAACGGTTGTCCAGGAAGGTGGGAGAACAAATGAACTAGGGCAAGGACATATGGGCACCACCAAGGCCCACTGAGGTTAGAGATCTTGTGTTATCTTAAGTGAGAGCAGGCAGCAAGGTCCTATGTCAATATGGTTATCATGGGCAGGGAAGGTGGTGGGGAGGCTATCGCTGTGTTGGTTACAGGCAAAGCCACTGACTTGCTCCACCATTGCCAGCTCCAAGGATAAGCATGTGACCGGGTCTAGTTGATCCGAGTACCTCTGCTCCCCTGGCCGCAGTGACTGGTACGGGGATTGCGCCAGACAGGAGCTGGGCTGAGAGAGCTTTCCTCTGGGCTTTGCTGCAATGACTGAAAAAAAAAAAAACCTGCTCTTTGTCACCTTGAGAGCTAAGCTGGTAGGAGGGATGCCTTGAGCCTTGGGGACCACCTTGCAGTGTGAGTCAGCCTGGGATAAAGGCAACACAAGGAAAACAGCGCTAAGAAACAGAGAGAGAGGCCCAGTGGCCTTGCTGGCGTCCCTGGATCCAGGCATGCCTGAAGCCCAAATCTAGGCTGGACCACACAGTAGAAAATGTCTGTTTTTTTCAAGGCAGTGTGAGATCAATCTGTCACTTGCAACCAAATGAGTCCTGACTAATACAGAAATCTTTGTCACAGGGCTCCTGAAACAATAAAATGAAGTAATGCACGTGAAGCACTTGACACAGGGTCTGGTACAGAAGAAGGATCCTTTAACACTGCACCAGTTATTACCCTGACGATACTTACACCAACAATTAAATGTTCACTCGAGTCTCCTCTGTGCCAGGCTCTGTGCTGACAGCTGATCAAGATGACCAAGATGAATTAAGTCCTGGTCCCACGAAAGGAGTTCACAGTCTAATTGAGGAGACTTAAATAGATCATTAGAGTTTAAGTTCATTAAAAAAGAATTCTGAGGATGATATGCCTGGGGCGGGACTGGGATGGGATAGATGGAGAGTGAGTCTATTTTACTGGGGAATCAGGAAGGCTTCCTGGAGGAGGTGACATTCAAGCTGGGGGTGGAAGAACAAGTATCAATTTAAAGGTAGAGAAAGGAGTTGGACATCCCTAACAGAAGGAACAGCATGTGCAAAGGTCCTGCACTCTGACCAAACAGGAAACAGGGAAGCTGAGATGTAGTGAGGCCTGTGGGGCTGGAGTGGAAGTCACAGTCTTGAAGCCCTAAAGCTGAATCATACACAAATGCACTTTATTGTGGCTGTGTGTGTGTGTGTGTGTGTCTCTAAACTGCCTCATTTGGAAATAAGAAAGTTTCACATTAAAATCTGAATTTCCAGCTTTTCTTGAGAGATCAGAAGATCTAGGTTAGAGCTTCCAGCTTTGTAACAAGCAGAAGGAGCTGAGTATTCATTAACCCCCTTTGACAGAGGAGCAACCCTGCAGACTGCACCCGCTAATCAGTGAGCAGGTCTATCTGCAAACCCAGGCGGCCTCTCACAGGTGCATCCCCTTCCCAGCTCCCAAAGGTTTTTGAATTTGGGACTAACACCCACCTCCCCCCCCCCCCCCGGCCCTTCTACTATATAATTAACATTTGGAACACAATGGCTTTTGGAATAATAGCTTATAATAAAAACAAGTTTAAGGATTGAAAGCCAGTCCTAAGTCGTATTGGAAGACAAGCCCCTCGCTGGGTATTGTAAATGGCAAGGAAACCAGCTGCTGTTTGGTGAGTGCTTACTCTGAGCCAAGCACGTGCCAAGTTCTAAGCACGCATTTTCTCATTCAATTCTGGCAACAGTCTCATAGATGTCATTATTACTTCCATTTCACAGATGGGGAACTGAGGCTCAGAGAGGTGAGGATTTGCCGGAAGTCACACAGCCAGGGAATGGCAGAGCTGAAGATTTCGGTTCATATCCATCACCCCCGACAGCTGACTGTTTTCTCACCTGTAGCCCTCAGTGTCTAAAGTCCCCAGACCTACCTGGTCTTGACAAGGTGCTCAGCTTCTCCTGGGTGGCCTGGCATACTGCCTCAATGGCAGGGGTTTCAGGCGGGCAGTCTCTGGCAGCTGTGGCAGGTGGAGAGGAAGTAGGGGAATGGCCGGGACTTGGGACCTGCCACTTCTGCTTTTCCACTCTTTAATGAAGCTCTCCTGGCTGCCTTGTCCCGCCCTTTTTGGGGTCCACCTCCAAGAGGGTTGGGCAAAATGCCTCATCCTCTGCCCACAAACAGGAGCGGGTGGAAGGTGTGGGAAGAGAGAAAGACAGCCTTTTCTAAGCAGTGTCTCTAATCCAGGAAGGTAGAATTAGTCCCATTTTACAGACTAGGAAACAGAAGCACATAGAAACCATACAGCTCCCCTTTCCCTCCCACTCCATAGCGGTGTGCCCCAAGAGGAGCCTGATCCCTTCTCTTGGGACTCATAGGAGACAGTCAGACCTGGGAGCAGTGGCTCTGGTCTCCTTCCCCAGCTTCCTTCCTGTCTTTAGCCTGACTTGGGCCTAGCTTCAAATCTCAGCTCTGTCCCTCGCTAGCTATGAGACCTTGAACAGGTGACCTCATCTCTTTCTGTCTGTTTTCTCCTCTTAAAGAAAGTTAATAAGGCTGGGCACAGTGGCTCACTCCTATGATCCCAGCATTTTGGGAGGCTGAGGCAGGCAGATCACCTGAGGTCAGGAGTTTGAGACCATCCTGACCAACATGGTAAAACCCCCGTCTCTACTAAAAATACAAAAAATTGCCAGTTGTGGTGGCTCATGCCTGTAATCCCAAAAACTCGGGAGGCTGAGGCAGGAGAATCACTTGAACCCGGGAGGCAGAGGTTGCAGTGAGCTGAGATCGTGCCACTGCGCTCCAGCCTGGGCTTAGAGCAAGACCCTGCCTCAAATAAATAAATAAATAAATAAAAATAACAATTAACATTTATTGAGCACTTACTACGTATCAGTCACTCTTCTAAAGAATTTCTCTTCAAATTCACTGAGCCCTTACTTTGAATATCCCTTTATGGTAAGGATGTTATTTTCATTCTACAGCTCAGAAAACTGAGACCCAGAGAGCTACATCGCCAGCCACACCACTCAGCTATTAATGGTACTGCCACGATTTCGAACCAGCAGGCTGGCTTCAGGGTATGCCGGTTAGCACTGGGCTCTGCTGCTCTGGAGGAACTAATTCACACAGCTCGTGATTACTTCGTAGTGCAGCTGGTACTGCAGATAGTAGATAATACCGTAAGTTCCCTGCGCACCCCCTCTGCAGTTATGGCCCTGCAGGTCTGCTCTCAGGAAAGCCAGTTTCCACCTGGAACGCAGACACCTCTCCAGCATCTCTGTTCCCCATCACTCCCAGCAGACCGCTCCCAAGTCCCCCCGGCTCCTACTCTGTGGGATGGAGCAGTAGTGGACACAGCTATTTTCCCTTATAAGGACATGCTGCCTGGGTCACTCTCAGGCCCCACGGGAATGTCCTGCGGCCTGGATAGGGGAAGTGACATTCTCATAGTCACACAGCGATTGAATGGAATACCTGTGGCCAGAACCCTCAAAGGGCCTAACACCCCTCCCAGACCATGTGCCCCTCCAGGATGTTGAGCCAGCCACCAGGTCTGCAAAGAACTGCGTACACGAGACAGAAGAGCAGCAGCAAACTCGTGTACACACAGGGGCCAGCCTGCCCAGGTTCACGAACTGCAAAGTGCAGCCCCAGCTCCCTCCTATCTGGGCGGCTGCTACTCATCTCCAATTAAGGGTCAAAGCCCCTTGAAAATGAGGCTCACCATGACCAGATTTTCCGACTTTCCTAAAGACGCCAGCCATCCTCTTTTTAATGTAAATGCCAGCATTATTTTTAAGCCAGTGTTTTCTGTTTGTTTGTTTGTTTATGAAAGAATACTGTGCAGACCAATGTTAGCAGGTCTATGGGCCAAAGCCAGCATGAGGACCATCAATTTTAACCTCCTGCAGAAGGCCTTCATCAGGCCTGCTCTTAGCTGTCTGGCTGTAAGGAGGTGTCTAGCTATTCCCCCAAACTTCAGGGGCCCTGGACTGGAGGCAGCACACATGAACTCAAATGCCAGCTTTGCCACTTACTGTGCTGTGTGACCGTGGGCAAGACACTGTCCCTCTCTGAAGTTGCGCATCCTCTGCTATAATGAGGGGAATACAGCATCTACTTTAAGGACTGTTAGAGGATTCCATGAGATAATGCATGTAGAGTGTACAGTGAGCAATAGGTGAATGCTCACACCCCTCTCCTTCTTAGCTGGGCTGACAGCTCTGCCGAGCGAGCCCCTGTCTGCTCATATCTGATTGTTCAGACTTCAGATGCTCACCAGCCCACCCTGGCCTGGATCCCATCACATAGCAAACTTCAGAACATTGTGCTAGTCGGACAGAAACAGTCCTAGAAGACACCCACCAGTATTTGCCAGTTTCTGCATGGGCACTAGGGAGCTGATTGGATAAGGGCCAGGCAGTTCATTTCCAGAAGGCCCCCGGGTGGATACGTAAGATTCGGGAGCATGGAGGCATAGAGAGTGAATGGGCAAAAGCTATTTTTGGCTTTTCTCGGTACATGTAGGCAGTTACCTCTGTCAATATAAGGCTGGCCTGACCTCAAGGCCCACAGCATCCGGAAGGGGCTTCTGAATCATGCAAAATAGAATCAGCTTTGTTGAGGGGAATTTGTGGGTGGAGGATTCAGAGCCACAAGACAGAAGAGGAAGAGGAAGAGGAAGAGGTAAGCCTTCAGATCTTCCTGGAGTGCCTGGTCTGGGATCAGAATCAGAGATTCATACAGTATTATTTTCAGGAGAGATGGGGTTTTGCCATGTTGCCACAGGCTGATCTCAAACTCCTGGGCTCAAGCAGCCTGCCCACCTCGGCCTCCCAAAGTGCTGGGATTACAGGTGTGAGCTACTGCGCCCAGTTGCATAGACTATTAGAGTCCTTGAATTCTTCAGCCTTCTTCAATGTTGCCACTGTCCAGATGGTTTGAGAATACAGAGAAGCAACCACAGTCTTCCTATAAGGCTGGTGCTGTCCAGTAGCAGCCTTGTGTGAGCCGCCAACTCGAACTGTATGCATCATGTAAACTCGAACTGTATGCATCATGTAAACTCGAACCGTATGCATCATATAAACTCTTCTAGCAGCCCTGCTCAAAGCCCGCTGATTTCAATATTAGTTCACAGAAATATCCAGAATAATGCTTGACCAAATATCTGGGCACTATGGCCCAGCCAAGTTGATACATACATTTTTTTAAATTTAAAAAATTGAACTTTAAAAAATGGAGAGTAATTTTAATCAAATATTTTAGTTGATGTAACATATCAAAAATATCCTTTCAACATGTAAATGATATAAAAAATTGACAGGATATTTTACATTCATTTTCTCATCCTACATTTTTCTACTTAGGACAAATCTCAGTCTGAACTAGCCGCATTACAAATGTTCCGTAGCCACACACAGCAAGTGTCTGTTGTGTTGTATAGGGCAGCTGTAGTCCATTTCCATCATCCAGAAAGTTCAGTGGGCAGTGCTGCTCTAGGCCATTAGAATCCTTCACCACTAAGGCTGAAACGGACCTCCCAGATCATGCAATTCAGGTGCCATAGGTTCAAATGCCTTCACAGGCCAGGAAAGTGACAGAGTTGAAAGAGGAGAGTCAGCGTAAGACATTAAAGAGTGGTGGGGACTGAGGCTAATGAATATTTATGTTCCAGCTTAAGATTTCCTCCATGGAAACTATTCAGCTCCAAGCAATTGTTGCTGTGTGCCAATGAAGTCTCGTATTGCTAGATAGATTTGGTATTTTCCTTTCCAGTAGAAGCGGAAATCTAGATTTTTATGTGAAATCTCCTGAATTTTAAAGAGCAGCAAATAATAATTTAAAATTCATCAGGGGACGGCACGGTGGCTCATGCCTATAACCTGGGCACTTGGAGGTTGAGGCGGGTGGGTCACTTGAGGCTCAGGAGTCCAAGACCAGCCTGCGCAACGTGGAGAAACCCCATCTCTACTAAAAATAGAAAAATTAGGTGAGTGTGATGGTGTGCACTCCCAGCTACTCCAGAGGCTGAGGCGGGAGGATCACCTGAGCCTGGGACATGGAGGTTGCAGTGAGCTGAGATCACACCAGGCCACTACACTCCAGCCTGGGCCACAGAGCGAGACCTTGTCTTAAAATAAATACATAAATAAACATAAAATAAATACATAAATAAACATAAAAAAAAACTCAGGGAGAAAAACAAAACCTGGCTCAGGGCTGGCACCAGATTGCAAGCTCTGATGTGGCATCGACCCTTTGTGCCATACTCTTCTCAAAGCTTGTTTCTCCAGGCTCCTCCCATGCTCCTCCTCCCTGCCCTGCACCCAGGAGGTGGACCTGGATGGGCTGCATCAAAGCCCCCCTTGCATTCTGGCTCCGTTGGTGCAACACATACAATTTCATGAGTCAACTTGGCTGGGCCATGGTGCTCAGAGATTTAGTTATGGACCACCCTTGATGTTTCTGTAAGTGTGCTTTGGGATGAGATGACTATTTAAATAACCGGGCTTTGAGTAGGGCGGATCACTGTCCAGAACGCGAGTGGGTCTCTTCTATCACTGGGAGGCCTGAATACTGCAGCAGACTGACCCTCCCTGGACAGGAGGGCGCTCTGTGACAGACGGCCTTCAGGTTCCAACTGCAGCGCTTTCTTGGCCTTCCAGCCTCCTGGCCTCCTCATTTGCTTTTGGACTCACTAAGCCTCCACAGTGGTGTGAGTTAATTCCTAAAAGAAATCTCTCTTTCTCCTTCTTTCTTGATAAGACGCGTGTACCACACACACACACACACACACACACACACACACACACACACCCTGCTGGTTAGTTTCTCTAGAGAGCCCTGACTCCCCAGCAGGAGAGCTGAGGGATGGAGGAGAGGAAGAGCCCACCCCTTCCTACAGTCGCCAAGAGCCAGCTGTGTCCCTGGACCCATATTCCAACAGGGAGCTCACTCCCTTGAGGCCTTAGGCTGGGAGGTGCTCCTCACTCTTCACTTCCTGATTTCTCAGCACTGGGGTCCCACGCTTTTCCTGTGGTCCCCCTGCTCTCTGCTCACCTTGTAACTTGACCCTTTACTAAACTCTCCACCAATTAGCTAGTTTAGATGCTTTCTATTTCCAAGACCCCCCACTACATGCTCTCATTTCTCAGATGAAAAAATCAAAATCCAAAATAGTAGACCAGGTATAGTGGCTTATGCCTACAATCCCAGTGCTTTGGAAGGCGAAAGCAGGAGGACTGCTTGAGGCCAGAGTTCAAGACCAGCCTGGGCACCAGGATTCCAATGAGGCTTATTGAGCTCCTTGTTTAATGACTTTTATTTCGTCTTTTACACCTACCATCACCACCTCCATTTCTCCACCTACTTAACTCTGTAGCTGTTTGACACCCACACTGGAATACGTCCGATCTGTCACTGTGTGTACCTGTAGTTCATCCCTTCTACGTGTTCCTGTGTTTTGTTTTGTTTTTTAGCATATTTCCTCTATATTTTATTTAAATACTTCCCCAGTGATGGTCACCTAGGTGTCCTCAAACAACAGTGGCACAAATATCCTTTGACACTGTCTCTAGATCCCATGGTAGTTTTCTAGGCCCTAGGAAATACAGATAATGAATACCCCTAATTACTGCCAAGTTGCTGGCCAGGCTGAGAAGGTTTCTGTTGCCTTATATCCCACCGGGACTTATTGTCCACTTTTCTCATTTCTGCCAGTCTGATTGGCATGTTGTCGAATTTTATTTTAATCTGCGTTTCCCTGCAAATTATAAACACACAGGTTTGGGTATCTCCTCATAACCCTGTTGGCCATGTAGACATCCCTTTTCAGGACGACATTTCACACGTTGTGTCCACTTTGCTCTTGGGGGCTACGGTAGATGGCTTCCAAACATGGCAGCCCACTGTCCCTCCCCTCCCTGGTGGATGCTGCCCCTGCCATCAAGGGCTGGAGTCTATTTCCCTCCACTTGGACCAGGCCAGTCCTGTGGGCTACTTTGACCAATAGAATTTGACAGAATTGATGTTCCTAGACTTCCACATCCTGGTCTCAGAGGCCTTGAAGCCGTGTGAAGAGAGATCCTGAGACTCCGGGAGAAGCCGTGTGAAGAGAGATCCTGAGACTCCGGGAGAAGCCGTGTGAAGAGAGATCCTGTCAGCAGCCATTGCAGCCCTTCCAGCCCTAGCAGAACTCCCAACTCAGGCGAAGACAATGGCAATCCTGCAGAGCTCTGTCCAGATGCAAACGTGAGCCAGGAAATCGCTGTGTTTCAAAGTTCTAAGTGTGGGGATGGTCTGTTATGGAGCCACAGATAACAAAAACAGAGTTTTGTTTGCCTGGTCGTTTCTGAGTTGGAGCGCTCCTCTTCTCTTCTGGACATGAGGCCCTGGTGTATTCCAATGAGTCTGCACCAGCTCTGCCATCTCCTTTCTTCCGTGCCACCAGGAGCACACCGCAGTGGTGCTGCTGCCTTATGCCCATGCATGTTCTTTTACGCTAAGAATGGCAAAGCTCGCCGGGCGCGGTGGTTCAAGCCTGTAATCCCAGCACTTTGGGAGTCCGAGGCGGGTGGATCACGAGGTCAAGAGATTGAGACCATCGTGGTCAACATGGTGAAACCCCGTCTCTACTAAAAATACAAAAAATTAGCTGGGCACAGTGGCACGTGCCTGTAATCCCAGCTACTCAGGAGGCTGAGGCAGGAGAATTGCCTGAACCCAGGAGGCGGAGGTTGCGGTGAGCCGAGATCGCGCCATTGCACTCCAGCCTGGGTAACAAGAGCGAAACTCCTTCTCAAAAAAAAAAAAAAAAAAAGGCAAAGCTCTTCAGGCTTCAAGGACTGAGTAACATCCAGTCAGAGAAACTTAAGATGCCTTCTCAGGAAAGCTGCAGAGAGAGTTGGTAACCAACCAGAAGAGGCAGAATCTAGATGTCCAAACTGCACAAAGTTCCAGCTCAGAGCATCCAGCTAAGTGAAGCAATCTGCTCCCCTGCCTGGAATGTTCTCCCAGAGACTCCCCATCGCCCCCACCTTCTCCCTTCCTCCCACATTTCTGTGAGTATCTGGCTGACTCCTTCAGGTCTCAATCCAATGCCACCTCCTCCGAGAAGTCCTCCCCAGTCACGCTGACTAAAGTAGCCTCTGAGTCAGTTTACCATTGTGGTCAGTTTCATTTTCCCAGCCGGCATCACGACCCAGAGTCATTTTATTTGTTTATCTTCCTATTGCCTGTCTCCCCTGCCAGCATCTAAGTTCCGTGTGGGCGGGACAATGAACCAGAACGTGACAGGTTCCCAATACATGTTTATTGGATGAATAAATGGAAGATTGAGTGAACAAAGTAACAAACAAAACAGACCCCAGAGGGGAGAGATGGCTTTCTCATTATTTCTGGTGCAGATTCAAGCAGCAAATATTTACTGAACACTTGCTATGTGCCGGAAACCGTTCTAGGAACTGGAGTTACCACAGTAAAAAAAATACCATTTGTATTTTCATAAATGTATATTCTAGAGGGAGAGGAAGATCATAAGAAAGTAAGTTATATAGTGTCCTAAGTATTAAGAAAAAAATATAGCAGAGTAAGGGGGTGGAGAGTAATGAGGGTGATATTTTAGACAGGAGGTCAGGGAAGCCTCTCGGAGGAGGTGACACCTGAGCAGGGACCTGAATAAAGCGAGTGGGGAAACCAAGCATATATTTGAGAGCAGAGTGTTCTAGGCAGAGTGAGCAGCACGTGCAAAGGCCCTGAGGCAGAAGAGTTTGAGTATGTGCCTGGAGAGGGGAGGAGAGAGCAGGAGAAAATGAAGTCGGAGAGGTCAATTCTGTGGAATTCCCAGCCCAGGGATTTTGGGCTTTGATGCTCTCTTATGTTCAGAAAGGCAAATCATCTCCAAGTCCAATGTTGATTAACATTCTTTATTTCATAGTATTTTTGATCAGAAGTCTTTGAAATCATGATTCGTCTGGTTACAAATCCCGTGGGCTTCTCTCTGAATGAATCTTTTTCCTCCAGTCCCACACAAGCCCACCTTCCCACAGCCCCCGTGGGTTGTAACTGTGATTTGACACTGAGTGCTCGCTTGAAAGGAGGTGGAGCTCAGTCTCCAACTCAGAGGGCCTCTCCCACTGCTCTCAGGGAAATGCCCATGACTCACTTGTGCTGTATCAAGAGCGAACCTGGTGCTGCCTTCCCAGCTGGCCAAGTGCTCCTAGGGGAATCTCCACCCTCAGAGGCTTAGGAAGGGAAAGTGCCACGGGTCAGGGCCCCGGGGCTGGTGCCTTTTCTGATACTGGGCTAACACTGGGCCACTCCATTCAGCAGACACTTCCTGAGGGCCTGCGCTCTTCCCTGGGATGCCGGAATGCTTCTGCTTGGAACAAAGAGGGAGTAAACCCTGGAGTGCAGACAGCACTTCCAGCCTCGGGCTCATGGGGATATCTTATCTTTTACTTGCCTGAGACATTTTACCCTGGCCTTTTACACGGTCCCACTTTATCTTTTGACTTTTCTCTCACCCCTGACAAATGTGGCTTTTGATAATTAAATATGCCTACTACTTAAGGTGGGACATGGGGAGGTCAAAGTCACTTGGTGGGACAAGAAGCAGCTGACCGCCCTGCAGCCACAGAGGCCCCTGGGGGGCCACATGCAGGAAGGTCTTGGCTGGAGGGGTCACAGGTCTCCCCATGGGAGGGTAGGACCCTGGCCTGGCCTGACCCCAGAATTATGGCCAAACTGGCCCAGATGAAACAGGAGAATCCTAAATCTCTTGGGTAGAGATGTCATCTGGGGTTTCTAGAACTTTCCCTGGTGTGCTCAGGAGCCCAGAGAAACAGCAAAGAGGCTTTGCACAGTCTCATGTCCTCAGAAAGCCATCTGTCGCTTTCCCTGTCTCCAAGGATTAAAAAAGCATCTCTGACTGCTGGGTATCAGCAGGGGTAAAACAGCGGGTGCAGAATGGGCATCAACTAAGCAGAAACACACACTAGCTGTGAACAGCTGGAACAACTAGACTGGAACATCGCAGCCCAGGAAAGTGATCTTCAAAGACAAGGTGGTCTTTCCAGTGTAACAGAAACTAGTCACTGGGGGATAATGTTAGCTGTGCCCATGGGAATGAATGGCCTCCCATCCCAAATGTATGAGACGGACTCCATGCTAGATTTGGTCACTGTTGATGAAACTGGACTCTCTTGCATCCTAACGATAAAACAGCTCACTGATAAAGAAGCTTGTTTCTCAAGCAGATCTGAGAGATATCTGGGCCTTGAACTGCACGAGAGAGAGAGAAAATGTTCTAGATAATGGCTCGTGGACCTGAGTGGACCACTGGAGGTCACCCTTGCTTGCTGCATATTGGATTACGGGAAATCATTATTTGATTGTTTTGTAGAGTCCTAGCAGCAGGTGATGGTGACAGCCCCTTGAGAGGGTTCAGCCTCAAAGGAGCTCCCCAGGGGGACTCAGAGGGTCCGAAATGTGTCGTTGGCCAAGATGGGTGGCAAGGCTGTGACATTGACAGGGTGCATGTCAGCCCAGTCCGGGAAGGTGCCCAGCTGGAAGATGGTCTGTGCCCAGGTATTCATGGCCAAACTGAGCAGCAGGACGCCCATCAGGTTCATCAAGAGACCTGTCCGCACCTGAAATAGAGCCCAGACAGAGGAAGGGGTCAGCACCTGACCCACCATACAGACGGGAACATTCAGATTCAGAGACAGGAAGTCACCCACCGGAGATCGCACAGCCAGGAAGTGGTGGAGCGAGGACACAGACCCAGGTCCGTCAATGCCTGGGACCCTTCAATCTTTATACTACCTAACACTGTCACTCAAAGGGCTGCAAATGTCCCCGTTCATTGATGGCCTCTAAGTTCCAGGCACTGTGTGGTTGTCATAGGGTTATGCCATTTAACCCAGAAAGCAACCTTACAAAGGTTATTCTTATTCATCCCCATGTTACAGAAGAGGAAGGGTTATTTGCAGAGCCCGGGGAGAGGGAAGAGACTGGGAGTCAGGAGCCGGGAAGGAGGAGCTGGCTCAGCAGGGTGCTTCCGGGAGAGGGAACGCACTGCCAATGGCTGCACCCCGCTGAAAGCTGGTGGGGTCCTCCCACTGCTACAGTCCTCAGCTTCTTTCTCCTTCCCAGCTGGCTGGACACCGAGGCGCATCCCTGAGTCCCAGGGTGTATTTGCTGCTTCTCTCTTCTAAAGATTCTGGGCATGAAGCAGGGTCCAGAGGGAGGGGGAGCTCCCTTGTCCCTGCAGCAAATTTTGGAAAGTCATCCCTAAGGTAGGGTTTCCTGAAATTGCCTAAGTGCGAGAATCATCCCAGAGTCTCTGCTAAAATGTGTGTTCCTGGTCCCCCTCAGAAAGACCTATTCAGAGACTGGGGAGTGGGGTCGGGGTGTCAGAGTCCTGCGGAGAGGCCTTGCCTGCCACCTGCTGCCCGCCCACCTCCCGGAGCCTCTGCTGGGAAATGTCCAGACTCACCATGTCTTTGACCAGCAAATGTCCAGAGGCGAAGGCGATGGAGTTGGGGGGCGTCGAGACTGGGAGCATGAAGGCAAAGGAGCAGCCGACTGTGCCCGGAATCATCAGATACAGGGGGTGCACTCTCAGGCGGATGGCCTGGGCCCAGGAGAGGTGGGGGAGACCAGGAGAGAGACCAACCCGGAGCGACCATGGGGAGAAAGAAAGGGGGGAGCAGTTGGAAAGTGGGACACAAAGACGTAGAGACAGAGAGACAAAGACATCCGTAGAGATTGGCGGCATGGCGGAGAACGGCAGGGACAAGTGAGAAGAAAGAATTAGACAGAGAGAGAAACGCAGTCAGAAAGATGCACGCACAGACAGACACAGACGTAAGCAGGTAAGAAGAGAACCAGATAAAGAGAGGTGGAGAGAACAATCCCAGGGTTAGTGACATTCAAGGACCACACTGCGGTTTGATCAAAGCTGGGCTGGGGTGACGGTCCTAGAACACTCCTTCTCCACGTGAGAGTGCAGAAAAGCACTTGGAGGGCTGGTTAAAGTCCACACAGCGGGCTCCACCTCACCTAGACCTGCTGATTCAGCAAGTCTGGGTGGGACCTGAGAACCTGCATTTCTGACATGCTCCCCCGATGCTGGGGTGCTACTGGTCTAAGGACTGTACACTGAGAACCAGGGCTTTAAAATGCTTCACCTGCTCCTTCCCTCAGCCAAACAATCTCAGCGCAGAGCTGGCCTCTGGATACCTCCTGTTGGGGGCATGCATTCCTGGGTTTCAGTGAGAAAGAGAGCTCACGAGAGCATCTGTTGGCAGCCCTGCCAAATTTCTAAGACCGTGTGTATCAGACCCACCTGTGGGCTGGCCTCAGTTAGTGGGCCACCAGTTTGTCACCCTGGCCCCAAAGCCCGATGAGGAGAGCAAGGGAAGAGATCACTTCTCTGGCATTTTACTTACATAGGATGTTTTTGGCCCTTCTGGGGAGTTTTTGCAACCCAAAGCATATTTATTTCTCAAAAATCTCAAAAATCATCCCCTTAGGTGTAAAATGTTTTTTGATTTTGATGATAAGCACAGTTTCAAGAATGTGTCATTTGCAAGTAAGTGTCTTTTTCCAATGAAAGTTGCCCCTTACAGACCGGCTGGGTTCTACTCCCCCTCTTCTCCCCCAGACCACCCACAGCACTGCCATTTCTCTCAGTCACCAGGTCTCCCTGAGGACCCCCATCTCATCCTCCCACCGCTGTAAAATGGCCAGCCACTTTGGAGGACGATTTCCTCATATCTAACAACATTTTAAATGCACATGCTCTTTGACCCAGGAATGTCAGTTACAGGAACTTCCCTAGATGTAATTAATGATGCATAGACAAGGCTCGGTGACGTAGCATTGTTGAATAACAGCAAAGTTTGGAAATACCTATATTTCCACTGGGCAGAGAGATTGCTTAAATAAACCAACAACTGTCCATTTATAATGGCATATTCTCCAGTCACTGAAAAATAACGCAGTGTACATCTATGTGCGAAAACAGATAAATTGATGCATAAAATAAGCAAACAAAACCCAAGACGAGGTTTTACAGGTAAGTGTGCTGGGGCATGACCGTTTGCGTACAAAGCATTTACTTGCAACATTGATTTAATTTTATCCACGTGGGTTATATCAAGGTAATTATATGGTCAGGTCTTTAATCTGTTTAGATATAAAACTATACCGATAGTTTCCTTTTTAAAACTCCTAGTATAAAAGCTGCCTGATCATGTATATATTGTTCTTTTCACACAACCATGGGTTCATTTTGCTATTTGCATCTCTTTTTACAGGTGAGACTGGATTACAGCTTTCTTTTCCCTTGCTCTCCTTCTCAGGTCTGGGGGCTAGGGTTTTGCTAGCTGTAAATCGAGTGGCCATGTCTATTTTTCTATGCTGGTGAACGGCCCGGGGGAGTTGGGAACTATCTGTTCCCAGCTAGTTTTTCCAGCTCTCACCTAGCACATAACCTGGGGCTGATGGTTTTGTTTCTGTTCTTGTGTCGAAACAGGATCTGGCTCTGTTGCCCAGGCACCTGCCACCAAGTCCGACTAATTTTTGTATTTTTGCAGACATGTGGTCTCACCATGTTGCCCAGGCTAGTCTGGAACTCCTGAGCTCAAGCAATCTGCCTGCTTCAGTCTCCAAAAGTGCTGGGATCACAGGCATGAGCCACGGAGCCTGGCCTGGAGCTGGTGATTTTTAGCCCAGTAGGTATCAACTGGGTTGGAGGGAAGGATTTGTTCCCCCAACAGGGCATATTTGGCAATGCTTAGGGACTTTTGGATTGTCATGATTTAGGGAAGTGCCACTAGTGTCTAGTGAGGAGAGCCCAGGGATGCCATGACACACCCTGTAGTGGACGGGCCAGCCCCACACAGAGCATGCTACAGCCCGTAATGCCAAGAGTGCTGAAACCCCTGCTTTAGAGAGAGGCTACTGCTTTGCTTACCATTAGGATTTCTCCTATGGCCATTTGTTTACTCAGATTTTCTACTTCTTCTTAATCCAAGTTTGGTAATTTACCTGTTCTAGAAAACTCTCCATGTCCCCTTGGTTCAATTTTCCCCAAAGAGAGAACTGGGAACACTTCGAAAATATTTACTCTATTGTATGCATTTTTTTGAAGGAAAATATCCAGTATTTTTAAAAGTTGTACTGTGGTCCTGACACCTTCATGGCTTTTGGGGAGAGCAATGACAACTGCGGCCCCCAGTGAAGCTCCCGTGGCAGGGGGAGGATTTCGGAATGGGTGTTGGGGGAGGGGTGCTCCCCTCTTCCCCAGAGGGACCCTCACCAGCTCTGCCAGGACAGGCAGGAAGATGATGATGGTGGCCGTGTTGCTGGCAAACTCAGTGAAGAAGGCGATGACCACGGTGATAAGCAGCACAGCCAGTGTCGGGGGCACGGTCTCCAGAGGGTGCAGCTGCCCGCCAATCCACACAGACAGCCCTGATTCCTGCAGAGGCAAAGGCATCCCATCATATCCAGCCCATCCCCAGAGAAGATTAGGATACACCATAACAGTGACAACCGTAGCCCTTCCCAGAAGGGGAGACTGAGGCGTGGACAGGGCAAGGGATGTGTTCGATTTCACACATTTGAGCCAAGGTTGCACATCTGAGCCAGCAGCCTCTCTGCTTCTTGAACTTCTCTCTGCTCTATCCCATATAGGCCAGGGACCCAAATCCCTGGGTCCCAAATAATCCATTTAGTTCTAGCACCCCTAAGCTCCAATTTAAATGTGAGAGAAAAATCAAATCAGACCCTCAGTAGTAAAACCTCTCATCCCTCCAATGAAGGGTATTAATTACCCAAATAGAAACGGTTACTTATATAAAATATTCATTATTTTTATAATTATTATTTAATAATATATTAATATGCATGAAATATACAAGATTTACTACATATCATATATAAAACATGGATCAGATATACACCAAGTGCAACACAATCAATGTAATTAATAATAATAAAGATATTCATACTCCTGTAATCCCAGCACTTTGGGAGGCTGAGGTAGGTGGATCACTTGAGGTCAGAAGTTCGAGACCAGCCCAGCTAACATGGAAAAACCCCATCTCTACTAAAAATATAAAAATTACATGTGCACCTGTAATCCCAGCTACTCGGGAGGCTAAGGCACAAGAATCACTTGAACCTGGGAGGCAGAGGTTGCAATGAGGCAAGATCATGCCACTGCACCCCAGCCTGGGCAACAGAAACTCTGTATCAAAAGCAATATATATATATATATATATATATATATATACATACATACATATATATGTGTGTATATATATATGAATAGTAATAAAGACAATTATTACAATGACAATAATACAAATATTAACGGTGCATTATTATTTATCATCATAAGGATACCATTATTGAGGCTTTACAGGGGACCAGGCACCCACAGGCATTAGCTCCTTGACTCCTCCCAACCATCCTGAAAGGTAAATATTATCGGTCCCTGTTTTACTGAGGATGAACTTGAGCCTGAAAAAGTTTTTGTGACTTGCCCAAGGTCCCTAAAAGTAGTGCCCGAGATACCCATCTACCTCCATAAGCTGATGTGATTCTGTAAAGCTCCCCGCGAATCAGTGACTTCCTCTGGACACACCAGCCTGTCACCTTGCCTCTTAATTAAGAGCAACGCCCAGTGCTGACTCCAGTCCAGCCGGGCAGAGACAGGTATGTAAGTTCCCGGAGACTCCACTCCCCTGAGTATTGCAGAATTATTTGGGTGCTCTCTCCACTGACTTCTCCAGAAGTTACCCTATTTACCAGTATATAACATGTATACTCTTCCACACCTCTGTCCTCTCACCATCAAATGCGTCCTTAAATAACTGACCCAACACACCATTATCACCGCAAAGCAGCAACGCTGTATGTCAAATTGTTCTCAATGCTACCCCCTGGTGGAACCATGCAGTAAGATCACAACAAGCTGTAGGTTTTGGAGCTGATCTAGGGCAGCGTTGGGTTAGTTCGTTAACATTCAGAATCCAGTGTATTGCTACCATAGCCCTTTTATCAACCCAGTACCAAAGAAACGCCATATACATATTTACTTTTAATAGAAAAGTCCCTGCTTACTCAGAACTTAAAAATTTCATAATCAATTCTAGAAGACCACATACAGGGCCGGGCACTATGGCTCACACCTGTAATCCCAGCACTTTTGGAAGCCGAGGTAGGCAGGTCACTTGAGGTCAGGAGTTCAAGATAAGCCTGGCCAACATGGTGAAACCCTCTCTACCAAAAAAAAAAAAAAAAAAAACCACACACACACACACACACACACACACACACACAAATTAGCTGGGTGTGGTGGTGCATGCCTATAATCCCAGCTACTTGGGAGGCTGAGGCAGGAGAATCTCTTGAACCAGGGAAGCAGAGGTTGCAGTAAGCTGAGATGGCACTACTGCACTCCAGCCTGGGTGACAGTCAATGAGACTCCATCTCAAAAAAAAATTTAAAAAAAAGAATACAGTGTACAGTTTTTACACAAATAGTACATCTGCCCCTACAATTTGACATAAAAGCTACCTTCAATGTAAGAATAATAAATACTTAAAAATACTTTTCCCTGAAAGACTCCCTGTGAAACGAAGGTGTTTCTGGTACATCTGCAGTTTGTCTGCTAGCCTGGGGAATACGGTAAGTGGCAGCGTGGAGGCTGCAGCCCCTCCCCTGGCTGCAAGGAAAAATGGGGCCCCTGGTTTTTCCCATAGGCCACAGCTCTGGCAGAGAGTCTGACCCGACAGCTCTGTGCACAATTAAACGGAGAGGGGCTGGAGAGAGGGAATATTAATGGCCTGCCCCAGTGAGAAGCCAGGCCGGGTCTCTGAGTGACTGGGCTTGCAGCCAGCGTCCCCGCAGCCACACAGGCCTTGGCGCAGCTCCCACACTGGAGGGAGGTCTGGCAGCTTCCTGAGAGAGGAAAACCCCTGTTGCGTAGAGTTCTACTTGGGACTCTAAAGAGACTTCACCTGCCCTTTCCCATTTTATTTATTTTATTTTATTATTTTTTTTGAGACAGAGCCTCACATTGTTACCCAGGCTGGAGTGCAGTGGCATGATCATAGCTCACTGCAGCCTCTGTCTCCTGGGCAAAGCAATCCTCCCACCTCAGTGTCCTGAATAGCTGAGACTACAGTTAGACAACACCATGTCTGGCTAAATTTTTTTAAATGTTTTTTTTTTTTTTTTTTTTTTTTTTTTTTAATAGAGACAGGGCCTTACTGTGTTACCCAGGCTGGTTTTGAACCCCTGGACTCAAGCAATCCTCCTGCCTCGGCCTCCCAAAGTGCTGGGATTACAGGCACGAGCCACCATGCCCCAGCCTCGTTCCTATATTCTTAGGAATTGGAAGCTTTGTTTCCTTGGAAACACACAGCCCCGCAGTGTTCCCAGGGACTTGAGGGACCAGCAACAGCCAAGGTCAGAGGTGGCAAGGCCGGAAGGTGAAGAGAAGGGGCTCTGGAGTCAGACTGAGTTTGCTTCCCAGCTTAATCCTTTTTAGCTGTCCCTTAACTTCTTAGGCAAGTCACTTAACCTCTCTGTTCTAAAATGTCCTTATTTGTAAACCAGGGATAACGATCGTGCCTGTCCCAGAGGGTTGGGATAAAAGGAACGAGTCTTTAAAGGGCCTAGGAAAGTGGCTGGGCGCTTGGTAAGTGCCTACTGTAACTAGTAGCATCAAGTCACAAGATGCCCCAAGTGGTGGAACTCAGAAATGGCCTGGGCAGTGGTTGCCAAATTATGTTCCTTAGTGGCCTTGAAGATGACCAGAGGTACCCAAGGCGCCTTGCGAAGATGGGAGGTGGGGAGGCTGAGCTGGCAGAGTGATGTTTTCCTCTTCCTCCTCTTTTCTTACTTCAACCAGCTCCTCTCTTCTTGGTCTCTTTGATACACAGTAGAGGAGCGGCTTATAAAGAAGTTTGTTATGGCATAAGTTCAATATTTGAAATCAAAATCTCCTGTGGCCAAACACCCCTGAGAATCTTTTAAAAAACTTTATAAAACACAATGGGCTCAGCTGCATGCATACAACTTTGTATAAAATTCTTAGGTATAGAGACCAGTGGATTTGATTAAAGGAAGGTAAAAAGACATGGCTTTATGCACATGTGTAAACATTCAAACCATGGCACCATTTACAAGCTGTGTGACCTTGGGCAAATTAATTAACATCTCTGTTCCTTGATTTCTTTAAGCAATTGTTCTAAGGATTAAAATAAGTGCACACGAAAACAGTCTCTGTACATAGTAAGCACTGAATATGATTTATCATGATTTAATTTAACACAATATAGAGCTTACTCTGTGCTGGGCATTCTTCCAAGTAATTTGTAAATATTAATTTACTTAATCTTCCTAGTAACCTCATGGAATATGAACTGCAGATGCTCTTCAACTTACGGTGGACTTATGTCTCAATCAACCCACCACAAATTGGGAATATTGAAGTGGAAAACGCATGTAATACACCTAACCTACCTGTCCCCATCGTAACTCAGCCCAGCCTACCTTAAATGTAGAACACTGACATTAGCCTGCATGTGGGCAAACTCATCTGGCAATGCAGTGCCCTGTAGACTATCTGTTGTTTACCTTCATAATTGTTTAGTATGTACAAGAGAGTATCCTACCACGTTACCAGCTTGGGAAAAGATCAAAATTTCAGATTCCAAGTACCTTTTCTACGGAATACATATCACTCTCTCACCATTTCAAAGCTGAAAAATCATACATCGAACCCTTGTGAAGTCAGGAACCGTCTGCACAATTATCTCCATTTTATGGTTGAAGAAACTGAGGCACAAAAAGGCTAAGTGATTTTCCCAAATAAATAACATGACGTGCCCTAGTAAGATTCAGAATCTGGATCTTAGTCATGCCATTAGGCTTGTCTGTCCAAAGAAATGAGGGTAATAACAATTGTGTTAGTCCACTCTCGCTCTGCTAATACAGACATATCCAAGTCTGAGTAATTTATAAAGGAAAGAGGCTTGATTGACCCACAATGCAGCATGGCTGGGGAGGCCTCAGAAAACTTACAATCATGGCGGAAGTGAAAGCAAACACATCCTTCTTCGTACGGTGGCAGAGAGAAGTGCCAAGCAAGAGGGGAAAAAGCTCCTTATAAAAAAAAAACCGTAAGATTTGTCGATAACTCACTCACTATCACAACAGCAGCATGAGGATAACTGCCCCCATGATTAAATTACCTCCCACCGGGTCGGATGACATCAGGGGATTATGGGAACTATACAATTCAAGATGAGATCTGGGAGGGGACACAGTCAAACTATATCAATCATAAAGATGACAGATTTCTGGCAGAAAATGAGGAATGGGGGCTATATACCTTTTCTCCTTACCTATAGGGTTTGCTCCACTCTGATGTAACACCAAGCTTCTATCATCGCAATATATTTGTAAGTAAGTTTGTTGTGGCAACAGAATAAGATCAACCTTTCATCCATGAAGTAATTCAGTCATCATAATAGTGAAGATGAGAGTAGCTCCTGGTTTGAGCACCTGGGGTATATCACCACTCTTCTGGGCACTTTCCATACAGTGTGTTAGCAATTCTCAAAGCAGCCCATCTTGTAAGTCATAGCAACAACTATGTGTTAAGCACCAACATGCACCCAGTGTCTTCTAGGTGCCCAGAACAGTGATGGATAAGACAGACATGGTCTCTGCCTGCCCTCATGGAGCTTCCATTTTAGTAAGAGACGCAATCAATAAATACACCCATAGGATCATGTGAGGGGTATATGTGGTATATAGCAATAGGTAGGGTCATGAGAGGAAGAGGGACTGGGGTGGGAGGCTATTCTAGATGTGGGGGCTTGGGAGGGCATCTCTGAGGGGCTGAGACCTGAAGAGTGAGGACTCAAAGCTCTCAGGATGAAAATTCAACAGAGAAAAGGAAGATGCAAAGGCCAAGGGGTGCATATGAGTCTGACGTGGCTGAGAAAGGGGACAAGGGTACTGGAGGGCTGTTAGGAGGGGAGAGAGGTAGGTGCCGACATTGGGAGTGAAGGAGGCAGCAGGTTACGTCAGCCTTCAGTGTTGGCCAAGGGAAATCTTTGACTTGACTATGCAGAGTCATGACTACATGGTTTTGCAGCAGGAGAAAACTGCAGTGAGGACTCTAAGTGGGCTTCAGTGAGTTGCCCAGGCTCAGGGTAAGTATTAGGGCAGGCTTACTGCCCTTCAGAGCCAGCACAGGGAGCCTATATACCCAGGCTCACCCTGGATCGCACCCAGGGACCTCCGATTCTCAGGAGGCTGCCAGGCTGTGGTCTGATGAGAGTATGGGGCAGGGGCCAGGAACCGGGATGTGCCATAAGCATTCTGGTCGTTCCTGGGCCAGGCTGCGGGTGCCTGGGGAGGGGATGGTACGGCAGAGGCTGGGGAAAGGAACAGCTACTACACAAAGCCCCTGTTGAAGAGAAACTCCAACCAGCTGCCCAGGGCTGGGCGCAGAGCCAGGCTGGCCTCTCAGCACGCCCAGCATCCTGCAGCCCAGCCTCCGCTGGAGCTTAGGGAAATTTCTGGATTGGGGTCATCTCACTCAGCCTCCTTCCTTTAGGCCAGGCTGGGCTCAGATCACTGAGGCAAATGGCACCATTTTCATCAAGTTGCTCAAGCCATGAACCTCCACATGATTTTTGATTTTGATTTTCCTTTTCCTCAGTATCTAACCATACATGAGGACCAGTATCTAACCCACTGTGCTGGGCTGTGTCCTCATTTCTCTGCATATATTCACTCACTTAATAATTATGACAACTTTACCAGGTGGGTGCCATTGTGATTCCAATTTTACAGATGAGGAAACTGAGGCCCAGAGAGGTTTAGTAACTTGACAAAGACCACACACCTAAGAAGGGGGAAGTTTGTGATTCTAATCCAGGTGGTCTGGTTCCATTGTACTACGCACCTCTTCAGGGCCTGGCTAACATGTCACTTCCTTCAGGAAGCCTTCCCTCAGACACCCCCAGCAGGAGGCAATAGCATAAGTCACACAGACATGAGTTCAAATCTTAGCCCTACTACTAATGAACTGTGTTACCCAGAACCAGTTACTTAACCTGTCTGGGCCTCAGGATTCCTAAAATGCAGACAAATAATAGTACTTTTGATCATCTATTCCTTTGTTCCCTTTGAAGTCTGTATTGTTTTATGTGTTTTTTTTAAATAAAGTAAAACATATTTTGTTTAAAAATGAGCACCTGTGTAGAGAGCCTGAATGTGCCACCCAGATCCCCATCAGTGGAGAACTTGCTGTCGCAGCTCATGGGGTACAGTTTGCTCTCTCAGACCCCAGAAGCTGCCTCACTTGCGGTCAGATCTGTGCCTGGGGCAGCTTGTGTCCTCAGACAGATGGATGCTGGGATACAAGGGTCTGGCTATCTCTGATCACTCGAACTGCTCCTGAAGACCATCTCAGCTCCAGTGCTCCTATGGTGCTGGATCTGCCTCCAACCGCGCTTCTCCCTCGACCCTCTCCCGTCCGCAGTGACCCCAATGGCACAGCCTAAAGTCTGGGCTTGCTAATCTCCATCCAGAGTCTGTTTCTTGAAAGTCCAACCTGCAGAAACTGTGGCTTGAGGATTTATGAGCTGGTGTACATGCAGCTTCCAGCACGACTCATCGGCTCTATGTAATGGGCAGTTATTCTTTAATTTTTTCCAACAACCCTGTAGGATAAGAACTCTGAGTTCTTATCTATGAGATGTTTCAAAACTTTGAGTTTCAATCTATGAGACGAGAAAAATAGGACTCCAGAGAGGTTAAGAAACCTGCCCAAAGTGTCCCAGCAGGGAGTGGTAGAGCCTAGACTGCCCAGGTGCTGAGATCTCCAAGCCTGGGCCTGTGCCCAGTGTACACGGTTAACAGGCGTCCAACATCGTAGCTTCATTTGAAACTGAAAATTAAAATTGAAATAAGAAGAGAAGGCAATAAAAGACATAATTTCAGCTTCCCTTAACCTTAATTTCAGATTGACTCTTAATTGGCTGTGGTTTTGAATGCCTTGGTTTACAAAGTGTTCAGGGGTGGGACAGAGCTTGGCTTCAGATATTGGCTCTACCATCTCCGGGATGTGCAAATGTAGGCGAGCTATTTAGCCTCCTTTAGCCTCCAATTCCTCAACTTTAAAAGGGAGACAGGGAGAGCATCAAATTCAGTGGTGCTTATCAAGATCGACTGAGTCATATTCCACTCGCGAAGCACTTCAAGCAGTGGTTGGCATGTACAAAATTCTAGAGTGAACAATTTGGAGCCTGGACTCTGAAATCAGGAAGTTTGAACCCCAGATCCCAAGCAGAGTGCAATTGTAAGAATGTAAGACAGTTGCTTCATTTTTCATGTCTCGGTTTTCCTAACTGTAAAAAAGGCATAAAAACATTTACCAAGCTCTTAGGGCTAGTGTGGCGATTCAGTGAGATAATACGCGGTGCCAGAGGCTGGATGCTGGCGTTGCACTGCCTCTGAGCTGGGCTGGCTGCCTTATGCTTGCACACCCCAGAGAGTGAGCACTTTCTGAAATTCCGCACTCCACGGGCCTCATTTGCCCCACCCTCACCTGACTTCTGAGCTCACAAAGCCCTCTGGAATAACATTAATAATAACATCAGTGAACTAATATTACTATCTAGTCTAGGTTACGAGCATAGATTCTAGAGCCAAACTGCCTGGATTCTACTCTGACTCCATGGCTGGATGACATTATGGAAGGTACTTTCTCTCTGTGTCTCAAGTCCCTTATCTATAGAATGGGCATAATAATAGCATCTACCTCATAGCTTTGTTTTTTGAGATGCAGTCTCGCTCTCTCGCCCAGGCTGGAGGACAGTGGCATGATCTCTGCTCACTGCAACCACCTCCTGGGTTCAAGTGATTCTTCTGCCTCAGCCTCCTGAGTAGCTGGGATTACAGGTATGTGCCACCACGCCTGGCTAATTTTTGTGTTTTTAGTGGAGACAGGGTTTCACCATATTGGCCAGGATGGTCTCGAATTCCTGACCTCATGATCTGCCCTCCTCAACCTCCCTAGATTCTGGGATTACAGGCATGAGCCACCGTGCACGGCCTGTTTTTCTTTTTTTTTTCTTTCTTTCTTTTTTATTTTTTTTTACAGACAAGGTCTTGCTCTGTCACCCAGGCTGGAATGCAGTATTACGATCATGACTCCACTGTACTCCAGCCTGGGACCACCATACCTAGCTAATTTTCCTTAACCCCCATCTTTACCAAAAATACAAAAGAAAATTAGCTGGGCACGGTGAGGCATGCCTGGAGTCCCAGCTAGCTGGGAGGCTGAGGTGGGAGAAATGAAGTCCGGCAGGCTGAGGCTGCAGTGAGCTGTGTCGGCACCACTGTGCTCCAACCCAGGCGACAGAGTGAAACGCTGTCTCAAAAAAAGAGAGGCAGGAAAAAGATCGAGGTCTCACTACGCTGCCCAGGCTGATCTTAGACTCCTGGCCTCAAGCCGTCCTTCCGCCTCAACAAGCCTGCTGAACAGTGTCTGGCATTGGGTGAGCACAATACACTGTTGTCCCTTTTAAGTCACAGAGTCCTCCAGTCCTAATATTATTGGTATTCATATTTTGCCCATCATGAGCGCCCTGAGGATCCAGGTCATACTTTATTCCTCTCTTTCTTACCAGGCCCTGAGTGTGGACCCGTGAGGAATGAACTATGATCATCTCAGTTCGGCAAGTGAGGAAACTGGCTATTTCCCCAGGGCCTGTGCAGTTGGCCTGCTCTGATCCCGGTGCTGCAGCCAGCACTGGGACCCGCCCACACCTGAAAACCCTCCGATGTTCCTGATGTGGGGAGGGGTGGGAGGGGAGGGTCTTACCTCACAGCCTTTAGCCATGGCGAAGCCCCCTCCCAGGAGAAGAATGATGTTCCAGGGCACTGTCTCCTGAGCCTTCTTCCAGGTCAGCAGGGGCACTGTCTCCGTGTTAGGAGCTGAGCAGAGAGAGGAATTCAGCACACACTCAGGGCCACTCAGCCCGAGGCAGAGGCCACCAGCCCTGCAGCCCCATCTTAGTGGGGATACTCCAGGGGTCCCTAGGAAGCCAAGGTGTGGACCCAGCATCTGACTTGGAGCTTGAGGGAGAGTGTACAAGCATCATGAGAGGGGGGGCTGCTCTATTCCCAATGAAAATAATTTTCATGGTTCCCACAGCTGGGGAGTTTTTGGAAATTCCACGTGCAGGACATCACCTGACTCAGCCCTTCTGCGCAAGTGCTATTTTTACCCTTATTTATCAGAGAAAAGGCTTTCTCTGTATTGGAACATATACAAAGAGGAAAAAAAAAAGAGGAAGGAAATTTAGAAAAATAGAAACAAAGGGTATTTTTGACTCCTGAAATTATGGGATGATTTTCATTTCCTCCAAAGTGGCAGTGTGCTGCAGTGGTGAGGACAGTGGGTCGGGGGTGTCAACAGACCTTCTGCAGACGGTTAGCGAGTGAATCACTGAGGCTTTGCAGCCACACAGACAGTCTCTGTTGTCACTACTCTGTCACTGTAGCATGAAAACAGCCAAGGAGCACACTTAAACACGTGGGCATGGTTGTAAATAAAACTCTATTTACAAAAGTAGAGTCGGACCTGGCACGTGGCTGGTAATGTGACACCCCTGGGTTGGGGGCATAGGCTTGGGGACAGACCTTCCTGGGACTTGGCTCACTGTGTGCCCTCAACAAGTGACTTTGCCTCCCTGTGCCCCATTTCCTCAGCCGGCACAAGGTACAGTTACAGAACCAGGTTGTGGGGGTGTTCCCTGTGAACACGAACCAGGGCAATGATGAATCTGCAGGGAGATGAGGCATTTCCAGTTAGTTGACAGTTGCATCTCCAGGGTCTAGAACAGTGACGCCTGTAGTTACTCCATAAATATATGCCAAATAATGTATATGACACGCTTAGAGCCATGGCTGGTGTAGGGTAATCACTCCTGAAACGGGACTTTTCTCTGCAGGCTGTGATCAGAGAAGCAAGGAGGATGGGTCTGGCTCTTTAAGGCAGTTCCTCATCTCCCAGGACAGTTCCTGGTCGAGCAGTTATGGACATTTTGCTTCTCTTTTTGAGCTTTTTCCAAATGTAACACAGTGGTTTATCTAAAACAAGATTTTATAATCAGGAAATACAGATAATAAAAGCTGCTTAATAAAATTCCTTTACCAACAAGCATGCAGCCCACAGGCATACGGAGCCCACAGGTGTATGCAGCCCACAGGTGTATGCAGTTCACAGATGTATGCAGTTCACAGGTATATGCAGTTCACAGGTGTACGCAGCCCACTGGTGTATGTATGCAGCCCACTGGTGTATGTAGCCCCCAGGCGTAGGAAGCCCCCAGGTATATGCAGCTCCCAGGTGTATGCAGTCCACAGGTGTATGCAGCCCACAGGTGTATGAAGCCAACAGGTGTATGCAGCCCATGTGTTTGCAGTTCACAGGTGTATGCAGCCCACAGGTGTATGCAGCCAACAGGTGTATGCAGCCCATAGGTGCATGCAGCCGACAGGTGTATGAAGCCCGCAGGTATATGCAGTTCACAGGTGTATGCAATCCACAGGTGTATGCAATCCACTGGTGTACGAAGCCCACAGGTGCATGCAGCCCACTGGTGTATGCAGCCCACAGGTGCATGTAGCCCACAGGTGTATGCAGCCCACAGGTGTACGCAGCCCCCAGGTATATGCAGTCCACAGGTGTATGCAGCCCACAGGTGTACACAGCTCACAGGTGTATGAAGCCCACGGGTGTATGCAGTCCACAGGTACATGCAGTCCACAGGTGTATGAATTCCACAGGTGTATGCAGTTCACAGGTGTATGAAGCCCACAGGTGTATGCAGCCCATGATATCTACATGCAGTATAGGTGCCATAAACCTGGAGGAGACTCTTGGGCCAAATGCAACATACAATAAGCCCAGAACTGGACAAGGCAACCAGACATGGCAGGCGGCCCCACCCTTTGCCTTCAGGTGGTAAAATATCATTTCATTAAAGAAGTCTGAGAAGTCTGAAAAAGTGAAGGGACTCACCCCACACACCAGGTAAGGGTGGATGGGACAGGGGAAGGAAGAAGGCCTTGAGCAGGGTCCCATGTAATGCAGATTAAATGTTGAATGCTTATCAGACTGACGGTCACAGCTGAGCTCTCAGTTAATGTTAGCTACCATGCTTTTTACTCTTTTCCCATCCAACCATGGCTTTACTGCTACTTCTCAGAAGCACAACCTCTGCCTACATGGATTTCCCACTCCAGCTCAAGCTGATGCCAGTTTGCAGTCTAGAGCAGTGCCTACAGGTACAGGCTTTGAACTGGACTTGAATCCTGGCTCTGCTGTGCCCCAACTGTGTGATTTGGGCCAGTGCCCCTACCTTTCTAAGCTTCAGTTTCCTCTTCTGCAAAATTGGGTAACAGCACTTCCCTTGGAGACTAACTGGAAAGATCAAATGGTCCTTCTGTGCAAGGGACTCATCCCTGGGTCTTGCCCAGAGCATGTCCTTGGCTATTTGTTTCACAAATATATATTGAGTACCTGCCATGTGTCAAACACTCTTCTGGGCTCTAAGGATATCAGAAGTGGCCAAAAAGAGAAAATTCATCTCCTTGGAGAACCTGTATTCCAGGGAGTACGTCACATGATAAACAAATAAATATACGGGCCAGGCACGGTGGCTCATGCCTGTAATCCCAGCACTTTGGGAGGACGAGGCGGGCAGATAGCCTGAGGTCAGGAGTTTGAGACTAACTAACTGGTTAGTCTGGCTAACATAGTGAAATCCCATCACTACTAAAAACATAAAAATTAGCCGGGCATGGTGGCGGTGCCTATAATCCCAGCTAACGGGGAGGCTAAGGCATGAGAATCGCTTGAACCCAGGAGGCAGAGGTTGCAGTGAGCCGAGATCAGGTGGCTGCACTTTAACCTGGGCAACGGAGCAAGACCCTGTCTAAATAAATAAATAGAGCCAAGAAATTTCATCTACTATATTTCTCAACAACAGAAAACAGTTCGATTATGTCCCTATCTTCTGACTCTGGAGGAGCTCATCCAACTGCCCCAGGTGACAGCCTCAGGTGTTGGCATTACCTTCTGGCAGATTTCTGCTGGACACCAGAGCGAGGCGCGAGCTGGCAATCTGAAGGCCATTTTGGTTAGAGGGACTCAGTGATTTTTAAAAAACGGAATCTGAATGCCTTTAGGCAGTTTTCCCTCAGTCCCCATCACTTCCTGTAGAGTTGAAACCCAGCTTGTACCTTCCGTAAGTGGCTCCTTGGGCAACCAAGGTGCGACTTCTGCTTTGGGCTAAGGGGTCATTTTTCTGCAAAGGGCAAGAAAAATAAACCTTGTTTTGCTTTCTGGGCCAAGAGGCAAAATTGAGGCTTTTGTGTAGGTACTTATATAACTAAAGAAAATTAATTTCCACACATTTCTTAGGGGAAAGCAAAACTTGATGACTAGACACTGAAATTTGGATTTCATGTAACTTTCACATGTCGTGAAATGTTTTTCTTTTTTTTTTTTTTTTCAACCATTTAAAAATCTGAAAACTATGCTTAGCTCACAGGCTGTTCAAGAAACAGATAGCTGGCTGGATTTGGTCTGGAGACTATAGTGGCTAACCCCTGTCCTGGGCTATCATCTGGGGCAGTCCTAAGTCCCAAGACAAGGCCCTGGCTCAGACAGTGAAAGGGGGAAGGACCACGTGATTACTACAGAGGTGGGCTCCAGGCCCTTGATGAACACACTCCATGCTGAAATCCTCACTGAGCCCACCGAGACCCCATCCTTGACCACCTTACCTTTGAAGTCAAACCACCACTTCAGAGAGGGCCTTTGGGATGGGAAGAAGAACAAGATGGTGACAATAGCCACACCGGTGACAGCATCAGAAAGAAACCTACAATGAGAAGGCCCCAAAACATGTGACCCTGGGCATCTCAGCAGGCCGAGGTTTGGCAGATTTGTAAATGAGGATTTGTGGAAGGGAATTAGGCCTGCTGTGAAGGGGACATTGTTGGAGGCTGGGTCACTAGATTCTGTCCTGCAATGCCCTCTGCATGGTGCAAAGCTCTTTATCTGCAGCTCCCTGGGGGTATTTAGATGCTGCTTGGGCCCAGGCAAATGCTTAGCCTCCCAACTCAAGGACCCTAGGAAGAGGGACTCAACCAAAGAGGAGAGAATCTGAGGGTGGCAGAATATTTGGAGTCTTTAGAAACTCCATAAATCAGCCTAACTAGGACTCCTGTACGAGCCCTATCTTTGTTCAGCTTGTGCTTGAATCACTCCTGGGATGGGCAGCTCACCACATTGATACAGCCCACTCACACCAGTAGAACCCTGATTGACTCAGCCTCACGGCCCCTCAAAATCTAACTATCACCTTTCTTTTTTTTTTTTTTTTTTTTTTTTTTTTTTGAGACGGAGTTTCGCTCTTGTTGCCCAGGCTGGAGTGCAATGGCGTGATCTCGGCTCACCGCAACCTCCACCTCCTGGTCTCAGGCAATTCTCCTGCCTCAGCCTCCTGAGTAGCTGGGATTACAGGCACGCGCCACCATGCCCAGCTAATTTTTTGTACTTTTAGTATAAGAGACGGGGTTTCACCTTGTTGACCAGGATGGTCTCGATCTCTTGACCTCGTGATCCACCCGCCTCGGCCTCCCAAAGTGCTGGGATTACAGGCTTGAGCCACCGCGCCCGGCTAACTATCACCTTTCAAGCATCCACAATGTATCTTTAGGAGGAGCTCTGTACACATTAAGCCCTCAGGGCAGGTACTTTCCACTCCAGGTGGGAAATCAGAGGATCCGAGAGCAGAAACCAGTTGTTCAAGGGCGGACCCTGAGCTAGTCATTTTGTTAAATTGACATACACCTAGATATAACCAAGATAGCCTGTAAATTTTATTTTTAAAGTTTTGATTTGCAGCATTGGACACAATCCAATAAGGAGTTGATTAAAGAAATCCAAGTGTTCCCATAGTTTTCTATAGACCCTGGCCTTAAACTCAGCTCTGGCTCCAAGTTCAATGAAGCCTAGAGCTCATTGCTAACCAAAGCTCTTTCCACTCACACACTTGGAAAGGAGAGTATTCAAATAGACAAGAAGTTGGAAGAGATGGTCAGTATCACCATCATCAGAGAAACACAGAGCAGAACACTAATGGCATACCATTCATCTGCCACAGACAAGACTTGAAAAGGGGAGTAAAACCAGTGAGGGTGTTGGGAACATATGCCCTTAGTGAAAGAAGAAACCAGTTGAACCTCCTGAGGCATTTGGCAACATGTTTCAGATGTTACCTGTGAATACCCTTTGATCCAGTTCTCCTACTGCTAGGAACTGGGCCTTGGGAAATGTCGTACTTTCGTACACAGATTATGGGCAAGGATGTTTATTATTGATAAGAGCAAAAAAAAAAAAAGGAATATTTTCGATAGACACACGTTTAAAGAAATTATGTTCCATTCACATTATGAAATACATGCATCTGTTTAAAAAAGATAAAAGATAATGTCAACCCTGTGTATTGACATAAAAATGCAATGAAGATACCCTGTAAACTTTATTTTAAAAGTGTTTATTTGGAGCATTGAACACAATCCGATAAGGAATTGGTTAAATAAATCAAAGTGCTCCCATTCTATAGAATACTCTGTAGTGTTTTAAAAGGATGAAGTTATGACCTGAGTCCAAGAAAATAAAATTCAAAAAAAGGATGAAGTCAGTCCAAAACGGCAAGTTGTCCATGATCATGTGATTACATTTTCCAGTCTTTTGCTATGTGTATACATATTTGTATGTGTGTATGGATGAAGATACACGTGCATATCTGGAACATCACACACCAAACTGCTCATTGCAATCATCTCTGGGCAGTGGGACATAAAGTGGATAAAGAGCCACTAACTTGTCCTTTTTCAATTCAGCATTGTTTGAATTTGTTATGAATATGTGTAACTTTTGAAATTCAATACAAAATTAAAAAGCAGATTACAAATAATATGTTGATGTGATCATATTTCTGTTTTACAAAATCTTCTTTTAATAGGGTTCTAAAAGCCAATTGGCATATGTTTCCTTGAGGTGTAATTAACATGAGATAAAACGCACCCATTTTAAGGGTATACTTTAACAAGTTTTGACAAATGTGTACAGTCCAGTAACAACGTGATCACATGTATAACAGTTCTCAGGGCCGGGCGCGGTGGCTCACGCCTGTAATCCCAGCACTTTGGGAGGCCGAGGCGGGTGGATCACAGGTCAAGAAATCAAGACCATCCCAGTCAACGTGGTGAAACCCCATCTCTACTAAAAATACAAAACATTAGCTGGGCATGGTGGTGCATGCCTGTAATCCCAGCTACTCGGGAGGCTGAGGCAGGAGAATTGCCTGAACCCAGGAGGTGGAGGTTGCGGTGAGCCGAGATCGCGCCTGGGTAACAAGAGTGAAACTCCGTCTCGGGAAAACAAAAAACAAAAAACAAAAACAACAGTTATCAGCATTTTTTTAAAAGTCAGGAAAGATGTATATCGGAACTAGAGACGGAGATTTGGCTGATTTTCATATTTTCTGTATTGTTGGGATGCTTGTAACATGCATTTTGCATCTGAAAAAAATAAAGTACCTATATTTTGGAAAAATAAAAAAAAATGGTAAGAGCAATGAGAGCTTCATGGCTTCATGAAGTTATATTGTTACTTGCTTATAACAACTTTCAGGAAATCTGAATTTATATCATCCATTTTACCAGGGAAGAGGTTGAGGCTCAGAGGGTGAGATACGTGGATTGTGCACTGTCCAGCATGGTAGCCACAAGCCACAGGTGGTCCAGTGGGTGCCTGAAATGTGCCAAGACCAAACTGACATGTGCTTTAAATGTAAAACACACAGAAGATCTTGATGATTTCATGTGAAAAAAGAATGCAGAATTCTCACTAATAATTTATACATAAAATATATATTAACATTAGTGTAAACTGTTTCTTTTCACTTTTTAAATGTAGCTATTAAAAAAATTTAAATGCATATATGGCTCACAGTATATCTCTCTTGGATGGGGCTAATTGAAATAATCAGATTTCACCAAATCCTGCAGATAAATCTCTAATCATGTTCCCGCTCACACCAGAATTTGACACAGTGCCCACTCACTCTTCTTAAAACACTCCCCTCTCTTGGTTTCTACTGGTCCATAGCTCTCAGTTCCTTCTACCTCACTCATCATCTCTCTATTTCTCTAGTAAATTCATTTTCCTCTACCCAGCTCCCAAGTGCTGGGGCTCCTCATGGTCTTCTATACTCTTCTTATACACCTTCCGTAGCTGAGCCCATCAATTCCTATGGATTTAACTCCCAAATTTACACAGTGACTCCCAGATTTATGTCTGCAACCTAAACATCTCCTCTAAGCTCCAGTGCCGCATATCCAACTTCCTATTGAGCTTGACAAGCCTAAACCAAGACCAAAATAGAATTATGAATAAGCCATTCCCAGCCCCTAAAAATATTCTTCTTCAACTAACCACCATTCATGCACACACTCCTTTCATTAATACCCCCCAAATCCAACCCAGCGCAAGCCCCATATTTAATTTTGAAAGATATCTTGACTGTTGCATCACCACTGCTACCACCCTCACTTAAGCCATCCGCCAGAACAGGGGTCAGCAAATGTCTCCTGTAAAAAGCCACACGATAAGTGTTTTTGGCTTTGCAGGCTACATGGTGTTCATCTGGACTCACATTTGACATTGGAGCATGAAAGCAGCCATAGACAGTAAGTAATTGAATAGGTGTGGCTGTGTGTCAATAAAACTTTATTTGTAGACACTGAAATTTGAATGTCATATAATTTTTGTGCATCACAAGATGTTATTCGTCTTTTGATTTTCCCGGAGCCATCAAAAAAATGTAAAACCCATTCAAAATCAAGCGGCGGGCCAGATTTGGCCCCTGAGCTATAGTTTGCTCATCCCTGTTCCAAAAGACAGGGGCCATCTAGATGAGGTTATATGTCCTAACTGTTCTCCTTATCTATATTTTTGCCCCTAGTACACATTTCCTAATGAATATAGCTAACAATTGTTGAGTTCTTTCTATAAGCCGTTCTAATCACTTGACATGTATTAATTCATTTATCTTTACAACAAGCCAATGAGAAATCTACTATTATAATATCATTTACAGATTAGGAAACTGAGGCACAGAGAGGTTAAGTAGCTTAAAACCCTCCAATGGCTGCTTACTGCTCACAGAAAAAAAAAAAAAAATCAAAATAAGCTTAACATGCCCGAAAAGACACTCTGCTCTGGCCCTCACCTGTCCTTCCTCACCCCCTTTCCTTTTTTCTCACCAGACCTTGGTCCCACTGGGTTTTTCTCAGTTTCTCAAGCATGCTAAGTGTTTTCTGGCTCAGGCTTCAGTAGACATTCTCAGTGCATCTCCACTGCTTTCGCCTGCTGTCTTCCTAAGCTTTGGCTCTTCCCAGAACTGTCCAAAGTCAATGCCCCCACTCCATTATTTTATAGCATAACCCTCTCACTCTCTCCTTCATAGCACTCGTTGTAGTGGTTATTTTGTTGTCTAACTACTTGCTTTTGTCTGTGTCCCAGTACCCAGCATCCAGCTTAGCACATAATAGTTTCTCAATCAATGTTGATTGAATGAATGAACAATTTGCTCAGTCACACAGCTTGTAAGTGGTAGAGCTAGAAGTCTAACCCAGTTTTGTCTGATTCCACATCCAGAGCTTCCCACATACAAGAAGTCAGGTTTTATCACCCAAACCTAAACAACCTCAACTCTTTTGAGAGTGAAAGAGTTAACAATAATCATAAGATTATTACAAAAGAGTTAATTAATAATCACATGGGACAAGAGATGGAAACTTGGACACAGGTCTCCCTAGCTGCACTGTCACCTCTCCAGCTCCAGGTGGCCCGGCCCAGAATCCTCCCTGTTGGACTCCACCCTGGGGGTCCCCAGAGCCTCACCCGGGAGTGAAGAAGCTGGCCCAGCCAGGGATGAACTTCGGGTCCCGGGAGAAGAGGAGGATGGCGAACAAGCAGAAAAGGACAAAAACGGCCCGTTCGGCAAACCTGTGGCACAGACATGCAGGCACAATGGTGACCCTGGGTTTCCGGCAGAGCGCAGCAGACACAGGCTCAGGCAGCTGCCCACCGGGAGTGGCTGGGCCTGGGCTCTGCCTCTGAGAAAGCTGGAGTCATGCACTTCCCAGAGAGCGCCCAGAGCAAGGGAAGGGATGCCAATGGGGTGTAAGTAATCCCTGTCTCGGGACTTCCACGCTCCCTCGGGATCCTTCCTGAGCCTCAAGCCATTCACTCCCCAAAACCACGTGCATCATTATTGCCAGGAGTTTCCCAGGGTCCTATGGAAAAATCAAGAAAGTAAGAAACAGAGTCAGAAAAGCAGAGAGAAAGAGAAACAGAGAGAAATGCAGTAGGCAAAGAGAAAGAGGAAAAGAGAGAGAGAGATAGAAAACCAGAGTCTGTCTACACTGAGAGGAGAAGACACAGAGAGGGTACAGACCTGGAAAGAGGGTGGATGGAGGTGGAAAGAGAGGATCCCCAAGCGTTGGAAGAGATAGTTACTGAATGTACCCATTTCACAGACTGGAGAGCAGAGCTTAGAGAGGGTTAGTGCTGGGACCAAGGCCACACTGACATGCGTGGCACAGCTGGTCTGTGAACACAGGCCTACTGAAGCCGTTATTTTCGCCATGTGGGAAACATGCATTAAACAAGGTCCTGGAAGCCACCTGAGATAGTGCCAAACATTTTGTGTATTCGGAGGGAAACAGTGCCTTGGGTGGAAGGTAGCAGATCCCTCTTGAGGGGCTTTTTAGTCCTCAGGTTTCTACCCCAGCACCAGGGCAAGAGGATGACTCTGTAAACCACCTCCCATCCTCCATCTCCAGGCTCCCAGGCCATTGTTTCTGAAATTCCCCTGAAGCTTAGTCCCCATGGGCCCAAGCCCAGGTCAGGAGGAAGCTCTCCTGAGCATTTAATACTCAGCTCTTCCCTCAACCCAAGGAACCCCACATACCTAATAGGCCCCAGGTTCTGGTATTCTTCCCGAATCATAGCTCGAGCCCTATCTTCTGCATTGGCTCTTATCTCAGATTTCTTCTTCCTCCAGCCCCTGAAACAGAAAGTGGGAGGTTAGGCCACTGCAGGTAGGACTAACTTCTCACCTACAACCATCACCACCACCACCACCTGACAAAGCCACGTCCTCTCTGTCCGAGGCCTGCCTGATGGCTGGTCTCCCTGCCTCTGTCTTCCTTTGCTACAGTTGTTCTTCTCACATATAGCCTGGCTGATCTTTAAAAATGTGAATCTGATCATATGATTCCCAGGCTTAAAATCTGTGAGTGGGTCAATCAGGCACATGAATAAACAGAGGAATCAATGGAACAAAATAGAAAATCTAGACACAGACTCATCACAAATGAGAATTTAGTCTGTGATAAAGTTGCTATCTCAGATTGGTGCAGAAAATATGGGCTATTCAGTAAATGGTGTCAGACATATAGATCAATGGAACAGAATTGAGAGCCCAGAAGTGAACCCATTCATCTGTGCCCAACTGATTTTTGACAGGGATACCAAGATTAAATAGTGGAGGAAGGAATAGCCTTCCAACAAATGGTGCTGCAAAAACTGGATACCCATGTGCAAAAGAATGAATCTGGACCCCTGCCTCACACCATATACAAAATCTAACTCAAAATGGATTGAAGACCTAAATGTTACCGCTAAAACCATAAAACTCTCAGAAGAAAAGGCAGGAGTAAATTTTCATGCCCTTGGAATAGGCAACAGTTTCTTCGATGTGATGCCAAAAACATAAGCCATCGAAGATAGATAAATTTGACTTCATCAAATTGTAAAATGTTGTGTGTCCATAAATGGTGTTAGGACACTGGGTGACCATCTGGGACAAAAAAAAAAAAAAAAAAAAAAAAAAAAAGCTGAATCTAAACTTCACACTGTACCATAAGGATGAACTTCAAATAGATCAGAGGTTTAAATGTAAAAATATATAACACTAGAAAAAAACATGGGATTATTCTTTTATAAGTCCTGTATTAGGAAAACCTTTCTAAGCTGTAATTGAAATTTCAGAAGCCATGGGAGAAAAGATAGAAAAATTTTTTAAACAATTCTGTATGGAGAAAAGCACCATAAGCAAAGTCAAAAGACAAATCAGGGAAAAAAATGTAGTTTCTATTGCAGAATAAGCACTCATCTTTCTAAAATATAAAGACTACCAGAAACTAGTAAAACAAGACCAATAACCCATTTGAAAAATGTATAAAAATATGAACACACAGTTTCACAATTCACAGGAAAGAAAATACCAGTGAACAAACTTTTCATATGCTTCCAAACACATGAAAAGTTGCCCAAGATTACTCTTCATAAAATAAACACAAGTTATTTTTTTCTTATCAGATTGGCAAAAATCCACTTTGCTGCAAGGAAGCAGACATGCTCATACATTGTGCATGGGAGAGTAAACGTAAAATTTGTATGAAGAATTGTTTGACAATATCTATTAAAACAAAAATGTGTTTATTCTCAGACCCAGAAATCCCACTTTGGAAATGTGTCTTATAAAAATATCTGCTTCCTTTGAGTTACAGCTGCAGGGTAAAAGAGAAAAATAAAAATAAAAATACAGAATAAAAAAACAGATGGGTGCAGGTGGCTCACGCCTGTAATCCCAGCACTTTGGGAGGTCAAAGTGGGTGGATCAGGAGTTTGAGACCAGCCTGGCCAACACAGTAAAACCCCATCTCTAACAAAAAAGCACAAAAAAATTGGCTGGGTTTGGTGGCAAGAGCTTGTAGTCCTAGCTACTCTGGAGGCTGAGGCAGGAGAATCGCCTGAATCTGGGAGATGGAGGTTGCAGTGAGCCAGGATGGCACCACTGTACTTCAGCCTGGGTGACAGAATGAGACTCTGTTTCAATAAATAAATAAACAAAACAAACCCAAAATATGTCAGGGAGGCCAGTCACCAGAAAAAGATATTTGTGTCTGTTCATGTTTGCTTAAGAAAACTCTGGAGGGTTGCACAAGAAACCAATAAAAGTGTATCATTTTTGGGGCGAATATCCTGGGTGAAGAGGCTCATGTAGGCATGGCTGGGAAGAGGGGTCATCACTGCATGCCTCTTCCTGTTTGTTTTTATTTTTGAGAACCATGTGTATGTGTTGCCTATCCAAATTAACGTAGCCACATTAAAAAGTAACCGAAGTAACCAAAATAAATACAGGAAAACAAAGTGCCAGTATTGCATTTAGGCTAGACACCATTTCTGGCTCAAGTCTCTGGGTCTGAAGCTTGCTCTTTCTTTGTTAAGAGGTTGATTTGGAAATGTCAGACATTAAGGTTTCTTTAGCACCCTACTGAGACTTTCCACCTCAGCGTAAGTAGACAGAGTGATGAGAGTTGATAAAGGCATATTTCCCATAATACGATTTGGTGTTATTTAATATCTTGTCCTCATGCCACCCCAAATTATCTTCCTTGCCAGGGCCCCATACAATGGGAAATAGTGCACTCTCCTCTTCTCTGGTCAACAGTGTTTACCCTTATTTAAAGGTAATACTATTAATAATTATTAATAATATGTGATATCAACAGGGGGTCTGAGTGTGGCAGGCAGCCCACACCTCTCACTTAATCCCTGGGAGGTCGAGAAATGAGAATATGGCTAGCCTGGTGGCTCACGCCTATAATCCCAGAGCTTTGAGAGACTAAGACATGAAGAATCACTTGAGGCCGGAAGTTTGAGACCAGCCTGAGCAACATAGTGAGACCTTGTCTCTACAAAAAAAAAAAAAAAATTTTTTTAATTAGCCAGGCACAGTGGCATTCGCCTATAGTCCTGGCTACTTGGGAGGCCGAGGCCAGAGGAACACTTGAACCTGGGATATTGAGGCTACAATCAGCTATGATCACGCCACTGCACTCCAGCCTGGGTGACAGAGCAAGACCCTGTCTGTAAAAATAAATACATACATACATACATAAAGAAATGAGAATATGACATGAAATAACGATCATCCTTAGCTTTCATCAGCAGATACTGAGCTAGAAAGGCCACTCCCTGGTTCCCCACTCTACCTGCCAAGAAGAAAATGAGAGGTACCTGAAGCTCAGTCCCCCATACAGGAAGGAGATCCAGAGCCAGCCTGCCAACAGGAACAACAGCATGAGAGGGAAGGCGAAAATGAACCAGGAGCCAAAATTCACCACGTCACACTGCGGAAAGAAACTGGAGAACAGCGGGAGATGAGAACAGGCCAAGGGCAGCCATGCCCATTTGGGGAGTGGGAGAGGGGACCAGGTGGTACTAGCAGTTGTGGGTCAAGAGGGGAATGAAGGGTCCCATGGGAGTCTTGGGAACAGTGTCTTCCACCTCTTCTAATAGAAGCCCCCGTTTTTCCTCTTCTTTAGGGGCTGCTGGCTTCTGACCTAGTGGGACCAATGGGTGCACTACCGTCAAACTCTCTGCCCCCTGGGGGCCAGACAGGTACCTGAGTGAATGAAACAGGCTGGGTCAGGCCATGGAGAATTGAAGAGAGCTGTGTGCATTAAAGGGATCAGGTGCTGTTTGCTCCCCCATGGTAGCCATGCAGGAGTGCAGGGCCAGTAAGCCCAGATCTGGGTTTTACTTGAAATTATGTGATGTTTAAATGTTGGAAATTTATGAAAATGTTTTTGATGAATGTGGGAGTCAAACATAACACATCTGCAGATGGAAACCTTTGCCCTCCTTATTATATATGCTCAAAGACCCTGGACATTTTGTCCAGGCAATGGTGATGCCAATGAGTTCTTTCTCTGCTGAATGGTGTCCAATCTCAGTTCTATTAAGACATCATCAAGCCTGAAAGGATGAAGGGCAATAACACTCAGTGCTGGTGAAGATGTGGGAAAACAGGCAGATTCTTGATGTCTGTTCATCAGGATACTCTTTTCTGGAGAAGAATTTGGTAAAATGCAGTAAGAGTCTTAAAAATGTGCATACCCTTTTACCCAGAAATTCTACTACTTGAAATAAACTTTAAAACAAACTACCAGAATGTGGTCAGGAATCTAAATGCTAGATTGAAAAGTGGAAAAATAAGTTACAGAATGATGTATACAAAAGCATATGGACACTCACAGACATTTCTAGGTAAATAAGTAAATCAAACCAAAACATTAACAGTTATTACATAATAAATAAACAAAAAAAGAATTAATAAATTCTATATAGTGGGATTCTAAGAGCTTTTTTATTTCCTCCTTTTTCACTACCTGTATTTTCTACAGTGAATAAGCATACCTCTGTAATTAGACAAAATAAAAATATTGTTTAAAAAATATTAAAATATCAGCAAGTGTATGGTCAGTTACATAACTCGTAATAGTGAAATAATAAACATTATAAAATGAAAACAATCTAAATGCCTAGGATTAAAGTATGACACCCAAATTAAGATAACATATAGTCACTAAAACTTGGGTTTCCTAAAAAAATTTTAATAATAAAATCAGACAATAAAACTGTATTAAGAGTATAGTGACAAAAACATGAAAAATATACACATTGAATATATGGATATAGAAAAGTCTAGAAGAAAGTCTGTTAAAATCTTACAGTGGGATTGAAGGTATTTCAAACTTCTTTTTCTATATTTTCCAAATGTTTCTGTAATGTGCCTCTATCATTTTATAATCAGAATAAACCAATAAAACATATTTTGGCAACAAGGGCCAAAGGACCACTCAGGGCAGCCACTTCTGCCGTCTCCCCAGGCTTCTCCTGTTCTCAACTGGAGAATCAAAATCACGTGTTACCTAGCATTCCTTTTAAATCCCCTCTCCCTATACCAGACAGTTTACATTCGAGCCATTGTGCTGCATACAATTTGCATGTAATTTACCTGAAATCTTACATTTGACATTTTTACTGTGTATATATGTTAATATATATATTATGTATTCTATGTTAATATTATATACTACAGATACATAAGATATATTTTATAAAATATAAATATGAAAGATACATTAAAAAAAAACATATAATTTCCCCAATTTCATTTCAGGTTTGAACAAAGCCTTACATCAGGGCAGGCAGGCAACCTGAAAATGCTTTGACAACAACTTCTGCCCTCCAATTCTCTCCGTCCCCAACCCAGGCCCTGCCCTCCATCCCCAGAGCCCACATCTTCCTATCCAGCCCCGGGGATGGGCCCTGGCAAACCCTAATGTCAAATGCCTACCTTTCCCCTCGGCAGAACACTAACGGGCTGAGCCTAGATTCTCCCACACCTGAAACAAGACCCTCTTTGCTTCTGGCTTTTCTGTCACCAAGCTAAAACCACAAGGCACAGCCAGGCCTTGTTTAAAGGATAGAGATAAAAAGACATCTGAGGTTTGCAGTAAAACTCAGTGGACTTAAATCAATTGGTGAAATACACCTACGACTTTTTTTTTTTTTTTTTTTCCACTTCTCCCAGTGCATGGCTGAAATTCACTGGTTCCCATTATCAAATTTCAGAATCAAAGCATTTTGGAATCTGAGAATGCAATGGCAATTCATCTTACCCAGGAGTTAAGGTTTTAAAATCAGCACGAGGCCAAACATGGGTGTGTTCATATCTCTTGTGAAAACACCTTTAGTTACTCACATGTATGTTACTGAGTGTTGCCCGCATAGCAAACCTCTCTCGGGAAGATCAGCAGGGTCTCCCTTCATCCGCACAGGTTTCTGATTCTTTGGTTGGACAACAGGTAAAGAAGTTGGCTAGTATTTGGAGCCATGTTGAATATCAAATACTTTTTGCTGTCCTTCGTTTGCCAAATGCTTACATTTGCATTTATGTAAATTAAATGAACCTATGCTACATCTCCACTGCAAGAAATCTTAGAAACCCTGCCTCAGAATCCTGGAACCTAAAAGTCTTAGAGACAGGATCTTAAAATACTGAATTTTTAAAGTCTTGGAAACCAGAGGCTTGAAATAATGGGAGCAGCAAGTTGTGCAGCTGGAGCACCCTTCTCTCATTCTCAGGCCCTGACTGCCGGCCACCCAGTCACTGCTGCCCACTTCCAGGGATGGGGAGACTTTAGCTCCCAGCAGAGCCCACTTCACTAGGGGACCCTGCTTATGGCTGGAAGGCTTCTCCCAGGCCATGAACAGCCACAGACCCATGCCTCTGGAATGGGTCACTTTGCTGTCACCTTTCCAGTGACTTGGAGGAAAAGCTGTGTCCTTAGACAACACTTGCCCCTATAGCCTTATATCTTCTTACCTTCCCTTCGCCCCAGGTTCTTCATCTCCCTGGTATTCTTGCTGGTCCCTGAACCTCCCCAGGAACAGCCCCACCTCCCAGCCTCGTAGGAGCTACTCCCCGCTGTCAGCAATGCCTTTCCCTCCTGTGTCCACGTGGCTCATTCCCTTCTAGGTGCCTGCTCAAATGTCAGCCTGTCAGAAAGAACTAGTGTCCCTGACCAACCTACATAAACTAGCACCCCTCTCTCCTCACTTCTACCCTCTTGCCCAGCTGCATTTTTTCCCTAACTTATCACACAGATATATTACATATTCATTTGCTTTTTCACTTATTGTCTGACTCTCCCACCAGAATGGAAGCTCCCCAAGGGCAGGGATCTCACTGGGTTTTGTGTATTGCTGCGTATCCATAGCCTGGCCCAGAGAAAGCCCTCAATACACATTCTCTGGATGGTGAATGAACGAGGGACGAGGAAGGGAGGAGCAGAACCCTCCCTGCCGGCGGGGACTCTTGCTTTCACCTCTTGAGCTGGCCAAGCAGGATGAGGTTAGGGGCCGTGCCCGTGAGTGTGGCTGTGCCCCCAATGCTGGCTGAGTAGGGGATGGAGATGAGAAAGCCCTTCCAGATGTTCCCGCGATATTCCTCCTCCTTCCTGGAGTCAGCCAGCAGATCCAGTGGAACCTCCGTCTCCCCAGAGTGGTCTTTGCTTTAAACAAATCCAAAGAGAAGCCATTCAGAACACATGGAGAACAGGCCACAGACTATCCAGGGATTGGGGGAGCTAAGTGATCTTTCTAGAAGGTAATTTGGCACAGGTATCAAAAAACCTGTAACAAGGTGCAACTTTTGAGCTCAGATACTATACTCTAAAAATGTATCCTAAAGAAACAGACTAGTGTCTCAGGTATGAGTACAGGGGAATTCACCATGCCACTAAACATAATTTAAGTGAGGAATAGTCTAAATGCCCATAAAAAAGGGGCTGATAATAAAGATGACCCTCTTCCTGGGTGGAATACCAGTGCAGCTATTAAACGGATGCTTGGTAAGATGAAAGCTGTCCATTCACAAACTACAGTGAAAAGGCACGTCACAGTACTATTTAGTTTTTTATTTTATAAATACTCATGTTTCAGCTGGGCGTGGTGGATCACTCCTATAACTCTAACACTTTGGGAGACCAAGGCAAAAGGATTGCTTGAGGACAGAAGTTTGAGACCAGCCTGGGCAATATAGTGAGACCCTATCTCTAAAAAAATTTTTTTAAATCAGCTGGGTATGGTAGCACACACCTGTAGTCCCAGCTGCTCAGGAGGCTGAGGCAGGAGGGTTGATTGAGCCCAGAAGTTTGAGGCTGTGGTGAGCTATGATTGTACCACTGCCATTTAGGTTGGGTAACAGAGTGAGACCCTGTCTCTAAAAAAGTTAATAAACAATAAATAAAAATAAAGGAACAGCCATGTTTCGTGAATACAAGAGCATTTAAAGTCTAGAAATATATGCAAATTCTTTTGCCGCTTTTCCCAGGAGTGAAATTATGTATTTTTTTTTTTTCTTTTTTATCTTCTGGGTTGTTTTCCTTGTGTAGTTTAAGAGTTTTGGGAAATAATGAAATTAAGAATTATTAAGTACATAATTAAAAGACCATAAGGTTGGCATTATTGAGGTGCAATGATGTCTGCTATACTCCATTAAGTAAAATAAGTTATGGAAACAGACTGAAATGAAGAAAAAAAGTGAACCAGCAGGTTACAAAACAGCATATATAGCATTATCAATTTTTATTTTATTTATTTATTTATATTTTTTGAGACGGAGTTTCACTCTTGTTACCCAGGCTGGAGTGCAATGGCATGAACTCAGCTCACTGCAACATCTGCCTCCCAGGTTCAAGCGATTTTGCTGCCTCAGCCTCCAGAGTAGCTGAGACTATAGGTGCCCACCACCATGCCCAGCTAATTTTTATATTTTTAGTAGAGATGGGGTTTCACCATGTTGGCCTGGCTGGTCTCAAACTCCTGACCCCAGGTGATCTGCCTTCCTCGTCCTCCGAAAGTACTGGGATTACAGGTGTGGGCCACCACGTTAAAAATGCATTTATGTGTAAAGCTCTCTATCAAGAAATAGTTTAGAATGGTATTCATTTAATGGTTACAATCTACCTCTGGAAGTGAGATGCTGAATACATTCATTTTTTTAGTTTAAGGGTATTTTTTGACATATGCAATTCTAAAATGTTTATAAGTGAATGAAATTGAGAACTGCTGTAGCGCTGTAACCAGGTGACAAGATAGATATGTTAATGAGCTTGATTGTGATCATGTCACAATGTACCCATATATCAAAACATTACATTATATATTTTAAATATATAATTTTTAGGTAATTGAGAATTGCTGCAGCACTGTAACCAGGTGACAAGATAGATATGTTAATGAGCTTGACTGTGATCATGTCACAATGTACCCATATATCAAAACATTACATTGTATATTTTAAATATATAATTTTTATTTGTCAATTATAGTTCAGTGAAGCTGAAAAAAAGGGAAATTAAGATTTTTTACAAAGAAAACTGTTCTAACAAGGACACATGGACACAGGGAGGGGAACATCATACACGAGGGCCTGGGGGGTGGGGGGCTAGGGGAGGAATAGCAGGGGGTCAGGGGATTGGGGAGGGAGAGCATTAGGAGAAATACCTAATGTAGATGACGGGGCGATGGATGCAGCAAACCACCACCATGGCACGTGTCTACCTATGTAACCAACCTGCACAATCTGCAATGTACCCCAGCACTTCAAGTATAATAAATAAAAAATAACAATAAAGTAGTTGCTGTTCAAAAAAAAGAAGAAGAAAAGAGAAGACTATTCTATGTAATGAATCAAATTTTTAAAATTAAAGTAAAAACGAAAATGAAAATTATTTCCTTAAAGAAGGAATGATAATTCAAATACTCTCTGGCCTGAATCACTACATAAGGGACTTCTTCCTCAGAGGACAATGGGGACATGAGCTGGGGTCTGAGTGGCTGATTTCCAGTATGACAGGAAGGCAAAGACCAGAAGCAGGTGGAAACCACCACCATGGTCTGACTTCTCAGGGGTGGCAGGCCCAGGCCAGAACTGTGGCCTCCCTCAGACCTGGGCACGCCAACCATCCTAAGTATCAAAAAGAGAAAAAGCAGAAAGGGCCCTAGAGTTTATCTAGAGCGACCACTTTTTTGTTCGGGTGAGGAAACTGAGGCCCAGAGAGGGGAAGGGGTTTGCATCCAACATAGACTTCCAGGGAGTTAGGACTGGGTTTCCCAATAGACCCAGTGCAAGCACTGCACGGGCAGACATTTAGAACATATTTCCAGGCTACATGGTCACAAGTGGCTGGACCAATCATATAACCCATGCCTGAAAGGTGGACTTAGAGCCCCCAAACATGGTGCCAAGAAGGAGCACAGGCTGTGGGATGAAACAGGCACAAGGTCATGCCCCTCCCCTGCTAAAACCTCCATCAGCTCCCATCTCATTCAAAGTCAAGGCTATAGCCACGGCTCATGAGGTCCCACGTGCTCTGTCCTCCACCATCACTCTCTCCCCACCCAAGAAAACTCTCTGACCCAGCCTCCTACCATGTGCTCTCTCACTCACTCAGCTCCAGCCACACTGGCTTCCTGGCTGCTCTTTGACCTCTCAAGAGCTTTTCACCTGCTGGTCCCCATGCTGAGAACACTCTTCCCATGGTGACCCCCAAGACTCCCCACCTCTTGCAGGGATTTGCTCAGGCACGACCTCCTTGTGAGGCCTTCCCTGACCACCCATATTCAAACCGCCCCTTCCCACTTACCAGCTCGCCTCCCCGCCCTCTTTCCTGCTTTGCTCTCCCTCCAAAGCTTATCAACCACCTGACACACCATGGATTATTCATTCTTCCGTTTCTTGGCACTAGAATCTAAGCCCAAAAGGGCTGGGATTTCTGCTCCCTTGCTGTATCTCCATCCCTAGAATAGTGCCTGGCTTACCATAAGCTCTCAATAACTATTTGCTGAATGAATGAAATAGACCAGATCGACGCCCAGCACTGCCTCGAGCAGATTGCTTGACTCCCTGCTGTGTCGTCACTGTTAAATTGAGATCACAATGCCGTCATAAGAAGTGCTAACATCTGGACGTGTACGGTCCAGCCAACCTGCCGTATCTGCATTATCTCACACAGCCAGTATGCAGCAGAGCCAGAGTTCCAAGTCAGGTGTTTGTGACTCCAGATCCCATGATCTTAACCACACTGCCATAATGCAAAGAATACACTAGACTAAATGCGATTTCAACATCAACGTGAAGATGCTTTCTAAGTCATGTAAGGGTGAAGGGGGCTGTTATTGTTTTACAGGGTGTTTTGTCTGTATGGACTCCTAACCCTGCCTGCTCCCCTCTCCTCCTCATTAGTTTGTGCTGTCTTGCTCTTCTGGGTCCCTTCTTTCAAGAGGAAAGTACCTGTGATCCTCAACCTCACCGGACCTTTAGGGATTTAATGTACTGTCCTACCCTTTCCATGTCTGCTTTTTTTTTTTTTAAAGGAGCTGTTGAGGTTCAGTTTAGGCCACAGAGGTGGATGGTGAAAACTTAGGCATTAGGTCGTTTGCAGAAAAATTCAGGGATGGGAGGAAAATGGTTTGCAGCATTGAATTCTTGTTCATTGACTCCTTGAATCAAGCACTGGCTCCTCTACGAATTTCACCAATAACTTACTCTTCTGTGCTGGCGAGAAACTGCATCTCCGTGGGCACAGTGTGTAGGCCGTTTCTCCGCACAGCAGCTAGGAGGAAAGAGCATGATGTCTTTAGTGTTATGTAGCGAATGGGACAGGAGTGTCCCAAGTCTTGTGTAGTCAGTCAAGAATGCTTTCTTTGCCAAGGAACCTACACTATTCATAGAATCGAAAGACAAAGACAGAGAGGAAAGGAAGGAGGGAGGGAGGGAGGGAGGGAAGGAAGGAAGGAAGTGGGGGAGGGAGGGAGAGGGAAAGGTGGGAGTGAGGGAAAGAGAGAGAGAGAAAGAAAGAGAGAAAGAAAAAGAAAGTACAAGAGAAAGGGAAAGGAAGAGAGAGAAAAAGAAGGAAGGAAGAAAAGAAGGAAAGAGACAAAGAGAAAGAAAGAGAATGAGAGAGAGAGAAAGAAAAGGAAGGAAGGAAAGAGAGAGAAAGAAGGAAGGAAAGAGACAGAGAAAGAAAGAAAGAAAGAAAAAATTAAAAAGACAAGTCAGTCAGCATTCTGTCCCCCTGTGCTACCATCCATCTGTGAAGATGTGCCCAGCCTGTTGGCAGGGAGTTAGCAGGGTTTAGCTGCAAGGCTTCTTGACACTCCATAACTCAAGCCTAGGCTTACCTGAGTAGCTATTGCCAACGTTGTGAAATGACAGGTCTGATGGTACTGAATCAGCAAGGGGTCAGGCGACCCCACTTATCCATTCATTCATTCATTCATCCAAAAAATGTTTATTGAGCACCTACTACGTGCTATTGACTATGTTCTTGGGATACTCTGTGAATAAGTAGCACATGTGTTTCAGTTCTTCTTTTGAGATAAGAGCTTGGTGCAACTTGGAACCCAGAGCCACAACTTGGGCACTTGAACCCTAGCCAATTAATCCACCAGCAAATCACTATGGAGCACCTGCCATGTGCCTGGTGCTGAGTGACAAGAGATGAAAGTCCATGTCCCCATGGAGCTGATCTTCTGGTGGCAGAGACAGGCCACACATGACCAAGTTACATATGCAGTACTTCATGTGAAGGTGCGTGCCATGCAAAAAACACGAGGCAGGGAAGGGGCCAGGCATCCTGAGGTGAGGCACCTTCTTCAAGGCTCAAAGCAAGTCTGATAAAGAGGGGAATCTGACTTCAAACCAAGACCTGAAGGTCAGGTGGTGAGCCATGCAAACATCTGGGGCAAGAAAGAACAGGGGCAAAGGCCCTGGGTGGAAGCACACCCAGTGTCAGGAAGCGGGGGGGAGGCCGGTGGGGCAGCAGGGGCCTGACGGGGGGGAAGAGTAACAGCAGGCAAGGTAAGAGAAGTGGCAGCGGGTGGAGGTGGCAGGAAGTGGGTGGGGTCAGGCAGGAGTCTCAGAGCTCACTGGAAGAACTGTGGCTTCTCCTCTGAGTCAGGTAGGAGCTAGGGTAGCATTTGAGCAGAGGAGGCTCAGGACAGGAGCTGACTTCATCTTTAAAGTTCTTTCTCTGGCCGGGCGCGGTGGCTCAAGCCTGTAATCCCAGCACTTTGGGAGGCTGAGGCAGGTAGATCACGAGGTCAAGAGATCGAGACCAACCTGGTCAACATGGTGAAACCCCGTCTCTACTAAAAATACAAAAAATTAGCTGGGCATGGTGGCACGTGCCTGTAATCCCAGCTACTCAGGAGGCTGAGGCAGGAGAACTGCCTGAACCCAGAAGGCGGAGGTTGTGGTGAGCCGAGATCGCACCATTGCACTCCAGCCTGGGTAACAAGAGCGAAACTCCGTCTCAAAAAAAAAAAAAAAAAAAAAAAATTATTTCTCTGGTCAAGGATGGTGGTTCACGCCTATAATCTCAGCTACTCAGGAGGCTGAGGCAGGAGGATTGCTTGAGCCCAGGAGACTGAAACCAGCCTGAGCCATGCAGCTAGATTCCATCTCTAAAAGATTTTTTTAAAAATTAGCTGGGTATAGTGGCGCATGCTTGTAGTCCCAACTACTCCAGAGGTTGAGGTGGGAGGATCAGCTGAGGCCAGGAGTTGGAGGCTGCAGTGAGGTATAATCATGCCACATAACCATGTCACCGCTTGGGCAACAGAGAAAGACCTTGTCTCTTAAAGCAAATACACAAAAATGATAAAGTTATTCCTCTGTTTGATGGACCAGACTCCCCAGCAGCCTTTGACAGTGCTTTGGAGATAAGAAAATTAGAATGAATGAAACGTTCCTGCAGCTGGAACCACCACCAAGAGTAAAATAACCCACCCCTGGGAGTTGGGTGTGTGGCTGGTGACCAAATACATAGGCCTTGGGTTCAAATCCTAGCTCCGTCACTGACTATGTGACTTTAGGCCAGTGGCTCCCAGTGAGGGCCAATTCTGTACCCAAGGGATGTTGGGCAGTGTCTGGGGGCATTTTTGGTTATCACAGCTTGGGTGGAAGGGCAAAGTACTACTGGCATCTATCAGTTAGAGGCCAGAAATGCTGCTAAAGGTCCTGCAGTACGTAGGCCAGCCCACCCCAGCAAAGACTCATCCCACCCAAATGCCACTGATAATGAAGTTGAGAAACCCTGGTTAGGCTCTATCTCTTAATCTCCCTCTACCCAGTTCTTTAATTCATAAAATGGGGGTCACAGTTCTAGGATCATCAAGAGGATTAAAGAGTTAACCTACTGCCGGGTGCGGTGGCTCACGCCTGTGATCCCAGCACCGTGGGAGGCCGAGGCGGGCAGATCACCTGAGGTTGGGAGTTTGAGACCAGCCTGACCAACATGGAGAAACCCCGTCTCTACTAAAAATACAAAACTAACTGAGCCTGGTGGTGCATGCCTCTAATCCCAGCTATGCAGGAGGCTGAAGTAGGAGAATCATCTGAACCCAGGAGGCAGAGGTTGCAGTGACCTGGGATGGCGCCTTTGCACTCTAGCCTGGAGGACAAGAGCGAAACTCTGTCTCAAAAAAAAAAAAAAAAAAAAGTTAACCTACTAAAACTAGGGATGAGCAAACTTCTGTAAAAAGCCAGACAATGAACATTTTAGGTTTTGGGGGCCATCAGGTCTCCGCCGTAACAATACATCTCTGCCATGGGAGCAGCAAATCAGCCACAGACAACACATCAGTGCTTGGGTGTGGCCCAACTTTTATTTGGGGGACATAAAAAATTTTTTTGAGACAGGGTCTCGCTCTGTTGCCCAGGCTGGAGTGCAGTGGCACGATCACGGCTCACAACAGCCTCGACATCCCGGACTCAGGTGATCCTCCCACCTCAGTCTCCCAAGTAGCAGGGACCACAGGTATGTGCCACCATGCCCGGCTAATTGTTGTATTTTTCTGTACAAAAAAAGTCTATGTTTCCGAGGCTGGTCTCTAACTCTGGGGCTCAAGTGATCCTCTCATCTTAGCCTCTCAAAGTGCTGGGATTATAGACATGAGCTACCACCCCGGCCTGAAATTTGAATTTCATATAATTTTTCACATGTCACAAAATGTTTTTCTTCTTATGATTTATTTCAACCATTTAAAAATATGAAACCTATTCTTAGCCCCCAGGCTGCATAAAAAGTAAGCAGTAGGCTGGATGTGGAGGGTCATGGTTTGTTAATCTTGAGATAAAGAATTTAACAGGTCTAGGTAGTCCCAGCTACTCGAGAGGCTGAGGTGGGAGGACTCGTTGAGCTAGGGAGGCTGAGGCTGCAGTGAGTGGTGATCAGGCCACTGCACGTTACCCTAGGTGACAGAGCAAGACCCTGTCTCAAAAAAAAAAAAAAAAAAAAGAAAGGAAGAGAGAGAGAAAGAAAAAAAAAAAGAGGGAGAGAGGGAGGGAAAGGAAGGAAAAAGGAAAGAAAGAAGGAAGGGAGGGAAGAGAGGAAGAGAGGGAAGGAAGGATTAATTTAACAGGAGGCTGAGTGCTAGCAAAAGTTCAGTAAATGTGGGTTACCCTTGAGAAAGAAGAAAACAGAGCCCCTGGCACTGGGAATGAGTGACTCTCAGAGCCAGGTCACTTTGTTCTCCTGTTGGACTTCCACGATCTAACAGCACACTGACCTCAGACAAAGTCATAAGCAAGGTCGTAGCACCGCCCTCAAAACCCCGAGCACCCCCGTCTCTTGCTAAATGAGTGACTGCTCCTTCCTTACCCAGCTCAGAATTGCCTCTGGTCTCCTGTCCCCAACCTCCAACCCAGATCCTGTCTTGAGTTCCTTTTAACACCCCCGTCCTGAGACACTCAGGGTGGCTCATAGCATGTGCACCCCGCCTCCCTGCTGTCATAAATGATAACAGCTTGTTTCATGACTAGTGTGTTTCTCGGGTCTTTGGTGAAGGCCACTGATGCTCTTCAAGGAACTTATGTAGGACACAAAACAAGTTTGATTTTTTTTTTCTTTTCTACATGGGATTTTCCTTCACATGGATGTCAGGCCACACACTCAGCCACGTGGACATTCCTTGTCTCACCCAGCAGCTCGGGGAAGTCCCTTCCACACCCTGGGCTGCTCTCGTGGTACCCCATCGGTACCAGATTCCATGGTGGCTGGCCGTGTCATTTTTCCTGTGACCATGGCTGGCCTTGTTGGTCACCTGCAGGGGTCTGAAGGTAAAAGTTGAGTCAGCTGCTCTGGGCCACACGGACGAGGGCCCCTGGGCATGAGTGCTGGGAACAGGTCCACACGCCACGCACGAGGCCAGGGTCCAGGGCACTGAAGTAGGAAGCGAGGGGCTATTAATAGCACACTAAGGTGGAGGGCAAAGTTGCTCCCCGGGGGATGGCCAGACAGGAAAAACTCTGACTTGGTGACCCCCAGCCCCCACCATCTCTAGCTCACTCTACCATCTTCCCACCCGGGCACTGTGCAGATGATTCTTTATGCAGCCAGGGTGAACAGCAACTTGTCTGAGGTTACAGATAGGGAAACTGAGCTCAGCAGCTGGCCACAGCCCCAACCTGGCCCCGTTTGCTCTGCGTCTGAGTTGGAAGAGCCCTGATAAGAGATTGTATGTGGTATAAATAAGGTAGTGGAGGGTATTCATACATGCAGAACTCTAAATGGTAATTAGCTTTATCATATAAGATCAGGAAGGAAGGAGTTTTGCTTTTTCCTTACAGAGATTGGTAATGTGAAAAAAGTTAATAACAGGTATTATTTTCTGATGATGATGAAGTCATGAAGATGGAATTGGAAAGCCTGATGCTGAGCTAAGCTCTCAGGCATTTACCCAGGATCTACCCCTGTGCTTCCTGTGATCTCAGTAGCCCAAGAGACCACGTGGAAACAGGCCAATAAGGCTAAGTCCCCAGAGAGACTTCTCTGGGTCCAGAAATCGCCAGTTGGTTAGAACCTTGATTCTTCTGTAAAGTCTTATTCAAATCATATCAATCCATGAGTCTGTGTCAGGCCACGGGACTGAGAACTTTCACATTTATAATCTTATGGCTGTCTCCAAGCAGCCTTAGAGAGCTACGCCAAGTTTATTACCTTCCTCTTTACAAGAGGGGAAACTGAGGCCCAGAGAGGTGGGCTAAAGTTGGGATCAAGAGGACCCAATGAGTCAGTGGCAGAGTCAGGCTTATATCTAGAACTTAGGATCCCCTACCCCTGAAACTCAGTCCATCTCCAAGGCACCCACTTGGCACTCAGCAGGTCTGATGTGAAACTGATAACTCTGATCTGGCCTCCCTGGTATGACCGAGATGTTCTTAAAGTCTGACATAACGAAGGCCCTCAGGAAAGAGTTCGTGTGTCAGTAAGGTAAAAATCACCCCAGGGAAGGTCACAAGCCCCAAGTTAAGCAGGTTTATGTCCATTCATCCATTTAGCACCTATGCCAGCCTAGGTAGTGAGGATTATTATCCCCGTTTTAGGTTTGAGGAAACTGAGGCAAAGAACAGTTAGTTAAATGGCCTATTTGCATATTCATCAATTCCACACATTTATATATATAACATCTACTATGTACCAACAGTGTCTTAGGTGAACAAGACTGCACCAGTGAAGATTCAAAACAATGAGAAAGATTGATACACCCCTCATGGAGCTTGGAGTCCATGGAGGAAACAGATTGTAAACCAGGAAGCGAATAAATCCCGCTCAAGTAGGAGTGGCAATGTCGATGTGCATCAAGGTAGAAGGTCTTATTACCTGTGCCTCCGATTCCTGGACATCTCAGAAGTCGTTTTTAATACAACTGCCACATATTAACCACTTCCTGTGTACCTGGCTCTCGTTTCTCACGTAAGAGTCAGTGTTCTTGTTTTATAGATGAGGAAAGTCGCAGGAGGTGGGTTAGCATTACGGATGAAAACTGAAAGAGGACAACACTTCACCCAACGTAAAACACCCTTGTGTTGTGAAGGGTGGCATCCTGGACCTTTCTATAAAGGAAAGACACAGACGGCAAGCTAGCTTTCTATGGACAGAGAAAGGAGGTGAAAGCGTTGAGATTCAAAAGCCAGGTGGAGGGCCAGATATGGTGGATCACGCCTGTAACCCCAGTGCTTTGGGAGGCTGTGGCTAGAGGATCACTTGAACCAGGGGTTCGAGGCTGCAGTGAGCTAATGACACCGCTGCACTCCAGCCTGGGAGACAGAACAAGACCCTGTTCTAAAACACACAAACAAAATCCAGGTGGGCCTTTTACTGGCCAAGGGACACGGGGCCAGTCATGCCTTTGAGCTTCAGTTTCTTCCTCTGTAAAATGGACATGCTAATAGTGCCTTCCCACGGGGTGGTGGAGGATCGAAGGAGAGCATCCATGTGGGGGACATTGGCGAAGCCATCGCTCACATGGCACCTGGGTGCCCTAGGCAGTGCAGGGCACAGAACTGGGTAAAGGAACCAGAGAAAGGCAGCAGCGCTGCCCTCCAAGGCTGAGGACCTCTGGAGTCTTATCTAGATAGTCCCACCCTGCCCTAGGTTCTGCCTTCTCTGTACCAGGCCCCATGGCAAGGTGCTTAGAAGCATAGATTCAGGATTCAGACAGAACTCAGCAAATCACCACATTACTTTGGGCAAATCATTTTGCCTCTCTGAGCCTCAGTCTCTTTATCTATATAATGAGCACCATTACCTCCTAGTACAATTATAAAGATTAGATGAGCTAATGAGTATAAAAAAAATGAGCACGGGCCAGGCACGGTGGCTCACACCTGTAATCCCAGCACTTTAGTGGGCAGAGGTGGGGGGAATCACAAGATTAGGAGATCAAGACCATCTTGGCTAACACAGTGAAATCCTGTCTCTACTAAGACTGCAAAAAATCAGCTGGGCATGGTGGCATGCACGTGTAATCCCAGCTACTCAAGAGGCTGAGGCAGGAAAATCGCTTGAACCCAGGAGACAGAGGTTGCAGTGAGCCGAGATCGTGCCACTGCACTCCAGCCTGGGGGACAGAGTAAGACTCCGTCACGCACACACCAAAATTAGCACAGTCTCTGGCATGTGGTGGTTGCTCAGAAAATGAGAGCCTTGCTCACATTATAATTATGGTTGCTGCTGCTGCTGCAGATGTCCTCATAAACCCAAAGCCCCTAGGAATTTCCTGGTCCCTCTCCTAGTCCATTGGCAGAATCTCTACTCCCTCCACCCCTATCCTCACCTCCTGCCACCTGGTCAAAGCTCAGAACTGGTGAAAGTGAATGGCTCTCTTTGCATTGGAATTAGCCTTGTTTTAGGTCTTAGGGGTTGATCATTAACCAATTCCTGCTCCCTGATCCCACGGCCTGTAAAGGTAGGTATCTACCCCAGCCGCCAGGGTGCCCTCCCTCCTGACCTCCTGCGGCACGTGGGGAAAGACTCTGGACTTCACTGCACAGCCACCGCTGTGTGTGGCCTTGGACAAGTCCCTTCCCCTTCCTGAGTCTCAGATTTTTCATCTTCATAATGAGGGACTTGGCTTTCAGTACTTTGCTTGGCTACTTTCAAAGTCTCATGTGGGAGGCAGAATAATGGAGCTGAGAGTGCAGGCTCTGAAGTCAGCCAGCCTGGATTCAAAATACCAGAGCCACTGTTTGGCAACTGGGTAACCGGGGGTGGTGGTGGTGGGGTACTCTTTTTAATTCCTTCCTCAATTCCATTTCTCTAAAAGAGGTCGATGCTTGCTCCATCTCATTCAGATACAAGGCCCACCTAAGAGTCTGTGCATAAACTGAGTGCACAGTAAACCCCGGTTATTATTGCTTGGAAGTCCAGTGTACAAAATGGATAAAGTGAGTCTAACGAGGGTTGAAATGGGGGAAAGGGCAGAGGCCCAGGTGCTGGCTGCCACCTCAGGGTGACCGTCAGGCCGTTCTCAACAGTTTGAAAATCAAGAAAGCCAATATTGTAGAGCAGGGGTCAGCGACCTACAATATGCACCCCGAATCCAGCCCACCACCCGTTCTTGTGTGACCTACCAACTAGGAATGGCTTTTACATTTTGAAATGGTTGGAAAAAAATCTATAGAAGAACATTTCCTGATGTGAAAATTATATAAAATTTTCATTTCAGCACCCATAAAGAAAATCGTGTCGGCACATCGCCACGCCTGCTCATTTGTCTTGTCTGTGGCTGCTTTCTCTCTGCAAGGGCAGAGTTGAGTGGTTGCAACAGAGCGGCTCGCAAGGCCTGCAGTATTTGCTATTTGGTCATTTATAGAGAAAGTTTGTTAATCCATGTGATAAAGCTTCTCCTCCCTTCCTCGTGGCAGACTCTGCCCTTGCGTAGAGCTGGCTCTGCTACTGGATCAATGCTATGATTCTGAACACAGCATCTCACCTCTCCAAACTTCATCTGCAAAGTACATATAATCCATTCCAGTGTTCAGGACTGTCGTGAAAATAAAATAAGCAGGACCCCTTAGTATACGACAGGGAAATACTCATGGGACTGTCAGTGAGATGAACTTTGATGGTTCATGGATCAACACTTAAATTTTAACAGATAGGTATTTAATTTAATTCCTATTTGAAAAAATGGAACTAGCACCCAAACCTATGGTTTCAAGGATAATGCTTGTTGTGTTCCTTGGGGTAAATGACACAAGGCCACAGGGCAGATCTGCCATCTATCTCTCAAGATGTGGCTTCTGTCTTTGGGTCCCAGGCGCCATCATATTCATATTCCATCCAGCAGGAAGGGCGGAACCAGAAACTGCACACATCATTTCCACTCACATGTCATTAACCAGACTTAGTCACCTGACCACATCGAATCACAAGGGGAGCTGGGAGATTCAGCCTTCCCTAACAGACCAAAGGAAGAATCGATGCTGCGGTTAAACCAGCCATTTCTGCCCACATATGTACCAATTCAAAGCTTCCTTTTAGAAGACAGTTATAGAAATTAAAGGTAAGATATTTTAAAGTGACATGATGTGGCAGCTACTTTGCAACCGTAAGACCGAGGGAACCCCAGAGTCGCCAATGAAAAGTCATGACATGCTTGTGCCTCTGACTTGATCCTGAGCTTCTTTAACTTCACTGTGTGATTTGGGAAAATCATCTCCCTCTCAGAGCCTGTACGTAGTCATCTAAAAATACAATGGCTGTATATGTTTTATTTTGTTAAGAACACAATTTCGGAGGATTGAGGGAACCCAATCCCTCTGTTGATAATACGTTATCACTATTTACTGCACAAACCTTCTCTTTTCTGTAATTGATTGGGGTTTTTCAGTCCTTTCTCTCCCCATACCCCACTCTCACCCTTTCTCTAGCACCGGTCCCAATATGTTTCATGTGTAGCTTTTCATTACATATTTCTTATAAAATGTTTTGCTATTCCTGTGTATTTGCAGCTTACATACTGAAGTTGCGTTCTAGATCTCATTCTGGTTTTTATCCCCAATCATAACTGCTTTATGAGATCTATTTATAGAACTATATAGTTCGCTAATTATTTTTCTTTTCTTTTTATTTTATTTATCTATTTATTTATTTTTGAGATGGAGTCTAGCTCTGTAGCCCAGGCTGCATGATCTTGGCTCACTGCAAACTCCACCTGTCAGGTCCCGGTTCAAGCAATTCTCCTGCCTCAGCCTCCCGAGTAGCTGGGATTGCAGGCATGTGCCAAGTCCATATAATTTTTGTTATTTTAGTAGAAACAGGGTTTTGACCATGCCGGCTAGGCTGGTCTTGAACTCCTGACCTCATGATCCACCTGCCTTGGCCTCCCAGAGTGCTAGGATTACAGCTTGAATTCCTGACCTCATGATCCACCATACCTGGCCCTCTCTTTTAAAAGCAGCGTAATGCTCAGTGGCGTGTACCCACCACATTTGCCTTTGCTTGTACTAGCGATAAAGCCCATGTAGCCACCAACTCCCCATACCACAGAGAACGCTACAGTGAATATCACCGTGTGTGTTCCCCCCTGGACCTATGGGAGATTCCTCTGGTGTCTGAGAGCAAAACTGTGGGTTACAGAGTATAAACACATTTAATGTGATTGAATCCTTACAGAAGATCCTTAAGAAACGCTAACCCAGTCTACACTCTTTCTATCCATGCACAAGAGTTCCTGTGGTTCCCATTTCCGCCAACATGGGGATTCACCAGCTTTCTTATTTCTGCCTGTCTCATTGATTAAAATGTCCTTGTTTCAATTTGCATTTCTCTGAGTGCTGGTGATGCTGAGCATTTCTTTGAATGCTGTAAAACACAGTTTAATTACAGTGCCTACTTTATAGAGCTGTTTTGAGAATTAAGGGAGATAATGTATGTAAAGAGTTTAACCCAGTGCTCAGTATATGGTATGTGCTTAATAAGTACAAATTTTTTTACAAAACAAGGTACATGATTTTTTATCTAATTGCCAGTCATCATCATAATTAAAACGCCTGACACACAGTAGGTACTCAGTAAGTGTGCACGCTTTTGGCCTTACCTTTGAACATTCCACTCCCACTTCCAAACCCTGGTGGAGTTGGCCCCAATCCCTTTGCACAGCCTCACCTGTGTTCTCTTCACTCTCCTGGCTGGGGTCCTTTTGAACCTCCTTCTGGCCAAAGAGGCTTTTCAGGATGGCATTGGCAATGGGAAGCATCATGGCAGTGGAGGCGGTGTTGCTCAGCCACATGGACAGGAATGAGGTGGTCACCATCATCCCCAGGATGAGCCTGCAGAACAGATGGCATTACAGGCAAATCCAGAGGCTGGAGCCCAGGAGATCCTCTGGTCCCAGTTTGCCATCCCTGAGGAATCCAATCATCCATTTTACAGATGGAAGCTTGAGACTCCAAGCAGAAACCAAATCCACTCACCAGGTTTACTTCAGATCTAAGAAAACTGGGTTTCAATGTGTTTAAGTGAACTGTCCACAGGCGCCCAGGTTTGAAAGACATCCCTAGCCTGACATTTTCTCTTTCTTGCTCCCAAATCCTCAATGACACCCATTTCAGAATAAAGTTGCCTGGGAACCAAGACATTCCACTATGTTTCTCTCATGGCCTTCCTAGCTTCCTCTCTTTCTTCCCCTCCCACTCTTACCAGCCACCCCGCTGCTGAGATTCTGCTGAACTTCTCAGTAGCATCCAACACACTTTAACTCTCCTGCCTCCCTGCTTCTGGTTGGTCCATTCCCACCAACAGAATCGAAGCCTCAGGATTTTTTTTTCTTTATATTGAACTCTGAATCCACCTGAAATTTACTTAGATGCATAGTACAAAGTAAGATGTAAAGAGATTTTTTTTTTCATGAAATAAACCAATTATCCCAACTCCCACCATTTATTGGAGAATCCTTCCCTACTGATTTGGATTTCCTTTAGATTTATTCTGTGTTTCAAAAATCTTTTTCCAGACTTGTCTTACTGTTTTCATTACTGTAACTTTAGAATATGTTTAAGAGCAGCCCTACTCATTCTTCAAAGTCAAGCTCAAATGTCATGACCTCCTCCAGGAAGTCTCCCCCTATTCCCCCTACCTCTCATGTGGGCTCTCACACCATGGTGTGCCCTTGAAGATCAAATTCCACTTGGCATTGGAATCAGTTCCATAGAGTCGGTCCTACAGGACTGGCAGCTCCTCCAGGAGGAGGCACAGCTACAGAGCCTAGCAGAGTGGTTGGCACAAAGATGCTAGAAACTTAGGAGTCATCCAGAGCCTTCTTACCCTATGCCCTCCCTGTGTTGATTTTATCACCCAAAGGGCTCTCAAATATATCCAGTTTGTCCGTCTCCACTGCCACCTCCTAGTCCAAGCTGCTACTGTCTCTTGTCAGAACACCCTAAGTGGTCTTCTAACTGGGATGTATCAGCTTCTCACACCTGTCCCCTCCCATCTCATTTCTGCGAGGCAGCTGAGAGGAATCGTTAAAAAAGCAGATCTGGCCATATCCCTCTCTGGCTTAGAACCCTTTAAAGCCCAGGTTTATAACAATAAGTCTATGGATATAATTCAGAACTAGACTGGGGGTAAATGTATATCTTCATTTTGCTAACATCTAATCAAATTAAGCATTTCCTTCAGTGATAAACAGGCAACGAAGTTCAGGTGTATGAGCAGTGCCTGAGGCTCTGTCACACCCCAAAAAATCTCTGACATTTTCTTTTTTTTTTTTTTCTTTCCTTTTCTCTTTTTTTTTTTTTTTTTTTTTTTTGAGACAAGGTCTCACTGTCACCGAGGTTGGAGTGCAGTGGCGTGATCTTGGCTCACTGCAGCCTCCGCCTCCTGGGGTCAAGCGATCCGCCCACCTCAGCCTTTTCAGTAGCTGGGATTGCAAGCAGCACCACAACACCCAGCTAATTTTTTTGTATCTTTCGTAGAGACGAGTGTTTCGCCATGTTGGCCAGGCTGGTCTTGAACTCCTGACCTCAATGATCTGCCTGCCTTGGCCTCCCAAAGAGCTGGGATTACAGGGCATGAGCCACTGCACCTGGCAGGATCCCTGACATTTTCATGTCACATTATAATCATTGCAGACGTCCTGAAATATCGGCACTCAAAGCTGCTCAACATTATGGGTGGGATTAGGCCCATTGCCGGGTCTTGCCATTTGCTGTGTTAATTAAGCAGTTCCTATGGCACCAGGGCACTGGTGTCTGGGTTTAAAAAAAAAAAATTAGGTAATTGCATTTTGCTGTAGTTGTTGTTTCAAACTCTGATGTGCTTTACACATTTAAAAACGTTATTCTGGGAAGATCCTTGAGATTCACCAAATGCTAAAGGGGTTCATGGAACAAAAATTAAGATGTAAATAACACCCCTATTTTGAAGGCCACCCAATCCTCTAAGAATAAAAGCCCAAATCCTAGCCAGAGGGCCTGAGGCTCTCTAGGATTGGACCCTGCTTCCTTTTCCCTCCAAGGCCATCTTCCCTCTCCTTCACCTCCCCCACCTTCAACTCCCATCTGAACTTCATTACCTAAGCAGGTAAACAGCGAACAAGAATGCTAACAGCCAGCATCGCCTGCCCAAATCTAGGAGATTTCCCTGCATTCACTCACCTAATCCTCACTACACTCTATGAGGCGGGTGCCACTTCATCACAATTTATAGGCAGACAGACGTTCGGTCATTTTTCAGAGCAAGTCATCTGGGATTCAGCCCTGAGCAGTCCGGGTCATACTCTCAGTGTAGCCCTCTCCAAAACTAAAGCACTGGAATCCCGGGGGGCGGGGCCTCGGGGTCAGGATCTCAACCCTCTCCCCAGGTAATTCTTCTGCACCTCTGAGAAAAGCTCCCATGATGGGCCTAGCGCTGTGTCTAGCAGGCAGCAGGTGCTTGCTGAATGGCTGAGGAATAAATGGTAGGAACTGATGAGTTTCCTGGCCTGGAAGAGCAAACCAAGAAAAGCAGGTATAGGCTTCAGAGCGGCGGTCCCTCCGCCTCCCCGCTGCAGGCTGGACCTGTTACCGGTGCTTACCTGGCCGGCTGGACTCCCACGAGCATCAGGATCTTGAGGGCGATTCGCCGGTGCAGGTTCCACTCCTCAATGGCGCTAGCCATGATCAGGCCGCTGAGGAAGAGGAAGTTGGTGTCGAGGAAGTACTGGGGGCAGACCTTGTTGGAAGGCAAGATGCCCATGAAGGGGAAGAGGACGATGGGCAGCAGCGCTGTCACCGAGAGCGGCAGGGCCTCCGTGCACCAGTACACCGCCATGAGCAGGATGATAAACAGGCAGCGGCCTTCCTGTAGGAGGAGACGCAGGTTCAGAGGGGCTGCGAGGCTCGGGGAAGACCCGAAGGAGGCCCCGGGGCGGGGCGTGCCGCGGCTCATTCTCAGGGCAGCAGTGGAGCAGGTGAGTGTCTAAGGCATTGACCTTACGCAGGTGGCATCCTCTTTCTAATTCTCGTTTTGCTCAGCTATATAATGAGGAAGCTATTTTGGTCCACCACATAGGACTGTTTGAGAATTAAATGAAATACGCTATTGTCTTAGAGATAAAGATGAGAATGAAAATAGTTTACTTGAGAGGGGATCCCAGGAGGTTCTGGAAGGACAGTGGGGAAGTGAAACAGCAGGAACCCTATACAAATTGTGTCCCATGAGAAGGTCACCACTGTGGACACCTGGAGCTCAATTCTGATGGGGAACCCTGGGGGACAGGGCAGACCATGCCTTAGAGCTGTCTCAACTGGAGGCAAGGAAGTTGGAGCATTTATCTGCCAACTCCTGGCCATCATTGGTTGAGGTAGGTAGCAAGTTATGCGGGACACGTGTGATTAACTTTTAGCACTTCTGGCCTCCTTATGTGCAACCTGAGCACGCTCCTGCAGCCGGAGGAAATGCTCCCTCAGAGCATCTCAGATGCAGTAAGAAGCTGCTGGTGCGTGCGGGAATGGTGAGCACCAGCAGGGTCGCGGAGAGGGCAAGGAAGCAACTGCCACATCCTTCCGCAGTACTTAGCGCAATGCCCAACACAAAATGCATACTCCACAAACAGTAACAGTAGCTGATATCTGTTGGGCTCTTAAGTGCCAGATGCTATTTATTCCTAACAAAATCCTAGGGAAGTAGGTATGATTATTATCCCCATTGGATGAATTAGGAAACTGAGATGCAAGGTCATTAGCAAGGCTGCACAGACCAGGGAAGACCAAGGCAATCTACCTCCACAGCCAGACCTTCATGCAAGTGCCCTGCTGCTGTTCCCAGCTGAATATCAGAATCAATAAAAAGCAGACAAAATTAAGTCTCATCAGTGGTTGCCAGGGCTAGGGTGGAAGGTCTGTGTTGCGGGGGTGTAGGTAGGGGCTGCAGAGGAGCCCAGAGGAAACTTTTGGGCTGAAGGGAATGTTCTAGACCTACATTGGAGAGGTAGCTACGTTGGTGTGCACATTTATCAAAACCTGTCAAACTACACACCTGTTCTCATGATAAAGTGATAATGACAATGACTTCACAGCTGATGCATCGGTGCCCCACAGGATTCATACCTAATGTCCTATTATTTGCATGGTCCCTGGTGGAATGAAACTAGTCCTGCCCTGCCCTTGCTCTCTTATGTCCTCTCAAGGCAACGATCTTGCATGTTCTAGGAAACATGAACTTTTTCCTGGATTTGGTCCCGTCTGGAGCCATCTTATGGCTCTTACTTCCTACTCATAATAAGTTTTGTTGACTTTGTTCTATGTTCACAGGACATCGAACAAAGCACCATCCTAAGAGCGACCCTCATAGAACATACACTCAGCGAAACAGGGCAGGTATCGAGTTATGTGGGAGACGTATGATTAGTTAATCCATCTTACAGGGAGGCCAGGGAGGGACCACGGAGACTCATCAGACAGCTGTGGCAGCAATGCAAGTGAAAGACACTGGCCACTAGCGTACATTGTGGGGTAGGTAATGAGAAGTAGTTGAATTCTCAATCTGTTTCCAAGGTCACATCTGACAGCCTGGCTGATAGATCTGTTGTGATATGTGAGGGAAAGAGAGAAGCCAAGGGCAATTCCAAAGTTGTTGGTCTCAGCATTGGGAAGGTAGAGTTGTCATTTACTGAGATGGGGGAGACACACTGGCACCAGTTTCCATACCTTCAAAAAACATATCCCAAGACTCTGCTCAACACACCCTACACTGGAAAATGTCCAGATTCCCAAGTCTCTCAGGTTTTCTATCAGTGCTCACAGTCACTCATGAAATTTACAGATGTGCACAAGTCTCCTGCAGACGGAATTTCTGTACAGCCCCTCCTATTTTCCTATTGACCTAAGATATATTGTTTTAGAGACAAAATTAAATAAGCTGTCAGCGTTAATACAAAGTTATCCTTCAGAATACCTAAAGTGTACTTGTTGGGGTCCAGAGAAGAACACCTGTAAAACAAATTAACTCAACTTGAAATGAATATCCCAAGAACCCAGGTTATTGGACACACACGTTAAAGGTTGAAAGCAAAAGCAGTAATACAGAATCGAATGCCACAACTGAAAAATCCCTAAGTTTCCATCTGTCACCATTCTTTCAGTTTCCCAAGTCAGGCAGATCCCTGCATCTCAGAGGTAAGATGTCTTTGAGAATCATAAGACCAGAGTCTGTAAATACTTATAACCTCTGGCCCTTTGTTCAAACAGAATCCTATGTTGGATCACAATATATAAAACAGACAAACCTTGAATGTAAAAATCAGAAAAAAAGGCACTTTTCTGGAGAGGTGGGATGAGGAGCTGTCCAGGAGCCTCTCTCTTCTCTCCCTCTCTTCCACCACCTGGCAGCCCCTAAGCCTCTGCGATTTGGGAATTCAATGGCAAATCATGGGATCATCACCAAGCCCCTATCATTTCCCTGGCTTTACAGATATGGAGACTGGGACCAGAGAGGGGAAGAGAGAGTCGGCAGGTGAATGTCAGAGTTGTTTCCAGAACCCCAAAACTCTCCCCACAAGAAACTGAGGCCTTTTTGTGGGAAAAAAGCCCTCTTTTGTGGAAAATCTTCAATGTGTGCTCAGAGCCAACAGCCATCATCCCAGAATTCCACAGAGACAAACAGAGGGCAGGCTCGTCCCGGGTATTCCCAGCGCAGCAAATAAGGGTGTGGGGAAGCAGTGGCACAATAAACAGCACCCAGTTTAGAGAAGCTTCTGGAATCCCAGCATTCTGCCTACAGAGCTTTAGTCGCTGCCTGGGGAGCCAGTGGACCCAAGGCTTCAGACCTGGCCAAGGCCACCTTGGCCCTCTTAGGCTGGGAACCTGAGTATCAGCTGGGGACAATTGGTTTCCACAGCTCAAAGAGGCAAAAGGGCCTTCCTGAAAACACACAGCTTTGGAGAGATGGAGCCACTGCTCCTCTTGAATCTTGGCTCCTGGTACAGAAGCAGCTTGACGCCCTGTCTCCAGTCCCTTATCCTGCTTCATGTTCTTTTGTGTAACCAGTTAAGCTCTATATGTTTTCTCCTCTATTAGAATGCAGGCTCTAGGAGGGCAGGGATCCTGTTTTCAGGGCCAAGAACAGTGCCTGGCACATAGTAGGCACTCAAATCAGTTGCAGACAAGAGCAGAACTTACAATGGAAATTTTAAACAAATGGGATCAAGATCCTGAAGCATTTCTTCTAAGAATTGTAACAGGAGATGAAGCATGGCTTTGCCAGTACGATGCTGAAGACAAAGCACAATCAAAGCAATGGCCATCAGGAGTTGGAAGTGGTCTAGTCACGGCAAAAGTGAACTAGTAAAGAGCAAATTCATGGCAACATTTTTGGGAGGATACTTAAGACATTTTGCTTGTTGATTTTCTGGAGGGCCAAAGAACAATAGCATCTGCTCATTCTGAGAGTTTCATGAGGGTTAGCCAAAGCTTTAGCAGAAAAATGCCAGGGAAAGCTTCCCAGTCCTTCACCACAGCAATGTGCCTGCTCCTTCCTCTCATCAAACAAGGGCAATTTTGTGAGAGTTTTAATGGGAAATCATTAAGCATCTGTCTTACGGTCCTGATTTGGCTTCTTCTGACTTCTTTTTCTTTTCTAATCTTTAAACATCTTTAAAGAGGACCCATTTTCTTAATAATGCAAAAACAGATGGCGTTGAGATGGTTAAATTCCCCAAACTCTTAGTTCTTTAAGGATGGACTAGCTGGGCGCGGTGGCTCACGCCTGTAATCCCAGCACTTTGGGAGGCCGAGGTGGGCAGATCAGGAGGTCAAGAGATCGAGACCATCCTGGCCAACATGGTGAAACCCCGTCTCTACTAAAAATACAAAAATAAAAAATAAAAAAAAAATAGCTGGGTGTAGTGGCATGCACCTGTAGTCCCAGCTACTTAGGAGGCTGAGGCAGGAGAATTGCTTGAACCCTGGAGGCGGAGGTTGCAGTGAGCCAAGGTCGTGCCGCTGCACTCCAACCCGGCACCTGGTGATGGCGTGAGACTCTGTCTCAAAAAAATAAATAAAAGATGGACTGAATAGCTGGTATCATCATTACAAAAGTGTCTACAACTTGACAGAGCTTATGTTGAGAAACAAAGTTTATACTTTTATTTTTGTCTTTTAATTCCATTTTTTGGTAAACTTTTTGAACTTCTCTCATCTTATAGATGGTTCTGGAACAGAAGAAGCTGTGACTCCAAATCCAGAAAAATATATTGAGTACATTCTGCACTGATCGAATAACTGGCAGCTGAGTCAGCTGCTAGGGGCAACCCAGGAGATCTCAAGCAATGTCTTTGTGGAACTTCCCAGCACATCACATCCAAGGTCACATGGTATCTTTACAAGAAAGGGTTCTAAAACCAAATAAGTTTTTCAGGAACTGTTCTCCCTACCACTCCCCTAAAAGTCCATAAATAGTACACTGAAAAGGCTGACAAATCATGCAGTACACACATTTATTTGACTTTGTCTAACCCAAAGTTTCCAAAATACATTTGACCACAGATTGAAATATTTCTTAAAATCCTCCACAACTTATGCTCCCTGGAAAAGAGGGTGGAAATGCTGCCAAATTGTAACCTGCAAAGGTTCATCCATTCAAAATGATTTACTGACTCTCTGTCTTCTCGACTACAATGAAAGTTCCCTGAGAAGAGGGACCCCGTTGCTTTTGTCTTCTTCACGTCTGTGTCCCCAGCGCTTGGCACAGTGCCCAACACACTGAGGGGGTTGGTATCAGAGAGTGTGGAATGAGTGAATGAATAAATGTGTTGTGACCCTGACTCTTTGCTGGCCACCATGCTGTAAGTTCAGGAGGTAGAGATGAGTAAGTGAACATCTGCCCTCGAGGAGCTCGGAGTCTGGGATCAGGCAGGTGGATGCAGACATAAATAACTACAATGGGACCAACATGTCCCATTGTAGATGTGCTTATAGGTAAGCTAGGGACACCTAGGGGAACGTAATTAACTTAACTTAGAGGATAAAGGGAGATAGCAGGGAACACTTATCTTAGAAAGAGCTATTTAAACAAAATCTTAGAGGATAAAAGCGTTTGCAGATTCCTAAGGTCAGAGCCTCCAGCAGGCACTTGAGAATTTATTTGCCGATTGTACTTTAAAATACAAGAGTGGATTTCTGGAGCAGTAGGGGATCCTTGCAAATTTGCTCCTGTAACTCAACAGGCACTGGTGTGTGTTGTGCATGTGTGTGTGTGCGTGCGTGTGTGTGTGCATGCATGTGTGTCTGTGTGTGTGTGTGTGTGTGTTTCCTCCCAATCCCTCATTCACAGGAACCCCATCCTTCTAATGTGTTTGTGATCCTCATGAATAGCACCAAAGTTAGCCGGGTGCGGTGGCTCACGCCTGTAATCCCAGCACTTTGGGAGGCTGAGGCAGGCGGATCACCTGAGGTCAGGAGTTTGAGACCAGCCTGACCAATATGGTGAAACCCTGTCTTTAAAAAAAATAAATAAATAAAAATTTTTTTAAAAAGTTACAAATTTAAGAAGACAATATAGCTTCCTGTTAGGGACACTCTAAGGTCAGAACTTAATAGATGACAACAATTTAAAAAAGACGTGACTGAGATCTTACAACATCAAAGGGATACAAAAGGGATAGTTTGAACAACTTTTTACCAATAACTTTGATACTTTCAAGTAACCAGAGAAACTTCTTGATAAACACATACCTTTCTCAACTATCAGAAAAAGAAATTAAAAAGCTGAATATTTCAGTATCTACTGAAGAAACAGAATCAATCATTAAAAACCTTCCCACAAAAAAGTTCCAAGCCCTTCTGGCTTCAGTGGCAATTCTACCGAACACTGAAGGAATAAATAATACCATCTTGCACAAAATCTTTCAGAGAGCAGAGAAAAAGGGAACATTTCCCAATTCCTTTTATGAGGAAAGGATAACCCTGTTACCTGGGTGATCCTGATAGGGGCATTAAAAGAAAAGAAAATAGAACATAATGTTTGAGAACGGTGAGGCAGTCACCTGGAACCAGTTCTGACGAGCTCTGGTGAGTTTCCTTTTCTATCCAGCTTCCCATCTCTATGAAGGGGAATAACTACAGTATAATGACAATCACAATCACCAACATTTTTTGAGGATTCTTTAAGTTTCAGGTATCTTACATGTATTAACTCATTTAATGCCCCTAACAACCTTTTCAGAGAGGCATCTTTTTTTCTCTTTTTTTCTTTTTGAACCAAGGTCTCGCTGTGTTGCCCAGGCTGGTCTTGAATTCTTAGGCTCCACTGAACCTTCTGTCTCAGCCTCCCAAGTAGCTGGGATGACAGACATACACCAACACATCTGGCTTCAGGGAGGTACTATTACTTTCTCCGTCTTCTGGAGGGAGAAATTATAAAAAGACATCGATTTAGGTCATGCATATAACACTGTGTCCCAGGTAATTCAGTCCCAGGGTAGTGCTTCAGCTAACAAACTGCACAGTCTAAACAGGAATTCTGATTTGTAAACTCTTCTTTCTTAAACGTTTAAGGGACTCAAAGTATAATGATCGCTAGCAATTAATCAGCAAGTGATTTCCAAGTAATTGCATGTATGAACTCGTTTTATTCTCACAACAATCCTTTGAGGCAGATATCATTAGCTCTGTTTTACTAACGGGACAACTGAGGCAAACAAGAAAAGTCGGGTAACTTGCCCAGCAGCTGCTGAGGCGGTCAGGATTTGAACCCAGGTGGTGGTCTGGTCAGAGGTCCTTCTTTATCACTTTGCATTTCTGCGTAACTGGTGGGTGTTCTTGTCAAATGGCCACCTCCTCTCTATTCTCTAACATGCCTGAAAATCTGTCACATTTCTAGATGAAGTGTACCTCTCTGAAGCTCCCCGGCTTGTCCTTGCCATTCCTGCTTCTCCGTCACTCCCCATCTCTGCCTCACTGTCTCCCATAAGGCGTACTCGTAATAACCATCCCATTTCCTCCCAACCCCTCATTCACAGGAACCCGATCCTTCTAGTTCTGGCTGTGTTTTTCCAGAAAACAACCTATCTATGGGCTCTAGATCTTCCTCTCTTCATGTGATGGCAAAAACAATCACTATCATCATAATGCTAATAATAGTCAATACCTACTGAGAACTTGCTGTGGGGCAGACACTGCCAAACAATTGTTCCTGTGTATTATCTCAGTTTAATTATGATTGTCAGAGCAGCCCTATGAAGTAGGTTCCATGATTATCTCCATTTAACAGATAAGGCAACTGAAGCACAGAGGGAATAAGTAACCTGACCAGAGTCACAGAGATGAGAGTAGGGGACAGCCTGCCACTATCCCCTCCAAAATAGTGCCGTGATTTCTGTCACTAGGTAGACACCAGGCAAGCTGCTCGTAGTGTTATGCTACTACACAAGGGGGAGATGGGGACAGCTAAGGCAAGCTATTCCCAAATATCCAATCAGTATTAGGATGGAGAGCAGCAGATAATTGTTTAGCATAAGTATATCCCATTTGGGATATACTTATACTTTAAAACAACTCCCTGATCATTTGAAAGTGAACTTAGCATCCTGTGTGTTATCCCTCAATCCTAGCTGGGCCAACATTCCAAAGACATGAGGAGGGAAAGCCCAAGTATTTCTAAAGATCAGATGTGGTTATGAGGTGAGAGTTTCAGCCCAAGGCCTCTTTAAAACACTGCCTAAGAGGTCTGCTTCTAAGTGATATAGAACCCCTGAGGCAGTTCCCATGTATAGGAAACCTGGAACTAGACGAGGAGAAGCCAGGGAAAAAACCCAAGGAAAGGCCTGTGAAGTGTCCTGAGAAGGGGGGACCCTCCAGTCCTCCAATGCTGTAATGCTCACAAGAGAAGTGTCTGCTGTAAAGGGCAGCTGAGTGGCAGGAGTCGGGTACCTGCTGTGCCCCTGGACTATTCCTGCCCCCTGGCTTCTTTCACAAACCTTGCTTAAGAAAATAAGGAAGAAGAGGAGGTAAGATGGTAAGGGGGGAACTCAGGAGACAGTGATCTCTCTTTCCTGTTTCTTTCCCAGCTTCAAGCCTGTAGAGCCCCAGGAAGGGAAGCAGAAAGGGTTTCACTTCAAATTTGAGTTCCACGTGTTGATGATCACCTGGAACTGACCATTCTAGCTTCTGAATTAAGACCATTAAAGTAACTGGAGGATTTTAATTACATCTCAAGAGTGATAGGAAAAGGCATGTGGCTGCAGGGGGTTTTGTCCAAGTAACAGAAAAAGAACTTCCCCCATTCAAAATATTTTAGAGCAATAGTTGGAGAGAAAAATAAACATGACTTAAAAAATAAAGTCATAAGCTATAGTCATCGGGCTATAGTTTCCATTAAAGTTCTAACATATGTTGATATAACCACCATCCCAATCAAGATACAGGACACTTACATCTCTCCAGAAAGTTCCTGCATACCACTTACAGGTCATTTCCCACATCTCCTCCAAATTAGTGCTGTGATTTCTATCGCTATAGATTGGTTTTGCCTGTTCTGGGACATAATGGAATCTACAGGATGTACTTTTGTCTCTGGTTGTTTTTTTAATTTTAATTCGCGATTGAAGTGTGTCTGGCTGTTTTGCTCGGCCTAATGTCTGTGAGATTCCTCCAGGCAGTTGCGTGTATCAGCAGTTCATTTTTTACTGCCCAGTAATATTCCGTTCTGTGAATAGATGGCAATGTATTTGTACATTTTCCCGCTGGTGGACATTTGGATTATTTCCAGTTTGGGGTTACTATGGAAAAAGCTGTTGTAAACATTTGAATCCATCTGCTTTGGAGGTGACATGCCGTGAGTCCTTTTGTTCAATGGATTCATTCTGTACATGACATAAATGGGAGGAAAGGTGGTGGTTTAAATTCTGGCTGCAAGGGTTGCTTTTCAATATTCTCTCTCTCCCTCCCTCCCTCCCTCCCTCCTCTCTCTTCTTTCTCTCCTCTCCCTCCTTCATTCCTCCCACTCCCACTCCCTCTGTCTTTCCTCTCTGCCTCCCCTTCCCTTTTTCTTTTCTTCCTCTCTCTCTCCTCCCTTTCTCTCTCTCCCCCTCCTCCCCCTCCCTCTCTCTTTTTCCTCTCTCCCCTTTCATTTTCTCCCTCCCCCTCCCTTTCTCTGCCTCCCTCTCTCACCTCTCTCTCTCTGGATGCTCCTGTCAGGATGTTAACTCAGCCCCGTGTGAAGAAATGACTCCAGATACAGGTGACCCAAGAGAAATGGCAGGAGTTGGGAAGTCAATCCTTGGCCCACTTGGGGCTCCGGCAGCAAGTGGGTCAAGAGTGTGTTTTATTACCTAGGTGGAGAGGGACTGGAGCAGGGCCAGAGTGACCCCATTTGGAGTCACTCTGCTGAGCTTCCTGTGGGTAAATGGATTCAGATTTGCCAGCTGAATTCCAGACATCCGATGGAGAATTAGTGGGAAGTGCTGCTGCCCCTCATCCCCCGACTTTCCCATTCTGCCAGGCCTTAAGAACAAAACTAACTTCCGGAGAGCAAAAATCTCCCAGGGGACTTAGAGGCAGGGACTGGAGCCCTGCGGCCTGCCTGGAAAACGCTCACTGGTGGGCTCTCAGGACAAGCAGGCCAGGCCTGTTCCCGCTTCCAGGTCTTTGCACCTGCTGTTCCCTCTGCCCGGCCCTCTTGACACCACCCACCCCTCTTCTGTCTCTGGCTGGCTGGCTCCTTGCTGTTCAGCCCTCCTTTCAAAGGTCCCCCCTTCAGGGAGTCCGTCTCTGATCACGCTGGTGATTGTGGTCTGCCCCACGTTGTCTGGCTCCGGCCTTGTGGAGCCGCTTACGGCTAGCTGAAGTTTACTTTTCGTTCATTCACTTATTATCTCTCTCGCCTCCCTGCAGACCACGAGCACCATGCGAACAGGGCTTTATCTGTCTTTGTCCACCTCTGTCCTCAGTGCCTCAATAATAATATTTGTTAGACGAATGAATAAATGATATTAAGTCAGCCATTTCAAAGTCATATGCAGGGGACAGTTGAATGAGTAATGTGGGGTGGTGTCAGAAAAGTCACATTTGCTCAAGTCTGATTTGCACTTCCAACAGTGCTGTGGGTACAGAAAATTATTTTAGCAGGGAATAAAAATGCCCAAGCTTAATGGTAACTTACAGCTGGCACTGGACTTCAGGGTCATGAGTGCAATAGGGAGGGGTGGGGACTGTGGTGAAGTGGGGACCACGGGGGCCTTTTCTACCACGAGGACAGTGACTGCTGCTCAGCTCCTCTGATAGTTGTCATGCAGGAATGTGAGTCCCGTGATGCCAGATCTCCTGATGTTTCAAGAGAAACTTGAAATTGTGCTTCTATGTGAAATCTCACAGTTTTAAAAGATTGGCTCATTAAAAGGAAACTGTGGGCCAATTTAAAAAAAAAGCTATGTCTGCAGGTGGTATTCAACCCATAGTCACCAATTTATGACCTCTCATTTAAGTGATTTGTGTTAGTAGAAGGAAGGACCCCTCCGGTAATTAATGAAAACCCGGAAAAGTGCTCGCACACATACAATGCTGAATGTAATGTCAAGGTGTTGACAGATGAGTAGGGATCACCGGACTCTACGCTAAAAACCCCTGTTCCATTTTAAAATCCCCGTTTTAAAGATATAAACTGAGGTCTGGAGAGGATGGGTGGTATCTTCAGGACCATGCAGAGCCTAAGAGTAGATCTTATCACTCCCAGCCCTGGGTTTTGAAACACTGGAACCACAGAGGGGAGTCCAGCTGGGTCCATGATTTTACTGCACCCAACAGCAGCTCCGGCCGCCTCTGCCTCTGGGCCCCCTGTTTCATGACCTCACACCAGCCACAGGGCCACACTGAGGTTCAGCCTGCCTGTTTACAAAATAGAGGCTTCCCTTGGGCCTTCAAGGGCAGATTCAGGCAGGAAGGAGTGTGGGGGCCACGTGACCCCGAGGCACTGTTCCTTTCCATTTTAACTTCTGGAGTTCAGAGGTTGAGGGAGGTGTCTGATTTTGCAGACTCATTTTCTGGGTCAACCCAGGGCGAGCAGGTTGTCTTCTTGCCACTCGCTCCTGTCCAGAGGCTCCCCCTGGGGAGGGAGAATCTTGCTGAGCGGGCTCAGGGAAAACGGAGTGGCGGCTCCGGGTAAAACATGGCTCAACTCCCAGACTATTCCCTCTGCCTTCAGAAGCCAGTGGGACCCAGCTAAAATCTCTAGGGCTGAAGGAACTGACAGTGAGGCCTGACAGAGACTGAACCTGGAGAAGACAGGTGCCACAAGCAAGAAGCCTAGCCGTGATGATCAAGGCTGACCGCAGAGGCCAGACTGGAAGAACCTGATATGGATGAGGTTGGGAGGGAGGCTGAAATGGAAAGCGGTCAGCTGCCTCTGAAGGCGAAAGAATGCCAAGGAACTTTCCAGAGCTGGTCTGTCTAAACAGTGGAGCTCTGGGCCACCTGTGGAATTTAGGTTTAACTTCTTTAAAATCAAGAGAAATTTAAAATTCCAGTTTCTTAGTAACACTAGCCACATTTCAAGTGCTCGACAGCCACAGGGGACTAGTGTCTACCATTTTGGCCAGTGCAGCTATGGAACATTTCCAGCATCACAGGAAGTTTTATAGGATGGAGCTGTTCTAGAGAACTGAGGCCTGAGGGCCAGGAAGCCTGGGCATAGGCAGTTTTGCCACTGAATTCTTGCAGCCAATCACTGAACACTCTGAGCCGAAGTTTCTTCATCTTCTAATTAGAAATGATAATATTGGGATGTCTACATCACAGTAGATTCCATTAGGACAAATGTCTGTGAAAGCATTTTAAAGTGTGTGATTGACAATTCTATCCTAGGGATGAGGTTATGAGTAAATTTTGATTTCTTTCTTGTATGCTCTGTTTTCCAGATTTCGACAACAAATATGTGTATTTTTTTTTAAAGAAGGCATTCTCTGAATACAAAAGTGATATATCTGTGAAATTCTTGTTTTTTTCTCTGAGAATTAGTAGATATTTAATGACTGCAGAAATTTGAGGCCAGCCTGATTTCTCCCACGCCACCCCTTTTATAGCTCACGTAAATGTTTTGTCTAGATATCCCTAAGGTTTTTTGATTAAGCTGCAAGTTCATTAATGTTACCACAATTTGTCTTGGTGTTGATGCGTATCTATATGTTTTCTTTCTGGAAGATAGTACGTTCTTTCAACCTGTATATGTTTTAGTTTTGTTTAGGAGAAATTTTCTTCTATTAAAGATTCCAATATTGTTTTCCGTTTTATTTTCCTCTTCGGGAACACCAATTATGCTGATGCTGGGTTTCCTCTGTCTTCCATATTGATTCTTTTTCATTCATCCTTTAGTACTCTTTCTTTCCACTTGATTTTGTTCAATCCTTTTTAGCCTGTATATAATGTCTCTGATTATGTTTTTAACATTTCCCCATTTTGCTCTAATAGAGCATTTATAATAGAATAGCTTCATTTTTCCTCTTCCACTTACTTCCTGAGTGCTGCTTTTTCACCACCCTCCGCTTCTTTTTTTTTTTTTTTTTTTTTTGAGACGGAGTTTCGCCCTTGTTACCCAGGCTGGAGTGCAATGGCGCGATCTCGGCTCACCGCAACCTCCGCCTCCTGGGCTCAGGCAACTCTCCTGCCTCAGCCTCCTGAGTAGCTGGGATTACAGGCACGCGCCACCATGCCCAGCTAATTTTTTGTATTTTTAGTAGAGATGGGGGTTTCACCATGTTGACCAGGATGGTCTCGATCTCTTGACCTCGTGATCCACCCGCCTCGGCCTCCCAAAGTGCTGGGATTACAGGCTTGAGCCACCGCGCCCGGCTACCCTCCGCTTCTTAATGTCTCTTCTTTGCCCTTTTTCTTTCTTATTTTGAGATTTGTTTCAGGCAGGCAATCTTGTTTTCCTATATTAAACAGAAAAATCTCTGTCCAATAGTTTCTCCTATTTCATGACACAGATCTTCTAGTGTTTATTCTTTTTTTCTCCTATTCTGGGTTTCATTTTATTTCTCACACTCTCATTTTGGCAGGTCTCATGCAGGCTACTTAGTATAGAATCGGGGTCATTCTTCTAAGACTGTTCTTTGTTGGAGGAAAGTGTGGGGAAAGGGGCTGGCCCACAGGTATTCACGCTCTGTTGACTGTCTCGAAATGCTACCAACGTGGTCCCTAACATGCATCTCCTCTAAGCAAGCTGGAGCCCCTGGCTCAGTGTGAAGACCCAAGAAGGTCACAGTTCTTTGGTGTCTCTTCAGCATTTATGTCTCTTTGACTGACTGGAAGAGAAAATTAGAACCTTTACAGCCATACAGGTGACCACTACCCACAGTCTCCCCCCGCCATGCCAGTATCCCACTTCTTGACAAGGGTCTTGGCGCCTCCTCGATCAGTTCATCCAAATGCTGTCCTGTCACAGACATCTCAGGGACGCTCCCTTATGTGCATGCTCCAGGCTTTGCCAGTATTAGGGAGTGTTGGAGTTCAAAATCACTTCTGGCGAACTCCCAGCCCTGCCCATGATCTGGAGAAACATGTGCCACTTTTGATTTCTGTCTGCAATTTGGTCAAAGTCCTCGGCTATGATCAGCTCTTCTTCATATGCCGGGAGGATGGTCGTTCCTTCTTTCATCAAAGATGGCACATCCTTCTTTCCTTTCGTTGCTGGCTGTTTTCACACTGCTTCAGAAAGGTGAAAGGAATAGAAAAGTCTTCGTTCTGCTAACTGAAATCACAGATGCCTCCCACCTAGTAATTCTGTGATCGGAAAGTGCTGTTTGCTTTTGCACATCTGTATTTTCTCATCTTTGTACAACAAACACGCACAGTTGAAACAATGGAATTTGGAATCAGAGGAGCCTGAATTCAAGACCCAATTCTTCCACATTCTAGCTGTTGATCCTGGCCCCGTTAACTCTCTTCCCCTCCAGTTTCCTTGTGTTCTGTAGACGAATGACCATAGCACTTTCCTCGGAGAGACAGTTACTAATATAAGGTAAGCACTGACCCCATGATTGACACATACAGTAGCTCAATAAATATATTACGTTGTACTAAATAACATTATTATTAATATAGTTAATTTCATAAAAGTGGGCTTCAAAAATGTTGTTCTTAAATCTTAAAATATGAGAGTCAGAATGAAGCTGAGATCACTTAATCCAGTGGTTCTCGACTGGGTGACTATGTCCCCCAGGGGACAGGTTTTATTGTCGTGACTGGTGGAGGGTGCTCCTGGCATCTAGTGAGTACAGGGCAGGGATGCTGCTGGACGTCCTGCAGTGGCCAGGACAGCCCCCCACAAGAAAGAATTATTTGCTCCAGAGGGTCAATGTCCATACACTGAAAGAAGCGGAGAAACCCTGGTCTCATCTAACTTCCAGTATATACAGTGGAGGAAATGGTTGCCCCAGGAAGGAAAGTGGCTTGCCTGAGGTCACACAGTGAGTCAGAGGCAGATTGTGCAAGTTAAGGCTGTGCTTTCTCTTATTTCATTGAAAGACTGTTGTGTCCTGAGCTTTATCAGGTGGCAGGAGTTAAGAGCAGGGCTGCCACGTGGGTGAGGCCTGTGCCCGGCCCTGAGTGAGCTCCTCCTTCGATCTTGCCCTCCGAATGCCTCGTGCGGCCCACCCTCATCCTACTCTTCGTCCCCACCTCAGCCCTTCTCACACCCACCCAACCCAGACACACGCTCCAAGGTCTGGCTTTCTCACAGGAAGCCTTATAATCCCTCCGCCAAAGAAATCCCAGCTTCTCAGGCTTAGCCAATACACGACCACAGGGATTAAAGTCTGCAAGCAAAACACGCGGAGGTGAGAGGCAGGTGGAAAGAGAAGGAAAATGCCATGTCAGGTGGTTAATTTTTGAGCTGGAGAATGATTTCCTGGCATACACAAGGCAACTTTTCTCCTACTGCCCCCCCAACTTGCCCTCTTCATGTGGGAAAGGAAAGAAAGAGAAATGGTCTGTTTTCCGGGACCCAGGGCAGGAGTTTTAAGGACACTGTCTCCACCACCACCTTCCCCTTCCCCTTGCCCCAGCTTCCTGCTGGGCTGCAGCTGGCATTTTTGTCAGGACACTGGGCAGTGACATGGCTCTTGGCAGGTGCTGGTAGCTCCATGCCAGGCAGAGAGCTGGCTGGCCCGCACTTTGGGTACAGGACTGAGGCCAGCTGCCCACAGCAGTATCTGCCTGCCGCCTGCTAGGGTCCCACTCCTCAGGCGTGTCCAGGGCTGGGGCTGCGAAGTGCTGAACTTTGAACTCTAGCAAGGCAGAAGCCAAGCCTTAAACCTTATGGCATCTCCTTGCCCAGGACGGAACCTGCACAGTGCCAGAGCCTCTGGAGCCACGTAGGGTTTGAAGCATCATGGCTCAGGCACTCAGGACTGGTGTCGCTTCCCCACTCTGAGCCTCAGTTTACTCATGGAAAACATGGGAATGACAGCATCACAGAATCACCACAGTGGACATTGCCTGGAAGCAGGCCAGCTCCCAAGGGCGGGGGAAAAATCGCTTTCAGGATCAGGGGAAAGAGCCACTGGCAGGGCAAGCCTATGGGTTATGAGATTCGCATCCAGTGCCCGGGTCCCATCCTGCCTCTACAGCTTCCGGAGCAAATGACTTAACTTTGTTTTTTGGTGTCCTCATCTGTAAAATGGGAGTGATGAAAATAATGATAAGAATTTCAATCTCATAGAGTTATTGTTGGAAGGATTAAATAGGTTCATGCAGGTAAAGTGCTGGGTACAATGCATAACGCTGAGTAATCTCTCTCTCCCTTCCTTCTTCCCTCCCTTTCTCTCTTTAGTTAGTTAGTTAGATAGATAGATAGATAGATAGATAGATAGATAGATAGATAGATAGACAGACAGATAGAGTTAGACAGATATATAGATAGGTGATAGATCTGGGTGGATAAAGAGCTATCTATCTGTTTATCTACTGTCTATCTGTCTATGTATCTAGGGTTACTACAGGCATCTGTTACTTTGTTACGTTCCTTGCCCTCATTATGTTAGAAAGTTCATCACAGTGATCTAAAGCCACTTTAAGTCCGCCATTTGGGGATAAAGGTAACGATTCCAGGTGCCACATATATACGGATCCCAAAGGGAGAGGAATTTGGAGCACACACAGCAGGGAAAGAATCCAACCTGATAAGAAGAGAGAGGACCCAAGAGAAACCTCTCTCCCAAGGCCAGGAAACACATGGACATGAGACCTCCACTTGGAAGGAGGAGGTTAAATAAGGCAGGTGAAGCCTCAGGAAAACAAGACAACCAGGAGTCACACAGAGCGGGTGCAAACCTCAGCTCCGCCACTTACAAGCCAGCAGCTTCAGGCTGACTCACTGGCTTTCTGGAGCCTCCCTCTCTCTCCATGTGTAATTTCAGATGCAGATTCGGTCATCTCAGAGAATGCCCGGGGGAGATCAGAAGGCACGTGGACATGGCTATGCTTTGATAGCCCTGCAATGCTGGGCGTTTCTCCCCCAGCCTCTGGGCAACTCTCCCTCATGGCCTCAATGCCACAACACTGCTGTGCGGGATAGCTACACGTGCTGAGCCCTTACTACACGCCAGGCACTGTTCTGCAATTCCCTTGTTAAACTCTACACACCGCCCCAAGAGGCAGCAACAACTACAGTTTATGTGTGGCTCAGTTTACCGTGCTCAGAGAGTTCAAGTGGCTTGCTCAAGGTCACTCTGCCTCAGTGCAAGCCACAGACAAGAAGAACAAAGCAACTATTTATTGAGGGCTTCCTACGCCTTAGGCAGCAAGCCATGCTTTTTGGGCACATCAGTTCACCTGTGTGTCCCAATGACCCTGTTTAGAAACAATAAAGCGCACAGAGGCTCGGCAACTTCTCTGCCCATGTGTTCATATCTAGCAAGGGATGGAGCCACGATCTTACCACGGTGGTCTAGTCCAGGGCCCTGGTCCTGATCTTATGGGCCCTAGCCCAGGGCTCAGCAATGAAGATGATGCTGACGGGAGCAGCCATCATTTACTGAGCACGTACTGTGTGTGGGTGCTGGGTAAGCCCTTTGCGGTAATTGTGTCTTTAGCTCTTCCCAGATCTGGTAGGTTCTAAAGAAGAAATGAAAGACACTCAACAGAAGGTGCTTGATAGGCATTTTCACATCCTCTCTGGGGGCTGTTCAGACTTTAGAGTGAGCAGAACTGATTTTAGTGTGCCCACCTTCCAGAGGGAGCGACTGAGGCATGGAGGGTTAATCCAGAGGTGATGCAGATGGAAGGAGTTGAGGCCACCCAGAAATCTTGTCTCTGAATGCCAACCGAGGCTTCCTCTTACCTTGTCCCATGCCCCAAAACACTCTGAGAATGCAGCTAGGGGCCACCTGTGTCCATCTGGGCACAAGACTCAGTGCGGGAAACAGAAAGGGTAGCAAGCTCCCCCCAGGCGATGTCTGAGCCCTGCACCCACCCCTCCCCTAGAGTGGAGTGTGTTGGACCCCTGGACTCATTAGTGGATGTTGTGACAAGTTCAAGTTCTTGGGGCCATTCATTAAAAGTGTTCCTGCAGTGGCTTACACCCTGTGGCTGCCCAGGCCTCACTAATCATTCACAAGCCAGATAGGAGGGTGGTGTTGGGGTGGTGCCCTGGACACAGGAGCTCCTGGTGGCCTCAGCCTGAGGTGGGTAGAACACATTCCGAGAAAAGAAGCTGATTCACGGTGTGACCTTGGGCAGCCTGCCTCTCTCTTAGCTTCAGTCTTCCCATCTCTCCAGCTGGTTCCTTCATCCCAACATGGAGTGGGGTGGTGGGCGCACTGAACGCTCCCCTCAGGGCCCCTCCACCTCTCTTTTCCCCTGTCAGCCTCTCCCACACCTTTGCAGCTGGTGCTAATAGGAGGCCTTTCTCCACGTGAAGTGAGACCCTGCCCGAAGGCGCTGGGGTGGGATGAGCCTTTAAATCCCATCTGGTCTCTTCAGTTTAGTTTTTCTGTGACCAGGGGACCAAGGATCAGTCTCCAGGAAAAGGCTGTTATGAGAACCCGGGAAGAGCCTGTGCTGTTTCTTGGTCCCCTGCCATGCTCCCACCCTTCTTTAGGTTAGAAGTTTCATCCCAGGCCGGGCGCGGTGGCTCACGCCTGTAATCCCAGTACTTTGGGAGGCCGAGGGGGGCGGATCACGAGGTCAAGAAACGAGACTATCCTGGCCAACATGGTGAAACCCCATCTCTACTAAAAAATACAAAAATTAGCTGGGCGTGGTGGCATGCATCTGTAGTCCCAGCTACTCGGGAGCCTGAGGCAGGAGAATTGCTTGAACCCGGGAGGCGGAGGCTGCAGTGAGCCAACATCGTGCCACTGCACTCCAGCCTGGCGACAGAGCAAGACTCCGTAATGACCCATAAGCCACTTCAAGTCTGCCATTTGGAGATAAGGTAATGATTCCAGGTACCACATATAAATGGGCCCCAAAGGGAAAGGAATTTAGAGCACACATGGCAGGCCCAGGGAAAGGACCCAGCCTGGTTAGACGAGAGAGAACCCAAGAGAAACCCTCTGCCGAGGCGGAGAGGCCCCCCCCCGGGTCCGTGCGGAGGACTTTGCACTTGCCGTCCCCTACGCCTGGAATGTTCTATTTCTATGGGTGTGCAGGGCTTGCTCCTTCACCTTCTTCAGGTCTTTGCTCAAATGTCACCTCCTTTTGATATGCGTTCCGATGCTCCCTTTTCCAGGACACCTTCCAGACTCTGTAATTGCGCTACCCTCATCCCCAGCTCCCTCCCTTCCCTGCTTCTGTTCTCCATAACAACTATCATCGTCGGACCGACTGGCAGAGGCGTTTGAACCAGAGCGACTCCATCTTGAACAGGGGCTGGGGAAATGAGGCTGAGACCTGCTGGGCTGCATTCCCAGGAGGTCAGGCAGCCTAAGTCATGGAATGAGACAGGAGGTCGGCAGGACTGGTTTCACAAGATACAGGTCACAGGGAGCCAGCTCATGAAAGAGGATGCAGCAGAGAAGCCCGCCAAAACCAAGATGGCAAGGAAAGCGGACTCTAGCTGTCCCACTGCTCATTGTAAGCTAATTCGAATGCATTAGCTTGCTAAAAGACACTGCCACCGGTGCCGCGACAGTTTGTCAATGCATGGCGGCATCCAGAGTTACTCTATATGGTCTAAAAAGGGGAGGAAACCTCAGTTCCAGGAGCTTCCCACCCATTTCCCAGAAAACTCCTGAATAATCCACCCCTTGTTTAGCATATGATCAAGAAATAACCACACGTACGCTCAGGGGAGCAGCCCAGGCCACTGCTCTGCCTGTGGAACAGCCGTTCTTGGTTTTGTCCCTTCTCTAGTAAATTCCCTTTACTCTGGGGACTCACCCCAAATTGTTACTTGCGGAAGATCCAAGGACCCTCTCTGGAGGGGGATTGGGACCCCTCTCCGGTAACAATACTATAGATCTTGCTTATTTATCCTTCTCTAGAACGTCAGCTGCACAGCTGAAAGGATTTGTGACTGTTTGGTTCACTGCCATGTCCCCCTTGAATAGTAGCTGGTACCTAGCAGGCGCTCAGTGGAAACTTTCTGACTGATTGCATTAGTCACTTGTGGGTAGCACCTGGCACACAGGGAACACTGAGGAAATTCCTCGGGGTTTGATTCCATCATCACTCAGGACACGTGGATTAAGCGCCAATTGTGTATCAGGTACCGGGGTGCATTGGTGAACAAGATGGACAAGGTCCCTATTAACCCCTCGCTATCTGCAGGGCATTCTTTCGTTTTACAAAGCTCAGGTTTCCCCGGCTCCTCATCACAGCCGCACGAGGCCGACGCCGGTGGGCCCGTGGGACAGATGAGAAAACCGAGGCTGGCTAGGAAAGTGCCTGGCGTTTACCCGCAGGGAAGTTCCTGGCCAAACCTGGCTCTGCCCGGGATCATCCGGGCCCACATCCTGTGCTCCCACTGCTTCTTGGGCACCGAGGTCTGCCCTATCCTTGACATTTTCAGTTTTCTTGTGTCTATATCACCCCAGCTCCACCCAGGTCCAGCTGGTCCTGCCCCAGGCATCTTGGGAGGGGGCGCAGTTGGGAAACCAGTGAATGAAGGGGAAGCTGGTCCCAGGGGAAGCCGGCCCTGCTGCGAAGCCCCGACCTGTTTCCAAGCCCCTTTCGATGATGCGCCTCCGAGGCTCGCAGTCCCTCACTTCTCAGGCATCTGGACTTCGGGATTTTGGCCAAGAACAAGAAGGACAGGGGAACTCTCACTGAGATTTTTCTCTGAATAAGCATTATCTCAGTTAATCTTCCCAGCAGACCCTAGGCGATGAGCTTCATTCCGTTTTATAGAGGAGGAAATGGAGGCTCAGAAAACCCAAGAACCCACACAATGAGTGAAGGGATGAGGCCAAGAGGGTTCAAGACCAAACTTCAACCCCTGTAAAGCCCTTCCAGACCCAGAGCCACAAGCTCCTTGGTGAGGCAACTCACACCACTATGACTGCTACTGACAATGCAAGCATTTACCTAGCATCTGCGCTGGGCCAGGCACACCCCTAAGTACTCTGGGCTTAGGAACCCATCATCACAGCATTCCTATGAGGTAGGCCTGATCAATATTCTCATTTTACAGTGGAGGAGACTGAGGCACAGGGAGGCTAAGTAACTTGCCCAAAGACACAGCCAGGAAGTAGGAGAGCAAAGCTGGAGTCCAGGAAGGCTGGCGCTGGGGTGTACGCTCTCGTGCTGCTGTCCCTCCCCCTCCACCCCCCAGGAAGTGATTCTGGGGCGCACACCACGTGACGCAGACTCCTTCTCCAGGAAGGCAAAGCCAAGGTCTGGAAAAGTAGATTCCATAGCAAGAAAAAAGTCAAGAGCAGGGAGCAGCTGATGTCTGGTTTAGTAGGGCTGAGAATGTCCTTCCGGAACAGGCCTCAGTCTCCCCTGTCACCCCCAATGGGAGGTGACAGCCAGGCCTCGGCAGGGCTCCCCAGGCCTGGATGTCCCATGATTCTGGTCCCAGACATTGGCAGGGCAGGACCGGCTGCTCGGTGAGCTGCCCACGCGCGTGGCCGGGGACTCTGTGCTGTAAAACGCATGACTCAGGCACCACGAGTTTTACTGACTGGTTCTAGCCCTTTCTAGAAAAGTCTGAGGGGGCTACAGGCTGGGGCAGGGATTGGTTAATAAGAGGAGCTGGAAGAATGTTCCTTTCCTCTGTCCTTCACCCCAAGGCCCCCAGAGCAAGCGCTTTCAGCTTGTCAAGAGAGAAAGGTGCAGGAGGCATGGTGAAACCCAGGGCAGGAGCAGGGCTGTGGGTGGCGGCGAATAAGGGCCTCTTTTGTTATTTCCCTAGCGAGGGAAAGGCGGCTATCCTGACTGCTGAGGACAGAGGGGCCATCGGCTCCGTCCAGCCTGGACCTGGCCTCTGAGAGGGCCTGAGAGCAGGGGTGCCTTTGCAGTGCCTGGAATGCCCTCCATTGCCAAATCCTCTCCTCTCTGCCAGGCCCTCTGCCTCCGGGCTGCCTGCTCATAGGCTAGCATGTCCCTGTTTAGGCCTCTGTTTCCTCATCAGCAAAACGGGACTCTGGATCATGCCTGCCTCCCAGCATGTCAGAGAGATCAAAGGAACTAATGCGTTCGAGGCAGGGGTTCTCAGCCTTGGCACCGCTGACATTTCAGGTCTGAGGATTCTCTGTGGGGGGCTCTCCTGTGCATGGCAGGATATTTAGCAGCATCCCTGGCCTCCAACCACCAGCTACAGTAGCACCCTCCTCCCACTGTGACGCTCAGAATTGCCTCCAGACGTTGCCATGTGTCTCCTGGGAGCAAATTTGCTGGAAGACTACTGATTTAAAGCATGTCCTCTCAGGCCTGAGACACAGTAGGTGCTTTGTTCCTGAAGGTGGCCAACGTTTTTGAGCTCTTTACAAGCATCATCTATTATTATCATACCCATTTTACAGATGAAGAAACTGAGGCACAAAGAGGTTAAGTAACTGGCCCAAGTCACAAAGTTGGTTAAAAAGCCAGGATTGGGGCCAGGGGCAGTGGCTCATACCTGTAATCCTAGCACTTTGGAAGGCCAAGTTGGGGGGGGTGGATCACCTTAGGTCAGGAGTTCGAGACCAGCCTGGCCAACATGGTGAAACCTTGTCTTTACTAAAAATACGAAAATTAGCTGGGCGTGGTGGCAGGCGCCTGTAATCCCAGCTACTCGGGAGGCTGAGGCAGGAGAATCGCTTGAACCTGGGAGGCGAGGGTCGCAGTGAGCCGAGATCGCACCACTGCACTCCAGCCTGGGTGACGGAGTGAGACTCTGACTCAAAAAAAAAAAAAAAAAAAAAAAGCCAGGATTGGAACCCAAGCAGCCGAATCCACGCTCCTACCTGCACTGACGGATTACTCATGTTAGTTCTTGTCTCCATACACTCCAACCTTCAGAAAGCCCCCTGAGACTTCCAAACTCCCACTCCAGTCTCTGGATGATGTCACTGTCCTCTGAGAGGCCTACCTTGATGTCCCACTTTCCCCAACCAGCACAACTGCTCCCTTCCCTGCTGGCCTCCACTAAATCACAAAGGAGTATGGGTTTTCAACAAGGCAGACCTGGGCTCAAGCACCAGCCCCACTACTCTTTCAATGGCTATGAGACGCTGGGTCTCTGAGAGATTAAATGGCTTAATCTCTCAGAGCCTCACTCTCATCTGTAAAATGGGTCCATCACCCCTGGGTCATACTGCATGACTGGAAACACAGACCCTGGAGCCAGAATGGTGAGGTGTGAATCTTATCTCGGCCACTTCCCAGCTGTGGGAGCTTGGGCGAGTGACGGAAGCACTCAGTGCCTCGGTTTCTTCATCTGCAAATGTGGATAATAACACACCAGCCCACACAGCCGCAGCGAACATAAAACAGCACGCAAGCATATCGCGAGTGCTTAGAACCATGCCTGGCACTTAGTAGGTGCTAGAAAGGTGCTGGCTATAGCTCTTATGAGGTCTCCTTGGGGGGACAGAGGAGAGTGCAAGAATAAGGCCTGTGATGTGGCGAGCACATCAGTAAAGCTGAGGTCACTTCCCGCAGCCTCCCGGGTACCAGCGCTTTCCTGTCGGGGTGCTTAGCAGAGTGGAATTGAAAGTCCTCTCTCTGCCCAGAGGGCTGGGAAGGTCCTGCAGGAAAGCAGAGATGAAAGGGTGGGGAAGGGACTGCGCCAGGCTGACCAGCAGAACAGGGGCTCGATGGCCTTCTCAGCTCTGCTCCGGTGTCTTTTTCCAGCTGGGGCTCACTGTTGCCTTCTGACTATGGGTGTTCCCACCAGCACCGCGGGCGCTTTCCCACGGCTGTCCCCCTTCATGTGAATTTCAAAGAGAAGCAGAAAGAGCAGAGAGCCTGAACTCTGCAGATAATAGCAACAGCAGCAATCCTTGAGCGCCTACAATGTGTCAGCACCTTTACGTCTTCCAGGCAGGTGAGTATCATTATGCCCATCTTGCAGATGAAGAAACTGAGGCTCAGGGGAAGAAACTGACTTGCCAGGAAGCGGGGCGACCTCATGTGGCTCTTCCCAAGGGCCTGATGTATCTCAGTGGAAGAGAGCAGTTTGGACACACGTGTGACTTGTTCCAGGCCCTGGCCGGGTCTGCCCTACCTAGGTGCTGACTTCACGTCTTCAAGGTCTGGGGGTGTCCGAGAAATCTGCTCATCAGTCCAGAGGGCACTGTCCCGTTGAGTTGGGTCAGGAAACACAATCTTGCTCCCTGCGGCATCACTGGGAGTCACGCCAGTCTGTTTACACACCTGGCAGGAACGCCGGGAAAGTGGAAAGTTGGCTGGACCTCAGAGGAATTGTTCTGGGCTCTATGTGCCCACTTGAGGGATGGGGCAATGGGTCAAACCAGGTGGGGAGAGCATGTTGGGGCACAGATGAGGGATCTGGGTCCACTAGGCTGGGAGAAGTTAGCAAAGTCTCTCCAGTCCTTTTCCAGGCCCGTCTTTCCAGCTCAAAATAGAAAGGGCTGGAAACCCTGATTTGTACTCAAACGTTACGCAAACTGGGAAGCAGTCTAGGGTTTCAGAACCTGTACAGGTTCTGAAATCAGAACGTGTGCTCAAATTCAAATTCATGGAATGAATACTTTTTTACTGAGCACCTACTGTGTGTGACAGGCACTCCTCTGGGTACAGGGCTGCCGTAGAGCACACCATAGACATGAACCCGCTGTTAGGTCACTTACAACGAAGGAAGAGAGGCAGACGCTAGACAAAGAAGTGATCGTTTCAGATCAGGATGAATGCCTGCCACAAAGAAAATAAAACAGGAAGCTGTTGTAGAGAGTGATTTGTGGGGTGAAGAGGGCTGGTGTGCTGGAGAAGCATTAATCAGGGAGAACTCCTAGGAGGTGGTACCAGTGGAGCTGAGACCTAAATGACCAGAAGCACGCAGCTGGGAACCATCTGAGGCAAGAGGGGTCCAGGGAATAGCTCGTGCAACGGGCCTGAGGCAGGAGCAAGCTCGGCAGCTTTGCAGAACCAAAAGAAGGCCCAGGAGGCTGGGGCACAGCGAGAAAAGAGAAGGGCAGGCGAAGTTGTAAAATCATGCTTTCTAATTTCTGTATTTGAGGCTCTGACACCCTGGAGAGGCTGCCCCTTCCCAGGGCCAACCAATTCCTAGAAATAATAAACGACTAGCCTGCAAGCATTCCTTCACCTGCGAAGCCACCAATGCAGAGGCAGGTCCTCCCTACCATCTCTCTTTGAGGGCTCTCACACGAATCCACCTGCCCTAATCACCCCAGAGCCAGGGACGAGACAACTAGGGGCAGCCCCCATGCCCCAGAGCCACTGAAAGTATTCAAACTGACTAACCAATTCTAAACCTGCCCGCCCTGCCTTGCCCGGACATATTGCCCACAGTAAAAAAGGCTCATGCCCACATTTCCTCTTATTCCCCCTGCTTCCCAGCGGGCCCTGCCGCTTCCCTGTGTGACAGTGTGTGACATGGCGTGCCTTCTGCTTCTAGGGCCCTGTGAGTATAAAAACTTCTTCTTTGATGATGGTGATTTATGTGTCCCTGTGTTTATCATAAACAAATGATTATAAAAGGATTGAAAGAAACACCAGTAACATTAAAACAGACACAGGGAACAGGTGGGCAGTAGCTAGATGACACAGGGCCCTGGGGCCACAGCTGTGAGGTGGCTCACGCCTGTAATCCCAGCACTTTGGAAGGCCGAGTTGGGCAGATCACAAAATCCAGAAATTGAGACCAGCCTGGCCAACATGGTGAAACCCCATCTCTCCTAAAAATACAAAAATTAGCTGGGCGTGGTGGCGGGCACCTGTAGTCCCAGCTACTCAGGAGGCTGAGGCAGGAGAATCACTTGAACTGGGGAGGCGGAGGTTGCAGTGAGTGAAATCCCACCACTGCACTCTAGCCCAGAGATGGAGCTCTCAGAAAAGAAAAAAAAAAATCTACTCGCCAGCTGGAGACCTTGGGGTACGACAATGTACTGTGTTGGCACTGTGGCCTCCTTGCGGTCCTCCCTGGTCGGGATGTTCTATGCATTGGCTGCAACGCATGTGAAGTACCCAGCACAACACCTTGGTGCTTAGTAGGTGCTCAGTCTACGGTCGCTTTTGTCAGTTTCTGCCCTCCTGGGTTGCTGTGCACTGGAAGTCTGCGTCAAAAGAGTTGGGAAGACGGCCTTCTGGCCCTGTCCCCCTGCTCAGGACTCTTCCTGCTCCTGGCCTCTTGCTCTTCCCATTCTCCAGGAACGCCCTTTCTTCCTGTCTTCCTCTCACCACGTTCAGTCCAAGTGCAAGGCCAGCCAGAGGCAGGAAGCCTTCCCAGCTTGCCGGCCTGACCCCAGAGCTTTATGGCGAGTCACAACCTGTCCCTGTCCCTGGATTGCCAACCTGGCTCTCGAATTAGCCTCTGATTATTCCGAGTGTCCAGGGTAAGCATCTTTCTGCAGGAGGCAAAGGGCCAGGGGAGGTAGGCAACAGCAGTTGTGGAAGTCAGCCTGTGAACCAAGCCCACAGCCGCCATCTGTCAAGGGGATCCTCCTGTCCGCACCTTGGGATCTTCATTGGGCAAATGGAGAGAATCATACTAGCGCCTTCTTGGGGTCGTGGTGAGGATTCACGAGAAAATGCATGCCAAGAACTTAGCACACAACTGGTATTCTTTCTTTCACTTATTCAATACATACTTATTGAGCACCTACTATGTGCCAAGCACTGAGCTGGGCACCAAAGAGACAACAGTGAGCAGGACAAACAAAATCTCCCTGCCCTTGTAAGTTTATGCCCCATGGGTGGGGAGGCAGGGAAGAGGGCAATACAGATAATGTACTGGCAGATCCAGAATTAAATACAAAATCCAAAGACCATGAAGAAAAACAAGGCAGAATGCAGAGTAAAGGATATTTCATTTTGTGTTTTAGGTAGGGTCTAAAGATAGGGTTAGGGAAGGGCTTTTCGGAGGTAAGATCCAAACGGAGATCCGAGAAGGGAAGGAACGAGTCTTGCAGCCATCTGGGAGAACAGATGTTCAGACCGAGGCAGCAGCAAGTGCAAAGGTCCTGGGGCGAGAGCAAGGTTGGGATATTTAGAAGCAGTAAGAAAGCCAGAGTGGTGGGAACAGATGGCGTGAGAGGTGGAGTGGGGTTGGAAGATGGGATCAGCAAGGAAATGGGGACCCGAGCTCCTAATCAGCACACAGGAAACATCAGCTCTCCTTAACCTCTGTTGAGAGCCAGGTATGATCTGAATAGAAATAAGTAAACTTGACCTCTGACCACGCCCCCCAACCTGCCATCTAGAAGTTAGCCATCAGAGATTAAATAAAATGTCTTTAGAATTAAACATTGATGAGGCCAGATGTGGTTGCTCATGCCTAGAATCCCAGAATCTGGGGAGGCTGAGAGGGGTGGATAGCTTGAGTCCAGGAGTTTGAGACCAGCTGAGTGGCAATACCCCGTGTCTACAAAAAATACAAAAATTAGCCAGGTGTGATAGTGCGTGCCTGTAGTCGCAGCCACTGGGGAGGCTGACGTGAGAGGATGGCTTGAGCCCAGGAGGTGGAGGTTGCAGTGAGCTGGGATCACGTCACTGTGCTCTAACCTGGGTGACAGAGCAAGACCCTGTCTCAAAAATAATAATTAATAGGCCGGGCACAGTGGCTCCCGCCTATAATCGCAGCACTTTGGGAGGCTGAGGCAGGTAGATTGCGAGGTCAAGATATCGAAACCATCTGGTCAACATGGTGAAACCCCGTCTCTACTAGGCATGGTGGCGCACGCTTGTAGTCCCAGCTACTCGGGAGGCTGAGGCAGGAGAATTGCTTTAAGCCAGGAGACAGAGGTTGCGGTGAGCCGAGATTGTGCCATTGCATTCCAGCCCGGGTAACAAGAGCGAAACTCCGTCTCAAAAAAAGAAAATAATAATAATAATTAAAATAAAAACATTGTTGACTGATGCCAGAGACGGGGTACTCCCTGGAGACGGGGATCATCCCTGCCTTTCCCATCAGTGAAGCCTTTGGAAAATTCACCTCCTTCTCTAGACCTCAGTTTCCGTTTTGTGACGGTTCAAGTAGAATGATCACCAGTTCCAAAATGTTGCGATGGCAACAGTAATAACAAGAGCTGACAGTTACTCAGTGCTTACCAGGAGCCAGCACTTCACAAAGTGCCTCAAACATACGAACTCATTTCCTCCCCTCAGCACTATGTGGCTGAACTATGTTTAGACCCAATCTCCAGATGAGAAAACTGAGGCACAGGACTCACCATTTCAACATAGTCCTTTGCGCCAAATGCTACCAGCATCTTCCATTTTTTTCCAAATCAGTTTCAAAGATTCCAGCCAGAAAAGCATGTGTAAAGGTTAAATTGCCAAAAAATAAAATAAAATTTACATGTCCTCACACGTAAAAAGAAAATAAAGACACATGTTTTGCATATATGAACTTATTGATTCATTATAAAATCCTGTGAAGAAGGAAGTAAGGACATTTCCGTTTTTCATACGGGGAACTGAGTTCCCGGAGGTGAACTTCACCTTCACACAGCTCGTCAGGGTAGAGGCCAGAGATTAACTCGTATCCAAATGAATCCAAAGCCTGGAACCCTTTTGACCAAGCCAGGCTCTGTCCTGAACACCAGGGTTTGCATCCCAGGAACAAGAGGCCCCCATAATGGACAATTACTGCATCAAACTTCAGAGGCAGCGATGGGGTCACACTTCCCCCACTCCTGGGAGAACCAGTCTGGTGGGGCGGGTTGACCATGTATTCCTCTTTCCTTGTTGCTGTAACAAATGACCCCAAAAGGAGTGGCTTAAGAAACACAAATGTATTCTTTTAGAGTTTTGGAAGCCAGAAGTCTGAAATCATTTTCACTGGGCCAAAGTCAAGGTGTTGGCCAGGCTAGTTCCTCCTGGAAGCTCCCGTTCCAGCTTCTGGGGGCCACTGCATTCCTTGGCTCATACCCCCACCTCACATTGCTTTTTCTGTCTCTGCTTCCATCATCCTATTACCTTCTGACTTCAACTTCTCCTGCCTGCCTCTCAGAAGGCCCCTTGGGAATTACATCGGGCCCCCCTGGATACTGTACAATAACCTCCCTATCTCAAGATCCTTCCCCTAATCACATCTGCAAAATCCCCTTTTTTCCCCCATATAAAGTAACATTCACTGGGTCAGGGGATTGGTACACCGACATCTTTGGTGGGTCACTGTTCAGCTGACTTAACGGCTCACCAAGCATCATGGTGGCAAGAAGGCCATCCATGTACAGATGAGGAAACGGAGGAGCTGGGGCTGTCAGTCAACCTCAGCACCCCCAGACAAGGCACGAGTCCAATATTTCTTGAAGCATAAAAAGCCAACTCCAGAAGACTTTGGGTAGAACAATGAGGTTACCTCCCTCTAATCCTTTCCCGCTCATTATTTCCAAAACAAAGTCTCAGTTTGGTACTGGCTTGTCTTCAATGGCTCACTTAATGATGTCCCTCCCTTTGCAAGAAAAAGAGGGCAGGTCACAGGTCCACAGCTTCAAGCAGGCAGCAGTATGTACCCAGTAGTAATTAGCATTAAATATTTACCTATTTATTGCTAGTTTTCTTTTTCTGATCACCAATGATGATCCCGATTTTCCATACATGATACCCACATAAAATCCCCTATTAAAGTTGCATTTACGTTTTTTTTTTTTAAAAGGAGAAGGCAGTATGACATTAATTTAAAAATAAATAATAACAGGAATGTAATCAAGTCAGTAATATTGGCAGGGCGCGGTGGTTCACACCTGCAATCCTAGGACTTTGAGAGGGCGAGGCGGATGGATCACAAGGTCAGGAGATCGAGACCATCCTGGCCAACATGGTAAAACCCCTTCTCTACTAAAATTTAAAAAAAAAATTAGCTGGGGGTGGTGGCACATACCTGTAGTCCCAGCTACTCGGGAGGCTGAAGCAGGAGAATTGCTTGAACCCGGGAGGCAAGGGTTACACAGAGTTGAGACTGAGCCACTGCACTCCAGCCTGGCGACAGAGTGAGACTCCGTCTCAAAAAAAAAAAAAAAAAAAAATTTTAAAAAAAGGAAATAATATTGAGTGGTGAGGGATTCTGGCAAAAATGATGTGAGTGGTATTTGGATGATGAAAACCAAACCAGACTCACTCCATTCTGGGGTGCCTTTGGAAAAATTCCCTGTCTGAGCTCCCTGAGGTTCAAATGAGGTGACAGAAGTTAAAATCAGCAGGTAGTGTCTGGCCAGAGAAGGTGCTCAATCCGCAGAGCTGGACTTGCAGTTTTTTTCTGGAAAACCTCTACTGGGGAAAACTCAAGGGCCTCTCTGAACCCTGGCCACCCTCTCTTCCAAAATCCAGGACCAAGAGAGAAGGAGAAGGACTGACTGAAGTCGTGTTTAGTAGCTGTGTGACCTTGGGAATTGAACTTTCCTCATTTCTAAAAATGGGGATACTTATTGTTTGAGCTTCCTACATCTGATGCGAAGAGCAAATGAGCTGAAATTGGAAAGGAATGTAAAACAGCATTTGGTAGATACGAGAAAAACGTGTGGCTATTGCTCTAATTATAAACTCCCACTATGTGCGGGGCACTGCACTGGATCCCTCCTGTATCTTCCCCTGATTTTCATAACAGAATGGGAGGGTGTGCGTCCTCCCCACTTCGCAAATGAGACAGGCTCAGAAATTCAAGGTCTCCAGCCCAGGCTCCCCTCTTTCATAGTTTCAGAGCCAAGACGCAGATCCAGGTGTTCCCAACACAAAGCCCATGTGCTCTCCACCATTTAACTTCTCTGAGCCTTAGTTTCCTCATCTGCAAAATAAGAGAACTAAAGCATACTTTCAGCATTAAATACGAATATAAGAACTTCGAGTACTGGGAAGGAATATAATATTGTTATACATGAAGACTAAGGCTACAGACATAAAATGACTTGCCCAGCAAGTATGTGGAATGCGAACGCAGTACTGACTCCAAAGCCTCAAAACTGAGGATGAAAGGACCAACTTCCGGGTCATCTACCTGCCCACAAATTGGGCAAAATCTGACCTTATCGGTGCACTATCATCCCGCCACAAGATCTCTACCCCAGGGTAAGTCTGCTGCTAGCCCACGTGACACCTTTGTACTAATTAGAAAAAAAGGTCCTTCGTCAGGTGGATCCAGCTCTACAGCAGGACGCACAGCTTGGCGCGGGGAATGCCGGTTGGTTCAGCCTTACTTGCAAGCACCTTGCGCAGTGCACAGCCTGCACAACACTCTGTAGCAGCCTTGCCAACAACATCCCCAAACTCTTCCTTCTCAGAGCACCTTTAGAGTCGCCTGTGAACCCCCAGAGCTAAGAACTCCTCTTGGACATTTGGTCAGTATCGTTTCATTTGCTGTCAGGGGGTATAAGGCAGGAAAGAGGGCAAGATTTCTCTGCAAACATGTGGGGCTGGAGCTCATTTATTCATAACAGTCTCATCTGTACCCACTAGCTAAGATCACTCCCCAAACCTCTAACTCCCAGGAGGGCCATTCTTGGAAAACGTTAATGTAGTCTAAAGCTGGGGTAGAATCCCAGCTTCCTGAGCCCCCAGCCCTCTTCAATAGCAAGAGCTGGGATCCCTAGTGGCACTGGAAGTGGCAGCCTTGCATTCCAGAGCTCATCCCACTCCTTTTCATCCCTGCTGACAGCATTTCTGAGCCAGAGGCCATAATGTGAGAATTGTTCCACATCTGCTCTGCGGATTGACTCCAGCCTCCCCACAGACCAGCTCACCAGTCACCAGGGACAGGTGCAGGAGAACCAACCCTCTTGACCACACAGACGCCTATGACAGCAGAGCAGCAATGGATAGGAGCTGTCACCAAGCCGGAAAACCAGGCCCCCAAGAGGGGTTGCCTCCTACTCCACACGGCCTGGGAAATGACACGTGAACAAGCATCTCCAACTTCTTTCCTGATCTGATATCCGCAACTTCGCAAGCTTTTAGTAACCCATGTGTACAATACAACCTGCATTTGTGGCACCAGAATACCCACATGGAAGAGGCTGAGATGTGGCAATCCAAAGTTGGAGTGGACTTGAGGACACCTGTCTTGAATTGCCCAGCAAGCGTTTGGAAGTTAGTCCACCAGCCTCTGTTTGAGGGGCTATCACAGGGAGTGGCTGGTTAAGATAACCAGGATTGTCTTGAAGCTCCACGTGCAGAGCAAGCCTACTCTGCTTGCCTTAACCCATTTCTCGTTTTGCCCCAAGAATACTGCACTAGCAGTCAGCTGCACTTTTTTTTTTCTACATGGGAAATGGGTTAAATGTATGTCCCAGATCAATAAAGAGGGCAATGTTTTCTAAGGATACTTCTTACGCACATTGTATATTAGATTGAGAAACACGTCTGTTCTTAATGTCAGAGAATCTAATAATGATAATCATATAAATAGATGGGAGAGGGGGCTTCGGCTATGCCAACAGAGATTTTGAGGGAGGCTCAGGCCCTCCAAGTAGCCAGACCTGCCTCCTGGGAGGAGGCCCTGGTTCATCAACCACTTAAAGAGGCAGTGACATCTAGAATCACATAAAGAGTCCCCACAAGGAGACTATAGGAAACAAAGGAGTGGTCCGTATTGAATGATAATTAAGAAGAGCATGTAAGGCACAGCAGTTAGAAAGAAGTATAGACTCTTGCCTGTGATCTCAGCACTTTGGGAGGCCGAGGCTGGTGGATTGCTTGAGTCCAGGAGTTCGAGACCAACCTGGGTGACATAGGGAAACCCTACCTCTACTAAAAATATAAAAAATTAGCCAGGTGTGGTGGCAGGAGCCTATAGTCCCAGCTACTTGGGAGGCTGAGGCAGGAGGATGGTTTGAGCCTGGAAGGCGGAGGTTGCAGTGAGCAGAGATTGTGCCGCTGCACTCCAGCCTGGGTGACAGAGCAAGACCCTATCATGAAATTAAAAAAAAAAAAAAAAAAAAAGTACAGACTCTACATTCTGGCTTAGCAGCTGTGTGGCCTTAAGCAAGTCACTTAACCCCTCTGAGCTTCCATTTCTTCACCTGTCAAACAGCGATGCAAATAACAGCTGCCTCTCTGGTTATTGTGGGGATTACATGGGACAAGACTGATCAACTCCTAGCATGGCCCCTAGTGCATGGTAAGAGCTAAGCATTCAAGAAAACACCTTCCTCCTCAGCCTTAGCACCATTGGTGGTGGGGGTGGCTGTTACATCCCAGGGGCTCTCCCTGTTATCTGTCCCTGCCTTCCATTCAGTTGTGCACATTGGGGTTCAGATGGGAAGTGGATACCTTGTGAAGCTCAAGCTTCAGAGCCTCTCCCAAGCCTTGTACCGAACGTTCCAAGCCCCATAACCCTCAGATCTGCTCCTGGGCTCATGCTCTTCCTAGAGAACGGAGCTGAGAGAAGCTGTTGGGACCCCTGCTGAGAATAGGCACCCTGTGTTTCATTTCTTCTTGTGGGAGAGCTCTGCCGAGGGCCTCACAGACAGCAATCCGTCAAGGCTCAGCCACCCACACTTCCACCAAAGATGTTTCGCAAAGCCTTACTCAACCCCTCACATCAGTCCCAGAAGCTAGTGTCATGATCGCTCCAGTTTATAGAGAAGAAAAGCAGGACCCAAAGAGGAAAGGAGATTGATCCAAGATCCGAAGATCCACAGGTCAGAAAGTGGCCCAGGGTGGGCGGGTTTTGGAAAAGGTGGCCTCATCCTTATTCCATCATTTATTGTTTTTTTCTCTTTCATGTCGAGAAAGTCTAATCGCTTAGATAATTCCACACTAAAGAAACTGCTTGTGTGTTAGCCTGGGTCTCCTCGGAACCACCTGGTGTCACCTTCTTACTCCGTGTGCTCAAGGAGGGCTCCTTCTGCCAGAACTTTCCTGGCCTCGGCTGATCGGTGCTGGGTAATGCACCACTAAATTACACCTCTTTGCTTTTTGTGAACATGTAATATCTCACTGAGAGATGGTGAAGCAAATTCCTGGAGGTAGAAGCCTTATCTTGCAAGCCCAGCGCCCTCTCATGATACCCTAGATGGGCTGAGCACAGGTGAAGAACCCAGAAGGGACCTGTGGGACCACCTCCTTCCAGCCCCCACTAGTGCTGATTTCACTTACGACTCCTGAACTCCACCTGCAGCCTTTGATCTTACAGGGATTACTTTCTTGGAGAGACTGAAAACAGCGAGGGTTCTGGATTCCAACAAGCCCGGGACTGAATACCGATACAGTTACTTGTTGTGTGACCTGGGGCAAGTCACTTAACCTCTCTGAATTCACTTTCTCTCTCTGAGCCTTTGTTTTCTCTTCTGGAAAATGGGTCAAATAATCTTTCCCCTCTGAGAGGCATCGAAAGGATTAAATAAAATGATACACAACAGGCAAATTCTCACTCCTGGTAAGCACCCATGAATCTTACCGTCCTCATAATGTAAAGACCTCGTGCAGAAAACGACGAACCACTGCTATTAGGCATTTACACTGTACCCGGTTTTGTTCTAAGAGCTTTCTTGATGCTGCCTCATTGATATTCACCACTGCCCTATGGGTGGGCACTATCATTTCCCCCATTTTTACACATGAGTAAACTGAAGTTCAAAGAGGTTAAGTGACTTGCCCCAGGTCGCACAGCTTGGCACACAGTAAGTGTTCATTGTCACTGTCAGGTAAAATGTGCAACACAGCACGAAACACAGAGTTAGAGCTCAGGAAAGAAAGAACTCTGCTGGGCACAGTGGCTCACGCCTGTAATCACAGCACTTTGGGAGGCCAAGGTGGGAGCATTTCTTGAGTCGAGACCAGCCTGGACAACATAGTGAGATCCTATCTATATATTTTTTAAAAATTAGCTGGAGATGCACCTGTAGTTCTAGCCACTAGGGAGGCGGCAGAAGGAGGATCGCTTGAGCCCAGGAGTTGGAGGTTGCAGTGAGCTATGATCACGCCACTGCACTCCAGCCTGGGTGACAAGAAAGACCCTGTCTCTAAGGCAAAAAGAAATTATTCCACTAGCCCATGGAAGTGAGATCCAGAAAGCGGGTGGGACTCAAGCTCTGAGGAGCAGCTGGGAAGAGGGAAGAGACATGAGGAGCGTTCACAGCAGTCAGGTGCAAGGGAGGGCGGGCGAGGGGGTCTGGTGGAGCCTGTCTACACCGGGACCTCAGCGGTCTCCCAACTTGGAGGCTTGGGAGAAGAGGATCCCGTCCGTGGCGGACTGGGGGCGCACAGGCGGAGGACGTGTTACCTTGGGCGGGAGCGCGAAGACCACCGGCAGCAGCGCGAGCGGCGTGAACAGCAGCACCAGCAGCCGCCGCGCGCTCCACACCTTCTTGGCCGCCGCCGCCAGCGCCGCCATCAGCGCGATCTCCGGGCGGAGCGGGCAGGCCCGGGACTGCCCCGCTTGGCCCCGGCGCGCCGGCTTAAAGCCTGGGGGAGGGTCGAGGAGGGGACTGCGCCGGGGAACCCGCCCTCTCCCTGCTCCTCCCGGAGGAAAAGGGTGGTGCCTGGGCCCCTGGGACCGGGTGAAAGAGGCGCGGGAACGTTGGGGAAAGTTAAGCAGGAGAACTGGAGAACCCGGACCCCAGCCGCAGGGCAGCGTGGCCTTGGGTCTCACCCTCGCGGCTTCCCAGCAATGTGGCCTGGGGCAGCTGGCTTGTCCTTTCCTCGCCTCTGTTTACTCTCCTGTGAGATGGCTGAGGATGACAAGGCGAGGATTAAGGCGCCTGCTCCTATTACCCGGGTTCAAATCCTGGCACTGCCGCTTGCTAACTGCGTGGCCTTAAACAGCAGCCTCTGAGGCTGAAAGTGGAGTGGTGAGAAGAATAATAGTCGACACCCGGGAATACTATGCAGCCATAAAAAAGAAGGACATCAAGTTTTTTTGCAGGAACATGGATGGAGCTGGAGGCCATTATCCTTAGCAAACTAACACAGGAACAGAAAACCAAATACCGCGTGCTCTCACTTATAAGCGGGAGCTACATGATGAGAACACATGGACCCAGAGAGTAGAACAACACACACTGGGGCCTATCAGAGGCTGGAGGGTGGGAGGAGACAGAGGATCAGGAAAAATAACTAATGGGTACTAGGCTTAATACCTGGGTGATGGAATAATCCGTACAACAAATCCCCATGACACAAGTTCACCTACACAGCAAATCCGTAAATGTACCCCTGAACTTAAAAGTTAAATTTTAAAAAATAGTCTACACCAGACAAGAGATCTGTTAGAAAGTTTAAATAAGATAACACATGTAATGTGATTAACGGTGTCAGGCAGAGCACGTGCTCAATGAGCATTATTGCTGTTGATGAGTTATTCTTATTTTGTTTTATTTTTTTGAGATGGAGTCTCACTGTTGCCCAGGCTGGAGTGCCTGGTGTGATCTCTGTTCACTGCGACATCTGCCTCCTGGGTTCAAGAGGGTTTCCTGCCTCAGCCTTTGGAGTAGCTGGGATTCTAGGTGTGCACCACCACACTTGACTAATTTTTGTATTTTTAGTAGAGATGGGGTTTCATCATGTTGGTCAGGCTGGTCTCGAACTTCTGACCTTGTGATCTGCCCGCCTCAGCCTCTTAAAGTGCTGAGATTACAGGCGTGAGCCATTCTTATTTTTTTAAGATGGGTAAGTCACTTCTGTTTACTCTCAGGTAAACATACGGGAGTGCAACTGCTAGGTTGCCAGGTAATTGCATCCTTAGCTTTGTGAGACACTGTCAAAGTGTTTTCCAAAGTGATTGTACTATTTTGCATTTCCATCAACAATGTATGAATCATCCAATTTCTCTGCGTCTTTGCCAACCTTTGGTGTTGTCGCTTTAAAAAAAAAATTATCCATTCTGATAGAGATGTAGTGATAGCTCATTGTGGCTTTAATTTATATTTCCCTACTGGTTAGTGATGTTTACCATCTTTTCACATGCTAATTTGCCATCTGTATATCCTCTTTGGTGAACTATCTCTTCCTGTCATTGACTGATTTTCTAGTTATATTATTTGCTTTTTTTTTTTCACTGTTGAGTTTTGAGAGTTCTTTGCAAATTCTAGATATTTGAGTTTTAAGAGTTTTTTTGCAAATTCTAGATATCAGTCCTTTGTCAGATGTTGTGTGCAACTATTTTTCCCCATCTGTAGCTTGTCTTTTCAGCTTCTTAACTATATTTCACCAAGCAAACATTTCTAATTTTGATGTAGTTAAATTTATCAGATTTTCCTTTGGATCATCCTTTTGGGGTTAAGCTCTCTGCATAGCTTTAGATCCCAAAAAGTTTCTCTTAGGTTTAGTTTGTTTGGTTCTCACAGAGGTGTCCAAGGGAGCAAATACAGTCACGGGTTGTCAGTTTCTGTTTCTGGTTGGGCCAGTAAAGCCCCTTTCTCATCCCTCCTTTCCACTCATCACTAGGGACAGAAACTAAAACCATGGCTTCAGGCTGCTAAAAGCCTTAAAAAAAAAAAAAAGCCAGGTTGGATAAGCTTGTCAGAAATTTTATAGTTTTGAAACTCCGAATTCATTACAAAATAACTTCATTCTCTCCCCCCACAGCCTCTGGAACCTATCATTCTGTTTTCTGTCTCTTTAAATTTGACTCTTCTGGATAGCTCATACAAGCGGTATCATGGAATATTTATCCTTTTGTGACTAGCTTTGTGTCCCCTAAGGTTCATCCATGTTGTAGCATGTGTCACAATTCCTTTTTAAGGCTGAATAATATTCCATTGTATGGATATACCATATCGTGTTTATCCATTTATTTGTTGATAGACATTGGGTTGTTTCTACCTTTTGGCTATTGTGAGTAATGCAGCTATACACGTGGATGTACAAAGAATATCTGAGTCCCTGCTTTCAGTTCTTTTGGGTATACACCCAGAAGTGGAATTGCTGGATCATAAGGTAATTCTGTGCTTTTTAAAAATCATGATTGAGAAATGGCCATACTGTTTTTCACAGAGACTGTGCCGTTTTACATTCCCACAAACAGTGCACAAAGTTTCCAGTTTCATCACATCCTCGCCAACACTTATTTTCTGTGATTTTTTAAGTAATAGCCACCCTAACAGGTGTGAAGTGGTATCTCATTGTGATTTTGATGTGTGTCTCTCTAATGATGATTGATGTTGAACATCTGTATATCTTCTCTGGAGAAATGCCTAGCCAGGGCCTTTGTCCATTTCTTTAGCGTTTTGGTTTTTGTTGTTTGCATGGCTTTTTTCAGTAATTGCTCTAGGTATTACATTGCATGTACATAACTTAAAAGATAATCCACTGGTATTGCCATTTTGCCAATTCCAGCAAAGTACAGAAACCTTACTTCATGCCCCTTTACCTTACCCAGTTTAAAACAGTGCATTCAATATTTTCTCTACATATGTATAGAACTACATCAGTGTTCTAACTTTTGCTTTAACTATCAAATATAATTTTTTTTTGAGATGGAGTTTTGCTCCTGTTGCCCAGACTGGAGTGCAATGGTGTCATCGTGGCTCACTGCAACCTCCACCTCCCGGGTTCAAGTGATTCTCCTGCCCCAGTCTCCTGAGTAGCTGGGATTACAGGTGCGTGCCACGGGATTTCACCATGTTGGGCAGGCTGGTCTTGAACTCCTGACCTCAGGTGATCTGCCCGCCTTGGCCTCCCAAAATGCTGGGATTACAGGTATGAGCCACTGCACCCAACCAGGAACTTCCTTTAATCATTCTTTGAGACTAGGTCTGCAGGCAACAAATTCTCTTAGTTTTCCATCAGCTGAGAAGGTCTTGACTTCCCCTTGGTTCCTATTTTCAGTGGATATAGAATTCTGTTATTTTCTTTCAGCACTTGAGAAATGTTATATACCTACTTTCTGGCCTCCGTGGTCTCTGTTGAAAAATCTGATATCACTGGAATTATTTCTTCCCTGTAGGTAAGGTTCATTTCTCTTTCTCTTGAAAAAAATCTTTTTCAAGATTTTTTGTCTTTTGTTTTGAGAAGTTTGGCCATGAATGTCTTGATGTGGATTTCTTTGGCTTATCCTAGTAATATTTGGCGTTTACTCAGCTTCTTAGGTCTGTAGATTTTTATATATATGGCCAAATTCAGGAAGTTTTCAGCCATTATTTCTTAGAATAATTTTATGCCCACCCTCTTTTTCCTCTCCTTCCATAATTCCGGTGACACAGATGTTCGATGTTTTGCTGTAACTCCCTCTGTCCCTGCAGCTCTATTTGCTTTTCAGTCTATTCTGTTTCTGTGGTTCACGTTGGGTAATTAATATTGTTCTGTGTAGCAGTTCACTGATCCTTCTGCCCTCTCCACTCGCTGTTGAACCCATCCATTGTGTTTCTCCTTTTAATGATATTTTTCAGTTATACAACTTTCACTTGATTCTTCTTGGTGTTTTCTATTACTTTGCTAAGTCTTCTGTTTCTTTGCTGACGTTTTCTATTTTTTTCATTTGTTTCCAGCGTGACACCATCGCTGTCATCTTGATATTAAGCATCTATCATCAAAAGTCAGTTTGACCAGCCTGGTCAACATGGCAAAACCTCATCTCTACTAAAAATACAAAAAAAAAAAAAAAAGAAAAAGAACAAAAAACTTTTACCATGATCTGGGGCATCATCAGAGGGCACTGGCTTGTAAGATAAGGCTTCTACCTCCAAGAAGTAGCTGGGTGTGATGGCATGCTTGTAATCCCGGCTACTCTGGAGGCTGAGGCATGAAAATCATTTGAACCCGGGAAGAAGAAATTGCAGTGAGCCGAGATCGCACCACTCACTGCATTCCAGCCTGGATAACAGAGTGAGACACTGTCTCAAAAAAAAAAAGTCAGTTTGAGACACTTCTCTTATACAACCAGTGACTTTTATTTGGAACTTGGACATTTTGGATATTGTATTATAAGATTTTGACTCTTATTTAAACCTTCTGTTTTTGTTGGCTTCTTTCAGTGCTCACACAAAGGAAATGGGGATGTCACCTAATTACCACCAGATGAAAGTAGAAGTCCAAGTTCCCTATCTCTCCTCCATTCATATCTGAGGTCATGGGGGTGGGAGGGAGTGTGGGGCCATTCTTGCAGTGCTATAAAGAAATATGTGAGGCTGAGTAATTTATAAAGAAAATAGGTGTCATTGGCTCATGGTTCTGCAGGCTGTAGAGGAAGCATGGTGCCGGCATCTTCTTGGCTTCTGGGGAGGCCTCAGGGAGCTTTTACTCATGGTAGAAAATGAAGCAGGAGCAGGCACATCACATGACCGGAGCAGGAGCAAGGCAGTGGAGGGAGGTGACACACACTTAAACAATCAGATTCATGAGAACTCACATCTCAAGGACACCACCAAGCCATGAGAGATCCAACTCCATGACCCGCCAGGCCCCACCTCCAACACTGGGAATTATATTTCAACATGAGATTTGGACAGGACAAACACTGAAACCATTTCAGGGGGTTCATTACTGCTGGGGAGTGCTGAGAGTTTAGCTCCCATAAGCCCTCTCCTGACACCTCCCTGGCTGGGGGAGCAGGAGTGCCTTCTTTTTGCTCCCCACATGGCTTCCATTGACACGGCAGGAGGGTGGTGTCCTTGTTACTGCTGGGTGGTAGTTACTCTGGAATATTGATACATGCAACACTATAAATATTTTTTAGAAACCATTATGCTATATGAAAGAAGCTGAACACAAAAAAACTACATACTGTATAATTATATTTATATGAAGGGTTAGAAGAGGCAAAATTTCGTTACAGACACCAGATCAGTGATTGCCAAGCAATGGGGGTCAAAAGACAAGATCAATCGGAAAAACCATGAGGAAACGTATAGGGTAATAGATGTGTCCTATTGACTGTGGTGGTGGTAATACAGTTGCATATAATTATTAAATTCCATCAAATTGATCATTTAAAATGGGTGAATTTTATTATATATTGTTAAACCTCAATAAAGCCAAAACAGAAGTGCATTGAGGCCAGGTGCAGTGGCTCACACCTGTAATCTCAGCACTTTGGGAGGTCAAGGCAGGAGGATCACTTGAGCCCAGGAGTTTGAGACTAGCCTGGACAACACAGTGAGCCCCTGTCTCTAATTTTTTAAACAATTGTTTTTAAAAAGCAATTAAGTATATTTAGTGATAAAAAGTATTCATTGGGTCAAGTTGACCGATCATGATTTTGAAATTTAGATTCTTAAAATTTCCAGTTTAACTGTGGATTTGTCTATTTCTCACTTTAGTTCTGTCAGTTTTTACTTCATAGATTTTGAAGCTCTGTTATTAAATGTGTACACACCTAAGATTATTATGTCTTCTTGGGTGGATTCACCTTTCTATCACTCTAGAATTTGTCAGTCTAAAATCTCTCTCTTTATCACCATAGATGCCCTTTATCTTGAAGTCCACTTTATCTGATATTTAAATAGCCACAGTAGCTTTCTTATGCTTAATGTTTGTATTGTATATCTTTTTCCACTTTTCAAAAATGTCAACCTGTCTGTTTCTATATGTACAATGTGTTTCTTGTATACAGTGTATTGATGAACTCTGCTTTTTTATCTAGTCTAACATTCTCTGATATTTTCATTGGAGTATCTAATCAATTTACATTTAATGTAATTATTTATCTGGTTGGATTTAAGTGTCTCATTTTGCTGTTTGTTTTCTATTGACCTTATTTGTTCTTTGTTCTTCTCTTTCTCCTCCCTGGCTTTCTTTTGTATCAGTTGAATATATTTTGGTGTATTTTACTTTCTCTATTAACTTTTTTGCTTCTCTTCTGTTTTATTATTTTAGCAGTTTCTGTAGGGATTATAATAGGCATCTTTATCACAGTCCACCTTTGAATAATAATATATTATTTTAGGAACAATATAAGAGCCTTACAATAATGGTGGTGGAGTACAGTTGTTCATGCCCGTAATCCTAGCAATCTGGGAGGCCAAGGAAGGTGTCACTTGAGTTCAGGAGTTCGAGACTAGCCTGGCTAACATAGTGAAACCCCATCTCTACAAAAAATACAAAAATTAGCCAAGCGTGGTAGCAGGCACCTGTAGTCCCAGCTACTCTGGAGGCTGAGGTGGGAGGATAGCTCAAGCATGGAAGGTGGAGGTTGCAGTGAGCTGAGATCACAGCACTGCACTCCCGTCTGGGTGACAGAGTAAGACCCTGTCTCAGAAAGAGAAAGAAAGAAAGAAAGAGAGAGAGAGAGAGAGGGGGAGAGAGAGAGAGAGAGAGAGAGAGAGAGAGAGAGAGAGAGAGAGAGAGAAAGAAAAAGAAAGAGAGGAAGGAAGTTGGTTTAAGCTCCATGCCCTCCTATGATTCACAGCTGAAGCCTCCTTCTGGCTCTTGCTGTCTTCATCCTGCCTCTTCTGATCCATCCCGACAGCCCCAGGGAAGTGCACTTGTTCCTGATCTGTTTCTTGTTAGCTATGTCGAAAGACAAAATCACAAGTTGAAAGATCTCAATTGGCTTTATTTGCAATTCTAACATTGAGCAACACTTCATTTCCTCAAATAGAATAAGTATTCCGTTAAGCCGAGCAGCAGAGGTTGGCTTTATAAAGACAGAGAAGGACTGAAGAAAGCAGAAACCAAGAACACAAAGTCTGTTAGTTACTTTAGACAGAGCAATAGAAAAATAACTCGTTAACATTCGGTTACTTTAGGCTACCTTTTTTAGTGTAAGGATTAAAGCAGAGGAACTTCATCATCACGCTGATTGAAGATTTCAGCTGGCCTGTTTGGGAAATGAGCTGTTATCTCTCTTTCTCCTGAAAAGGTCAGATAACAACTTAGTTTAGGTTTGGTGACCTGGAACTCTAGCATGAGTGACTCCATTGTGTTCATTTTTACATTGTTTCTGGCAGGAAATTAGCCACCACTCGTATCATTGTTCCCCATAAGTAATGTCCTGTTTTTACTCTGGTTACTTGTAATATCTCTTTATCTTTGGCTTTGAGCAATTTGATTGAAACGTTTAGGTGTAGCATTTCCTTTGTATTTATTTACTGGGAGTTTGCTGAGCTGCTTGGATCTGTGCACTGACATCTTTCATCAATTTGGGAATATTTTCAGTCATTATATCTTCAAATACCTCTTTTGCCCTTCTAGAATTATGATAACATTTATGTTAGAGCATTTGGTATCACGTTCCAAATGTCATACTCTTTGTTCGTTTTTTTTTCTTCACTTTTTCTTGTCTACATTTCAAACAGGCATTTTCTATTACCTGTCTTTACTGATTCCTGTCTCTGTTGTGCCCAGAATGTTATAGATCTAAGCCTTCATTTCTGATGTTGTATTTTTCATCTCTGGAATTTTCACTAGTTCTTTTAATAGTTTCCAGGTCTCTGCTGAAGTTTTCCATTTGTTTATGCATGTCGTCCTTTAGATTCTTTCATTTTTGGCATTTTTGTGGTAGATTAGTAGGGCATGGTGGTGCATGTCTGTAGTCTCAGCTACTCGAGAAGCTGAAGTGCAAGGATTGATTAAGCCCAGGAGGTGATGGCTGCAGTGAGCTATAATTACTACACTCCAGCCTGGGTGACAGATCAAGACCCTATCTCAAAGAAAAAAAAAAAAGGCTTTACTAAGATTTATAATTGCAGTTTATATTGTTTAAGAGAATTTAATCTAGTTTGTGATCTATGTCAAATGCAAGGAATGTTGGCTTTCCAGCTTATTTATTCATGAATAATAATGACCACACTCACTGCATCTTTACTCCAGTCCAGGCCCTGTTCTAAGAGCTTTACATGATTTAATTCACTGAACATTTAAATAACCCTATGAAATAGGCTCTAATATATTCCATTTTGCAGAGGAGGAAACTGAGGTACAGGGAAATTGAGTAACGTATCCAAGGACACACAGCTATTGAATGGGGATTCAGACCCCAGCAGCTTCCCTGCAGAGTCCACATGCGTAACCAACCACTACACGGTAATAACTCTAGTATATGTGTTTATTAGGTCTGGACAATATGACTTTGATACTGAGCATTGAACAAAGTAAAGTCGCAGTGAGATTCTCCATGCACCAAATCCCTGAAAGTATTAATATTAAAGGAGTTGTCGACACTTTTGAGTGTGTTCACTCAGGAGACTGTTTCCCAACACTTATTCCTCTTGGATAACAAGGGTGCTACCTGCCCTTCTCTAAACTTCTAGCACGGTGGTTCTCAACCCTGACTGCACATCGGAATCACCTGAGGAGCATTAAAAGTGCTGATGCTCCATCCTCAGAGAGTCTAATTTTGTTGCCTAGGGTGTGTCTTGGGCATCAGGATTTTTTTTTTCAAGCTCCCAGCAGATTCTAATGTGTAGCTTGGATTGAGAACCACTGTCCCTAAAAATCTAATTCATCCTTTGCCAGATTCTGGCGAAAGCTGGGAAATGTGAATTTGCTTTTTATCGTATCACATCACATCTAAAAGGCTTCAACCTAGGTCTTGCAACCCTCCTAAGTGAGTACAGAATCTTAACACCCAGTACCTCTGGGACCTGGGCATGGTCTTTGCTAGGTGCCTTGTCAGTGTTACTTAACTATTAATAATATTTGAATTCCTACCAGACTTGGTTTTGCTCATTAGTAAACTTGGGATTAATCAGACATACCTTTCATCATGTTTTTTAGTTTTATTTTTATACTAGGCTGTATATATCATAATGAATAAATCTAAAAAACTAAAATCCCTGACCTCATGAAACTTACATGATGGCAGGTACAAATAATAAACAAACACATGAGTAAAGTGTATTATAATCAAAAGATGAAGATATGACAAGTCTGGGGAGAAAACACAAGGGAGCAGCAAAGGGAAGTAGACAGCGATGCGTTGGAGGTGCCGTTGTAGATAAGGTGGTCAGGGAAGCTGTCCAAGAAGAGGACCCTAAGTTAAACCGAGACCTAAAGAAACTGAACAAGTGAACTTCTGGGTATGCAAAGGAAGCATTCCAGGAAGGAAAAGTCCAATGCAATGGCTCTGAGGCAGCAGCCAGCATGGCAGGTCTTAGCATCATCAAGGAAGTCAAGTGCAGAGACAGGGTCACAGGCAGCCAGCAACGACTCAAAGCAGGATCCCAAAAGCCCAAGTAGGGATTTTCACACTCAGCGACAAGAGCAGCCATTGTAGAGATTTAAGCAGAGTGGCATATTCTGCTATCATTTTTTTTAAAAAAATCAGTGTTAATGAGATATAGTTCACAGAGCATATAATTCACCTATTTAAAAGTGAATATGCCAATTAGCCAGGCATGGTGGCATGTGCCTGTAGTCCCAGCTACTTGGAAGGATCAGACGGGAGGATGTCAAGGCTGCAGTGAATGGTGTTTGCACCACTACACTGCAGCCTGAGCAATACAGCGAGACCCTGTCTAAAAATAAAAAATAAAAAATTTAAAGTATATGTAATTTAATGGTTTTACAGGACACTCACAATGCAACCATTATTACAATCAATTTACAACATTTTCATCACCCCAAAAGGAAACCTCATGCCCATTAACAGTCACTCCTCATCCCCCCGCAGCCTCACCAGTCCCAGGCAACTACTAAGATACTTTCTGTCTGTATAGACTTGCCTATTCCGGACATTTCATATAAATGGAGTCATATACTATGTGGTCCTTTTGTGTCTGGCTTCTCTTAATATAACGCTTTCAAGATTCATCTATGTCATAGCATGCATTGGCACTACATTTCTTTTTATTGTTGACTAATATTTCATTGTATAGATGTACCCTACTTTATTACTTATTCATCAGTTAATACACATTTGGACTGTTTGAACTTTCTGGCTATGATGAATAATGCTGCCCTGACCATTAGTGTACAAGTTTTTGGACATGTTTATATTCCTTTTAGGTACATACCTATGAGTGGAATTTCTGGATCATAAGGTAACTCTATGTCTAACCTTTTGTTAGAGTGCTTTTGTTTGAGGAACTGCCAGGCTGTTTTCCAAGGTGTCTGAACTATTTCACAATCCCACCAGCAGTGTAAGAGGGTTCCAGTTTCTCTACATCTTCCCAACACTTACTATTCTTTGCCTTTCTTATGATAGCCATCCTCATGCGTGTGCTTTTTATTTCAAAGATACCTCAGGCTAAGATGATGGTGGCTTGGACCAGAGTAGTAAGAGCAGAGGCAGTAGGAAAGTTGATTCAATGCTGGATATACTTTGCCAGAAGAGCTGGCAGGTCTTGCTGATACTCTGATGAGGCTATGAGAGAGGAACTGGTACTGGGATCAAATATGAGATGGTGGAATATTTCTCAAAGTGTGAGAGGCATACCAGTGAGGAAACACAGATAATTTCACGTCGGGCATTTAAACAACATTGGATCACAGAAAGTGGAAGTTATCCTGTGTCGCCTTTTTTAACTCCTCATTATACCATGGAGAGAGTCTCAGCTGGGTGTCAGTATCTTTTTAAGACCTCATCCCCGGCCAGACGCGGTGTCTCACACCTGTAATCCCAAAACATTGGGAAGCCAAGATAGGAGGATCACCTGAGGTTGGGAGTTCAAGACCAGCCTGGCTAACATGGTAAAACACCATTTCTACTAAAAATACCAAAAAAAAAAAAAAAAATGCCAGGCATGGTGGCATGCGCTTGTAATCCCAACTACTTGGGAGGGTGAGGCAAGAGAATCAGTTGAACCCGGGAACACCATTGCACTCCAGTTTGGAAAAGAAGAGCAAAACTCCATCTCAAAAAAAAAAGAAGAAAAAAAAAAAAGACCTCATCACCTATAAACCTTCCTTTGTAACAGACAGAAGTTTGGAGTCGGAAACACTGGCCTCTTTCTGAACCAGACAATATTATTTTATTTTTATTTAATTTATTCTTATGATAACTTTTTTTTTTGAGACGGAGTTTCGCTCTTGTTACCCAGGCTGGAGTGCAATGGCGCGATCTCGGCTCACCGCAACCTCCGCCTCCTGGGTTCAGGCAATTCTCCTGCCTCAGCCTCCTGAGTAGCTGGGATTACAGGCACGCGCCACCATGCCCAGCTAATTTTTTGTATTTTTAGTAGAGACGGGGTTTCACCATGTTGACCGGGATGGTCTCGATCTCTTGACCTCGTGATCCACCCGCCTCGGCCTCCCAAAGTGCTGGGATTACAGGCTGAGCCACCGCGCCCGGCCTCTTATGATAACTTTTGACTTCTTAAGGAGAGTGATTTTTGGTTTTGGTTTTGGCTTTGTTGTTTGTTGTTGTTGTTGTTGCTTTGAGACAGGGCCTCACTCTGTTACCCAGGCTGGAGTGCAGTCGCGTGATCACAGCTCACTGCAGCCTTGACTTCTCTGGCTTAAGCAATCCTCCCACTTCAGCATCCTGAGTAGCTGGAACTACAGGCACACACCACCATGCCTGGCTATTTTTTTTTTATTTTTTGTAGAGATAGGGTCCTGCTATGTTGCCCAATCTGGTCTCAAACTCCTGGGCTCAAGTGATCATCCTGCCTTGGCCTCTCAAAGGGTTGGGATTACAGGCATAAGCCACCACAACTGGCTGTGATTTTTGTTTTTTATTAAAGCCTACAACTTTTTCTAAAAAGCTCTCCTTTGAACTTAAATCTATTTAAGTTTATAATGTAAAGCAACTCAAAGAAAAATGCCAAGTAACTCAGAGTACAGGGAGTCCATGGCAATGGCAACATTCCAAAAATTGGATGCCAAAATCTGAAATTTGGGAGGCCAAGAGATAGCAAGAGAAAGACCCAGGAAGGGGTGTAGCACTCACCTCCCATCCAGGTCCTGCTGATGCCGTTCCTAAAACCCTGAGGGCCAGTCATTTCCCAATGGACCCATTCCAAGCTATGATGAAACTGTCTTCCATGACCTTTCAGGTTGGGACTTGATCCTGAGCCAGTCCAATAACCGGCCTCATCAAAGGCCCCAGACAACAGTGTATGAGGGATGAGGCCCTCCAGGGAGCACTTTGGACCTTCAAGGTCCGGGCATGGGAGGATGGGGTTCTCCAAACTGGAAAAGCTACTTCGAGAGAACTGGACTCATTGGCATCCAAGGAACTCTGGTCCATACCCCAAAGGCTGAGTGGAGGCAGCTGGGACTGGGGCATATTTTCCCAGTGGCCCTGGGTTGAATTCCCTGTTCCAGAACTAGCTAAGAGATTAAGAGTACAAAATTTGGTGTTAGAGCAGAGGTTTCAATCTGGTGGTTCAAATGTTGCCATCATCATAATATTAATATTAGCAAGCACACATACCACACTGACTATCTGCCAGGCTCCACTTTTAGTACCTTACCTGCCTTAACTCATTCCATCCTTAAAAAATCCGTTTGCATTACCTGTGTGAGTCTGTCATCCCTGCATTAGACAAAGCTACATTCACATTCTGGCTGGGCCACTTGCTTGCTGCTGGGCAGGAGGCTTCACTCGGACTGAGTTTCCTCATCTGAAATGAGAACTATAATGTGTACAGGCATAGCTTGTCTCATTGTGCTTTACAGATACTGCATTTCTCTGGCAACCCTGCAGTGAGCAATTCTCTTGGCATCATTTTTCCAACAGCATATGCTCACTTTATGTTTCTAGGTCATGTTTTGGAAATTCTTGCACAATTGCAAACCTTTTTATTATTATTATATCTATTATGGTGATCTGTGATCAGTGATCAGTGATGTTACTATTTTAATTGTTTTGAGGTGCCATGAACTGTGCCCATATAAGATGGCAAACTTGGTGGATAAATGTTGTGTGTGTTCTGATTGCTCCAACCACTGGCTGTTCCCCAATCTCTCTCCCTCTCCCAGGCTTCCCTATTCCCCGAGATAAAATACTACTGAAATTAGTCCAACTAGGAATCCTTCAGTGGTCTCAAAGTGTTCAGGTGAAAGAACCATACATCTTTCACTTTAAATCCAAAGCTAGAAATGATTATACTTAATGAGAAAGGCATGTCGAAAGCCAACACAGGCCAAAAACTAGGCCTCCTGTGCCAGTTAGCCAACTTGTGAGTGTAAAGGAACAGTTCTGGAAGGAAATTAAAAGTGCTACTCCAGTGAACACAGGGATAAGAAGAAAGCAAAGCAGCTTTATGGTGATATGTAGAAAGTTTTAGTAGTCTAACATAGAAGATCAAACCAGCCACAACATTCCCAAGCCAAAGCCTAATGCAGAGCAAGACCCTAACTCTCATTAATTCTTTGAAGACTGAGAGAGGTGAGGAAGCTGCAGAAGAAATTTGAAGTGGGCAGAGTTCACGAGGTTTAAGGAAAGAAGCCATCTGTGTAACATAAAAGTGCAAAGCGAAGCAGTAAGTGATGATGTAAAAGCTGCACCAAGTTAATCGGAAGATGAAGCTAAGGTCACTGAGGAAGGTGGCTACACTAAACAACAGATTCTCAACATAGATGAAATGCTCTTCTATTGGAAGAAGATGCCATTGAGGACTTTCATAGCCAGGGAGAAGTCAGTGCCTGGCTTCAAAGCTTCAAAGGACAAGTTGACTCTCTGGTTAGGGCCGAATGCAGCTGTTAACTCTAAGTTGAAACTATGCTCATTTACCATGCTGAAAATCTTACGGCCCATAAGAATTATGCTAAATCTATGCTGCTTGTGCTCTATAAATACAGCAACAAAGTCTAGATGATAGCACATCTGTTTACAGCATGTTTTACTGAATATTTTAAGCCTACTGTTGAGATATACTGTTGAGTGGAAGGGAATTCTTAAAGAACTTCCACAGTCAATGGATGGCTTGACCAACATTAATTTTCATTCCTTACTAGCTATGTCCATTGGACAGATGAGGAAACCGAGACTCAGAGGGATTAAGACATTTGTCACAGGTCACACAGCTGGTACATGACAGAATTGAAATTCCAATGATACACACTGCTATTCCCATATTCCCACACAAATACTGAGACTTTTTTCTTGTTGGAGTCATCAGCAGATCAGGAGGTTATTATGTGTATTGAGTGAAGAAATATAACACATGGCCTGAAATCCAGAGACACACTTCAGCTAAAGGAGAAATCTTGTGTTCCACCCCCCCCCCCACCCACTTAACTTCCTTTTGAAGATTGTCAGAGAGACAGGTGAAGAGGCATCCCATACTATTTATTGAGCACCTACTATGCACCAGACACTACGCACAATGCTTCTTCAGCCTTTCTCGTTTTAGTTTTACAGCCACTCTTCCAGATGGGTGTGGTTACCTTCATTACAGAGGAAGAGACTGAAACTCAGAGATGGGTCTTCTGACTCCAAAGTCTGTGTTGCTAAGCCTCAACTAGACTGTTCCCAAGCCTGCCATTATGTCCACCTTAGGGCAAAATTAGAAAAACCACAGGTTGATAGGAGCTGTTGGCAAGAGACCACATGAGCGGGGTGGGTCTGGCCACTGGCATCCAAGGCAAACTAGAGAATGTGACTCAAGGCACCCATAATTTCATCATACTATTATTTGTATAATAATAAATACCATTTTTTGAGGGATGATACCTACACTTTTTGAAATCGTTTCCCAAGCACTGTGCTGAGAACATTATACAGACGCTTCCTGAGTTTTGATGGTTAGATTTAGAATTTTTCAACTTTACCAGTGATTTATCGGGAGTATTAAGTACATTTTTAACTTAGGGTATTTTCAACTTACAATGGGTTTATTGAGGGGTAACCCCATTGTAAGTTAAGAAGTAGCTATATAAAAATACATTTAAAAAACTTTATGCTGGCCAGTGTGTAAAATAAAAATTACATGCATTATTAACAATGCAGAAGGATAAATAAGAAATTGGTTACTTTGCTTGTCTCCTAGAAGGTGCACTAGGAGGCTTGGGACGCTGGTGTAGCAGGGACCACCCATATGCAGTTTCCCTTGGTCCTTGGTGCCACTTCCCTGGAATACATGGCCAGCTTTAAAAACAATCCTCAGGCTTCCCTACAGTTGGGGTATCTATGTGATTAAGATCTAGCTAATGAGAAGTGAACAGAAGTTGTTATGTGGAACATTTAAGACCGTGTCTTTAAAGGAGCATACCCTTTATTCTTTCCTCTCCCTTCTTTCTTCCTGACTCATGGCTTGAGCTCCAGCAGCATTGTAAATCAGGAAGTGTAAGGCATGTGTCATACTGGTGCCCTCCACGGACCCATGCCTCCTGGTATTCACACCCCTGTGTAGTTCCCTCCCGCAGTGACTCTGGACTTAGCCATGTAACTTGCTTTGGCCAATGAAACATCAGCAAATGTCATGCACATTGAGGCTTGTCTTCTTTAATCACTCCCTCTTGGCAGCCAATGTCACACCATAATGAAGCATGGACTAGACTACTAAATGATTAATGACTCTATAGAGAGGAGCCCTGAAAGACAGGAAGCTATTTTAGATGTTTCAGCCCCAGCAGAGCGCCCACTAAATGTATCCCCCTAAGTGATCTCAGCTGCACCATGTGCAGCAGAAGAACCACCCAACTGAGCCCAGTCAATCATGAAATTATGTGAAATAACAAAATTAATGTTGTTGCAAGTTGTGAGGTGATTTGACAGAGCAATAAGCACAAACTGACCTTAAGAACGAAAGGTACACATAAGGATAGAAAAGCAGAAAGATGGAAGTTGGGATCCTTCATGAATTCATGGAACCACCTCTGTACTTTGTTTACAAGGCAGTAGAAAGCCTAATATATTGAGCCTTATGTATCTGTTTTCAGTTAGGTGTGACTGAAGTTGTTATGTTGGGGCCATGAGCAAGCAGAAGACATATTTGCACATCATACTCTGTTATGAATGTTGGAATGCGCTGCTCAATGCCCCTTTGGTTTTCAATAAAAAACTCCATCTGCTGGGAATGCTTCCAGCAGTCAAGCCTCAGCTATGAGCCCATTTGATGATTGCCTCAGCAAATAGTGCCACTTTAGCCAAGGTCATGTGTCCTTCCCAGAGTGGCTGGCATCCAGTTACTGATTGAAACAGGAATACAAGTGCCCAGCCTCCTCACTCCAACTTGAGACAACTTTGAGGGGTCATCTCCCTTCAAAGAACTCATGCAATTGCCCAAGGGCTCTGTCAAGGCTGCATTTCAGCTCAACATCTCCCTTCACCATACCTTTGTTTCCCTCCCTTCCCTTACACAGGTGTGGATCCCAAAGGCATGCCCTAATAAATTTCTTACATACTAGTCTCCAAATCCTGGAAAATCCAACCTACAACACAGTGTTTTTCAACTCTTAGAATGTTATACTATATGTCCATACTACTCACTTTAAAAAAAAAAAAAAAAGGTGAATAAGACAGAGTTCAGATGTAGAACCATATCACAGTGTGGGTTCTCTAGGAAACGGGGTTAGGAGTGCCTAAGATTTATTGGGAATAACATCTGTGAAAATGAAAAGGAAGAGGGAGAAGCAGGATTGGGCAAAGGGAGCCACCAGGCAGCATTCAGGCACGACAAAGTCTCTGCCAGCACAATGGAGAGCCCCAAGCAAAGCTCACCCACTGGAGGAGTCTTGCACCAGGTGGGTAGATACTTGTACCCTCATCTTGCTCAACCAGCCTATGGGCTGAGGGCCTCCTTGAGGAGAGTATGACTTTAACTTGACAACTGAGGCAGTTTCCAAAGGAGCTAATAATGGTTGGGCAGAGAGTCCCAGTTTGAAGGGGAATCTGAGGCGTACCTCTCTATGACTCCCACTAGCTGGAGGGGCTTTTTCATAGTCATCAAATCTGATACACCTGTCCAACTTAATAGGTCAACAAACAGAGGATCACAGTGTCTGTTCCAATACCACCCAGAGAGTCAGGGTCTGAATTATGGCCAGTACCCAGTCCAGGGGTCCTTTCACCAGACTTCAAGCCAACTCCTGTGAAGAGAAAGAAAGCATGGCTTTGAGCTTCCTGTAGGCAGAGGCCATGCCTGCTCAGACACAGCTGTCTCTCCACTGCCTGGCACATGGGTGGGAAATAAATATGAGTTGGGTTGAATTGAATTGATGTGCAAAGTCCAACATTTGCTGACCTCCCACCAGAAGGCTGGGCTACCAGCATTCCTGGTGTTCCTGGTGCTGCCTGGAGCAGTAGTCATTCATAACCAAGCTCTGCTGAACCCATAGCCACAGGAGCATGGATTTTGGAATCACCTATTCATTTATTCATTCAGCAAAAATCTACTAAATTCAACAGGCACTGTGCTGGATACTGGGGATCCAACATGAAATGAGGCAGGCAGCATCCCTCCTTCATGTGACTCCCCATCTACTGGGGTAAGCAATTCAAATGCCCATTCATATGTGGTTATAAAACATAGCCACAAATTTTGTGACATCCTTTCCACTGGGAGGCAGGGTCTATGCCCCCTCCTGATGAACCTAGGTGAGCTTCTGACTGCTTTGACCAAGAACTTACTGTGGAAGTGAACTGATACGGCTTCCAGGGCATGAATAAGGCCATGCAGCTTCTGCCTGATTTCTAGAACACTCATCCTTGGAGACCCGGACTACTGCCCTGAGGCTGCCTTGCTGGAGAGGCCATGAGTATCTGCTTTGGTTGACAGTTGAGCCCAGACTTCCAGCCAGCCCCATCAAGGCACAAGATACATGAGCACTCCAGATGAGCTCATCTGATAGCTGAGTGACCCCGAGTGACATTCCTTGATGCCACAGAGAACAGAAGAACCACCCAGCTGAGCCCCACTCTAATTCTTGCCCCATAAAATCATGATATATTATTGCATGATTATTGTTTAAGTTTGGAGTGCAGTTTTTCAAGCAGCAGATGTTTAACACTGAAACTGTGCACCTGATGGGCTCATAACACAGCTCTGAGTCTCCATGGCCTTGGGGAAAATGTCGATAATGAAAACAACTACTTCATAGGTTTATGATAAGGCTCAAAGAATGAAAAGCCAGGCACTGTTCTAAGTGCTTTTCCTGTTTAGTCGTTTAGCACAGAACCAGGTACCTATCAACCACTAATTACAGGGAAGTATTTCTTTTTTTGTTTTGTTTTGTTTTTTGAGACGGAGTTTCGCTCTTGTTACCCAGGCTGGAGTGCAATGGCACGATCTCAGCTCACTGCAACCTTCGCCTCCTGGGTTCAGGCAATTCTCCTGCCTCAGCCTCCTGAGTAGCTGGGATTACAGGCACGCGCCACCGTGCCCAGCTAATTTTTTGTATTTTTAGTAGAGACAGGGTTTCACCATGTTGACCAGGATGGTCTCGATCTCTTGACCTCGTAATCCACCCGCCTCGGCTTCCCAAAGTGCTGGGATTACGGGCGTGAGCCACCGTGCCTGGCGGAAGTATGATTTCTAATTGGGAAATAACAAGCTATGTGAGGTATGAATAAATATATTAACTCTGGTCATCAGCCCAGTTTTGGTGGCTTGCTGTGTGCCAAGCACAGTGCTAGGCATTTACATGAACAATCAGGTCCTGCCTGATCTTTCAACCCTCCCTCCGTCCCCTTCATCGCTGGGGCCTGTCCTCTTTGCAGCCTTCTTTCTGCTTCTTGCGCATAAATCCAAGTTCTCTGCTTTTAAAAATGTTCCATCTGCCCAGATCTCCCTATGCATCCTCCCCAAGCTCCCGCCACCATCACGGTGACTGGTTCCTTCTCCTCACTCAGTCCTGAACTCAAATGGCACCTCCTCAGAGGGTCTCCCACCCCCGACCTCCCGATCTAATGAAACGCAGTCTTCTTCAAGTCCACGTGACTCACCCTGTACAAAATCCCCCTGAGTTATTCCTTCATGGCGTGATTTGTTGTGTGAAAGTGTTTACTACTAGACTAAACTCGAGGGGAACAAGGGAGCGTCAATCACCCCCTGCCACACTCCCAGTGCCTGGAACATGGAGAGGAGCAATAAATATCGAAGGATGAAACACGTTCTCTATAACTGGGTTTTATTGTTAGGAACATCGGTCAAAATCATGACTATTGTTCATGCCACAAGGATTAATTGAGCACCAACTGTGTACCAGGCATCATTCTGGGTGCTGGGGATACAACAGTGATCAAAGCAGACACTGGTTTTGCTCTCACAGAGCTTTCATGTTAGTAGCTCTGATAAGATGCATGTGTGAAATACCCAGCGTGTCACGTGGAACTTAGTGCTATGAAGAAAAATAAGGTAGGCAGTAGGAGAGAGTACGAGGGGAATCTTGGCATCAAATTTCATTCTTCCCTCCACAGAAGGGACTTTCAGTTCCCCTCCCCTCCACCTCCGCACCCTGACCCCCGAACCCTGTCAACATTTCTCAGTGTGACATTTTGTTTGAGGTCTCTGCAGCTCCAAGAACAATATTGGCTTTGATGCAGGTCCCAGGAGAGAGCCCTCAGACTGGAGTGGGGATTAGATCTCGCTTCTTTCTCCTGGAGGGGAAGTCAAGCAGTTTGACCTGGTGGGGCCTTTCCGCACTATGGGAAAGGGGGCAGGCCTGGGCCCTCCTGGTGTGGAGCTATGACTAACCCCGGGTTCTGGGTCATCCTCAGGCCTCCTCCATCCTGGACAGAGGGTCGAGGTTGACAAACATGAAGAGGCCTTTGATCGGCAGCAGACACCTAGTGTTCTGTTTTTTGTTCCAAACCTCAGGCCAGAAACATACTCTGTTTTGCCTCCAGCAGGGAAGACAGTGGGTAGGTGGGGTGTGTGTGTGTGTGTGTGTGCACACGCTCGCGTGTGTGTGTGTTTAGGGCATTGGGAGGAATCAGAGGAAGGCTCGTATGGGTCCTTGATTTTCTTTCCAACAAGCAGGCTAGGTTTGGAAGAGAGAATTCAATTCAATTCAAAATATCTAAGGAGCACCTACTAAATCCCAGGCACCACGGTACAAACTAGGACTAGAGCAGTGAACCAAACAGAGCTCCCTGCCCAGAGCCCGGGTTCTAGAGGGGGCCACAGACAGCAAACGAAGGACCAAGTGGATACAGAGGCTGTTGGGAGCCATGATGTGCTGGAGAGGAACGAGGCCGGGCAGCCGATGGGGCCGGGGTGAGGGTGCCCAGGCAAAGTGGCATTTGGTAGAGACCTGAAGGAAATGAGGAAGCAGCCATGTGACGATCAGTGGGAACGGTGTCTCAGGGAAAGGGAACAGCAGCTACGAAGGCCTGAGATGCGCCGAGGCTGGCATGTTGGAAGGACAGTAAGGAGCCCAGTGTGGCTTACCCAGGGGAACGGGGCAGAAGAACAGCAGGGGGGTCAGAACCAGGAGTGCCGGGGTAGGTGGGGGGAGGTCGAGCTATTGATCTCTCCCCCTGGGTGAGGTGGGGACTCCAAGAGTGGTTTTTCCTTTTTTTAAAAAAATTTTTAAATTTATTATTATTTTTAAGTTTCGTTTTGTTTCTTTTTAGAGACAGGCCCTCACAGTGTCATTCATCCAGGCTGGAGTGCACTGGATCAGTCACAGCTCACTGCAGCCTTGAACTCCTGGGCTCAAGTGATCCTTCCCGCCTCAGCCTCCCCAGTTGCTGGCACTACAGGCACGCACCACCTTGCCCAGCGGATCTGACCTGAGATTTAATAGAGTTCCTGGGCTGTGTGGAAACAGTGGGGATGAGGGCAGAAGTGGGGAGAACCATGAGGGGCGACCGCAGGGCTTCAGGGAAAAGATCGCACGGTCACATGGCCTATGCCAGGGTGGCCAGGAGGGGAACAGGTTGCCGATCCAAATTCATCAGCATTTTTTTTTTTTTTTTTTTTTTTTTACAGAGTCTCGCTCTGTCACCCAGGCTGGAGTGCAGTGGCACGATCTTGGCTCACTGCAACCTCTGCCTACTGGGTTCAAGCGATTCTCTTGCCTCAGCCTCCCGAGTAGCTGGGATCACAGGTACCCACCACCATACCCAGCTAACTTTTGTGTTTTTAGTAGAAATGGGGTTTCACCATGTTGGCAATCTGGTCTCAAACTCCTGACCTCAGGTGATCTGCCCACCTCGGCCTCCCAAAGTGCCAGGATTACAGGTGTGAACCACCACGCCCAGCCTTATCAGCTTTTTATTGAAGTGCAACATAAATACTGAAAAGCACTCATATAAACATGCCTGCAGTTTGATGAAGTTATTTACAAACCCAATCCACCCACATAACCAGCATCAAACTCAAGAATTAGAACTTGTCCATCCCCCGAGAAGTCCCCAGAAGCCCCCTTCAAATTACTGCCCCTCCTCCAAGGGCAATCAGTCTCCCCACTTTATATTTATAATTATATTTATAATTTATATTTATAATTATATTTATAATTATATTTTGAAAGTGACTCTGGCAGGATCTGCTGCTGGATTGAATGGGGGCAAGGGGAGCTGGTGAAAGATGGGAGTTGAAGAGAGCCTGCAGGTTTGGGGTGAATCTCTGGATTCCTGGGACTGCCATTTACTAAGACGAAAGTTTGTGGTGAGGGCAGAGACCAAAGGTGAAACCAGGGGTTTGTTTGGGGACATGTTGAGTTTTGAGATGCCTGTAAGACCCCTGGGGAAGATACAGGCTGTCTTATCTAAAGGCTGCAAATTCAAATGCTCTCAGGAAATGTAACAGGAGGAGTAAGACAGCTCATTCTCCTCTTACCTCTATAAGAAGAGCAATGGGACCAGTGTGTGATCAACAGTGACTCAGAGCCAAGGAGCAATGGGGACAGTGGAGACTGGAGTGAACTGGTAAGCACAGGCCCCTCTAAAAAGAGGGGTTAGAACAGGGCCCCCGCGTGGCCAGGTCTCCTGATGATGCTTCCAGGGAAGCCGGATGTCTGGATTTTTGCATATGAAACCATCCCAATTGTTTAACATCGGAAACTAAAAAGCAAACATTGTGCGGACCCAACAAAACTGCCTACATTTACAGCAACTCACTGGATCTAGATCAAATCCTCTACTTTACAGGTGGAGAAACTGAGGTGCAGGGAAGTCTAGAATTTTCCCCAAACTCACAGAGGGAATTGGTGGCAGACGTTGGCCAGGCCTTGAGTAGGCTGGGACTCAGTGTGGGGTTCCCACCTCCCTGGCCTTGGCAAGAATGGGCTGGAGTCAAGTCTGTCTCCTTGACTTTGATATAGATAGAGAGGCCCCAACCTGACCATGAACGGCAGCAAGATGCTATCAACAAGCATGGCTTTGGGGACCTGAGATCACTGTCTCAGGAATACTTTAGGAATACTTTTGGCTTCAAGTGATGGAAAACCTGATTTGCAGTGGCTTCAGCGTTGGAGATATTTGCCTGTGCATGTAGTAAGTACAGAAAGCGAGGTCTGAGGTCACTAAGGGAAGACTCATACTCTGCCCATTCCTCTACCTTATCGTCTTCCTCTCACTGATCTTCACTGTCAGCGGTGGCCTCATGGTCTCCAGATGGCTGCTGAACCTCCAGTTATCGCCACTGCAATGAAAAGCAGAAATTGTTGATGGCGATGTGCTGGTGTCAGGGCAGGGAGAGCGTTCTTACACCTCCTCACCTTCTAGGAGAAGCAAAATCTTCCAGAGAAGAAAATCTTTCACAGAAGCAATCTTCGCAAATTTGCTCTTGTATCTTATTGGTCAGAAAAGGATCACATGCTGATATGGTTTGGAGGTTTGTCCTCTTCAAATCTCAGGTTGACATGTGACCTCCAGTGTAGGAGGAAGGGCTGGTGGGAGGTACTGGATCACGGGATCACGGGGGCAGATCTCTCGTGAATGGCTTGGTGCCCTCTCCGTGGTAACCTCTGAGTGAGCTCTGGCTCTGTTCACAAGAGAGCTGATCGTTTAAAGGAACCCTGCTCCTCTGCTACCTTCCTTCTCTCTCTTGTTCCTGCTCTTGCCGTGTGACACCGTCTGCTCCCACTTTGCCTTCTGCCATGACTGGAAGCTTCCTGAGGCCCTCATCAGAAGCAGATGCTGGAGCCATGCTTGGACAGCCTGCAGAACTATGAGCCAATTAAACCTCTTTTCTCTGTAATTTACCCAGCCTCGGATGTTTCTTTATAGCAATGCAAACAGCCTAATACCCATGTCCATTTCTAATCAGGGACCAATCTGACCTTTCCTGAGATGAAGCTGTCTTCACCTAACTAATATCTAGACTAACTGGGGTTCTGTCCAAAAGGAATAAGGAAGGTAGGCTGGGTGCCGTGGCTCATGCCTGTAATCCCAGCACTTTGGGAGGCCAAGGTGGGTGGATCACTTGAGGTCAGGAGTTCGAGACCAGCCTGTCCAACATGGTGAAACCCTGTCTCTACTAAAAATTACAAAAATTAGCCAGGCATGGTGGCATGCGCCTGTAATCCCAGCTACTTGGAAGGCTGAGGCAGGAGAATTGCTTGAACCTGGGAGGTAGACATTGCAGTGAGCTAGCACCACTGTACTCTAGCCTGGGTGACAGAGTGAGACTCCGTCTCAAAAATAAAATAAAATAAATAAATAAATAAAAGGAGGGTGACTTTTGGTAGGCAATAATGCCTGGCACAATCTCTACCATTTCCAGGCTGATGACTCTGAGAAAGTTGCTTAGCACCTCTGAGCCTCTACTCCCCCATCTGTAAAATGGGTACGGTAGGTGGATATGTTGTTTCTTGCCCTCTCGACATCCGTTTCCTATTTTTCCGATAAAATACTCAGGTAGGAGTACTCAGAACAGCAGCCTCAGCATCACCTGGGAGCTTGTTAGAAATGCAGATTCTCAGGGCAGTCTCAGACCTTTGATTCAGAAGCTTTGGAATGGCAGCCTGGCGATGTGGGAAAGTGCATCTTGTCTACCCTTAGCTTATAAGGGGAACACATGAAGCTGTATTACAATCGCCTGTTGATTGTTCTCTAAGAACAGTAGCCACCTAAATGACATCATAACAACATTGCTCACTGTCACCATGTGCCATGCCCTGTGCTCCAAGTTCTCCACACACCTCCTCATATGAATGCTTGTGGTGGACGTGGATGCGCGACCCAGACCCCTTCAAGGAAGAACTGATTGCCCCAGAGGCAGGGAGAGTGCTCTGCAGTCAGCTTCTGTGATCTGCCCCTCCAGGGATCGCCTCACAGTGGGCAGAGAGTGGCCTTGCCTGAGCTTGGTCCCTTCCAGGGGTGACCCCCCAGTGACTGCACAATGTGAGACTGCAAAGTCCTGGCCGTCTCAGGCCATCTTATGACATCTCTGAAGAGCCGTATCAGCCACAGAGCTCCCGCGGGATTGGCTGAAGCTGCTGCTGGGTCTCAGCTCCACTTCTCTCTCCCTGTCTCCTGCATCCTCCATGCTGTGGAGTTGATCCCAAGGGCTGGCCTTCACAAACACCCTGCAGCTCAGCTGCATCTCAGAGGCTGCTTCCCGGGGGTCCTGACCAGTGACAATACTCACAGTAACTCCACCATGCAGCACCATTGTGAGCCCATTTTTCAGATGAGGACTCTGAGGCACAGAGAGGTACAAGGAAGGGATCCCAGGCCATGCACCTGGTAAACAAGGAGACATGGGCTGGGAAGCCAGCATACTTGTGAATAGAGAAGTGGCACATTCTGGCTTTAAAAGGGTTCCCTGGGCTGCTGAGTGAGGAAGAACGAAGGGGCCAGGACCGAGGCCAGGGGCTCCCAGGCAGCAGCTGGACCTTGTCATCCCTGCAGCTTTCTCAGACGAGCCAGACACAGCCCATGTGCTCACTAAATACCCTGTAAAGGAGTGAGTGAAGAGAGAATGGATGAAACATTAAGACCAGAAGGAACTAGATATCCTCATTTATATCCTGCTCATTACATGGTGCACAATTAGCACAGTGCCTGCTACACACAGGTGCTCAGCTAAGGTGGTGTTGAGTGAATAAATGAACACGTTCAAAGGAGGGAGGAAGGGAGGCAGGGACTTGGGAAGAAAAGATGGAAGTAGAGGAAGGAGAAGCGGAGAAAAGAAAGGGAGGAAGAAAGAGGGGAAGGAGGGAGGAGGAAGAGAAGAAAGAGAAGGGAGGTTTCTTTACCTGTCGGCACCGAGAATGATGGTAACTTATGACCCCTGGTGGCAGAAAAGTGCACAGTCCTTTGAAATTGCGGTGCCTAGAATTAAGGACCCAAGGGGAGACTCCTAGCTCCCCAAGAGGTTAGGGCTGCGTTCATTTGCTTTCTATTGCTCTTAAAAGAATACTTTAGGCCGGGCGCGGTGGCTCAAGCCGGTAATCCCAGCACTTTGGGAGGCCGAGGCGGGTGGATCACGAGGTCAAGAGATCGAGACCATCCAGGTCAACATGGTGAAACCCTGTCTCTACTAAAATACAAAAAATTAGCTGGGCATGGTGGCGCGTGCCTGTAATCCCAGCTACTCAGGAGGCTGAGGCAGGAGAATTGCCTGAACCCAGGAGGCGGAGGTTGCTGTGAGCCGAGATCGCGCCATTGCACTCCAGCCTGGGTAACAAGAGCGAAACTCCGTCTAAAAAAAAAAAAAAAAAAAAAAAAAAAACCAATACTTTAAACTGGGTAATTTATAAAGAGAAGGCGTTTGTTCCTTACTGTTATGGAGGAGTACAAGGTCAAGGGGGCACATCTGGTGACAGCCTTCTTGAAGGCAGGGACTCTAAGGAGACCTGAGGCGGCACATGGCATCACAAGGCAAGGGTGGTGGGTGTGCCAGCTCAGGTCCCTCTCCCTCTTATAAAGCCGCCAGTCCTGCTTTCATAATATCCATTAATCTATGAATCCACACGTGGATTAATTCATCATGAGGGCAGAGCCCTCAGGATCCAATAACCTCTTAAAGGCCCCATCTTTCCATACTGCTACACTGGGCATTAAGTTTCTAACGCCAGAAATTTGGAGGACACGGTCAAACCATAGCAGGTGCAGACCCTTGTAAGAACACGGGCTCCTCCATCGGGGTTCTGGTGGTCAGTGACAGCTGGGTTAGGACTAGAGTGAAACAAGTGAGGCACAAACTTAAGGGGGCACCAAAAACCTCAATAATCGACAAAGATCTTAATGGGATGGTTTAAAAAATCAAATTGGCAAACTATGGCCCACAGGCTGTCTGATTTATAAATAAAGGTTTATTGGAAGCAGGGCCAGGAATACGGTTGACTCACTTGAATCAGAGATTATGCCCTGCTTGCCTTCCCTAACGCAGGTGTTCCTACCCCTAAGGCAGCACGAGGTGTGGGCTTGGTCAGCTCAGCCCGTCCAACAATAAGAACGCCGCTTGTTTGGAGCACTTACTAAGTCAGCTTTAAAGCACCTCTGCTCTGGAACTACCTCTCTTGGCCCCATGGACTGGGCCCGGAAGCACTTTTAAATGGCCGGGCGCGGTGGCTCAAGCCTGTAATCCCAGCACTTTGGGAGGCCGAGGCGGGTGGATCACAAGGTCGAGAGATCGAGACCAACCTGGTCAACATGGTGAAACCCCGTCTCTACTAAAAATACAAAAAATTAGCTGGGCATGGTGGCGCGTGCCTATAATCCCAGCTACCCAGGAGGCTGAGGCAGGAGAATTGCCTGAACCCAGGAGGCGGAGGTTGTGGTGAGCCGAGATCGCGCCATTGCACTCCAGCCTGGGTAACAAGAGCGAAACTCCGTCTCAAAAAAAAAAAAAAAAAAAAAAAAAAAAATCTTCCAGGAATGTGGGCCTGTGTCAAGTGTTGGTCACATCTCTGTCATATCACATTTCCCTGGCTCTGCCATTCACTGAGTGGCCTGGGGCAAGACTTAATTTCTCCGTGTCTCATTCGCATCTTCTGTAAAATGGGTGAATACATGCAAAAAACGGAGTCACTCTATCATAAAGTCAGCTGCTGTTAAAAGCATGGGTCTGAATCCCAGCTCTGTCACTAATACTCTAGGACAGGTTATTTCCCATGGCCGAGGGTTTCCTCCACTGTAAAATGGAGATTATAATCCTCATCTGGCTGGGTTCAGGTAGGGATTCACACAAAACTGATGTGTTGGCTCAGCTCTGCAAAGCACCTGCAGCTCCCCCGTGGATGTCAAGGGATCTCAAAGTGCAGAGGGCTCCTTAGCCATTTGCAAGATTGAATTAGGGAAGAAATCCACTGTTCACATAGGAATGTTTGTTAACCCTTTATTTCCCACTGTGGGCTAAGTGCACAGACGGACAATTCTCCTGGGGGCATTTGTGAAGTTTCTCCAGTCTCCAATATCTACTGCTTGCCCCCTCGATACTTGCAAAGATCATTACTGTTTTCTGACAGCTGCGGCTACCCCCAGCGCCACTGGCCACTGATACAGGAGGCAGAAAGATATTATTTAGGCAGATATTGAGGGCAAAAGAATCCTCGGCAGAATTTCCCTTCCAACAAAAAGCAGCCCCAGAAATCATTTATTTTCTAACAAAGAGCAGCCTGAAAAATCCAGCTGCAAACATAAAGAAGCTGGACGCTTGCACAGGGGAATGCTGGTAGCTGTGCCAACAGAAAAGGGCTACTTGGGAGCCAGGCATGTCCACCAGGGAGGCTCCGTCTTCCCTTTTTTCACCAAGTGTACAGTAATAAAGAAGTGGGCAACATGGCACAGCTAGGGCAAAGAACTCGAATGCATGAAAGACTGGGGTGGGGGCACTGAGATTCATACTCTACGCAAATGGCACACCTGGTCCAACCAGTTTTTCATGCCGTCTGTAGATCAGACACCACCTCCTCACCAGCTCATCTATAAAGCCCCCTGCATTTCACTGCAGATCCAGCAACCCATTTTTCCAGGACCCCTTTTGTAGTGGAGAGCTATTCTTTCACCTATTAAACTTCTGTTCTTAACCTCACTGTGGGTCCACATCCTTGACCTTTGTAACCATGAGACAAGGAACCTCCGGTGTTACCCCAGACAAGGCTGCTCCTCCATCACTCTTCCTGCCTCGGTGGCTGCCGGGTCCTGTGCCAAGCAGTTGGCGCATGCTCGCCATGGCTTCTACCCTGGCTAATGTTTTCACTGGTCCAGTTGGTTTTAGTTGCCTTCTCACGTCCAGTTTTCCTGCTTCCACTCTTGCCCTCTAGGTTTTCTGCCAGCCACCAATGCAAGCTCGTCACAGGGCCCTTCGGGATCTGGCTCTGCCTCTCCCATCTCAGGTTCTGCTCCTCCTTGCTCGCTGATGCCGGCCACAACGGCCTTGCTGTTGGGGATGTTCCTTCTTCACCAACTTTATACGCCACAGCCTGCCTGGGATATGCTCCCTTCATCTCCTGTGTCTCTGGTTTCCCTTCACATCTTCACTCATCACTGTCTGAAACTGTCTGTTCCCCAGGAAAGCAAGCTTCATGTTCCCCTCTCTTACAGTCAGTGCCTGGCACATAGTGAGTACTTATTCATCCATTCTCACGCTGCTAATAAAGTCATACCCGAAGCTGGGTAATTTAAAAAGGAGAAATTTAATTACAGTTCAGCATGGCTGGAGATGCTCAGGAAACTTAGAATCATGGCCAAAGGGGAGCCAAAAACTCCTTTTTTCATATGGCGGCAGGAAGAAGTACTGAACAAGAGAAAAGCCCCTTATAAAACCAGCAGCCTCTGTGAGAACTCACTATCGTGAGAACTCACCATCGTGAGAACTCACTATCAAGAGAACAGCCCCCAGGATCAAATTACCTCCCACTGGGTCCCTCTGGGGATTACAAAAACAATTTGAGATTGGGTGGGGACACAGCCAAACCGTATCAGGTAGGGATTTGTTGACTTAATGCACAAAAGCACAAAGCAGGTACTAGCCTTATAGTACATGTGAGGAAACTGAGGAATGAGCCATCTCAGTCATGTTGGAAATTTTTTTTTTTTTTTTTTTTTGAGACAGAGTTTCGCGCTTGTTACCCAGCCTGGAGTGCAATGGTGCGATCTCGGCTCACTGCAACCTCTGCCTCCTGGGTTCAAGCAATTCTCCTGCCTCAGCCTCCCGAGTAGCTGGGACTACAGGCACGCACCACCATGTCCAGCTAATTTCTGTATTTTTAGTAGAGACGGGGTTTCACCTTGTTGACCAGGATGGTCTCGATCTCTTGACCTCGTGATCCACCCGCCTCGGCCTCCCAAAGTGCTGGGATTACAGGCATGAGCCACCACGCCCGGCCCCATGTTGGGAATATTAATTGAAAAACTTGTCAGCTCCTGTGGTCCTTGGAGTTCCTAAAAAATAATGTTATATGCCAATACTTATTACAGTACTATAAAGAGGCACCATATCCCATATCTCATTTGTCAGTGGAAAGAATACAGATTTGGAGCCAGGTAAAAGTGCCCTTGCTACCTGTGATGTCTTGGACAAGTTCCCACCCTTTGGGATCTGTTTCTCCATCTATAAAATGGGGACAATGCCTAACTTAAGAGTTATTTTAGATCCAGTGTAAAAATTCCTAGCCCAGTGCCTGACATGCAGTAAGCAGACAATATTAGTTTTCCTCTCTACTAGACACAACTACCCAGGAAGGGAAGTCTTCCCTCATTCCTAGACATCCACTCCGTGTTGGGCACTTGGGGCGTGCTGACTGTGATGAATGAAACAGACATGGTACTGGTACTACTATTACAGAATGTTTGCTTCACGTGAACAGGCACTGACTGTATCATCTCTGAACACAACGGAATGAAGCTAGGAATGAGTAACAAAAGAAAAACCGGAACATTCATCAGTGTATGGAAATACAGATTTCTAAACAATCAAGGGGTCCAAGAAGAAATCCCAAGAGAAATTAGAAAATACATTGAGATGAATGAAAGCAAAAGCACCAAATACCAAAACTGACAGCGTGTGATGGAAGCGGTGTGCAGAGGGAAACACACGCTGTAAATGTCCGTGTTAAGAAACAGGACGGTAACTGTGTGAGGTGATGGGTGTTAATTAGCTCAGCTGTAGCAATCATTTCAGAATGTATATGAAAACATCATACTGTATACTTTATTTTTTATAAGAATAAATTTTCTTACAAAAGAACAGGCACCGTGTCTGCCTGGCTCACCACTGTACCCCGTCCCCAACATGGTGCCGAGGAACAAAATATGTTTGTTGAATGGAGTTTACAAAGAAGAAAAGTATTTTATACATCCCTTCCCTCCCCACCCACACACGGCTTCTTCTGCTGGGCAAGTTTAAAAGCTAGCTCCTAGGACTTCTAAATCCACACTCGGTTTACCTGTGCCTCAAACCAGACTTCAGCAAACTTCAGTCTTCACAAGTCACTTGACCATTTTGGCTCTACCGACTCACTGCCTGTGACAGAAATCAACTCAGTTTGCTTACCTGTATAAACTTACAAGGAACTTGGTATCAACCACTTGTCTTACTTAGAAGGTAACCACAAAAATACAGAGCAATAAAAATAAAAACAATGTTAACATGAATCTCAGTTGCCTGAAAGTTGTAACTCTGCTTTTTTAAGAGAGAAATTGGAGTTAAGCAGAGTTTTCATTTTTTGATTATGACCCTGAAAGAGAAATGTATTTGACATCAAAACTCAGTACATATCCTTGTCTCTATATACATGAGAAAGTTTCATAAAACAATATGCTGATAGTCTATTCTGAAATTCTACTTCATTGTAAAAAATTCTAGTTGTACACCCATTAAACTGGTTTCAAGACAAATATATCACGTGCAACAAAAAAACACTAGGCTATGGGGCTGATAAAGACCTATCAGCAACTGAGACTTCATCCTCATCTCACAGGGACTCAAAAGAGAAGAAAGTTCTCACGTGGTTCAGTGCTCCACCCATGTACCTGAGATGTACAAGTCACAACCTGGGAGAAAGCCTGTCCTAGATTTACTTTAAATACCCAATTCCGCCTAGAACGTGTCTTAGATACATAGAAAGCTCCAGTAGTGCCGATGATAATGACACACCAGGCACGATCACACACCACTTACAAATATCTTAACACCGTTACTTAGATCTACTCTTACTTGCAGCATTTCTTCAAATATACTTTGAAAAAAACAGCTTCACTGTGTGTGGTGGTCAGACACATTCTTCTACCCAACCATGGACCTCTTTCTTCCTCTCAGGCGTACTTCATCTAATTTTTTTAGCACTGGCCTGGCCTTTTTGGAGGAGGTGGAGTAGCTCTTCAGAAAGGTTTCAAACACAGTTTCAGTGTTGGGATGGGTACTGAGGAAGGCCTTCTCCAGGACATAGAGGTCTACTCCCTTATCCTCTGGAAGTGCTGAAATGAAACTCAGCCCAAAGTCTATCAGCACGATGTTCAGCTGTTCCAGCGGGGGTTTCAGGAGCATGTTGGAGGTGGTGAGATCACCATGAATGAGGTCTTCGTCGTGCATTCGAGCCAAAACCTGCCCAATTTCCTTGGCTAAGTTGGAGAGACTCTGGGGAGTTTTTTCAGCCTCCATAGTGGACTGAATATAATCGCGAACAGTCACCGAGCCTTCAATTTCTTCCATATATAGGCAGTTGGAAGCATAGTCCGCAAAAAAGACAACTGGGGCAGATATTCCTGAAATCAAGACATAAGTGGTTATTGGGTTGAATTTTCTTTTTTAATGGTAAACTTAATTTTCAAAGATTAAGCCAGTTTTTCCAACTATATCTACTTATTTCAGGATGATTTAGGAATGCTGCAGGAAATCGTACAACTTAACTCATCTGGAATATGCCCCTGCTCATGCCCACTGCAGGACTATGCCTGGGACCACCCCACAGCTAAGTTGAGGAGGCAAAAGCTTCCTCCTCCCTTCCAAACCACCCTTTCTCACTGAACTTCATTTATCACACTCTCTCCCTGAAAAAAACAAAACAAAGGCCAGATGCACTGGCTCGTGCCTGTAATCCCAGCACTTTGGGAGGCTGAGGCAGGTGGATCACTTGAGGTCAGAAGTAGTTCGAGACCAGCCTGGCCAACATAGTAAAACCCCATCTCTACTAAAAACACAAAAATACAAGTAGCTCGTAGTACCAGCTACTTGGGAGGCCGAGGCAGGAGAATAGCTTGAACCCAGGGGGTAGAAGTTGCAGTGAGCTGAGATCACACCACTGTACCACTCCAGCCTTGGTGACAGAGCGAGACACTGTCTCAAAAACCAAAAACAAAAACCAAAGAGCAAGGCACAGCCCAGTCAGGGCAGGTTCTACTAACGAGGTCACAAACAGAAGGCCAGCAGTGGGCTGACTTCGAGGTTCATCTTCAGAGAGGACAGGGTTCAAATCCCGTCTCCTTTTCTTATTAGTTGTCTAATCTTAAAGTTACATTAACTTCTCTAAGCTTCAGTTTCTGCTGCTATTACATAGGAACAAAAGCTCCAATAAACTCAATGAATCTTTACCGAAAGTCAACCCGGCTCAGTATACTTTTCTAGAAACTTAGAGATAAATCAATGGGGTATAGCAATAAACAAAGCAGTTATAATACAATCCCTGCTTAACATATCATATCATAAGAGGCCAAAAACAGAAATACGAACACACAAATAACTTCATGAAATCTTAAGTCTTTACAAGGGCAGCATGTGTCTGCTTGTTGGCTAATGAATTGCTCGGCTCCCCTCCCCGAGGTCTCCCAGCACTTACAATGTTCTGGTGCCCACAGCTGTCTAAAAAACACTGATGAAAGAAAGAAAGGCAAAAAGTGTAAAAGTGAAAAGCCAGTGCTTCTGAGTCAGAGGCATATGGACCTGAGGGCCTGGACCGGCCACTTAGTAGCTGTGTAACCTTGGGCAAGTTACTTCTTTCTTGAGTGTCAATTTCTCATCTGAGGACAAGGTTTATGGTGCTAGCGTACAATGAAAGAATATGTTTAATGAAAAAATAAATAGGCAATTTAGTGAAGTCCAGCATTTATTAAGCACTATGTGCCAGGCACACATTCGAACATAATACGTGGCACATATACCTTCTCTAATGGTCACAACATCCCTATGACATGGATACTGCTACTATGTCTCCCATTTCATAGGTGAGAAAAATGAGGCTGAGAGGCTAAATAACTTGTTGAAAGGCTACGTAAGAAGCAGCAGAGTTACTCTATCAACCCAAAGAGCCTGGCTCCAGGGCAAATACTTGTAATTACACCTGTTTCTTAAGACTAATAAGTGAACAGATAATGATCGACAACTGAAACGAGTCAAATAGGGAAACCAAGGCTCAGGGAAGTTAAACATGTTCAACGTTGAGCCCAATAATGACAGAGCCCAGATCTGAACCAGGCAGAACGGCCCGGGACAAACGCTTGACCCTGCAAGGCCACGTGGTTTCTTAAGACTTAATGAAGAAAGGGATGAAAGAATAACATTTCTGAAAGGCAGGCTAAGGCAGAAGGCACATAAGGAAAAACTGAGACAAATCGAGGCTCGGAGAGCAGGAGAGTCCCTCGCCCGTCCAAGCCCCAAAGCCTCGGGACCACCCACGCCAGGATCCGGGCCCACCTTACCTGCGCGGCGGCAGCGGAGGAGCGCCCGGGCCTCCTGCACCGTCCGCCGCCTGCCAAGCCGCGCCTCCAGCGCCGGGTGCCGGTAACCCTTGGGGAAGCGGTGCTTCACCACCGCCGCGCGGCCCTGGAAGCGGCCGCGGAACACGCGCGCCTCGGCGCCCTGCTTCACCAGCTCCAGGCCGCTCAAGAAGCGGCTGCTCCGCTCCCGGGCCGCGGCCAGAGCCTCAGCCTCCGGCGCGGGTTCCTCGCCACCGTCGGGCACAGCAGCTCTGGGTGCCGCCATGACTGTGGTCCGTGAAACAGCTCGGACGGATCAGCTGTCCCTGAAAACGATCGCGATGCTTCGGCTCGCTTCGGAAATCCCCGGACTTCTTCTGCTACCCGAACGCGTCTACCCCGGCAACTTCCGGCCTGTGAGTGGTTACGCCTCCCAACTTTGAAGCCTTGGGTTCCCTGCCGGAAGGGCTCTTGTGGCCCCGCCTTCCACCTCTTCCGTTATCTCCGTAGCGTTCGGCAACTCTCGGAAAGCGGCCCTTCCCCACTCCTCGGCTCTCTCCGGAAATCTTCGGTAACTCTCGCCGCCGGCTTTGGGGCCCACCTCCAAACTGGTTGTCTCTTTCCGGAAAACTTCGGCGCCTGTCGAGAAAAACGCCGGAAGCTCTTTGCTCATTTCAGGAGTCTTCCTGGACAGCTGCACCCCCTAGTAGTTTATTTTTGAAACTCCTGTTCCCCTGACTCCTAAATTTTCCCCAAAATGCACTCAAGCTAGTCAGAGTCGCGCGGGTCAAGACGATGAACCATGTTTCCGACCTCGTCTTAAGTGGTAGGTTAGCTACCATTCAGTGCATTCAGAAGAAATAAGGTTAAATAATGAAAACCCTTCTTAAGGAAACGAAAATGGAGACTCAGAGAGGGCAATGGGGGTGGTGGGGGCTGGGGAATCCAGGAAAATTTTCCGGAGACAGAACCTAAACTGAATTGGGAGTAATTAAACTTTTCGGTTTCTACCTGTTTCATTATAAAGCGAATACAGGCCGTAGCAAATTCTTATACAATACAGAGCTTTGCACACACGCACAGACATCAAAACCTGCCTATCCCCCTTGCAATCTGTGACGCCGCTGGCCGTTAGTTTCTTTCCAGACTTTTCTTTTATTCAACAAACACACTCACATATGGTTGTGGCTTTTTTTCCAATACAAATGACATCATACTGTGGGTTCTTCTGCAACTTGCTTTTCATTTTCCTAGACAATTTATCTCGGACTATATTCTATTTCACTACACACAGAGCGACCACGTCCTTCTGCCTGGTCAGGTGGTTTCTTGTTGCTAAACAATTGTTTCCAGTTTGTTGTTTTTCAGGAAAACATTTTACTCTGGCCAGTTTATTGTAAAAGATAGTATAAGAGATAAAAATGAACAGCCAAATGAAGCGATGCATAGGGAAAATTAAATATGGTAGGTATTTATCGTAAATAACGTTGTGAAATACGTATACATTGTGGAATGGCTAAATCCAGCTAGTTAATATTACCTCACATACTGATCGTTTTGGGGCTGAGGACACTTAAAATCTATTATCTTAGCATTTTTTCAAGAATACAACACATTGTTATTATCTACATTCACCATGTTCAATAGATCTCATGAATGTATTCCTCTTGTCTAACTGAAAGTGAGTTGAGTTTTTTACCTTCCTCATGTAAGTGAGATCATGAGATATTTGTCTTTCTGTGCCTGGCTTATTTCCTTTAACACAATATCCTCCACTTCCAGTTCCATCTATGTTGCTGTAAATGACAACGTTTTTCTTTTCTTTTCTTTTTTCTTTGAGACCGCGTTTCACTCTTGTTGCCCCAGCTGGAGTGCAATGGCGCGATCTTGGCTCACCGCAACCTCTGCCTCCCTGGTTCAAAAGATTCTCCTGCCCCAGCCCCCCGAGTAGCTGGGATTACAGGTGCATGCGCCACCATGCCTGGCTAATTTTGTATTTTTAGTAGAGACGGAGTTTCTCCATGTTGGGCATGCTGATCTCGAACTGCCGACTTCAGGTCAACCGCCCTTCTCGGCCTCCCAAAATGCTAGGATTACAGGCATGAGCCACTGTACCCAACTTAGTATCCCCTTTTTACTCTCAAAAGCATCCTAGTTTGGATGACATAATATATGGTTAACCTATGGGTAGTAGAATGGAGATGGGAGGGAGTGATGCAATTTATTTTTAGTTTTTATTTTTATTTTAATTGAGACAGGGTCTTGCTCTGTTGCCCAGGCTGGAGTGCAGTGGTGCAACCTCCTGGGTCTCAAGCAATCCTCCTACCTCAGCCTCCCAAGTACCTGGGACTGCAGGCATGTGAAAAAGATACCAAATTCATTCATTGTCTCTGTGGTTACCAAATTCACCATGCTCAGCCAATTGTTATCATTTTTTGTAGAGACAGGTCTCCCTGTGTAGTGCAGGCTGGTCACAAACTCCTGGCCTCAAGTGATCCTCCTGCCTCACTGATCTTCTGGGATTACACACGTGAGCTACCATGCCCAGGCTAATTTTAAATAAAGTGGTTGAGAAGGTGTCAATGAAAAGGTGACATTTGAGCCTTGTGAATGGATTCCTGGGGGAAGATCTTTCCAGACAGTAGGGGCCCCAGGGAGGAAGTGTGCTTGACACGTTTGAGGAAGAGTGAGTTCTTTAACCTCTCTGTGCTTTAGTTTCCTCATCTGTAAAATAGGATTTTACATAACATCCACCTTGTAGGGTTTTTGTGATGATTACATAAATAATGAGAGGTAAAACACATAGAACTGTGCTGGGCACATGATACATACTTCGAAATGGAAGCTATTATTATGATGGAGTGTTTAGTACGATGACTATTACAATTGGACCCCCAGTATCCAACCACTGCTCCTTATAGGGGAAGGGGCTTCACATTGTGTGGTGTCTCAGGGAACAGGGAAACCACCTCCCACTATAGATGCCTCTCCTTTGCCCTATCCTTGTGTTGCTTGCAACAAGAACCCTGACTTGTACCACTCCTGAGTGGAGGTGTGTTGTGGTTACCGTATTAATTAGCTAGGGAACAAAATAAACTGCTGTAACAAAGTAACCTCCAATAGGGGCTTAAATATCTGGGAGATTTATTTCTTGCTTATGTAACAGTTCAGATTTGTCATTCTCAACTTCTGGCTTCCTCCTGAGTCTATTCCACTTGTTGCCCTCTCCACGCAGCAAAAAGGGTGATGAGGATCAGGAAAAAGAGATCAACCAGCTAAGAACTTGGCCCAATACACATGTCACTTCCACTCTCATCCTATTGGCCAGAACGTAGTCACATGAAAGATGCAAAGGAAGCTGGGAAGTGTATTCTTTGGCAGGGCAGCCACGGACTCGGCTGAAACCATAGGGGATTATCACTAAAAGGAAGTAGGAGAGGAATGATACTGGGAGACAATTAATAGACTGCAATGGTTTGATATTTTAAATTGCAGGTAATATCAATCAACTAATTAGCAGTAAGCTGATTTATTATCTTACAGAATTTCAAGAGATGTGGTCTGGTATGGTGGCTCATGCCTGTAATTCCAAAACTTTGGGAGGCCAAGGCAAGTGGATCACCTGAGGTCAGGAGTTCCAGACCAGCCTGGCCAACAGAGCAAAACCCCATCTCTACTAAAAATACAAAAAGTTAGCCGAGCGTGGCAGTCTACGCCTGTAGTCAGGAGTCTGAGGCAGGAGAATCACTTGAACTCAGAGGCAGAGGTTGCAGTGAGCCAAGATCACACCATTGCACTCCAGCCTGGGCAACAATAGTGAAATTCCATCTCAAAAATAAAATTTTTCAAAAGGTGGAAGGTCCCAGCTGTCATTAGATACCAAGGACACGGGGGCTTTTCATGCTTTTCCACCAGCCTCAGCGTGTTGTTTCGTCATTCTTGTCACCTTATGATCTCAAGATGGCTACCAAAGTTCCACACATTATCTGAAGACACGGAAACATTTGGTTCAAGAAGAGGGGTAGTACCCCCTGTATACTTCTATCTGGGAGAAAATCCTTTGCTGAAGTCTCTCCTCACCCCGTCACGCTTCCTGTAAATGGCATTGGTCACAGTTGGCCCGTGTGTCTTTGGCTTAGCTACAGAGGAAGCTGGAAAAGTGAGGATCTGGCATCTTCAGCCTCTGAAGATGGAGATGTGTTCTACAGTAAACGAGGAAGGGAGCTGGGCATAGCTACTGGAAAGGCAGCCACCAATGGCTGGCACACTGTGATGCACCCACCAACATCATTTCTCTGAATTTCAGTTTCATCATCTTCAGAATCGGGATAATTAGTTCTACTTTGTCAAGCGCTTATAAAAATTAAATAAGATGTTCAACATGAGGGTGCCTGGTGGATAGCAGACACTTCATTTGTTCATTTTTCTTCCTTCCACCCGTCAGTCATTGGGGCCCTGCTTGAAATACCAAAGCAAAGCCCTTTGGTCTGAGGGTTGCTATGGCACCAACGCCTTGGGCTCTTCAGTCCTTAGGTTTCATTCATACACAAGGCAGGTCGCTTTTTCAAACATAAGACCCTTTATGTTGGTATCATGTGGTTTCTGGCACCTTTCATCAGCCCGATGGAAAGCTCAAAGCTCACCCAGGATCAATTCTATTTAAAACTCACAGTTTCCCAAGTTTGTGGCTTCATTATCATAATTGTTAGCGTCCACATTAGTTGTTGCTATGGTGACCAAATTCATCTGAGCCCCTGCCTTAGAAATCTACATGAAAACATATTTACATAGCCTGGGCTTGCAATGGTCAGACTAGATCTGGCTGCTGCGGCAGAAACTCAATTTAAAGCCTTTCAATGGCTCCCCACTGCGCTTAGGTTAAAGATTCGATCCTTGATTTAGCCCAGGAGGCCCTGCATGAGATCCCTGCGTCCTCTTCCAAACTCATCTCCCACAAAACTCCCCCTTCTCCTTGGTCTCTGCTTTTTTTTTTTTTTCTTTCTTTTTCTTTTTGAAGAAACAGGGTCTCACTCTGTCACCCAGGCTGGAGTGCAGTGGCATGATCTCGGCTCACTGCAGCCTCAAACCTCCTGCTCTCAAGTGATTTTCTGGCCTCAGCTTCCTGAGTAGCTGAGACTACAGGCATGAGCCACCACACCTGGCTAACTTTTGTATTTTTTATAGAGATGGAGTCTCACTGTGTTGCCCAGGATGGTCTCCAACTCCTAGACAACTGTACTGTCAAGAAACACCAGAACAGTGAGGTAAGCACAGGAAGGCAGCCAGTGAAAGGTGAGCCCATTTCCACTCTGGGCAACTAGAGCTGAATCCCGCTGGGGAACAGAAACCAGTGTAGATGACTCAGGCCTCAGACCCAAGGGGCAAGGGAGCCGGGTACTTAGACACCAGTCGTTGATTGAGGGTTGTTCCCAAGAGGTTACTTTCTCTGTGCTCCTGGCCTGCCACTGAGCAGCAGAGCAGGGGCAGAGAGAGGCCTAGACGCAGATGCCAGTTTGACTATCAGCCACGTGCACTGAAGGGCAAGGCGGCCAGAGGACTGGGAGGAGCACTGCCAGTGACTGCCCAATAGGAATACATTTCGCATTATTCATCACCATGGTGGCTGCAAATGACAGAAATGAGCTTAAACGCAAAAGGAAATTTATTTTAGATGCAGGTGGACCCAGGGCCTCACACGATGTATCTGGCTGCCTCTCAACATTGCTTTCTTCTTCGATGGCTTTATCCCCAAGAGTGCTCCCCTTCTCACGATGAGCTCCATGTCAACCAGTCCAGCAACCCCAGCAGAAAGGACAGACTCTTCTACATTGGTTTCTCATTGCTGCTGTAACAAATTGCCATATGCTTAGTAGCTTACATGACCTTTTTTTTTTTTTTTTTTTTAAGATAGGGTCTCACTCTGTCACCTAGGCTGGAGTGCAGTGGCACAATCAGGGCTCACTGTAGCCTCAACCTTTCCACATGCTCAAGCAATCCTCCTGCTGCAGCCCCCCGAGTAGCTGGGAATAGGGGACTACAGGTGTGAGCTACCACGCCCTCCAATTTTTTTGTATTTGTAGTAGAGTTGGCCAGGTCTCAAACTCCTGGACTCAAGTAATCTGCCTGCCTTGTCCTCCCAATGTGTTGGGATTACTCGCATGAGCCACCAAGCCCAGCCTTAAATGACATTTATTATCTTACAGTTCTAGAGATCAGAAGTCTGCAATGGGTCCCACTGGGGTGACATTAAGGGGTCAGCAGGGCTGTGTGCCTTTCTGGGGGCTTTAGGGGGAGAATCTGTTTACCTGCTTTTCTATTTTCTAAAAGCTGCCCACGTTCTTTGGCTGATGGCTCCCTTTGTCTGTCTTCAAGGCCAGCAACATCCAGTCAAGTCCTTCTGTGTAAGGACATTCTGTGTTGGCATAAAGGAATACCTGAGGCTGGGTGATTTATAGAGAAAAGAGGTTTATTTTGGCTCATGGTTCTGCAGGCTGTAGAAGTGCCACACCAGCATCTGCTTCTGCTGAGGCCTCGGGAAGCTTGCAATCATGGCTGATGGGGAAGGGGAAGCAGACGTGCCACATGGCGAGACAGGGAGCAAAAGGGAAGGGAGGAGGTGCCAGGCTCTTTGAAGAACCAGATCTCACAGGGACTAATACAGCAAGAACTCACCCATGAACACACAGAGGGCACCAAGCCATTCATGAGAGATCTGCCCCCATGACCCAAACACCTCCCAGTAGGCCCCTCCTGCAACATTGGGGATCATATTTCAGCATCAGATTTGGAGGGAACACACATGCAAAACCATATCACCTTCTCAGGCTGCCATCTCCCGGCTCTCCTCAGCTGCCTCCTTCTTCCACTTTTAAGGATCCTTAAACCTCTGCTGGGTTCGGTTTCTACTCTCAAGGTCTCATGGCACAAAATGGCTGCTGGAGCTCTATCAACAATAACTTTATTCTGGCTGGCTTTAAGTTCACTTCCAATAAATTGCACACAGTACCTGTGCTTGTATCCATAACCATGATGCTACACGCATCCATTCAACCCAGTGCTTCTCAAATGGAAGAGATTCTGCCTCCCAGGGAACATGTGGCAGTGCGAGGAGCAAGGAGTGTGCTGCCATCTAGTGGGAAGAGGCCAGTGATGCTGCTAAACATCCTACAGCTCCCAGGGCAGCTTCCTACAACGTCATTCCGTCCAAAACGGCAATAGTCCTGAGGTTGAGAAACCTGGTTTAACCTTTCTGAGCCTCAGTTTCCTCAGCTGTAAAACAAGATGAATTATACAGGACTCATGAGTTCTTGCGGAACTCAAATTTGATCAAACACGTGAAGATCTTACAAAGGAAGGCACTACTTAGGGGACAAATCTGTGATTGTTTCAAATCAGCTGAGTAGCCTTCAGTGAGAGTGGAGCAGGCAGAGCAGGGATAAGGGACTATTTGCAGCGATTCAAGCCTAGCAGTTGGGAACCAGAAGGGAAGGGATGGTGCTGTATCCCAGAGAGGGTCACCGTGGAGCTGTCACCATCCTTAAGCCCCAGGACTGAAGAAAGGAGTAAAAGGAGAAAGTCAGAGAGAGAAAAGGCTGCTTGGAGAGGAGCAACGAGCATTGCACTCGGAGACAGAAGCCCTCAACAGCCCTGCCCACCTCTCATGCCCGCCGTCCCCGCCCCCTCCTGTCTCTCTCCCCCTCACTCCGCTCCAGTCTTCCTGGCCTCCCTGCTCTTTCTCAGACACGCACCTGCCTTGGGGCTCTGGCACTGCTGTTGGTCGCACAAGTATCCCGCCCATTCTCTCACCTCATTCAGGTCTTTAACCCAACTGTCACCTTCTCACTGAGGACTTCCGGAACCACCTGGTTGGGAATTGTCACACTGCCATTCCTCTTGCAACTTTGATCCTCTTTCCCTGCTTTATTTTTTTCCATGTTGTTTATCATTATCTGGCACACTATACATTTCACGTGTTTATCTTGTATTGTACTGTATTTTACAGATTGAGCTCCTGTCTCCCTTTATTGAATGTAAGCTCCATGGAGACAAGAGATTTTCTCTGTTTCGATCATTTCTCGGTTCCCAGCACTTAGAGAAGTTCTCAGCATAAATACTCAATAGATGCCTGCTGAATCAAAAATTAAACATAAGAATGAATTTATTCATTCATGAAAGTAATTGTTCGTGAATCTCATTCATTATTCTAAAGTAATTGAATCAGTAAACCACTCCTCTTCCATGTGAATCAGAACTGACTCACTAGCATACTCCACTAACTCCCAGCCCGGCCAATGAGAATCAATTCTGAGATTTTGGAGAGAGCTCTTTGAAAAGAGAAGCTCTCTTTATACCTAGGAAAATAAACTGTGAGAATGTGAGTCTGAGACTACCCAGTAAACCTGCCTGAGAGGGAACCCCAAATAAAAGAAGCAAAGAGAGAATCACAGAGATCTGATGAAACCATTTAAGCCTGGATCCAGCCATGCCTGAAGCAGATTTTTAAAATATACATTAACCAATAAATATCTTTTTTTCTTAAGCTGCTTTGAGTTAGGTCTCTGTCACTTGCAACTGAAAGCATCCTGACCGCCAGGATGAGACATGTGGAGACGAGACGATTTACAGACAAATGAGAGAACCAGACAAATTGCAGACATGGGAAAGAACAGCACCGATCCTGGGAAAGAAAGAAAGATTTTTCTATGCCTCTGAGGTTTTGTGGGATTTTTGTTGTTGTCGTTCTGTTTATTTGCTGTGTAGCAATTTTGTGGCAAGTTAACCATGGCAAATACCATGCAGCAAATGGAATCTGTCTGGCCCAACCTCATCCTTTCCAATGCCGCAGTCAGGTTTAGAGTGCTTAGCTCCTCTGGGCAGCATGTGGCACATGGGGGAAGCTTTGTGGAGGTTGACTGTGTCCTATCCACTTAACTTGATGTGGATTCTGGTGGCCTCTGGGTTGTATCCAGTTTGCTAACACATTGTTTTAAAACATAATATCTCTTGCTTCATTTAAAAAAAAAAAAAAAAAAAAACTCATGAAAGTTCACATTCCTATAATGAAAAATGTTAGCATTGGGCCCACATTCCTACCTAGCCAGCCTGCTGAGCTCCGCCCAGCTGCCCCTGTTAGTCTTTTTGTTGGGGGTGGCGGAGGGCAGGGACAGGATCTTACTCTGTCACCCAGGCTGGAGTGCAATGGCAAAACCTCAGTTCACTGCAACCTTCACTTCCTGGTTCAAGTGATCCTCCAGCCTCAGCCCCCTGAGTAGCTGGGACTACAGGCACAAGCCACCATGCCTGGCTCATTTTTGTATTTTTGGTAGAGACAGGGTTTTGCCATGTTGCCCAGGCTGGTCTCAGACTCCTGAGCTCAAAGCAGTCCTCCCACCTCCACCTCCCAAAGTGCTGGGATTATAGCAGGCATGAGCCACCGCGTCTGGCCCCCTGTCAGTCTTGACCTGTGGTTGTCAGACTTTCTCTGTAAAGGCCAGATAGTTTAAAGCACTGTGGGCCGTACCATCATGTCTGTTACAATTACTCCATATCATCATGTCTGTTACAACTGCTCAACTTTGCTGTTGTAGTGCAAAAGCAACCATGGCCAATATGGAAACGCACAAGCATGACTGTGTTCCAATAAAACTTTATAGACAAAACAGCCAGCTGGTTGTAGTCTGCTGACTTCTGCCCTAAACATACAGCCTTCAGCGTGCCACAGTCCTCACCACTCCACACTGTCTTATGCCTGGCTGACTTCCCTCATTTATAAGACCTGAGTGGGCCCTGTAGGCATTTGAATGTGCAGCCTCTAATCTAAGTTCTTTTTAAGGTTAGAGTTTGGGGAACAAAAACCAGGCAGTCTTCTAAGCTGGCTGCTTGGGTGAACAAGAGGAAGGTAAGATCCTTCAACAGTTATGATTTAGCAACTAGAATGTGCGAGGCATAGCTCTAGATGTTTATCCTGAACCAAAACTCTGGGGATACAGAAGAGAAAAAGGGAGATTTTAAAAAAATTCCCAGCCAGGCGTGATGACTCATGCCTGTAATCCCAGCACTTTGGGAGGCCGAGGCAAGTGGATCAGTTGAGCCCAGAGTTTGAAACCAGACTGGGCAATATGGCAAAGCCCCATTTCATCAGGAAATACAACAAAATTAGTCCACCGTGGTGGTGCATGTCTGTAGTCCTAGCTACTTGGGAGGCTGAGGTAAGAGGATCACTGGATCCTGGGGAGCTCCAGGCTGCAGTGAGCTGCGATTGCTCTGCTATACTCCAGCCTAGGCCAGAGCACAAGATCCTGTCTCAGAAAAAAAAAAACCAAATCCTATTCATGGAGCTCCGTTTTAAGGGAGAAGACAGAGTAAATAAGTACATGAGCGATATAACGTGTCAAGGATAATAGACGTGGTCCTTATCTTAATTGTGACGGTGGTTTCACAGGTGTAAATGTTTGTGAAAATTTGTCAAACTCGACACTTGAAGCACGTGGAGCTTATTATATGCTAACTGGATTTCTGTTGAGTTTAGCCTAAACCTGCCTTCTTACCTATTTCTAGTTTAGCCTAAAGGTTGCTCTGTACACAATGTACTGTGACCTAATTACATGTGTAAAAAGACTACAACTAACTCTTATACCTATCACCAAGTTTCGGTCAATGGTGGCCAACTGTTCAAACTGTTTTCAAATAAGATAATGCCAAGCTGTAACCAACCCAATTGTTTCTGTACCTCACTTACACTTTCTCTATGTCACTTTCCTTTTTCTGTTCATAAATCAACCATACGGTAACACCTATTCTGGCTCAGGGGGCTGCCCAATTCACAAATTATCCTCTGCTCAATTAAACTCTGTTAAAGTTTTTAACACGTCAATAAAGCTTTTTAAAATTATTTTTATAAAAGAAGGAATGAAGAAAAAAACACTGCTTATCTAGAAAGATACAAAAATGTAACTAGGTTTTTGTTTGAGTCTTGTTCCAAATATGTATTATTTTTAACATATGATGTTCTTTAATGTGACATACATTGCTATTTTAATAACTAGCTCTGCTTTTCGTTAAAAAAAAGATATACAGTGTATCAGATGGTGATAAATGCAACAGACAGAAATATGCAAAGAAGAGATATATAGAGAGTTGGGAGGTGATTATAAATGGTAAATGAGAAGACAGAGAAAAACAGTAATTAAGAGCTCATAGTGGCCAGGTGTGGTGGCTCACACCTGTAATCCCAGCACTTTGGGAGGCCAAGGTGGGCAGATCACTTGAGGCCAGGAATTCGAGACCAGCCTGGCCAACATGGTGAAACCCTGTCTCTATTTAAAATACAAAAATTAGCTGGACGTGGTGGTAGGCACCTCTAATCTCAGCTATTTGGGAGGCTGAGGCAGGAGACTCTCTTGAACCCAGGAAGCAGAGGCGGCAGTCAGCCAAGATCACGCCACGGCACTCCGGCCTGAGTGACAGAGCGAGACTTTGTCTCAAAAAAAAAAAAAAATCTCCAAGTAAGCTGACTATGGTTGTGACTATTACAGGTCTGTTACCTGAAGCAGGGCAAGTCAATAACCAATACAAAGGGTTGCAGCAGAGAAAGAATTAAAACATCTTAGGGCAGTTGAATGAGGAGACAGAAGGCAACCTAAAATCTACCTCCTAGAGGAGTTTGAGTCTTGGGGTTTTAAGGGTTTTGGAGTGGGCTGAGGTGTAGGGATTATTGTTTGGTCAAAGAATACAGGGTGAAATCACAGGACAGGGAGATTTAAAAAAATGCATTCTTAGGCTGATTCAGTTCCTCTGTGGGGGTCTTCAGACTGGTTGGCATCTGCCGGTCCACTGGAATTCAGGATCTGAGGAACATCTGAAGCAATTCCTACACAAAAAGCCTTATGAGTCTAAGGTCAGAAATCCTATCTAGAGGAACAACAGGGATGAAAAGGCGGTCTCTAGTGCCACATGACTTGCAGTTCCAACGAGGGAGCCAAAGTGCAGCCGAATTAACACTTCATTATATTTCTGCCCAGAGCCCAACATGTAATTCTCGTTAACCCTATGAGGACAGTTTCACGGTGGCACATGCCTGTAGTCCTAGCTACTCGAAAGACTGAGACAGGAGGATCACTTGAGCCAGGAGCGAGAGGCTGTAGGGCACTATTGTCATGCCTGTGAATAGCCACTGCACTCAAGCCTGGGCAACATAGTGAGACTCCATTGCAAAAAATACAAAATAAGATCTCAGAGCAGAAGCCACTTACAAAACAAACTCCAAATGCGCAAGTTATACGCCCTTTCTCAGCCCTAATCCAACCCTCCATCGTGCCCTCCCCTCCTCACTCCTGCTAAACGTCGGGGTTGCCGCCAGCTGAGTTTAAACTCCACGCCCTCCTACATGATTCACAGCTGAAGCCTCCTTCTGGCTCCTGCTGTCTTCATCCTGCCTCTTCTGATCCATCCCGACAGCCCCAGGGAAGTGCAGTTTTTCCTGGTCTGTTCCTTGTTAGCTGTGTCAAAAGACAAAATCATAACAGGTTTAAAGATCTCAGTTGGCTTTATTTGCAATTCTAAAATCGGGCAACACTTCATTTCCTCAAATAGAATAAATGTTCCAATAAGCCGAGCAGCAGAGGTTGGCTTTATAAAGACAGAGAAGGACTGAAGAAAGCAGAAACCAAGAACACAAAGTCTGTTAGTTACTTTAGACAGAGCAATAGAAAAATAACTCGTTAACATCCGGTTACTTTAGGCTACTTTTTTTAGTGTAAGGATTAAAGCAGAGGAACTTCATCATCACGCTGATTAAAGATTTCAGCTGGCCTGTTTGGGAAATGGGCTGTTCTCTCTCTTTCTCCTGATTTCTGGAAAGGTCAGATAACAACTTAGTTTAGGTTTGGTGACCTGGAACTCTAGCATGGGTGACTCCATTTTGGTGTTCAGTCTGTTCTGTCGGGGGACTAGTGCAGGGCCTCAGCTCAAAACAATGGTTGGTAAGGTTGCCAGAGTCAGCAAAAACAACAACAAATAGTATGCCCAGTTAAACGTGAATTTCAGATAGACATCAAATAATTTTGTAGTAAAAGTATGTCCTATGTTTATCTGAAATTCACATTTAACTGGGCATCCTGTATTTTATCTGAATTCTGTGTCACTCCCGAAGAAATCAACTTGGGTTCTGAGGCCATCTGTAAAAGGAAGTTTGGTAAAGTGGCTTTTTAAGGGATTGTTTTTTTAAATCAAAGAAACTCCTTTTTCCATGACAGACCCCCAAGCTAATGAATAGGCTTTTTAAATAGTGAGTGAGAGGTTCACAACTCTTAGAGACAGACATTGGTTAGAAGGGCTTTCAGCAAAGCCCTGTAATGACCTAATGAGTTCCTCCTGCTCACGGCACAGACAAAACCAATTCACCGAGCCTGCAGTATTGCGTCGAGATAGAGTTTTATTAATGCAGAGCTAACCAAGTGGGCTAAGTGGAGTTACTACTCAAATCAGTCTCTCTGAAAACCTCAGAAGCCATGGTTTTTATAAATAATGTGGTGGGCAGGGATCTAGGGAAGGGGTGCTGCTGACTGGTTGGGGGTGAAATCATTGAGATGGAAAATGGCCCCATGCACTGAGTCTGCCTCTAGATGAGGACTACAGGACCCATTGAGTCATCAATCTTCAGTCCGGGGGGGCGGGGAGGGTCCTCTTGTTGCCAGGATGCAAAAGTATGAAAACCGTCTCAAAAGATGACTCTTAGGTTCTACAATAGTGATGCTGTCTACAGGAGCAATTGGGAAAATTACAAACCTTGTGACCTCTGGCCACATGGCTCCTGAGCAACAGGAATTATCGAAACGACACCTACATGTTAGCATCATTCAGGCCCATCCCATAATCTGAGCCGCATGGCCTTTCATTAATTTTACAACGGTGGCTCAGTCCCTGAGCAAGGAGGGGGTTAGTTTTAGGGAGGGATTATTACCATCCTTGCTTCAAAGTTAAAATAAAAACTAAATTCCTCCCATGGTTAGCTTGGCCTATGTGCAGAAATCAGTAAGTGAAGAGAGGTAGCCTGTGAGATTAGAGGTAAAATGGAGTCAACCGTGCCAGATTTCTCTCACACTCTAATCTTTGCAAAGGCATTTTCAGTCCCTTAAGATGACATTAAATTAAAGTTAGATACTACTTTTACTGATTTCTCAGCTTCTTATGGTTAACTGTTCAAGGGCTGAAAGAGAGATTCAAGGCCAAGGGTGATAAGCCTCCCAGTGTCCATGTAGATATAACTGAATCCCTACTTTCTCCTGGAGATGATCCATCTCCTTTTTCTAATCAAGACAATTAACAATAATAAAATGTATGTTAGTTATTTATCACTGTGTAACAAATTACCCTCAACATTTAGTGGCTTAAAGAAACAAACATTTATTATCTCATGCCTTCTAGGATAAAGAATTTAGCATAGCTTAGCTCTGAGCAAGAGCTTAGAGTCTTGCAAGGTTGAAATCAAGGTGTCAGCCAGGACTAGAGTCACCTCCAGGCTAGGCTGAGGGAAGATTCACATCCAAGCTCATCAAAAGCTTGTTGGCCGGATTTAGTTCTGTAGGAGCTGTTGATCTAAGCGGTTCAGTCCCTGGAGGCATTAGCTATGTAATTCAATGGCTTCGTACCATGTGAGCCTCTCCATTGGGAAGCTCAAAACATGGCAGCTCAAAGGCTTCAACAGAGCAAAGGAATGACAGATCCCAAGACAGAACAACACAGAAATCGCCATCATTTATAACCTAATCCGAAAATGACATCCACCACATTTGCCGTATTCTATTCCTTAGAAGTAAATTGCTAAGTGATACTTCTTGTGACATCTAGAAGAGAAGGGGATGCCACTAGGCCACAAATACCAGGAGGCTCTCAGGGTAATTGGACTTCTTACATGAAGGCTCAGGGTTCCAGGTGCCAGTGTTCCAATGACCCAGCCTCGGAAGTTACACAGTGTCACTCTGCAGGCTACTGATCAAACCAGTCACAAGCCCTCTTTGATTTCAAGGGAAGGAACCACGAATTCTGGAGCCATGTTTTCAAACTGCCCCAGCTGTTATTATTTCCGGAACTGTACAAGGATCCCTTGGCTCAGAGGTCTTGCAGATGCTGCCGTCTTCGCTGAGATACCTGCTTGTGTCTGTAGCTTGGAAGAATGCCTGTGTGTCCACCTGTACGGTAGGGGTCGCTGTGGCTTTATCTGGTGAGGGTACAACTACTGGTGCACGTGTGCGAAGGTGCCTGTGTGTGAACACGTGTTAGAGGCTGGATAAGGCTGCGCCCATGTGAGTGCTGGGCTTGCACATGTATTTTTGCCTGAGTGAGCATTAGCGGTGGTGTCCCCAGCCTACCCCTTTCCAGAACCCCAGGCTCATAGCCAGCTGCCCACCTATTTCCACATGGCTGCCTGATGAGCACCTGAGATGTCGCACAGCCAAGACAGAACTCTGGGTCTCCTTCTCCAGCCCCAAGCTGCCCCTCTTCCAGTCTGTAAGTTCTGACCGAGTCTATATGTGATCGGCCTAACTCTTCTCCAACCTCACCGCTGTGACGTGAGCCCAAACCAACTCCTCACCTTGCCTCCCAAGTGGTCTCCCTCTTCCGGCCCTTAACGAGTCAGAACTCCCCAATTAATCTCTCCTGCTGATGGGGATGAAATCTACATTCCTGACCCTGGCCCACCGAAGCCCCTCCCTTAGCCCCCATCTCCCTCCACTCTCCCTGTCTCCTCCTCGGCTCCAGACAGTGGCTTAATTTCTGGGTTCTTTATACTTTCCCACCCCAGAGCCTTTGGCTTTGCTGTTCCGTCTGTGGGGGGGGGAATGCCTGGTCTCTGCTCAGATATCCTCTCCCCAGATCAGCGAGCTCAAGCAGCCACCTGTGCCTGCCTAACTCACCACTCTAGTTTAACTCTGCCTAGTCTTTCTCACTAGCTGGTGTTTCTCGGGATCCTTTAGTTATTTCTTTTCCGTCTTCCCTTCCTAGAATGTAAACTCTTCCCCTCCTAGAATGTAAACGAAAGGCTTGTCTGTTTTGTTCTTCGGCCCATCCCAAGCCTAGCAAAGCGTCTGCGTTGAGGTAGGTGTTCAAATCCAAGCGTGGAGTGAATGAGGGATGAATCCACCGGAGAGCCAGCGGCTCAAGTGCGTGTGCGTGAGCGTCTCACGGGACCTGGAGAGGACAGCGGGCTGGAGTGACCCCCCAGGGGAGGATTATCAGTGGGGGACCCAGAAGACAGCCCATGGGGGCCCCTGGGAGGACAGCGGGCGAGGGAGGGGGTCCCTGCCAGGCCCGGGCGGCCGGGGGCGGTCCCGGGCTCCCCTCCGTCCCGCCTCCAGGCCCCAGGCCCCGGCTGGCCGACGTGGCGTTGGCGGCGCTGAGAGCGGGCGGGCGGTGCAGGAGGGGGCGGGCCTGAAAGTTTGTCCCGCGGCGGCGGCGTTGGGGACTCCGGCCCGGGGGATGCGCCCCCAGCACGCCGCGGAGTCCCGGTCGCCATGGGTAAGTCCCGATCGGGCGCCGCGGGCAGGAGCCCGACCCCTTCCCGGGGTGTAGACACCGCCCTCGCGCCCCCAAGACTGCGCGCCCCCTGGCTCCGCCTGCGCCGCCCCGGCCGGATTCCGCCTCTCGGGGCCGGCCGGGGCTGCAGGCCTGCGGCGGGGGCTGGGACGGGGCTCGGTCGTGCTTCCTTCCAGCGTCCTTCCTGCCCCGGAAAAAGTGGCCCCTCACTTGCTGTGGCGCCCACGAGGACCCCGGAGCTCTCCCGGGCGCCTCATCCCACAGCCCGGGGCAAGTGCAGTGGTCCCTGGGCTGCCGAGGAAGAAATGGAGGCTCCGAAAGGAGCAAAGCCCTTCGTCGATTCACGGAGCGCGGTTGTGCCCTAGCCGCTGCGGTGGGCCAGGGGACGCTGCCGCGAACAAACCGAGAACAAAACAGACGACCCGCTGCGCTGGACGTGCTTCTGCAGAGAGGGGACAGAGAAGGAGGTTCGACAGCATTGGGGTGGGACGAGTAAGGAATGGCTTTGTTGCGACTAGGGCTCTGTTTTTCTCTCTGCATTCAGAATTCTCAAAGCGTCAGTCAGTCATTGATTCTTCAGTGAGCACCTACTATGTGCCAGACATTGATGCAGGGCGTTGGAGATCCAGCAGTGAACAAAATAGACAATCATCCACTCTCTCATGGAGCTGGCATTCTGGTTAAGTAGCTGGGTAAACACGTTTGTGAATAATTTCAGAGAGAGATAAGGTGCTGTGGAACACATATAATGGGGTGGCATGACGCGGAGGGCATGAGTTCTGTAGGTGGGTGGTCAGGGTGGGTGTTCTGGAATAGGAGGTTTGGGACTGAGATCTCAGCGGGCCTTGCTGAGATCTGGAGAAAGAGCTTCCAGGTAGCAGCAAACAGTGCAGAGGCCCTGGGGCAGGAATGAGCTTGCGTGTGGCCCTGGCCAGAATGGCCAGAGCACAGCCAGCGGGCAGGGCACTGAGGTCAAACGGATGTCAGAGAGGTGTACAGGGTTTTGTAGGCGGTGGTGAGAAGTTCAGATTTTATTGCAAATGCCACGGGAAGCTGGAGAAGGGTTTTAAGCTGGAGCTAGGGGCGTGACCTGAATTCTCTTTTCAAAGCTGGCTGTGAGTCGTTCTATGGAGAATCGTAGTAGCTAACACTGGCCATGAAGTAGGTAGGCAGAGGAGGTAGGCATATTATTATCCCATTTGTAGATGGGGAAGCCCAGAGAGGTGAAGTGAGTTCCCCAAGGTCACACAGCTCTGGGGAGGAGAAGCTGGGAAGAACCCCAGCATTCTGGCTCCGGTCTGCAGTCCTAACCACTGTGCAACCTGGCCTCGCGTGGTAAAACTGGTGACCACTCCCAGCTCTGACTTGAGAGTCCATCCTTTTAACCCCCATGGCACAGTGCCCCAGAGCCTGAGAAAAAAACCGAGGCCCAGAGAGGTCAAGGCCTTCTTAAGGACATTCAGCTCAGCCCTGGCCCCTTGCTTCTGCACCTCCCGTTCCTGCTAAGTCAACTCAACAGCTGTTTGCTGAGTGTCTTCTATGGGCAGAGCGAGGGCTGGGCGCTAGTGCTGGGGAAGGCACAAGTCACAGCTGCTGGTCTCTGTCCTCTCCAGAATTCTTACGCTGCTCACTTCACAGCAGGGCCGAGGGAGTGGGCTCTGTATTGCCTTTTGGGGCAGAACTGGGTTCCAGCCCCAATTCCTCCCATTTTGTCCCACGGCCCCACTTTGACCTGGGAGACCCTGCCAACTTCTCTGGTCACTATCAAATGCCCTTATCACAGGGCAGCCATGAGGATGGCATGGAAAAGCGAACTTACGTGCTTGGCTCATTACCTGTAGTTGGTAAATGGCGAGTGAAGGTGAGTTTTTATTTTATATTGCACCCAGTATTGGCATTCTGGAGTCAGACTGCCCGAGTTCAAGTTCTTGCTGTGTTACTTACAAGCTGTGTTACCTTGGGCAAATGTCTTCACCTCTCAGTGTGGCTGTTATTTCTGTAAAATGGGAATGACAGTAGTGATTGTCATAGGATTGTCTAGGGATTAAGCCAGCTGGCACAGACACAGCCCCTTAGGAGAGTGGCCGGCTCTAGTGGGTGCTCCAAGTATCAGCTGTGGCTGCAATGGCTGGGACATTGGAAGCTGGCCTTCTGCAAGAGGTTATTCGGACAGTTCAGTTTCACTCCTGGCTTCCTCCTGGAGCTTCCGGGAAAGCCACAGCAGGTCTCCGGTGCAGGAGGGACACAGTGCTCTGTGACTTCTGGTTGAGACGCTGCTCTAGTGTCACCAACGGGAGCCTGACTTGCAGCTGGAGATACTTGCATCCCAAACTGGGTTCCCTCCCCTCCGCTTGCCCCGGCTCTCCCTGGGAAGCTCTGCCCTCCACAGTGAGGGGCTTAGAGGGTTAAGGAATTTCCTCTAGTGAGGGACATCTTCACGTACAACCTGTGTTTAGACAGATGATTACTAGAAAGGAAACTCACCTGCTGAACTCGGGTCAAGCCATCGTAATTTGTTCTCCCGAATTTTTTTCTTTTCTTTTTATTTTTCTTCTTCTTCTTTTTTTTTTTTTTTTATTTTTTTGTTGGGGCCGGGGGACAAAGTCGGGCTCTCTCATCCAGGCTAGAGTGCAGTGGCGCAGTCTTGGCTCACCGCAACCTCCGCCTCCCAGGCTCAAGCCATCCTCCCTCCTCAGCCTCCTGAGTGGCTGGAATTACCTGTGCGTGCCACTACGCCTGGCTAATTTTTGTATTTTTGGTAGAGATGGAGTTTCACTACGTTGCCCAGGCTGGTGTTGAACTCAGGAGCTCAAGCGATCCACTCGCCTTGGCCTCCCAAAGTATTGGGATTGCAGGCGTGAGCCACCCCGCCTGGCCTAAGCCGTCTTAATCTGAGGACCAGGCTTTACTCTGCTTCCTGTTCATGGTCACTTCCAGACCCTGGACCTTTCCAGATGTTCAAGAGCCAAGACCCTTTCTCTCCGGATTCTCCACGTCCCCACAGTTCATTTGTTCATTCATTCATTCATTCGATCATTCATTTGATCAACAAATATTGATTGAACAAGTGCTGAGTAACCTTCCTTGGCATCAGGGAGACAGCTGAGAATAAACAAACCATTCCTGTTCCCCTGAGGCTGACTTTCAGGTCAGGGAGGCCAATCAATATGTAAAATATGTAGCTATTTTAGATGATGAAAAGTGCCACACAACAGCTGTTGGGATGACTTCGCCGAAAAAACATGTAGAGAAGGGGCTCTAAAGTGCTAGACGCTTCGGGAAGCTTGAATTTTAGGTAGAAGGCCAGGGACAGCCTCACTGAGAAGGGAATGTTTCAGCAAAGAGCAGAAGGGAGGAGGGAAGGAGCCGTTGGCATGGAGGGAAAGGGCTTCCCAGGCAGAGAGGTTGGTGGGTACTAAGCTTTGAGTTGGGACATGCTCGGAGTGAGAGTAGCAGCAAGGAACTAGGGTGGCTGGAGCCCAGTGAGAGGGGATGGGTCCTGCAGAGCCTTGAAGGTCACAGTGAGGATGCTGGCTTTTCTCAGAGTGACATAGGAGCCTTGGAGGACTCAGCAAAGAGTGAGGCCTGACTTAGGTTGTCCCAGGATCCCTCTGGCTGCTGTGTAGAATTAGTCGGCCGGATGTGGCGGCTCACGCCTGTAATCCCAGCACTCTGGGAGGCTGAGGTGGGCGGATCACGAGGTCAAGAGATCGAGACCATCCTGGTCCACATGATGAAACCCCATCTCTACTAAAAATACAAAAATGAGCTGGGTGTGGTGGCGCGTGCCTGGAAGCTGAGACAGGAGAATCATTTCCTAGCTGAACCCGGGAAGCGGAGGTTGCAGTGAGCTGAGACTACGTCATTGCACTCCAGCCTGGGTGACAAAGTGAGACTCCGTCTTAAAAAAAAAAAAAAAAAAGAAAAGAAAAATTAGGTTCAGAGGTATCTGACTCAGCCCCAGAAATGCCACGAGGTGAAAGAGCCCTGGTCCTCTACTCGGTCATTTATTAATTCAGCAGAAACTTCACTGAGTCCCTCCTGGGTGTCAACGCAGGGCTGTCAGTCTCTATCCCTGCCCTCCTTAATTGAATATGGAAGACTCATAAAGGAGCTTGCAGCGTGAGCAAGTGAAGGGAGTGCAGCAGAGAGCTGAGGAAGACGCATGGGACTTCATCTGGAACTCCCTCAGACTTTTCCACTGAAAGGCACTAAGCAAACGTCGCTGTCTGTTAACATAAAAGGTATTTGGGCACTGAGATTAAGAAAAAAAAAATCTCAGGCAAACCTTTGGAAAAATAAAGAAATTGGTAATGAGTATTTATTGTTCACTGAAGTCTATGGCTTCAGGCGCAGTTGGATCTAGAGGCTCAGACAGTGTTGTCAGGAATCCTTCGTCTGGGAAGATGGCCCCCAGTGGCTCCAGCCAGGTAAACCACCAGCTTGGCACCCCCGGTGAGCACACAGGCTGGGGCTGACCCTCACTGGCCCAGGCTTGGCCACGTGGTATTCGCCTCAGCCTGGGGCCCAAGAATCTGCTGATTGGTTGGATGTGGATTGTGGACACCATCGTGGGGCTGGGCACCAGGGTGGAGGTTGGGGCGGTCATCTTCACCCAAACGCAGAGACTGTAGGGAGAGGGCGACTCCCACAATGGAAGACAAGGGGTGGATGCCAAGTAACAGACGTGCATACCTGGAGGCTCCTTGGGGGAGGTGGCGCAGGACCTGGGACCGAGGAGGGAGCGTAGAGGAACAAAGGCACCTTTCCCTGGGGAACAAGGGAAATGCATGCAGGAAGCCCGGCACGTGCGGAGGTGGAGCAGCGTGGAAGCGCGCGGTCTGTGCCGCGAACACACGTGTTGGCAGAGCGTGCGGGGGAGGCTGCGGCCACACGGTCCGGGATGAGGCGAAGTGGCCGAGGAGTTAGGGCAGCCCATCAAGGGCCTCGGCTGTCGTGCTAAGGTGGTGGGACTGACTCAGGTGTTGGGAACCATGGAGGGGGAATGTTCTTCCTCATCTTCCTGACAGCCCCCGACTGCTTTGGGGTGCTCCTTTCCATCTACAGTCCCATGCCACAGTATCGTTTTACCATGCTTTATCCCTTGGGGTTTTCCCTCTTTCCCCTCCACCTCTGCCCCTGCACCCCAGCTGTCTCCTACCCCACCCATCTCTGATTGGCTCTTGCTGGAACGTCATTGCGGCAGAGCTCTCAAGGGCATGGGTTTGGGAGGCAGGCAGGTCAGCGTTTCTGCCCCGATCCTGTTGCTACCCAGCTGTGAGAACACTCTGAGCCTTCGCTTCGGCATCTGTGAGATGGAATCATTGCAGCAGTCTCACCTAGGATTGTTATGAGGATGGACTGAGGGAAGGAAAGGAAAGCCTTTGCACAGAGGAGGTCTCCATACATGACACCTGGTATTATTACCATTTTACTTCATGTTCGTTTGTTTTGATTATCCATTGGCTTTATGGTCCATTGCAACCTGAACCTGCACTGATGGGTTTTCCAGTGGGACCGGTGGGAGGAACCTGCGAGTCCTTTGGCTGGGTTCCCTTTCGCGGCAGGAGGAACCCAGGAAGTGGCAAACAAATCCTGGGCTTTCACCTCGATTGCTTCACATGGCCTGGGAGGACTTTCCTTTCTGGAAGAAAACCCCAGGAATGAGGGAGGAGGGGCAAAGGGGGCGAAGACAGAGCAGGATCTGAGCAGCATCTTCCAGGATGTTTACCGGTGCTGAGGAACAGGAAGGACAGGCCAGCCAGGCAGTGACAAGAGCTTGTTTCCTTGGAGGGCAGGAGTGTCAGGGGAGAGGGATGAGCAGAACGGTGGGGTGAGGGGTGGGGGGTGATTCCTTCACCCGTGGAACTCCTCCCTCCGCACAAAGATTACCTGACAGAGCTAGGAAGGGACTGAAGCAAGAGAACAGAGTGAAATCACGTTGCACCAAAGTTTTATAATGGGGCAGTCAAGAGTTTTAACTGTGGAGCCAGACTGCCTGGCTTTCATTCTAGCCTCAGCTGCTTACAACTTTTTTTTTTACCCACCCCCATAGGGGAACTTTTTTTTTGTGGGGGGGGGGGATCAGTGTCTCAGTCTGTCACCAGGCTGGAGTGTAGTGTCACGATCATAGCTCACTGTAACCTAAAGCTCCTGGGCTTAAGCCTCACACCTCAACCTCTTGAATAACTGGGACTACAGGCTCCCACCACTATGCCTGGGCAATTTTAAAATGTTTTGTAGAGACAGGATCTTGCTGTGTTGCCCAGTTGCACTTACTACTTTTGACCTTAGGTCACTCCTCCACTGATCACTTTATTCATTCGTAAATAATGTAAGAGCCTACCTCATGATGTTGGGGTAAGAACTAAATGTGGTTTTTGTTTGCTTGTTTGTTTGTTTATTTTAGGCAGAGTCTCACTCTGTTGCCGAAGCTGGAGTACAGTGACACGATCTTGGCTCACTGCAGTCTCCACCTTCCGGATTCAAATGATTCTCCTGACTCAGCCTCCCAAGTAGCTGGGATTATAGGCAAGTGAGAAACTCTGTTTCCAGCCTGGGAAACAGAGTAAGACTGTCTCAAAAAAAAAAAAAAAGAAAAAAGAAAAGAAAATAGTTCCTGCATCCCATTAGCCACATTTCAAGGGCTCATTATCTGCATGTGGTTAGTGACTATCACATTGGATGGCATAGGTAGAGACATTTCTATCACTGCAGAAAATGCCATTAGACAGTGCTGCTCTAAGAGAAAAGGAAAACATAGGAAGTGTAACTTTCAAATCAGTGGGTGGGGGAGGGTGGAATATGGAACAATTTTATTTATTTGGGAGGCTGCCTCAGCCTCCCAGAGCGTTGGGATTATAGGCATGAGCCACTATGCCCAGCCCTAAATGTGTTCTTAAAATGCTCAAAGCAGTGTCTGGTCCAGAGAAACTCTCCGTACATCTGGCTATAATATTGCAGATGTTCTTGTCAGGTCCAGGGTGGGGGTGCATGACATAGATACTGCTGAATTGTTCTAGATGCTTCCAGAAATATATACATTTAAGTGTATGAATTAAAAATGAAGAGTGAGCTGTCAGTAGGGTAGCCATCATCCATACGTGGCTATTTTTATATGTACTTAATTAAAATAAAATAAAAAATTCAGGCTAGGCATGGTGACTTATACCTGTAAGTAATCTCAGCACTTTGGGAGGATGAAGCAGGTGGATCACCTGAGGTCAGGAGTTTGAGACCAGCCAGGCCAACATGATGAAATCCTGTCTCTGTTAAAAATATAAAAATATGTTGGGTATAGTGACACATGCCTGTAGTCCCAGCTACTCAGGAGGCTGAGGCAGAAGAATTCCTTGAACCCAGGAGGCAGAGTTTGCAGTGAGCCAAGATCACAACACTGTGCTCCAGCCTGGGCAACAGAGTAAGACTGTCTCCAAAAAAAAAAAAAAGAATAGAAAATAAAATTAGTTCCTGCATCCCATTAGCCACATTTCAAGGGTTCATTATCTGCACGTGGCTAGTGACTATCATATTGGATGGCATAGGTGGAGACATTTCTCTCACTGCAGAAAATGCTGTTGGTGCTGCTCTAAGAGAAAAGGAAAACATAGAAAGTGTAACACTCAAATCAGTGGGGAAAAGAATAAAACAAAAACCCACCCATAATTGACCCTCCAGAAGCAGAAATGGAGGTAAAAAGAAATATCGTGATAGCACAGTAAATAGAAGATACAAAAGTAAATGGCAAAAGCAATTTCAATTGTATCAGTCATTGCAATAAATGTGAATAAGTTCACCTCTTGTTTTATTAATTAATTAATTAATTAATTAATTAATTTTTGAGATGGAGTCTCACTCTGTTGCCCAGGCTAGAGTGCAGTGGTGTGATCTCAGCTCACTACAACCTCCGCCTCCCTGGTTCAATCAATTCTCCCATCTCAGCCTCTTTGGTAGCTGGGATTACAAGTGCCTGCCACCATGCCCAGCTAATTTTTGTATTTTTAGTAGAGATGGGTTTCGCCATCTTGGCCAGGCTGGTCTCGAACTCCTGACCACAGGTGATCCACCCATCTTGGCCTCCCAAAGTGCTGGGATTACAGGTGTGAGCCACCACACCTAGCCAAGTTCACCTTTTAAAAGAAGAAACTCAGATTTTCCTAGGACTTTTGTTCTCACGTCACTCAGATCTCTGCCCAAATTTTTGCTCTTTATAGAGGCCTTAAAATGGCGCTACTCCATCAGTCTTAATTCTCTTTCCCTGCTTCATTTTTCATGATATCTTCACCACCTGAAACTATATACTTATTTATCATCTTCCTATTTCTTCTAGGACGTTAGATCCTGAACAACACTACAGTATTACAGCTCTAAGAACACTTCCTGGCATGTTGTAGATGCCAGATAAATAAATTTGGATGGATGGATGTGTGAATGAGTGAAATGGATGAAATACAGAGATAGGTGGATGAATGGATGGATTTGTAGATAGATGGATCAATAAATTGATGGATGGTTTGGTGAATTAAGGGACAGATAAATGGACATAGAGATGGATAAATATTTGGTTGGATGGAGTAGATGAATGGGTGGAGGATACATAGATGGTGGATGGGTGGTTGAATAAATGGAGTGGATGGAAGAATGGATGGAAGGCTGAATGGATGATTGAACAGATGGTGTAGATGGATGGATGGTTGAATAGATGGAGTGGGTGGATGGATGGATGGATCAATGGACAGTTGAATGGGTAGTTGAACAGATGGGGTAGATGGATGGATGGAGGACGAATGGATGGATGGTTGAATTGATGGAGTGGATGGATGGATGGATGGATGGATGGATGGAGAGATAGATGGCTGAATGGATAGTTGAGTAGATGGAGTAGATGGATGGCTAGAGGGAGGTATTGACAGATGGAGGGAAGGTTGAATGGACTGATGGTATGGCAAGGAACCATTCTAACTCTGTCCCTGTCACTTTGGTTTTTTAGGTCGTCCCCCACCTGTCCTGACCTTGTGTGCCTCTGTGTCTTTGCTGGGCGGCCTGACCTTTGGTTATGAACTGGCAGTCATATCAGGTGCCCTCCTGCCACTGCAGCTTGACTTCGGGCTAAGCTGCTTGGAGCAGGAGCTCCTGGTCGGCAGCCTGCTCCTGGGGGCTCTCCTTGCCTCCCTGGTCGGGGGCTTCCTCATTGACTGCTATGGCAGGAAACAAGCCATCCTTGGGAGCAACTTGGTGCTGCTGGCAGGCAGCCTGAGCCTGGGCCTGGCTGGTTCCCTGGCCTGGCTGGTCCTGGGCCGCTCTGTGGTTGGCTTCGCCATCTCCCTCTCCTCCATGGCCTGCTGTATCTACGTGTCAGAGCTGGTGGGGCCACGGCAGCGGGGAGTGCTGGTGTCCCTCTATGAGGCAGGCATCACCGTGGGCATCCTGCTCTCCTATGCCCTCAACTATGCACTGGCCGGTGCCCCCTGGGGATGGAGGCACATGTTCGGCTGGGCCACTGCCCCTGCTGCCCTGCAGTCCCTCAGCCTCCTTTTCCTCCCAGCCGATGCCGATGAGACTGCAGCACACAAGGACCTCATCCCACTCCAGGGAGGTGAGGCCCCCAAGCTGGGCCTGGGAAGGTCACAGTACTCCTTTCTGGACCTCTTCAGGACACGGGATAACATGCGAGGCCGGACCACAGTGGGCCTGGGGCTGGTGCTCTTCCAGCAACTAACAGGGCAGCCCAACGTGCTGTCCTATGCCTCCACCATCTTCCTGTCTGTTGGCTTCCATGGGGGATCTTCAGCCGTGCTGGCCTCCGTGGGGCTTGGTGCAGTGAAGGTGGCAGCTACCCTGATCGCCATGGGGCTGGTGGACCGTGCAGGCCGCAGGGCTCTGTTGCTAGCTGGCTGTGCCCTCATGGCCCTGTCGGTCAGCGGTATAGGCCTTGTCAGCTTTGCTGTGCCCATGGACTCAGGCCCCAGCTGCCTGGCTGTGCCCAATGCCACCGGGCAGACAAGCTTCCCTGGAGACCCTCATCTGCTGCAAGGCTCCTCTCTACCTCCCATGCCAAGGACCAATGAGGACCAAAGGGAGCCAATCTTGTTCGCTGCTAAGAAAACCAAGCCCCATCCCAGATCTGGAGCAGCCCCTCCTCAGCCGGCCCTGAGCTCTGCCCTCCCTGGACCCCCTCTGCCCGCCCCGGGGCATGCACTGCTGCGCTGGACCGCATTGCTCTGCCTGATGGTCTTTGTCAGTGCCTTCTCCTTTGGGTTTGGGCCAGGTAAGTGGAGTTTTCTTGCAGGTGACTCTGGAGCCTTCTGGAAGTTGGGGACTTCCCGCCCTGACTATCCGGCAGGATGTTAGACGGCACGAGAGGTGGGTTGACCGTGAAGCCTCAGGGCCTTCACTTACTCGCAGTGGCTCCTCCCAGGGCCGGTGCCTAATTTTGTTTGTAATTTGTGTTCCTTAAGAGGCTCCCCAAGTCATTTAAGCTTCAGGTCCCCTAACGCCTGGATCTTTCCCTGCATAGCTCACAACTGGAAGGAAATTAATGAATAGGGTGAATGCCAATCATCCCAGTTCATCCAAGACTGTTCCCATCTTAGTATTGAAAGTCTCATGTCCCAGAAAACCTCTCAGTCTTCAGCCAACTGAGACCCTACTGGGATCCTTACAGCGGTATGGGGGGAGTTTGGTCGAGAGCCTGACACTGCAAAATCCCATTGTTGCAAAGCTGTGTGTTTGACCTGATGGTGCCAGGCTCCCAAAGCCCAGGAGCCCTCCTGCTCTCTCACCCCAGTGACCTGGCTTGTCCTCAGCGAGATCTACCCTGTGGAGATACGAGGAAGAGCCTTCGCCTTCTGTAACAGCTTCAACTGGGCGGCCAACCTCTTGATCAGCCTCTCCTTCCTCGATCTCATTGGTGAGTGCTTCCCAGACAAGTCCATTTTTTTTCTGTAGCCCAAGCTCCCTGCTTGAAAGCAGACATTTTTGGACTTTCCTATGCATTAGCTCCAGAGCTATTATTCTGTGCAGAAACATCACCAAGTGTCCAAGATGACATCCAGGACCCTCAAACGCGCTGTTAAACTCCCCAGGCCAGCTAATGGGTGATAGGCTACACTCGGTACTGGCGAGAGGTTGTCTGAGGTCAATCGGCAGGTCTAAGAGCAGCAACGTTTATTTGCTCCCAGTTGTTTTAAACTGGTTCATGCCGCCTGCTAGCTGGAATTTTTTCTCTTTTTAATTTTTAACTTTTTTTGAGATGCAGTCTTGCTCTGTCACCCAAGCTGGAATACAGTGGTGCAATCTCAGCTCACTGCAGCCTCCGTCTCCTGGGTTCAAACGATTCTCCTGCCTCAGTCTCCCGAATAGCCAGAACTACAGGTGCGCCACCATGCCCAGCTAAGTTTTGTATTTTGCATAAAGACAGGGTTTCACGGGGTTGGCCAGGCTGGTCTTGAACTCCTGATCTCAAAGGATCCACCTGCCTCAGCCTCCCAACGCGTTGGGATTACAGGCATGAGCTACCATGTCTGGCCTGGAAGTTTTTCTCAGATCAAGTTTGTGTGACATCATCTCTTTCTCCCTAGTATTGAAACCCAGTCTGAGGGATGGGGTGGAAATTATGGGGGCCCGAGAACACCAGGGGATGGCTCTGAGACACTGAGATGCTCATGGCTCCAGGCCCTGGTCTTCGGTGGGTATTACTCATCTGGGCCAGAGTACACAGGCTCCTTCACCGTGGACCCCAAGGCACAGTTCTTAGGGTTCAGTTATTTTCCTGTTCCCTATGGCCATTAGTTTCCTTCTCAAAGGTGCAGCCAACTTGGGAGGCGGCGGGGCAGTGCTGTGGGAAACGCCAGTGGAAGAACCCCTCCCCCACATCGTAACTGTCTCCCCATCCCCAGTCTTAGGGAATCCAAGCTTCTCCCTGCAGCCTCAATCTTCAAGCATTTTCCTTTTTGTGGAGTAAATGAGTGAGAGAGGAGAAGAAAGGAGAGAAACAAGGAAGGGAGGAAAGAAGGGAGGGAGGGAGACAGGAAGGAAGGAAGGAATTTATTAGAATTGTGTCATGTATCATTCCCATTTCACAGATGGGAAAATACATCCTTCCCCATCCAGCCAGGGAATCAAAAGACTAGAACCAGGCTCCCTGACTTCTAGCCTGTTGCTCTCCCTGCTGGCGATCGGTCCAGCTGGTCATGGGAGGCTACCTAAAGGAGGTATGGACATGGCTGTCAGAGGTGAGGATGGTTTCCAAAACAGAATTTATCTTCCGCCTTGACAAAGACCCTTCTACCACAGCCTCTGCTCTGACTTGGCCTGGATAACATCAGAGGCTTCAGGATTATTCCCATCCAGGCTGCTGGCTCTGAGACCCACCGGAGGCTCCGGCAGGAGGCAGGGGCTAGGATGTTGAGCCACCCGCTGCCCCAAACCCCTGCCAATCTCCTGCCAACTCCAGGACTGAACTTCAGCTTTTGTTCTCTGTCCCAAACCAGTCACAAGCCAAACTGGCTGAAACTCACTTTTCTGAGTGATCAATTCACTGAATGACCAATTCATGGAATTTCTGGTATTCTCTTTTTTTTTTTTTTCAGGGTCTCTGTCACCTTGAGTGCAGTGGCATGATCTCGGCTCACTATAGCCTTGACCTCTGGGGCTCAAATGATCCTCCCGCCTCAGCCTCCTAAGTAGCTGGGGCTACAGATGTATGCCCCTACCCAGCTAATTTTCTTATTTTTCATTTTTAGTAGAGACAGGATTTTGCCATGTTGCCCAGGCTGGTCTCGAACTCTTGAGCTCAAGTGATTCCTCCCACCTCAACCTCCCAAAGTGCTGAGGTTACAGGTTTGAGTCACTGTACCATGCCCAATTCATGGAATTTCTAATGATTTTTGTTTTGTTTTGTTTTAACTGAGCTTTGCCAAGGTCAATTCCATGCAGCTGTTTGGCCACTCAGCTGGATCCACATTCCCTCAGGTCAGGCTTTTGGAGCCCAGGTGCAGTCCACGGGATAGTGCCCTAGAAGTGGGTGAGGGGTCATTCCCATAAACACAAGTCACCTTCATCTCTGTGCTTTGCTTGTGGACTTGCATCCTGGCTCACCCCACTGCCTCTGGGACAATGAGTGAGATTTCCACTTTAAGGTACTTCCCTGACAGCTTATTGGTCTGCAAATTGACCTGCAAATTGACCATCGGGGACATTTGCTTTGAGTGAACTGACTTTCCACACCTGACCTAGAGTCCAGCAGTTGGCCTAGGCTGCGGGGCCACGGTGCTCGGTCCTGGGCCAACGCTCCTGCCCTTCTGTTTCCAGGCACCATCGGCTTGTCCTGGACCTTTCTGCTCTACGGACTGACCGCTGTCCTCGGCCTGGGCTTCATCTATGTATTTGTTCCTGAAACAAAAGGCCAGTCGTTGGCGGAGATAGACCAGCAGTTCCAAAAGAGACGGTAGGAAGCTGACGGGGAGTCTCGGGGAAGAACTGTGTCACCCCCCAAGCACACAGCTCCAGGATTTTGGGCTTTGTACTTTCATGGTGGATGAAAACGAGCACCCTCCTGGCTTCCCTATTGCCTGGGCACTGTGAGTTTTGTCTGGCCACACACAAGCTGTTTTCCTCGGGTCATCTTGTATTTCCCTACAGTACCTTTTCATTTGACTTTAAGACCCAGTTTACGGGGATTTAAAAATCAATTGATTAAGGTGTCACAAGGGGCTGGAAGAGTAGAATCTTAAAACCTTAGACTATCTTAGTCATGGGACCTTCTGGAAGCAAAACATGATAACATGGCCTTCAAACACTGCATGCAAAACACTTGTGAGTTCACGCATTCATTCCGTGGCTATTTATTAAGTCCTTACGATGTGCCAGACTGTGTTTAGAGCCTTAGAAAACATGCTGAGATTAAAGAAGACAAAGTTCTTGTCCTCAAGGAGCTTCCATTTGATGGGGCAGAGAAGCCAACAATATGCATCAACAAGAGCATTTTCGCTGGTGACGGGTAGTTAGGAGAAAATGAAACAGACCAAAATATGTTGAGAGGGCCAGGTGGACACAGAGGAGCAAAGAAGAAAGGGGCTGAAGTGGAGAGGGCGGTCAGGGAGGGAAGTCCTCTCAGCGGAGTGGAATTTAAGCTAGTGAGAGGGAGGCCGCCATGTAACGATGAAGACGGGAGGAACAGTGAGTGCGAAGGCCTTGAGGTGGGTGTGTATCTGGCATGTGCAAGGAGCAGCAGGGAGGCCAGCGTGCCTGGAACAGAGGGAAGGAAGGAGGGAAGGGTGTGGAGGGTCGGATGGGCCAGACGGGAAGGCGCTAGATCACATCAGGTCTTCAGGTCACTGGGGGAAGTTCAGAATCTTAGCATCATGAGACCTTAGGCTTTCAGATAAAAGAAGAGTAGAACGGGAGCTTCGGAAGGGACTTCAACGTGCTACAGTCCTAGGCATCCTTGGCAAATGTCCCCAGTTACCTCTTGTAAGTACGTCGTAGTCACCAGCTCCTGACTGCCCATTCTGATTCCGGGAAGTCATAAAAAGTTTTTTAAAAAATCATTCTAACATTGACTAGCTAACCCTGAGCCAGCTGCTAAGCCCCATCCCAATCTGGCTCCTGATGTAAGAGCCTGTAACCTGGTCCTCCCCACCCCAGAATGCTCTGTCCTACTTTGTTGAGTGACGCCTTCTGCAGTTTCGGCAGGCCCCTCAGCGTCCCAGCTGCATTAGTTAGGAAATCGATTTGGCTGCTTGAAGTTGTCCAATGTCTGTTGATGTCCAGGGTTGGGTGGCAGCTGTGTGCCATAAGGTCATGCAGGGTCCCAGGCTCCTTCTGTCTCATTCCTCTGCCAATCTTCCATATCACGTTTCCTGCATGGCGCAAAGAGGTCCACCCCCCGATACCTGCCAGAGGATGGGGGAGGGGAAAGGGTGGGCACAGTCCTCAAGGTCACTCCTACCCACGTGCTTTTGTATAGGACTTGGCAGGGGAGGCTAAGACATGTGGTCTTCAGTCTGGGCAGCCATGTGCCCAGCTAAAAATCAAGGGTTCTGTTACTAGACAGCTGTCTGGAATCTCCGCCATACTGGTTTTCTTGGAAGAAGATTTCAAATCCATCCTCTGGTACAAAAAGCAGAGGAGGTAGAAAGGCACGTGGGAGCCAGCTCTGGAGTAAGGGAGGATGTGATTGCAGCAGGGGGTGTCAGGCTGGGTCTGGGGTCACATGAGGGAGCCGGGGCCAGCCCCTGGGGACTGGAGGCTAGGTCTGCTATGACTCTGGAGAAGACAGGAAATTAGGGGTTTTGGTGGAGTCTGGAAGCAGGTCTGTGTTTTATCATCTCTGTCCCTAGAGTTCAGGGGGCTCTTGATATCAGAGGCCACAGAGAGAGAGAGAAACTTGACTCTGGGAACACAGGGACCAAGGCATGTCCAGGGAGTTTGACAGCAGGAACATTTCGACATCAGCTATTTTCATTCCTGTGTCCTCCATACAAGAGTCATGGTCTCAGGAGGAAGTCTGATTGGCCAAGCCCGATTTATGTGCCCACCTCCTAACCCGTCACTTAGCCAGGATAGGGCAGAACTCCTTGACTGACAGTCCAGTCAAGCCACATGCCACAGAGTAGACTAGTTCCCCCCAAATTGGAGGCACATGCGGTAGAGCAGACACCCACTACTGTGGGCTGACGGCTGCCTCCCTCTGCCTCAGATGCGCTTGTTGGAAAAGGAGACCTACAACTTACAGATCCAGCTCCTCTACCTGCTGCAGGAACATTAGTAACACAGGGGGCTCAGATCGCCTTACAATCAGTCAGTGGCAATCGGTTGCCGAAATGCTGTTTATTTTGCTTTCTTATCAGGTTATTTCCATTCAAAAGAGGCCTCTACTGATTCCTTGGGGGATATAATAACAAAAACGCACCTTCAAAGATTTCTGTTTTATCCCAATTTCTCAGGAATCAATTCATTCAACTTTCAGCAAATATTTACAAATGCCAGGCACTGTAGTAGGCTCTGGGGACAGACTCATGACCAAGAGAGACTTTGTCTCTGGACTTAGAAGGAAGTTACATTTTAATGTACAGGAGAGAGATAGACTACAAAACTCAAAATGCACAATAAGATAATTCAGAGTTTTTTATATCATGAAGAAAATAAGACAGGTTAACCTACCAGAGAGTGAATGACAGATTTGGGAGACGGATACGGTTTCTTTAGCTAAGGTGCACATAGCTATGTGTGCATTTGTGTTACGAGTGTATCAGGAATTTTCAACAAGCATGATGACACTTTTGTGTATTGGTTTCACTCACTGCCCTGTCCCAGGGCTTAGAACAGTGCCTGGCACTGTCATCTTTAATCATATCTCTGGCTGAATGAATGATACTGACAGAAACCTGCTCTGAGCTGAGACTGGAATTATGAGAAAAAGCCAATGGTTTCAAGAGCTGGAAGAAATGTTCCAGCAGAAGAAACAGTTTCAAGAACTGGAAGAAATGTTCCAGGTGGCCAGACATGATGGCTCACGCCTGTAATCCCAGCACTTTGGGAGGCTGAGGTGGGCAGATCACGAGGTCAGGAGATCAAGACCATCCTGGTCAACATGGTGAAACCCCATCTCTACTAAAAAATACAAAAATTAGCTGGGCATGGTGGTGCACATCTGTAATCTCAGCTACTCCAGAGGCTGAGGCAGGAGAATTACTTGAACCTAGGAGGCGGAGGTTGCAGTGAGCCGAGATCGCGCCATTGCACTCCAGCCTGGTGACAGAGCAAGACTCCATCTCAAAAAAAACAAAAAAGAAATGTTGTAGGTGGAGGGAACAGCAAAAGCAAAGGCCCTGAGGTGGAAACAAGTTAGGCGTTTTGAAGGGAGAGACATAGGAGGCCCATGTGTCCAGGGTGTGATAAGCCAAGGGACTGGAGGGGTTGGTGTCGGGGAGGTCAGCCCTGGGGAGGAGATGGGATGTTAGGCTGAGCATGATAACGCTATCCTTCTGAGCAGGTGTATCAGACCGTTCTCACATTGCTATGAAGAAACTGGGTAATTTATAAAGAAATGAAGTTTAATTGGCTCACAGTTCTGTACTCCGTACAGGAAGAATGATGCTGGTGTCTGCTCAGTTTCTGGGGAGGCCTCACAAAACTTACAATCATGGTGGAAGGGGAACGTCAGCCAGCACATTCTCCATGGCGGGAGCAGGGAGTGGTGCTACACACTTTCAAATGACCAGATTTCACCAGAACTCACTCACCATCTCGAGGACACAACCAAAAAGGACAGTGGTAAACCATTCTTGAGAAACTGTCCCCAATCACCCCCCTTCAGTCCCTACCTCCAACACTGGGAATTACAATTGAACATGAGGTTTTGGTGGGGACACAGATCGAAATCATATCAGTGAGGAGTGACAGATTTTTCTGTTTAGAAATGTCACTATGGGCCAGGCACGGTGGCTCACGCCTGTAATCCCAGAACTATGGGAAGCCAAGACAGGTGGATCACAAGCTCGGGAGATGGCGACCAGGCTGGCCAGCATGGTGAAATCCCATCTCTACTAAAATATACAAAAAAAATTAGCCAGGTACATTGGTATGCACCTGTAGTCCCAGCTACTTGGGAGGCCGAGACAGGAGAATTGCCTGAACCTGAGAGGCGGAGGTTGCAGTGAACTGAGATCGCACCACCGTACTTCAGCATGGGCAACGGGGCAAGACTCCATCTAAAAAAAAAAAAAAAAAAAAAAAAAAAAAGGAAGAAAAAAGAGAGGTCACTGTGGACGTAATGGTGAGAAGGAGCTATAGGAAGCCAGGGGAGATCCAGGGAGACCAGGAAGGAGCTGCTGGGGTATCCAGGTGAAAGCAGGTAGACATCTGTACTAACGGAAGCAGGGAGGATCATGGTAGGAGTGAAGATGAGATTGGGGAGTGGAACCCCAGTGGAAGGCGCACTCAGCAGGGAAGGCCCCAGGCCCTGCCACGCCCTGATCCCACGCATTCTGTTTGACAGGTTTGCCCTGAGCTTTGGCCACAGGCAGAACTCCACTGGCATCCAGTACAGCCGCATCGAGGTCTCTGCGGCCTCCTGAGGAATCTGTCTTCCTGGAAATTCTGGAACCATGGCTTTGGCAACCATCTCCAGCGTCCTGCTTCCTAGCCCCCAGAGCGCAAGTTCCAGCTTGTCATTTGGGAGTGCCCCCTACCCCAAAGGAGGTCTTTTTTTTTTTTTTTTTTTTCCTGGGGCAAAAACGATTAAAGTCTGAGAGTACCCAACTCTTCATTTTGAGTCTCAGGCCCTAAGGGTTTCTGAAGATCTAGCTTTGTTCCTCAGTTTCCCCATTGACTTGCACATCTCTGCAGTATTTATAATAAGAATATTTTATGGAGTCTTTGTTGCACCGTGGACTTTCTCAAAGAATCTCAAGGGTATCAATCCTGCCAGAAGTCTCTCCTGATATCACCTCTAAATCCAAATGAGAATATCTTCTCTAATCTCTTTTTTCAACTGGTTGGGACATTCTGGGGTGGGGGAAGTCTCTTTTTTGACTCTTCATTTTTTCTCGAGACAGAGTCTCACTGTGTTGCTGAGGCTGGAGTACACTGGCATGATCTCAGCTCACTGCAATCTCTGCCTCCTGGGTTCAAGCAATTCTTGTGCCTCAGCCTCCCAAGCAGCTAGGACTACAGGCACATGCCACCATGCCTGCCTAACTTTTTGTATTTTTAGTAGAAATGGGGTTTTGCCGTGTTGGCCAGGCTAGTCTCAAAATCCTGGCCTCAAGTGATTCACCGGCCTCAGCCTCCCAAAGTGCTGGGATTACAGGCCTTTTGACTCTTTTATCTGAGTTTTATTCAGCTCCTCTTATTCTCTTACCCAGAATATTTATCCTTTGCCAGCAACTCTGCCTGGTTGATAGGAGGCCTCAGCTCTAGTCCTTGGTCAGCTGGTGTCGTTGCTGTATGAATGACCAAGGGCCTCAGTTTGCCCTCATGTACAATGGGAATTTTGGACCAGGTCATTTTTAAGATTTATTTCCGCCCCAGTGAACTGGAATTCTGAATGCTGGTCCAGGAGCTGTCTCCAGGATGGTGCAGGATGGCTCTGCAGAAAGGAGACTGGTTTGGAGGCCAACAAACCTGCCTGACAATATTGCCTTTGCCTCTCAGCAGACCTCGAACTTGGGAAAATAATAACTCCCTCAACCCTCCGTTTCCTCATCTGCAGAATGGGGACAATTATGTCCCAGGGGTATATTTAGATCCTATTTCCCTTCAGGGAATATTTTTACTCATCCTTCATTACCCAGATCCCTCCTTTGGACCCTGTAAAGGGTCAGGGTGAATCAGATGGGGGACTGAGCAAGTAGCTAAAACCAGAGATCACTTAAGGAAGGGATTGCCAAGAAGCTCCCCGATGCTGGGGAGAATGAAGAGCTAACACAGGTGCTGGATGATTGTCATCCATCCCTGCACACGTGGGTGCTGGCTGAGCCCCCAAGGACCCTGGCCCCTTGAGTGCTCCTATCTTCTCCGTTCTAGATGCTTCTCCCTTGTATCCAGTGGTGCGCTGGAGCTGGCTTTGCTGGCTTGTGAAAGCTGATTGCTACATTTTCAGGATGTTTGCAAGTTGTTAAACAGTCGTGATTTTAAAAATCAAATGATTTAAATTTATAATTATATTAAAACAAAAATAGTTATACTCAAAATTCATCGCCTAGTTTTACTACATTTTACTATCATCTGTGCCCTTCAGGCTATTTATATATAGTAACTCTTACAGAGACCTAGAGGAGATACCACACGTCTCTCCCTGATTCTCCCCTCAGTGACATCACGTTAGTCTTTGGTTGAAATACCTTCTAGCTCATTTAAGCCACTGCTATTTTATGTGTCTGTTACTTGCAGCCAAACAGCCTGCCCAATACCGAAGGCCACTACCAAAATTACAGACTTGTCCATCATCTCTGCCCTATCCTCCTTCCTTCTACCTCAGGACTGTCGCCTTACCTGGACCGCTGGGGAGATGCCATCCCCACATTACACCTTGGTGAGCTTCCCTGTCTCCTGAAATCACCGACCTCACTTTCCATTGGACCCTTCCAAGTCCCTTGTTAATTTCCTCCATGATACTTATTTCGCCTTCTAATTATGTTGAGTGTCTGTGTACTAGGATTCAAATTAAAATTCTTCCGTCTCTCCTGTCTATCCTTTTTCTCCATCCAATCCGCCTTTCCAAAAATAGTTTGATTGGGAATGAGGATTTGAACCAGGAATTCTCTGTTTATTCGCCCCAACAAATTCGACCTCTACCTCCTGTTCGTCAGCAGGTTGACTTGTTTGGGCTCCATCAGTGGGCTGCTCCATGCTCAGCTTCTGGTTGGGTTAGGAGTCCTGGCGTTTGGTAGTAGGCAGGGAGAAGAATGAGTAGGACTATTTCTCCTGCGGATCCCTCCCTAGCTTACAGCTCTTTTCGCCTTTCTCTCCAGGTTCATGTAATTTCTACCCGCTTTGTCCCAGCAAGTTTGATGGTGGTAACCCTCTCTCAGTTACTCATCCTGGGGCACTGCACCGTGCCCTGCGATTTCCCTACATCCTGCCTTCAACTTGGAAAATAGATCCTTTATTAAACTTTGAGTTATCCAGTTTGAGCATGCCCAGGGATATGATTAAGATTGCTCCAATTTTTGTTTGGTTGGGGGACAGAGTCTTGCTCTGCCATCCAGGCTGGAGTGCAGTGGTGCAATCTCGGCTCACTGCAAACTTTGCCTCCCAGGTTCAAGCAGTTCTCATGCCTCAGCCTGCCAAGTAGCTACAGGCACACGCTACCACACTACAGGCACTACAGGCACACGCTACCAAGGACTACAGGCACACGCTACCACACTAGATAATTTTTGTGTTAGTAGAGATAGGGTTTCACCATATTGGCCAGGCTGGTCTCAAACTCCTGATCTCAAGTGATCTGCCCACCTCGGTCTCTCAAAGTGCTGGATTACAGGCATTAGCCACTGGGTGGAGCCAAGATTTAGTGGCAAACAAGAGTATCCACACTAAGCAAAAAAAAAAAAAAAAAAAAAAAAAGTTATTAAGTTATTAAAGGATATCACACAGTTCAGTGAATTTCTAGGAGGGGCAGAGAAGTGGGCTTAGAACTACATAGCCGGGACTGTGCCTCACCATAGCAAGATCAAGGCTGTCCAGTGGGACGCCTTGACTACCATCACCAAGCCCAGACAGAGCAGTACTTCCCTGCCAATGCTGAGTGGTGAAGGCCACTGCTAGAGACTCCTCTGTCAGTGCTGCCTCTAGAAACTGAATGCTTTTCCCGGGGTGGCTTTGCATGTGCTTGCACCTCTGCATCACCAATTCTGGAATCAAAGCCTTGAGTGGATTCATCTGATTGACAGAGTGATGTCACATGACTATAGCTCCCGGGGATGCTGGGAAAGCACAGTTCTCTCTTCTACTTGGGGAAGTCACAGGCTCACAAAATTCCTACGGGGTCTTCATGCTTTCCTCATCATCTGTTTGTCAGCATCAGCAAGGGCAGACATTAGAGGTCAAGGGACCCCAAAGGGTGGATGAATAGGGTGGAGAAAGAGAATGGTTAGGGTATTCCCAAGCAGGAACGGATGAAGTGCAGGATCAGACAAGCAGGAAACTGAGGGATTTGGCCTGGGCATACTGGAGATCAGGTCTATTGACATAGAGCCCAGTTGTGGGCTTCAGGCATGGCTGGATCTAGGGGTTCAAGCAATGTCACCAGGAATCTGGCCCTTTCCATGCACTGCTTCTGCTTTCTGCTGTAGCATCTTTTTTGTAAGGTGGGCCCTCCCCACAGGTGACAAAAATGTCTCCCAGCAGCTTCAGGCTGACATCCTCCTGGCTTAGCAGCCCTAAAGGAAAGAGACTCCTGGAGGCTGACTTACATTACCTCAGATTAAGGCAAATGCCATCTCTGAGCCAATCAACATGACCCTGCTTGACCAGGTTTTGGTCACACATCCACCCCAAGAACACACATTAAGGGTCAGCTTCTGTATCCTGGTCCTGGACTGATCAGAGCTGGAGGGCTGCCAGCCCTGCCACCACGTTCACTTGACACCAGTGTTCCCTTGCCCCTGACCAACCTCATCTTTGACCCCAAAGAGAAGGATCAGAAAAAGATGTGGCTCCACTTCCTGCTTGGGACTCTAAGCAAAGCATTCACAGCCACTTCACCCATGCCCTGCCTTCCAGGCCTGGCCAGGCAGGAGGTGAAACTGGGGCTGCCGAGAACCCAGAGGAGCTGGACGACGAGAGAAAGTGGAGGCATCTGTAGGGAGCCACTGCCAACGGAGGTCAGAGGGCTGGAGTTTCCTGCCCACTTGCGCAAGGCAGGAAGCATCATGAAGCCCAAGGGTGAAGTGAGATACAACAACACGATGATGAGTTGTGGACCCGAAGGAAATTTCTCTAGAATATCAATTTTTAAAAATGAGTTTAAAGTGAACATGCCTAGGCCGGGCCTGGTGGCTCATGCCTGTAATCCCAGCACTTTGGGAGGCAGAGATGGGCGGATCACTTGAGGTCAGGAGTTCGGGACCAGCCTGGCCAACATGGTGAAACCCCAACTCTACTAAAAATACAAAAACTAGCCGGGCATAGTGGCACACACCTGTTATCTCAGCTACTCCGGAGGCTGAGGCAGGAGAATCGCTTGAACCCGGGAGGTGGAGGTTGCAGTGAGCTGAGATTGCGCCACTGCACTCCAACGTGGGTGACAGACTCCATCTCAAAAATACATAACTAAATAAAATAAAGTGAACATGCCTAAAGAAAATATTAAATTACCTTTTTATTGTCACTGTAGAAAAGAATCCTATGAAATTGTTATAAGAGAATCTGCAGCCAAAACTGGAGTGAAACAGGTGTAATAGAGGTGGGCAGGCAGGTGGTGGTGGTGATGATGATGATTTGTTATTTACTTTGATTTTCAGGTGTTCATGGCATTTGCCAACTTTCTAACATTTCCAGTTTGCAGTAATTCCTTTTCCCACTTTAAATAAATATTCACGTCCATACTTAACTTTATACGTGTAGTTTGTTTTTTTCTTAAAAGGAGTCCTTAACATTGAATCAGCCTAGATGAGCCTCTTGCTGGCCAGAGAGGCGCTCGGACAGAGGATGGGAGGTCAGCTGCAAACTGAGCGTCCTCCTGTCCCTGGAGCCCCGGGCTGAGTTCTCCCCCGCGTCCTCCCTTCCTCCCTCCACTGGCCACCCCCAGGACCCAGCTGGAAGAGCCAAATCTTGCCGCTCCGAAGGGGTCGGTCACAGGGGAGGCTTTGTCGAAAGCACCTGTGGCCTCCCGCATTAGGCAGGAGGTTTCCTCCAAAGCCTCAGCAGGTGGAAACGTCAGGGCACCTGAACTGATTTTTCTGCAAAGGCGAGACCATTATATTTTCCCCACATCTCAATCGCTCCCAGGATTCAGGATCAACTAGGACTAACTGGAAAGCCCAGAATATGTGTTTGTAATGCCACCTTCTCAATTACGTCCCCCCTTTAGGAGTGGAATGCAGGGAATGCCGGAAGAATTCAGAATTTATTTCTAGGTGTATTAGTGTACAGGGTTAGAAGGCATGAGTGAAGAAAAAAAAGATCATCAAGCCTCTTTGGACCACACAGCCATCCAGTGCTTGACTCCCTGGATTACTTAGAAAGCTTTTAGACAGAAACGGAAACCAAGCAGCCTTAAGTTACCCGGGAACCTTCTCATTCTGGACCAAAAACGTCACAGTTAGTTCTGGTTTCAGAAAGGCTCCGCTTGATCTAGGACTAGGATGATGCTATTTCCTTTTGCCTCTGTTCTCAGTTTTTTTTTTTTGTTTGTTTGTTTTTTGTTTTCTATCACAAAACCTCTCTCCTTTCAGCACTAACTCTGGCTATGCCCTTCCAGGCTCACACAGAGCGGAAGACGGTTTCCTTTTCCCCAAGCCCCAGCACGTATGTTCTAGAATCCCACTGGTTCTCTGTGGGTTAAATGTGCCTCTCTAGACCCAGTCATGGGAGCAGGGTGCTGGGAGATGTAGACGGGCTTCCCTCGAGCTGCTGGAGATGGGGCTTGTATTGGCTTCCTAGGGCTGCATTAGCAAAGCAGCACATAGCGGGTGGCTTAACACGAGAGTTTATTCCCACACCGTCTGGACCTGAGAGGTCTGAAATCAAGGCGTCAGCAGCTCCCTCCAAAGGCTCCAGGGAAGAACCCTGCCTCGCCTCTTCCAGCGTCTGCTGCTTGCCTGCCATTCTCGGCATTCCCTGGCTGACAGCTACAGCCGTCCAAATCTCTGCCTCCACCCTACTGTGACCCTCCTCCCACTGCGTCTCCTCTGTGTCTCTGTGCTACATTTCCCTCTTCTTAAAACCACCCAAATCATTGGAGGGAGGACCCGCCCGAAATCAGTGTGACTTGATTATGTTGGCAAAGACCTTATTTCCAAATAAACTCACATTCACCGGGGCCAGGTAGACATGAAGTTTATGACACTATTCAACCCAGTACGGGGGCCAGTGGCCCCAGATCCTGTGGCTGAGCGAGGAAGGAACGGACAGCATAAAGTTAACGAGAGAAGAGGAAGAAGATGCTGGAAATCACTTTGCACATTTTCCAGGGCCACATTGCATCCTGTGTCTAGCTCTGCTTGCATACCCCCACGGACGGGGGAGTCATTACCGAGCCAGGCAGGCTGTGGCTCTGGCCAGTGCCCTGTAGTGCGGCCCTGCCCTCATGTTCACATGGGGTTCTTGGGCGCAAAACAGAACTGTGAGAGGAGCTACAGGAGGGAGGGTTGGGGGTGCAGACGGAGTACGTAGAGAGGGGTGGCTTGGCCAAGAGGAAGGGTTCAGAAGGTGCAGTAAGGAGACCAGGGTTTGATTCTGCTGCAGCTACTTTGCTCGTTTTGTGAATCTGGGCAGGTGATTTAACCTCTCTGAGCCTCAGTTTCTTCAACTGTAAAACATGGGTGGCAGCAGTCCCCATCCCGAAGGGCTGCCGGGCAATTCCACTGAGATGCTGGGTAGGGAAGTTCTTTCCCAGCTGTGAAGGGCAGTGTGACCACAGGGTGGGAATCCACCAAAATTTTTCCCCAGAAGTGGGCAGGGCTGCTTGCCCCACCCAGGGCTGTCCCCAGCTCCTGCTGTCCCAGTTTCCATATTTGTTCATTTTACTTTCCAGCACAAATATTTTTTCTTCTGTGGCAGAGGGAGGAGGATGGCATTTTGATGTGAGACCCAGCATTTTCAGAGACACCCTCTAAAAGCATTTCCAGACTCTCACATGCTGGGTCCCATCCAAGGGCAGAAAGTGACTTACCGTGGATGGTTTGGCACGTGCTTTTGGAGTTTTTCCTCCTTGTGAAATGTTTAATTGGAAAAGCTGACATTCCGCCTTTAATAGATTCCCACAAGAGGAGAAAAATTTCCAGGTAGGTTATTAGGTTGCAAGTCTCCTAAGTGAAATTAAATAACAAATAAAATTCAGTTCTTAAAAATGATTCTGTTTAACGTTCTGAAAGGTGGCACAGCAAAACATTATTATGTTTTTCCAGATTATAGTAAAATCTATTTAGTTTTGCTTTGTATTAAAATTGTCTTAAAATAAAAATATTTGTTGACTCAATTTGGGTTTTCTGAGATTATCTAGTTAATATACTCTTAATAGTTATATTTATTCCTTTCTGTTAAAGTATTTGCATCTTTAGCAATTGTTTCTGCATATTAAATCACAGCTTTTATAATCTCTCTCTGTGTGTGTGTGTGTGTTTGTGTGTGTTTGTGTGTGTTTCCACTGAATTTGGCAGACCATGAAGTTGCTAAATTCTTCCAGATTTGGGGTCTGATGCTGTCCTGGCTCTCCTGGTTTGACAGGTTGGGTTGTTGTTTACTGAGGCATAATCCCCAAAGCTTCCTCTGCAGCATGATAAATATCACTTGAGTCCTTAAACTGATGAATAGAATTTCAACATCTAAATAAATCAAGAGATTAAAAGAACAAACAAACCTCCAAGTTACCTCTTAACGATGAATAACACGCCTTGCTTGTTTTTTGATTAGATTGATAGAAACCCGGCAAGGTGAGGTGGCTCATGCCTGTAATCCCAGCACTTTGGGAGGCCGAGGTGGGTGGATCCCTAGGTCAAGAGATCGAGACCATCCTGGCCAACATGGTGATACCCTATCTCTACTAAAAATACAAAAATTAGCTGGGTATGGTGGCAAGTGCCTCTGGTCCCAGCTACTCGGGAGGCTGAGGTGGAAGAACTGCTTGAACCCAGGAAGCGGAGGTTGCAGTGAGCCAAGATTTCACCACTGCACTCCAGCCTGGCGACAGAGCAAGACTCCGTCTCAAAAAAAAAAAAAAAAAAAAAGAAAGAAAGAAAGAAAAAAGAAAAGAAACCCACAGGACTACAGAATCTCCGATGACACAGAGATTCTGTTAAGGATACCAGGACTAACTATAAAGTGGGTATTTGTCTTTTTGACTTTTCAAAAGCCAAAGGTAGACCTAGTGCCAAACAGTGATTATCATCTGTATACTATTGTTATAGGACAGACAGATTCATATACCCACTATGCAGTAATAGACCCATTGCACCAAAACAGCAGAAATGAAGCAGAGAAAGAGTTTAATGATCACAGAGACATCTGGAGCTCAGGTCCTAGGATGAAAAACCTGGAATACACCTGAACCTGACCTGCAGTCTGAAGCAGAGCTGCCCCAGCCAACCCACATATCAGAAAGTGAGAAGTAAATGCTAATGAAGAGCCTGGAGGCTAGGTGCAGTGGCTCACGTCTACAATCCCAGCACTTTGGGAGACCGACGTGGAGAGATCACTTGAGGTCAGGACTTCAAGATCAGCCTGGCCCACAAGATGAAACCCCATCTTAACTAAAAATACAAAAAATTAGTGGGGTATGGTGGCACATGCCTGTAGTCCCAGGTACTTGGAAGGCTGAGGCATGAGAATCTCTTGAACCTGGGAGGCAGAGGTTACAGTGAGTCAGGATCACCCCACTGCATTCTAGCTTGAGCAACAGAGTGTGACTGTGTCTCAAAAAAAAAAAAAAAAAGAAAGAAAGAAAGAAAAGAAAAAAGGAAAAGAAAAAAATAAAAGAGCCTGGGGTTGTTTTGTTATGCAGCAGATGCTGACTAATACAGAATCCAACAAGGTAGAAAGTGTTTTTACCTGGTCCGTTGAGTATACCCTTGCCATGCCTGCCCCAAATTTTAACAAATAATAATAACAATCCAGATTTTGTATTCAAAAATAAAAAGTACTGAAAAACAGAAAGAAAAACAAAATCACTTATGCCCTACCACATAGACGTAATTGTTAATGATATTTTTGTAATATCCATCCAGCCTCTTTTCACTGATGACAGATCAAGTTACCTACATAGGAAGATGGTGAAAAGGCAGTCCTAACCTTCCGATTGTTCAGATCAAAAACTTTGGAGGGGCCAAACACAGTGGCTCACACCTGTAATCTCAGCACTTTGGGAAGCCAAAGTGGGAGGATTGCCCAAAGTCAGGAGTTTGAGACCAGCCTGGAAAATATAGTGAGACTGTCTCTACAAAAAAAAAAAAAAAAAAAAAAAAAAAAAAAAAAAAAAAAAAAAAAATAGCCAGCTGTGGTGGTGTACACCTGTGATCCCAGCTACTTGGAAGGCTGAGGTAGGAGGATTGCTTGAGCCCAGGAGTCTTAGGCAGCAGTGACCTATGATTGCACCACTGCATTCCAGCCTGAGTGACAGAGAGAGACCCTATCATTAAAAAATAAGCAAAACTAAAACAAACCAACAACAGCAGCAACCCTCGCAGGCACCCCTCACTTCTCTTTTGTACTCCCGTGCCCAATCTGTTAGCAATCCTGCAGGCTCTGCACAATTTGACCTTTCTCATCACCTCCTACGCCACCATCATCACCATCACGCCCTAGATTGAGGCTGCCTCCACTTCCTATCAGGTCTCTTTGCTTCGTTCCGTGCCCCCGTCTATCTTCCGTGCAGCAACCATAATGGGCTTTTAAAACCCAAGTCAGTTCATGTGACTCTTCTGAGCTGGTCTCTCTATGTCCCCCGCCCCACCATTACTCAAAGGGTTCCTTATCAGAACCTCTCAGGCTCCCCATGAACTGTCCAGCCTTTTCCTCCAATCTCATCTTCTCCCATTCCCCTCCTTGCTCAGTTATCTCAGACTTTCCCCGTCCCTCCAACACACCAGCCACACCCTGCCTCTCGTCCTTGGCTCTTTCCGTGTCGTTTGTTAGGAATTTGCACACACCTTGTACTTGTATGGCTCCCTCCCTTCCATCAAGAGTTATTCAAGAGTTATCTGTTCAGAAAGGCCTTTCCTGGCTACCCTAGCTAATATATCACACTCACATGAGCTCATACACATGCACACACTCAACACGTACACACACACCCCTGCACGTGCATCCATCCATGCACGCACACTCATGCTGCACGTTTCTTTCTCCTTGCTTCATTGCTTCTCCTTGACCCGTTGCCACCCTCTAACATATGATACAGCTGTGTTATTTGTTCATTTAACATCTATATCCCTTGCTACAATATTCATTCCCCAAGGGCAGGGCGTTTTGCCTGTCCTGTTTACCGTTGTACTCCTGGTGTCTAGGAAAGTGCTTGGCACATAAGTAGACAATTAATATTTAATATTTGTTGAATAAATAAATGAATGAGTGAATGTAAATTGCCTGGAACGTTGCAGACATGCAATAATAATAAAGCATAATCATTAGCACCAAACAGGTAAAACAAGGACTTTCTTCCTTTTTCATCGTAGATGCTGTAAGCAGTTCATGGAATTGAAAAATGGAGTTTAAATATATTACATAAAACCATAAAGGCCACTGGTAAGAGAATTAGTGACAATATAACTACTAAAAACAAGGAGGTGAGAGGAATAAGGGGCGGTGGAAGGAAGGCATATGAACAAAATTCCTCATCTCTTCCCTAGACATTGACAATATATGCAACATTCAACATCTATTTCTTAAAGCAGAGGCCTCAATGCTTTGAACACTGACCCTCAAGTGCTGTTATTTGTTCCATACATTACTTTAAAAATTTTTTAGTTAGTTGCCAGTCTTTGAAATTTGGAATATTTCGCAGAGAACTTGGTATTTCTGGCCTCTCGAAGAAGATCTGGTTACGATGGGCCTGCATTTTGCAAACGGGCCACCAGGTGGCTCAGAGTCACAGACACTCCCTTTCCTTGCTGGGTACAGATTACCAGCGCTTTTCACTCCTGATATCAACGTTTCATAGAAAGAGTTTGCGACCCGGGCTCGGTGGCTCACGCCTCTAATCCCAGCCCTTTGGGAGGCCAAAGCAGGCGGATCACGAGGTCAGGAGTTCGAGACCAGCCTGGCCAACATAATGAAACCCCATCTTTACTAAAAAATCAAAAATTGACTGGGTATGGTGGCTGGTTCCTGTAATCTCAACTACCTGGGAGGCAGGAGAATTGCTTGAACCTGGTAGGTGGAGGTTGCGGTGAGCTGAGATCATGGCACTGCACTTCAGCTTGGGCAACAGAGTAAGACTTTGTCTCCCCACCCCGCCCCCCGGCAAAAAAAGAAAAGAAAAAACCTTCTATACTGTATATGTGTTTCTGTGAATTCTCATTCATGTCTTGCTTCTATAATCAAAGGGCTATTACAGTAAAAGAAAAAATTAAAAATAATTTTTAGTACTTTTGAAAACTATAAAGATTAAAAATAAAAACTGCCCATTTTCTACGAGTTACTAACATCCACGAGTTACTAACAACATTCTGGCAGATATTCATTCATCTACTCTTTTGTCTATGCTGATAAATCAGGCTAGTTAGGAACGAGGACAGGTATTGGGATACATAGACACTCTAACGTCATTGAGACCACACAGTATATAAAATGCCGTGGCATTTACCTTTTGAGATTATCAAGCATTTCACATGAGGCTGAGTTCACAATTATATCGCTTTGCCAATGTTACAAACAGTATCTGCGATTTCTCCCAGGGTCTGGCTCTTACTTTACTTCTGAGTGTGTAGAAAAATGAATTATGTGCCCCCAAGTCAATATTCCAGTTTTCCTGGCAAAGACTAATTCTGCCGATGGAAACAGAGTGTTTTCATTTTCTTTCTTTCTTTCTCCCCGCCATTCTGTGCTTTTCTGGTTTCTCTGTGTGCATATTTTCCCCCCTGGATTTGACATTATGAAGTTGCTAAGTTCTTCCAGATTTAAGGTCCTATATGCCATCCTAAATCTCAGGATTTGACAGGCTGGGCCAGTGGTTACTGAGATGTGATCCAAGAAGCTTTCTCTGGGGCCATCTGTCAATCAGATGTCAGCTCATAAGGAGGAAGAAGTGGGCTGCCGCCCTGCGCTTGGATGCCAGAGTTGGTTACTTTTTCCTTGAATCGTGTCTGCACAGCGCTGGGCACCCAGTAAGCTGTCACTGTACCCTTGATGGTTGAAACTTGATCAGGTAGCTCTTGGATGGAGATATGAAATGTTTGCCTCGCATCAACTCTTCATCGCTTCCTTTGACCCATGTCTTATGATCTGAACAGCATTTAAAGCTTTCTTCCATTGTAGCACCTATGGCCATATTAACTTGTCGGATCCCATCGTGGGTTAATTTTTGAAGGCAGTTGTACTCCGGCCCACATGTCAGCACCTGAGATTTCTAGTCTTCCAGTGTCGCCCATTCTCAAACCCGATTCAAAGCCTCATTCCACACAATGTAGGGAACCAAGAACCACCACCCGCAGCCCCTGTCATCGCTGTATCTTTGAAGTCATTTACCTGGCTTTTGTGTCTGGTATGCTGAAAGAGTGGAAGTTGGAAGTTACAGGGTACAAGTAGCAACTTGGTTTTCCCTCCCACCTCCCGTTCAGACACACCTGGTGGGAGAGTTCTTTACCTGCCCTGAATGATCCATTAGGCAGATCCCTTGGCCCTTCTCCTCACCCTTAGATCATGATAAATAACGATATGGTGATGATGAAAATAATAACATGTCTCCAAGTCACTTCTGAGTGTCGTAACAGTCTAAGTCATTAAAATGTTGAGTCATGTCAAATCTCCGAACTTCATTCACATTACGCGTCTCCACTCCTCCACACTCATTTCTTCTCCTTCCCAGCCCCCTTGGGCTCTGAAGAGGTGAGGGGCAGGGTCGTTTTACTTGGCTGTTGTTGTGATGATGCGACCCTGTAATTTCTGAGCTTAGAGGGCCAATCCCTTCTCTCCTTAGCTTCGTGTGTCCCAGGGGAGGGATGGTGGTTCTTGGCATTTCTCCCACTGGCAACCTCCAGGTTTGCTTCCTGGGATGCAGACGATGTGTCTCCTCTGGATGGCCACTCTTGAGTGTGCCCGTGGGTCCTGGGCATCCTGTGGTCCAGTAGCCCCATCTGGGACCCTCACATTTTCAGGCAGTCCTGCACTGGGAATCCCAAATAACCCCAGGCTGGCTGCCTCTGAGGTTCAGAACCTGCTGGAAGGAACTTACACCTTTGGCCTCCTCTGGGGTCATCATTCCTGATACACTAATCCATTATTCTGCAGAGGCTGAGTGCCCATGGTCCCTAACTTCTGCCCGTTCTCAGGCATAGGTTTGGCCCTGATCTCTCCAGAAGACACAGGGCAAGCTCTTTGGGTGGTTTCCTCACATCTCTTTGACTCAGTATTTGGTGAAGAGTTGGAACGGCCTTTTCTCCAGCATAGCGTTGGAGGTGCTCATGGCAAGGAAATGCCACAGGAACCCAAGTATTAATCGTTTCTCCAAAGATGTGTCTCCAAACCTGTATTAGTCCTTTCTCACACTGCTATAAAAAAAAATACCTGAGACTGGGTAATTTACAAAGAAAAGAAGTTTAGCTGGCCCATGGTTCCACAGGCTGTACAAGGCAAACGGGAGGAAGGCATGTGTTCACATGGCTGGGGCAGGAGGAAGAGAGAGAAATGGGAGACACTACACACTTCTCAACAACCGGATCTCATGAGAACTCACTCACTATCACCAGAATAGCAGAGGAAATCTGCCCCCATGATCCAATCACCCCCACCGGTCCCTCCTCCAATGCTGGGAGAGATTTAGGTGGAGACACGAATCCAAACCATATCAAAACCAGTTCTCTCTTTCAGCTTCTCCAACCTCCTTGAACACTGGGCTAAGATCACAGATCAGCTTTTTACATTGCTTTTTGCAACTCCTGCAGAGGTCGACGGAAGGGTGCTTGCTACCCGTGGGTTACTCCTGGCGTTTGGAGCTTCAGCCAAACGGAAGACAGAAAGAATCCCATCCTCACACCATAGCATTCATTTATCGCTTCAACTGGCGCCTGGATCCTCCGGTTCCACTTCTAAGGGTGTTGGCCTTGCAGCTCTGGCAGCTGTTGTCTCTAGCCTGCATCAACTCAAATATGGAAAATGCCCACATGTTCTTTTCGTGTTCCTGCCACTTTCTAACAGTATCACTCATATAAGGCGGAGAGTCCCATAGACTTTCTGTGAGGGGTGGAGTCGCAGAAATGGGCATCTGTTGCTTGGACGCCATCCACTTCCATTCTCCCCAAGGTGTTAGCAATTGCAGATCTCTGCAGGGACCCTGCCCATCTCCTATTTAGCCAATAAGAGCACTCCATCCCCACCATCCCGGCAACAATGATTGGTTCAGGGATGAGGGTGTGGCCAAAGCTAAGCCAATCAAAGCCAGTGATCCTGGATCCTGGGAATAAGTTTTAAAGCTCATAAGAAAAACTTTTGGTACCGGATTGCTGAGAGAATAGGATGTAAGGTCTGAACTCATATCTACCCTCATGCTACCAGCAAAGAGAACCTTGAAGTCACGTGCCCTGTATCCAGTAGGTGCTTCATAGTAGCTTATCGAGTGAAGGAAATAATGGGGAAAGCATCTGCCAATGCAAGTAGTGCCAGTGCTATGATTCAAAGTGGCACTAAGTGCCCCCACGAGAGGGCTGAACACACATGCAATTCCAAGTCTAAGAATTTGTCCAACAGATACATTTGCACGTGGACCCATTTTAGTGTTATGGTGGAAGGTTGGGCAGGTTGTGCACTGTCCAACATTAGTGTGCACCATTCCCATCAGGCGGAACAGAGTGGGAGGAGATGACTTTGCTGTAAACCTTTGTGTCCTGTGTGATTTTTTTTTTTAATGGAGCCTCCCTCTGTCACCCAGGTTGGAGTGCAGTGGCGCAATCTCTGCTCACTGCAACTTCTGTCTCCTGGGTTCAAGCAATTCTCCTCCCTCAGCCTCCCAAGTAGCTGGGACAACAGGTGTGTGCCACCAAGCCTGGCTAATTTTTGTATTTTTAGTAGAAATGGGGTTTCACCATGTTGGCCAGGCTGATCTCGAACTCCTGAACCTCAGGTGATCCACCCGCCTCGTCCTCCCAAAGTGCTGGGATTACAGTCGTGAGCCACCGCGCCCGAACCCTGTGTGAATTTTTTTGGGTAGGAGTGGAAGATAACTTTGCTGTAAACCTTTGTGCCCTGTGTAATTTTTTTAACCATGGTCGTATATAGTTTCTTCAGCAGAAAAATTTTATATCAAAGCCGAAACTGTATTTACATTTTTTTATACATCGCTTGGCATATCAGTGCTTGATATATATGGGCAGCCATCATGATTGCTATTTTTAAGCCTGTTTTGAAAACCTCACGATGTTATTACACCATGGAGACACACGAGGGCGCGCCAGGCACTATTTAAAATGTGTTTTCAGAGCTTTTCTTGGAGGACGTAATTTTGAGTGTGTAAAGGAGACGCGGGGGGGGGGCGCGGGGGGAGTCGAGGGTCGCCTGTGAATGACAAGGGCAAGTCTTAGTTCCAACTTGGTCCAGTCTGCCAGCCTTGTCAATGAAATACCAGAATTCCCTTCCTGAATGCTCCATAGTGGAATCAGGGTGAGGGTCCACTCTGTAGGTCCTTGGAGGAGAGAGCTGGTGGAGGGCGGGGACTGGCTGGGCGGGGTGGGGGAGGGTGGGGAGTGGGGTGGGGGAGGGTGGGGAGTGGGGTGGGGGTCGTAGGGGGTGGGGTGGGCTAGGGGTGGTGGTGGGGGTGGTGGGGGTGGGTGCTGGGGGGTGCGGGGTTGCTGCAAGCGGATCTGTGTTCTCAGCCATGCAGCAGAAACAATCAAACCCACCTTGCAGGCTGTTGTGGGATTAAGTAGGGTCTCTCTCAGATAGCCAAAAATCCGAAACGACTTTCTGTAGTGAAGGACTGGAAAGGAGAGAGAGAAAGAAGGAAAAGAAAGCCTAAAGCAATTACCGAGACTGAAGTCACTCTTACAAGGTTAAATTTTACGACTCACACCTCTGCCTCGTATGCACAGCAACCTGACAGTGCCGATCAGAGATGGTGGGATTTATTTTAAAATAGTAACTTGTATGTATGGTCTGATAGAAGGACCCAAGCTTAATTTCTTTCTGACTCTTCTGCTATCAGTCTGGTGGTGCTTCTCTGTGACTAGGATGTAAGTTTATTCGATAAGGTTACACATATACACATAAGATGATACACAAAAGCATACGCAGAGCCCTGCGGCAGACAGATTGCTGGGCTACTGGAAAGCCAGCTTCCCTCCTTGGCTAAGAGAATACTCAATTTGTTCCGTGCACAGCAGATAACAATGTGCTCAATGGAGAGAGGCTTCAGCCCCAACTCCAGGACATCAATTGTGATTGAGCTGTCATTCCCTTTTGCCCAGTAGTTGCTTTATAGGCAGGAACCTGCCCTGGTGTGGCCACGGAGACACAAGTGGTTGTCTCCTGAGAGCTTCTGAAACAGAGTTTGTATGTGTGTGATAAAATAGAGACACTTGAGAAACTTCTCTTCTGTTTGTCTTATCTTTGGATGTCGTCAGAATGTCTGGAGCTGCAGCAGCCATCTTGTGATCACAAGGGAAAGATCAAGAGAATTGTAGAGACCCCATCTTTGTGTCTGACATAATTGAGTTGCCAGATTAACCAGCCCAACTGATGGTTAATTCCATTAATCTTGGAATTATCAAATTCAGGATTTTTTTTTTTTTTTTTTTTTTTTTTTTTTTTTTTTTTTTTTTTTTTTTTTGCCAGAGTCTCACTCTGTCACCCAGGCTGGGGTGCAGTGGCATGATCTCAGCTCACTGCAGCCTCTGCCACCCTGGCTCAAGCGATTCTCTTCTTTTGCCTCAGCCTTCTTAGTAGCTGGGATTACAGGTGCCCACCACCATGCCCAGTTAATTTTTGTATTTTTAATAGAGACGGGGTTTCACCATGTTGGCCAGGCTGGTCTCCAACTACTGACCTCAAGTGATTCATATTTGTTGGTAGGTGCTCAATAAATATGCACATAGTAGGTACACATTTTCTCCACACTCTGCTGCAGCCGCCGTGGCCTTCTTGCTGTTCCTTAAACACACCAAGCAAGCTCCTGCCTCGGCCTCCCAAAGTGCTGGGATTACAGGTGTGAGCCACCATGCCCAGCCCAAATTAAGGACTTCTTATTATATGATATCCTTTCTAGGAAACTTGCAGATTAACCTCTTTTAGATGGTAGATTACTTGCAGCCAAAAAGCACGTCTGATGACAGGCAGCCCATGTGAATAACACAGGCACATGGCAAATGTCCCCCTTGGGTGGAACCCAAGAATCTGCATTTCTAAAGCTCAGGGGACCCCATTTTGAGCATCATTGAACACAGCCATTACTCAGTCTAGCGTAGGAGCCTGCAGAGGGGACAGAGCTCAGGGGTCAGACAAATCTGTTTCCAGCTTCATCTCCTCCCACACTGGCTGGGTGACTTTGCTCAAGGGAGTCAATCCTTTGGACCTGAGCGACTTCATCGCTAAGTTGATGATAATAAAATAACTCCTAGTTTTCTCCTCAAATCTGGTTCTCCAGCCGCTTTCCCCATCTCTGTACATGACAGCGCCCATTCCTCCAGAAGTCGAGCCCCAAATACTGAAGTTATCCTCTCCAACTCTCAGTCACGCATGCCTCACCTTCAATCAGCCTGAAAACCCTGTGGGTTCTACTTTCGATTGCAGGCACCAGGAGACCACTTCTCATCACCTCCATCGCGCCCACGCTGGTCCAGGCCCACGGCGCATCCCGCCTCGGCCGTGGCAGCTGCTTCCTCGCTGGTCCCTGCCTCCGCCTCACCCCCGACAGTCGGCACCTCACACACAGCGCCACAGCAGTTGCTAAAATAAATACATGACGGCCCTCCTCTGCCCAGCTCCCACAAGCTCTCACATCACTCAGAGCAAGAACTGAAACCACCATGGCCTTGGAGGCTCTTGGAGATCTGGCTTCCTGGTACTTTCTGACCCCGTTTCAGTTCCCTGCACTCTGCACTCCGCTCCAGCCAGTGCGGCCTCCTTGCTGTTCCTTAAGCACACCAAGCAAGCTCCTGCCTTCTGCCTGGAACCGTCTTCTCCAGGTATCCACATGGCTCCTTCTTTTGCTTCTTTCTGACCTCGACTGAAATGTCACCTCCTCAGTGAGGCCCACCTGATTGCTCACCTAGATTTCCCCCCCACCCAACCTCTTCTGTCTCTTTCATCCTTCTCCATATCCCTCCCACCTCACTAAGTGTATATTCGTTTGCCTATTTGTCGATTTCCTCTCTTTATATATTGAAACATAATCTCCACAATAGCAGGGTTCACATGTTTATTTTATTTTATTTATTTATTTATTTTGAGACAGAGTTTCACTTATTCAGAGTTTCGCTTATTGCCCAGGCTGGAGTGCAATGGCACAATCTCAGCTCCCCACAACCTCCGCCTCTCGGGTTCAAGCCATTCTCCTGCCTCACGCAGCCTCCCGAGCAGCTGGGATTACAGGCAGGCACCACCACTCTCGGCTAATTTTGTATTTTTAGTAGAAACGGGGTTTCTCCATATTAGTCAGGCTGCTCTTGAACTCCCAACCTCAGGTGATCTGCGCGCCTCAGCCGCCCAAAGCGCTGGGATTACAGGCGTGAGCCACCGCACCCAGCCTCTGTTTTTTAATTTCTGTTCAATTCACACGCAGTCACATTCATGTTTTGGAGCACGGTTCTATGAGCTTTGATCAATGCACAGAGTCACGCAACCATGACCAGAATCAAGACACAGAACGATTCCATCATCTCCAAAAATACCTTCAGGTGGCCCCTGCAGACTGAGGCCCTCCTCCCACCCCACCCAGTGTCAATCACGGGTCTGATCTCTCCCCTGCAGTTCTGCCTTCTGTATTCAACAGGATGTCATGTCAAAGACACATCGCTTGCAGCCTGTGGGGACGGGTTCTTCCTCACAGCAGAACGCTTCCGAGGTGGACCCGTGTTGTCCCGTCCATCCGTGGTCTGCTTCTTTTCATTGCTGACTCCTACGTAATTTATCCTATGAATGAGCCATTCCCCAGCGAGGGGATTTGGGTTGTTTCTAGCTCTTGGTGATTGCGAATAAGCTGCTCTAGCCCTGCGTGTGCCGGTTTTTGCACGAAGCAAGGTCTTCATTTCTGTAGGTTACACACCAGGAGTGGGATTGCAGGATCGTCCGAGTGTGTGAAACTGCCGTGCTGTTTTTCAGAGTGGGCGCATCAGTTTCGACATTCCCACGGGTGACGCAGGAGCCTGAGAGCTGGTCTGCACTCCCACCTCTGTTTTTTCTCATCATTGAATTTCTACCACCAAGCATGGAACCTGGCACTGGTAAGTGATCCATCAATACGCACACAGTAAGTACACAGAAATATGCGTACCTACTATGTGCACATAAACGGATAGCTAGAGGCTATCACTGAGTGGGATCGGGAGGATGAATTACGGTCAAGTGTATAGAGAGCTTGGCCTAGTGCCTGGCCCTTAGTCCCTGAGGATCTTTGCTGACAGCAGAGGCCACTCTCCCCAGGGGAGGGCCACAGGGCAGCGGCCTTAGCTCCAGCCACAGAGAGACTGCCTAGCAGAACCCTCCTCTATGCTCATCTCTGGCCCCCTGAATGCTAGGCTTGGGAGATAGGAAGATCTGTCTCCAGGAACTGAGGAGGTAGGAATCCACCCCCGCCCCAGCCGCAGCACGACCCCCAGGGCCGCAAGCACTTCCTGAGCTTCTCTGTGCCCCCCTCCAGCCAGCCTAGGAGAAAACCGGGAGACCTGGCTCCGGCTGTGTTTTCCTTGCCTCACACTCTCGAATGGGAGGCCCACAGGCCGAGGAATGGAGTGAGTCTGTTTTCCTAGCTGGCCTGGTCCCCTCGAGGGGACGCCAGCGCCGCCACGCTGCGGAGGTTCCTCCCACTTCGGCCAAGCTCTTTGCCCTCCCTTGTTCACCCCCGCTGGGGGCCTGTTTGCCAGAATCTTTCAGCACCTTTTCTCTTTCACAATCAATCTGACCCTTTTTGCTATTGTTTTTGTAGGTTAATTGAATACGTTCTCCTCTCGGTGGAGACGGCAGGCAGGGCCAAGCACAACAGGCCCAGAGCGAAGGGGGCCTGGGAGGCCCATCCCACCTCTGCAGCCTGGGGCCTGCTCGGGCAAGGGCAGGGGGGCACTGATGGGGCCAAGTTGTCATCGATCTCACCTGCAGGCAGCGGCCAGCCGGGCTGGGAGACGCGGGGGAGGCCAGCGTCAGGCCACCCTCTCCACCCCTGCTTTTCCTTCGTCCTTTTTGTTCTCAGAGCAGATTATCCCTAAATTCTTCAGTTGGTATTTTCTGAGCACCTTCTAACAGCAGAAAACTGTAGCGCAACGCGAGTTGTAATGATGGAAACTGGGCTTGCCCTGATCTCACCGACGGGCGAGTTTGTGCCCCAGGGGACACACTCAGCAATGTCTGGAGACAGTCTTGGCTGGCGGCGCTGGGCATGGGGGTGCTGCCGGCACCCCTAGTGGGTAGCGGCCAAGGATGCGCTAAACTTTCTACAGTGCACAAAACAAGCCCAGATAACAACCAATGATCCAGCCGGGATGTCAGCAGCACTGAGGCTGAGAAAGTCTGACTTCTTACTGTCCCACTGTATGGATAGGGAGACTGAGGTCCTGGGCAGTTAAATGACGTGTCCAAGGACACACTGGATTTCAACCCAGAGGCCTGACTCTGTTGTCCTAATGCCCCTCCCACTCCTAGAACTTATCAAGGGACTGGAAACTGAGGAGTTAGGAGGGATGGGGACGCCGGGTGGTGGGGAGTTGACGGGGGTGTGGGAGTGGAGCTCTGGGGGTCTTCTGCAGAGGATAAGGGGATTGAAAGGAATTTGGAAAGACTCCCCGGGGATGGGAGAGTCTGTCATGATCCCCTTCGACATCCATTCCTTTGAAATTTAGGGGATAGGGGGACACCTGTCACCCCCACGCACCACTTGGGGCAGATCCTGGGAGGTGCGTTGCAGTAGCAGATGATGAACAGCAGAGGGCGCAAGGGTTCCTTTGCCGCCCCGTTCTCTCTTTTTCATCATCAAGGCTGTACGTGCGCCTTAAAGAAAACTGTGGAAAGCCCCAAAAAGCAGAACAAAGAAACCCACATTGTCCAGAATCTCACCGCCAGGGACAGTGGAACATTTAAATAGTGAATACTTTCTTCCTTTTTCCCCAGACAACGTTGTTGACTTTGTTTTGTTTTGTTTTCCAACGCAGGGGCCGTCCGCCTTGTACACATAGATTTTGCCGCCTGGATTCTCACTTGACATCCTGTAAGAAGCTTTTCCCTATGTCGGACAAGCCCATGTCATCTTCAGTCCCTGGTAACCGCCGCGGAGTCGGGGCATGGGTATATGAGGCTGTTTTTTTCAGTTGCTGTAAAGAACTACCTGAGGCTGGGTAACTTACAGAGAAAAGAGGTTGCATTGGCTGGTGGTACCACCATGGCACAGGCATCTGTTTCTGGGGAGGCCTCAGGAAGCTTCCAATCGTGGCGGAAGGCAAAGGCGGGCAGGCACATCACATGGTGAGGGAGAGAGTAAAAAGGGGACATCCCAGGCTCTTCAACCACCAGATGTGGCCTGAGCTACCTGAGGGAGAACTCAGTCTTCACCAAGGGGGCGGTGCTAAACTATTCCTGAGGAACCCACCCCCCAGGATTGAATCACCTCCCACAGGGCCCCACATGGGAATCACATTTCAACACGAGATTTGGAGAGGGCAAACCTCCCACCACGTCAGCACACATCCATTCAGCAGATGGGTTTTGAGCCCCCTGGGTGTGGGAGGCTGTGGCGAGCAAAGAGACCAACCGGTCTGTGCTCTGGCCGGGGAAGAGGGAACCCACCCAGGGTCATTTCAGATGGGGCAATACACAGTGGTGGGGAGGGAGATCTGGGTGGTGTCCCTTGGGGGCCTCTCAAAGGAAGGGACATTGGGACGGGGACCTGGATGACCCCCAGGAGTCTGCTGGAGCTGTGGGGACATATGTGGCACATTGGAAAGTCACGTGAGAAAGGGGAAAGGCCTATTTTGGAACAAGACCCCCCCCTGGGATTGGGTGAGGGATGAAACATGGGGCGAAGGGGACATGAGGGATCTCAAATGCCTGCAAGTCTCCTTCTTGGGCCTTTGGGCAGGTGGTGGTGCCATGTACAGCGTCAGAGAAGGAAGGATCATGCTTAGGCCTGCTGCCCCTGCTCCCTGCTTGATATGATTGGGCTCTGCATCCCCATCCAAATCTCATCTCGAATTATAATCCCCAGGTGTCAATGGAGGGAGGTGACTGGATCATGGGGGCGGTTTCTCCCATGCTGTTCTCATGATAGTGAGTTCTCACAAGATCTGATGGTTCTATAAGTGTTTGACAGTTTCTCCTTCAAAGTTTCACTGTCTCTCTCCTGCCACCATGTAAAATGTGCCTGCTTCCCCTTTTGCCATGATTGTAAGGTTCCTGAGACCTCCCCAGCCAAGCAGAACTGTGAGTCAACTAAACCTCTTTCTAAATTACCCCATCTTGGGTATTTCTTTATAGCAGAATGAGAACAGACTAACACATGCCCGCTCCCTGGAGCCCAGCATTCAGCAGGCAGGAGGAAGGAGCACTTTCTGCTTCTCTTTCGCTAGTCAGGATAAAGAGGGATGGTTCCAGAGGAGGATAAAGAGTCAATTTCATGCCAATAAAAATGGGAACCCTTGAAATTTATTTAAAATATCATTGTTTGCTCTTTCAGATTGCAAAAATAATTACTAGTCATTATAGAAATGTGTAAAAATATAAAAATGTACACAGAGAACAGTGGTTCCCCACGATCCCAGTGTCCAGAGACCCACCGGAGGCCTTTCTGAGTATTCCTTTTAGTAAGACCTTCATCAGTGTCTGTGTCTGCATTTATTCATTCCTTCAGTGGATTTTTTGAGCACCCACTATGTACCAGTCATTTTTCTAGATGCAAAGGGTGTAGCAGGGAATAAAAACATGAAAAATCCCCATCGTGATGGAGCTGACCTTCTAGTGAGGGCCGCAAACCAAATCTTCAGTAAAGGAGGTCGTGCAGTCTATGAAAAGGGCAGAAGTGCTGTGGAGACGTGAAAGCAGGGAACCCGGAGGAGGGCGCTAAATGGGGTCTGGATTTTAAGTGGGGCACTCAGGGAAGGTGTCACTGAGAGGTGACATTGGAGCAGAGGCTTGAATTTTGGGAGGGAGCGAGGGCAGCTGTGGGGGAGGGGAGAGAGAACAGCGGGTCCAAAGGCCCCCAGGAGGTGAGCCTGGGTGGTTCGGGAGGCACCAGAAGGCCAATTGGTGGGTGCTGCGTGAGCAGGGGTGGGGAGGGGTGGGGAGGATAAGGAGGAAGTGGGGGAGCAGACCTCACAGGGCTGTGGGGGCCGCTGAGAGGACCACACTTTACTCTGAGTGACATGTGAAGCCAGAGCAGGACCTTGATTTCTCTGTAAATGTTTGATTATCATCAATCCAAACAAAAGCAGAGGGGACAGTAAGATCAGCCCCACATACTCACCCCGCAGTCCCACGCACAGTCCATCTGGCTTCACTGATTTCTGCCCCACTGGAGGCTTGGAAACAGATTCCGGACACGACCTCATTTCATCTGCGAACGTTTTGTAAATGTCACCAAAATCAGGATTTTTTTCCCAGCATAACTTCAATACCATTATCATGACTTCAAAAATTACCAATCATTCCTTAGTGTTACCAGAATTCCAGTCCACGTCAGATGTCCTTCATTCTCTCAACTTGTTTTTGTCTTGCAAACTAGGATCCAAACAAGGTTGTTTATGAGAGCTGAGCTGTTCCTTACATCGTTTAAAAATCTTTCTCTATTTGTCTCCGTGTGGTGTACTTGTTGAAGAAACTGGGCCGTTCCTTCTCGAACATTTTCCGTATTCATAGCGCTTATCTCCTTTGAGTATGCCGCCTCATTTACTCCTCCTGTTTAAAAACAGTCCCTCTCCCCTCCCAGGAGGCAGCCTCCCGAGAGCAGCAGCTCTTGGTCTGCCTTGTTCCCTGTTGTGTGCCCAACACCAGAGCCTGGGACAGAGTTGATGACCCGTAAAAGGAGGGCTAACACTGAAAATCCTGGCTATGTTTCCCAGCCCTGCAGATGAGGCGACTGAGGCTCGTAGAGGTTAAGTGAACGTCACAAGGTCACACTACCAGGAGGTGAGGAGATCGGGATTTGAACTCAATCTTTCAGGCTTAGTGATCAGTTTTAACAACCATACACCACACTCTCCCGTCACCCATGTCCCTCCTTCCCCACAGATGGCAGCCATCTGTGAATGGACCCAGCCCCAAAGACAATTCCCCAGGACTCTCGGAGTCCCACTCTTCTAGGGGTGCTGATGCCTGCTGGAAGCTGAGCCCCACTGGAGATGAAGCCATGCTGAGCCACTGGGGATGCTTGTCCTCCCTGAGACAGTCTCAGCAGCCCTGGGTGTTTCAAACTCCCCAGCACTGGCTTGAACCCCAGTGGCCCCCCCAAAGGTGGGGACCTCCAGCCCTGGCTGAGCATTCGGTTCATAGTGAGTGACCAAGAAGCTGCTGGGTGACAAGAGACCCAGCAAAAGTGGTCAGCGTATGTGGGCTGCACCACTGCTGGACCTGCCAGGCCCTGCCTCTGCCAGCCAGCCTCCGGGTCAGTGCTGATCAGTGGTTCTCAGACCAGCAGCTTCCACACACCCCAGCATCTTGCTGGAAAGGCAGGTTGGAACACCCCGAGGGCATGACACACGGAAAGACCGGGAAGCACAGGTGCTGGGGTGAATCCCGCGATCTGGGCTTTCGCAAGCCCCAGACACTCTGTTTGCTGAGATGCTCGGGTTCTCAGCACCTTTGGGCAGGGCCGTGAGTGCTGAGGACAGGAGGGCCAACCCCTTGGTTTGTTGATTAGTGGGGACCACTGGGCTCCCTCCCAAATGGGTCTAACCATTTATCTGGGTGCAGGAAAGTGGAATTGCAGGGCTAGGAACCATAGCCTGAGCCTCATGTTGACTCAGTCTAGCATGCACTTAGGGTCCACGGTGCCAGACACGTGAGCAGCTGATAGCATCTGTCCTGAGGTCACTCTGAGAAAGCCCAGGTTAACGGCTAAGCCGGCTGCTCCAGCTCAGATGCCTTCTGCATCCTCTCCTTCACCTTCCTGTTTCTTTTATGGCTTCGATCACCTTTGAAAGTTGCCACCATCTGCCCTCTTGTTTATCTGTCTCAGCCCCATCGGACACGCCCCTCACCCACCCAACCATGAGCTCCGTAAGAACAGTGTCTCGTCACTTGTTCCCTGCACCCAAAATGGTGTTTGGTCCATAGCAGGCACTCAAGAAATAAATGTTCAAAAAGCGAATGAATGAATGAGTGGATGAACGAATGAATGAGAACAAGAAGAAGAACCCATGGAGTGAGAGAATGGGAGTGAAGGAAGACGGAGGGGTCGCACTCCCAAGGTGGGATTTTGGAGTTTCAGACCGTGGTGAATGGAAGTGTCGGAACAGATCCCCAGGAAATACCAGGCCTCCATGCAATATTACAGGTTTTTAAACGTAGCCTTAATGTGATTTTCGCATATTGGGAATAATAAAAATGTAAGCGACGTCTGCTCAGAGCACACTCCCTGATTCAATTTCCACTCTGTTCGTGAGTGTGTTGTTAAATTGTCTGGTCCCACGGGTTAAGAACAGATTCGGAATATATTCAAATCAGAAGGCCCAGGAGGTGATACAGAGCAGAGCTTTCCGATCTGACAGCAGCTCGCAAGAAGAAATACAGTTGACACAGCGACCCAGTACCTGTGTACGCCATGTACACCACACATGAAAGGTACAGGAAACCATATCTTCCTCTGTGCAATGCACTCTATTTTCCGTTGGTTCTTTTTCCTTTTCTCTACAAAATGATGGTTGCCACTTGTCAACTTGACTTCACACCCTACTTAAGGGGTCACAGCTCACAGTTTGAAAGTCAGCCGGTCCAAAGCCTGCAATTTGTACATGGGAAAACCGAGGGAGACCTAAGCTGGGCCGATGACTTTGCTAAGGTCGAAAGGAAAGTCAGCAGAAGAGCCAGGCAAAGGAACTTCCCCGGTGGAACTTCCTTACAGTGTAGACATCTGGAGGTCTGCGAATCGAGGGACAGTAGAGGAACGTGGAACGCTGGAATTCCAGCATCACGGACGGTGATTTTGCTGTGGGTGGCCCCTCTGTTCCATCGAGCGCTCACTCCCCCCACGCCAAGCCGCCCTGTATTCTGGCATGCTGCCTGATTTTCTTCACCATGTTTATCGCTCTCCGACAACATCTAACTCATTTGTTTGTTTCCTGGGTGTCTGTCCCCCCGGACCAGTACCACAAAATGCAATCTCCATGAGAGCGAGTACTTGTATGTCTGTGCTCTGCTGTGTCCCCAACACTCAAAAAGGTGTCTGGCACATAGTAGGTACGCCATAAATGTTAAATAACTACAAGAATAAATGGAGTAGCTGGTAGCTGGCATCCAGGTTTTGATGAAGGCCCCTCTCAGACCACACCCAACCACAGTTTATTAACAGGCAGAGGAAAACAGCCCCACAGCCGATCTGGAAGCTCCTGGAACGCCAGATCTCAGGCCTTCCTGGGGCTCAGAAAATGCTTTGCGTAAGGGGCTGCCAGGGCAAAGGCCACAGCGTTGCAGCAGTGGAATCTGTCTAGCATCCACGGTAGTCAGGAATGGCGATTTTTAGGGATCCGACCCAGGGCACCCTCCCCTAGAGCAGCTGTGGCCCATAGCCCTCTCTATGGTAATGGAACATTCTATTCTGCGCTGTGCCATGTGGTAGCCACCAGCCACAGGTGCCAGTGGAGCCCCTGTAATGCGGCTAGTGTGACTGAGGAGCTGAAGTATCCATTTAATTTTAGTTAATTGACATCGAAGTCAAGATAACAAGTGTGACTTGTGGCTGCTGCATGAGACGGTGCAGCCCTCGATTCCTAAACCCCGGGGCTCCCGCAAGGGCAGGGAGCAGCTCTAAGACATTACCCCGTCCACTTATCTTCAGAAGCACTGCTGCCACTGAAAACGGTGCAGCTCTCACATCCACTTTGCCGAGCATCAGCCCTGACTCCCGCCCTTGACCACTCACGTCTAATGCTCCTTGGGCCAATTAGTGAGAAGCCTCTGGGGCTGACCTGGCATAAAGCTAGTGGTGCCATTGAAGATGCTGCCTCTGGAGTGTGATCTTTCTGACAGTCACCTCCAGAGAACACATTCCTGATTAGAACAACTGGCCACTGCCAAGTGGAGATTGCAATGAACTAGTACACAGATGTCCTCCTGTCTACGCAGAAGCAGCAGAAACATTAAATAATTTTTTTTTTTTTTTTGAGACGGAGTTTCGCTCTTGTTACCCAGGCTGGAGTGCAATGGCGCGATCCCGGTTCACCGCAACCTCCGCCTCCTGGGTTCAGGCAATTCTCCTGCCTCAGCCTCCTGAGTAGCTGGGATTACAGGCACGCGCCACCATGCCCAGCTAATGTTTTGTATTTTTTTTAGTAGAGATGGGGTTTCACCATGTTGACCAGGATGGTCTCGATCTCTTGACCTCGTGATCCACCCGCCTCGGCCTCCCAAAGTGCTGGGATTTCAGGCGTGAGCCTCTGCGCCCGGCCAAATAAATTATTATGTAGTTAGAGTTGCCATGGGTTGTGAAGGATGCTGATGGCGTGAATAACAGGACAGGGTTGTGGTCAAGCCCAGCTTCACTGAGCAAGTGATTTTTAACTGGAGAGTTGTCATCTGCAGAGAAGAAAGCCAAGAGCAGGGACATAAGAGGAAGCACCCCAGGCAGAAGTAACTACAGGCACAGAGGTCCTGGGGTGAGCTTGGTGTCTGAGGAACAGAACAAAGATCAATGTGAAAAACCAGGAAAACCAGCAAGGGGCCAGATCTTTCTGGCTATTCCGTCACGGCAAGGATTTGGGATTTTGTTCCCCCACCACATTCTCCCACCCTTTCCCTGGGATGCTGGCAGGTACTGGGTTAAGCAAAGCTCCGTGGGAGCCCGAGAAGCCAGCTGAAATAAAACCCTTTGTATATGCTGTCTGCTATGGGATCCAATTTAGTATCGATATTCTCGTTTAAAAAAATAATAATTTCCATTAGATTCAGACCAGAATGCCCCGTGAAGCCTGGTGTGGTTTGCCAATTGATTCACAGAATGAAATCTTATCTAAAATCTTTTTATTTTATGCTATTAAGGACGCAGGAGGGAGCAGCCGAGTAAAAAGTCTCCCTGCTCGGTTAATGCACAGGGTCAGCTGGAAGTGGCCCCGGGGCTGTCTTAAAAAGATTGTCATTTGCAATTTCCCACTCTTTTGTTTCACGTTACCAGTAATTGACATTTTTTTCCTTCCCTTCAGGTGAAGTTCATGGATTGACATCTTCTTGTTAGCACCTTGGATCTTTATGGAGGACTCTTTCCTGGGGCTGGCATCACCCTCAAGTGCTCTTAGGAGGCCCGGGTTGGTCAATGTGGGTTGCCCACATTTCTCTCAGCAGCCCCTAGCAGCAGGCAGTGGGAGGGAGGTTGAAGGAAGGAGGGGGTGTGCCCTCTACCCCTAAGTCCACAGGCCACACAGCTCTGAACCTTTGAAATGGCATCTCTCGAGCTGATCATATGATGACCCAGGAAAGGGCCGCCTTGAAAGGAGGCCTGTAGAAGGCCAGCCTTGTGCAGACATGAAACTGCGCAAAGAGGAAAACTATCCGCTCCGCACGGGCCAAAGAAAAGGTGATTTTTTTCCTCTCACCCCCGGTTTATTTTCCCGTAGAGATAAGAAAAAGCTTCGGCAGAGCCTCACTAGAGAAAGCATGGCAGGCCACTGCCCCTGGCTCTGCTCTGGCCACAGTGGCCCCTGGCTGTTTTCTGCACACCCTGCATTTGCTGTTCCCCTTTCCTTAAACATTCTTACTCTCTCCTCTCCTTCCAATCTTTGCTGAAGCGTCTTTTTCTCAATAAGGCCTTCCCCACCCGTACCTGCACCTGCAACCTGGCACTTCCCGTCTCCCGCCTGGCTTGATTTTGTTCTCCCAAGCACACGTCGACACCAGCCTGATGTGTATTTCACTTAGATGTTCATCATCTGTCTTCACCCGCCAGGCAATTTTGCATTTTATAATTCACTGTTTTATCTTCAGTGAATCAAATAGCATTTGGCACATAGTAGATGCTCAATAAAAACTTCAATGACTAGAAGAAGAGGGTAGACAAAAAATCCCTCCCACTTCTTCATATTCAGTCATTGGTAGTGTGTGGTACATTTTCTTCTTATCTTTTTCTGTATATAGGCTTCCATTTTTATTTCTACAGTGGAGTTGCCCCATACACAGGGTTAGGCTATAAAGATAAAATGCCTATAGAGAAAGCTGCAAAAATGTTCATGAAAACCTTCTATATTGTTGCTGAATGGTTTTGTCTATACCTAGAGTAGTTGGTTTGCATTTGGGAGGTATATTGCATGGAAATTACATGTCTTGAAACACTGGAGTTGTTTGGCAGAAGGATACGCTCTCAGGAGAGGGATGACCCTGTGAAGGTCCCCAGATTCACCCTGCCCATTTCACACTCAACAAGTGGCAGTCATTAAACTAGAGGAACCGCCTGCATTGTTTAAGTGATTTTTTTCTCTTATTTCTTTTCAAATGTTTTTGAGCAAACTAATATAGCTGAATTTACATGTGTGTAAAGAGGCAACTTTCCTGTATGCAGCTCCAATTGTACCCATGAAAATAATTTTTTTTTTGAGACAGAGCTGCTCTGTCACCCAGGCTGTTTAGCTGTGTCCCCGTATCTTCCTCAGATCCCGACTGATAGAGAACCCTATTCATTCACAATTTACTCTGTCCTCAGTGTTCTAAGGTGAGACTGTAAACCCGTGGCCCTGTGGGTTGAATTCATTCATCACACATGCTTGAAAATCCTTTCAAATTAGTTTGCAAGCTCTAACCATTGGGAGAGGTGATGCAAAGAATTCTAAATGTTTGGCTTTGCTGGAAAACAAAGCAAAAAAAAAAAAAAGGTGGGGGCTCCCTGGCTACATGGGGCTTGGCTTCTCTCAGATCACTTTTAGCCACTTGGGAAGAGCTCTGTAGCCTTTGCGGCCTTTTCAGGTAGCCCCTCCCATCTACTCCTCTTCCTCATTGATGTTACCTGCCCAGCCCTGGTAACTATGGGGTTTATGACGGCCTCTCAAGCCTTCCTGATGTGGCCTCACCAGCCTTTACAGGGCTGCTTGTGAGAGAAACCAGAACTAGGATTGGGTTCTCGGGCCAGGGGCACAGCTCAGAGGGCAGTTGGCACCGAGGAAATGGTGACGCGGAGTGGCCATGAGCTTGGCCGCTGGCCTGGGCTGGGGCGGCAGGGCCGCCGTTGTATAGATCAGCCTGGGGAGAGAGAGACTGTGCTTTGATTGTGGGTGAAGTTAGTTAGATTTGGGAATAGCAGCCTCTGTAATTAGCCCGTGGTGAAGAGCTGAGAGGGAACGTGAGAACGCGTCCAAGAGTCCATCTCCGTGATATCGAGTTCAGATGGAATCAAGGAATTAGAATGCTCTGGATAAAATGACCACTCTGTCCTCCTCTCTGGGCTTTCCTCTAGAGCTTTGGGGGAGGGTAAGCGCGAGATCATGCCCTTGACCTTCTAATGAGATGCTGCTGTGAATTTCCTCCCAATTGGCTTATCAAGTTGACCAGCTCCCACTCGCCCAGTGTGAGCTTTGGCACAGAGAGCTCCCTTCATCGTTAACCAGCCAATAAGGCATTCTGAATAGTTCCCAACACACACACAAATCCCAGCACAAGAGAGACAAGTAGGGTACACGGAGGAAGACAGTTTGAGGCCCAACTGGGAGCTGCACTGCAGGACAGACCTCCAGAGTTGGTCAGAGGCCCTGAGTTGGTATCCATGACCTTCTTGCTTGGAAAACTTAGAGTTCAGTTTTGTAAGCACCTGAGGGACCCTTCAGCCTTGCAGTCTGCAGTACGGTGGGATGGTCACTGTTGCCAACATCAGCTCTGGGAGCCTGACAGACTTCAAACTCATCCTTGATGTCGTTAGCCTGTGCGCGCTGGCTTTGCTCACCTGTAAAGTGGATGGTGGTCACAGCCACTAAGTCCTTGATGCTCGGAGTGTGGCCAAGGGCCAGGAGCATCAGCATCCCCTGAGAACTTGTAGAACCACAGAATCTCAAACCCAGCCCAGACTCACTGATTCAGTATCTGTTTTCACAAGCTTTCCAGGTGGTTTTGATCAAACTCGTTGGGCTTTTGGGAGGTGTGTGTGCGGTTCAATGATGTAAAACTTTTTTTTTTTTTTTTTTTTGAGACAGGGTCTGGCTCTGCTGCCCAGGCTGGAGTGCAGTGGCATGATCTCGGCTCACTACAACCTTCACCTCCCAGACTAAAGTGATCCTCCCACCTCAGCCTCCTGAGTACTGGGTCTACAGGTGTGTGCACCACCATGCCTGTCTAATTTCTGTTTTGTTTGTTTGTTTGTTTGTTTGTAGAGATGGGTTTCACCCATCTCTCCAAAAGATGCCCAGGCTGGTCTTGAACTCCTTAGCTCAAGCAATTCACCCGCCTGGGCCTCCCAGTGTTGGGATTATAGCCGTGAGCCACCGTGCCCGGCCAATCCAACACATATTTCTTGAGCACTTACTATGTGCCAGGCTTGGCTGCAAATGCTGGGAGTTTAGCATTGAACATGGCAGATGAATCCCAGCCCTCACGGAATTTACTTTCTAATAGGGTGTACTACTCTGTTCTTTCTCATGCTGCTAATAAAGACATAACCAAGACTGGGTAATTTATAAAGGAAAGAGGTTTAAAGGACTCACAGTTCCACGTGACTGGGGAGGCTGCATTCACAGCGGATGATGAAGGAAAAGCAAATGGACTTCTTACATGGTGGCAGGCAGGAGAGCATGTGCAGGCGAACTCCCCTTTATAAAACCATCAGATCTCACGAGACTGAATCACCATCAGGAGAACAGCATGGGAAAGACCCGCCCCCATGATTTGATTACCTCCCACCGGGTCCCTCCCACAACACATAGGAATTGTGGGAGCTACAGTTTAAGATGAGATTTGGGTGGGAACGCAGCCAAACCATATCATAGGGAGAGACAGACAAGAGACAGACAAACAGACAAGATGAAGATATAAAATATGGGAAATGGGAGATGGTGCTCAGCAGGAAGGAGAAAAATAAAGCAGTGATTTTAGATGGGACTCAGCAGGGAGAAGAATGATGACGGCAAGTCGAATGACAAGAAGACATTTGAACAGTGGCCTGAGGAAGGTGAGGAAAAGTGTATTTCAAGTGACCAGAACGGCACAGGCAAAGTCCCCACAGCAGAAGTATGCCTGGTGCCTTGGAAAGATCCGTCAGGATGCCAGTGTGGTTGAAATAAAGTGAGTCAGCAGAAAGTGCTGGAAGGTGAGGTCAGGGAGAAGTAAGAGCAGGGGCAGATGATGCACGACTTTAGAAGCTGCCGAGGATTCTGGCTTGTCCTCCAGTTCCTGATGCCCAGGAATGGGCAGGGACCCACTGGAGAGGAGCTGGAAGCAGTAGCTGGCACGTGGTAAATTCAGGGACCACCATCATTGTAATTGTTGCCGTTATTCAAAGCTGGTAGAAACAGGTTGGACGCCCCCCTTGAGGTTTCAGCTTAGGTGTCCCTTCTCCAGGATGGCTTACAGCCCAGGCTGGAAGTGGTGCAGTGCTGAGAGCCCCCACAGCCTTCTGAAAGTTCCTGGGTGAGGCTGGGGTGGGGAGCTGGCCAGCCCTATACACGATCATATCTCAGAGCACAACACTGTACTTGGCATCTAGTAGGTGCTCAATAAATACCTGTCAACTAGAGGAGTGAATACATACAAATACTAGGGGGTGTTGGCGGGGAGGGGACATGCTGAGGAAAGGTGGGGAAGTGGCTGGGAGGAGTGGCAAAAGTATTGTTAGAAGCAAACACCTGGGCTTTGTCCATTCAAGTTGCCCTCTGGAGCCTGACGCCCAGGAACCAAGAGGGTGAGGGTGTTGGCTGTCTCTGGTCACACTGCTGGGTAAGGTGACCCAGAGGCCACCAGAACTCTGTGCCAAGAAACCCTGGGCCTTTGTGCTGAACTTGGCGAGCCTCCTGTCCTCCTCTGGCCCATTTCAGGGCCACCCCGTGCTTCAGCCCAGGCTCCTCCATGAAGCTTTCTCCCCCACGGAAATGCATGGCCACTGCTGGTTAAAGGATGCCCCCTCCGGAGAGCCACCAGGTGGCACTCAGAGAAAGTGACAATGCCCAGGCTCTCTGACAGGCAGCCCACCCTCAGGGGCAGGGCCCAGAGCAGCAGTTCTCAACCTTGGTGATCCTGCATCCCTAGGGACACGTGGCAATGCTTGGGGACATTTTTGTTTGCCACAGCTGGGAGGGAGGTGCTACCGGCATCCAGTGGGTGGAGGCTCAGCGTGCTGCTAAACATTGTCCAGTGCACAGGACAGCCCCACAGTAAGAATTATCTGGTCTGCAGCGTCAGCAGCCATCATTATCCCTTAAGGAACCTTTTAAGATTTTTTTTTTTTTCTAATTGCCCCTTTAATGAAACTACATAGATACTGCGTATGTATCTGTTTGTGTGCTATAGGTGTATGTGTGCTTTATACATAAAAACAGTAAGATTTGGTTGGGTGCGGTGGCTCACACCTATAATCCCAGCACTTTGGGAGGCCGAGGTGAGTGGATCGCCTGAGGTCAGGAGTTCAAGACCAGCCTGACCAATATGGTGAAACCCTGTCTCTACTACAAATACAAAAATTAGCTGGATGTGGTGGCATGCACCTGTAGTGCCAGCTACTCAGGAGGCTGAGACAGGAGAATTGCTCGAACCCGGGAGGTGGAGGTTGCAGTGAGCTTGAGATTGCACCACTGCACTCCAACCTGAGTGACAGTGGGAGACTCCGTCTCAAAAATACGAAACAAAACAGAAAAAAGGTAAAAATGTTATGTCTCCATTGATGGATATGAATAGATAAACAGAAAGTGCTATGGTACATAGTGTGGAATATTATACAGCCTTAAGTAGGAAGGAAATTCTGACACATGGTATAACATGGCTGCATCCCGAGGACATTATGCTAAGTGAAATAAGCCAGGCCCCAGGAGACAAATATTGTGTGATTCTACAGTATTTGCAGAATATTGTATGATGTACCTATAGTCAAAATCCTAGAGATAGAAAGTAGCATGTTGGTTGCCAGGGTCTGGGAGAGCAGGGAATAGGGAGTTAGCGTGGGATGGGTCCAGAGTTCCAGTTCTGCAAGATGAAAAGAGTTCTGTGGATGAACCGTAGTGACAGTTACACGATCATGTGAATATACTTGATGCCACTGAGCTGCACATTTTAAAGTGGCTAAAATGGTAACTTTTATGTGTATCCTGCCACGATTTTAAGCAAAGAGTATTCCAACCCCTTAAGAATCAGTTCTTAGCCCCGGGGGGACTGCATCACCCCCACTAAGAATTCACAGCAGAGAGGGATCCTTGCACAGGACCCACGTGTGGATGTTCAGAGCAACATGGTTGGAAGTGGTGGCAGCTGCCAGCACCCTGGGAGTCCCTCCCTTTGACGGTGGGAGTTCTTAGGAAGAATGGGCCCACCTGGCCACAGCAGATGGAAGGGCTGGTGGAGAGATGCTGTTGGTCATCTCAGAGGTGTCGTGACTGCCCCACAATCATACTCTGCAAGTTTTCAGAAAATCCAGGCTGGGCACGATGGCTCACACCTGTAACCCCAGCACTTTAGGGGGCTAAGGTGGGAGGATCGCTTGAGGCCAAGAGTTTGAGACCAGCCTAGACAACATGGTGATACCTCGTCTCTATGAAAAATAAAAGAGAATTAAACAGGCATGGTGGCAGGCACCTGCAGCCCCAGCTACTCAGGAGGCTGAGGTGGGAGGACGGCTTGAGCCCAGGTGTTCGAGGCTGCAGTGAGAACCGCTGCATTCCAGCCCGGGGCTGGAGTGTTACCGTAGGTAGCTGGTCAGGTAGGAGGAGGGCCAGCGAGGATTAGCCCCAACACACACCAGGAGTGTCAGGCAACGATCAAGTGATGTCAGGCGGTTGTTAACGAGCTCTCTAAGGTAATAATTGGTCACAGCTGGAACCAGAGAAAGACAGTCCCTTAATAGATAGAAAACACCTGAAACTGGTGGGCAGCAGCTTCCCGATAAGATCTCAGGAGTGGGGAGAAGGAACGCAGGACCCCGGAGGCATGCCACCATGTAAAACCTCAAGTCAAGGGGCCAGGCCACACACTGGTCTCTCAAGTCGCCCGCTTGACCCTCTTCCAAGTGCACTTTCCTTCTGCTCCTTCCTGCTTTAAAGCTTTTTAATAAACTTTCACTCCTGCTCTTCAACTTGCCTCAGTCTCTCCTTCTGCTTTACGCCCCTCAGTCAAATTCTTTCTTCGGGGAAAGAACTGAGGTACTTTTCCTCTTTCTGGGGAGGCAAGAACTGAGATACCTACAGACGTGTACAGATAACTCCTACTGCCAGCAAGATCTCAGAACACCAAACAAACCCACAAACAGCCAAACGAGCTTCCTCACCTCCTCTAGTCAGCAAGTCAAACTGAATTTTTCAAACTGAATTTTTCAATCACATTTTGACACTGTCAAAATTCTGTTTTTGCCTTTGTTGCCTGAAACAATCTAGGAAGATGGGTCTTCTTCATGGGAGAGCTAAACAGCCTGCAGATGACTAGCTAAACGTTTCTGAGCCACTCTTTGACCCTAAGTAAAATGTGCCAGGTGCGCACGAAGCATCTTATGAGACAGTTAGAAGCAGTGCCCCAGATGTGCGCGCAGCGGTACGGAGAGGTCTTAACGACACCGCTCAATGCCATTTCACATAAGGTAAAAGAGATGCACACAAAGCAATTACAGGTGTTTTGCAAACCGCCTACAAACAAGAGGATAACTCAAGCATGCCAGGGGGAAGAAGGTGAATGGGGACTGGAGATTAGAGGAACTAAATAGATTTATAAACACAAGCACAGCTGTGGGTTGCTCCCAAGGTGAAAAACAAAACAAACGCAAACACATAAAGGAAAGAGGCAAAGTCGTCTATCACACAACGTGGCATACTTAAAACACACACACAGAACAATACTTGCCTATGTTATCGCTAATCATACAAAATAAAAGACATAGGAAACACATCTGGGCAGCTGCCAGTGGCAGGAGGTGGGAGCGAAGGGTGGAATGAAGTAGAATTAACACATAAATGAACAAATCAACCAAGGGTTAGAGCTTGTCTGAACCAATCATGACAACATGTCGTTGGAAGAATTCTTTTTTTTTTTTTTTTTTTTTTTAGAGATGGAGTTTCACTCTGTCATCGAGGCTGGAGCACAGTGGTGCAATCTTGGCTCACTGCAACCTCCGCCTCCCGGGTTCTAGCAATTCTCCTGCCTCAGCCTCCTGAGTAGCTGGGACTACAGGCACGTGCTGCTACATCTGGCTGATTTTTCGTATTTTAGTAGTGACGGGGTTTCACCATGTTGCCCAGTCTGGTCTTGAATTCCTGAGCTCAGGCAATCCACCCACCTCAGCCTCCCAAAGTGCTAAGATTACAGGTGTGAGCCACCACACCCAGCTGGAAGGATTTTTTTTCCTTTTTTTTTTTTTTTTTTTTTTTTTTTGAGGCAGGGTTTCTGTTGCCCAGGCTAGAGTACAGTGGCACAATCATAGTTCAGTGCAGCCTCCACCTCCTGGGCTCAAGTGATCCTCCCACATCAGCCTCCCAAGTAGGTGAAATTACAGAAGTGTGTTACCATACCTGCCTCATTTTTTAATTTTTTGTGAAGATGAGGTCTCACTATGTTTCCCAGGTTGGTCTTGAACTCCTGGGCTCAAATCATCCTCCTATCTCAGCCTCCCAAAGTGCTGGGATTACAGGTGTGAGTCACCACCCCCAGCCAACAGAGGAATTTGACTAACCCTACCTTCATTTGCTCAAGGTCTGTAAAGTTTTCCAAATAGCCATAAAAGCATCATGGCTGATTCATCTGTGTTAGATAAAACCTGGTAGTTACAACCAGCTGATACCCACCACATTGGCCGAAACTCATACAGGGTCACTTTCTTATAAAGAAAGCATGGGGTGTCCCGGAGCCCTGAGGCTGAGAGGCTGCTGGGCCTTATGCCGGCTTGACTCAGAGGGCATCTATCTCTGTAACTTCTCTCAGTCTCCCTCTCTGCTCTCTGAGTCTCTACTTTCTTCCCTCCATCTTCGGACCCACTTTCTCTGCTTTTACTCACAGAATAATAGCCATCCCTTCTTTTGTAGACTCAACCCACACCACCATGCTACCATGTATTTGCCAGAATAAGTTGGAGCTTTATTCGTTGGCTTGGAGACATTTCTATAAGATACTTTTGAATACGAGAAAAGAATAGAATGCAGAAAATAATGTAACATAGAATCCCATTTTTATATAACAAAGAATAATGGGAAAATCCCAAACAATTTGCATATATTTGTGAGTCTCTCTATATGTATCACATAAAAACACAGATGCAAATATAAGCACAAAGCATGTATTGGAAAGAATACATGCTGGGTTGTTAACCTGGGTCTCTAGCACTGGGTCACAGAGATAACGTAGATAAAAGAGCGAGGAAATAGGAATAAGGGAATAAGGAATGTACGTCGTTACATGTGTTCCTTCAGGTAGAATTATATATAAACAGGAGAGTATGCAAAAGTTTAAGAAAGAGAGAGAGATATATATATAAAAGTGAAGCGAGATCAAGATTCAAAGCTTTATATCCATTCCAAATTCCCAGGGAAGGACTCTGATTGGTCCACTTTGGACCAATCAACTGTGACCAGGAAGCACAGTCATTGGATATGATATAAGTATTAATATATCTGTTCACAGTTCATCTGTGCAGCTAAGAGAGGAGGAGAAAAGTCCAGAAACCTGGGGTATAGGGGAGCTAGTCACATGAACCAACAGTTTCCACTAGTTTTTGCTTTTTTCTCTGAATTCCTAGGAACTTTAAGAGAAAGGGTTGGAGGAGGAAGGGGGCATAAACCAAGTAGGATCTCAAGGGAGCTTAGAAACTAAGCCAGTGTATGAGGTGCTGATGGTACACACAAAGATTCTGTGACAAGGCCGAGACTGGAACGATCAGGGGTCTTAAAGTAATTTCAGGTGGCTGGAGAAATACTGCGAGATGGAAACAGAAACATGCTGATCATGAAGGACCCTAGGCATCCCTGGTGAGTGAAGGATTCAGCAAGTTTATGGGCAGATCACATAGAGTCTTACAAGCCATCAGACGGATTCGGCTTTTCCTGGAATGAGATGGAAGCCACTGGAGGGGTTTTGTTTGCTTGTTTTCAGAGATAGAATCTCATTGTGTTGCCCAGGCTGCAGTGCAATGGAGCAATCATAGCTCGCTGCAGCCTTGAACTCCTGGGTTCAAACCATCCTCCCCACTCAGCGTTCCGAGTAGCTGGGACTACAGGCATGCACCACCACACTTGGCTAATTTATTTTATTTTTTCTTTAGAGACAGGGTCTCACAGTGTTTCCCAGGCTGGTTTCGAACTTCTGGGTTCGAGCAATGCTCCCACCTCAGCTTCCCAGAGTGATGGGATTCTAGGCATGAGCCACCGTACCCAGCCAGATTTTGAGCAAAGGTGGAACACAGTTCCACTTAGGTTCTAACAGACTTCTCTGGCTGCTTTACAGAGAAGAGGCTGCCCAGGCAAGGACAGAAACCAGGAGACCAGTGAGGTGACCACAGCAGTTGAGGTGAGAGGTGGTGGTGGCAGCGGACACCAGATTTGGGATGATTTTTAAAATTAGAGCCCACAGGATTTGTCAGTGGGCCATTTGTGGGGTGGGACAGGAAAAGAGGCTCAGGAAGGAGGCACCATTGACATTTGATCCCAAAACTCAGCCAGGCCGGCCTGAAAAACAGATTGAAGTTTGTCACTCGCTTATCTCGAGGAGTTTCCAAGATGAGAGCTTCAGACTGTCACCCCAGAAATACAGTAAGCCCATTAGCTCCCCATCTTAATCAGATCTCTCCTATCCTATTAAGCAATTTGGGGCCGTTTCTGGAGAAGATTCTGTTATTTACCTAAATCTCTGGCTGCTTCATTTAGGCCTGGTGTTTAGGCGGAATGCAATTAACACATTCCAAACCTGGTTTCCCCTAAAATCCAATCAACTGTAACTCATTTTCAAATCACACTGCTTTCTCTAATTGTGAACCTCAGCCTCCGCAGAATAGTGATTTAAGTCAATTATTGCATCGCTTGTATGGAAATTGTGCTATTTATGTTGGCAGCTCCCCACATTACTGATGAGCTTCTTCAAGCTAATGGAATAATGAAAACACAAAACAGATTTACCATTCTTAATAAGAGAAAGAGATAATGAAGGCAAATTAAAATGGAAGCTCAGATCTGCGTGGAGAACAGGTAATGCAGTTTCTTCTTTGAAATTAACACTCAAATTCTCAAATGCCCGATGGCAGGGAGGGGGAGAGGAACTAAAAATTCCATTAGACACAAGTGTGCCCCTTCGGCTTGGTTTTGAAGATTGTGGTCCTCCCTGGCACTTTCTGGAGTGTAGATACGGGACGCTATCAGCAGGTATCCCTCCTGATACAACAGCCCATACACTCACCTCCTCCCCCCATTTATGAGCGAAAACTCGCTTTCCACCAGACACAACGTTCAGCTGTCTCGTGCCTTAGGTCATTAGATCCTCTCCAAATTCTATGCACTCAGTAGTGTTATCATTATTTCACAGAAGATCCAGTTAAATGATTTATCCAAGGCTTAGTGCTGCATGTGAATCCAGCCCAGGGTCTCAACAGATTGTTGTCTGGGGCTAGCTGATTCTTTGTAGTTGGGGGTGGGAGCTGTCTTGTGCATTACAGGACTGTTAGCAGCATCGCTGGCTTCTACTCACAAGATACCAGTGGCGGCCCCATATCCCCAGTGATGACAACCAAAATGTCTTGAGATGTGGTCAAATGTTCTCTCCACCAGGGGCGGTGGCTCACACCTGTAATCCCAGAACTTTGGGAGGCTGAGGCGGGCAGATCATGAGGTCAGGGGTTTGAGACCAACCTGACCAACATGGTGAAACCTTGTCTCTACTGAAAATACAAAAGATTAGCTCGGCGTGGTGGGGCGCACCTGTAATCCCAGTTACTCAGGAGGCTGAGGCAGGAGAACCGGGGAGGCGGAGGTTGCAGTGAGCTGAGATAGCACCACTGCACTCCAGCCTGGCGACAGAGCAAGACTCTGTCTCAAAAAAAAAAAAAAAAAATGTTCTCTCCGAGGCATAATCAACCCCAGCTGAGAGCCGCTGGTCTAGGCTGCGTGCCCATCAATCACCCTGCACAGCCATTCTTGCCAGTGCAAGCAGCAAGAGGCTAAAGGCCAGGAAACCTGCATCCTGGATCTGCCCCCACCTCATAGCATGGTCCAGGAAAAGTTACAGTTCCTCGTGGGGCCTGGGTGTTCCCACCTGCCAAATGGGCATGACGGCACTGAGACCTGGAACCTGACTTAGGTCAAGAAGTTTGGCCAAGGTCATTGAAGACCTTTGTCAAGTGAGAAGCAGCAGGCCAGGAGGGCCAGTCACAGGGGGAAGGGTCAGAGAGATACCAGGGCAGGCAAGCCAGAGGGTCTATATTGGCAAGAGGCAACGTCAGCTGAGGTCAGAGGGGCCGGAGCTGACTCCAGGAGGCCAGAAGAGCTGAACCTCCACGTCCCTCCCTCTTCCTCCTCTGCACCAGGCACCTGGTCTTACAGCTCGTTTTCCTGTGTTTTTGCTGTGCGCTTTCCCATTTACTGTGAATAGATGCTTCTGAGCCCAATTCTGGGGCTAATGAGACTCAGACTGATGATGATAATAAATATAAAAATGATAGAAAGAGATATGAAACGCTGTGCAGAGCCCTCTACTAGCATCGTGGCCTGCATCCCAGTGGCACTGTATTCTTATCCTTTTTAGCCTGGAGGACAGCCCATTGCCAGGTGACACATAAAGGAGAGAAAAGAGCCTCTGCGATCAAGGAGAAAGAAAGAAGGGCACCTTGGTGGTCACAGTTGTCATTTATTGACTGCACAGTGTGTACCAGGCCCTGTTCTAAGCACCTGACTTGCTTTTGCTTATTGAATCCTCCCCATCACGTTTAATCTCCGCTTCATAGTTAGGCACAGAGAGGTTAAGCCAGCTGTCAAGTTTGCAGAGTTAACTATTTTTGAGTTAACTCTGGTAGAGCCGCGGTAGAGCTGTGATTTGAACCCGCATCGTCCAGCTCTAGATTCTGTGCTCTTGACGGCTGTCCCTCAGAGCTGATGGCCCTGTGCTGTGCCTAGGAAATTTAGGCCTCAGCCAAGGGGTCCCCTAATCCCACCAAAGGTTTTTTGCTCTAAACATAGCACCAGTGATTGGGGCTTCCTGTCCTGGAGGGACCATGTGGGAACCAGACACCCATTTTGTAGGGGTTTTGTACTGATAAGAGTGCCCCCCCACTCCCATGACTTGGGCTACCTCGGATGTTTGCACAGGCATTGAATGGAAGCCCCAAGAAGCACTGAGTATGGCTTCCCCAACAGTTCAGACTTGACATGTGGCTTGGAGACCAAAAGAAAGTGCTTAATAAAAACAAAACAAAGCAAAACACATCTGAGTTTGTGAACCAAGAATAATCCAAGAACAATACCTGGTCAGTGAGGAAAGTGTCCAGCATGGAGGTTGGCACGTCGTGGGTGCTCAGTAAATGTTAGTCCCCCACCTCGTTCCCTGATCATGCCATCACCACGCACCCCCTGCCTCGCTTAGGGCTTACCCTGCTGGCTGGGGGTCAGTTTGGAGTCACTTGCGCAGTCATCTAACTGGTCCCATCCCGTGCTCGCAACAGACCAGGCCCTGTTTGGTAGCTCATCTTTCTTTTCTGAGGCTATTGCTTGGCTGTGTGACCTTTGGCAGGTTGCTTGGCCTTTCTGAGCCTTTGCTTCCTGGGAGGTTGGGCAGAATCTGTGGATTCTCTTTCAACTCTGAAATGCTAGGACTGTCCACTCAGCTCTCTCTTGCGACCTTCTGCTCTCCTCTTCCCTCCTCCTCCTCCTCCATCTCTACTGTCCTCTTTCCTTTCGTCTATACCATGCTTCTCCAACCTACAGTCCTGGACAGCTTTGAATGTGGCCCATCACAAATTCATAAACTTTCTTAAAACATTAGGAGATTTTTTTTGCCATTTTTTTTAAAGCTCATCAGCTATTGTTAGTGTAAGTGTATTTTATGCGTGGCGCAAGGAAATTCTTCTTCCAGTGTGGCCCAGGGAAGCCAAAAGATTGAACACCCCTGGACTCTGGACTCTCCTCCACACACCTCTGCACAGTGCTCCAAGCCTCTGTCTAGATCAGGATTTCCCAGGAATGGGGAAAGGCAGGATGGAGAGGACCCTTCCCCCTTTGCCATGGGGTATCAGTGCCCAAAAGGGCTTCAGGCTAGATGCTCAGGCACTCGGCTTACCTATTCAGGAAACTTGTAGCCAGGTAGATCTCAGCTGACGTCTGGTGGACAAGCTAAATATTTACAGAGCTCCTAAGATTTCCCACCACGTTAAGCCCGTTGCTTGATCTCCTGTCTGCAGACAGCCCTTCTCTATTCACCTTCGGTCAGACGTTTCCCAGAATCCTCTGGGTTCCAGGCACCATCTCTCAGGAGGGTGATGAAACCATGTCTGCGTCTAATCACTTCCAGTAATAATAATAATTCCTTGTCGTTGTATAGGATTTCTCAAAGCACGTTTGCACACGTTATCTCACTCGCTTCTCACGTTAACCCTGCGACTTAGATTTTATTTTGAGTCCCATTTTAGAAATCACGGCTAAGCCACCTGCTCTGGGGCCAGCATGTGGCAGAGCCATCAGGATCCTCCCTCTTGTCCTCTCATGGTTGCCGAGGCCAGCTCACCCACGTCCGGTTCATCTCTGGGCCCCAGGACAAGAGTATAAATGGAGCCCCACATACCAAGTATCTAATATTTAGAAGTTATGAACAAAGCTAAACGTGTTTTTTTATCCTCCTACCTTGACCAAAATACCGGGAAGTCCAATTTCAAATTTAGGGATCTTGGGCCAGGTGTGGTGGCTCATGCCTGTAATCCCAGCACTTTGGGAGGCCGAGATGGGCGGATCACCTGAGGTCAAGAGTTCGAGACCAGCCTGGCCAACATGGTGAAACCCGGTCTCTACTAAAAATACAAAAGTTAGCCTGGTGTGGTGGTGCACGCCTATAATCCCAGCTATTTGGGAGGCTGAGGCAGGTGAATCACTAAACCCTAGGAGGCGGAGGTTGCAGTAAACCAAGGTCACACCACTGCACTCCAGCCTGGGTGACAAAGCAAGACTCTGTCTCAAAAAAAAAAAAAAAAAGTAGAGATTTTGGACTCCTTGGGGTTTCCCAATGGAATGTGCTATATTATGCATGGCCTTTTTAGTTTCATAAACTGAAAAATTTGGTTTATGCCACATCCAGTTTAAGTTTCTGTCATTTACAACGGGAAGAGTCCTGATAATACAGTTGCTGTGGAAGACAGACCAAGGGACAGGAGGGAAGGGAGGCCAGGCCTCCCCTGGGAACTGGGCAGATCACAGACCCACAGTAGTTCATGATGAGATCTTTGAGACCAGCAGTCCCCAACCTTTTTGGCATGAGGGACTTCTTCGTGGAACACAATTTTTCCACAGATGTGGGCAGGGATGGTCTCAGGATGATTCAAACGCATTACATTTATTGTGTACTTTCTTTCTTTCTTTTTTTTTTTTTTTTGAGGCAGAGTTTCACTCTTGTTACCCAGGCTGGAGTGCAATGGTGCGATCTTGGCTCACCGCAACCTCCACCTCCTGGGTTCAGGCAATTCTTCTGCCTCAGCCTCCTGAGTAGCTGGGATTACAGGCACACGCCACCATGCCCAGCTAATTTTTTGTATTTTTAGTAGAGACGGGGTTTCGCCATGTTGACCAGGATGGTCTCGATCTCTTGACCTTGTGATCCACCCACCTCGGCCTCCCAAAGTGCTGGGATTACAGGCTTGAGCCACCACGCCCGGCCCTTTCTTTCTATTATTACATCGTAATATATAGTGAAATAATTATGCAACTCACCATAATGTAGAATCAGTGGAAGCTCTGAGCTTGTTTTCCTGCAACTAGATGGTTCCATCTGGGGATGATGGAAGACAGTGACAGATCATCAGGCATTAGATTCTCATAAGGAGCGCACAGCCTAGATCCCCGCATGCTCAGTTCACAATAGGGTTCAAATTCCTATGAGGATCTAATGCCGCAGCTGACCTGACAGGAGGCGGAACTCAGGTGGTCATACGATTGGTACCAGTTAGTGACCCAGGAGCTGGGGACTCCTGTTTTAGATGATGGAATAGCCATAGAAAGTTGAATCGAAGAAGCGGACCAAGAAAACTTATAAATCCTTGCACCACGTGCACACACACCATGCCATTTATGATAAGAAAATAATACAGAAATACTGTGGACACCATGAAATCCTCAAACCATAGCTCACCCTCATAGAATATCAAAGCTCATTTGGCCCAGTCTCTCCATTTTACAAATGAAAAAAAATGGAAGGTCAGAGAAGGGACCTGCTCAAGATGTCCAAGCTGATGAGCAGCAAGAACCATTCATCAGATTAGCAAATATTTCTTGATCCCAAATCACATCCAAGATCTTGTGGTAAGCACTGGAGAGACCCTGGGATCCACCACCTGTTTTTGCAAATAAAGTTTTAATGAAACACAGCCCGATCCGTGCTGCTTTTGCATTGCAGCAGCGGTGTTGAATAGTTGCAGGAGCCCAACTCTTACCTTGGCCTGCAAAGCCTAAAATGTTTACTCTCTGGCTCTTTACAAAAAGTTTGCCAGTCAGGCACGGTGGTTCACGCCTATAATCCCATCACTTTGGGAGGCTGAGGCAGGTGGATCACCTGAGGTCAGGAGTTGGAGATCAGCCAGGCCAACATGATGAAACCCTGTCTGTACTAAAAATCTAAAAAATTAGCTGAGCATGGTGGCAGGTGCTTGTAATCCCAGCTACTCAGGAGGCTGAGGCAGGAGAATTACTTGAACCCAGGAGGCGGAGGTTGCAGTGAGCCTAGGTCACGCCGCTGCACTCTAGCCTGGGCAACTAGCGTGAAATTCTGTCTCAAAAAAAAAAAAAAGTTTGCCAACCCCTACAATGAGAAATAAACTAGGCATGAAGCACCAATCTAGAGAGGTGGAAATGGTACCCAAATATCAGTCCACAAGCATAAGCAAGCAGGAAACGTACCTCTCTGTATTTCTCCAGGGCAATTTGAGTCTCCAGTTTTGGGGAGTGTTGAAATCTTCTCATCAAGTTGAGGCTCCTGCACTTTTCTTGGGTGGATTCTGCTTTCATGCGGTGCCAAGTATTTGAAGGAAGTGAGTGGGGGCTGGTCTCGGGGTCACCTGGCCATCTGCCACGCTTTGGTCCTCGGTCACTATCCACACAGTAGCTGTGGGGTTTCCATCCTCAGGGCACCCGCAGACCCAGAGACTCTCTGCTGGATCCTTGTTACTCTCGGCTTGCAGATATTAATTATATTCCACTGCCCCCTTCTGAGTTGTGGGGTGAGGACTTCGGTGAGGGCCAGACTGCTTGGCACATGCAGCTGTGCTTGCAGCCACTTGTCCTAGGGTCTCCCGCTACCTCCTCATGGCTGGCCCCATGCGCTGGACACAGTGCTATGCTCCGATGTCTCCAGGCACACTCAGACCTCCGTCTACTTCTCACCACCCGCCACTACCACCACCTGACTCCAAGCCATCATTGCGCCCTCTCTGGGCTGTGACAGTGGCTTCCTGCCTGGTCTTTCTAATCACAACCACCCCTCGATGGCTCCCAAGGACTATTAGCCCTGGGCAGACAGAATAATCCTTTGAAAATGGAAGTCGGCTTGGCCACTCCTCTGCTCTCTAACCCCCTCTACAATCAGCATCCGGTCTGTGATCAGCATCAGTGGCTTCCCGTCTATAAGCCCCATCAATTCCAAGGTCTTTGCCGTGACTTCTAGGGCTCTGAATAAACCAGAGCCCTTTTGCCCATTGACCTTACTGAGCCATCCTCGCTCCATCCACCCCCCCAGTTACCAACAGACATGTTTCCTAACACAATAACTATTGGCTGCTATTACGAATTTTATTTTTACCCTGTCTCCCAGGCTGAAGTGCAGGAACCCTCTGCCTCCCAAGTTCAAGTGATTCTCGTATCTCAGCCTCCCAAGTAGCTGGGACTACAGGTGTATATCACCACGCGCCTGGCTAATTTTTGCGTTTTTAGTAGAGTTGGAGTTTCACCATGTTGGCCAGGCTGGTCTCAAACCCCTGACCTCAAGTGATCCACCTGCCTCACCCTCCCAAAGTGCTGGGATTACAGGCATGAGACACTGTACCTGTTACAAATATTATTACTGTCAAAAAATGAGGGAAATTACATTTTTCTTTATGTGGAGTATGAACTGAGGTTTTAACCTTGTCACATGTCTCATGAGAGGGACCTTGGGTTCTGACTGTCTACAAGGTGATATTCCCTGTCTGGAAGCTTCCACTGTCCCCCTGGGAGACCCAAGGACCCCTGGGTCACAGGATCAGGCTTTCTGGCTCATCGTCCCCTCAGAAGGAGCCAAGGCCACAATCTTGTCTTAAAAATCTTTATTGGAAAATAAACACCGTTAATGTACAAGAAATCTCATCCAAGGGTCCAGTCAAAACATCCCCATGTGGACTGATGCCATCCTAATGGGCTCCAGATGTCCTCTCTTCTCGGTGTCCCTGCGACCTGGGGAGGGAACTGGGCCTTGAGGGAGACACGTGGCAGGTTTGGAACCTGAACAGGGCCTCTTTGCTGCCCCAATCTCTCTGTGGGAAGGTTTGGGCGACCTCCCGCACCTAACCCCGTTCAGTTTCACCAGACCCCCTTCTGATTTTGCCCTCAGCAGCCTCTGTAACTTCTTTCTCCTGAGTTTATTCGTGTGAACACAGGAAATGCCCAGCTTTGGTGGATCCGATTTCACTTGGAATTGAAGCTGGAGGTGAGTCCTTCCAGCCAACTGATCCGGAGACCATGTCCATGCCAAAGCAGCCACTCATCCCGGAGAACCGTGGAAGGAGCTGCGGTGGGGATCCGGTGTTAGGTTGGAGGGGGGTTGGAGAGATGCATCAGAGACCAGAAAGGAAGATACAAGTTGGGATCTGGAAAGGCAAGCTCAGAAATGTCTCTACTGATAACTTGCTTGAAGATTACTATTCACAATTACACCCTTACGCTTCAACACCTGAGCCACCCCAGCTCTCTCTGAGACCTTGTTTCCTACCACATCTCCCAGAACCCTCTTGGCTGCAAGCCCCCTGGCCTGCTCACTCTTCCTCCAACCAGGTGAGAACAGTTCTGCCCACAGGTCTCTGCGGTTGCTGGTTCTATCGCCTGGAGAGCCCTTTCCTTAAACATCTTTTCAGCTGGCTCACTCTGTTCAGATGTCACTCCCCAGAGACTCTCTCCCTGACTGTCAGGTCTGGAATATCTGCTGCCTCCTCCCTGCCTTGCGCCGCTGTGTCTTTTGTCTCGTTTTCCTTCACAGCACCTCTCGCTACCTGCTACTAGATGCTGTGTTTCATGGTCTGTTGATTTGCTTATTTTTTCCTGTCTCCCTTGCTAGGTTCCGGGAGCCACAGAGGACTTTTTCACACTTGCTGCTGTGGCTCCAGCACTGAGAACAGGGCCTGGCACCTAGTAGGTGCTCAATCAATAGTTATTAACTGATGCTGTAGTGATACATTCTCGGCGTAAAAATATTTAAACAGTTCAGATGATGAGGTCAGGAGTTCGAGATCAGCCTGGCCAACATGGTGAAACCCTGTCTCGACTAAAAATACAAAAATTAGCCAGGCGTGGTGGTGCACACCTGTAATCCCAGCTGCTTGGGAGGCTGAGGTAAGAGAATACCTTGAACCTGGAAGGCAGAGATTGAAGTGAGCCAAGATAACGTCTCTGCACTCTAGGCTGGGCAACAGAGCGAGATTCCATCTCAAATCAATATATAAATAAACAGTCCAGGTAAGCTTTTTAAAAAATAATCCAGCAGATGAGCTCTGAGTCCTTAAGGCTTCACCTCCATCTCAACTGTCCCCAACCCCACCCCACCCTACCTTCAGTGTCCTGGAGTCTGGAGCAGTGGCTGGGCCCCTGTAATGGCATAACTGCCTGCTCTGCTCCACGAGGCTACAGAGGGCCTTGCGTGGACATCTGTTTCCCTTCCTCACACCCATGTGGCTGTGATTGCTAAGAAATGGCGACTGGACAGCATCTTGCAACAAACAAGGCAATCACAGCAGCCTGACTAATAGGCCTACAGCCCCACCTGAGCCTCACACCAACCCCAGATGGAGGTTACATCACTGCCCCATCAACAGAGAAGGAAACTGAGGCACAGAGCAGTTCAGTGTCTGCCCAGGGTCCCACAGATAGCAAGTGGGGGAGCTGAGAGTTGAATCCCACTATTCCCAGTTGGGTATTGGCCCCAGCTCTGAATGAGGCCAAACCCAATGTGCTTCCCTTTACACAAAAGCATCATCAGTGGGCTCTGGAGCTAAGAGAGATTAAGTACTTGCATTGGAGCCTCCAGCATGGCTCTGCAGGGAAAGCAGACGGGAGAGGACAATGACCTCTCGGGAAAGGAGAAAAACTGAGGCTCGCAGGCTAATGAATGTATAAGAGTCTTAGGTCTGTGCCAGCCTCGGTGGTCAGAGTTCACACTACCTCCCCTTACGGAATTACTGCACTCCATTAGCGTTATTCTTCAGGGGAGCTGCCAGGAGGCCTGTGCATTCTCACCAGGCCTCCCTACCTGAGAGAAGCCAAATGCATAAACAACTCGTGATTTGTGTGAATTTCCCATAATATACGCAATCCAGGTTTGGCTATACCAGACAGAGGGAAGCAGAAACTTCTAGAAATCAACCCTGAGGTCAGGGTGGCTCTGAACTATAATCCCCAAGGCGGGCAGATCACTTGAGGTCAGGAGTTTGAGACCAGCCGGGCCAATATTGTGAAACGCTGTCTCTACTAAAAATACAAAAATTAGCTGGGCGTGGTGGCGTGTGCCTGTAATCCCAGCTACTGAGGAGGCTGTGGCAGGAGAATTGCTAGAACCGGGGAGGCAGAGGTTGTAGTGAGCTGAGATCGCAATGCACTTCAGCCTGGGTGACAGAGCAAGACTCCGTCTCAAAATAAATAAAGAAATAAAATAAAAAATAAAAAATCCAGTCCAGAAAGGCACTTAGAAACTATCCACCCACTCTCCCCTTCCCTCCCTGGGTTCCACTCTCACTGCTATCCCCGTCACACCGGATACGGACCTAGCCCCGGGCCTATACATTTACCGTCTGCCTACCTAGAACGTGACTGCCCCCTCCTGCCCTGGCTCACACGTCACCTTCTCAGTAAGGCCTTTCTTCACCTGTCATGTCCTGACATACCAGGTGCTGGACTTATTTTCATGTTTACTGTTTGCTTCTACCTTCTGGGAGGTCACCTTCACAGGGGCAGGGATTTCTGCTTCCTCGGCTTCCTGCGGTGTGTCAAGTGCCAGGCGCCAGGAGATGCCCCACTCATTTGTTAATAAACGGATGTCCAAGAGCCTCTCCTTTTACAGGTGAGCAAATCGAGGACCAGCAGAGGGAGGGACTTGGCCACGTCCATACAACCAACTAGAGCCTATGTTCATTGCTTAGGGTTGGCGTGACAAATTGCCATAATCTTGGTGCCACACATCCCTGCCAAAACAACAGGAATTTCTCCTCTCGCAGTTGTGAAAGTCAGGGATCTCAGATGAAGGTATCGGCAGGGCCACACTCCCACCCGAAGGCTCTAGGGGGGAATTCATTGCTTGCGTCTCCCAGCTCCAGGTGTTCCCTGGCTTGCAGCTGCGCCCGTCTAAGCTCGGCCTCCATCTTCAGTGTCTTCTCTGTCTCTGCGTCCCTCTCCCTCCTCTTATAAAGACATCAGTCATCGGATTTAGGACCCATCCTTTCTTCAGGGTGACTTCATGTCAAGATCCTTAGGTAATTATGCTGCGAAGGTCCTATTTCCAAATAAGCTCACATTCTACGGTTCCAGGTGGACCTGAATTTGGGGTAACACTAGGCACCCTCCTATAGCGACAGAGCTGGCAAGATTCCAGGTCTCCTCCCAACCGCAGCCCCTAGCGGGACTTCACAGGGAACTCTGTTTTCAGGGGTGGAGTTGGCGGCCAGCGGCTGTGGCTGTCAGTCTCCCACGAACTTGTCAAGAAGGAGAGGAAAAAAATAAACTGTGGGGTTAATGAAAGCGGCAAGACGGCCTTGGCTGATCCCCGTAATCCCCTGCTCTGAGCCCGGCTTTCCATCATCAGTCAAGGGTTCTTGTTTTCTCCTGCTTCAGAAAGTTTCTCCACAGAAGCAGCCCTTCCAAATTTAATAAACCTCCCCGCTCCCAGCTTTCCCTGAAATAATGAACCGGCGGGATAATTTTCAAATGCCTGTCTCAACCCTGTGACGGAGGAATCCCTAGGAAAAAACTGCAGGGGAGGGGGAGGTGTGGAGACTGGGGCTGTTTGTGTCTGAGTGTGTGCACAGATGCCTGGAAGTGTGTGTGATGGTGTGTGCAGTGTGTGTGTGTGTGTGTGTGTGTGTGTGTATAGCATCGGGCCCATGGGAGGGGGACCTGGCCTGCGTTGAAAGTGTGCGTGCAAAGGTGAACACATGTGTGTGAACATGTGAGTGAAGAAACGAGCACCCGCAAGTGTGCACATGTATGTTTGCGCCTGTGCATGTGTGTGCATGCGTGCATGTGTGCGTGAGTACATGTCAGAAAGAACATGGGTTTTGGAGTTTCTGTGTCAGGCAAAGGTTTGGATGTCCATGTGCAGTGTGAGGAAATCCTGGATATGAGTGTGTCAGTGTGCATGTGTGTGTTTATGTGCATACGGGCCAATGTGGGTGGTGTGAATGTGCATATGTGGACCTGTGTGAGTTTGGGCATGTGAGTGTTTGGTGAAGGGTATATGTAATTCTGAACGTCACATTAATATTCATCATAACAATACCCAAAGCCTTTCCAGCGGTCCAGGCTCCCTACACAGTCTGCGGCTGCCCCACTTCCCTTCTGACCCCGTGGTACCACCCTTCCCTTCTTCTCCAGCCGCACGGGCTCCCCGATGCTCCCTGAACACAGCAGGTTCATCCCTGCCTGAGGGTCTTCTCACTTGCTCTTCTCTCCATCCCGGAAAGTGACTCTTCTGAAACTCTCATGGCTTCCTCTCTTACCTCTTCCTGGCTCTCCTCAACATCATCTTATCAGAGCGCCCTGCTGCACCTGCCACTGCCCTCCATTGGAATCTCCCGTCCTCCTTCCCTGGGGTGTGGAAGTACAGCAAGGCAGACCAGGAGGTGAGAGTGTGGGTGGACAGTGAGTTGGTAACTTCAGAAGAATCTCACAGGCTTGGCAAGCTAGCCCAGGTCACATACAATTCTTTGCTGTTGGGAAGTCTTTTTAGGATGTTTGGCTAGAGGGGAGTTTAGAAATCATCTAGGTTCATGCTTCTTTACTGATTTGTACTCATGAACTAGCATTCATCTTCTTTGGGTAACAAGTAACAAAAATATAAAACCTCAAACTGGCTAAAGCCAAAAAGTATGTTTGTTGACTCATGTAACTTCTGGGTAATGCATTTCCAGAAGTGGAACTAGCTTCAAGCTGGGCTGAACTCAGCAACTTAAACTGAATGTATGTCATCAGGATGGGTCCTTCTCCATCTCTCAACTGTTTTCCTTTGTGTTGGCTCTAGACCTCTGGAGATCCTCTTTGCGAGGTGGCCTTGAGTAGCTTTGGGCATTTATCCAATTAGTTTAGCAACCCTAGTTCATGTCACTGCTGCAAGAATTCTGAGATGACACTCACTGGCCTGGCTTGAGTCATCCACTCACACCAGGAAGATGGCTCCAGACACAGGGTGTAGTGAGCAGCTGCTATTTTTGGTACCTAGCAAGCTTTCAACAGATAGCATAACCTGTTTCCTGCAGGAATTCACCTCCCCAGCTTGTGGTTCACAAGCTGACCAGACAATCTGTGTCCCTGGATACAGTGACTGGTTCAGGGGGGTCATGGCTTCAGACAAGCCAGATGAGCCAATCCAGGAGAAGCCATGGCATTTGCTTCCGCACAGCCAAAGGTGTTAGAGTCTCTCTCTCTGGACTTGATGTTGGGAAGGTGTCAGGCTGAAGGTCAGGGCATTAGGCCATTCTTGCATTGCTGTAGAGGAATACCTATGGCTGGGTAATTTATGAGAAAAGAGATTTAATTGTCTCATGGTTCTGAAGGCTGTACAGGAAGCACAGTGCTGGCATCTGCTTATGGTGGGCCCTCAGGAAGCTTCCAATCATGGTAGAAGGTGAAGCAGGAGCAGGTGTCTCACACAGCCAGATAGGAAACAACAGAGAGACCTAAAGGAGGGCCTGCATTCGTTCAATCAGATCTTTCGAGAACTCACTGTCACGAGGAGAGACATTTAAAACCATTTGTGAGAGACAACCCCTGCTCTGCCCGTGATCCAATTACCTCCCACCAGGCCCCACCTCCAACACTGGGGATTACATTGCAACACGAGATTTGGGTGGGACAGACATCCAGATCGTATCAGTGAGTTGTCAGCCATCTTGACATCACAAAGGAAAATCCCACGAGGGTCCCAGAGGAGGCGGCCCTGCAGGATGCAATCATGTGAACAGTTGCAACAAGCGGTACCTGAAGCCGGCCGATCCTCCTGGGCTTTCACGCTCTAACACCCAACCAATCCCTATGGAGACGGAGAGTGGCTGTTGAATGGGTACCACGTTTTTGTTTGGGATGATGAAACTGTTCTGGAAATGGATACCGTAACTGCACTTAGTGCCACTGAATTCAATTGTGCATTGAAGAATGGTTAAAATGGTAAATTTTGTTATGTCTTACAACATGTTTTAAAACCACAAAAAACTCTTAATAAATTCCTCTTCTGTTGAAGTCTGCTTGAATTGCGTTTTTACTTGTACAGCCACACGGCCACGGTAACACTGATGCCATGCCTTCAGCTTATTTACTTATTTATTTAAAATACCCAAGCATATTTAAATATATCTGCCCTGTGTCCTATCCCCTGATGGGTTCCACTGGCAACTGAAGAAATATCTGGACTAAGGCTTTGGCGGGCACCAACATGCTTCCATTTTCTGGGTAGCCCTTTTGTATATTTGTAGAGACTTGTGGAAGGAGAGCTTCGAATCCTAAAGCATGGCTCTAGTGGTGGATGCTGAGGCCCAGTCACACAGGAGGCTTTCCTACAAATCCACAGGTAGATTCCCACCTGCACCTGGGAAAGGTAGGGCTCCTGCACACTGCCCGGCAGCCTCTAGGCATTCCCCATCCCAGAGTACAGGCTTCTCTTCCCCCTACAAGAGCCTGAGTGTGGCAGGGCCAGCCAGGCAGGTCCCGCCCACCCACTCGCTCTGCTTGCCCCTCAGCACCTAAAAATCCAACCCAATTTTTATGCCTCAGGCCAATCTTGTGTGATTTCCTGGTGACAGGTGCTGTCAAATCCTGAGGCTGTGGTGGGGTAGGCAGTCGGGGTTTGCCTGCCTCCTCACCTTATCTGGCTTCTTTCCCTGCCTCGCCACCTCTAAATTGTTAGTATTAACGTTACACGCAGGGTTCCTGAGCCAGCTGCAGTCTTTCTGATGAGTCACTGAGGCAATGCTAGGCAGAGGATTCTCCTCTTTCTTCAGGGGCTGGGACAGATTTCCCCAAGATTCCCCATATCCAGTGACCAAAGCTTTAAGTCATCTGCTAATTCATTCATTCATTTACTTGTTCATTATTTAGTCATTGTGGTCCCTGAAACCTCTCTAACCTCACTGACCAACTGGTTTGCTTTGATCCCTGGGGGCTCTGTCACCTCCATCCTTCCTGCCCCTGCAAGCCTGCCCCCAGCCTTTGCCCTTACTTCTCCCTCTGCCTGGAGCACCTTCCTTCAGAGCCTCCCATGGCTGCCTGCTTCCCGTCCTTCAGCTCTGGGTCAGACATCACCACTTCAGAGAAGGCTTTGTTGACCACCTTGTCTAAGATACACTTCGCCCCTCAGACATCTTCTAAATTCTCACTCTGCTCATTTCCTCCCTGGCATCAGCATTATCTGATCATTTTCTTGTCAGTTGCATCTGGTGCGCTTGTTCATGATGTGTCCACCCAAACCAGAGGAAAAAGTCAGAGGGGCCTGGATACTTCTCTGTTTCTGGAGGTCAGAACCAGGTCCAGCTCCAAGTTGGTGTTCAGAAAATAATTGTTCAGTGTCTTTGGTTGGGTGTCCCCAGAAGCGGATTCAAGGTCAAGAAGTTTATTTGGGAGGTGCAGGGACTATCAGTATAGGAGAGGGCAAGTGACGTGGGGAAGGAAGGCAGCCCCTGCAAGGGCCATCAAGCAAGCCACCACTGTGGGCAGCTGGAGCTTAGTCCCACTGGGGCCCTCTGGGTGACTGTGCAGCTGGGTGACACATCTTGAAGCTACCCCATCTGGGCAGTGAGATCACTGGTGTATTTATTTTCAAAATCCCTCAGTCATCAGTGACCATTCCAGGTTGCCCCCTGCAAGGGAGGAGGCATTCATTCCAGGTGCTTCCTGCCCTCCACAGGCACAGCAGGGCTCATCTCAGAGTCCTGTGAAAGCCCACAGGCAAAGGGATGCAGGTGCTGCCGGCTGGAGATCAGGCTGGGGTGCACTGGCGTAAAGACTAAGGGGGCACAGGTGGGAGCTGACAAGGTCGGCTAGGTGAATGAACGAATGAATGAACAAGTGCGGTCATTCATTCATTCCAACAGCCTGAATACCGACAACATAAAGTGTTGGCAATGGAGTGATGATTTGGACACACCACACAGTTCTTGTCTTTGTGAAGCTGGAAGTCTGAGAGGGGGAATGGGAAGAACAAGCAAGAAACAGAATCACAAACCTAACTGTTTAATTTCCATTGTGGCACGGGCTGGAGCTCTGTGATGAACAGGAGCTCTCAGCGTTTGCAAGGCGGACGCCTGAGGCTGGTCAGGATCTCCCTGAGAAGGCCACATTGAACCTGAGCCCTGGTGAATAACTTGGAGGAACAGCACTGCAGACAGTCGGAACAGTATTACCGAGGCTCTGGGGAGAGAGGAGCGATTTTGGGGGGAATCACTGCAGGAGAGAACATGTCGCTGGAGACTTCGGGTTCCAACTGCCTGCTCCACATCTCTACTGGAGGTCTAATAAACATCTCAAATCCACACAGCTGAAAATAAATTATTAGTTTTCTACTTGCAGTCTTGCTTCCCTTCCAAGTTTTCCCTGTCCCAGTCCATGGCACCTGCACTCTCCCGTTTCTCAAATGTCACCCTGTCAAGAAGATCCCTCTGACCGCCCAGTGAGAAGATGCAGTAACGCCCCACCACAGCCCTCCGTCTCCCCACCCTACTTTGTTTCTTCATGGTGCTGTCACCCCCTGACCAATTGTCTGCTCTATTTATCGTCTGCCTCACTGAGATGTAAGGTCCCTGAGACAGCGAATGGTGTTCTGTTCCCCGTGACATCCCCAGCCCCTAGAACAGCCAGTAGGACATAAGAAATGTTCAATAAATATGTTAGAAGAAATAAACACATGAACAAAAGCATGAGTGAGTGAATGAATGATTCCGTCTCTGCCAGATGTGAGTGAAGGAAGATGAGGGCTGAGTGTGATTCTGGAGCTCAGACCTGGGCATTGGAGGCCCAATGACCTTGGCCTACCCTTGAGTTCTCACATCCCAGCACACTGCCCAGCCTGCCTTCTCCAGCTGCTCCAGTGCCTTCAGCCTCCCTGCATTTATTCCCTGAGCCCCTACACCTGCAATGACACCTCCTCACTCCACAGGAAGGTCTTTCCTTCCTCCTTGGCCAGACTCATATGCACGCCGCCCAGCACAGGGACAAGGTGGGTAACCAGCTCTGCATCAGGCAGGCCATGGCTGCATCTGAGCTCTACCACTGGAGCACTGCACAGCCTTCGGTCCCGTGTGCACAGGTGGTTAAGCGGCTTCTCCTGGTGCTCATGACCCTTGCCATCCCTTTTTCTGCAGCGTGGGTATAACCTGCAACCTGCTTCTAGCCAGTAGAATGCACCAAGTTGGTGGGTCGTGCGTGACTGCATGTACGGAGGTGATTACGTGATGGCGGTGCAGGAGGCGGAGCGCTGCAGCTGTTTGATGGGTCTCCTTCTCCCTCTCTGGTTTTCAAGAGCTGACTGCGGTAGGCATGTAGATATGCTGGGGAAGCCCAGTTAGCAAGGAATCCCGCACCAACTCCTGCTCAATAGAAACCGTGGGATCGTAGACAACCATTGTCCTAAGCTGCTGAATTCATGGTGATTTGTTTGCAGCAATTGATAACTAATACAGTACTCATTTTCAGAGTTGTCCTAAGAATGGAGCTAATATACATACATATGCATATGGACCTATACATATTACATTACATAACATATATAATATACATGTAATGGCTGCAACTCCAGCACTTTGGGAGGCTGAGGTGGGAGAATCACAGGGGCCCTGGAGTTCAGCATAAGTCTGGGCAACATAGAAAAACCCCATCCCTACAAAAAATACAGAAATTAGCTGAGTGGAGCACACCTGTAGTCCTAGCTACTCAGGAGGCCAAGGCAGGAGGATCACTTGAGCCTGAGTTAGAGGCTACAGTGAACTATGATGATACCACTGCCCTCCAGCCTGGGAAACAGAGCAAAACTCTGTCTCAAAATAAATTAGATAAAAATGTACATGGACATACACATACACATATTCTGTATATACCATGATGCTTGGCTCAGGGCTCAGGATGTAACAAAGGTGTGTTATCTCCCCCTCCCTATCTTGCTTTTGGTTGCCATGATGAGTAGTGGTCAGAACCGGAATTCACTGAGCACTGACCAGAGATGTTCAATGTCCTGCAACGCGTGGACTGTCAGCGCACTAACAAATTGTGTCATCCGAACTGCCGATGACAGCGCCATTGAGAAACCTATTGGTGGTTACAGCTAAATGATGCAACCTGTAAATCCTCATAACTGGGCACATGTACAGCACAGGGTTTGAAAACAAACATACACGAGTGGACGCCACTGCCAACCTCCCATGAGGCGCCACGTCCCTTCAAGCCTCAGAAGCCTCGGGTAGGTTTGTGTTGCGTAGATTCTGACAGTGAGGGTACAGCTGACAATCTATTATTAATAATTATACATTAGGCTTAATTTCCTATTTATTAGATGAGAATGTAAATCAAATTTTTAGTAGCTTTTCCTGTGCCCCAATGGACTACCTCGTGCTTCCCAGCTCGGGGGCCACAACTTTGGGACAGAAGTTATTGATCTCAGCAGTTAAGAGTACGGCCTCTAGAGTCAGGCAGGCCTGAACTCGAATCCTAACCCAGCCCTTGTTTGTTGAATGGCCTTGGGCAAATCACCTCAGTTCTACCTACCTACAGGGTTGTTTAGCAGTTGAAGTAGGGTAAACGAAAGCACTCAAGACAGGGCCTCAGCTAATGCTGAATCTCACACTTAACAGCGGGAGTGTTTTTGGCTGTAAGAACCAGAATTCCCAACCAGCAGTAACTTAAGCACTCAAGACACACAATTATATCATTTAATAAGATTTCTAGAGCAGTCGTTCCCAACCAGGCATGATTGGCCACACCAGGAGACGATTGACAAAGTCTGGAGGTATTTTTGTTGTTGTTGTGAGTGGGATGTGGGTGCTACTGGCATCTAGTGGGCAGAGACTGGAGATACTGCTCAACATTCCGTGATGAAGAAAAGCACAGCTTCCCGCTACAATTATCTGGTCCAAAATGTCAGTAGTGCTGAGGCTGAGAAAGCTTGGTGTAAATGGAAGCAGTTTCAGGGTTGGTTCAGCAGCTCAGCGATATACAGGCTCTGAGTGCCTCTTTGCTTCTTTTGGAATTTCCCCTCCTGGTTGCAACATGATTGTCATAGCTCCAGGCATCACACTCATCATTCCAAAAAAGCATAAATGTCTGGCTTTCTCTCTCCTTTTTCCTCCCCTTCTCCTTTTCTCTGTCCCTCTTTCTCTTTTTCTTAAAGAAAAACATGGCCAGTGACACACACTGAGTCACATATTCACCCGGAGTCTAATCACTGTCTGAGAAAGACTGAGTTGCTCAGATTGGTTTGGATTGACTGACTCACCTCAAGGGTCTAGACTCAGTACCTGGGAACAAAATCAGGATTCTATGAGCAAAGAAGAGGGAATGGCTGTTCGTAGTCAACTGACCAGCAGTGTCTGTCATTGAGAATTATTCCCTTTTTCTCTTCTTATGGTTTCTACCACCAAAACAAATCCGATGGATAAAACATGCCTTGCACTTCCAATTACTCCCCACCCCAAAATCCACCTTTGCTGATCTGACCCCACTTCTTCCGCTTGCTGGAGAAGAGAGGGGAAGTCTTTCCACTGTCCCCCGCCAGATTGCACTGGGTCCTAGGTTTGCTTTGGAACCCAGGTCAATTGGACTCCGCTTCCAGGGTCCCTTCGACAACCCCCCTCTCCTTCCCACCAGAAGTCTCTTGCTGGCCGTGCAGACCTAAGCTGCTTGTAGCAGCAGCAAATATCCAAGTTCACTAAAGAGGTTTGCTGACCCCAGGAAGGCAGGTGGGAGTTAAGCAACCTGAGCTGGTCCACAAATGCCAGACAGCTGTGCACATCTTTGGGGCGGAGATGAAAAACAGATACTTAATGTATCTGGTTAGAAATGAGGATTTTCTGGTTTGGTTATGCCTGTCATTGCGAATGTGTCTCTTCTAATATTTACAGCATCTATGCACCTGACCTTGTCAGTTTCACCACGGAGAAGCAACATGGTAAACCATCCTCAGATTATGACCCAGAGGCTTGGGGGTGTTCTCTGCCCAGCCTCAATCCCTCTTAAGCCTTTGTCGGGGACAAGTCTGGGTGAAGATGCTTATGCAGATGAAGGTTCGCCAAGCTGCAGATAACTCTTCCCATTTAGAGAAACTGCTTTCTCGACTCAGCCTTCCTCTATAGTCGCACCCAAACCTAGGACATCTGACTAGTATCCAGTTCCATAATCTCAAGGCGATTCTTATTTCCTTTCTTTCTACACCTCAAATCTTTCTAGCAGTAAACCTGTTGGCTCTTAATTAAAAATATATCAACTGGGCATGGTGGTCCATGCCTGTAATCCCAGCACTTTGGGAGGCCAAGGCGAGAGGATCACTTGAACCTGGGAGTTCGAGAACAGCCCGGGCAGCATGAGCTATGATCACCACTGCCCTCCATCCTGGGCAACAGAGCAAGACTCTGTCTTAAAAAACAAAACAAGAAAACTAAAATAAAAGATCTCTATCTCAACCACTTCTCAGCATCTCCATGGCCACTGCTCTTGTCTGAGCCACCAATCATCTCTAAATTAACACAGCGGCCTCCTGGCCGGTCTTGTTTCTGTTCCTGCCTCCTTTTCAAGCCACTCTCCATACAGCGGCCAGAGAGATCTTCTAAAAGAGAAATCGGATCAGGTCCCTACCCTGCTTCAAATCCACCGATGGTGAATCACTGCATTTAGGATAAAATCCGAATTCCTGGCAACGGCGTCTTGAGCCCTGTATTGCCTGGTCCCAGGAGGTCTTCCTAACCTCATCTCCTGCCCCCTGCCTCTCTCTCATCCCACTCCAGTCACATGGGCTCCCTGCTCCTCTCCCTAACGGCTGCAAACTTAGTCCCACCTCACAACTGCAGAAACTGCCACCTCCTCCCTCACCCAGGAACTCTACTGTCTGTCCTCAGACCTCGTCATGGCTCACTCCTTGTCATTCACATCCTTGCTCAAATGCCACCTCCTCAAAGGAGCACCCCTTCCTGAGCAACCCTGTCAAAGTAGCCAGCCCACCCCATCAGCCACCCTGGCACCATCCTCTTCTGTTTCCTTCATTTCTTCACTTGGTTACCACTTCCCTTCCCTCATACAATGTTCTATCTGTGAGAGCAGGCACCGTTTTGAACTTATTCGGTGCTGTATTCTCAGCACCTAGAATGATACTCAGCACATAGCAGGTGCTCAATAAATTGTCCTCGAATTAATGAAGCTCATTAGTGGCCCCTTCACCCAGGAGTTATCCCAACCTCAACAGCCCCTGGGACTTCTGTCCTCTCTGGGACCCCCTTGCCCTGACTCTCCTTGAGCCAGCTCTGAGAGGAGGAGAATGCTCTGGGAATTCCTGTCTCCACAGCCAGACACCAGACTCATCAAGGATGGAGCCTGACCCAGATCCTCCTGTCTCCTCCACAGAATGAGTGCTGGACACACAGCGGATGGAGAACCCCGCATCAGCATCAAAACATTCCCGGCACAAAGGAAGGCTCAGTTCTTTACTCCACGTGAACTCAAAGGCATCACGACGTCTACCAAATACTGCAGCATCTCTGACACTGTCCTTCCATTTCTAGGACTTTATCCGATGGAAATAATCACATGAATGTGAGGAAAAGATGCATACGGGGGATGGTTCCTGCCGCATGGTCTGTCCTGGCGGAAAACTGGAACCTATCTAAAAGCTAAATTTTAAGGGAATGGCTACATATGTCATAGTCCTCCCGGTATCGTTAAATATGTGGCAATTTGACATCACCAGAGGGCTGTATGGGCTGACCTATATGCTCTCGGATGCTTTGTCATTTATTAAGTGCCTACTATGTGCCAGGAAGTCTTCTAAATATTTGGGATTTAACAGGGAACAAAGAGAACAAAAATACCTGCTAGAGTCAAGGAAGACAAACAAAAAACTTAAAGAAATCACCTGCCAGCTGGTTGATAAGTGCTGTAGAGAAAAGGAAAACGGGAAAGCGGGAAAAGGGAGGGTGTCGTTTCCGTGTCTAGAGAGTCAGGTGGGAATGAGGGTCTTGGGAAGAGTGGGGAGCAGGTTTGGGCTTCGAGGGGTGATGGAGGTCAGTGGTTCAAAGAGAATAATGAGATTCGTCCTGCTGGTCTCCATGCAGATGAAGCAGGGGAGGAGCAGGGTCTCACTGAGATCTGAGGGGCTTACAGTGCAATGTGGCTCTCTTCTGCTGCTTCCTCCAAGTCCACCCTGGAAGCTGGCTCACGGAGGGGAAGCTCGTCTTCCTCCAGCTTCCTGGAGGTGCAACTAGGGGGAGGTCCCAGCTGGAGATGGGGGTACAGTAAGGGCTTTTTCCCCCTTTGCTGGCTCCTGGCCAGGCACACAGGCTAAACCACGTCTGTACGGAAGGCTCTCTCCACTCCGCACCCTTCTGGTTCCCCAGGCCCACCGCACCATTCTTAGGGCCTTCCTACCCGCTACCCACAGCTCTGTAAATATTTCATTCGTTAACTCCCTGTATTACCCAGGCTGATGGGTGGTGCCATCTGTTTCCTGAGGGGTCCTGACATGCACACAGAGTGTGATCTCATTAGCTAGAAAAAGTCAAATTACCCATGAATATATGGGCACGGAGACTTGTTTAGAAGCAAACATCACACTGTCAATCATCAGTACCCGAGGGAGATAGGGGAAGGGGTGTCCTTGAAAGACGGTCTTATAGAAAAAGAGAGAAAGAAAAGGGATGGAGGGAAATTCACTTGTCCCTTCTACTTCTTCACGGGCTTTGCCATATGTTTGGTTTTTTAAAATGAATGTGTACTAGGTTTGTAATTTAGAAAGTGCAGAACGGGAAACAAAATGCCTCCAGCCCTGCTGGCTCTGCAGAAGGCTGGACAGTGTATATGCTCTCTGGACTGGCAGAGTTGACAGGTGTCCTTCTTGGGGGCGGTCTGTGTGGAGCTCAAGGACGGCTGACTCTGGACAGTGCCTGGGTCCCTCACCATCCCCTTCCCAGTGCCTGATGCAGACCAAACTCTACCCAAAAAGTCACCTAAATTTTGGCTTTTTTTTTTTTTTTTTTTTTTTTGAGATGGAGTCATGCTCTGTCACCCAGGCTAGAGTGCAGTGGCACAATCTCAGCTCACTGCAACCTACACCTCCCAGGTTCAAGCAATTCTTCTGCCTCAGCCTCCTGAGTAGCTGGGATTACAGGTGACTGCCACTGCACCTGGCGAATTTTTGTATTTTTAGTATAGACAGGGTTTCACCATCTTGGCCAGGCTGGTCTCGAACTCCTGACTTTGTCATCCACCTGCCTCGGCCTCCCAAAGAGCTGGAATTACAGCTGTGAGCTACTGTGCCCGGCCTGTTTTTTTTTTTTTTTTTCACTAAACATATATTTCCTTTGTTCTCTCTACACATATGCACATATACAATTAACATTATCATATATACAATTGACAAGTAATTAACACAATTAACAACTTTGTGCTCGTGTGTGTGTACTCCCCTGTAGGGAAGAACAGGAGTCACAGTATGTAGCACAGACCAGACACCGTTCTCAGCGTTTTACATGTTTTGGCCCAATTCCTTTATACAACAGCTCCAAAGCCCTGTCATCATCCCCATGGAAAGGGTGAGGGGGGTCCAGGCATGTACACATATATGTCTGTGATCCAGCATGTTCACTGTGCTCCTCAAGTCCCCATATCTGTAACTCCTGCTGGCCAGTTTGAGCCTGTCATTTCTCAGACGTGGAGGGCACAGTGTGCTGTACGCCTGCACCCCAGGGGTTCTGAGCAGCAGCTCTGGTGCCACGCTGCCTGCACTCGAGCCCTGGCTTGACATTTGCAGACTGTGTGCCCTTGGGGAAGGCACTGACTTATCTCAATCCCTCAGTGCCCCCCGCTTACAGTGGGGACCATAATGGGGCCCACCTTTAAAATAGTTGTAAAGAGCAAATGTGGTAATGTGTGAAGTGCCTAGAACAGTGTCCAGTCTGTAGTGTAAGCTATGTCCCCCGTTTTTCCTTGCTGGTAGGTCTTGTTAATTGAGCAATGCTCCCCACTCTGAGTGACAGCTGGCTAGCTCAAGCATCACTGGTGTGGGCCTGTCTTTGCAGACTCTTGCCTCACAGTACCTGAAGATCACAGGGTGGGTCACTAGTCAATGGGTCCTTCAGGGAAAGTCAGATGGGGGAGGGCTGGAAGAACATGTGCTTTCCTTACAAAAAGTTTATTTACAACTGTCATTACACTGCATTTTTTCCTGTCTTCTTTCTGCCTGGACATCTGGTGTGATGTTTGGAGTTATGGCAGCTACCTTGCAACCATGAGGCAAGACCTCAGAGAGACAAGCCAAGAGACTAAAAAACTGTGACATCATATCTGACAACATTGAGCTACTGAACCGATGCCAGTAGCTCCTCCAGATTCCATCTTATGTGGGACATGACCTTTATTATTTAAGCCACCAGTGGTCAGATAGTATTACCTGAAGTCAAACACGCCCCTGATTGATACAGTGTGTTTGTTTCCCACTTATGACTGGGGATTCGTCAATGTCTCTCTCTCTCCCACTTATGATTGGGGATTCGTCAATGTCTCTCTCTCTCTCTCTCTCTCTCTCTCTCTCTCTCTCTCTCTCTCTCTTTTAATCTCCAGGGCAGAATGACAAGTTAATCCTACTCCTCAGGTCCTGGCACATCATCATTGGTCCAATCTTGAGAGATTAATTAATTGATTCCCTTTCCCTACTTTCTTTCCTTTTGCCTTCACAGGCAGCGGTTCTAATGCATGTAATATATTACATATTCATATTTCTGACTTGCATACCTTCCTATGTGATTTGCATTGTCGTGTGTGCACGTATGTTTTTATCTTACATAAATGGTATTGTGCTTTATATCTCTCACTTCTTGCACTCCGTCCATGTTGCAAGGTGGATATGGTCCTCACGGCTGCTCAGAGCTCCAAGGGTGCATCCTCGTGGTGGATCCCAGGTAACTTCTCTCCCCTTACCCCCATCTCTAATGCTAGAATGATCATCACTGTACAGGTCATCTCGTGCACGCTAATGAGAACCTGCCCAAGGTTGATATCCAGAAAAGGAATGGCGGGGTCTCAGACTTTTACATATACTTAATTAGATTCCACAGTGCCTGCTGTTTTAGAATGGCTGCATCAGACTATCCTCTCAACAGAAATTTTTCATCCATTTTTTATTACCTTTTGCATTTTGAATTTCCATTGTTGACTAATATTCAAGGCTTCTTTCCTGGGGTTTTCCTGTTGTTAACATGTAATTTCTCTCTTTGTCCATTTCAAAGCTCTTCACCTTGAATTCCATTTTGTTGGGCCTCAGAGGCTGAGCACTTCACAATTTTTCATGCAGCCTTTCTGACTCAAAGCTCGTGCCCCCTAATCCTGTGTGATCAGGATTTATGTCAATGCCTGCATTTCATGCATGCCCATTGTTAAGATGGGATAATGCCTCATGATGGATTCTTCAAAACAATAGCCTTTGCCAGCAAAGAAAAAAGAGATTACCGAAAGGTAAAGTGAACATCTGTTGTTTACGTCTGTCCAGAATCCATTCTTTCTTCTGGCCATGGCATCACAGTTTTCGTGTGGGGATCCGCCCCTCCCCGGCTTCTACTCTGTGAAGCTCCATCTCTCCCCAAGTCCAGTCCTGGCTGATCAAAGTATCTACACTCCCAGCCACAGCAATTGGTTCAACAATGGGCAGTTGGCAGAGGCCATTTGATAAAATGTTTAACCAGGACATTAGCTGGAACTCTTCAGAGAGAGGTGTTTTCTTTTTGCTAAGATTCTAAGCTCACAGAATATAGCCTGGAACTCCCTGAAATGGGAGACAGAGTTGAAGAGAGAGAGATAAAGAGAGAGAGTCAAAAACTTATTACATTATCCCTGAGCTACTGGATTCAGCCATGGCTGAAGCCCAATTAGCTGTTTGTCTCAACTACGTGACTCAATAAAATCCCCTGTTTGAAGGAGACAGCTTGAGTTGGATTTCCATCCCATACCACTGAACATAGAGCATGCATTGGTACCCTAACTAATACAGTGAGTGGTAGAGAGCTTCATCCAGGGCCTGTAAAAAAAAAAAAAAAAAAAATCCCTGTCCATCAATCATCTGTTAGTCAACTGCCCACCTCTTCCAACTCAGATCCTACCATGCCTTCCCTCCCTCACTATGTTCCAGCCACGCCAGCCTCCTGGCTATTCCAGGAGCACACTAGCTTGTCCTGTGCACTTACTGATGCTCCGTCTGCCTGGAGTGTCCTTCTGCCCAAGTGCGTAATTGTCTCCTTCTCATACCTCAGGACTCAGCTCAAGTGCTGCCCCTTACAGGGACCTCCTTGGCAAGCCCCTCTCGATGGCGGCCACCACTCTGCTCTGCAGCTCGGCCACCTGGGTGATGCCTCCTTGTGCATTTGGTCCTTTACTCAGCTGTTGCTTGTCCCCTTTGCCAGAATTAAGCTGTGTTGTCACCACTGAAACCCCAATATTTATGTGGATGCCTGGTTCTTGGAAGATACTCAATAATATATGTGAAATAAATGAAGAAATGAAGGAGTCAGGAGGAAGAGAGAAAAGAAAGGAAAGCAGGAAGGAAGGGCAGAGGAAGAGAGGGAGGAGGAGAGGGACAAAGGAGGGAGGGATGACAGTCAGGGGCGGGGCGGGGAGGAGGAGGATGGACTCACTCAAATGTTCCAGCTCTAAGGACCATTTCTTCTTTATTCATACCCTCAGACTTGGTCCAAAAACAAACTCAGAAACAAGAGCCCGTGAAATCTCATCTCAAATGTCCCTCCGGCCTCCTACTTAATTAAATGACCCCATAATGAAATTTCTTCCCATTGAGTCTGTATTTAATAATTAATTGACCTCTTCAGCCCAGCCAGACTTGGAGGCTCATCAATTATACATCTTTCCCGTCTGCACTCAACACTCACTTCCCAGGAAAACAGGGTCTAAAGGGGAGAGGCTGGAAGTGACTGGAGGCCAGCATGGGCTCCTCTGGGGGGTGAAGTTGCCCCCAGAACGGTGACCTGCTAGAGACAGATGGAGAGGAATGGAAGTTTATTCTATCTGAGACATCATCTTTCAAAAGACAAAATTAGTAATAAAATGTTAGGCATGCAAGTAAACATTTATCCAGAAAAAATAAATAACCAATTACTTTGTTACTGACACAAACCACAGAGTCCCACAAAAATAATACAATATTTTTATTAATCAACTAACTACCTGGCATACTTAGAGAGTCATCAATTTAGCAAGTATTTAAGACTAGTTACTTCATGGCAAGGCATGGTGGCTCATGCCTGTAATCTCAGCACTTTGGGAGGCCAAGGCGGGGGATTCACCTGAGGTCAGGAGTTCGAGACCAGCCTGGACAACATGGCAAAACCCTGTCTCTACTCAAAATACAAAAATTAGCTGGGCAGGGTGGCACGTGCCTGTAATCCCAGCTACTTGGGAGGCTGAGGCAGGGGAGAATTGCTTGAAGAGGCTGAAGTTGTAATGAGTGGAGATCTGCACTCCAGCCTGGGTGACAGACCAAGACTCTGTCCAAAAAAAAAAAAAAACCCACTAGTTAGTTACTTCACAAGAAAATTTGAAATGACCTGAAATGTTTTAGCTCCTGTAGGAAAAAGCTTGATAGTCATTTTCCTATTTTGGACAGACAACTTGTCTTTTCTCGTCAATATCATTTTCTACAGAAATAAAAGAAAGGCAATTCATTCTTTTCTTTAAAAGGTTGATCAGAAAAAAAAAAAAAAAAAAAAAAAAAAAAAACCTGACCGTTTAGAAGTTCCTTTTGGCTTCATAACCCATCAGGGCCATCACTACACAGTACCACAACCTGGGTGGCTTGAGAAACATCTGACAGTGATGGAGGCTGGAGGCCAATGACCAAGGTGCTGGCAGGGTTGGTTTCTTCTGAGGCCCCCTCTTTGCTCTGTAGATGGCCATCTCTTCTTCACACAGTCTTCCCTCTGTGCCTGTCCGTGTCCTGATTTCCTCTTCTTCAGGACACCAGTCATATTAGATTAGGGCCCACCAATATGACCTGATTTACACTTAACCTTTAAAGACCTTTCCTAGTTCTAAATACCGTCCCATTCTAAGACGCTAGGGTTAGGACTTCAACATACGAATCTGGGGGAGGAGGACAATTCAGCTGATAGCACACACATTATTAGGACAGTTGTCAAATTTGGGTAAACCACTAGCAAGTTTCTTTCCTACACGAGGGAAAACATTTTAAGGCACTTCAAGTCTTCTAAGCACAGCAACTAATCTGAAATACCCAATACCTTGGGGACTCTTGTCGGCCAGTTTATCGGTGACATCCTCGTGCTGTGATGCTGTGTCGGGATCAGAGTGGGCAGGTGGTGTTTTCCAGAAATCCATTCTCACACTTGAAGGACAGCCATGCTTTACCCATCGAGACAACCGCAGGCCACATACAATACGTCATGGTAGCCAAAGTGAATGCAATCCCAACCAAACCCCCTTTGGCCAGATCCCAACAGTGCCCACGGCCACCCCAGCACCACTCCATGCAAGGGAGAGTGCAGGGAAAGTCAAAGCAGAAAGAAACAGCGGTCTCAATGGGTTGGAGATGGAATCTTTCTTTTACAACTTTCACAAACATGAACCTCGTGCACATAGTGTTAGGGCCCTTCCCAGGGCTTTGGAATGTCCCTGGGCAGGCAATGGGCCCTGAAGCTTGAACTTAATAAACTTCCCAGAAAGTCTGCCTCCAGGTGGGGCCAGGTTAGGAGCTTCCTCTCCTCCAACCCCATGCAATCCTAGGCCAGAGTTCCAAAAAGAGAGAACCAACAGGGCTTTTTGCGTGTGTGAAGTTTCTTCAGACCACTGCCCACGTGTACTGCTGCAAATAACCACAAAGTTGATGGGTTAAAACAACAGAAATGTATTCTCTCACAGTTCTGGAGGCCAGAACGCCAAAATCCGGGTTTCAGCAGGACTGCGCCCTCCAAAGGTCCCAGGGAAGGCTCCCTTCTGTCCTCTTCCAGCTGCTGGGGCTCCTGGGGCTCCCTGGCTGTGAGCGCATGACTCCTGCCTCCACCTCCATCTGCACATGGCCTTCTCTCCACGTCTCTGTGTGTCTTCTTCTTGTTTTCTTATATGGAGGCTGGTCATTGGGTTTAGGGCCCACACTAACCCAGGATGATCTCATCTGCAAAGACCCTTATCGCAATTAAGTTTACATTCACCGGAACCACGGTTAGGACGTGAACGTTATCTTTTGGGGAAGACACAATTTAACTCACCACAGGGGGGTTAACAACATTCTCATCATTCATGGCCATTAAGGAGAGCAGCCCTAGGCCTCAGTGTTTTAATTGAAAAGGAAAGACCACCCACTCACGCCTAAAAATCTCACCATTATGACTCCCCTCGAGACCGATTCCCACCCCCTGCAGGCTCTGGAAGCAAATGCTCTGGAGACAGGTTTTTCTCCTACCTAGGAGTTGCCCGAACTTCATCTATTTCTCAACTTCGTCGTGATTTTCATCTCCACAAACCACCTCATTAATGTTTTACCATCCACTTAATGTTCTCCTTCCAATGGATTTATTTTTAAAAATTCAGCCTCATCCTAAGCAGTAACGCCCTTGAAATTGGGGCTTTGATGTGCCCTTCTATTTTTCCTGATAAATACTCAAGCAATTGGAGCTTGCATATATTGATCTCTACTTTTGTGTCATAGCTGAGTCCTGGTGATTTCATCCTCACGTCAACCCTGCAAGGAAGGAAGTGTTATTACCACCCCCATTTTACAGTTGAGAAAATGGAGGTAGAGGAAGGGTTGGTAACTTGAGCCAGGTAATAAGGGACTAAAGGGAGAGCCCCGGGGGAAGGAACAGAGGAAGGAGAAAGCAGACTGCAGGCTGGTTCTTGGTATGGAAGGTGGATGGGGAAGTGAGAGGGCTAGAAGGGAACACAGCAAGCAGAGAAGGGAAGTGGAGTTTCAAGGGATGAAATAAATCCTGAGCCCAGAGGTGGAGAAGAAGGGCCGCCAGGTCCTCACTTAGCGGAAGTCTTGATGTTGCCAGGCACTGTGTTCCATCCATCATGATGAGACAGAAGTCTGTCCTAGAGATCAGAGTTTCACTCCACTGTTCAACATAGAGACTCAAGATGAAGATGAAGGGACTTTATTGAGAGCAGAGGGGGTCACAGCCACGCTGGCCCCGCCCCACCACCGGCCCTGGGAAAGAACTCCTTTGGAGGCCGGTCCCTTAGCCCCACCCCATCAATTCTGACAATGCCTAGCTGGCTGCCGACCTGAAATTCCTCTATCACCAGCTTAACTTCTCCCTGCCCCTGTCCAGATTCCCCCTGCGGATCCCTCAGGCTCGATCAGATGCTACAGGCTGGCCCAGAAACTGAGCGGAGCTGGAGCGTTCATTACTCACCTCTTTCATCACAGCTGCTGTAAACTGAGTGCCAGGCTCTGTGCTAGGCACTGGGGATATGACAGTGCACAAGCGGAAGTCCTGGCCTCCCAGAGGTGACATTCCTTGGAAATATTAGGGAAGACCAGCTGCTGCCACCAACAAGCCTTGAATCTCAGCCGTTTAGTTTTAAAAGGAAGAAAAGGTTTATTTCTCATTCTCATCCCAGGTGCAGGTTGGCAGGTAAGGGCCTGAGGGACCCTGCAGGTCCTTCCATTCAATGGCTCTGCCAGCGTGAGTCTGGCATTCTTAATCCATTGTGTGCCATGGACCTCTTTGGCAGTGTGGTGAAGCTTCTGGATCTCTTTGCGGAATAATATTTTAAAATTCTTCAATTGTCATTTAAAAATTAAAAACCTAGGACTATAAAGAATACCAATTATATTGAAACATAGTTATCCAGTATTTTTTTCAATTCATCACTTAATAATATGAATTCTTTTTAGCACATTAAATAACAAGACATAGTGGCAGGTCTGATAACGACTGTAATTTCAAAGTCGTAATGAGTGCAAATCTACAGTCAGCAAACCACTACAGACAGGCCAGATCGGGTAGACATGTTACCTATTTTTGTAAAGTTTTATTTTCACCCAACCATAGTCATTTATTTGTGTAATGTCTGTGGCCCCAACAGAAACTGTGGGGTCTAAAATATTTACTATCTGTGTCTTTACGGGAGAAGTTTGCTGGAAACAGTATTTTTGAGACATTGCAGCAACTGTCATGCAACATGAAGGCATTTATGATTTCCGGAGAAAAGGCCACAGGCCTTGCTGCCGCCATTGTGGCTTGTTGGCTACATTCATCATTGAAGAAAATGATAATTTTCAATTCAAGGGAGTAAAAATAAAGATGCAATTTTTAAAAAATCCAAATTCAAAGGTCTCTCCTCTGCCTTTTAGCCATAGATCTCTTGGGGGGGGGTCTCAGGACTGAGACCAGCTTAGAAATTCCAGGTTTAAAAACCCTAATCCTGCTGGGTGCGGTGGCTCACACCTGTAATCTCAGCACTTTGGCAGGCCAAGTTGGGTGGATCACCTGAAGTCAGGAGTTCAAGACCAGCCTGAACTGAACACCATGAAACCCCGTCTCTACTAAAAATACAAAAATTAGCCAGGCATGGTGGCGCACGCCTATAGTCCCAGCTACTTGGGAGGCTGAGGTGGGAGAATCGCTTGAACCAGGAGACAGAGGTTGCAGTGAGCTGAGATCACACCACGGCACTCCAGCCTGGGTGACAGAGCAAGACTCTGTCCAAAAAAAAAAACACACCTAATCCAGGGCCTCAGGGTTTCTATTCCAGATCCTCTGCACCCCCAGGTGACTAGGGAGGAAAATAAGTGTGGAGGATCCTACAGGAGCTTTTGTAGCCCCGGACTAAGGCTGGCGTCCATCACTTTCACCATATTCAGAACTCAGTTACAGTGTCGTGCCCAGTTTCAAGCGATGCTGGAAAATGCAGTTATGCAGTGTGCTTAACACAAGTATTTGGTAGAGCTAACAAAAGCAAACAAACAGGTACTATGTCAGATGGCGATGAGCGCTGCAGAGTCAAAGCTGAATGAAACGAAGAGCTAATTCTAGCATGAACCATGATTTTAAATAGTGTGGCCAGGAAAGGCGTCCCTGAGAAGGCAACATCGAGCAATGATCTGAAGATTCCAAGCCTGGGGATTTCTGGGGAATGGTGTTCCCAGCAGCAGGAATAGCATGTGGGAAGGCCCTGAGGGAAAAAGCAACTTTGATGATTTTGAAGGCCTGAGGTTCAATCACAGTGTATATTTTCATTGTCTGTTGCTTGTCTGTCTCCCCCACTAGAATACCAGCCCACGACGCAGACATTTTTGTCTATGTTGTTCGCTGCTCTTTCCTAAGAGCCTAGAGACGTGCCTGGCACGTAGTCCACACCCATTTATCAAATACTGCCAGAACATGGCACCATCTGCCTGCTCCAGGGAGACAGGAGTACAGAATCAGGAGGGCAGAGAGGTTTCCCAAGGAGACCACTCGGGGCCATAGGCCGTGGCGAGGATCAGCATTTCATTCTTTAGGAATAGGAAATTATCGGAGGGTTTTCAGCATCGAGGGATGAGCTCCAATGTTCATTTTGCAAAGATTACTCTGGCTGCTACCGTGCAAGGCCGCGGCAGGTGAAATCTCCGCGAAGTGTCTGACACTAAGAAGGGGAATCCAATCCAACAGCCTCTGGGGCAGTGAGTGAGAAGGTGTTTTGAGAGGGGAAGGGTGGGACCCGGAGGACCCCTCATCTTGGAGTTTCACTGCTGAGAAAGGCCTCGAGTTGGGCCTTTGGAAATTACATCTCAATGAGCTTTCTTCTCAGTCTGAAGGACCGAGGAGCTGCTGAAACAGAGCGGGCTCACCAGGTACAGAGAGGAGACTAATGGCACCCCGCGCAGCCGTACACACTCTCCGCAGGGTTCTAGGCAGCTGGAATCGCACAAACCCATCCTGTAAACACCTTACGCAAAAGCACAATTTGATTGCGCTTTGATTGATTTTTTTTTAGGTGGAGAGTTGTTGAGAGATTGATGCCGTTCGTGTAAACATGGAAAACAGGCTAACATTTCAAAACCCCGCTAGCTACGTCTTGTTAGGTTGGTGCAAAGCCATGAAAAGTAATGACAAAAACCACCTATTACTTTTGCACCAATCTGATCTATCCATAACTGGAGCAGAAAAAAAGGAGGTAGAAGGAGTGGGCCCCCACTGCTGAGAGCCTCGTGGGGACAGCCCTGGACAGGGAGCCCCTGGTGGAGCTACCGCTAGCTGGGTGTTCCTGGATGCGGGGCTGGTGTTGCCTGGCCACAGGCTTCTCCAATGAGAGCGATGACAGGAGCTAAGGAGCCGCCTGGAGCTCTAAGGTCCTGGCCGGGGGGAGACCCTGGGGTGCGACAAAGGGGTTGAGGGGCTCCCGCCCCGCCCCTCGCCCCCACCTTTCCCGCTCGCGCTCTCTCTCCAGCCCCACCGCAGCCCCAGACTGGAAAGCCCCAGGGAGGCCGCCACGGTAATGACCCCTCGACAGCTGCGCTCCCCGAGAAGCAGCCGCCCCCACCCCCGGGCCCCCGCCCTCCGCCCCGCAGCCTCGGGAGACAGGTTCGCACCTGCTCGGGGCCATTTCTCATCAATTAGGCCTTGGCAGCGCTTGAATGGGGCCCGGCTAGGGCGCGTCCCGGCCGCTCCTCCCCGCGACACCCCCGGCCTCTCCCTGCAGAACCCGGCTCGCAGATGGCAGCTCGGGCGCAGCTGCCCGCCGGGCTCGCGGGGGTCACAATCAGCCCAGTGTTCGCAGCCCCCAGGTTGGACAGGGGGGCGGGCACACCTGCGCGGCGCAGATGGCGCCGGGGGTGCAGCGGGGGGGGGTCCCTCCAGGGACCGGGAGGCGGGACGAGAGCGGGGCCCCCCTCGCCGCAAGTCAGTTCCTCTCGGAACTTGGAACCCTTCGGTAAGGGACCACCGAGAAAATGCCCAGGGGCAGCGAGACCCAGCCATGCCCCAGTCCTTCTCACTTCAAAAGGAGGGAGTCCTTTTTGGATAGTAGCTTGGTAACCTAAATGCCCAGCAACAGGGGATTGGCTAGAAACCGTGTGCTGCGATTCTGCGGGGCGCTGACCCAACCGTTAAAAACATGCCACAGAAAAGCAATCAGCGTCACTTTTGTTGTTGTTGCTGCTGCTGCTGTTAGGTAGGGTGTCCCTCAGTCACCCGGGCTGGAGTGCAGTGGCGCCATCAGTGGTTCACTGCTGCCTCTACCTCCCAGGCTCAAGCGATCCTCCCACCTCAGCCTCCCAAGTAGCTGGGATTACAGGCACGTGACACCATGCCTAGCTAATTTTTTGATTTTTGTAGGCATGGCGTCTCCTTGTGTTGCCCAGCCTGGTCTTGAACTCCTGCCTCAAGCATTCCTCCTGCCTGGGCCTCCCAAAGTGCTGGGACTATAGTCGTGAGCCACTGGGCACAGCCAGTGTAATCTTAATTTGGGGAATCTGAGTTTGAGCTCTGACACCATCTCTTTTGAGCTCTTTTGAGCTTGCTCAGGTCACTTCACCCTTGCCAACATCAGTTTTCTCATCTGTAGAATGGTGTAATAAGAGGCAGTTGCAGGAGTTAAATGAGACAATGCAGGAAACTAGCCTAGGAACTAACGAGCAGGAAACACCTAGTAAATGTTTTTCTTACTTTTTTTCTCTTTTTTTTTATTTTTATTTTTATTTTTTTTAATTTTTTTGAGATGGAGTCTTGCTCTTTCACCAGGCTGGAGTGCAGTGGACTGTTCTTAGCTCACTGCAACCTCTCACTCCCTGGTTCAAGCAATTCTCCTGCCTCAGCCTCCCAAGTAGCTGGTATTGCAGACACGCGCCACCATGCCCAGCTATTTTTTGTATTTTTAGTAGAGACAGGGTTTCACTATCTTGGTCAGGATGGTCTCAATCTCCTGACCTTGTGATCCTTCCACCTTGGCCTCCCAAGGTGCTGGGATTACACCTGGCCTCTCATTTCTTATTATACAAGTAATACATACTACTCACTATTAAGAATCCACATTTTATCTAATTATGTAAGATTAAAAGCTAAATTTCACCTCTACCTGAGATCACCATTGATAACAGTTTTGTGTTTTGCCTATGATTTTTTTTTTTTTTTTTTTTGAGATGGAGTCTCACTCTGTTGCCCAGGCTGAGTATAGTGGCTCACCGCAACCTCCACCTCCCAGGTTCAAGCTATTCTCCTGCCTCAGCCTCCCGAGTAGCTGGTATTGCAGATACGTGCCATCACGCCCAGCTAATTTTTGTATTTTTAGTAGAAACAGATTTTCACCATGTTGGCCAGGATGGTCTCAAATTCCCGGCTTCAAGTGATCCACCCACCTTGGCCTCCCAAAGTGCTTACAGGTGTGAGCCACCATGTTTGGCTGCCCCATAATTTTTTTCTACATTATATATATGTATTCCAGAATCAAATAGAAGCAGTTTCACTTAGAAACTGAAATATTGGACTCTGGGGCTAGACTTCCTGTGCTGAAAAACCTCACTCTTGTTTCCCTGCTGTGTGTCCCTGGGAAAAATACTTAACTTCTCTGGACCCCAGTTTCCTTATCTATAACCTTGTAGGAAAGTTGTGAGAATAACAAAAACCATTTCCAACAGAGCAAATAGAAATAGGAGATTTATTGTAGCTATGGTTTTGTAACTTTCTTCCTTGATATTTCTTAGATGTTTTCTGTGTTGGAAAATTCAAAGTAATATTCTTTTTAACAGCTGTAGAATATACCACCCTGCGGCAACATTTAAGCGGTCCTCTTCTAAGAAGGGCTGGGGCTGGTTCCCCATGCTGCAGCAAGCACTCTTGAACTCACTCCTTTGTGCCTGGAATGACAGTTTCCCTCATGTCAAGCCCTAGGGGTGGTATTTGCTGGATAAGGCCCATATGGTTTGGCACAAGCAGAATCAGAAGTAGGGTGAGGTGAGTGAAGCATTCTGGCATGAAATGTAACAGGATGCCCCCAAAACTCAGTAATCGAGATAAATTGTTGCAGTATTTCAAAAAATCGAAATTAATGCTAAAAACTATCCATGAGCAAAATATCAGAATTTTAAAGACAGCTTCTGGCAGTGCCATATTGGTCTCACTGAGCCTGTGGCCAAAGGAAAAGCATGCCTTTATGTACACATTTTAATGTATTCTTTAATGGTAATTTTCTCCCGGATCATTAAAGTAGTTGAAAAATGTATACTGAAAAGTTAAAAGTAAGCGTATTAAAACGCACAGAATTACTTATGTTTTATTTTATTTGTACCCCAAACAAAATTTGTATTAATTTTACTTTGCTGACTTCAATGGAACCAAACTCATCACTAATGTTTTCAAAATATACCTCTGGAAAGAAGTAACTTTTTGAAAAAAAAAAAAACAGACTAAAAAATAGACATATATATATATGTATATATGTATACACACACACATATATATGTATATATATGTATATATATATGTGTGTGTGTGTATATATATACATATATATATAGGCTAACTGGGCATCGTTGCAAATGTCTGTAGTCCCAGCTACTCAGGAGGCTGAGGCAGGAGGATTGCTTGAGCCTGGGAGCTTGAGGCTGCAGTGAGCAATGATCGAGCTGCTGCACTCCAGCCTAGGTGACACAGTGAGATCCTGTCTCAAAAATAATACTAATAATAAATGTTTAAAGTCATATATATGAAGCCTGCACATTTTCCCTTTGGCCTCAGGCTCCAAAATGACTCAACAAGGTGCTGGTATCATTAATTTGCCTTTGCAGAGGGTGGCACCAACTGATGCTTCCACTGACTGCAGGCTCCATTTGTTCAAGCACCTTTTGGGATTAAGCTGCTTTCAGCAAAAGGTCGTTATCCCCACATTTGGGCTCTCATCTGGGAGAAGCCAGGAGCTGGCATGCCTACCTGGGCTGGCTTTCTGTCCTCCCTTTCTTATGAGAGCTTCCCAGACGCCTCTGCCAAGCCTGGGCAGCTCAGGTTACCGCAGACTCTGAGAGCAGCCTTATCTCCGATCTGCAAAGCCCCAGCACTTCATTCTCAGGAAAACCTTTTAACTCTGGGGTAGACAAACTCTAAAAAACACTAGAGCTGCCTTGGGGGCAATGACAGCAGCTCCTCCATGGACTAGATCTGGGACTCCTACAGAAATAATCTCATGAATGTTCCCTTACCTGTGGTCAGCAAGACATGCTCCTTCTTTCATTTGTTTCTGTCCTCAGTGGCTATCCTAAGTCACCGCTCTGAGCAGCCCTGAGTCAAACCCTGGGACCAAAGAGAGTTAGTCATGGTTTCTGGAGCGCAAAGGGGCAGACGGACGGGTAAACAAGGAGTTTCCATGACTCTTTCATCTCTGTTATTATCTCACCACATTGTCCCCAGAGACTAGGGAGCACTTGGGCCAGATATAATTGGATGTCAATGGGCATCTCAATCTTAACATGTCTAAAGCAGTAATACTAATCACAAAACTGCTAGTAGTAATCGTAACAGTGTTTCCTGCATGAGGCAGTTGCAGGTGCTTTACATACTGTAACTCAGTCAGTCCTCCTCAGGACCCCCTGAAGTACAGCTTGCAGTTCCATTTTACAGATGAAGAAACTGAGGCATTAAGGGACTCAGTGGCTTACCTAAGTTCCTGCAGATGTTAAACGGCAATGCTGGGACATGAACCCGAGGGTCTGGCTCCAGAGTCCATGCTCTTAACTGTGATGCTGCAATCTTCAGTTCCTTCCTATTCCCCCTCCGTCTTCCACATCACAGAAAATGGCATCACTAAATAAATAATTAATAAATAAAACATGTATTCACTTTTTTATTCCACTTTTACCCAATTCTTTTCAAACCTGACTTCTCCTCATCACTCGAACATCAGAGATATCACACATTTCCGTTTTCCTGAAAGCAATCACTGAGAAAGGGATGTAAAGGTATGTCGTTTATTTAAGAGATGGGAGGTGATAAATCAAGAAGCAGCAGGAAAGCAGACAGAGGGGAAAAGTCAGCAGATACAGTGTGCCTTATCAAGTCAGCCACTGCAACAGGTGACCCCAGACAGCTTCATCCCTCCAACAAACTCTGGGAAACAGTGCAAAGCACACACCTCAGAATTATTCTGCCCACACTTTGAGGGAGCTGGGATATTGATACACTAATTCCTGAGAGTCATTGGTTGAGACGTACTGGGGAGGGGGGTGCGGTGTTGAATCGTGGGCGCTTCTTCCAGCCAGAAGCAAGTCCTTCCAGTTTCAGGGGGAGAAGAAACCCCAGGTAAAGATGCAGGTACTGGCAATTAAAAGTCACTAGAGCATTGAGGGACCATTTCCTCATCCCTCACCTGCTCCTTCTCGTCTCTTTCTCCTTGTACATAAGACACAGAAGAAAAGGAAACCAATACAGAGTATATTACCAAGCAGGTTTTCACCGTGAACAAATAGAGCTTAATCCCACTGGGGTGCTTGGGGAGGCGGCACTCTGTGCCTCAGAGTGATCCCACCTGTGGGGAGAGGGAGTGGAGGTATTTATCCTCCACCCCCGACTTCTGATTGGTTGAGAGCTGCTTCTGGGGCATGAACCCATCAGCACTTCTGGCTTGCTCTGAGCATGAGCCAAGTGTGCTCCAGGGGCCAGAAAAAGAGCCTCAGGTGGAGCAGTGCAGGTGTTTGCAGTAAGCGTTTTTGGTGAGAGGAAGACAGTACAAGAGGATAGAGAAGGAGCAGCACCAGTGGCTGCTTCAAATAGCTTATTCATCAGAAGGCGAACCAGATGACAGCAACCATTTAGTAAGCACCTACTGTTTGCCTGACTTCACGCTGAGTGATTTCTTTGTACAATTTCACTGCAAAACTTGCTCATCTATCACTATATTAAAAAAAAAAGAAGAAGAAGAAGAAGAAGAAGGCAAAATTTAGAGAAAGTAGGACTTTACCTAAAGCCACATATCCAGCTAAAGATGGTGGACTCAGGATTATAACCAGGTCTGCCTGACTTGCAAGACCCAATATTTTTTGCCCCGTGCTATTTCTCTGCGTCTCTGAGATTCACGATTCCCACCAATCTGGCCTATTGGATAATATGTACCAAGGCTCTTATGAGTGCCGAAGTGAATAAAATGCTAATCCTCATCAATAGATTAAACTGAGAAATGCTTAAACCAGAGATCTGCCTGCAATAAAAGCAATTGGGTTACTTCTTTGTAATTTGACTGCTCACATGAGCCCAGGAACCTGCGTTATAGCTTTACAAATCTGTGATAATTTCCTTCAACTTTTCCATTTTATTGCCGCCATTAAAATCCCGTTGTGTTCTTAAAACAGGAAAAAAAATGATTAAAACAGATGTGGCTCTTAAAGTTACAATATGAATTTTACAACCCCAGGTTTTATGATACCGAGAGAAACTTCAGCCACCAGGGTCAGAGGCAAGAAAAATGGGACCGGATTTCTGAAATGGGTCTGGGAGGGCGGGGAAGGAGTAGGGTGAGAGGTTCAGAATGACAAAGACAGCCAACAGAGCTAATTTCCTGATGCTTACTTTTCTCCCCAAACTCTGGGGATCAACTGCAGAATGTCAGCCGCCCCTCTGCACCACAGAGCCTGGTCCCCACAGCTACTGAGGTTTGGCTCACCGCTTTCCATCCCTCCAACCTCACTTCCAGGCCACCCCCACGCCCCCACCAAATCATAGTTTTCCAGTTAAATAGGCCACAGTGATCTTTGTTTTGTTTTTAGAAGCAGTGTTTTATACTAAAGAGAGCATTCAGACCCAAGTTCTACTCCCAGACCTTCAACTAATTCACTATGTGACTTGGACAAACCACTGGACTCTGGGCTTGCATCTTTTTCCTCTACAAAACGATGTTGTACCAGATTTCTCCATTCTCTCTTGGCACTGCAATTCCATGACCCGCATCTGCAGAAATGCAATGCTGGACACAAAGAAAGCTCTGAATATTTGTTGCCAGAAGAAAGAAATGATTTTCTAAACATGTCTGTATTTTTCTTTTGCAGAGAATGAGGGGGTTATTAACTTCTACAAATAACCAAAGAAAGAAGGAAAGTAACCATGAAATTTGTTTCCTTCTTTTTAACAAAAACAGTAAGGTGAGAATAACAAAGGTTTTAAAGAGCCCATACACAGCGGTGATAAAAATGTGCAGAAACGGGAAGTCTTCTATACTGTTGGTGGGAAGGTAAAATAGTACAATATTTCTGGAGAGCGACTATCAAAATGTTAAAAGCGTATATACTTTGAATCCACAATGTCACTCTCAGGAAATCATCCTAAGGAAATAATCAGAAAGACATATTTAGAGCACAAGAAAATACAATATGAAGTCCGAGGAAAGGAGAGAAAAAGAATATAAACATTTATATACTGCATCATTTAAATTGTATGCTTTAAAAAAAAAAACTGCATAGAAAATAACTGAAAAGAAAACATCAAAATGTTGCATAGAAGTGGCCGGGTGTGATGGCTCATGCCTGTAATACCAGCACTTTGGGAAGCCGAAATGAGCGGATCATTTGAGGTCGAGAGTTCAAGACCAGCCTGGTCAACACAGTGAAACCCCGCCTCTACTGAAAATATAAAAATTAGCTGGGCATGGTGGTGGGCACCGTCTGCAGTCCCAGCTACTCCAGAGGCTGAGACAGGAGAATCGCTTGAACCCGGGAGGTGGAGGTTGCAGTGAACTGAGATTTTGCCACCCCACTCCAGCCTGGGTGACAGAGCGAGACTCTGTCTCAAAACAAAACAAAACAAAACAAACAAAAAGCATCTCCGGTTAGAAAGACTATGAATTATTTCTATTTTCTTCTTTATATATTTGAACACTGCTCTCACTCCCTGTCTTCCTTCAGGTTCCCGCTCCAATGTCACCTTGTCATTATTTTTCTTTCTAACAACACAACCAGCCCACACTGTTTGAAACAAATCAATCAACAGAGATTAGTTAAAATAGCAAAAATCCACACCTTAAGCTTTAATAGTTGGGTGAGAATCTTCCCATGCACGTTTTTCCCTCCATACTTATACAAACAAATGCCAACAAACAGTCACATAAATCAGTTTCTCACCCTTTCCAAAATCTGATTAATCATATGCATTGTGGACCCCTCTCCAGGTTGACAAATATTGATCCAATTCAAACTACAACATAGAAGTCACGGTATGAAAAAATACAATTTATCAGATTATTACACTGTGTCCATCAGGACATTTAGCTGGTCCTCAATCTGTGTCTGTATAATCAATGCCACAATAAGAATCCTTAGTGATATATCCCGTACTGATAATTTTATTTATGTAGTATGTAGGATAATTTATTATGTAGGATGGATTTCCAAATGTGAGACTTCTGGGTCAAAGGTTCCAAGCATTTTATTTATTATTTATTTATTTATTTATTTATCCTTGAGACAAAGTATCTCTGTCACCCAGGCTGGAGTCTGGGTGGGTCACTTGAGGTCAGCAGTTTAAGACCAGCCTAGCCAACACTGGTGAAACCCCACCTCTGCTACAAAGACAAAAATTAGCCAAGCATTTTAAATGTAATAACACTTTCATAATACTTTGAGTTTAATAATACTTTCTAACAATACTTCAAGAATCATTGTAGCAATTCACATTTCTTCAGGAAGGTATGACAGTTCCTTTCCATCTTCACCAAGCTGAAATGTTGTCAATCTTCTCAATTTTTATCAACAAAGGAGTATAATATACTCTATTACCATCTAGACATTTTTGACCATAAGCAAGGTTACAAATGTTTTCAGGCATATTGGTCATTCTGTGAATACACTTTTTCCATTTTGCTGTTTAAATGTTTATCTTTTTCTTGCCAATTTCTAGGAGCTCTCAATAGATTAGGGACATTATATCTTCGCCTGTCATTTTTTGTTGCAAATCCCCCCCCATGTGATCCTGAGCATATATAAATATTCTCTAACGTATTATTCAAATGTTTTTGTTGTATTCCTACATTTAGATATTGATCCATCTAGAATTATTTTGTCATATACGATAGTATGAGGTAGAGTCTAACCTACCTTCTTATTAATGGACAGACTCTTGAGTCAGCACCATTTGTAAATGAAGTAGCCTGTTTCTGTTGAATATAAATGCCACCTAAACATATATTTAAAATATATATACATATATTTATACATATAAATACATATACATAAATTTCCCAAATGCACTCAGATTAATTTATGGCGTGCCTATAATGTTCTATTAATCTATTTGTTCTTCTTTTTCTTTGACTAACTTTCTAGTAATTCATCAGCTAGGGTCCTAGCAGGAAGCAAACAGTCTACTCAAGTGGTACAACAGAGAAGGGATGGACAAGCTTTATGAAAGCCAACAAGGAGTAGGGCAGTATGCCAGGGCCAGCGACAGAGGGAGCTGTCCCTAGGGTGTGCTGAAGGAGGCTCACACTAGCTGGCAGGGGCCAGTCGTTATCGACACGCAACCTCACATTAGTAGCTTTAAATCAGCATGCTGGGAATACTTACACCAGTGAAATCGGCAAATGCTGTACATCAGAGCTTCATGCCCCCAGAGCTGTCAACAGTTACCAGCACACCTCTGGGAGGAAGCGTTTTCTGGAATCTGGGGAGCAGAGTTCTACAGAAAGGGCTGTCTGCCAGGAACTATGGTCTTCAGTAAGAAAGAGGCAATCCACTCACTGTAACCCCCCAGGGAAGGAGCTGGGGAGCAAACATTCTGACTTGATCTCCTCCTGCCCGCCTGTTCCTTACGGTACCACCCACTGCCCAAATCCAACCACGTATAAGAGGATGAGGGAGCTAGGAACGCAGTCACAGGGGTCAGGTTTGGGGCAGGGTAGAGAAGGGCAGAGACAATTGGAAATGTCCAGCTCAGGACCATTTTCTACCCCACCCAAGGCTTCATTTAAAAAAATTTCTTGGTGATTTTTATCCACCTCCAGAAAAAACTTTGCTAAAGAAAGGATTGGAATTTTATACAATTGAAATATTAATTTGGGAAAGATAGAAATTTTATGAAACTCAAAATTTCACAAATTTTAAATGATATAAAATTTGAAAATTCTAATGTCTTTTTCAAATTTGAAATTTGAAAGTACATGTTTTTCCACTTACTCCTTTTATTTAGGCTTTTAGTTTTTGTTCTCTAATTAAAATCTTACAATCATTTCCATATGGGTCTTGGACTTTGCTTGTTAAATTTCTTTGTATTTATAGTTTTGATCACTGTTATAAATGAAATATTCTTCAGTGTTCATGCCTATTTCTAATAAAAAGAAAGCTATTGGTGTCTTCATATTTAGTACATATTCAATCAGTCTATAAATTGCCATTTACAAAAATCAAATCCTCATGTGAATACTATTTTGTAAGTAGGTTCTTTTAAATGTTCTATATTTACAATTATATCATCTGCAAAAAAATGGTAACTTCAAATATTTATGCTACTTATTTTATTTTCTTATATAATTGTATTAGCTAAAAACTTTGAAAGGACAGTGTAGACAGTAGCCATCCTGTCTTATTTCTCATTTTATTGGGGCTAATTCATGTTTCATGGTAAAATATTAGGTTGATGCAAAAGCAGTTGCAATCTTTTCCGTTAAAAGTAATAACAAGAACCACAGTCACTTTTGCACCAACCTCATACTCTGCCTACTGTTAGTTTGTACTAAATATTTTTATTTTATTCATGTAGTTTCTTTCTGCAAACAGCTGTAGAATTTGATCAAATGCTGCTCCAGCATTTTTCAAATACAAAGTCTGGCTTTTCTCCCTTAATTTGCTGATGTAATGAATTCTGCCAGCTTTCCTAATGATGAGCCATTCCTGCCCCCCTGAAACACAGATTATTTGCTCATAAGATAATATTCTTTTAATATGCCACTGAATTATATTTGCTGACACTTTATTGACAATTTTGGCATCTTTATTCATAAGTGAACATGATCTTTATTCATAAGCAATTTGTTTTCCTAATTGTATTCGGAATGCCAAACCTTAGCAGGAAGGTTGATCTTTATTTTGGATAAATGATTTGGGAAACTTTGCATCAAGTTCTGTAGACTGAAGCACTTTGAATAATATTTTGGTAAATTTTTTTTTGTTTGTTGTTATTGTTTTGAGACAGAGTCTTGCTCTGTTGCCCAGGCTAGAGTTCAGTGGCATAAGCATAGTTCATGGCAGCCTAAAACTCTTGAGCTGAAGCAATCCTTCCTGCTCAGCCTCCCAAGTAGCTAGAACTACAGGTACACACCCTCTATGCCCAGTTTGTTTATTTGTTTGTTTGTTTGTTTGTTTGTTTGTTTGTTTTATGGAGACAGAGTCTCCTTACATTCTTCAGGCTGGTCTCAAACTCCTGGCCTCAAACAATCCACCTGCCTCAGCCTCCCAAAGTGCTGGGATTACAGGCATGAGCCATCATGCCCAGCCCATTTTGGTAAACATTTAATAATGTTTTTGCTTTTTCTTCTGGTTAGTTGTCTTTTTATATTTTTGACCTCAAGTCAATTTTGACCAGTTATGTTTTGCTTAAAGATCGCTAATGTTTCCTACATTTTCCATGGTTTTGCTTTGAAGTTCCATGTTTTTTTCTTATAATTATTTTACTTTTTCCTACATTTGTAATTATATTTCCCCTTTCATACTGACACACATGATTTCCTTTATTTTTCCTCACAAGGGACTTTTCTAGGTCATTTTCCCCCTGCAAAGAACCAACTTTGTTTCTTTGCTCCCAGAGTCTTGGTTTGTGCTTCCTGTATGGCAAGTTAGGAAGGGAATTTGGAGTCAAATATCAGTTCTGCTGCTTAGCAGCCAGGGACATCGGCAAATCATTTACCGGCCTTGGTGAGCCTCCAGTTCTTATCTGCAAATAAGAACATGCCTCACTTCCAGGGTAGCAATACAGGAAAAATAGAACAGAGCCTATAAAGCACCCAGCACAACTCCTGACACACAATAAGGCAGTGACAGTGGTATTATTCAGGACTCTCCAAAGGAGAAGAACCAATAGGAGATATAAATATAGGCTCATGTGATTATAAAGACTGGCAAGTCCCCACATCTGCAAATGGAGTCACAAGCTGAAGGCCCAAGAAGGAAGAGCCAATGGAGTAGTTTCAGTCCAAAGGCCAGCAGACTCATGATCCAGGAGAAGCTGACATTTCAGTTCAAGTCTAAAAGCAGGAAAAAGCCAATGTCCAAGTTCAAAGGCAGTCAGGCATGAGGAATTCACTCTTACTCCAGGGAGAGTCAGCCTTTTTTTACTCTATTGAGGTCTTGTACTGATTGGATGGGGCCCACCCACATTAGGGAGGGCCTTCTGCTTTGCTCAGTCTATAGATTTAAATGTAACTTCATTCCAAATATCCTCACAGAAACACCCAGAATAATGTTTGATCAAATATCTAGGCACCACTGGCCCAGTCAAGTTGGCATGTAAAATGAACCATTAAAATAGTCACCACACACGTCACCTAGCCTGGACTGTGTGCCCACAGGCACATGTGCCTCTCTGCCTGAGCACTGCCCGTGCTTTATTTATTTTATTTGTATTCATTTTGTCTTACATTATATCTGCTAGTTTGTTATTAGTCTTCTCCCCTATAAATGCCCTAGTGGAAGCACATGGTCTCGGATAAGAAACTGAGAGATGGCCTCAAAGCGCCTCCAACTGATAACTAACTTCAGCCAAGTGGAAGGATGCAAAATAAATATACAAAAGTCATTAGCATTCCTATACACCAACAACAGCTAAACTGCGAGCCAAATCAGAAAGACAATCCCATTCACAAATGCCACAAAAAGAAGAAAATATCTGGGAATACAGCTAACCAGGGAGGTGAAAAGTCTCTGCAATAAGAATGATAAAACAGTATTCGAAGAAATTAAAGAAGACACAAACAAATGGCAAACCATCCATCTCATGGATAGGAAGAATCAATATCATTAAAATGGTCACTGCCCAAAGTGATTTACAGATTCAGTGCTATTCCTATCTAACTACCAATGGCTTTCTTCACAGAACTAGAAAACGTATTTTAAAATTCATATGGGACCAAAAAGAGCCTGAATAGCCGAGGCAATCCTAAGCAAAAAGAACAAAGCTGGAGGCATCATGTTACCTGATTTCAAACTATACTACAGGGCTACAGTAAATAAAACAGCATGGCACTGGTACAAAACCAGATGCATAAACCAATGGAACAGAACAGAATCCAGAAATAAGGCTACACAAAGCTGACAAAAACAAACAACATGAAAAAGACTCCCTATTCAATAAATGGTGCTAGGTAACTGGCTAGCCATATACAGAAGATTGAAGCTGGCCCTTCTTTGCACCATACACAAAAATCAACTCAAGATGGATTAAAGACTTAAATGTAAAATCCAAAACTATTAAAAAAAAAAAAAGCCCTGGAGGAAACCTAGGCAATACCATCCTGGACATAGGAATGGGCAAAGATTTTCATAACAAAAACACCAAAAGCAAAAATTGACAAGTCGGAGCTAATTAAATTTAAGAGCCTCTGCACAGCAAAAGAAACTATTAACAGAGTAAACAGGCGACCTACAGAATGAGAGAAAATATTTGCAAATTATGCATCTGACAAAGGTCTATATCCAGCATCTACAAGGAGCTAAAACAAATTTACAAGAGAAAAACTACCCCATTAAAAAAGTGGGAAAAGGACATGAACAGACATTTCTCAAAAGAAGAACATACATCAGGCCAACAAGCCTATGAAGAAAAGCTCAATATCCCTGATCATTAGAAAAATGCAAACCAAAATTACAATGAGATACCATCTCATACCATTCAGAATGGCTGTTAGTAAAAAGTAAAAAAAATAACAGATACTGGCAAAGTTGCAGTGAAAAGGGAACACTTGTACACTGTTGGTAAGAGTGTAAATTAGTTCAACTATTGTGCAAAGCAGTATGGCGAATTCTCAAAGAGCTAACCGTAGAACTACTATTCAATCCAGCAATCCTGTTATTGAGTATATACCCAGAGGAATATAAAGCATTCTACCATAAAGACACATGCACACAAATGTTCATTGCAGCACTATTCACAACAGCAAAGACATGAAATCAACCTAAATGCTCATCAATGACAGATTGGATAAAGAAAATGTGGTACATAGGTGCCATGGAATACTATGCAGCCATAAAAATAACAAGATTACATCTTTTGTGGGAATATGGATGGAGCTGGAGGCTATTATCCTTAGCAAACTAATGCAGGAACAGATAACCAAATACTGGTTGTTCTCACTCATAAGTGGGAGCTAAATGATAAAAACTTATGCACACAAAGAAGGAAACAATAGACACTGGAGTCTATTTGAGGGTGGGAGAAGTGGCAGGTGCAGGAAAGATAACTTCTGGGTACTGAGCTTAATACCTGGGTGTTTAAATTGTATGTACAACAAACCCCCGTGATATGTGTTCACCTATGTGACAAACACATGTACCCTCGAACATAAAATGAAAGCTATAAAAAAGAAAAAAAAAAGAAACTGAGAGAAGAATTTCAAATTTATATGTAACTCACACACATCCATGAACCCCTATATTTAACAACCGGTGTTCCACTTAAAGAAGCATGACCCGGCCGGGTGCAGTGGCTCATGCATGTAATTCCAGCAATTTGGGTGGCCGAGGCGGGCCTATCACAAGGTCAGGAGTTCGAGACCAGCCTGGCCAACATGGTGAAACCCTGTCTCTACTAAAAATACAAAAAATTAGCTGAGCGTAGTGGCAGGCACCTGTAATCCGAGCTACTCAGGAGGCTGAGGCAGGAGATTCGCTTGAGCCCAGGCGATGAAGGTTGCAGTCAGCTGAGATCACGCCACTGCACTCCAGCCCTGGCAAAGTGAGACTCTGTCTCAAATAAAAATAAAATAATTAATTAATTTAAAAATAAAAATAAAGAAGCATGACCCAAGCAGAAATATCAATCTTCCCTCATAACTCTAACAAATTGGATGTGGGAGGCAGTATTTAGCCACTGATAACTCTTATTATAAATTCCTTGTGTTCTTTTATGCTTTAGCACCCTGAAACTCTACCTCTCAGTTATTTTGCGCTGTTCCTGCTACTGGTGTATGTGCCCCTCCTCCGCTTTGATAAATCACTCAAGCAGCACTGGCTTTTCTCCTCTTTGGAAAGCAGAAGAACAAAGATGAGGGTATATTTGCCACCTCTTTTTACATCCTTCAGAGTAAAACTGACAGAGAACAGCAGAGCCACGTGATTTCGTGGGTCTGAACCCTGCCCAGTCGCCCTCCTACTCAGACTCTAAGGCTGAGCATGTGACTCAGGCAGGGCCAATCATCATAGTTTATTCCCCTGGCCCCCGGGATCATTTCAGGGATGGACACATGACTCAGCCAATGGAATGAGACTCAGTGCTTGGATTTACTAGGGGAAGAAAAGCTCTCTTTCCACAGGAGTGGTTAGGCTGGCAGGAAATAAGCCTGGGGTTGCTGGAGGCATCTTTCTACCACAAGCCTGCCTGAGAATGAAGCTAAGGCAGAGGTAAATGGATCGGAAAGATGGACTGAGATCAAGACCTTAGGATTAAGCACCTGGATCCAGTCAAGCCTGAAGCCATTGCCTCTGGATTTATCTGTTGTATAAACCAATACAGGTCAGTTTTAGTTGCGTTTCTATCACTTATAGCTCAAAGGGACCCAAGTAACTCTGAGAAGTAACCTATGAATTCACTGGCAGTTGATTTTTTCACCCAGAGATCCCCTCTCTGTTTCCATAGGCTCCAATGCTTTCATTACTGGGTACCTAATCCTGGCATACAGAAATCATCTCTTCTCTTGTCTGTCTTCCCCCAAATACTGCAGCTAATACTTCCCCCAAATACAAATAAAAAAGCCAAAACAAACAAATAAACAAACAAACCTGGCTTCTTCATTTCTGTGCACTCTAAGCCTAGTCTAGAATCCAGAACACACAGTTACCGGGAGCCTGCAATGTGGTAAGTTCCTTCTCTTCTCAACATCAATGCTTCCTACCCCTTAGGTATTGGGGATGGTAGTATTGTCATCCCCAAATTACAGGCTGGGAAACTGAGGCACAAAGTAAACACTTCTTAGGAACTTAATAGGTAACAGACTCCAGATGTCAACCCAGGCCTCTCTGACTTTAAAGCAGCATTTGATAAACACTTGTTGAATACATGAATAACCGCAGGCTGACCTTGACATTGATCCTAATGAAATTTTAGCTTTAGTTCTTACCCACAGATCTTGACATTGGCGAGCCTTCAGAATTTTTCCAGAAGGTACTGCAGAGCCTGGAGCTTCTTGGGCAGCTGGTCCAAAGCGGATGAGGGGTCTCCTCATTTCTTCCGGGACTTCAAGCCACAGCTCCCTGGGCTGCTGTTCTGAATAGCTTCCCCCTGCCCTAAACTCTGGGATGCCTTCACAAAGCAGATCTCAAGTTTTATTGTGTTTTAGGAGGTCTTCTTCCTGAATCCCCAGGCTCTTAATGCTGCTTTCATCCCATCAAGCACCCCAAAGACCTCAGCCTCTCTTCTCTGTCCCCAGTCTCAACACTCCCCTGTCCCGAGTCCCATGCTCTCAGCTCCTGTTAGACATCTTCCTCCTTCCAGGTCCTCAGGACACACAACCTGCTTCAGTCCCCAAATCAGGGCACATTACCTCTCATGCCAAAGTCTGCACGTGTCCTGCCATCCACGCGAAGTTCTCCTCCTCACCCCAAAGCCCTTGACCCTTGTAACCTCTATTCACCATACAGGTGGCTGGCCAAATACATCTCCACAGGGAATTCCCTGGGCACCCCCCACCCCCAACCCAGGTACACCAGAATCCTCCGTTTTGCCTGCTTTTGCTGTTCTGTACTTCTCCTTAATAGCACCCAGTGCACCTGTAATGACCCACCTGTTGAGTGCCTGCACACCTCTAGACTGTGCACACCACGAGGACAAAGAGATGCTATGCTGGTTTCCAGCCACATCTTCACTCTGGAACAGGCCTGAAACGCAATAGATCTCCACAAATACTTACTGACCTACCAAATGAATGACAAACTAATTTGTGCTCAGGTCTGGAGGATTCTGATGGGTTAATGATCAGCCCCCCTCAGATTACAAACTCATTTGCAATCCTCTGAGCCGAGGTCACACTTCCCATTGGTACAAAAATCCCTATGTAACTTTGCTTCTTTCTCCCCTGAAAACGCCATCCTCTCTGTGCCTTTAAAAGAAGAAGGAGGATAGTAAAAGCAAAGATAATAATAACACATGCTTATCACTCCCAAGCCCTGTGCTAAGCCCTGAGCACATTTCAACCCACTGAATGTTCCTATAAACCCTGTAAGATAGACTACAGTTTTTATCTCCATTTTACAGACAAGGAGACTGAGGCTCAGAAAGATTAAGTCAGTTATTCAAGGTCATACAGCCGGTAAGCAATGGAGCCAGACAGTCTAACCCCAGAAAAACCTCATATAACCACTAAACTATATAATAATAACTTCCCAACATTTTTTACTGTGACTCATAGTAAAAAATGCTTTTTATATCATGACGCAGTTCACACATATGCACTTACCCACAAAAGACTGAAACAAAAGTTTCATGAAGCAATACTTAGTTTTATTATGTGCTATGCATTCTATTTCCTTAAAAATAAATGATGGTCAAGATCCAAGTTAGTTAATAGGCGTACATTACAGGAGGTTAAAATTAGGTATGTACCACATTTGCATATACAGTACTGCTTTTTATTAGGGTTTAAATGAAAACACATACTTATATGTATAGATTATCTCTTAAAAGATACCATGGCAGGCAGAATAACAGCCCCCTAAAGAGATCCAAGTCCTTATCCCTGGAGGCTTTGAAAATGTTAGGTTATATGGCAAGGAGGAATTAAGGTGTGGATGGAATTAAGATTGGTAATAAGTTGACCTGAAGATCAGGAGATTATCCTGGGTTATCTAGGTGCGCTCAGTGTAATCACAAGGGTAACTGCAAGGCTATATAGAAAAAAGAGGTAGAAGAGAATGTCAGAGGGATGCAGCGTGAAGAACACTCAATTGGCCAGGGCTGGCTTTGAAGATGGAAGCTGGTTATGAGCTCAGAAATGCAGGTGGAGTCTAGAGACTGGGAAAGAGAAGGAAATGGGTCCTTCGGGCTTCCACAAAGGAGCACCTTGAATTTAGTCAGTGAGACCCATGTCAGACATCTAACCTACAGAACTAAAAAATAATCAGCAGAGCACAGTGGCTCATCCCTGTAATTCTAGCATTTTGGGAGGCCAAGGCGGGTGGATCGCCTGAGGTCGGAGTTCGAGATCAGCCTGGCCAACATGGAGAAACCTCATCTCTACTAAAAATATAAAAATTAACCGGGTGTGGTGGGGGGTGCCTATAATCCCAGCTACTCGGGAGGCTAAAGCAGGAGAATCGCTTGAACCCAGGGGGCAGAGGTCGCAGTGAGCTGAGATTGTGGCACTGCACTCCAACTTGGGTGACAGAGCAAGGCTTGCCTCAAAAAATAAATAAATAAATAAATAACAATGTGGGTTGTTTTAAGCTATTAAATTTGTGGGAGTTTGTTACAGCAACAACAAGAAAACAACAGATTCCCAAGAAACTGGTAACGAAGTTGTCTCTGGGGAGGGGGAACAGTTAGTTGAAGAGTTAGTTGGGGAACAGGGGTAGGATGACAGAAAATAAAACGACCTTACTGTTTGAATTTTGAACCACGTAAGTATATTAGTTTTTAACATAAATAAATTGCTTTGAATGTTTGGGGGTTCCTTTTTTTTTTTTTTAGAGGGAGTCTAGTCTTGCTATGTCACCCAGGCTGGAGTGCAATGGTACCATCTTGGCTCAGTGCAATCTCTGCCTGCCGGATCCAGGCAATTCTCCTGCCTCAGCCTCCCGAGTAGCAGGAACTACAGACGTGTACCACCACACTCAACTAATTTTTGTAATTTTATTAGAGACAGGGTCTCACCATGTCAGCCAGGCTGGTCTCAAACTCCTTGCTTCAAGCGATCCTTCTGCCTCAGCCTCCCAAAGCGCTGGGATTACAGGTGTGAGCTACCATGCCCAGCCTAAGAAGCCTTTTAAGACTTTTTCTCCTAGTTCCACCTCCTCCTCCATGCAATTTTAATACCACAAATATACTATATCTCATTTTATGAAATGTATGCCTGTGTTTTACACATGAAAAGAATATGTGGGTTTTTATGGCATTAAGAACCAGCTTTCAACCCTTTGGGGGTCATACTCCCTCCTGACACCCCCGATCCTCCAACTGAGTATGCATGATTGGAGTAAAAAAAAAATCCCACTCTTTTATGTCTGAAGTACAGATATACATCCAGTACCTAACGGGATATACGAAATATTGGTGGATTAAGATTTCATGGTGGGAGGTGATTGAGAAAAAAATGTTTAAAAAAACCTCCTTAGGAGAGCAATAAATTTTAAAAGATTATAGAAGGTTGAGAAACTATGATCTAAAGAGGTGGTTTGGTAATTGCCCAGTGGGACCCACATAGGATTGGAAGTGTGGCAAATGTCATGGCAGAGATGGGTAGTGTCTTACAGGAGCACGAGTGGGAAACCTCCCTGTTTCACAATGGGTAACCCAGACCCACACTGTCACTAAAGCTGACACCTCAAAGTGGCTCACTGACATACTTATTTGAACCACTAAACATTTTTCTTAAGAATTTGGAAATATCACATAAAATATATATATATATATTAACAATTAACACAGCCTAGCCGGGTATGGTGACCCACATCTGTCATCTCAGCACTTTGAAAGGCTGAGGCGGAAGCATCACTTGAAGCCAGGAGTTTGAGACCAGCCTGGCCAACATGGAGAGAGCCTATCTCTACAAAATATTTTAAAAATTAGCAGGGTGTGGTGTTGCATGCCTGTGGTCCCAGCTACTAGGGAAACAGAGGCGAGAGGATCACTTGAGTTCAGGGTTACAGTGAGCCATCACACCACTGCACTTCAGCTTGTGTGACAGAGCAAGACAGAGACTGTCGAAAAAGGGGAGGGGAGGGGAGGGAAGGGAAAGGGATGGGAAAGACCGCCACCAACAGAACAATTGTCTAGGGTTGACTTGTGGTTGCCCCATTCAGAAATGCACACCGTTTTGGTTTGCCACACACCCCTACCCCTCCTTATTACTCCCTAGTTCTGAACTCAAATGTCAGTTTCATTCAATTCGTTATGTTCCACTCTTTTCTTCTGAGATTGGCATATTTCACTTATCTAACTTCCCTCTCTGGCCCCAGCACTGGAGCAGAGCAAAGGAAGAAACTATGGGATGGAAAGCAATTTCTTTCCTATCCTTTATCTATTTATTAAGGAGTCTTCAAAAATTAATAATAAAAACTTTCCTTAAACACTTGACCATGCACCAGGTACTGTACTAAGCACTGAGTTTCGTTGTCTAATCTAACTATACCCAGATCTCTCTGAAGTATACATAATCATCGTCATTTCCTGATCAGCAACCCCAGACTCAGAAAAGTAAAGTAACTCACCCAACATCACAGCAAGTTAGTGGCACATTTTAGTTATTATTTCTGTATAAAAACTACACCAAATTTAGTGACATAAAATAACCATTCCATTGTCTTCATGTTTCTGTGGGTTGGGGATTCAAAAGGGGCATGGCAGGGATGGCATCTCTGCTCTGTGGTGTCTGGGACCTCACATGAGAAGACTTGAAGGCTAGGGATGAGTCAACAGCAAGAATCTAAATATCACTCACAAATCTGGCACCTGAATGAAGATGATTCAAACACTAAACTCAGCTGCGATTGCCAACCAACCAGAGCACGTACACATGGCCTCTCCATATGGCCACAGCCTCTCCATATGCTTGGGCTTCCTCACAACATGGAAGCCTCAGGCCGCTTCTTACATGATGGCTTAAACTCCAGCAGGAATGTTTCAGCAAACAAAGGGGAACATCACTGCCTTTTCTGACCTAGTCTTGGAAGTCTGTAGTTCACTTCTGCCATGTTCCATTAGTTACAAGCAAGTCACCCAGATTCCAAAGAAGAGGACGTAGACCCCAACTCTAGATGGAAGGAGGTTCCATGGCAGAAGAGCACATGGGATGGAAGATATCATTGCAGCCATCCTGGAAAACAGGATCTGCCACATGGCAGAACCAGGACACAAACTCAGACAGATGGCTCCAGAGGCGTTGTTGTAAACTACTACCTGCAATCTACAGGTGGTTATGAGAATTAAGTGCGATAATACATGCAAAGTGCTCAGGACAGGAAATGGCACATCATAGACATTCAATAAATGTTGCTTTCCTGATTTCATGCACTCTCTCTGACTGCCTCTACACCTGCACATAACCTCACCTATGAGGTGCCTGGCTACATGCATCTGGAAACTTGGCATCCAGTGAGCTAACTCAGGAGAAAGACTGAACTCAGCCTACCCCTCACTATAGCTCTGGATGAGAATTTCTCTGAGGATTCCACAGAGGAGGACTTGTCTCACCCACTCTGTGGCTTGGCCATGTCTCTAAAACCTAGGCAGGGCCAGAGAGCTGTGCCCCAGCCCCAGCAGACAACCCAGGGGACTAGGTTCAGAGTTGAAGAGTTCACACTCTGCATAGTTCATGAATGTTCCTGGGCCCCAAAGAGTAACCCGAGAAATTGTTTGTATCAGCGAGGAATGACTTAACTCTTGGCAAATCCTAGAAAACAGCCTTTCTTCCTGTTTCTAGAGGCCTTCCAAAGAAAAGAAACAGCTTAGATTTTGTTCAGCTCTGTGGTTGACTACAGACTCCCACCCCACAGGGGACCTGTGGGTGAGGTCTCGGCTCCTGGGAGCAGGGGGAGGGAGCATTCAGGGAGTACAAACCAAACTATTTGGTTTTCTCTGGCCAATGGGGCCTCTAAGTTGTCTTCAGAGACCACTGAGGGCTGGGAGTGTCATCAACACTGATCCCAGAATCTCTCGTCTAAACTGTATCTTCCATTCAAGCCAGGCTGGACTCCTCACTCCCCAATTCACCTTACCCCTTCCCTCCCACTGCCCAGCCTTTGAAAGTGTTAAGCTGCCCTCCTGGAACACCTTCCTTGCCATGACCTAGCAAACTCATCTGCACGTTTCACTCTTGTTGCCCAGGCGGGAATGCAATGGTGCAATCTTGGCTCACTGCAACATCCGCCTTCTGGTTTCAAGCAATTCTCTTGCCTCAGCCTCCCAAGTAGCTGGGATTACAGGTATGCGCCACCACGCCTGGCTATTTTTTTCTATTTTTAGTAGAGCCAGGGTTTCTCCATGTTGGTCAGGCTGGTCTTGAACTCCCGACCTCAGGTGATCCACCCACCTCTGCCTCCCAAAGTGCTGGGATTACAGGCATGAGCTACCATGCCCGGCCTACACGTTCAATATCAAGTGCAGTTCTACTTCAACCAGGAGAAACCTTTTCTGAAAACCACAGCTCAACAAAAGTTTTCTTTCTCTCCCTGAACTTGCTACACAATTGATTTCTTCCTTCATGAATGCAACAGGTCATTTTTAGGGAAGACTTTCTCAAGGCTTTTGGCCTCATTATTCCCTTGATGCTCTCAAACAGTTTTTGTTTCTGTGGCTTTTTTCTGTTGTTGTTTTTTTTTACCATATTAGAAATTGACACTGAGAAATTTAAAAAAATATTTATTCATTCATTCACATGAAAAGAACAAGAACAAACCCATTACAAGTTAATATCGGGGGGATGACACCATCACATGTCATGAAGCCTCTGGAAAACCCCAATGCGCCCTTGTGAGAGGTGGGCGTTTGAAAAGCCAAATTACATCTTGGTACTACTATATCAAAACAAAAATAGTTTTTATCTGGTGGATTCCCTGAAGGGTCACCAAAGCAGATTTTGAAATTACTGTCTTAGGCTATTTAGAGAGCCAGGTTTTCTCCATCTCTCTCTCATCTTCATCTCTTTCTCTTTTCTGATAGCTTACTATCTCTGTCTCTAGCTCTATGTCTATCTTTCTCTGTCTCCACATCAGCCTTCTTCTCTTTCATCCATCATTGACTTTTTGGTATAACTTTGGTATATATTTTACTGGTACTTGTTAACATTTTAAAAAATTAAATAGATAAAGATAGGAAAAGAAAATAACTGAGGAGGTCAAGGCAGGAGGTCTTGAGCCTAGGAGTTCAAGACCAGCCTGGGCAATACAGTAAGACCCTGTCTCTGCAAAACAGAAAACAAAAGTGTGGTAAGGCCTGGTGGTGTGTGCTTGTGGTGCCAGCTACTCAGGAGGCTGAGATGGGAGGATCTCTTGAGCCTGGTAGGTCAAGGTTGCAGTGAGCCATGATTGTACCATTGCACTCCAGCCTAGGTGAGAGAGTGAGACCCCTTCTCTAAAAAAGATTAAAAATGAGAGGAGAGGACAGGACAGGAGAGGAGTGGAGAGGAGAGGAGAATCAGTGTGCAAAGCACAGACTCTTAGTAAGGACTGTGTATATCACCATGAATATTTTTGTTACGCATTGTTCCAGATACAGAAAAGGATGTAAATATGAATATAGATGTGAATGTGGGTATGTATTTGTCATTACAGGCTGTGATCAGAAGATTCTGAAAAACAGTATAATAGAAGATCTTTTATGGCAATTTCTCAGTGTAAGGCAATGTTCAGCAAAATGTGAGACATTTTCTCCTAGTGGTATGGGAAGCAATGTTTTGGCTGCATGCTGCATATGTATACGATATTAAATAACAATAGTATATTAACATTAACATTAAATAACATTAATAATCCCTGTTCAGTTGTCTTTCAGCTACTCTGATTACATCCAGGTGGAAGTCTCACTTGGTGAAGAGGGTCTCTTTAACATTCTCTAATATTTGCTCATCTCCCTTGCTAATCGAGACAGAGAAAGCTTGAAGTTCAGAGCTCTCAGCAACGTCTCAGTGGGCTCCAAAAACATTGTTTTGGATTTGTATACATATGAGTATTCACATAGATATGTATCCTATATATATATGAATCCAAATATATATTTGATATCTAAATTCAAATATGTATATACACACACGTGTATATATATATATATGAATCCAAAACAGTGCTTTTTATGTGTGTGTATATATATTTATGGTTTCATATATATACACATATCATATATGTGAATAAGAATATGGATTATAAGAATATGGAATAAGAATATGGATTCATTTATATGAGTTAATATGAACATGGATTCATATATATGAATAAATATATATTTATATATATGTACACATATACAATGTTACAGTTGCTATTTATGTGTGGCAATGATGCTATGTTTTCATCGTTTTAAGTAGAGATGTAACATTTCTTATTTAAGTAAGTTTATTGCAATAGTAAAATAAGTTGCTGTAAAGAAATAAGAAAGAATATCGCAGGTGGTGTGTATATCTGGCAAAAAGTGTAAGATGAAGGTAGTTCACAAGGGGTTAATTTCAGAAACACTCATGGACTGGAATAAACACTCAACGGAGTCAGGCAAATGTGGATTCAAACTGCCGCTCTGCCATCCACTGTCTTGGTGACCTTGGGCAAGTGACTCAGCCAGTGTTGAGGACTCATTGCTCCTTTGGGCTCTGAAAGTTTTCAAGGATCAAACACATCTGAGGAAGCAGCAGATGATCTCAGGAGAAAGAGCCCAATAACCCCGTCCCATACTGTATGCTAAATAAACATTTTGTGGGCATTATCTCATTTTAGGCTCACACAGTCTTCAAATAAGGACTCTTTTTTTTTTTTTTTTTCTGAGCTGGAGTCTTGGTTTGTCACCCAGGCTGGAGTTCAAGTGGTGTGATCTCGGTTCACTGCAAACTCCACTTCCCAGGTTCAAGCAATTCTGCTGCTTCAGCCTCCCGAGTAGCTAGATTACAGGGGCCTGCCACCACACCCAGCTAATTTTTTATTTTTAGTAGAGACAGGATTTCACCATGTTGGCCTGGCTGGTCTAGACTCCGGACCTTGTGATCCACTCCCAGAGTGCTGAGATTACAGTCATGAGCCACCTTCCCTGCACCCCCACTTTTTTTTCTACAGATGAGGAAAGAAAGGCTGAGAGAAAGGGCAGTGACTTGGTCTTCCTCTTAATATCAACTTCTGTCTTTTTTTTGTTTTGATTTGGGTTTTTTTTGAGACAGGATCTCACTTTCCATATTAGGAAATTACACCCAATGTGTCTTTCAGAACTGTAACTTAGTCACAAGCCTCTGCCTCTTCTTTAAAGTATTTTCCCCTGACTCTGCCTGCTTCCTGCTTTTGTGTTCCTCTTTACCTCTTTCTTGCAGGAGACTCCAGTCAAACAAGCTCACCTCGCCTCTCCTGATAGATTGCTTAAGGAGCACACATTCCTCCCATCCAGTAGGCACGCCCCTTCACGAGGTGACCCTGAGGATCCTCCCCGTCCCAGGTGGTTTCTATTCCATGCTTTTGATTCTAGGCTTGATCTTGTTACTTGATTTGACCAATACAATGTGGTTAAATGCCACTGTGTGGGTTCTAGAGCTTGTCTTAAGAGGTTTGAAGCATCTGCCTTCTCCTTCTTGGAAACCCAAGACTACCATAGAAGGCAGCTAGTGCAGCTTCCTGGGAGATGAGACGCTCCGTGGAGGAGAATGGAAGCACCCCGAGTCAACCAGCCAGACATAAGAGGGAGGCTATTAGGGCCTTTTCAGCCTCAGCCAGCCTCCCAGCTTCATGCAGCTACGTGAGTGAGCCTCAGCAAAACCAGCAGAGAAACTGCCCAGCCAAGCTTTAGAATCATGAGAAAGAAGAAATCATTGTTTCATACTCGTGAGTTTTATGATTTGTACACAATGGCAGATAACAGATATACCTTGCTTAGCCTCATGTTTCTCATCTGTAAAATGGGAATAGCAGTCTCCATCTAGTAGAGTTACTTTGCACACTGACAAATTTACTAGACGTGAATGTACTTGCAATCTATAAAAAAAAAATTACATGTGTTTATTGTTAATAGGCTTAAATATATTGGGTAAAATAATATCTGGGCCCCTGGAAAGGGTGACCTAAATGTATTTTGGCACAGGAGGTAACAAAAACAGCTAACACAAATAGAGTGTTTGGGCACAGACCAGGCACTGTTCTAAGTGCCGCAATTGTGCTGATTCAGTTAATACTCATCATGGCTGGGAGCAGTTGTTCATACCCATAATCCCAACATTTGGGAGGCCAAGTCAGGAGGATTGCTTCAGGTCAGCAGTTCAACACCAGCCTACAAAGCAAAGCAAGACTCTGTCTCTATGAAAAATAAAATGCGAGCCAGGCATGGTTGTAGGCACCTATAGTCCCAGCTTCTCAGAAGGCTGAGATGGAAGGATTGCTTGAACCCAGAAGTTCAAGGCAGCAGTGAGCTAAAATCAGCCTGGGTAATAGAGCAAGAAAGACCCAGTCTCTGAAAAAGAAAAGAAGAAAGACACCCACCCATCATAAGCAAATGTACAAGGTTGGAAACATGTTTTACAGGTGAGGAAACTGAATCCTAGAGAGGTTAAGATCTTTTCCAGTGTCACTCAGCTAAGAAATGATGGAGCCCGGATCTAAGCCCAGATGATCTGGCTCCTGAGCCCTTGTTCCCATGAGATTGTGGGAGGCAGCCTCTCTTAAGACAGACATGGCCAGGCACGGTGGCTCATGCTTGCAATCCCAGCACTTTGAGAGGCTGAGGCAGGTAGATCATTTGAGGTCAGGAGTTCGAGACCAGCTTGGCCAACATGGTGAAACCTCTACTAAAAATACAAAAATTAGCCAGATGTGGTGGTGTGCCCGTAATCCCAGCTACTTGGGAGGCTGAGGCAGGAAAATCACTTGAACTTGAGAGATGGAGGTTGCAATAAGCCAAGATCATGCCACTGCACTCCTGGGCGAGAGTGAGACTCCATTTAAAAAAAAAAAAAGACAGACACATCCAAAGAGACACCTCGGACAGCTGGACATGGCAGAAAAGCCGCACCCTGCTTTAAGGTGAGAGAGGGTTTCCATGTGCTTGTTATTTGGTGATGGCTGGAGATGGTACCGGGGATCATTTGTCTTTGGAAAGCTGGCTGCGTCCGATACTGACTTCTGGGTTCCATTACCTTTCCCTTCTGTTCAATTGGGGCTCGAGCTTTGTGAGCCATTGTTTGTGGAGACTTTTGTGTCAGGGCTTGCTGCCTTCTATTTCCCAAAGCCATAGTCCATTTGCAGAAGACTGGGATTTTCCTAGACTAAGCAGAAATTTCCCCAAATTGGGTAAGAGAAGTGAGTTCTGTGGGTTCTAGAGCCCCGAAGCAGGCAGGGGTGGGGGTGCGGTTGTTACTGCCTGTTCGCTGGCAGGATACCTGAGGGCTCATCGGAGGCTGCACTCCACCACCTGCCCCAGTCACTTGACTTTCCTGTCTCAGCCACGGTTTCCTGCCCCAGGCATGGAAGGGGACATCAGAGCCACTGCATCTGAAGGGGCCCTGTGGACTGAGACAATGGACTTCTCCTGGGTCACCAGTGAGTAAGTACCATTGACTGGTACTGCCTAAAACTGCAGAGCTGAAAATTTCAGTACAGCCCAAGAGCAGGGGCCCAATGAGCCCCAACCATGACAGTGGTTCAGGGCTCAGACTGGGAAGAGGGTAGATTTAGTACAGCATTTCCAAATCTCAGTTGTTTGCAAACTCCCTGAAGTAGAGAAGCCAGATAAATACAGAATACCCAGCTGTTCAGCCTGTCTCTCCTCCAGACCACCCCCACCTTTCCAATATTTTGGACATCCTTATACTAAAAAATTGTTTTTTTGTTTGTCTGCAATTCAGATTTAACGGGGTGTCTTGTATTTTTATTTGCTAAGTCTGGCAGTCCTAGCTTCAAGGTTTTTACCATAACCACACACTACCTCATATGCTTGAAACTTTATGAGAACAAACCAAATGTTCCTTAAATTTTCTTTAAATTCATATGACTTTCTCCTTTAGGTAAAGTTATTTTTAAGGGAATTTGATTCCACTAATAAAAATGGAAAACTGGCATTAATTGCCTTAAACAGAAGTAACTGTAAAAATGATATTTACTGGGAGTCGAGCAATGTTTTGAAGCTCTAGCTATGTTCTTTAGTCTCCCTGAGACCCATCCTGTCTCTTATAAAAAGATAGCGGAGTTAGAGAGATGCTAAAGAGAGATTAGCACTGCAGGGAGACTTTTTCCTTGAAGGACTGAAGAAGGTTGGAAGTGGGAAGAATTTCTCTCCATGTGAGTCAATGTTATATAACCTCAGATCCGTGTACTGCTCTCGCCTAAAATCTTTTTTAGTTTTTAATTTTTAAGATACAGACAGGGTCTTGCTGTCCTGCCCAGGCTGGTCTCGAACTCCTGGCCTTAAGTGATCCTCCTGTCTTGGCCTCTAAAATCATTTTAGCATCCTATGTTTCAGGACACCCTGATTTACAGAACATAAGGGAACGTGGCATTTGTTGCTCACCTCAGTTTGCTACTAGAGATCGGTATCAAAGTTCAAAATTTATAAAAAGAAGTATCTGCACTAGACTTTGTTCTGAGCATCTTACCCACTTGACCCTACTTATGTCTCCTGACCAACTCTGCAAAAAAGGCCTATCATTCCTCCCCCACCTGTTTTTTATTTCTCTGATTACACCAATAGAGACGTCACTTCCCATCAGGAGCACAATCCATGTTCTCAAGTACTTTGCTTATGTTGACCTCTCTGTACACACCTACACTCCTCCAAAGCTCCAGAGATACAGGTTAAGAAGGAAGTGTCCAGAAAAGCCTTCGGGCTTTCCTGCCCGTCTCTCCTCCTGACCCTTCATGCTCCCAGGTTGTATCTGGGAAACTCGAATAACCTAATTTCAAGGCAAGAAAAGTTTCCAAATTTCCCAGAGGACAGATTTTGCCCTGAGTGTTTTCCACAATTTGTAATGACTGTTCCTTTGAATTGCCCCGAATCGTTCTCTGTCCTGACAAGTTAGCAAGAGCTGGCTTGAAGTGCTGGTCAATACTCTGCCTTTTGGTCTGCCTTCTGCTTAGATGGGTGTGTTATCTGGAAGACAATTTATTAAGCTGTACTCTTATGATCTGGGTACCATTCTGTATATTTCCACAAAAAAGTTTTAAAAATTAAAAAATATCACTCTGGGTTTATACCTAAAAGGATTGAAAGGAGAAATTCCAGCAGATATTGGTATACCCATGTTACAATCGCATTACAGTTTGCAGATCTTTGGTATCCTTTACCTACACGTATGCAACATAGCCCACTGGTAGGGGCTGAGGGCTTGGTATCAAGGGAACCTGGGTTCCAATTTTGGACATTCCAGTGCTGGTTGTACGATCTACTTGTGCAAAGTCTAGAACATCTCTCTGCCCCAGTTTTCTCATCTGTATAATCGGACTAATAATAGCCAGATCCCGGTGTTGATGCTAAGGTGTGTAACCAACGCACCCAGGTCCTGTGCACAGCAGAATCTGTAGAAACAGTGGATGCTACGTTACTTGCTATTATGAGCCGAGCTTCTTGTTTGTCTTTCATCCTTCTGCACATTAGTCCACTGAGCAAATACACTTTAATCTGCTTCATTATTTCTCCCAGACTGTGTACTTTATAAATCATTCAACACCCTTGAAGCACTGAGAATGAAGAAAAGAAGCCGATTTTCATTTTTGGACTGTCTGAGTAAATGTATGTGTGTTTGGGGAGTGGAGGGTGTTTAAAATACCTGCTTGGGAAGAATTTTTCTCCCCTCTCCCAACCAGGAAGCGTTCCACTCAAAGATATGAATGTGTTTCAGAATTCTCTGAGAGACTCTTCGCTGAAAGTAAGAGAAACTTAAAATTGCGGTGGGGTACCCCTAAACAAAACAAAGGGATTTGTTACAGGGAAGTCAAGGGTGTTTTATGGAAAGTCAAGTCCAAATATGCCGCCCGGCCTCAGAAGATACAGGATAATGAATGAAAAGTGATTGGGGTCACCTGAGGTCAGGAGTTCAAGACCAGCCTGGCCAACATAGTGAAACCCCGTCTCTACAAAAATACAAAAATTAGCTGGGCATGATGGCAGGGGTGCCTGTAATCTCAGCCACTCAGTAGGCCGAAGTAGGAGAATCACTTGAACCCAGGAGGCAGAGATTGCAGTGAGCCAAGATTGTGCCATTGCACTCCAGCCTGAGCAACAGCGAGACTCTGTCTAAAAAAAAAAAAAAAGTTGGGGCAAGAGGTCAAAGTTCCATTGGTCCAAGACAACGATATCTCTCATTTTGGGATGACACAGTCTCTCTTCTCTGCAGTTCCCTGCAGTTCCCTGCAGAAACAGGTTGATACCGTTTGGCTATTTGTCCCTGCCCAAATCTCTTCCATCCTCTCTCTCCCATCGCTCTGCCTCCTCCACCACCCTGCCCCAAGGGGACCATGATTCTCAATTTTGTGCTTTCAGTTCAGCTTTTTCTTTTATAGTTTTGTCAAATACATATGCATCCCTAAGCAATATTTGGTAAAATTTTGCTTCTGTGGGGGCTTTGTAAATATCATGTTGTATGCAATTTAAAGAGACAGGTGCTTTTGAAACTCAACATCATATTTCTAAGATTTCTCCATGTTGTTTCATGCAGCTGTGGTTCATTCATTCTCACTAGACAAAGTTTTCGAGGTGAGTCCGCAGGTATGCTGCCTCTGAGCATGCTGCTGATGGGAACAAGCTTTCTGAGCAGGACTGGAAGCCACACACCACTCTCGCAGCACCACCCACCCCGCCCTGCCACCACTGCTGGTGCTGTTGATGCCACTGTCATACTATCGGAAGCATCATCGGGACCTGGAGAAATAGCTTCTCCTCTCTTGTACCTTCCATTATTCCACCAATGTGTCCCATTGGTAGAACCTACAGAATGTCAGTGCACAGGTATCTGGGAAATGTGGCTGGCAGCTTTCCAAAAGCCCTAGCAGTAGAGAAGAGTTGAGTGCGGGCAGGTAGAGCTGAAAGCCAACCTACGTTATCCAGCTCACTCATTGATGTCATTCCTAGGAATTCTTGAAGGCTGTTGTTTATTTCATGCTTAGGGAATATTGCAACCCTTTGATTGGAAGAGGTATGCTCCTAAATGCCATAAAATAGCATGATCATCAAGTGGAAACAGTAGGGAAATGTAGCTATATGCCCCTCAGTCTTTCCTAATATACAAAATGAAGTGGGCAAATCCTGGCTTTTCCTTCATTGGGACATGGAGAAATGGTGGGATTGACTGGAAGGTTACAGCTGTAAAGTCTCCAGTTTTTCACTTTGCAAGGGCATAGCTCTATCTGCCAGCAAATGTTTACTGAGCACTTGAATATCTGATGCAGAGAAAGTAGTAATGCCTGAAAAGTCAAAGATCTGGTCCATGCCTTCAAGGACGTTACAATCTCATTGAAGAGATAAGATATTCACTCATGGAACAAATAGAGAATAAAGAATTCAGTGATAATAGAGACCAAAGGTGGTGAGCCTGTGGCACGCATACCACAACTCTCTATTCCCAGACACACGACAGGCATTACTAATCAATCAGAGCTTCCCTCCCCCAACCTTGAGGAATCTGGATTCAATCACAGAATTCGTAACACAGTGATTCAGACATTTACTTTCTCAAAATTGTAGCTGTAGTCCACTAGAAAGAGGTTCAGTAATTTTCATTAACTAATTGGTCTAATCAATGAAAATGACTAGCAGCCTCCTATGCACCATTCACAGGCACAGTGGTAAATACCACAGGAAGACTCGTGCTGGTGGCTCAGAGTCTAGGCAGAGAATCAAAGAAGCAAACAGAAAACGACAATGCAGTGGTTTAAGTGGTAATATGTGGAAAATAGAGGGGTCTGTGAATGCACAGAGGAGGGACCCAACCCAGATGTGGGAATCAGGAAGGACTCTAAGCTGATACCTGAAGGATAAACAAGAGTTAACAAACTAAAAGGGAAAGTGTATTCTTCAGGAACTTTTTAGTTGTAATTGACAGAAACCTAGCTCAAGTTGCCTTAAACAAGCAGGGAAATATACATGAGTTCATGTAACTGAAATACATTGGCTCATGTAACTGGAAAGTCCCAGAGTTGTTTGCTTCAGGAATGGCTGGATCTAGATGCTGCAGTGGTGTCAGGAATCCATCTCTTATCTCTTGAGTCCACATTCCTCTCTGCAGCTTCCTTTTCAAGCAGGGTACACATTTATGGTGGCAAAGATGTTCCTGTGCAGCTCCAGGCTGACATCCTGTCTGCTTAAAACCTCAATAGAAAGGCACCTCACAATAGTGCCAGCAAAAGTCCTGAGGTTTACTCTACTTTGTCCAGACTTGATCCCGTTCAACCCATAGCTTGGTCATACCTACCCACAGTATGCAGATAGAGGAGACTCCCAAGGAGACCCATGTGCTTTTACCAGGAAAAGAGGGAACTATGCCAGGCCAGGAAGAAAGGAAATGAAAATACTTGATCTCTGCTTGGGAAAAGGAAGCAAAGGAGAGTTCCAGGTGGAGAAGCTGTGATGCATCTGAGGCAAAGTTCAGGATGCGACATGCAGCATCTGTGTGTGGAGTAGAGAGATGAATCTGGAAGGCTGGCAGGAGGTAGGTCGGTTTGGGGCTTCACCACATTAGAAATCAGACTTTATCCCAAGCACAGTGAGAAGCCATTTCAGGGTTTTAAGAAGGAGACTGAAGATTCTAAATTGCCTTCACTTGTGATGAGTTTACAGCATTATGAGAAGTGGGGAGAGAGGGAAGAAGAATTGCTTTTCAAGATCAGTCCTTGAAATCACCCCTGTTAAAGCAAACCATGTAATTTGGTAATCACAGTTTCCACTGAAACTCATCCAGGTGATAGTGCTCCTCCAATTAGTATAACTGCCCGGAGATGCTTTTCCAGGGCAAGATGGCCTTTGAGTCATCAAGTTCTTTGCTGCAATTCACTCAAGTGATTTCATTCCTTAGTTGAAAGAAGTGGCTGCTTGTACTAAGGGCCACTGAACACCAGCAACTACAATTGTTTAAAATAGGCTTCTTGTAGCACCTACTGACCAACAGCCCCAAGCCTGAGGCTTTGAGAGAATGGGCAGAGTTAACCCTTCAGCAGCCTCAGCCCTCAGCCGGCAGGAAGGCCACAGCCTTCCTCCAGGGCAAGACAAATCCTGCCCTGGAAAAAAACCATATGGGGCAAGCCTCAGTTCCGCTCATAAATCAGTGTCTGCAAGTCTGTTTCTACGTGTAGTTAAGTTACACGGAAAGTACAACTGGATTTGTCCCCGGTTTTCCCATTAGGGATAATATAAAGTGGAGGCGGAAGTTAATTGAGTTCAGAGTTTGCTGTGCGATTGTCAGGGAAGCGGGGCTCTGGCGAGCGGGCGTGTGTAACATGTGTTCTGAGGGTAGTGTTTTCACGCGACCTCCCTGGGGGAGAAAAGTGTTCTTTCACCAGGAGTACGATCTTCAGAAAACAGGCTTCTGGGGCTCCAGAGGGGCTTTCACCTACATTACAGGATAAAGGTCTCATTTTCCTTACAGAGATTTTCAGGCAATGGGCTTGCTTATGATATTCAAGAAAGGGTAATAAAAACCCCTGCCTTTCACCAAGAGTCGTAAATGTCGGTGGTTCAGAACAGAGACCCTGGAGCCAGAATGCCAGATCAGTCACAAGTAGGGAGATCACTTCACTCTCCGGGGCCTCGATTTTTCTCATCTGTGAATGGAGCATTCAATTAGAGCCTCTATGTCATAAATTCAGTGTGAGTATTAATACGTTAATAGACACCAAGCTCTGTTAACAGTGCCTGGCTTTCAGAAAGCACTACCTATGGTAGGGCATGGCCCTTAGTTCTTTACATGTATGATTTCATTTCATGATTTAAAAAACAAAAATGCTGTGGGTTGGTGAAGATAGATTTACCATGAGGCAGCTGAAATTTAACTTGTAGGGTTTTCACTTTCACCGCCTCTTCCAAAGCTCTGGAAGGGCCCCTGAAATAAGCTCACAAAGGCATTTGTTGCAATACTTGCAAAACGAAGACCCATTTCTTTTTCTTTGTTTCAAGACAGAGTCTTGCTTTATCACCCGGGCAGTCTCTGCTCACTTTACCACTCGCCTCCTGGGTTCAAGCGATTCTCGTGCCTGTCTCCAGAGTAGCTGGGACCACAGGTGTGTGCCACCGCACCTTGCCAATTCTTGTATTTTTGTAGAGATGGGGTCTTGCCATGTTATTCATGCTGGTCTTGAACTCCTGACATCAGATGATCTGCCCACCTTGACCTCCCAAAGTGCTAGGATTGCAAGCGTGAGCCACCGCACCCAGCCAGTAAGGCCTATTTCTATCCTTACTCTTATAAGAGACTCCAAAGTTGTGTAAGCTTCAGGCCCTACAAAAAATGGATTCTCCCCTGGGAGAAGGCCTTCTTATTCCCAGAAAACAGGCTCAGAAGGCCCAAGGTCACACAGGTAGAGAGGAGCAGAGCTGGGACTCCAGCCAACTCTGCCTGTCTGGTATTCCTGCACTCCTCTGTCAGCCTTGAGGTGGGACAAACTGAGCCACAGGTTCTCAGCAGCCGGTGCTTGTCTCTTCTTGCCTTTCCGACCTGAGTCTTGCCAGGTGGTCATCACAAAGTATGGCTTTTGGGAGGCACAAAAATTAACATTTTCTGAATGAATGAATGAATGATTTTCTACCCTGTCCTCCCATATCCAATTCAAGAACTCCACAACTTCTTTCCCCCATTGCATACATCTTAGGGACTGCAGGAGGTTGTCACTGACATGGAACTTTCCTCTGGCCTGGGAGAGGACATGGGAATGACCCAAGCTAGGAAGACCCAGGGCTTCCTCTGTGGAACTTGAGCTCAGAGTGGCCAAAAGGCTGAAACGCAGGTGAGCTCATTCCTCGGTGCTGCCTGTTTCTCTCCCTGGCTCTGTGGCCTTCCTGACAGTTCCACGAGTCCTTGTGTCCTACAAAGTCTCCTTTCCTGGAGACAGCCAAGAGTGGAGTCCCACGGCCCACAGTCGAAACTGTGATCAAATGACATGTGGCTCTCCCTGAGGCCTCATCGCTCACTCTGGCCACGCATCTGTAAAAGTGATGATTGTGCTGTTTGGGGTGACGTGGGTGAGAGCAATCTTGAGCATTCTTTAGCTCAAGTACTTTTGAGGACTCTTTCTCGCAATATCCCCCAACCAAATGGTCACTCAGCTTCGGACTAAAGCCTTTCAAGGGAGTTCATTTCAGCTTTGAATAACTCTCTTAGAATGTCTCCTCCCGTGAGACTAAAATACGCATTCCTCCCTCTCACTGTCCTTTTTCTTCCTTTGTTTCTTCCTTCTACCTTTCTTCCAAGTTTTCTTCCCTCTCGCCTCTCTCTTAGGGATGATTTCACTTTTCTACCCACCAGAGGCCAGGCAAGTCCTGTGTCAGGCCATGCAACTGCTAAGATAGACGTTCCAAAGTCCTTCCTTTAAACACACCTCTCCCTGATGACGCAGCAATTTCGTTTCTAAATATTTACCCAAAAGAAATGAAAACATGTGTCCACCCAAAGACTTGCCCATGAAATGTTCATAGCAGCATGATTCATAGTAGCCAAAAAGTAGAACAAGCCAGATGTCCGTCACCTAGTCAATGGACAAACTATGGCACCGGAGTCACATCTTATCCCTGAGGGTTACATTCCGAGACCCTCAGCACGTGCCTGAAACCTTAGTCAGTACTAAACCCAATGAACACTGTTTTTTTCCTATACACATCTATGATAAACTTTAATTTATAAATTAGGCACAGTAAGATAAATAACAATAACGGATAATAAAATAGAATAATTATAATAATATAATGTTCACCATTTCACATATAGAAGATCCATCCTTATCATAGATCTTAGCAATCTCCACACACAGTTTGTTTTTTTTTTTTTCCTTTTCTTACTAAGTCAAGAACTTTCACATTTTTACTTAAAGGAAGCCCTTTCTGGCTTCTCTTCTGTCTATGTGACTTGTCATCACTAGCACCCCTTATGCTTTTGGGCCATTATGAAGTGAAATAAGAGTTCTTTGAACATAAGCCCCGCATTACTGTGATAGTTGATCTGATAACCAATACAGCCACTAAGTGACTAACAGGCGGGTAATGTCTACAGCGTGAACACGTCGGACAAAGGGATGATTCACAATGTGGATGGGACAGAGCAGGGCGGTGTGAGATTTCTATCACACTACACAAAGGAACATGGAATTTAAAACTTAGGAACTGTTTATTTCCATTTGGTATTTTTGGACCTCAGTTGACCTCGGGTAACTGAGACTACAGATAGAGGGGGACGGCTGTGTATCCACACAGTGGAATACTACTCAGCCATGAAAAGGAAAGAATTTTGGATCTATGCAATAACATGGATGAATTTCAAAAACATCCTGAACCAAAGAAGCCAGACCCACAAGAAGAGATGCTGTGTGAATCCATTTCTAGGAAGCTCTAAAAAAGACAAACCCAAGCTGTAGTGGCAGAAGTCAGACCATGATTTCTGGGGACCAGGAAGGGCGGTAAAGATTGGCTGGGAAAGGCGCAGGTAACTTTCTGAGCTAAGGCAAATGTTCTGTATCTTAAGTGTGGTGGTGTTTACATAGATGTAGGCATTTGTCAAAACTCATTGAACTGGCTGGATGAGGTGGCTCACGCCTGTAATCCCAATACTTTGGGAGGCTGAGGTGCACAGGTCACCTGAGGCCAGAAGTTCAAGACCAGCTTGGCCAACATGGCAAAACCCTATCTCTACTAAAAATACAACAAATTAGCTGGGCATGGTGGCAGGTGCCAGTAATCCCAGCTACTCAGGAGGCTGAGGCAGGAGAATCGCTTGAACCTGGGAAGCAAAGGCTGCCGTGAGCTGAGATTGTGCCATTGCACTCCAGCCCGGGCAACAAGAGCAAAACTCTACTTCATTTAAAAAACAAAAAAAGGCTGGGCACCATGGTTCATGCCTGTAATTCCAGAACTTTGGGTGGACGAGGCCGGGGGATTGCCTGAGGTCAGAAGTTAAAGACCAGCCTGGCTAATATGGTGAAACCCCGTCTCTACTAAAAATACAAAAAAAATTAGCCAGGCTTGGTGGTGGGCGCCTGTAGTCCCAGCTACTCAGTAGGCTGAGGCAGGAGAATTACTTCAACCCAGGAGGCGGAGGTTGCAGGGAGCCAAGATCTCGCCATTGCACTCCAGCCTGTGTGACAGAGTGAGACTCCATCTCAAACAAACAAACTAAACCTCACTGAGCTGTAGGTTAAATGTGCACATGTTATTATATGTAAGATTTTCAAAAGCTGCCTACTTCGACAAGCTCTCAGCCTGATTAGGAGCATCATTCAATGACATATTAAGCCCTGGATATTTTTAAAGGTAAGAATTTTGTGTTTTGTTTTTTTTTTAACCTCAAGATTATCCTTGAACTCTAAAGTTATTCAGTAATATAAAATAATTTATTTGGCAGTACCAAATACTCACAAGCATGTGGACTAACAGCACTTGTCACTAGCCACTTGTAGGAGGCCACGGTCTGTCATTATCTTGTATCTAGGACCCAGCAGCCCCATTGCTAGTTCTGTCTTCTATGTGGCCCTAGGATACCTGCATGAAGGTGTTCATTGCAGCATTGTTTATAACTGCAAAAAACTGGGGGTGGGAGGAGACTCCGAATGTCCAGGAGAATGGAAAAAAATATACCATTGTACGTAAAAGAACATTAAGTGGCAGAGAAGGACCATGTATCAAGAGACATGTCTTGAAATCAGTGTTAAATACAAAAAGCAAGTTTCAGAAAGATACGTATTGAATAATATCATTTATCAAGGGTTTCTGAAACATGGAATATAGTATTATACATTCTGTATACTTGCATATTTAAATAGTAAAATTATTTTTAAAAAGAACAGGAATGGGAATAAGAACGTTACCAATATAAAGATTACATTATGGGACAGTGTGTGATTAGGAGTTCAGGCTTTACAATCAGACAGACTTTGGTTTGAATCCTGGCTTAGACTTAACTTCTCTGAGCTTTTGCTTCCTTGTATGAAAAAATGGGACCAAAAATGGGACCAAACTCAGAAGGTTTTGTGAGGGTTAAAGGAAATAACATGTATAAAACACTGCACTCTGCGGTATATTTATAATAAGATTTAGATGTACAGGACGTATAGAAGGGTGACTAAAACCACCAGTCTCATTACTGTCTTAAATTAAAATTTTTCCAATTAAAAAAGTAATTTTGGAATTATGCTAATCATAGAGACCTTGAAATTACAGATATATAAAAAAGAAAAAAAAACGTACATGTCCCCAAATCTCCATTCCCTGGAAAGCACTATTAACATTTTAATGATCATCCTTCCCGTCTTTCCTTTGACAATAGCATTCACATAGTTGGGTGGGGGTGGGGTTCAGATGAGGGGCGTGAATCTGTGTGTCTCTCTATCCGTCTCTCTATGAGAAACATCTCCCAGCATACTATTTGTTTTCTGCCCTTTTCGTTATCACTTGGGGCAGACTCTGTACGTGTCTGAAGCAATTCCGTCTTCTTCCCTACCAACATAACCCTATTTTTGTTTATGTATTGGCCAGAAATCTCATAATCTCAGGGAAGATGGATAGGCGTAGTCATGTGATCTAGCTATGGCCAGGTAAAAATAGGCTGGGCATGGTGGCTCATGCCTGTAATCCTAGCACTTTGAGAGGCCAAGACAGGTGGATCACTTGAGGTTAAGAGTTCGAGACCAGCCTGGCCAACATGGCTAAACACCATCTCTACTCAAAATACAAAAATTAGCCAGCGTGGTGGCATATGCCTAGAATTCCAGCTACTTGGGAGGCCGAGGCAGGAGAATCACTTGAACCTGGGAGACACAGGTTGCAGTAAGCTGAGAGTGCACCACTGTACTCCAGCATGGGCAACAGAGCGACACTCCATCTCAAAAATAAAAATGAAAAAATAAAAGTAAAAATAAGTTTGATGTGGAAACTTTTAGGAAGGCGTTTTTGCCTCCTGATAAAAAGCAAGACTGAAGTTTTGCCCCTGACCTGGTCACACATATCTTTCTTGTCTTTGAATGAGACCATGCTGGCTGGAGCTGTGGCAGCCACTCTAGGTTCATGAGACAAGAAGCCTGTTAACAACTGCCAACACAATAAAGAGTATGGAGCAGAAAGACAGAAGAGCCTAGGTCCTTGGTGACACTGTGGAAGTGCCAGACCAGCCCCGAGGCCAATAACCTTCAGACTTCTTATAAATGAACAAAAATAGCCTCATGCTTTAAGGTACCAATGGTCTGACTTTCCATTACTTTGAGGCCAAAAGTATTGCAAATGCAGACTTGTTGTAGAATTCTGGGAAATTACACAATATTTCAAAGAAGAAAATGGACATCCCCCAAAATCTCACTACCTGAAGATAAGCACTATTAATTAATATTTTGGTGTATTTTCTTTTCTTTTCTTTTTTTGAGACGGAGTCTTGCTCTGTTGCCCATGCTGGAGTGCAGTGGCGCGATCTCAGCTCACTGCAACCTCCACCTCCCGGGTTCAAGCAATTCTCCTGCCTCAGCCGCCCGAGTGGCTGGGACTACTTCTAACCATAGAGAGAAGTCTTTTTTTTTTTTTTTCTTCCTTTTTTTTAAACAGTATATTCTCTCGCTGTTTGGCTTACTATTAAATCAAGGGTTTCTTTCCTTGTTATTAAAGAGTCTTTGAAAAGTTTATTTTTAATATCCATTGATTGGATGTACTGTTAGAACTGACGTGTTTGGTTTGACTTCTGTCATGAAGATGAAACAAGAGGCTTTCTGTTTGTGGGTGTCTGTGCCTTTTCTTTTCCTGCTTCCTTTGTTTCCAGCTTTCGCTATGTGGACTTTTCACTCTGCCTGAAAAAGTTCCCTTCCTCTAGCATTGTGGAAGGTAATTCACTATTCACAGGACTCTGGATTTCAGATTTACAGTTTGAGACTCGTTTCCTTGATCCTTTTGAGAATCTCACATTGCTGAGTCCTGAATTTCAGCTCTTACTGGGAGCATTTGGCTTCCTCTTACCATCTGATGAGTAAGTCTCACAAATGCCAGCTGTTGCTAGCTTACGAGGAATCTAGTACCGGAAGTCCTTCCTCCAAACTGGCATGCTTTCCCAGCACATCCTGTGGGGTTCAAATCTCCCCATTTCATAATCTTTGTCAGGGAGAAGTGGTGTAGAGAGGACAAAAGGAAAGAACTTTTCTTTCTAGATCATAAAGATGCTAAAAGGCAAAATGAATTCAGGTGATACCCTTTTAGCAACGAATGAGTGAGTGTAATTTCTATGTGTTGCATCTTTGTGTCTAAAACATCATGGGCAACTGTTTTATTTGGTTCTCTGAGCAATTCTTCCTAGATGTACAGGAGCCAGATGTGGAAAGGTGAAGCCAGGAGAGGCATAACAGATTGGTTGGCAGACTCTGGCCTCATCCAAGGGTTGTGTCTGAGTGCATTCAGCTCAAGTTGGGGGCCATCTGGTTTGATATTCCAAAAGTATTGGTGGCTGCTTTGCTAGAATTAGTTTTGTTTTGTTTCTGATCCCCCAACTGGGGTGCTGATGGCTAGGGTGCACTTTTCCTTCAGCTACAAAAATTTAGAAATTAAGCTTATTAGAATAAAATGCATCCAACATAGGGTCTGTGAAGCCCATGTAATTTCCCCTGAGATCAGTCTTGACGCACATTATATCCAAATGCAGATAAAGACCCTTGTGGGGGAGGTGTGGGGGCTTATCCTTGAAATCTCAGCACTTTGGGGCCGACCTAGGCCGGAGAATCACTTGAACCCAGGAGTTTGAGACCAGCTTGGGCAACACAGAGAGATCCCCTCTCCAAAAAAACATTTAAAAGTTTGACTAGGCATGCTGGTGTAGTCCTGACTATTCAGGAGGCTGAGGCAGGAGGATCGTTTGAAACCGGTTGTTTAAGGATGCAGTGAATCAGAATAGTGTCACTGCACTGCAGCCTGGGTGACAGAGTGAGACCTCATCTCCAAAAATTATAAAATAGTAAAATAAAAGCAACACACCCTTGGATTGAGAGGATTTGGCTACTTATTTATGCTTGTCTTTACACTGGAAGAGAGAAGCGGCAGGAAGCATAAGTACCTGGGCGGTGGGTGGTTTGGGTTTCAGGGAAGTTAGGATTTGTGCCATACCCTTACCATGTCCTAACTGGGGGATCTTGAACGAACTACCTAACCTCTGTAAGCCTCAGCTTCTTCACCTTGAAAATGATGTGTAATGCTACCTGTTTTCTAGGTTTCCAAATGTAAGGCATGATTTATATTGGTATATATTTATGTAATAAAATGCACAGCTTTATGTGTTCTGTTCAAAAAATTTTTGCATTTATATGCACATAACTAACCAGCACCTGAATAAGAAGAGAACATTTCCAAGGCCCTACCTGGAAAGGTCTCCCATGCTTCTTTCAGTCAATGTCCCCTCACCCCAGCCAACCACTATTTCTATCATCAAAGATGAGTTTTGCCTATTCTAGAATTTCACATAAATGTGATTACACAGATTACTATTTTGTATCTGGCATCTTTTACTCAACCTAATTTTTAGAAAAATTCAACCGTGTGTGGCCATAGTTCATTCCTCTGTGCTGAACAGTGTTCTATATCATGGGCATACCACCATTTTTTATCCATTAATCTGTGGCTGGGCATTTGAAGTTGCTTCTAATTTGGGAGTCTTACAAATAAACATAAATTTTAAATTTTGATATATTTTGATGTATCCATTTTAAAAATACAAGTAGTGCTTTTCCTGTCCTCCTACACAAGAAATCATTTTCCTAGATGTCAGGGTGATCTGGCTAGGAAATCTGTCATTCCATTGATCGCCAGGGTTGATTCAGCTGATCTGGCTGGCTAGGCAAGCATCCCCTTCCTCCCTCACCATTCCATGTGTGTTCCTCCTGAAGCTGCACGCTGAGTCAAAGAGAATGGTTATCCCCCATAGAGCAGGACCAGTCTTGGATCAAGGGTATCTGAGCAGTTGCACTCCCCTGCAAATGCCTCCAAACAAGCTCTCAGGAAATCATTTCCCCTTCTCCCCAGGGTTTTCTTACAGAAGCATTACGGTTATGGGTTTTGCCTCAAGGTCTATGATGTAGCTGGAATTCAGTTTTGTGTAAGGAATAAGACAAGAGCTCAAGGTTCCATTTGTGTCTTCTATACAGATGTTCAATTGTTCTGGCACCATTTGTCAAAAAGATGTTATTTTCCTCCACTGAATTGACTTGGCGACTTGGTAAAAAATTGATTGAGAATAAAAGCGTAAATCTATTTCTGGATTTTCCGTTTTGTTCCATTAATCTAGTTAGCTATCCTTATACCAATACTATACGATCTTGGTTACCATAGCTTGCTTTAGATTCAATCTTGAAACCAGTGTAAGTCCTTCAGCATTCTTCCTCCAGATTGTCTTAGCTATTCTAGAGCCTTTGTATTCCCATGTAAGTTGTAGAATCAGTCTCAGTTTCTCCAAAAAGGACTGTTGCAATTTTGATAAGAATTGTGTTTACTCTATAGACCAGTTGAGAAAGAATAAACAACTTAACAATATAGAGTAGTCCAATCCATGAATATTATATATTTCTCTCCATTTAATTAGGTCTTTAACTTCTTTACAGTTTTAAAGGTAGACATCTCATAAATCTGTTAGGCTTATTTCTATATACTTCATGTTTTTTTCATACTATTATAAACAGTATTTTAAATTTTCATTTTCAATTGTTGGTTGCTATTATGTTTTCCTGTATTGACTTTTATCCTTTAAGCTTGCTAAGTTTACATTTTAATCTTAGGTAGCTCGTTTATAGATTCCCTAGAGGTTTCCATGTAAACGATTGTTACTTATAAAAACAACAGTTTCCCTTCTTCCTTTCCAATCTGTGCTTTCTTTCTTCTTCTTTTTATTGTCTTATTCCATTGCTTAGGGCATCTGATATGATGATGATTAGAAGTAGTGAGAGGGGATATCTTTGTCTTGTTCCCAATCACAGAGGAAAGCATTCAGTCTTTCCCCACAAAGTGTGATAATTGTTGTAGGTTTTCCATAAATAGATGCTCTTTATTAGACTGAGGAGTATTCTTATATTCCTAGTTTGCTGAGAGTTTTTATCATGGATGAGTGTTGAATTAGCCAGATTATTTTTTACATATATTGAGGTGATCATATGAATTTTCTCCTTGATTTTGTTAATGTGGCAAATTACATTAATTTTTCTAATGTGAAATTTACTTTTACATTCCCAAGTCAATCCTTATTTAGGCATAGTATCCTTTTTTATATTACTTGATTTGATTTGAAAAATTTTATTAAAGATTTGCAACTTTATGAGCAATACTGGTCTGTAATTTTCTTTTCTTGTGATATCATTTTCTGCTTTGGGATCGGGTAATTCTAGCCCCATAAAATTAGTTGGGAAGTATTTTTCCTCCTCTGTTTTCTGAAAGACTTGTCAATCATTTGTACTCTTTCTTCCTTAATCGTTTGATAAAATTCACCTGTGAAACCATCTGGGCCTAGAATTTTCTTTAAATAAGTGCTTTTGACTATGAATCCAATTTTCTTATAGCTTGGAGCTCTTTAGATTTTATAGTTTTCTTGTGCCATTTTTGTTAACTTGCATCTTATAATAAATTAAATCCATTTCATATAAGTTGTCAATGTATTAACATAAAGTTGATCAAATACCTCATTAATATCTGCCAGATAATTCTGATGTCCTTGCTTTGATTTCTAATACTGACAATTTGTGTTTTAAGTTTTCTTGATCAGTTTTGCTAGAGGTTTGTCTCTTTATAAACTATTGCTTTTATCCATTTTCTCAATTATTTGTTTACTACTTCATTTATTTATGCTCTTATTTTTAAATTTTCTTTGGTTTCCTTGGCTCTTATTTTATTAGTTTCTTAAGTTAGATGTTTAAATGATTAATTTTATCCCTTTTATAATTTCTAATACATTTCAAGCTATAAATTTCTCTGTAAACATTTTTTAACAAATATCAGAAATATGGTGTTTGTTATTACTCATTTAAGAATATTTTCAAATATCTCTTATTTATTTTTTATCTCATGACTAATTTAAAAGTGCGTTTCTTAATTTTGGAATGTTTTGGTGTTTTATGGATATCTTTTTGTGACTGATTTGTAACTTGATACCTTGGTGGTAAGAGAATATATTCTATGTAAGCCAATCCTTTGATATTTATTGAGACGTTTGTTTTATGGCCCAGGATATAGTTCATTTTTGTGAATGTTCTATGTGCACTTGAAAAGATACATGGTCAGCAGTTGATGAGTCTATGTTCTATAAATGTAAATTAGGTCAAGTTGGTTGATGTTTTTAACATCATCCACTGCTTTATTGACTTTTTTGTCCAGTTTTTCTGTCAATTACTAAAAGACTCTGTTAAAATATCTGCCACGATTGTGGATTTGTCTATTTCTCCCTTTTATTCTGTCTTTTGTCATGTATTTCACAGCTCTATTGTCAGGTGCCTACTCATCTGGGATTGTCATCTCTTCGTCACTTGATCTTAGCCAATGGGCTGAGAAGTAATTATTATATCTTCTTGATCAATTTACCCTTTTATGGTGAATTATCCACCCAAGACTAGAGCACTGTAGTAGTGCTCTGTCTTAAAGTTTATTTTGTTTGATACTAATATTGCCATACCAGTTTTCATTGTCTTATGTTAGTATATGTCCTTTCTTACTTTTCTGTCTGTCTTTATAAAGTATGTCTTATGAACAAATTATATTGAATCTTGTGTTTTGAATCCAGTATAACAATCTCTCCCTTTTAATTGGAGTGATTAGTTCATTTACTTTTAATGTAGTTATTGATATGATGGGCTTTAAATAAATAACCTTGGTATTTGTTTTTTATTCATCTCATTTGTTCTTTATTCCTCCTTCTCTACATTCTTTTGGGTGAATCACATATTTTTTAGCTTTATCTTTTATTTCTACTATTGACTTTAATTATATTCCTTTGTGTTATTTTCAGTGACTGATCCACAACGTACATTTTACATTATCTCGATCTACTTTCTAATAATATCAAACTATTTTACCATTAGTGTAATAAATTTACATTATAATTCCTTTTATATGTGTATGTTACTTGTATATATGCTATCAACTCCACAATATCTTGCTGTATTTAAGATATTCAATGAACTTTTAAAAAACTATATAAAATAAGGACACTTAAAAAGATAGTTTACATTTATCTGAATATTTAAACTTTCTGATACTCTATTATGTATCATTTTCCTTCAGTCGGAAAAGATTTTCTTTTTGTTTTTTGTTTTTTGTTTTTTTGGGGGGGGGCTGCTACAGATCTTTTAGAAATAAATTATCTCAGCTTTTTTCTATTCTGAAAATGTCTTTATTGACCTTCCTTTTTGAAACTTTTTTACTGGATATAGAATTCTAGTTTGGTAGAGTTTCTTTTTAACTTTAAACACTTTTAAGATGCTCCACTTTTAACACTGACTTTTTTCTCCAGTGGTACAATGTTAGGTGTTATTTGTGATATTGTTCTCCTGTATGTAATGTGTCCTTTTTTTCTCTAGTTGCTTTGAAGATTTGCTCTTTATTTTTGGTTTTTAGCAATTTAACTCTGATGTGCCTACATGTGGTTTGTGTTTATTTTGCTAAGGGTTCACTAAGCTTCTTAAACCTTTGGGTTAATATCTTTCATTAATTTGGGGAGAAAAATTAGCTATATTCTCTTCAAATATTTATTCTGATACATTCACTCTCTCCTCACCTTCTAGAGTCTCTAGGGTCTCTATTCTTTTCTCTCTTTGTGTTTCAGTTTAGATATTTTTTCTTTATCTATCTTCAGGTTCACTTGTCTTTACCTTGGCTCTGCTCAGCTTTCAGTTAAGTATGTCTGACAAACGCTTCATTGCTGATACTGTATTTTTTAAATTTCTAGCATTTTCATTTGTGCATTGGAGTGGGCCATGTGAAGACTGGCAAATACTATAAAGTTCTTCTCTTCCCTTCTCCTTCTTGTAGACATTCCGTATGGGCATTAGTGGTCTTGTCAGTAAGGTGGCCGATTTGAATTCTTCACAGAACTGTCTTCCTTCTTGGGGGCCAAGGGCTTCCTGTCAAAAAGTATAAGCTTAGAGCAGTACTCCCTCAGCCATTGCACTTTGGATACCAAGGACCCAGTGGACTTTTTCCACCTTCTTGGATCCATAGTTGCCAATGGTTCAGTCCACCTTCTTGTGGATGCCAGCCACACTTAACTCTTCCAAGCTGAAGGCCCTGCCAGCTCATACTTTGGTGTGATACCTTACCATGGGGCACCTTACTATGGGCTGAATGGGTCCATATGCAGGGCATGCCTGGCTTTGAGTCAGCAGATCTTCCAGGTTGAATCAAGTAGCTGGTTGAATCAAGTAGCCACGTGCTGTTGCCAATCCTTGTGGAAGTGAGTCTTCAGGATCATGCCATCCAGCTGGGCATGATGGCTGCCGACAACCCTACTCCCCAGAAGTGCCAGGCAAAAAAGGCTCTTTTTAGTTCTTTTTAGATTTTGTCTTACCCATCTCTTCACACATATTGTCCACCTTTTCTGCTGTATCCTTTAGCATTTTTGTGTGATAATGCTAACTTCTCAGAAATTACTAGGTCTGTTTTTATTTAATGTGTAATGTTTTAACTTTTTTCCCTTACTTCTTCGTATGTCTTATAATTTTCTTCTATATATCAGACATTTGGTATAAAAGAACAATAGAGAAAAAAGTAACCAATATTTGCCCCTAGAAAAGGGCATGTTCTTTCTTCTATCCACTGCTAGAGTAGGAAGGGGTCTTAGTCTCTCTGATGTTAGTTGAACTGTGTCTGGGCTTTATTGCAGCTTCAGCTTCATTCAGTTCACCATTGGTTTTAAATATGTTGAGGATACGTCAGGACTCTGGGCTCTGAGCCCTGTTAAGATTCTGGAGATCTTATTATGATTTCAATAACATTCTACACTATGGGAGATTTAGGTCCTTTTTTGTTGTTGTTGTTCTTTTTAGACAGAGTCTTACTCTATCACCCAGGCTGGAATGCAGTGATATCATCTCAGCTGACTGCAACCTTCACCTCCTGGGTTCAGGCAATTCTCCTGCCTCAGCCTCCCTAGTAGCTGAGATTACAGATACACACCACCCTTTCTGGCTAATTTTTGTATTTTTAGTAGAGACAGGGTTTGACCACGTTGGTTGGACTGGTCTAGAACTCCTGACCTTAAGTGTTCCATTCACCTTCGCCTCCCAAAGTGCTGGGATAACAGGCTTGAGCCACTGTACCTGGCCAAGATTTTAGTCTTCTTTGCAGTCCTACAAGGTTTTCCATTGCTGGGGAGTTCTCTTCATGTTCCAAGACTGTTCCTGGGTTTCTGAGACTCTAGAACTCTCTCTCTGCCATGCTGCCCTCCCTTAGGACTTGGAGAGCTACTGCCTTACACACTCACTGAGGTCCAGAATGCCTTGGGAGAGTTCCTCTTAGCACTCCAATCCAACTCTTGGCTTTGGGTAGCTAAATTACCCAATTTTTAAATATAAAATAGTGTTTAATTAGTTTACATAGAAAAGGGAGGTTTTTAAATTTTTTCTTTTTTCTTTTTGATGTATATTTTACATACAACAAAATTCACCCATTTTACATGTACATTTTAGTAAGTTTTGGCAATGATCCATAGTCATGTAATCACTACCATAATCAAAATAAAAAACAATTTTATCCCCCTAAAAAGTTGTGTCAAATCCCTCCTTTGCAGTCAGTCCTTTCTATAACCTCCAGACCCCAGGCACCTCTGATCTCTTTGTCACTATGATTTCATTTTTTCTAGAATTTAATATTCACTAAATCATAGTATTTGTCTTTTATGTTTGTCTTCTTTAATCTACCATATTGTTCTTGAACGTATCCATGCTGGCGATGTATCACTGTTTATTCATTTGTATTGCTGAGTAGTATTCTATAGCACATTTATCAGGAAATGTCCAAAGGTTGATAGATGTTTTGTGATATCCATCCAATAGAATACTACTCAGCAATAAAAATGAATAACATTTCAGTTGCTTCCAGTTTGGGGTTCTTATGAACAAGGCTGCAATGAATATTTGAGGAAAAGTCTTCGCATGGATGTAGTTTTTCTTTCTCTTGGATAAATTCCTAGGACTGGAATGATTGGATTGTAAGATAAGTATCTGTTTCACTTTACAAGAAACTGTCAAATTTTTCCATCCATAGTGGCTGAACCAATTTGTAGCTGCCTCAGAAATATGTGTGAGTTCTAGTAGCTCTATATTCTTGCCAGTACTCATTATTGTCAATCTTTTCATTTTAGCCATCCTAGTATGAGTGTTATCTCATTGTGGTGCTAATTTGCATTTCCCTGATAACCACAGACAGCATTATTTCACATCCTTTAAAAGAACTGGTATGTCTGTGTTTCCCATTTTTAGTTGGTTCGTCCTCATGTTATTGATTTGTACATTTTGTTGTTGTTTTGTTTTGTTTTGTAGACAGGATCTCACTTTGTCACCCAGGCTTAGTGCAATGGCGCAAACTTGGCTCACTGCAGCCTCTACTTCCTTGGGCTCAGTCGATCTCAGCTCAGCTTCCTGAGTAGCTGGGACTTCAGGTGCCTGCCACTAAGCCTAGCTAATTTTTGTATTTTCAGTAGAGACAGCATTTCACCATGTTGCTGAGGTCGGACTCAAACTCATGGGCTCAAGCAATCTAAGTGCTGGGGATTACAGGTGTGAGCCACCACACCCAGCCTCTGTAAGAATTCTTTATGTATTCTAAATACAAGCCCTTTGTCATATGTTTTGAAAATATTGTCTTCCAGGATATGGCTTACCTTTTATTTTCTTTGTGATTCAAAGAGCAAAAATTTTTAATTTTAATGAAGTCCATTTCATTAATTTTTTATTCTTTTTGATTTGCACTTGTTAATGAGCTAAGATCTCTTTGCTGAACTCCAGATCACAATGATTTTTACCTAGGATTTCTTCCATAAGTTTTATCCTTTCAGCTCTTACATTTGGATACAGGAGTCTCCTTGAGTTATTTTTATAAGCATTGTGTGTGTGGTTTACTTTGGTTTTGCTTTTGTTTTCTCTAAATATACCCAGATCTTCCAGCACCATTTGTTGGAGTTGCGATCCTTTCCCATTGTATTTCCTTGGTACCTGTGTCAAAAATCCATTTACTACAATTGTGGGTCTACTGTTATATGCTGAATAGAAGTGGTGAAAGCAAAGAGCCTTCCTTTGCTCCTAATATGTGGGGAAAGCTTTTAGGATGTGATCATTAAGTGATCATTTTAGCCAAAGTTTATCTTTTTTTTAAAACTTTAAGTTCTGGGATACATGTGCAGAATGTGCAGGTTTGATACATAGGTATACATGTGCCATGGTGGTTTGCTGTACCTATCAACTCATCATCTAGGTTTTAAGGCCCGCATGCATTAGGTATTTGTCCTAATGCTCTCCCTCCCTTTGCCCCTCACTCCTTGACAGGCCCCGGTGTGTGATGTTCCCCTCCCTGCGTCCATGTATTCTCATTGTTCAGCTCCCACTTATGAATGAGAATATGCAGTGTTTGGTTTTCTGTTACTCTCTTAGTTTGCTGAGAATGATGGCTTCCAGCTTCATCCATATCCCTGCAAAGGACATGAACTCATTCTTTCTCATGGCTGCATAGTATTACATGGTGTATATATGCCACATCTTCTTTATCCAGTCTATCATTGATGGGATGTCCTCTATCAGGCTGAAGAAATTCCCTTCTATGCTAGTCAGCTGAGCGTGGGTTTTTTCTTTTTTAATCAGGAATGGTGTTGATTTTTGTCACATGCTTTTACTGAATCTACCGAAATGATCTTATTTTTTTTCTTCATTCTACTTACATGGTGAATTATACTGATTGCTAATTGTTAAACTAATTGCTAATATTTCATTCTTGGAATAAACCCACTTGAACATGATGTATTATCCCATTAAGTATTGCTGTATTCAATTTGCTAAGGTTTTGTTCAGGATTTTGGTACCCGTCTTCGTAAGAGCTAATGTTCTGCATTTTCTTTTCTTGTGGTGGCTTTGTCTGGTTTGGAAAACAGGATAATACTGGTCTAGTTAAAAGAGCTAGGAAGTGTTAATTCCTCTTCTATTTTCTGAAAAGCTTTGTGGAGGATTGATGCTACTATTTTCTTAAATATCTGATAGAATTCATCAGTGAAGTTACCTGAGGCAAGTGTTTTGTTGGCAGGTTTCAAATTTGGAATTCCGTTTCTTTAATAGGCATGGAGATAATCATTTATTTCTTAGTGCGTCAGTTTTATTAAGTTGTATTTTTTAAGAAATTTGCTAGTTTCAACTAAGTTGTCAAATGTATTGGCATAAAGGGATTCATAATATTCCCTTCTTACTCTTCAGTATTTTTAGGATCTATAGTTATATTCCCACTTCCATTCCTGAAACCAGAAGTGGTTGTTTTATGTTTTTTTCTTGATTCATCTAAATATTCATCAGTTTTATTGCTCTATTCACAGAACCAGTTTTTCGTTTCACTAATTTCTTTATTGTTTGTCCATGTTTTATTTTACTGATTTTTGTTCTTTATTATTTCATTCCTTCTACTTACTGAGGTTTTAATTTGTTTTGCTTTTTCTAATTTCTTAAGGTAGAATCTTAGGGATTACTAAGTATACCTCTTTCTTATATTCCAACATAAGAACTGCCTTAACTGTGCTCCATAAATTTTGATTATTTTATTTTTATTAATATCTAGCTTAAAACATTTTCTAATTATTCTGTGATTTCTTCCTTGATATGTTTTCTATTTAATCCCCAAATATTTGGGAATTTTCCTAGATATCTTAATGATATTAACCTTTAATTTAATTCCATGTGGCCAAAGAACATAACCTAGACGATTTCAATTTCTGCAAATAGAGTAACGTGGTGTTTGTTGTGGTGAACATACCACATGCGCTTGAGAAGAATTTGTATTCTTCAGTTGTTAGATGTAGTTTTTTATAAACCACAAATTAGGTCAATATGATTGATAGTGTTGTTCGAGTCATCTGTGCATTGCTAATTGTCTAGTTATTCTCTCAATTGCTGAGAAAGGGATATTAAAATCCACCATCATGATTTTAGACTTGTCTATATTTCCCTTTAATTCTGTCAAATTTTGCTCCATTTCTTTTGAAACTCTGTTATTAGGCACTTACACATTTATGATTGTTACGTCTTTCTAGTGAAGTCATCCTTTTATCATTTTGAAATGTTCCTTTTTTTTTTACTTGAAATCTATTTTATTTCATGTTAGTATAGTCAGTCTGCCTTCTTACACTTACTGTTTGCATAATATATATATATATATATAATATATATATATATACATATTTTCCATCCCTTTATGCTCAACTTACTTGTGTCTTTATTTGTAAAGTGGATGTCTTAAAGATAGGACACGTTGGGTCTTGCTTTTTTAATCTGAAAATCTCTGCCTTTTAATTAGAGCAGTCAATTAATTACCATTTAATGTAATTGATTATATTATTTGGTTTCCTCCTGCCACACTACTGTTTGTTTTCAATTAATCTCCTCTCATTTTTCTGTTATTCCATTCCCTTCTCTTGCCTTTATAAAAGTATCAATTAATGTATTAGTTTGCTAGGGCTGCCATAACAAACTATCATGGACTGGGGTGTCTTAAACAATGAAAGTTTATTTTCTCATAATTCTGGAAGCTAGAAGTACAAAATCAAGGTGTCAGCAGGGCTGTTTTTTTCTGAGGCATCTCTCTTTGGCTTATGAATGGCCATCTTCTCCCTGTGTCTTTACATGGTCTTTATTCTGTATCTATCTGTGTCCAAATTTCTTTTTCTTATAAGGACACTAGTCATATTGTGAAGTACTAGAGTTTAGGACTTCAACATATGAATTTTGAAGGAAGGGGGTGGGATAGTCCAGCCCATAACTATTGATTTTATAATTACATTTAAATTTTTGTATCAACTTTTAGCTATATTTCTTTACATTGTTTTTTAGTGGTTGCTTTAGGAATAACAATATATGTCCCTAGCTTTCCATAGTCCACTTACAGTTAGTCTTATATTACTTCATGTAAAACGTAGAAATATTATAACTATATAGGTCCACACTCTCCCACATTTTATGATTGTTATGTTTTCAGTCATACATTATATATCATATACATACGTTAAAAACCAAAGAGTTACCATTTTTGTTTACGTTAAAAACCAAAGAGTTACCATTTTTGTTTAAACAGTCACATGTATTATTTTTTAAAAGGGAAAAAGCAAAAACATAGTCTTTCTTATTTATCCAGCTATTTAACATTTACAGTGATTTTCATTCTTTTCTGAGGCATTAAGTTTTCATTGAGTGTCATTTCTCTGTAGCTTTCATTAGTATTTCTTATAGTACAGGTCTGCTAAAACAAATTCTCTTAGTTTTCTTTTATCTGATAATACCCTTCATCCTTGAAGACTATTTTCATCATATATAAAATTCTAGGTTGACAGTTTTTTTCTTTCAACATTTTAAAGATGCTGTTCCACTTTCTTCTGTCCTCTGTAGTTTCTCATGAGGTATCAGCCATTAAGCAAATTATTGTTCCCTTATATGTAAGATGTTGGGTTTTTTCTTGCTGTTTTCAAGATGTCTTCTTGAGTCCAACTTCAGCATGACCTTTGCCAGCTTTATTCTTCTTGGTGTTCATGGAGCATCCTGTGTCTGTGAATTTGTGTCTTTCATAAAATTTGAGACACGTTCAGCTTTTATTTCCTCAGATTTTTTTTCTCCCTTATTTTTGCTCTCCCCTTCTTCTGCCCCTCTCTCCCACTAGATTGACTTCAAAGCGTCCTTTGGATTACTTGCAAGGGGTGTGCTAGGGAAGGCTTATCAAAGCCCAGATTCTTGGGCTCTACCTCAGACCTATTGACCCAATGTCTTGGAACTGAGACTCAGGACTCTGCTGTAATAAGTTCCCCAGATGACTTTTATGCAGTTTGAGGGCTCCTGCACAGGACTTTAAGGGCTTCAAGAGCAGGACCACATCTTATATATCTGTAGGATGCCCCTAAATTGCTCTGTAGTACCTCACTCCATGCCTTATACATGGAGAGACTCAATATGCATGTTGACATGCATGTGATATCTGTACTAATGCATAGGATCATTTATCCTACCTACTTCAAAAGGCATCTCTTATGCTAGTTCTTACCTCATCAACAGTTCTTAAAGTTGAGGTGGTTATAGTTCACATCCAAGTTAATTAGGACTCCTCTGGTTTCTTATTATAGAAATACAACTCAATGACTTAAACAAACCAAAGAAAATGTGTTGACCTATGCAACTGAAAAGTCCAATTGCATCAGCTTGGGTCACAGCTGAATCCAGGGCACTAACACAACATCACTAGTACCGTCTCTCTCCATCTCTAAGCTCTATTTTCCTTTAGGTTGGTTTTGTTTTCAGGCAGGTGTCTTCCCCCTTTGAGATAAACACTGTTGTCAACAGTTCTGAGCTCACATGGTTCTTACACTTGTGTTCTCAAAGTAAATAGAGCAACACCTCCTGGGAAGCTCTACCCAAAGCCTCAGAAAGGACTCCTATTGGCCTGGCTTTAGTCATGGCTCTATTCTTTTTTTATTTTTTATTTTTTTAGTTTTTTTTAATGTGTCTATTCTTGAACCCATCACTATAACCAGGGAGGTGACTTGCTCTGATTAGCAATGTGGAGTCACATGGTCAGCCCTGAGGTAGGAGAGGCAGGGCCATGAAATTGACAGTCCCTATGGCTAAGGAAGGTGGTTGCCAGGTATACAAAGCAACAGATGACTTCTACCACAATGTTCAACATAATGCATGTGAACTCCTGTTCATGCCTTTCAACAGAGAAACTTTAGAACCATGTTTGTGAAATGAACCCTATTTTTTCTTGAGGGAGTTTAGAGCAAATTCCATAAAGCCAGTTCTTCCCAAACTTGGCTGTAAATCGAAATCCTTGGCATGCTTCCTAAAAATACAGATGCCTAGACCCTTCCTCAGACCTGAAGAAGCAGAATCTGAGTGGTTGTGACTAGGGAGGGTATATAAAATTTTAGGTGTAGAATGGTAATCATTTTGCCCAGTCAGCATATATGCCCCCTTTCCATTTCCCACTTTTCCTTCTGAAACTCCTTTCACCAGATTTCAATCCATGTGGTTGGAGGATAATTTTATCCCCCTATCAAGAATGAGCACATAACTCTGACATGATTGATCAGAGAATTTGATTCCTCTGTTTATAGCAATTGGTTCACAGATGGGCATTCAGTGCAACCTGAGCCAGTGAGCCCGAGGCCCAGCATTTTATTGGAAATTTTGGGAAAAAGAAGCCCTCTCTTTTGTTGGAAGCACTAGCTATGCAGGTAATATGAGCCTGCAGTAGTCTAGGGGCCACCACATGGCAAGGGCCTCCGAAGAGTAAAGCTTCAGTAGGCAAAGTAGAGCTCAAGGGGGAAGAGATGATTCTAGAGATTCTTGAGGAAGAAGACCAAGAATGGGCCAACAGACAGAAGACCCAGAAAGCAGACAGGACCAAAGAGAAAGCAAGCCAGAGTCCTGAAAACATCCTCCCATAGCCTGCCCCTCCTGCAGCCTTGCAGTTAGATAGGAGACCCTCAAACCTCCCTTGAGAGAAAAGTCAGTTTGAGTTGTGTTTTTCTGTTCCTTATAAAGGAGTTGAGTCTTCCTAAGTCTTTAATGTGGTTGAACATGTTCCAAAATTTGTGCATTCATTCAACAACAGTTAATTGAGTGTCTACTATGTGTTCAGCACTATTCTACACCCTGGACATACAGCAATAAACAAACACACGAACTCCTTGTCCTCATAGAAATTATAGCTAAGAGGGTGGATAGGTAAATCTATAACACCTATTTGCATGCATATGTAATATATCAGGAGTTAAAAATAATGTGTCAGGTGGAGAGAATTAAAGCAAGAAAGGAGGATAGAGAGTGGAATGCCTGAGTTGTGGGTGGATAAAAACCGTCATCGGGTACGGATTCACTGAGAAGGTGACATTGAGCAGAGATCCAAGGAAGTAAAAAAGACCAAAACAGATATGGGGGCATGGGGGAGGCTCTGGGCTGAGGAAACAGCCGGTGCAAAGGTTCAGATGTGAGGACGTTTTCAAGGAAGGGTTGGGAAGCCAGTGTGGTCCAAGGAGAGTGAGTGAGGGCAAGAGTGAGGTATAAATAAAGTCAGAGGCATCATGGGGGCCAGATTGTGGGGAGCCTTGGGGAACCTTGTCAGGATTTTGTCCTTTCCCTTGAGGAAGATGAAAGCCATGGCCAGATTCTGAGTAGAGAAGGGATGTGGTATCGGACCTCAGACAAGTCACTTCAGCTCTGTGAGCCTCATTTACCTCATCTATAAAATAGGGGTGAATCCCAGTAGGCCAACACCACAGTAATAATTGTTGCAGGCAAGATCCGCCCATAAATGCTAAGATCAGTGGGTGGAAGTTTGTGGAAAAACAGGATATTCACGTAGTCTCAAAGTATCACCTTCAAGATATTTGTTAATTACAAAAGACAACCAAGTAACTTTACATGAGAGACACCCAGTAGATGCCACCTTAACCAAGTGATCAAGATTAACACTACCAGTAATAAGAAATATTGGCATAATGTAGCCCTTGATATAATTTCCTGAGGCTATAATATCACTTCTTGCCAAAAAAATGCGTAACCCCAATCTAATCATGAGAAACATCTGACTTATCCAAATTGCAAGACATTCTACAAGATAACTGACCACTACTTATCACAATAGTCAAGGTCATAAAAAACAAAGAAGGCTGAGAAGTTGTCACAGACTAGGGGGAGACTAAGGGACAGAACATCTCAACACAAAGTGGAATCCTGGATTGGATTATGGTACAGAAAAAGGACATAAGTGGAAAAGTGATGACATATGAATAATGTCTGTAGCTTAGTTAATAGTACTGCACCAGTTTTCTGGGGATTAACATTTGTGCCATGGTTGTATAAGTTGTTAAGATTGGGAAAACTGAGCGAAGCGTAAATAAGAAAGATCTGCACTAGGTCGGGCGCAATGGTTCATGCCTGTAATCCTAGCACTTTGGGAGGCCAAGACCAGTGGATCACCTGAGGTCGGGAGTTCAACACCAGCCTGACCAACATGGAGAAACCCCATCTCTACTAAAAAGTCAAAAATAAATAAATAACTGGGTATGGTGGTGCACACCTGTATTCTCAGCAACTCAGGAGATTGAGGCCAGAGAATCGCTTGAATCCGGGAGGCAGAGGTTGCTATGAGCCAAGATCATGCCATTGCACTCCAGCCTGAGCAACAAAAGTGAAACCCCATCTCAAAACAAACCAAAAAAAGAAAAAAGAACAGGAAGGAAGGAAGGAAGGAAGGAAGGACGGAAGGAAGGAAGGAAGGAAAGAAGGAAGGAAGCTCTGTACTATTCCTGCAATTTCCTGAGTCTGAAATTATTTCAAAATAAGAGATTAAAAATTGGACTGAATACTAGTTCTTTCTGTGTAGAAATGGTGTGCAGACTAAGCACCCATCAAGTCCGCAGTGCAATGCTGGATAAGCGCTCCAAAACAATAGCAAGAATTACTGCAAGCTTCTTTACATCTCTTATCAAACACTTGATCATGGAGCACCAGCACACTCACAGCTGCCCAGTGGCTTTCTTTGTCTCTTGCCCTCATCAGTGAGTCCTCTGGGATTGAGTCAACAGGATTCTGCAAATCAATCCTGAAAACAAGAGTTTAAACAAAAGCAAACTGTACTACTCTGATTACAAAACAGAAACCAGAGTGCTCCTGAGTGCTGAACGGAACAGATTCACAATCCAGCCCCTCCACCCCCAGAAGCAGATGGCAGAATTTATTTGAAAAAGTCTGAGAGGACAATGAAGCAGGCATCCATTCTTGGACTGACCAGCCAAAGCGTCAATGTCAAAGGGCATCATTTTTGGTTTTATCCTGGATCTCATTCTCCCCTAAATCAATGGTCTGCAAACTTCTGATCAGGCAGACATACTAGGAAAACATTTTGAAACAATTCCTCTAATATTTATGCATTTACTTGCTAAATACATACATTTACCATGATATTAACCTATTATGTAGATGGTAAAGAGTGTAAAAGGACAGCTGTAAAGAGGAAGTGATAAAGAAGGAACAAGTAATACCTCAAAAAAATTTACTCAGTGATGTAAAAAATTTCCCTACTCTCACTTAAGAATTATTGCTATTTGAATATCAAATATCCTTCATTATTTTTTAATTCTTGGTTTATTTCATATGATTTTAAATTGTGCAGTATGATTCATATCAATACATGATTTTAACGATTGTCATAAATGAAAAACACCCCATAGAGATATGTCTTCCAACTGGATGAAGGATATCACTTGCTATACCTATTTTTAAAAGTGCTTTTCATCTTCCAACTCCATATACCAATGTTGCAAAGGTTTTTGTTGAAATTGGTCTAGTTATTTTTATCTTCCCTGAGGTTAAGCTATTGTTGAAAACTAATCAAAAAGTATTGAATTTCTGCACTTTCAACACAAGTTTAAAATTCACTGAAATGCTAGGTTGAGAAAATTTTAAGTTATGTTAGAAAATTTGGTTTCCAGGACTTGAAACTGTCCATATTGAAGCACTTACATAGGGAATTTACATAATTTTGAGTAATGTAAACACATCAACAATAATCCCTTAACAAGAACATTTCCAAACATCTGTTTTTAAAATGTTCTCTCCAGGCTGGGCACAGTGGCTCACGCCTGTAGTTAGTCCTGGCCCTTTCGGAGGTCGAGGCAGGCAGATCACCTGAGATCAGGAGTTTGAGATCAGTCTGGTCAACATGGTGAAACCCTGTTTTTACTAAAAGTACAAAAATTAGCCAGGTATGGTGGCACATGCCTGTAATCCCAGCTACTCGGGAGGGTGAGGCAGTAGAATCACTTGAACCTGGGAGGCAGAGGTTGCAGTGAGCCGAGATCATACCGTTGCACTCCAGCCTTGGTGACAAGACCAAAACCCTGTCAGAAAGAAAGAAGAAACAGAAAGAAAGAGAAAAAAAGAAAGAAGAAAGAAAGAAAGAGAAAGAAAGAAAGAAAGAAAGAAAGAAAGAAAGAAAGAAAGAAAGAAAGAAAGAAAGAAAGAAAAGAGAAAGAAGGGAAGGAAGGAAGGAAGGGAAAAATGTTCTCTCCATAGCCCAAGTTTCTTTTAAAAGCAATAATTTTCTCTCATTTTTTAAAGTGCCAACCTTTACTTTGAAGGACCTGAACAAGCATGTGGTTGATCAAACACTTGCACTCAGAGGAACATTAATGGCACCCTCTTCCTGACCTGTGCCTTGTTCTTGTCACCTCCTCCCAAGGAATCTCTTCGGCCACTCATCCATTTCCATTTGGGAGTGGTTGGTTCCATTCAATACAGCGTGGCCACAAAGTTGTCATCTGGTCCTCCCTGGCTGTCCGCTTTCCCTTGGGGAGGAGTCAACAAGGCTAAGGGATTGTGCATATCCGCAGCCCACGTCCAGTCTCCCAGACCATGCACCCTAAGATCCTGGAATTTTCTCCCAGAGCTGTGTGAGCCTCTTCCCCAGGGCTATTCTGTGCCCTCCCAAGAGCAGATTACATCACCCGCATGCACACCCTGCAGTCCAAGGAGAGGCCAAAGGGCAGTGACAAGACTTGAACATGAGCTGGCAAGTACAGACACTTGTGCACAAGAACTTCATGGTGCAGGATGGAGCTGGAGATGGAAAAAAAACAAAAAGGAAAGTAGGCTATGGGCCAGATTCTCAAGAATTCTGAATCCGAGTCTGGCCCACCAGGACACTATGAAGCCATATCTGCAAAAGGAGAATCTGTTTTATTGAACATCTTGATATTTAGTCGCATGATAAGCAGACCTTTTGCACTCTTGCCCTCCGTCCTGCAAATTGATTGGGGCAGGCTTGTCACCTGCTATGGTCTTTCAATTGCCTTCTCTCCATGGGCGGCCACTCTGAAGGTCATCTGATGAGCCTCTTCTTATCCCATGCAAGTGTTTAGCAAACTGTCACTTGAGCTCTTCTTACAAAGTCCCTAGGCAGCTCCTAGCTTGCAATAAGATGATGCACCAGGATTTATGCTCTCCCAGACAGAGGCCACGGTGCCGACTGATCCAGTGAATGCTCAATTGGATGTCGATATGAAAGTTCAGATCTACCTATAGGAGATGATTTGCTTTGGGGAACCGGGAAAGGGAAAAGTTCTCAGCTCCTTCCAAAATCTAAAAACCCATTTCAATGGCTGCTCTATTGACTTCCACCTGCCAACGTGAAAGGTATTCCAAAAACGTGGAGGGGGAATGAAAAGCTGTCCTTAGAATGAAGAAGATAGACAGGTCGTTTCTAAGCAGCATCAGTTAGCTCGTGTACCTTCAACACATCATGGAAGTGAATGAATGAGGTAAGACGTTTTGTTTCCAACCTCCCACCTTTGGAAAATTTCAGCTCCTCCTGGATGTCTCAAACACCTTGAAAGCCCCAAGACTTGTTGTGACACACAATCAGAGGGGGCACCACTGCCAACTGGAATAGTAAATCTTAGTAAAGCTTAATGTCTCTCGTGTTATTTTAGATTAAAATAATACTCAGAAGTGAAAGTGTTTATGTTGTCTTCTTTGGTGTCGATGGATAATCTGACTTACTCTACCTTGGCAATATTCCCCTAAATTATGAATTCCAGTTAGGTGTAGCTAAAAAGCCTCAGAAAAGACTTTCTGCTAAAACATTGCCAAGCAATCAAGATTTCTCCAGATAAAGAACAAAAGTTAATAGTGCATGTTGGTCACATAGTTGAAAATAGAGAACTTTAACTCCCGATAATAAATGTGGAGACATAGAGGTAGGGTCACAGAAGAAAGAGGAATCACTTAGAAGTCAGGAGACCGAGAGCCAGCTTAGGTTCATCCCCTTCCTAACTGTGTGATTGCCTCAGTTACCCCGTTTGTAAAATCAGAGGATTAGACTTGATGCTCTCCAGACTGAAAACTTAGATGCACATCAAATTTAGGGCTGTACCCTCAAATTCTCATGAGGGCTAGGGAGTAAAGATACATGAGTGACAGGTGCCAGGTGTGAGACAATAAGGAGTGGTGGAGACTGGGGTGAACTGGAGATATAGCCCCTTCTCAGCTGCAGTCAGCTGATACCATTCAGGCAGAAATATAAGCCTAGTGTTGACAGTTCTTCGACATTTTTTAGCAGTCAGCAATCCAGATGTTATATACAATTTCCTTATAATTAATGGCATCTATTTCTCAAAAATCATTTTTGAAACACCGTGCTAGACAAATAAAATCGCCCATGAAGCCGGTTTGTGACCCATTGCATCAGAAGACATCACACATTAACTACATTCCAGCTCCATTGGCAACAGTCGCTGGAAAGTTCTTCATTTCGCCCCGTCCTCACACCTTTCCATTTACTTCTTCTGCTGAAGACATTTATTTGCCTGGGAAGTGGTTCTCCAGCAGAAACATGTGTTTTAACTATTGCGGCAAATCATCCCTTTGCTGGGAGGGGTGGAAAAGAACAGCTAAGCCTTTTTTCCCACACAAACATTACTTTAGGCCAGCTTAGGAAAGCCTTTGCAGATCGGTTTGTTTCTCTCTGTAACGGGGCCCAGCATTGTCTCGGGATGGGAAGATGCCCCTCTGTGTGGATGGGGTACAAATTTCCATCCCAACACTGCAGATTTCGCAGCTGATGAGGAGCCCTGGATAATCACTGTGGAAGTTCCACTCAATCCTAACCCTCGGCCACCATGTGAAGACCCTTAACCCTCGCTTCCTCTTTCCCTCACCTATCTCCGTTAGCTGGGCCTGCGTCTTGGTTGACATTGCCATATTTTGGAAAGAATATCAAGATAATTCCTATCCTCTTTGCTTCACATGATTTCATGCAAACAATTGCTGCCTAATGCACATTTCAAAAGGCACGCTTTCTAAAATTTGATCCTTCAAACTTAACTTTGCCCTCCAAGCATGCCAGACTCATTCAGAGCCTCAATTTTTAATATATTTGCACAGAAAATTATGGGAAAAATGGAATCTAAACAATGGACTTGATTTTTAAAAACAGGCAGGAATTAATGTTTCAGAATAATTGTCTAGAGGTGATTCAATTTCACATGCTCTTTAAATATGTATTTTTCAGTGCACTATGGCTTGAAGGGACGATTTAAAATTAGTGTATATAGCAGGCTATGAATCATAAAAACTCTTACAGTTAAGTTTTTCATTTCTTTGCTGCAAAACTTCATTTTAAAAATGAAATTCTACCTTTCTGATAAATCTCCTTTCCTCCCCTACCAAAATAGTTTTATCAATACAAAAAAAAAGGATTGGCTTTTAATAATTACAACTTGGAGATTTTTGTTGCAGGCAGCATTCAAAGATGCTGGTGTTGGCCAGGCATGTGGCTCACGCCTGTAATCCCAACACTTTGGGAGACAGGTACAAAGAATGCTTGAGCTCAAGGGTTTAAGACCAGCCTGGGCAACATAGTGAGATCCCATCTCTACAAAAATTTTAAAAAATTAGCTGGACATGCTGGTGTGCGCCTGTGGTCCCAGCCACTCAGGAGGCTGAGGTGGGAGGATCGCTTGAGCCCAGGAGGCAGAGGTTACAGTGAGCCACAATCACACCACTGCCCTCCAGACTGCGTGACAGAGCAAGACCTTTTGTCAAAACAACAAAAACGAAAGATACCAATGTTAATGTCTTGGATAATTCCTTCTTCTCAAGTGTGGATGACAATTCTGACTTGCTTCTGGCCAGTAGAATTTGGCAAAGACAATAGGCTATCACACCTATGAGTGTGTGTGTGTGTGTGTGTGTGTGTGTGTGTGTGTATCTCACCTATGAGTGTATATGTATACATATATACATATATATGCACTCATAGGTGTGATAGCCTATTGTCTTTGCCAAATACATATATATGTATACACAGACACACAATGTAAAACGTTATATATGTGATTTTTTAAATATTTAGGGGCAGGGTTTCACTATGCTGCCCAGGTTGGACTCCAACTCCTGGGCTCAAGCAATCCTCCCACCTCAGCCTCTTGAGTAGCTGGGATTACAGGTGCCAGGCTTTTTAATAGATAATCTTATCTGTGTGTGTGTGTGTGTGTGTGTGTGTGTGTATATATATATATATATATATATATATATATATAATAATTTTGCACTAAAGCAACGGAGAGATTCTGGCCTTGAAAAAGCAAACAGCCATGTTGTGAGTTGCTTATGGGGAGGACCACGTGGTATTGGCAGGTGGCATTCAGGATCCGAGGGGGTAGCCTCCAGCTGACAGCCATGAAGAAGCAGGGCGCTCAGTCATACAAACATCTTCTGTACCTGCAGAGTGGTAAACAGGAAAAGGTGAAGCAAGGAATCAAAGTGCACCAGCAACCAGACTGAGCTTCAGAACGAGTCCTTCCCTAGAGAACGTAGCCTGGCCATACCCCGAGTGCGTTCTGGTGAGACCCCAAGCCGAAGGACCCAGTTAAGCCATGCCTGTGCTCCTGACCCACGGCAACTGTGAGATACTAAATGTGTGTTCTTTTAAGCTACTTAGTTTGTGGCGATTTGCTACACAGCAAAAGAAAACTAATACAAAATTTATTTGGAAGGACCTTTGCACAATTTATCAAATTATGGAATTTGAACAGAGAGAGACTTTTTATCTCAACCCTCTTGTGTTACATGTGAACAACTGGGAATCAGAAACAGAAACAGTCAATGATAAAGCCAGGAACAAGTTTCTTTTGGTGCTTTCTCTAATATCAAGCTTCTTCCCTGTTAGTAACCACTGGTATTGGCTTTTTCTCTCTTTCTCTCTCTCTCTCTCCATATATAGATACACATATGAAACTATCACTCTCTCTTTGTCTATCACAGTTTTACATACATATAAAACTATCTCTTTTTCTTTGTCTCTTTTTCATATGAATGCATTTATAAATATATAAATTTAAAATACAATATGTGTAAATATATACATATATTATTATTGTTGAATCTTCCCATTAACAAAGGGTTGAACAATTTGCATATCTCCCAATACTTGATGAGCAAATCTGTTTCCTCACAATTTCACACAAACTGGTTGTTAGTCACCTTTTTTCCTTTTGACTAATCTGCAAGTACAAAAGGATATTTTGGTGTGTTTTCTTTTAGCCATTCCTAATTTTTAACCAGGCTGAACATCTTGCTTAATGTTTATTGGCCAATTCTATTTCATGGTTTATTAATTTCATGTTCATACTCTTTGTTCACTGTTATACTGGGTTGTTTGTTTTTCCCCTATTGATTTGTAAGAATTCTTGATAAATATGTCCTGAGTCATTAGTAGTTTACGTGGAGTTAGGTGAGGTGGCTTATGCCTGTAGTCTCAGCACTTTGGGAGGCTGAGGTGGGAGGATCACTTGAGGCCAGGAGTGGGAAGGCTGTCGTGGGCTATGATCCTGCCACTGCATTCTAGCCTAGATGACAGATTGACACCCCAAATGTTAAAAAAAAAAAAAAACTAATAAAACAAAAAATAGTTTAGCTTTTTAAATTTAGCAACTGTTTCTTGTAAGTCCTTGTCTTTCGATTTGTTTTTTGTTTTTGTTTTGAGACAGGATTCACTTGGACATCCAGGCTAGAGTGCAGTGGCATAATCTCAATCACCGCTCACTGCACCCTTGATTTCCTGGACTCAAGCCATCCTCTTTCCCCTGCCTCCCAAGTAGCTGGGACTCCTGGTGCACTGCCACGCCCGGCTGACTTTTGTATTTTTGGTAGAGACAGGGCTCCGCCATGTTGCCCAGGCTGGTCTCGAATTCCTGGGCTAGAGCAATCCACCCACCTCAGCCTCCCAAAGTGCTGGGATTACAGGCATGAGCCACTGCATCTGGCCTCCCTTGTCTTTTAATTTGGTTTCTGAGATTTTTTTTTGCTGTGCAAAAAGTTTTAAACCTCTTGTAGTCACACTTATCCACCTCTTTCATCGTGGATTTGGTTTTTTCATTTGTCTGTTTCGTTTCAGTTGTTGCTGCTTGAGCTTCCTCAGAGGCCTCCTCACCCTCATGTTACAGAAATAATTCCATGCTTTCTCCTAGTGTCTTTAGGTCTTCTTTCTTTTTTAAAATGTGTACTTTTTATTCCACATGGAGTTTGCTTTTATGACTGAGGTGGGGTAAGAAATTACCTTTCCCAGGGAGAGCCAATTGCACCAACAGCATTGGATAATCCATGCCTTCCCCAACTAAGCAAAGCAGATGTGCATAAATATAGGCGTGCTCCTAGTCTCATATTCTAGTACATTGCTTTATTTGTCTCTCTCTCTTTCTCTCTCTTTTTTTTCCTCTTGAGATGGAGTCTTGCTCTGTCACCCAGGTTGGAGTGCAGTGGTGCAATCTCAGCTCACTGTAACCTCTGCCTTCTGGGTTCAAGCGATTCTCCTGCCCCAGCCTCCCGAGTAGCTGGGACTACAGGCATGTGCCACCATGCCCAGCTAATTTTTGTATCTTTAGTAGAGACGGGGTTTCACCATATTGGCCAGGCTGGTCTCAAACTCTAACCTCAAGTGACCCACCCGCCTCAGCCTCCCAAACTGCTGAGATGACAGGCATGAGCCACCATGCCAACACCATTGTCTCTTTATGCCAACACTTTTCTATTTTAATTATCATAGCTCTCCTATCTGTCTTGATATCTGGTCAGGCAATTTGTTATTCATTTTTAAAATATCTTTGTCAGACATTTCCTCTTTCTGATGAATTATAGAATCAGCTTGCCACCCTCAAAAAATCATTTGGGGTTCTTCCTTCAAATAAAGGTAGACACCCACGGAGGGGCAGTGTCCAACACAGAAAACCTGACCCCCAACTCCACTACAGGCAGAGATGGCTTCCCCACAGGAGAAGCAGGAGCGGAGCCTGGCATGGGAGTCAGAGTCCTAGGGAGTGAAGAGGGTGGCTTTGCAGGGATGCTACCCCACACAGGGGTAGGTGTGCATTGCCCGAAAGTGAGGAGGTGGGCATGCCTGCCAGAGGGTGGCAGCTCCTGGACAAGGTGACAGAACCCCGTCAGGGTGAGGTCCGCTTCTGAATGGAAGATGGGTTGCAAACAGGGGAAATGAGCAAGTTAGTAAATATCTCAGAGATCCAGGCTTTCTCATTTTTGGAAAAAGCAGTACTAATGATGTAAAGGGAGAAAACAGAGTGAACCCTGCAGCACTGGATTGGTATTGAACTGTCAGTCTAAGCCCGGGCTGACGTCAGGGACGTGCGATCAGTGCATTTGCATAGGGCCCCATGCTGAGTCATACGCTTGGGTGTTTATGCTGCACCATCACTGCCTTGAAATTCTTAATAACTTAATCTTTGAATGTGTATTTCGTAAGTCAAGTCTAATGGGACAATGGAGCATGCACAAGGAGTTGCAGCCTCAGCTCTGCAGTGGTCCCATGTCCCACCATGTCCCTGCCTCCCCAGGATCAGGGTATCAGCTACTTTTCTCAATTCCCATGGTTCCTCAGACCCCTCCCAGCCTCCTTGATCCCCTCCCCATGCAGCAACCACTGTCATCTTTTGCCTTCAGTGCCTGAGGCGAGCACCTCTATATCACCCCTACCCCCAATCCAGGTACTTAGCTGTGTCCTGGCTCAGAGTTGCAACACCCTTGAGGTTGCCCGCCTGCTATGGGTTAGAGGAGAGGGTCTAGCAGAAGAGTGGATGCTTTGCTTAATTTTTCTGCCCCTATAGGGGCACAGCATGTCAGTCCGGTGACTGGCAGGAGAGATTGCAGCTGGTAAGCAGCACTTGCTCTGAGTCCCAGGGTAGAGTCCCTGGGCACCTGTGAGTGTCCGCCTTCACCTCATGAGTATCCCCATGCACGATGTGAAATAGCAAATAAAAACTACGTGACAAATCCAGGGAGAGGCAGTGGAGGAAAGGGAAGAGCTTGTATTTTAGTACCTTTATCAGCTCTTTGTTCCTGCTTTTTGAACAAGGTGCCCCCCATTTCCATTTTGTGCTGGACCCTGAAAATTCTGTGCCAGTCCTGGTGTAAACTCATGATTTTCAATATATTTAAATAGATTCAGAAATAAATATTGATGTAAGTGTATGCATGTGTATATGCGTCTGTACATCTGCGTGCTTCTAGCTCTGTCCACGGAGAGATCCTGGGAGCAGCCGCACAGCAGAACAATAAACGCGCTTAGCACCTGGATCTTGACTTCTAAAAATTATTTTGTTTATTTATTTAGAGACAAGATTTCACTCTGTCACTCAGCCTGGAGTGCAGTGTCGCAAACATGGCTTACTGCAGCCTCAATCTGCTGGACTCAAGCAATCCTCCTGCCTCAGCTTCCCATGTAGCTGGGAATACAGATGTGCACCACCACACCCAGCTGATTATTTTATCTTTTGTAAAGATGGAGTCTGGTTTTGTTGCCTAGGCTGCTCTCAAACTCCTGAGCTCAAACTATCCTCTCACCTTGGCCTCCCACAGTGCTGGAATTACAGGCATAAGCCACCACACCTGGCCAGTTTTGAAAAATTATTTTCTGCTAAAAAGAACCAGAGACTTTTGGAAAAATGGCTAATTCCAGATCTGGGGCAAGACGAGTAGAAGATGAACCTGAGTACCTGCTCAGCCAAAAAAGAAGGAAGTACTCAAAGAATGATGGGGACATGTCAGGAGGACATGAAAGCCAGCAGGAAGAGGCTCTCACCGGCCAAACAAAACACTTTTTAATTACAAAGGAAGAAAGAGAAACTTGATAGTGGAGAAGCCTGGCAGACACCACCTTAACTAGGATCAGAGTTAATGGGGATTAAGGGAACAAACTGAAAACATGTGCTACGAAGAACACAGCATCGCTTCAGTGGTCTTCTTGCCAAAGACACATAACCTGAATCTAATCATGAGGAAACCTCAGATTAATCTAAATGAGGGGCATTCTGCAAAAGAGCTGGTATATGATTAACATATCATATAATATATAATAGTCTATAGTATACACATATATACTACACTAGTATATATTATAGTGTAAAATATTATAATAGTATAGTATTTAATAGTATAATAGTATGGTATCATGTAGTGTAATATACTATATAACTATATATACTCTAACAGTACAGTATTATACAGTATAATATACTATATAGTAGTATAGCAGTATATTATACCACATATATACTATATATATTATACAGTATAATATACTATATAATAGTATAGCAGTATATTATACCATATATATACTATATGTATATAATACGGTATAATATACTATATAATAGTATAGCAGTATATTATACCATATATATACTATATATATATTATACAGTATAATATACTATGTAATAGTGTAGCAGTATATTATACCATATATACTATATATATATTATACAGTATAATATACTATATAATAGTATAGCAATATATTATACTAATTGTATTATATACACTGTACATAATACTATATGCAAAGTACTTAAGAAGTAGGGGAATATATATGTATAATAAATGTAATTTGTAGACTGTCATGAATGGTATGAGTGACAGTGTTCAGATATTTTGAAAATAATATAATCAGGTTATATTATTTATATTATTATATTATTTATACAGTATTATATATACTATATATTAAATATACAATTGTTTTCTTTTGAAATATATAGTATATGTATATATGCTTTCTTTTCTAAAATATAAATTTTTTCCAGATTTTTTTAATGTACAAGTTATTTCAAAGAGTCCTCTGAATTTTTTCTTTTTTAGAGATAAGGTCTGGCTCCATTACCCAAACTGTAGTGCAATAGGCTTAAGTGATCCTCCCTCCTCAGTCTTCCGAGTAGATGGTACTACACACATGCAACACGATTCTTGGCTAATTGTTTTTATTATTTTTTGTAGAGGCAGGGTCTTGTTATGTTTCCCAGGCTGATCTCAAACTCCTGGGCTCTAGTGATCCTCCCACCTTGGTCTCCCAAAGTGCTGAGATTATAAGCATGAGCCACTGCACCTAACCTAGTCTTCTGAATATTTACATGTCTATATACATATATATTCTTTTGGCACCTTCCCAAAGATGCATAACTGAATCTACATATATATAATAAATTTTATACAATAAATATAACCTGATATTTTTTCAATATATTTGAACACTGTCACACCATTCATGACATTGTACAAATTACATTTATTATACATATATATTTCCCTACTTCTTAAGTACTTCGCAATGTGGCTATAACAGGTTATTTAGCTATTTCCCTTTGATTGCCATTTAGTTTTTTTCATCTTTGTATTATTATTATAAATGTCCCTTCCTGCACATGCTCCTTGCAGACTTTGTTATGTGTATCTCTAGAGAGGAGATGGATAATAAAATTACTGTGTCACACTTAACATATTAATAAGAATTTCCAAATTGCCCTCTTACATGGTTACACCAATTTGAACTTACAAGAAATATGTCACAAGAGAAGTCACAACGCACCTAAAACTCAATATCCTCTTGAAGTTAATGTTCGGCGTGGCAGAGACTGGTGGCTGTCACTCGGTATCTGCTCTCCATTTCTACCATGTTAATAGGATATTTGGCTTAGCACTGTCTGCCTAGAGACAGTCAACATTTCCCAAAGTCCATGCAGCCAGGCCTGGCCACAACATCAAGTTCTGGTCCGTAGGATGTGAATACAGGTCATGGGTTCAACTTCCCTTAGAAGACAAGGATATACTCTGCTACCGAGACTAGCTCAGCCATAGAGACCCCCACCCAGGTGGCGCTGAAGGCATTAAGAAGCAGGCACCAAAATAGAACAGCAAAGTGGGACTATCCGGGGGCCAGGAGCCTTCCGAGCTGAGAGCCTCAGGGGCTGACAGCATTCCGGGTTGAGGGCCTCGAGCAAACTCTGACCCACGTAGTCAGTCTCTCTGAACAGGTGATTATTATTAACAAACAGGCGTTCAGTGTCTTCTCACAGAACCAAGATAAACTAGGTAGGCAGCTGGTACCTGCTTACCTCTGATCAAAAACAAACCAGAAAGTATTCTCCACGAGGGAGCCTCGGGGACAGGGTCACATAGCCCATGCTGAAAGAATTGTTTTAACCGGTATATGATATGTATATACTGTCTTGCTACTTTAGAATGCCTCAAGCAGTTTTCCACTTGGGGGTGAGGCTAGGTTTTCCTTGCCATCGTTCTCAGCAAGCAATATACTTTATCATACACTCAGCGTTTCTCAACACCCTACATCTCTTTTCCCCCTTCCTCCCGGCTGGAATGCAGATGTGATGACTGGACTGCAGGCAGCCATCCTGGACTGTCCCTTGGATAAAATGGAAGCCTCTTATGATAATGGCAGAACAACAAAACAGAAGGACCCGGATGATTGTGGAGCCACCAAACCAACTGTGAACTGTTGTCTGTTGCTTATAACAGAGTATCTGAACCTGGGTAATTTATTTTAAAAAGGAATTTCCTTCTTATAGTTGCAGAGGCTGAAAAGTTCAAGGTTAAGAGGACCACACCTGGTGAGGGTGTTCTTGCTGGCAAGGACTGTGCAGTGTCACAAAGCAGTGCAGAGCATCACATGGTGACGGGCTGAGTGTGCCAGCTCAGCTCTCTCTTCTTGTAGAGCCAGCAGTCCCACCCCTGTGATAACCATTAACCCATTAATTCATGGCTGGATTAACCCACTCATGAAGGCAGAACCCTCAGGACTCAATCACGTCGTGTGTGTGTGTGCGTGTGTGTGTGTGTGCGTGCATGCTGGAGTGCAGTAGCTTGATCTTGGCTCACTTCAACCTCTGCCTCCCAGGTTCAAGCAATTATCCTGCCTCAGCTTCCTGAGTAGGTCGGATTACAGGCTGCGTGCCACCACACCCAGCTAATTGTTGTATTTTTAGTAGAGACGGGGTTTCACCATGTTAGCCGGGCTGGTCTTGAACTCCTGACTTCAAGTGATCCCCCCACCTCAGCCTCCCAAAGTGCTGCGATTACAGGTGTGAGCCACTGCGCCCGGCCCCAGTCACCTCTTAAAGCCCCTACCTCTCCGTGACATCTGCAGGGAATTAAGTTTACAAAATAATAATAATAAAATAGAGTCCCCACCTCTCGATATTGGGGATTGATTTTCAACATGAGTTTTGGAGGAGACAAACACTCAAACCAGAGCAATATAAAAGCCACTTTTTGAAGATGTCTTTCTGTCACAGTGCCAAACCGATAGATACCCTCATTAATACAGTCTGAATGCTGAAAGAGAATTGTAGGTAAAGGAAGTAATTATTCCAATTGGGGAGCTCATAGAAAGATTTTGTTTGATCTTCCCAACAATCTTGTAAGAAGGCAAGTTTGCATGTTCGTATTTAACTGCCATTAATGTTGTAGATTGCTAAAAATGCTTACAGTACAGCTACTTTTCTCCCTTTGGGATTTTTCTATGCTGTTGGAGAGGGCAGGCCAAGGGATTCAGTTCTGCTGAAGGAACCAGGGAAAAAATGCTGTCCAAACCAACTGGGGTTTTGGCAGTGAATGCACATTTGTTCACCATTTGAACATTTGTTTAGATTCCTCTGTTTTGAAAAATTAAGTGGTTCAGTATTTTAAATTTGTTCCTAAGCCCAGTATAATGAATGACCTTTCATCTTCTTAGGTCACTGAAAAGAATTTTCTTGTGTTTGTGGCTAATTCCTCACTGGCAGAGGCCCAGACAGGGGACAGGAGGGACGCTTAGGCTGCTTAGGTCAAAAACAAACACAGGAGGAGAGAAGGATCCCGAATATCTCGTGTTTGTTCATTTTCCATCATCCACACCGTCATGTATGAGTTTGGGTGGTTTTGTATACAGAATAAGCTGTACACACATTCTAGGAAATAATTTTGAACGACTTAAGTTGCAATTTACCAAATCTAGTTTTCCTCTTGAGTTTTAATGTTTCCTTTTCAAATCTGTGGTTCCATTTATAAGAACAGAATAACAAAGTCAATCGCTGTGTTTAAGGACGTCATTGATTAATATTTGGTCCCATTTATAAACTTAGCCTTCAAACATCTAACATTTAAATGCTTTCAAATATTTTAAACTGCATTTCTAAATTTAATAGTCTGGGCTTTGTTTTCAAGTACTTTGACTGTCTAACACTTCTACTTTCTCAAGTAAGTACTTATAAATCTAATAAAACACATTTCTACGAATCTTAAACTCTTAAATGTTCCAGTGACTACATGTTAGCTTAATGAGATTTCTGTTTAAAAATTGCACATTTAAGTAATTATTTGATTCCATTTTAAATTACGATTGACAATTTTGACCAACATGTTGGTATTATAGACTAAGCCTCCAAAACATAAGGCTCTTAAAGTATGTAAATTATTCAATATGAATAATTTCTTTTTAGCAAAAAGAATAGTAATTTGGTGATGCTAAATTTGTCAAATATTTTCATGTTTGTTTCTGAGTCTTATCTCTGTTATACATGATTACTGATAAAATCACTTTCCCATGTAAGGCATTCCTATAAATGACTTTAAATATTCCTAGAGTTTAAAGATGCTTCCCTCCTGGGAGATTATCATGTTTTGGGGTACCTAAGGTTGCTTCCAACTAGACTTTTTTTTTTTTTTTTTTTTTTGAGATGGAGTTTCGCTCTGTCACCTGGGCTGGAATGCAGTGGTGCGATCTTGGCTCACTGCAACCTCTGCCTCCCGGGTTCAAGCGATTCCCCTGCCTCAGCCTCCGAAGTAGCTGGGATTACAAGCGTCCGCCACCACGTCCAGCTAATATCTGTATTTTTAGTAGAGACAGGGTTTCACCATGTTGGCCAGGCTGGTCTCGAACTTCTGACATCAATAGCTCTGCTCACCTCAGCCTCCCAAAGTGCCGGGATTACAGGTGTGAGCCACCCCATCCGGCCCCAACTAGACTTTTTAACCTGGGGTTTGTGAATAGAATTAAAGGGGTTTGTGAATTTGGATGGAAAAAAAGTATCTCTATTCCCATGAACTTCTAACTGAAATTTGGCATTCTCTTCACATATGAACACAAACAACAAACCCACAATTGTGTTAGCAGGACCTGTGACTCTGTCACCAATAGAAATGATAGGGGTGTGTGTGTGTGTGTGTGTGTGTGTGTGTGTGTGTGTGTTATGAAGTCTTGCTCTGTTGCCCAGGCTGGAGTGCAGGGACACAATCTCAGCTTATTGCAACCTCTGCCTCCCAGGTTCAAGCGATTCTACTGCCTGAGCTTCCCAAGTAGATGGAATTATAGGTGCATGCCACCATGTGCAGCTAATTTTTTTGTATTTTTAGTAGAGACAGAGTTTTTCCACGTTAGCCAGGCTGGTCTCCAACTCCTGACCTCAGGTGATCCACTCACCTTGATCTCCCAAAGTGCTGGAATTACAGGCAATTTTTATATCATATTATGGTTGTTGTATCTCAAAATACCTTTTCTAGGCAGCACTAACTTTAAAATTAGCCTGCTGCTAGATCCTGTTGTTTAATGCATTAATGAAGAAATGCATATGACCATATCATAATGTTTTCGTATTTGTATTGATCATATGATTAAAGTACAATAAACTAGAAATACTTAAAGTGTTACATTTCTTATCATTTTTGACATATATACCATGAAACCATCAGCACAATCAAGACACTGGACCTTTCCATCACCCACTGGTTCCTCTGTGGCCCTCTGTAATCCATTCTTCCCTCCACTCCCACCCACAGGTGACCATTGATTTGCTTGTGTCACTATACATTAGTTTACATTCTTAAGAATTTTACATAAATGGACCAGGCACGGTGGCTCACACCTGTAATTTCAGCAATTTGGGAGGCTGAGGCGAGCAGACCTCTTGATGTTAGAAGTTCGAGACCAGCCTGGCCTACATGGTAAAACCTGTCTCTACAAAACATACAAAAATTAGCCAGGTGTGGTAGCGCAACCTTGTAGCCCCAGCTACTTGGGAGGCTGAGGTGAGAGAATCACTGGAACCCAAGAGGCAGAGGTTGCAGTGAGCTGAGATCCTGAGATCATGCCACTGCACTCCAGCCTGGGTGACAGAATGAGACCTTGTCTCAAAAAAAAAAAAAAAGAAGAAGAAGAAAAAAGAAAAGAAAAAAAAGAATTTTACATAAATGGAATTACGACTTTTTTTGGTAGGGAGGGTTCTGCCTTTTTCACTCAACATAATGTTTTGACACCCATCTGTGTTATGTGTGTATCAATAGTTCATTCTTTTTTTTACCATTTAGTAGTCATCCATTGCATGGATATACCACAATTTGTTTATTCATTTACCTGCCGATGGACATTTGGGCTGTTTCTAGATTTGGGCTGTTACAAACTCGCTATTAACAATTGTATACAAGTCAAGTCTGTGTGGATTTGTATTTTCCTTCCTCTTAGGTGTCAAATAGCTGTGTAAGATAGCAGAGGGATATTTAACTTTTTAAGAAACTGTCAAACTGTTTTGTAAAGTGGTTTCACCATTTGACATTCCCATCCCACCAGCAATGAGTGAGAGTTCTAGTTACTCTATGTCTTGACAGCACTTGGTCTAGTCAATCTTTTTGTTATTGAATACATAGTGGCATTCTATTAGAGTTTTTAACTTGCATTTCCTTGGTGATTAATGATGTTGAGCATTTTTTACCCTATTAGTGGTTTGTGTATCTTCCTTCTTTTTGAAGTGCTGGTTTGAAATCTTTGCCCATTTTAAAAACTGAGTTAATTGAGTTCTGAATTGTTGAGTTGTAAAAGTTCTTGATAGATCTGTTACAGATTCCTTACAGATTCAGAAGATATGTCTGATACATCACGTCTTTGGTACTCAGATCATGTACAACACATGTATCAGTCACATCTTCATATATCTGTTATAGATTCTATTATAAGGATAGATTCCTTATAATACAGACTCCTTATATGTGTGTATATAGGTCTATGTTTAATCTCAGTTACTCAGGAGGCTGAGGCAAGGGAATCACTTGAAACTGGAAGCACGGGAGGTGGAGGTTCCAATGAGCCAAGATCACGCCACTGCACTCCAGCCTGGCCGAAAGAGCCAGACTCTGTCTCAAAATATGTATAGCAGTGTTATATCTATCTATCTATCTATCTATCTAGATAGATAGATAGATAGATAGATAGATAGATAGATAGATAAAATTACTAGAAGAAAACTTAAGAAGAAATCATTGCAACCTTGGGGTAGGCAAAGGTTTCTTCGAACACAAAAACTACAAACCATGAAAGAAAATGTTGATAAACTGGGAGACATCAAAATTTATACTTTCATTCTTCAAAAGACAAAATTGAGAAAATATAAGGCAAGCTATAGATTGGCAGAAATCCACCACATGCATCAGTCACATTTATATGCATATATATATATATGTTATAGATTCTGTTATAAGGATAGATTCCTTATAATAAAGATTCCTTAAAACAGAATTGGAGGTTAGAAGCAAGATCGTTAAGTTAGATCTCTTTCACTGTCTCAGCCATAATTTTGCAAAGGCGGTTTCAGGCAGAGAGGCCATCTGTTCCAGTTTGCTGGGGATCAATCTTGGCTTATGCTTTGTTATTAATGCTCCTTTCACTCTCAAAAGGGTCCCACTCTCAAAAGGTCTCTAGACCTTTGACCTTGAGGGGCTCCTATAGTCTCTTCAGGAACTCCTCATAGTGTTCATGATTCCTAATTCCTCTACAAGCAAATGATCAGGAAAGTTTTCAACAAATAGTTGGTTTGTTTGTGGCAATATGACCACATCTGATTGCATATCCCTTTCATTGCTTCTTGGTGCACTTTTCTAAATGTGATTCTGATGTTCTCTCAATGGTAGTTGAAACACTGCTTTTCCTCCATGGTGCTTTAACGGAGATGCTGAATCTAATTTTGAGGGTACAAATATTGGTTTTTCTATGAAGATTGAGTATTAAAAACAAAGTCATTTTATCGGGAAACTACTTACTGAAGAGACATTTGAAGCATGCCCGTATTTGTATTCTTGGGTTAGAAGGGATGTGAGATTTCTCTCTCTCTCTCTGTCTCTCTTTTTTCTAAATATTTGTAAAAAGCCCCTGCCCATCCCCACATATACACAGTATCGTATACTGCCTTTTTTGTAAAGACTCATGAGAATTTCTCTATTGTATCAATATCAGGCAAAGCTCTGATTTGCCAACGTAATTTGGTTTCTTGCTTGTAGAGGAATTAAGAATCATGAACACTATGGAGCACTTTGAAATCCGTGATTTTTAATCTTGACTTTGCAGAGGTTTGGGGGTTCCTTCAAGTTGTTTTCATATACCTACAGGAGAAAGGGGTGAGGCATAATGAAGTGGCTGGGATCCTTCACTTCCATTTTCCATACTGAACTACACATGCTAGATTTTAAACAAAGGAAAGTTTGAAAGCCACTGATGTAACTGATCACATTTCTGTCTTTGCACTGGCTGCCTGGAAGCTCAGCATCTAATTCTCAGTTCTCCACTGACAGGTGTTCGAACCTTCTAGCCCACATTTTGTGTGCAAATCTCACTTTGACTTTCTTTTGTTTATTTTCGCTATGTTTCCCTGTTACCTGCTTTTCTTGTTTTCTTCACTCTGCTGCCATATACATGGTTTTGTATGTTGCCTCACATACTTTCTGGGAAGAGCCAAGGTTTAAGTGTATGTATTTAAATAATTGAATGCTTTTTCTGTATAGGTGATCTTTGCAGGTGGGAACGGAATATATTTAGAAAAAAAAAAAGCATGATTTGTCAAGTAGAATTCACGTGTGTTTGTTGGATATGTAGATACATGTTGGATATATTGCGACGTTCATAGTTTTCAAAGTTAATGTGCTTTTCTGGCTTTAGAGGACATTTACTTGGAAGACTGGGGGAAAATGTGTTTTACTCCAAGGTAGGCATGCCTGTGGTCTACACCACAAAGAATCTGTTTTATGGCTCAGCCCTTTCAGATTTCGTTTGGGATTAGTTTGCTGGTTGTTATCAAATGAGGACAAATACGTCACAAGGAGATATCAAGGGAAGAAAGGCAGAAAGGGGGTGTTTCCACACAGGAAGGTGGCTGAATTTTCAGGGTCTTAAATAAGGATTGAGGGCTTTGAGTCCTATCAGCTTCTGCTCACCTGCTGTGACTATGTGGTTAAGGCCTTACTCTCACAAAGATAGGAATTCTCTTCCTCTGCCATATATTGGAATCACCTAGGAAGCTTTTAAAAAGGCTGATGCCGGCCAAGCACAGTGGCTCACACCTGTAATCCTAGCACTTTGGGAGGCTGAGACTGATAGATCACCTGAGGTCAGGAGTTTGAAGCCAGCCTGGCCAACATGGTGAAACGCTGTCTCCACAAAAAATACAAAAATTAGGCTGGCATGGTGGTGCCCACCTGTAATCCCAGCTACTTGGAAAGGTGAGGCAGGAGAATCACTTGAAGCCAGGATACACAGGTTGCAGTGAACTGAGATCATGCCACTGCACTCCAGCCTAGGTGATAGAGTGAGGGTCCATCTCAAAAAAAAAAAAAAAAAAAAGAAAGAAAAAAGACTGAAAAGGCTGATGCCACAGTTCCATCCCCAGAGTCTGGTTTAATTGGCCTAGGATAGGGCGTCAGCATAGGGATTTTTAAAAGCTCTCTCTGGAGATTCTGTGCACCCAGAGTGGAAAATCACAGTGCTAAAAGAAGGAAAAATAAAATTAATAAGCACCTGCCTCCCGCTAATCTCTCAAGGGTGTCAGGATGTAACGTGATTTATGAAATAATGGGATTCTGGGAAAGGAGTAAAATGGTATGAAGAAAATAGATCAACCCTTTGCATTTGATAGGGTACCTGTGGTTAACAAGTGTTTAAGATTTTTCCCCGTTAGCCACAGGAAGAAACATTTCTCACCCTGGCCAAGGAGAGAGAGAGAGAGAGAGAGAGAGAGAGAGAGAGAGAGAGGTGTGTGTATGTGTGTTCGTGTGTGTGTGTGTGTGTGTGTGTGTGTGTAGATGATATATGTGTACGTATATACATATATCTTTCTCCATTGTAAATTGAAAATGTCCTAAGTTCAAAATGCATTTAATATGTGTAACCTGCTGAACATCATAGCTCAGCCTAACTCACTTTAAATGCACTCAGAACACTTACATTACCTCGAAGTTGGGCAAAACCATCTAATACAAAGCCTATTTTATAATACAGTTTTGAATATCTCATGAAATTGATCAAATATTGTGCTGAAAGTGAAGAATAGAGTGGTTGTATGGCTACTCCCATTGTGGTTTCTATTGAACACACATCACTTTCATATCATCATAAAGTCAAAAAAATCATTAAGTCAAACCATCATAAATTGGGGACCATATGTATACATGAACTATATATAGGGGATCATATGTATACATATACATATATATATATATATATATATTTTCTTGTCACATACAGTCCACTTGGTATTTCCTATTCCAGTTTATTTCTTTAGAAAAAAAATTAAAGTCCACAGGCCAAGACAAATTAAACACCTCTGGAGGTCATTAAGATGCTCAATTTATAATGGCTTGGAGCACTTAGCAAAGATACTGTGGGAGGTGAAGCTGTGTGTACAGTAATAATATTTGTTGAGCAATTGCTGGTGCCAGCTGCAGTCATAGTAGAAAGTGTTTTATGAGCATGAGCTCAGTAGATTTTCACAACAATAGTGTAAGATGAGTACTGTTACCTTCACTTTAGCAATGAGACAATCAAGACCAAGGACACATGTGCATTCTGCTTCTAGAAGCCAGGAGCAGGAGCCATCTCCAAGCCTACAGCAACAGGCCCATTGCTTGGCAGGCTCACAGGAGGAGAACAACCATGTTTACGGAATACATTTGCTTCTGTCTAAAGTTTGGGGCGTAGAGAGGGGAATAAGCTATGACCAGAGGTGGGTCCAGGAATGGTAAGTCCTGATATACGTACAGTTTGAAGTCCCTATTCTAGAAAAAGAATACAAAATTATGAATCCAAGATTAGATAAGAAAATGATCATTTCTTTAAATTCAGAAAAGAAATCACAACAAATTCAAAATTTAAGAAGCTGAGAAATACCACAAACATCACAAAATTCCCAACTCAACTTTCCCCCAAAATACCAGCGGCCACTCCGTACCATCCTGCTGAAGGGCAAGTTGGGGGTGGGGAATCGGAGTGAGAGGAAAGAGAGCAATCCCTACTGCCTGCAGCCAAATGCCTGAGGCAAAGGAATTTTGTAAACTTTACACCAACAAATCACCATCTGAACACTCTAAGTCCCTCTCAGGGGCTCAGAAAGGGGTCCCAACAAGTGAGGGGCCCAAGAACTTAACCTTCATCAGTTTCCCTGTGACCTTACAACTGGAATTGAAGACTGTTACAGCTCAAGAGCAAGGACTTTGGAGTCAGCCGGGCCTGAATTTCATTTCTGGCTCAGACACTTTCTTCCTTCTTTAAGCTTGGAACAGCTCATTTGTGAAAAGAGTGTGCTAACAGCAGCTACCTCGGAGTCTCTCTTGGGGATTACATGTGGTAAGGAAGAGCTGGACACATTGGATGAACTTAAGGTTGCAAATAAAAACACAAATAAAAATTAAATTGGAATCTCAGAGAAGCAGTAAATAATTTTTAAATATAAATATATACAACCGAACGCATAAGACATATACTGCAACTGATGCCTCATTTCTCTGAAATTCAAATTCACCTGAGCGCCCTTTCACTACACTTAACAAATGACAGTGGTTGATATTGCTTTTGGATTGAAGCCCCCTGGGTATCCCACAGTGGAATTCATAGACATGAGAGAGTGGGTGACGGGGTAGGAAAGGCTGCATAGTCTCCAATTAACATAGTTTATTGTCAGGGGGACTAAAAGAGGGGTGCTACAAGAGGATGGTGTAAGCCGGGCGCCTTGATTTGGGCATCTAGGTGAAAGGGGTTATACCTCTGACTTTCCCTAATCCAGTTAAGCTTTCGAGACCTCCGTTTCCTTAGCTGTAAAATGGGTGAAACACAGAGGAGATCCCTGAACCTTTCTCACCTAAATACCACATCAGTGGCACTTCCTCATCATTCAGAAGTCACCTTCTCAGCGAAGTCTTCCCTGACTGCTCTAGCTAAAATCACCGCCTCCCCCCACCCCTCAGCAGCAGATAGATAGATAGATAGATAGATAGATAGATAGATAGATATAGATAGATAGATATCCTTCATAGTAACTGTAACTTTCTGAAACTGTCTTGCTTCTTTACTTGGTCGTTTGTGGTTTATCTCTCCATGTGAATGTAAGTTCTGGGAGGGCAGAAAACTAGTCTTAATCCCAGAAGCAGTATCTGGCACCATAGATGCTCAATATGGTTTGAATGAATGAATGGGTGGTCGAGTGAATGAATGTTAGTGTCATTGTCGAGGTCTTCTCCGAGCAGTCGTTCCTTTCGCAGGGGTCGTGCGTGGCTTTAAGGAAGGATGTGCTGCCCCGGGGAGGGAGGAGGTGCAGGGTGCCGGTGGGTGGGGAGGAGGCTGGGCCCTGGCCTCCAGGACCGGCGGGAGCCAGCGCGCTCTGCTCTGCTGCAGGCGCAGGAAGCGGCGCGGCGGCGGCAGCTGCAGGTCCGGAGCCCCGCGCCCCGCGTCCAGCCGCCGGGGGTGTGCGCCCGCGGAGCCCAGCGTCGCGCCTCGGCGCCCCCACGCGCCCACGCAGCGGCGCGGGGACCCGGGCGGGGGCAGAGGGAGGGCCCGGCCCAGGGAGGGGAAGGGGCCGGTCCTCCCCGCGCAGGCAGCAGCCGCGGCAGCCCAGGAGGCGGAGGCAGCGGCAGCGGCAGCGGCAGAGACAGCAACGTGCCCGCCGCAGTCAGCCCGGCCTCGTCGGACCCGCACCCGCCCGCCTGCACCGCGTCGGGGCGCCCTCTCCACTGCGCGCGGTGAGTACCGCCCGCGGCGCCCACCCCAGGCCGCCCGCCGGGATTCGCCGGCACCCCCTCGCCCTGCGCCTCTTTCCGGCACTCGCCGAGCGGGGCCTCCGCAGCTGTCGGGGCGTTCTGGGTCGCGCGGGCCTCCCAGGGCCACGCAGGCACAAGGCCAGAGGGAACAGCAGCGGAGCCCCTCTCCGGAACGTCTCTCCCAGGCTCTGGGCCCCAGTGTCCCCTTGCGCTTTGGGGTAACGACCCTGAAGTTTGCTCTCCCGCGCGCGGGACAAGTGCATGGCGCGCAGGCGGTGTAGACGCGGCTGGGTCCTCGGCGTTTGGTTCGATTTGCGGTCCAGAAGGTTCGCGATGAGGGGCGCTCCCCTAGTCCACAAACTCAAGGGCTCAGGTAGTGTTTATGGGGTAACTAAGAAGCAGAGCCAACCGCTGGAATGCCGGGATGGGGCTGAAACGGCCCGCTGAGTCTTTGCCTTCTAGCTATTAATACATTTCTTTTCAAAAGTCCGTTTGCACTTGGCCCACTGTGGTCCAGGTCTGGGGCTTTGAACCAGGGCAGGGAATCCTGGCGCCTGCTGCGGGTAGAGTTGAAACTTACAAAAGTTTACATCCGAAGAGTTTTCAGAAGGAGGCAAGGGTTTTGTTGTAATGGGAGAAAGTGGGAAATGGAATTGCTTTTTAGTTCTGCGGTCTGGAGGTTAAACGGCCGTGCTGGCCCAAGCTCTTGCAATATATTCCTGCCTCTCCCCTCTCCAAATAAATAGTGTATAGGCTCAAGGAATACTAGGAAAGCGTGACTGATGAACGTACTCCCATAGCAAAATTCTCTGTGCGCTTTTCTCAGCTGTTGAACTGGAAGCGCCTTTTACAGTGCGAGATTCTTACTCCCCCAAAGCCGAGGCTAAGAGTTGACAGCGTGCACCCTACTGCGTTCTGAATTCTTTTTAAAAAGCAAGACGATGCTGCAGTTTTGTGGATACCCTTTTTCTTTTCCTTTCTCCTTCCCCGAAATGCTATGTAATCTTAAATTACTTTTTAAAATATAACGTGGAGGTATCAATCACTCCGGGTAAAAGGTACCTTTTAATTACGAGGTGCAGTGGAAGAGGTGAACATCCAAGTTTAGCTGTTAGCGAGGGCGGAGGGGCAGGAGGATGATTTACAAACATCATGTAAGAATGTGAGCGCTGAATTATGTTTGAGTTAGGGAGATCCCTTACAAAGGAAATTATAGCCAGTGGACAACTGTATTTCAAGCCGAATCTATTGATTTCATGAGTCGTTTCTTAATTGAGTGAAATGTCTATGACCATAATCGATAAAGAACTAATAACACCTTCCCAGACTATGACCCATTTGTTACAAACTAACATACACATAGGACCATCCTGCTTACAAGAAATAAAAAATAAAAAGTATACAGAGAAAGAGAAGGGGGAGGGAGAGAGAGAAGCTCTTTTTCAAAATAATTTTTGTGAAAGAATCTTTCACAATTTTAGTCGAGAAATAAATGTTCATTTTTTTTTTCACTTTTCTTTCTTTATCACCTTAAACTCCTTCCTTTACCTGTCCTTGCATTTAGACGCTCTCACACGGGGATATGTTCTTCAATAATTTATATAACAAATAACAAATGATAGTGGTTTGAATCTTGCTTTTGACTAGGCGTTAAATGTTTGTATTAAAAAAATCTCCTTGCCTTTAGAGGGAATTCTAACTTTCACCATTGTGAAAAGACCAATGTGGTTAGGTCCAAAAGAGCCTGAACTTTTTTTAACTTGAAAGCAGTTTATATGTCTCCATTCTTTTGTAACTTTCGCTTCACAATATTATTCACTATTGCATCTTAAAGGAATGGGCATTTTTCTTTTCTGTCTTAAAATAGCTCACCTGGTGTAGTGACCACGTGTATAAGAATACTCTATAAACACATAAATCACTTGCCCAAAAAACTAAAGGAAATATAAAATAAAATAAAATGTGTATCTCAGTACTTTTAAGTTTTTTTAAAATTTTAATTGCCATAAGGCTTAGAATCTTTTCTTGTCTTTTGTGTTGTATTAAACACATCATAAAGAGGTATGATTTGTTGAATTGTTATAGGATTACCATTTGGCAAAAATGCCCAAGACATCACTGTTTCAAATATGCAGTATTACTTCTGCTTTAAATTGCGTGTAAGAGATTGCAAGCCTTGTTCCAGATGGATAAATTGATAAAATGCTAGCTGCTGTTGGGAGAATGGGAAAGCCCTCAGCAAAAAGGCTCTGTGGTATAGCTAAGCACATTTTGAATTAGGGTGAGCAAGCTATGGAGACCCCAGCCGTTTGTGAAAAAAAATATACACAGTCCAAGCACATCCACTTTAAGACGTTTTTGGATCCTCCATGACAAGATGACTCCTTTCCCACAAAGAAGAAACCGTTTCCTTATTTTTTCAGTTACTTTTCCAAAGACAACTTGTGTCGGGCGCAGGAGACCAGAGTTATGCAGAAATCCAACCGTAACCAGCTCAGAGTGAAAACTCATTCTCGCTCCTTCCACCAGATGTTTTTTAGGTGTCCTCAGCTGGAATGCCCAGTTTGAAAGTAATTAGGCCAGCAATAAACTCCTTGTATAATAAAATCACAGGCCGTAATGGTGAATAAGTGAGGTTCCCAGCCGCTTATGACAGATGCCTTTCTGGGCAGAGAGAGAAGAGAGCCTGTGGCTGTCTGGAGAAAAATGAAGGAACTGGAGGTACTTTTTAGACACATTTGTTCCTAAATATCCACGCACATATCTTCTCAGTGAGGAAGAGTGGAAGTTGTGACTGGAGTAGGGTTTTGTCTTTGCTGGGCAGACCTCCTTCACACCAAGATGCTCGGGGGAGAATAAATTACAAGTATTAGGCAGGGTCTTCAGGTCATAGGTGTGTGCTGTGTGTTAGTGCACAAAGGCTTGGGTAGAAGGATTGGTGGCACATGTGTGGCAGGGTAAAAACATCACTGCTTCCCAGCTGGGTTCAAGATGAAAATAAAGACTGCCTGGCCTGACAAATTCCTTGGGAGAAAGGAGAACCTGCTGCCCCAAAGACTTTTGATAAAGGGAGAATTCGCCTAATGATGTGATTTCCCTTATCTGTGAGGTTTGTGGTGGCGAAGGAGGTGGTTAGTCTGTTACCTCCAAAGGCTGGACTTTCTGACTGTTGCTAAGACTGGGTTTTGTTCGTGGAAGGAACCATTTTGTAGTTGTTGTTGTTGTTTGGTTGTTTTTGTTTAGTTAGCTAACTGTTCTGAAAAAGGAGTTGGTAGACTTTGCTCAGAAGGAATCTCTTTACAGAGAATTAATCCCAGACTTGAGAAAACACAGCCTGTTGACAGAAAACACACACACACACACACAGACACACACCCCACAATTCCTCACTCACTCCCAACCCTCTTCCCTATCTCTAGCTCCCGGAATCACAACAGCTTCCTGAATGGCCCACTTCTCCTCCGTATCATTTGTGGCAGTTCAAACAGTCCTAAATATACAAAGAAAAAAGAAGATTCTATTAAGAAAACAATTAGCAGAGAATTCACTGGAGACAATGCTTCATTTTCAGTGTTTGAAGGTCGTAACTGGCCTAATGGTGTTTGACTAACACCCTTTTCTAGTCCGAGGAGGATAAATCCCCTCCGTCAGGTAGCAAATACTTGATGTGACAGTGAGTAAGGCTGCAGACCCATTTGTGTCATTGGAACTGAATTACAGGGACAGGAGCTTGTTCTTTATGGCATGCGATTTAAAATCAGTTTCAAGGTACCTGCCAGGTGTATTTAGAGGGGAGGGCATGTAGGAAGCCACAGGCTTGTACATTTATTTTCATTACATTTTTCTTTTTGTTCATTTTCATACTATTGACTTCCTTTGTCATTTCTCTGACTTGCAAATCATATCCTTCTGTTTAATAGTAGTGATGAAAATAGCTGCTGTTTATTGAGAACTGGTTTGCCAGGCCCACAGTCAAGGCTTTACGTGTATTTTTAAAGTGGATTCTTGCCGAGACCCTTTGAGTACTATTATCATCGTTCCAACTTTGTTAACAAGGAAACTGAGTCACGGGTCAGATGACCAATGCCGGACCAGACTGAGTGAAAACGAAATCGAGGCTTTCACTTCTCTGCAGAACATGCCTCATCCACGTGCAATACAAGCTCTGGCTCAAAACGTTTCTGCTATCATTTCCTTTGGAGGCAGACGCTGAATTTGGATGGTTTTAAATGCGCAGAGCACAGTTATTTTCTGAACCTGCCCTGACGTTTTTTTCGCCACGGTCGTTTGAAATGGGAAAACAAAATCATATTAAATATTTAGAAACACAAATACAAACCTGTGTGAGCCATGATCCTTTGCAGGTTGGGTATGGTTCTGTAAAGGAAAATGACCCTTTATTTAAGGCCTAATTTGATTTATTTCTTCGATACTAACGCTACGCCTTTCAGGTCCTAAAAAGAGTCAATAAACTTACCGGCAGTGGAAAGGCCCTAAAACATTACGGATGACACAGCCCAAGTCAAGTTTACTGGAAGGTGCTGGATCACTGTGGGTGGGTGTTGTTTCGGGGTTACGTTTGGAGAGCATAGAATAATTTGGAACAGGTGGTGCGGAGAGTCAGGTAGCTGGAATGATTTATCTTTGCCTCTTTGAACGTTAAGGGAGGCCACTGGTTGCCTCAATCTGGAACCAGCAGGCTGTGGGTCAGTGGGGGCTGAGAGACACGTCTTTGGGACAAAATTTGGCAGGATCCGGGGCTTCGTCAGCGCTGTCATCGCCTTTGGATGATAGTAGTCAGAACACAGATGTGCCTGCTCGTGCATTTTTGAAAAGTCTGCCTCTGCCTTCAGATGTACGCAGAAATGTAAAACAGGAACTTAGATATGCCACAATGCCAATTTAAACATCTTTAAAAATGAACAAAGTATGTCATAGAGGTTAGAAACTCTTTTGTCATTTAGTATCCATAGTTTTGTGTCAGTAACATGAAAATGTGTGTAATTTCAAGTTGGACTTCCTTCTTCGCTTTTCCTTTTGAGTATCTAATAAAGTTACATTTTCTAAACGTCTGTGTTCCCAGATGTAACAGATACGCACATATCTACTTGCAGTCATTCCGAGGAGAACTGTCAACTCTCGGCAAATGTAACTAAGGGAAAAATGATAAAATCAACATATTTTTCCCCAAAGAATGAGGAACTGGAGGGTTTGACTACTGTACACGGGAACTTATTTTTGTCTCGCATCAGCTAAATCTGTCAGCTCCCCTTTCTTTTCTATTCATCTCCCAAGAACAGTCTTTCATAACTGAAATATACAGTGTATTAGCCAAAAGACATTTTAATTTTGCAAAGGAATATCATGCCAGAGACAGCCGGGTCTGTTTCAACCATTATTGTTTCTGCAGCGTGCATACTTTGGGTTTCACGGTAAGATGTGGGTTTGTCAAGAAAGAAAATTGCACCAAGAAACTATGCTGAAAACATATACACTTCTGTTTAAGAAATGAGAAAAACACGGAAAAATTCCACACAGTGATTGCTTTAACGTGAGTTTTAAATGTCATTGTTTGACTTATGTCAAAAAGCTCCTCTTAGCTAATTCTCACATACTCTGTTACTATCTCACCTTAAAAACGGCAAATGTTGGACTTCATTTTGATGATCTTTGAGGCTTTTAGAGATATCCTTAGTCCTAGTGGAAACATGCCAAATTTTTAGATTGTGCAGGCCATTTTTTTAAGGTTACTTAGATATCGATTTTATTTTCTTGACCCAAAATGAGAAAACACGGGGAATTCTCAAAAGCTTTTTACAGGCTGCTATTATGAGAAGAGAAGCCAAACCAACATGTATTAGGTCATGAGCTTGAAGCGCATAAATAAGCCCGATGAAGGTCACCAAAACAGGGTGACAACCACTAGTTCTCGTTACCTCGGCCAACTCTAAATTCCTGCCTGTTAGACGTGTGTGGTTGAAGTGGACACAAAAAGTGGGTTTCTGAGCCCATGGTTAAAAGATCTCAAATTGATTTGGGTTCTGAAGGTGTCCTTGTAGTAAAGGGAGATGGGAAGCCTGACATTCTGGTCCACTCCCCATGGCTCCCTCTCATAGTTTCAGAGAAAAAGCAGCTTCTGGGGGCCATTCCTTACTCCAAAGCAGATGTTTCTTACCTGGTACTTGCATATGCAGAAATCAGAGGCTGAAAATGAAATGAAATGAAAATGCTCCTTCTGGTCAGTTTCTTCACCTCCCATTCCCTCCCTATAGTCACTTTGTGGATTAAGGTATTCATGGTTTCCAAAACAACTTTTTGTTCCTACTATGTTTCCCAGCATTTAAGATGCAAGGAAACACCTCTGCATCTTTACTGATTGGCAGCTCCCTGGAATACAGAGTCGGAGAGCGTGTCCACTGCTTCCTGAGTTTGGTACCAACCCAGGTGCTGATGGAAATTCTACGTAGGGAGAAAACCCTCTCTTCAGAGAGACAGGGTGTCAGCGCAAAGAGGTTATTTTCTTTTGTGGGTGTGTATTATTTGCACATATCAGGACTTTTGTTTCAGGGTGTTCTAGAAACATTGATCTCTCCAGCAAAGGTCTGCATGTCCCTCTTGGTTCGGAAGGAGGTGGAGAGGAAGGAGCCCAGAGGAGGATCGTGCACCTCTCACCTTTTGTGTGACTCCTGGAGTAGAGGGAGGCCTCCGCTGCTCGGCAGGTGTCATGTGGTGTAACGAGTTGTGACTCGTGCATATGTTGTCGACAGAGTTTTAGCCCCATCCAGACTTGAAAAAGATTGGAGGCCTGAAGATGATTCACCTCCGGTCCGCGATGAGCCCAAGCTGACCAGTGCCCTTCTCTTGCTAAATAGACCATACTCCCTGGAGAAGTTAATGTCTGGGGTGTGGAGAGAAGGTGGGCAGGAGGGGAGAAAGAATGCCTTAAACTCAGCAAATGTCTAAAACGCCCATAACGTCTCTGCATTGCTCAGGCACCCACAAGAAAGACAAAGTGATAAAAGGACACAGAATCGGGCTTTTTTTTTTCTGGTGGGGGATAAGCACAGAGAGGTGGCAGGGATTGCTGGTGGTTTCATCTAAAGTGGAGAATTTTTCTAACACCATGGGACCCCCGGAGTGCCTTGAGGAACCCAATTTTGAAAATAGCTACATGTGGCCTTACTGTCATTCCTTTGTGCTTGTTTTTAGTGAATTAGTTTCGGGGATTTTCTTTTGTTTTTTTGAAAAACAGAGTTGTAAGACTTGTTTGGGAATCACAAGTTTTATTGAATACTTATTATGTGCCAGGAACTGTGCTGTGGAAATACTTTATATGTTTTGACTCCAAATAGCAGTAAATGGAATGTGCTGCTACGATAATTCCTATTTTACAGATGTGGAAAGTGAGTCTGGGAAGTAACTTGTCCAGGGTCACATGGCTTGTGTCAGAGCCAGGATTAAACCCAGTTCTGATTCCTAACCACTAGGATATCCAACCTGCTCCCTTGGCATAACAAGAAGTTCCCTTTAAAGTCATTCTCTACTTTCATTGCCTTATAGATATTTATCAATGGTCAGGTAGAAAAATCAGGTTGAGAAAGTGAGAGACATCAGCAGATTCTCACGAGATTTTGAACCTGCTTTTATAGAAATGAATGAATGTTTCGAGCTGGATATGGAAGTAGTCGCGGCATCACTGCAGTTAGTGGCCTAAGCCATTGCCCACGGCTGCTTTTGCCCTGTAACCGCAGAGTTCAACAGCTACTAAGAGACCATACGGCCTGGCCCTTTATGGAGAAAATTTCTGACTTCTAAGCTATTGCGATATGACAAGACAATCTTTGTAGACCAGAACTGCCATGGACTTGGGGCATTTCATATACCATTTCAATGATTTATTATTTATCCAGTGTTTCCGATGTGCTTGCCACATTGCACAGTGACGCGGAAAAATTCTAAGTGCCTTGATGCCTTCATCCATTTACTTAACAACACTTAATTAGCTGTGTTCTGGGCTATTTATTGGAGAGCCAGAGGTGAGAAGGACCAATCCAGCATCTCCGGTAGGAGGATCCCAGTGTGTTCCCACCAGTATCCCATGGCCCTTCTTTCCTGAGGGTGTAGAAGGTGTTGATAGAACTTTTTGAGCTTTCTAATGTTCCAACAACACCTCCCTCGGTAGACCCTCACCCACAGAAGCCATGCCTGGTTCAGCAAAAGCAATGCCCCGGCTTCTGCACCTAAAACTGCATGAGGCATGTGAGCCCCAGGCTCGCTCAGGCTGACAGCAGCTCTCTGCTTCTCTCAGTAAGTGGTGCAGAATGAGGAGGAATGCGGAGAATCAGACTTCCTGAACTTAAGCCTGGGTGCTGACTTTCAGCCTTGAGATTGAGAGGATGAGCGCGGGAGCCAGGCGGCTCAGGTTGCAGTTTCTCTCAGTGCTGACCTACTCCTGCATTTTACTTGGGGCAAGTCATCAGACTTTTTGGTGCCTCGGTTTCTTCATCTGTAAAGCAGCGTGAATAATAATGCACCTTCCTCAGAAAGCTATCATGGAGATCGAGTTAATAAATAAGAAGTGTTTGGAACTCTGCCTGGCAAGTGGTATGAATTATATCAGTGTCAGCTACGGCTATTATTATTATTTATGAATTTGACCCGAAGCAAATTACTTAGACTCTTTGGGATGATAATGATAATAGTAACAACAATAATAAAATAACTTTCATAGGGCCGTTGTGAGAATATAAATGAGGCAATACATGGAAAACATTTAACTTTGCTACACTGCCTGCCTACACTGAATGTTCGATAAGCTAGCTATTCAGATTTTGGGGAACCACACCCTGGGTCAGTACGGTATCTATAAGCTGTTGATCAGTTGAGTCCTTTTATGTGTCAAGAAAATGTCCAGCAGTGGTCAATAGCACAGGCCCTGGACTCAAGCAGCTCTGGTCTGAGCCTGAGTCAGTCCGCCACTCACGGACTGCCATCTCGGGCAGGGGTCTGACCCTCTCAGCTTCCCAGACATTGGAGACAGCAGTTACTGTTCCTGGGGTGGTTAGGAGGCTTAAAAGAGCGGCTGGCACACACAGAGTGCAGAGCAGCGTGTTTGGCACATAGTAAGCACTCAATAAATGGTAGCTTGTATTATTATCACCCCCATTTCTTGCTGTACCCCCACCCCCAAGAACGCACTGAACATTAGTAAATTTTAATTTAAAAATAAAAGAACACATTTTAAAACTGCCAAACAGATTTAAAATAATATTCATTAAACAAAATTAAAATATTCTATTAAAGCCAGACTTTGGGCTCAGACCAAATTTTTATAACCCAAGCTTAAAGGCCAGGGAGTCCCCAGCCACAATGGGGACATTGTGATTGAACTTGAGACTTCAACGCTGCTATTGAGTAGTCTTTGAAATGCACGTTTCCCCTAAAATAAAAGGGAAGTAATGGGAAGGAAAAAAATGAGGTTCTTGCTCCCCTCAACAAGCCTTAATGAATTGAAAAAGAAAAACAAAATATTTCTCATTTTTCTCCTACTACCTGATCCTGCCAAAGGCGCATGGCCCCTTCTCACCTGGCTTTGAATGGTGCCCACTCAGAACCTTCCAGATATGATATGCTATACGAACAAACTTAGTCTAAGTTGTAACATTGTCCTCTTCACCAGGTTTTACAGATAGTGGAGTATATCACTGGGAGGCCAGAATGGGGAGCCCAAATTTCTGGGTTTAGGGCCTAACTCTGCCTCAGTTTCCCTATTCATAAAACAGACACAGTCCACCTATTGCATAAAGTGTTGGTGGGAGTCTGGAAGGGTTCACTATCCCCATGGATATTTTAATCTTCTGCTATTATCTAATGAATGAAACTTACCCTGACTTCTGGAACTTTGAAAAATTAAAGTATACAGGTATGCCTCTGAGAGCTATAAATAAAAAAGAAATCTCAGTATTTAGGGAAGAGAATGGAGGAGGAAGGAAGGAGACATAAAAACAGCTCACAGGAGTTATTATGTGCCAGACACGAGACACTTTAATTAAGTTTATTTAAAAAAAAAAAAAAAAAAAAAAAAAACTCCGTGATATAGATGTGTCCATTTAACAAATGTGGAAACTGAGACTCGGACAGATCAGGTAGCTGTCCGGTGGCATTCCTTTCCAGGTCTGTCTGACCTAAAGCATGGGCCTGTTGTGCCACATGACCTGCAGCCCTCCTGGAACAAGGTCACAAACAATCATGGTGGCCTCGAGAGACTTCCCTGACCAACCAGTTATTTATGATCTATTCTTATGCTTCAATAGCATCCTTCATTCTCAATGAGCCTGAGTTTTTGTGGCCTTTTATTCCACATTCCATTGAGAACCAGTGGATTTTTTCTTGAACAGCAAATGGAAAAAGTAACCTAAGTGGGTTGCAAAATCCTTTTCTGGATGAAATCCTTCAAGAATCTCTGCCATTTCTTGCCAACCAGAATGAAGTGACTTCCTCCTCAGACCAGACCAGGCCCTTGGCTATGATGTAGGACCACAGGACAGAGTTGTCCGAGGCTGGGCAGCTACTGGAGGGACTATGGGAATCTCCTCTATCACCAACCTGCTGTGTATCTTTGGGCAGATCACAAGAGCCCGCCAAGCCCCAGTCTCTTCATCAGTCCATGGAGCAGACACCTTCTATATCGGACTTGTTATACAACTTTAAATAAAATGACACTGGAATTCTGAGGGTGCAGTGGAATTGGACCCACTCCCGGGAGTACTCAAAGAAAGGTGTGAAAATGAAAGTTACTTGCCCTGGGCACACTCCTTACTGTTCTTCAGGTAGCTACCATTTGGGGACTTTAGACATTCTGGAAGAATCTCCTGGTCTCTGAAGGGCAGACTTCTTTCTAATGGTATATGCACCCTTTCCACATTAACTTGAAACGTACATGAATTTTTTTTTCTTTAGAGTTCTGTCTTTATCTTATGCATTTGGAAAAGATATAAAAAAGCATTCAAACAAATGGTTTCACAACTTTTACTGCTTAAGACAAAAATGATTTAAAAACCAACTCCGTCAAGTAATTAATAGCAAAGGGGCACGCAGCCATGGCAGAGTGCATGAGGGAAGTTTCAGAAACGTGAATCTGATGGTATGAAGTTTTCCCTGTGATCTATTCATTTAAAATAAAATATTTTAGTTCTAAATCTCATCCCCACAGGCTGCCTGCAACAAATTCCATCCAAATACCCAGAACCTTTTACTAATCAGAACTGCAATTCTGTGCTCTCTTTTCAGCGGAATAAAATGAAACAAATGCAGTACCTTAGGGACATCAGTAAAGTCATCTCAGAGCACACTAGTGTCTGGGCACATCTAGTCTGTCTTGTATCTTTGGAAGAAGAATAACTTTTGGATGACTATAATGCTGATAAAAATAATCTCCCAGTGCGAACTCTATGCCAGGATCTGTTTCAATAGATTATAAGCATTAACTCATTTATTCTTCGCAATAATTCTACAACAAAAGTAGTTACTATTACCATTTTAAATGAAAAAAGTAAGACACAGAGAGGTTAAGTGACGTGTTCAAGGTCACCCAGCAAATGATAGGGTAGAGCTAGGCTTTGTATGTGGGAGTATAGTTCTAGAGTTTGTCTTCATAACCCCTGACTTCCCTGATTTTTTAACCACCATAGAAAAAAATTAAACTCTTTGACCCCACTTACTTGTACAATGAGTTATTAAGAACAGGCATGAGAGGAGATTAAAAGTGATGTTAAATCTCAGTTATAATTTTTCCGTTTCTTACAAGGATGTATTTGTGTATTCCATTAACACTAGGGTACAGTATAGTACAGAAGCCAGTCTCTCCACGTGCAAATCCACAGTCTACCACTTACTAGCCTTGGGCTTCCTTCCCCTCTTCCAGCCTCAGTTTCCCCATTGATGACATGAAAATAACAGAATCTGCATAACAAATGCATCAAAGACCACCCCCCCCACACACACACACACAATGATTGTTAAAAACTAATTATAACTTGTGGAAGAAAAATTAGAAATCACATCTTCCTGCAGGGCACAAATGCAGATTCGTATAGTTTGGAGTGAAAGAGATGGGGAAACCACCTGAGCTGTGAGGCTCAAGCTGGAAAATAGCTCAGGTTGTTCCAGAAGCCTTAGGACTGAGCCAAAGAGACGAGCTTTCTACATCTCCACAAGAGAAGTTACCAAGCTAGGTCCTCAACAGACAGCCTAGAAGTCAGATCCATTGGTGTTAAGAATCTGTCCAGGTGAGGAAGCAGTAGCCTGTGGGAGGGTCTTGTCTGTGGCCACATGGCCAGTCCGTGGCAGAGTGGGGACTCCCCGCCCTGTTTCAAGATGAGTGAGGGATCTTGGGTGGCATGGGTCAGAGGTAGAGAGGAACACATAAAAATAAGCCTGAGGCCAGGTGTGCTGGATCACACCTGTAATCCCAGCACTTTGGGAGGCCAAAGTGGGCCGATTGCTTAAGGTCAAGAGTTCAAAACCAGCCTGGCCAACATGGTGAAACCCCATGTCTACTAAAAATAGAAAAATTAGCCAGGTGTGGTGGCCTACGCTTGTAGTCTCAGTTACTCAGGAGACTGAGGCAGGAGAGTTGCTTGAGCCCAGGAGGCAGAGGTTGCAGTGAGCCGAGATGGTGTTACTGTCCTCCAGCCTGGGTGACAGAGGGAGACTCCATCTCAAAAAAAAAAAAAAAAAAAAAAAAAAAAATGTGACCCTGGAGCGATTGCCTATCAAACTGACATCAGCTCTAGGCTCTAGTTTAATGATTTTCATTTTATTTCTTGTTCCCTTTTCTATATTGAGGAAACTGTGTTTTTCTCTAGAAGCATCTACGTGGTTTCCAGTGGAGAGGTGAGCAGACTTTCTGGGGTGTTCAACCTTTCACCTTTCTCCTCCAATGTGCCTCCTACTTCCATGTCTTCTTCAGTGTAAAAACTGCACTGATTCATTCATTCATTCAAAAATATGTATTGAGCACCAGCTGGGGACCAGGCCCTACTCCAGATGTGAGGAATGCAGTCAAGAACAAAAATGACCAAAATCTCCTCCCTTGTGGAGCCACAGTTAAGTAGGAGGGAGAAAATAAACACATATGTCTATAAAGTACACAGAATATCAAATGATGATAAGTCCAAGGAGAATAAAGTCGAGAGAAGGTGTGACTAGAACATGCCCAGGGGAGGCAGGCCTCACTGAGCACAGTGCTGAAGGAACATGGGAGAACATTCTAGAAAGAAGCGGTAGAAAATACAAAAGTCCTGAGTTGAGAGCAGCCAGTGAACAAGGAGGGCAGGGAAGATGAGGCCAGTTTGGGTAGGGCCTTGCTCAGAATCCAGCTGCCATTCTGTGTCAATCAGTCATGTCCAGAGTCAAAATGATTATAGTTTTAAAATGACTTTTCAATGTACACAGAGCCTACTTCTGAAATCAACGACTGCAGCCATAGATACCCAGAGAGCCCAGACAGGTAAGAAATAATGAAGTAGGTATACTAATTCATCAGCAAGGACTCCACCAAGTGCCATTCAGGAATGGTCTCCATGTTGCCAGGTGTTCCGATTTTTCAAAATCTGAATTTTTATGAGAAATATCTCACTTTTAAAATCACTATGAGGAACCACAAGAAATACACCTCCAGGCTCCTGGTGTATGACCCCTTTCCCAATCATTGATACAGACCCTGGGAATGAAATTTCAGTGAAAAGACATTAAGCCTCTCTCCCGCACATTTTCTTTTTCTTTTCTTTCTTTCTTTCTTTTTTTTTTTTTTTTTTTTTTTTTTTACCAATTCCTGACCGGAAAGCATGCCAAGAGATGCTAAAAATTGTTTCCAGGAAAAAGTAGAACTTGAATCTCATGGAGATGAGGCTGAGACTTCTTCCAAGGAGCAATCAGCTTGCTTCATTTTTATGTCTTTCTCAGGACTTTTTCCTGATCTCTGCTCATCATGGGGAAAGGCAAGATGGTCCAAGTCTCTGCTCCTTCGGGTTTTCATTAGTTTCATGATGATGATGATTATGTCATCTGGGTTGATTTAAGAGTGGTGAAATGTTTGCAGGTCTCATAAATGGTTGTCAGCCACTGTTTAGAATGGCAAAGAACTTCTTGTGTTCCCGTTGCAAGGAGAGGGGTGATGGTTTCCAGTGGTTACAGACAGAAGGGGGAAAGTGGGCTTTGAAGCCTTCTACAAGAGGAGATTGGAAACTTGAGTAATTCAATGGGGGTGCAGGTGGGAGGCAGTAAGGAAAGCTCCAGGAGTGTTTTAAGACCTGAGATGCCCATGTTTATGATCCTAAAATCATCATCAGCCTCCCCAGCCACAAAGCTGAGCTTAAGCAAAATCCCAGCCAGTGGTCGCCTTAGCTGTGGAGATTGCCCCAGATGTCAGTAACAAAAACTTACTTCTGAGCTGGTTTAAGAAAAAAGACAATTTATTGTCTTGGGAAATGAAAAGTTCTGAAAAGTGCTGGTTTCAGGTATAGCTGGTTCAAGAGTTTGGATGCAGGCCATGTGCTCATCTCTTAATCAGTCTCTGTTCAGGAGGATTCTGTACTGTGGTACCTGTGGAGCTGCGGATGGAGTGAGTGAAAGGCAGATTTCCAAAATGAAGTTGGCAGCATTTTCTGGAAGTGGGTGTGGACTGGTTCCTTAGAGCCCCCCAAACTGTACCTATAGGTATGCCTTGTCTACCCCTCTCCTCCCGGACTACAGTACTGTTTATGAAATTTGTACTTTTTCCAGGTACCATGTTATACTCTTTGTGTGCATTTTTTACTTTTCTCCTCAAACATTCTTACTGGGTCAGTATTTTTAAGACCTGCTACTATTCTGCCCTTCACGTGTTCTTCCCCATAGATTATCTTCTGTTTCAAGTAAGGGTGTTGGTCTTACTTATTTCAAGTAACGATGTTCATCTTAAGGGTGGGTCGTCCGTATTCATCTGTTCTTTCACTGCTATAAAGAAATACCTGGGACTGGGCAATTTGCAAAGAAGAGTTTTAATTGGACCACACTTCCACAGGCTGTATAGGAAGCATGATACTGGCATCTGCTCAGCTTCTGGGGAGGCCTCAGGAAACCCACAATCATGGTTGGGGGTGAAGTGGATGCAGGCACGTCTTACATGGTGGAGCAAGAGAAAGAGAGAGAAAGAGGCAAGAGGTGCCACACACTTGTAAACAACCAGGTCTTATGAGACCTCTATCACTGGAACAGCACCACAGGGGAAAAGCCAATCCCCCTTGATCCAGTCACCTCCCACCAGGCCCCACCTCCAACACTGGAGATTCCATTTCAACATGAAACTCGGTTGTGGACACACATCCAAACCATATCATCATCTCTTTTCATGGTCTCTGGTACAAAAGTTGGGGCACTCCAGCCAAGCATAGGACACGCACTGGGCTTCAGAGGGTAAGTGGGAGATGAATCAGGATCACCAGGAGTAGAAGGGTGACCCTGGCGACCCACACATTCCCGGGCCCCTGATGGTCAACCTGTATTTCTTTTTCTGCTCTGAGCTTTTGCTCCCATTACTGTCTTTATTGAACTTTCTCATGTTTCATCTAGGGACATGACAGTGACATCGGGGGCACACAGAGCTTGCACACTGGCAGCCAAGATGTGTTTTGTTTGGTCTGCAGATCATTTAAAAAATAGAACAGAGCCAACTTTTGAAGATCTGGATCTTTCACACAAAAATGCCGATTTCTGGCTCCCATTAAAACATCACAAGATCTGTCAGTACTGTGCCCACGTTTCCACATGACTGCCATTGACTGGGGCTGGGAAATATCTGTCCCTTTTAGGTGGATAAGTTAGTTCACCCAAGTCCTCACCTCTCCTTATAGTCTCTCCAACACTGAGGTTCAGGTTAGTTATCATTTACCATTGGGATCATGCTGTTGGCAGTTCTACAGTAGATTTAAGAGAGAAAATGAATCTTATATCCAGATCTCCATCAGAAGTATGAAAATGAAGTATAAATTGAGTTGGTCCTTGGTATTTACAAAAAGGAGGAAGCATCTGTCTTCAGGTAAACCAGTGTTTCTCAACTTTGGTACTATTAAGATTTGGAGCTAAATAATTCTGTGTGTGTGGAGGTCTGCCCTGTACACTCTAGGATGGCATTTAACAAATTCATGTGGAGGTTGTGCACCATCTAGAAGTGAATAGGTCCCTGTGCTCCAGGCACTCACCACCACCTTGTACAAAGAGTTACCATAAGCAAGGAAAGCTGTTTTTCTGCATGGTGCCTGGGCAGGCCTAGCATTGGCAGTAGAGGTTATGAGCTGGCTGATTTTTGGTTTAGTCCTAAGTGGACTTGCCAACCATTGAGGCTGTTTATGACTGCCTGTCTGAGATATTATAGAAAGAATTCAGTGTTGAATGAGAGGTTAAACTATTTTAAAGAGTCTTGGGGGAATTTAACTCTTAGCTGAGCAAGGCCATGGTGGATGCTCCTTGCAAAAATTTTGAAAGTAGCATGGATGGAACTGGAGGTCATTATGTTAAGTGAAATAAGCCAGATGCAGAAAGACAAATATCTCATATTCCCACTCATGTGTGGGAGCTGGAAAAGTAGATCTCATGGAGGTAGAGAGTAGAATGAGGGTTACCAGAGTCTGGGAAGGTGGGGGTGATGAGGAGAGGTTGGTTAATGAGTACAAACATACAGTCACATAGAAAGAAAAGTTCTAATGTTCAATAGCACAGTAGAGTAACTGTAGTTAACAATATGTTGTATATCAAAATAACTGGAAGAGAAGATTGAAATGTTCCCAACACAAAGCAATGTTAATTCTTTGAGGTGACAGATATCCGAAATACCCTGATTTGATCATCACACATTATATGAATGTATCAAAATATCACATGGACACTCCCCATAAATATATACAATTGTTATGTATCAATAAATAATCTTGCAAATACAAGGTGGAGCATGGGCAGTGGTTGGGCTTTTTGGAGAGTGAACAGAAGAACCAGATGACCTCTGCTTGTCTCTTATGTCTCCTCCAGCTCTGATTCTGTGAGCTGAGGCTTAGTGAATTTCAAAACGTTGACTGTTACATGTTTGCAACTCCTAACCATGGCCTACCATGGATGTTCAGGGAGGAGTATCATTTTTTCCTAGGCTAGTACTGTGTATGAGGTGAGATTTTTTTTTCTTTTTGACCTTCCCCCACCGCTACAAGTCCTGTCTAGTGTCTGAAATACCATCCATGTAAAAGTTTCCCATAATAACTGTAACAGCCACCATTCATCCATCCAGCACGTATTTATTGAACACCTCTATGCGGCAGCCACTGTTCCAGGCACTTGGCAAACAGCTGTGTACAAAACTGACAAGTCCTTACTCTCATGGAGCTTTCGTTTCGGGGGAAAAGAAGATAGACAATAAAAAAGCAAATAGTAAGACAGAGAGTCTTGGCCTTTCTATGAAGGACAATTAAGTAGGGGCAAGGGAGGTTGATGGGAAACATTGAGGTAGAACAAGAAAGAGGAATTTTTCATTTTAATTTTAAACAGGGTGGCCACTGTGATGGCATGCTGGTAAACTAGTTCTCTGGAAATTAAAGGCCCTGATTTGTAGCCTCTGCCACTTACAGCAGTGTAAATACTCCCACCATGGCCGCTTTCAAGCTATCAATTTTTTTAAGAAGGAGTTCACAACATTCAGGCACATTTAACAGTTGTTTCTTACAGGCTGGTGCAGGCTGGCTGCAGCACATCACGGGCAGGCAAGACCTCCCTGAAACTATCTGGCAGAAGAGCCCACACAGAAATTCTGAGTGGGGTTGTGCCTGGTGTGTTCAGTAATGACCAGGAGTTCATTGTGGCTGGAGCTGAGTGAGTGGAGAGGGGCAGGGAGTGTGGTTAGGGAAGTAGCCAAGGGCAGATAATGTAGGGTGTTTGAGACCAGGGTCAGATTTTTGGCTTCTAGGCTGAGTGAGGTGGAAGACCCTGGAGGAATGGAATCTGAGCAGGGAAGGGACAGGATCTGCCTTAAGTAGAGCAGAATCCCTCTGGCTGCCGAGAGGACAGACTATGGAGTCAGAGGGTGGGGCAGGAAAACTGTTAGGACTGTTCAGGCAGGGAAGTGACAGTGACTTGGACCAGGGTGGTGGCAGTGGGATCAGGGGAAGAGTTGGATTCTAGATATGTTTTGAATATAGAGCCAGTGAAATTTGCTGAGGGATTGGCCCTGGGACGGGATATGAAGAGAGGAGTCCAAGGTGACTCCAAGGCTTCTGGCCTGAGCAGTTGGGAGGATGGAGCTGCCCTTTGCTGAAAAGGGGAAGGCAGAGGGAGGAGCAGGTTGGGAGGGGAGGTGGGAGGACCTCATGTGGACCTGGCATTGAGCCAGGTGCTTGAATGCACGATCATCTCCTCCTGTCCATTTTATTCTGCCCAATTTGGAGAGAATGTGACAGAGACTTAAGGTCAATCAGCATGCCCAAGATTGCCCTTCTGGTACATGGCCAGGCCAGGCCTCCCACCCCTTTACGACTCTGCGGTCACACTGTGTTTTCTTGGCTCTCTCAGTCCCATTTCTCCTCTTTGTTTGGAGGAAATGGTGACAGTACTCTGCGAAAGAAACCACCTAGGAACAGAGACCTGTCCCTCGTTCCTGAAGAGCTGTCCAGCTGTTAAAACGCCAGGCACAGGTCAGGTCTGCTCAGTGGATCTGTCACCTGCATTATTCCCTGATACATTTGTTGGATTCACCTCATGAAGGTGAATATGTTATAGTAGAACTCACACTTAAAAAAATAGTAGTCAGTGGCATAGAAGGCTTTGATTTTTGTGTGGACATAGGCTTAAATCCAGATTTCACCACTTGATGGCTTCCCCACCAGAGCCTCAGTTTTCTCATCTGTGGAATGGGAGTGTATTACTCCATTCTCACGCTGCCAATATAGACATACCCAACTGGGTAATTTAAAAAGGAAAGAAGACTCACAGGTCAGCATGGCTGGGGAGACCTCAGGAAACTTACAATTAATGCAGAAGTGGAAGCAAACACATCCTTCTTCATATGGCAGTAGGAAGGAGAAGAATCAGTGCCCAGCACAGGGGGAAGCCCCTTATAAAACCGTCAGATCTCGTGAGAACTAATTCATCGTCGTGAGAACTAATTCATCGTCATGAGAACAGGATGGAGAAAACTGCCCCCATGATTCAATTATCTCCACCTGGTCCCTCCCACACACATGGGGATTTGGGAACCACAATACAAGACGAGATTTGGGTGGGGACACAGCCAAACCATATCATGGAGTAAGAAGAGTTCCTGTCTCTGATTCTAGGAGATAGTGCATGGAGGCACGCAGCCCTGTGCCAGCCCCATCGTCACACTCAGCACATGGAGGGAATCATGACCATGATTGTTTGAGAGCGGGAATTTGGGTTCAGCTTCAGGCAAAGGCTGACCTGCCTTCAAACCTGCAGATGTGGGGACAAGGGACCGTGCTTGAGACATCGTGCTCGAGAGCTTTGCAGTTTGGCCTTTTCTTTTTTCTATTGGAGATGAGAGGCCTCTATCTGTGCTTCTGCTGTGCTCACCAGGAGGCCAGTCTGGGGTGGTCACGGCTCCCAGTCTCCCAAAGGAGCCACATCAGCCTCACAGCAGTGTCTCCAGCTTCGAGCTGTTGTCTGTGGCAGGCGGAACAGTGTGTACTTGCAACAAGCAGATCCCCAGATGTGAGCCCATTCGGGGCTGCCACGTTTTTCCTGATGAAATTCCTGACTTGGTGTCTTGTGTTTTTTTAAAAAACACGCCCACTGCCTCCAAAAACCTCAGCCGGGGAAGAGAAACATTTCTCGTTGAATTCCCGGTTTTTGAAACGGTGTCAAATTATGCCCCTTTCATGGCCTGGATACGCCGTTCTTTCCACTTAGTGCCTTTCAGAGAGGCCTGGGTGGCAGAGCGTGGATGTTATCTAAGTCAGTCCTTGCATTATACAGATGGGGAAACTGAGGCTCGGACTGGCTGAGGAGGAGCCCCACAGAAGAAGCTGGTCTCCCAGCCTTGGTGATACCCAGATGGCTTGATTCCAGGCCCATTTTCTTCCTTCTTCATCAGAGGTCACAAACGGGCAGGCCGCAGCCACCTCTACCCCACAGATGTGCTTTCTTTGGCCTGAGATTGTTTTGATTTGAATGAGTTGCCGGCATTTAAAAATTAGGAGATTCCATATAAAAACCCAGATTTCTGGCTTCTCTGGGACCATTGGGAGATCTGCCAAATGAGCTGTGCATTCCTGCATGGTGACAATTGAGGGTCTCACTCACAGCCACTCCCTTTAGCCAGAGCCTGTCTTCATCAGTTCACCCCAGTCCCTACCCCTCCCTCTAGTACCCCCGGACCTGGGGCTCAATGTCACTTGCCATCATGGCATTTTCCCTCCCAATTCTCTGGGGGTGCAGTTAAGAGAAAAGTAAAGTATTTCTTGAAACTGTGTCTCTTTCAAAAAGAAGGAAACAAAAGATCAACTGAAATGACCACGTGTTTAAAAATTAATGGTACAGAGCATGATTTCTTTGTGGCAGAGCAAAAAATTTCTATGAATTTCATGTGCAAAGAGAATACGTCAGTATCGAAAAATCGCTGGCCCCTTCACTCTCTGGGTTACCTTCCCCTTCTCTGCCAGTGTTAACACTTGCCATCCCTGTGTGCCAGGGCCATAGTTTCCACTTATTTCTTAAGGCAGCATTAAATTTATTTGACCTTCATCTGCCCCCCTTCTGTGAAATTTGAAATGCTATTAAACCAAATTAAGACATTTTTAAAAGCTGAAATGGTCTTTAACTACTCAAGAAAGGGTGTGTGTGAATACATGAATGTATTGTGCCAGTGTGTGGGTGTGCGTGAATAAGCATGCTGTGTGTGAGAGTATATGACTGTGTGTGTCAGTCTGTGTGAATATGTGTAAGTGCTTAAGTGTGTGAGTTTGTGTGTGTATCTGAGTATGAATGTGTTGTGTGTGTGCATGTGTGTGTGTATGCGATGGGTTCTTGATTTAGAGACTTTGCACTGAGTAGAGTTGGATAAAAGCGTTTTTCTCCGGCTCTGGGATTGGGACTTCTGGGTTTTACCATACATTTAAGCCAAGGTGCAAAGCCAAGTTGGTTTTAACTCTAATGCCATGTCAGTGAGCTGGATCGAGATTGAGTTAAGCTTGACTTTCCTTTCTTCTGGGGTAAAGTGGGGAGTTTTTGAAGAGAAGAGCTGGGGATACCAGGCTTTAAAATGATGACCACTTTTTTCCCAGGGCAGATGGTCAGAAGAGAGGGGGCTCACACTTTGACAAGGCCGGTTGTGTACTAGACATTCATGTGAAGATTATCTCTCTACTGTCCAAAGTGAGATTTGGACCTTTCTTTATTTACTGATGTGTTCATTTTAGTGTGTGTTAGGAAAAAGATCTAGAAAGATAACCTATAAAATACACAAATTAGTAGCATTTCTTAGAACAAGGTTCAGTTTATTTAAGGAGGAAAAAGAGTCCATTTAAAGAAAAATATGTTAAATAATACAGCTTGTGGAGGTGAGAAAATCACAAATGATTAATCCTTACCATGTGTAGGAGTGATCAGTGGGCAGCATACCCCACAGTAAGCTGGGGTAAGCTTACTGTTAGGGTAAATCCTCCTAACAGCTTGTACTTCCTCAAAGCACTTAAACATGTTAAACACTTAATGGTATACACTTTTGCATAATTTCATCTCTTTTCAACTAGGACTGTGCATTTCATTTCAAGGTTGCCTTTCCAGCATCTAGCAGAGTGCCAGGCACACAGGAAATATCAGCGAATGCATGCACAGACTCCCTGCAAGATAGGAATTACTGTCCCCATTTTATAGATAAGGAAACGGGGGATCGGGGTGACTTGCGATTTAGCAACTAGGATATGGCAAAATGAAGATTTGAACTCATGACTCTCAGGCTGCACAAAACTTTTTGCCAAACACCAATACGTGGGACTCAGGTCAGACTCTGACCACTGGCCCACTGCAAAATGAGGAAAGTAAAGTGGATGTAGAGCTTCATAAAGCTGTAGGCATATCTTGGAGATGTTGTGGGGTTGGTTCCAGAACACCACAATAAAGCCAATATCGCAATAAAGCAAGTCACATGCATTTTTCGGTTTCCCAGTATGTATAAAAGTTATGTTTACACTATTCCTGTATGTAGGCCATACAGTGTATAATACCATTATGTCTAAAAGAATGTACATAATTTAATTTAAAAATACTTCATTGCTAAAAAATGCTAATGATCATTTGCCCCTTTAGCGAGTTGTAGTGTTGTTGCTGGTGGAGGGTCTTGCCCCGATGTTGAAGGCTGCTGACTGATCAGGATAGTGGTCGTTGAAGGTTGGGATGGCTGTGGCAATTTCTTAAAATAAGACAAACACAATGTTTGCTGTATTGATGAGTCCATCCTCTTCCTCTTACGAAAGATTTCTCTGTAGCACACAATGCTGTTTTATAGCATCTCACCCAAAGCAGAACATCTTTCAAAATTAGAGTTCGTTCTCTCAATCCCTGCTGCTGCTTTATCAACTAAGTTTCTATAATATTCTAAATCCTTTCTTGTCATTTCAACAACGTTCATAGCGTCTGTACCAGGAGTAGGTTCCATCTCAAGAAACCATTTTCTTTGCTCATCTGGAAGAAGCAACTCCCCATCCATATGGGTTTTCTCATGAGAGAGCAGCAGTTTAGTCACATCTTCAGGCTCTGTTTCTCATTCTTGTTCTCTTGCTGTTTATTTATTTAGAGATGGAATCTCGCTGTGTTGCCCAGGCTGGAGTGCAATGGCATGATCTCAGCTCCCTGCAACCTCCACCCTGGGTTCAAGCGATTATCCTGCCTTAGCCTCCTGAATAGCTGGGACTACAGGCATGTGCTACCACACCTGGCTAATTTTTTTTTTTTTTCGTATTTTTAGTAGAGACAGGTTTCACCATGTTGGTCAGGCTGGTCTTGAACTCCTGACCTTGTGATCTGCCCACCTCAGCCTCCCAAAGTGCTGGGATTACAGGTGTGAGTGCTCTTGCTATTTCCACACATCCTTTTTTGTTTGTTTGACAGAGTCTCACTCTGTAGCCCAAGCTGAAGTGATGTGGCACAATCTCAGTTCACTGTAACCTCTGCCTCTGGGGCTCAAGCAATTCTCATGCCTCAGCCTCCCAAGTAGCTGGGACTACAGGTGTGTGCCACCATGCCCAGCTCAATTTTTGTATTTTAGTAGAGATGAGTTTCACCATGTTGCCCAGGGTGGTCTCAAACTCCTGCGCTCAGATGATTTATCCACTTTGGCTTCCCAAAGTGCTAGGATTACAGGCATGAGCCTCCACACCCAGCCTATTTCCACCACATCTGCAGTAACTTCCTCCACTGAAATCTTGAACCTCTCAAAGTCATTGATGAGTGCTGAAATCAACTTCTTCCGAACTCCTATTAATGTTGATATGTTTACCTCTTCCTGTGAATTATGAATGTCCTTCATGGCACTCATAGAATGGTGAATCTTTTCCAGAAGGGTTTCAATTTATTTTGCCAAATCTATTGGAGTAATCACTACCTATGACAACTATAGCCTTATGAAATGCATTTCTTAAATAATAAAATTTGGAAGTCAAAATTAGTCCTTGATCCATGGGCTGCAGAATGGATGCTGTGTTCGTGGGCATGAAAACAACTTTAATCTCTTTGTATATCTCCATGAGAGCTCTTGGGTGTCCATGTGGACTGTCATTAGCAGTAATATTTTGAAAGAAACCTTTTTTTTTCTGAGCAGTAGGTCTCAACAGTGAGCTTAAAATATTCGGCAAACCGTGCTGCAAGCAGACATGCTGTCATCCAGGCGTTTATGTTATTCTGTTCATAGAGCACAGGCAAAGTAGAGTTAACATCATTCTTAAGGGTCCTAGGATTTTTAGAATGGTAAATGAGCATTGGCTTCAACTTAAAGTCATCAGTTGCATTGGCCCTTAACAAGAGATTCAGCCTGTTGTTTGAAGCTTTGAAGCCAGGCATTGATTTCTCCTCTCGAGCTATGAAAGTCCTAGATGGGATCTTCTCCCAATAGAATGCTGTTTCGTCTTCATTAAAAATATATTGTTTAGTGTAGCCACCTCCATCAGTGATCTTAGCTAGATCTCCAGGATAACTTGCTGCAGTTTGTCCATCGGCACCTGCTGCTTCCCCTTGCACTTTTATGTTATAAAGATGTCCACTTTCCTTAAACCTCCCGAACTCTCGGTAGCTTCAAACTTTTCTTCTGTGGCTTCCTCACTTCTCTCAGCTTTCATAGAATTGGAGAGAGTTAGGGCCTTGCCCCGGATTAGGCTTTGGTAGATGGGAATGTTGTGGCTGGTTTGATCTTTTTTCCAGACCACTCAAACTTTCTCCATATCAGCAATAAGACTGTTTTGCTTCCTTATCATTCGTGTGTTCACTGGAGTAGCACTTTTAATTTCCCTCAAAAACGTTTCCTTTGCCTTCACAACTTGGCCAAGCATTTGTTGCAAGAGGCCTAGCTTTCATCCTGTCTCGGCTTTCGACATGCCTTCCTCGCTAAGCTTAATCATTTCTAGCTTTTGATTTAAAGTGAGAGCCATGCGACTCTTCCTTTCACTTGAGCACTTAGGGGCCATCGTTGGATTGCAGATTGGCCCAGTTTCAATATCGTGGTGTTTCAGGGAATGGGGAGGCCCGAGTAGAGGGAGATAGGTGGGGGAACAATAGGTTGAGGTCAGAACACAGGGAACATTTGTATATTAGGTTCACCATTTTATATGGGCACGGTTTGTGATGCCCAGATCAATTATGGATAACATCAAAGATCACTGATCACAGATCTCCGTAACAGATATAATAGTAATGAAAAAAATTGAAATATTAGAGAATTACCAGACTGTGACACAGAGACACGAAAATGACGCCAATAAACTTGCTCAACACAGGATTGCCACAAACCTTTAATTTGTTTTTTTAAAAACAGTATCTGCAAACTACAGTAAAACAAAGCAATGAAATGAGGTCTGCCTGTGTCTGCTTTATTGTGGTGATCTGGAGCCAGCCCACAATATCTCCAAGGTATGCCCATACACTGGTCCAATTTAAAGAATGGTCTGTTATTTTTATTTTCTTCTTATTCTGAGGATGTGACGTGTTATATTTTTATGACTAGAATTTCTCGTTTTTTGCTTTTAATTGTTTCACTGGACAAATCAAAGTGACGGCCTCCTTTTGTAAGCCCTCCCAGTTTTTTCTTTGTATTGCTTTTTTTCAGGAGGGAGATTTTCTAGTTGGTGGAATCCCAGAGTCTGAGAATCATCAGACAACTTCAAGCTCTTCTTGAGAGCCTATCAGGTCCATTGGGGAAATCTCTGAGCGCCCCCTCTGACTTCTTTCCAAGTCACTTCACCATTTCCCCTTCACGGGGTCGGGGCCAGTGTGTATCCCTCATTCCAGGCCCCAGGGACACAAATGCAGAAACCACAACCACCTCTCAAGGAGTTGTCCCTGTACCTCTCCAGAAGGCCAGAGCTTGCCCTTACTGATTGTCCAGGGAGCTCAAGACTCATCATGTCTCTGGGAGAAACTGGTGCCACCCAGGATGCCCAGGGTTGGCACAGCATCTCTTCATGGGCTTTGCTCACCTCTTCGTTTCACTACAACGCAGATTTCCTTTCATTTTCTTAACCAATTCAGATCCCTCTCATCTAACTGCTAATCATAGCTCCTTGCTGAGCAAGGTGTCACCTTTGAAGTTCTGCCCATTGTTGGGCTTGCAGTCTCGTCTTCCAAGCTTGGAGGCTGGGTAAATACCATTTCTCTAACCCTGCCAGAACTCTAGCTGTGTCCACACCTCCACTGGCTCTTAGGAGGGGAGCTTCCTCGGTGGGGAGACTGTCACAGGGCTGTGGACACTTCGAGCCAGAAATAACCCAGCCCTCGCCTCAGAGAGCTTGGAGCCTCATAGGTAAGACCATGTAAGCACAGACAGTTCCTTGGGATTGGATTCTAGGACCTGTTGAGGGCTGGAGACATAACCTTTTGTGCTTGCGTAGTATATTTCAGTTTACTAAGGGCCCCCACATTTATTTTCCTCATTTCCATCTGTAGTCCTCTGCAGTAAATGGTGCTAATCTTGCCTGCCTGGCATCCATTCATCTCCCGATTTTCTTTTCTTTCTTCTGCACCTTCAGGTCATTGCCCTGCTCTCCAGTTCTAAGTGCAGACCTGTGACCTCCCCCTGGGCAATCACAACATGCTATCCCTCTGCCCTCAGGGTTCAGAAACTGGACTCAGGTTGAGAGGGGCCCAATTCTGGGAACTTTGCTGGAATTGTTGAGGAATGATGCCCTCTTTTCTCTGGGTCGCTAAACTCATAGAATGTGGCCATCTTGCTTAGGGGAAGACTGCCTGAAACTAAAAGCAACTCAAAGGAAAACAGAGACAAGATATGGAGGGCAAAAGATTCCCAGTGACCTCATTTGAGCACCTGGATCCAGCTGTTCCTGAAGCTAGTACCATGTGTTACTCACTTATATTAGCCAATACATTATTTGTTATTTACTTAAACAAGTTTGAATGGAGTCTTCTCCCACTTGCTATAGACAAATACAGCTGGTTTTACATTTAGTAGGTTGCCCTGCTTCCTCTAATCACAATAAAACTATCTTTCATCTATGAAGCGCTCTTGTAAGTGTTTTCACAGCAATCGGACTCAGGTCTACTAAACATGACTGGCTTAATTTTGATGAAGAGGGATTTGAGGCACAGAAGAGAAGGAAAGCAAGTCCAGGTGGGAACCTGGGTTTCCTAACACCTGTTCTAGTGCATTTTCCATGTGGAGCATCTTCACCACCTTTCAGTTTGGAGAAGAACAGTTTTTAATACCCAGGACATGGTCACCCCCAGAGGACGGGGAGTGCTAATTGATTTGGTGAACAACCCAAGCAGGATCAGAGAAAACTCTAACTACATCACAGAGTAATCAGAAGAGGTATACTGATGGTAACTTTAGGTGCCTAGAAAATCTCTTGGAGATGAGAGAGGAAATAGTTAACTGTAGTTACCCAGGGGAAAGGGAATGGCGAAAAGGAGATTTTTTTTTTTTTTTTTACTTTGTATACCCTACTGTATGTTCTAAAATGTTTCATTAGGGATACCGATTGTTTCATATTTGAGTAAACAGTGAATTTTGAAATGTAACAATAGCAGGCTTTCATCTGAGACAATTAGGGCATCAAATAGTGAATTATAAACCATTGAAAAAATACAAACCTATGAATATATACCACTGATAAGTAGATAAATAAGTAAATAGGGAAGAGAGAGGTTTTGTACTTACAGGCGAATGCCAAGGACCAGCTAGAAATGTAGGGGAGAGCTGGGTTAGAAACACATCATGTTACAACCACTATAATAAAGATTGGTTCAGTCAAGAATCATCATCAATAGATACTAAATTTGGGGTGGGGGTGTTGATAAGGAGTAGCATTTTGTGTGATCTTAAATGATCTCTTCACGGATGGCTTATTAATTTTAAGAGAAAATAATAGTCACTACGCAGTGGAGAAATTGGTGATCAGTATCAATGTCATCACTGAGAGGCAGACAGACAGGCTGCCCTGAGAAGGACACAGCATTGCCCATGCAGCATTCTGGGAGGATGCATGATCCGAATCTAATAAGAAAGGAGGAGACAAACCTAGAATGAGAAACATTCAATTTCAAAAAAAGGTCCCTTATTCTTCAAAAATGCCGATGTTGTAAAGGACAGAAAAAGACTGAAGAAATATTCTAAATGAGGCCGGGTGCAGTGGCTCACGTCTGTAACCATAGCACTTTGGAAGGCTGAGGCAGGCAGATCACTTGAGGCCAGGAGTTCAAAACCAGCCTGGGCAACATGGTGAAACCCCGTCTTTACTAAAAATACAAAAATTACCCAGGTGTGGTGGTGGACACCTGTAATCCCAGCTACTCGGAGGCTGAGGCTTGAGAATTGCTTGAACTTGGGAGGCAGAGGTTGCAGTGAGCCAAGATTGTGCTGCTGCACTCCAGCCAGGGTGACAGAGTGAGACTCCATACAAACAAACAAACAAAATAAATGTTCTAGATGAAAGGAATCTCAAGGGATAGGACAACCAAATGCAGTGCCCAATTCTAGACTGGATTCTAGATAGAGGGGGAGATGTGATAGAGGAAACTGTTAGTCAATTGACAAATTGTACTATGGAGAATGGATTGGATAAAATATTGTATCAGTGTTAAAGTGATTGAAGTTGGTAATAAATCCAAAATTCTATAAGATAATGTTCTTTTTCTTGGGAAATACACATGGGAGTATTGACAGGTAAAAAGCCATTATGCATGTAAATCTGAAATGATTCACAAAAGAAAAATATTATGTGCGCTGGGTGTGTGTTGTTTGGTACAGGTGTGTGTGTGTTTACATGTATGTAGAGAGAGAGAGGGAATGTGTAGAGCACATGGGTGAAATATTAATAGCAGATACATCTGGGTAAAAGATATGTGAGTAATTGTACTACCATCACAGAGGTCAGCCTCTCTCCAAAACCCGCACTCTTATTTACTAAACCAGTATTTCCCAAAACATGGAACACCTCAGTCATTTTTTTTTAATCTCGCTTTGCTAACTTTCAGCTCTTTTAATTAAGTCCAAAGGAAAATCTCAAGTTGATGCTGGATGGTTTTTAACACCAAACACTTGCTAATTCTCTTTGTATGACAAAGATGGTCATCAGGCAGGCAGTGGCCTCTATGAAAGATCTATCTTTCATGGGGGGATTCATTAGATTAATTTTTCTGGTTACCTTCTAGTTTTTGACAGTGATTTATATTTGTGATTTTTAAAACTTCCTTTTTAGATATATTAATTTAGGTTTATTCTTAAGAAGTGAGTCAATTCAAAGAAAATATTAAGGCAGTGATGGTACACAGTGTGGGTGGCACATGGATATGGCAGAGGCTGGAAGGACTAAAGCTTGAGCCACTGCAGATGGAAACTCCTCTCAAGTTCATAATGTTTGGCTCAAGGTGGCACTTTCCCATCTGTGGTCCCTGCTTTCTCAGCACTATCATTTAGAAAGGCCCCAAGTGGGTCATTTCCTCCATTCCTTTCCTTTCCTCTAAGGCAATAATCAGAATAAGCCCTTCTCTATCAGTAGTGCATGATGCTTCCAATATGTTTCACCTCCCAAATCTTCAGAACATGGAAAAATGAGGCAATGTTAGGCTGGAAATTCAGACGAAGGAGGCTGTGTTAGTTTCCTGGGACTGATGTAAAAAAGTACAGCAAACTTGGTGACTTTAAGCAATAAAAATGTATTCTCTCTGGAGGTGGAAGTCTCCAGAGAGACTGCAAGGTGTTAGCAGGGCCGTTCTCCCTGAGCCTAGGTAAAATTCTTCCTCACCTCCTCCTGACTTTGGTGGTGGCCAGCTGTCCTTGTCACTCTTTAGCTTGTAGCCAAGTCACCCGAATCTCTGCCTCTGTCATCACATGGCCTTGCCCCTGTGTGTCTTCATACAGCCTTTTATAAGGACACCAGACACATTGGATGGAGGCCCATGTAACTCCAACATGACCTCATCTTAACTAATCACATCCACAGTGACCCTATTTCCAAATAAGACCAGAGGGTGAGAACTTTAATATGTCCTTTTGCGGAACACAGTTCAATCCATAGCAGAAGTTTACTCAAACACTCGAGGGCTAGGAAAGAAAAGACTGACGACTGGCCGTATGTAAAAATAAAACACGTCAGCATAATACAAACACCATATGCAAAATCACAAGACAAATGACAAACTGGGGAGAGTTGGGTTAGAAACATATAGGGCAAATCTTTGCAAGTCATAGGACAAAAAAAGAGGCTGGTTTCTCCAGCATAGGAAAGAGAGTTCCTAGAAATGGATCAGAAAACAGTAACAATAATCCATTGGAGAAATGGATGGAAGGTATGAACAGGCAATTCCTAGGAAAGGAAATACAAATGACTTCTAAATATGTGAAAACATGTTTGATCTCACTTAAAAAAGAGACATGCAATTAAAACCCACCCGTAAAATCAAGAACAATTTCAAAGTTTGTGAACATACTCTGCTGGTGAGGCTGTGGGGAAACAGACACTCTCATCTATTACTCGGGGGAGTGTGTGTCACTATGGTCCTTCTGGAGGGCCGATTGGCATGGTCCATCCGGATTACAAGTGCACCCTCTAATCTAGCACTCTGTTTCTAGAAATGTACTGCAATTGTATGCGTGCAAAGTAGCACTTGTAACTCAGTGTTGATTGTAGCCTTATTTGTAACAGAAGAAGTTTGGGAACTGTCCAGGGGCTCACAGATAATAGACAATTGGTTACATAGATTTGGTATCTCCTTGCAATGGAAAACTATGCAACTGTAAAACAAAATGACCATACTCTCTAGGCACCAATTTGATTAAATATATATATATCACTAAAAGGAGGTAATATAGTATGCTACTATTTGTTGAAGTGTGGAGTAAGAATATACATTCACATTTGCTTCTGTTTACATAAAGAAAATTTGAAAGGCTACACAAGAATTAATTATTAGGATTAATTATTAATTAGGATTTCTCCAGAGAAACAGAAAAAATAGGAAATATATAGGTATACACATACAGTGAGATAGAGAGGGAGGTTGATTTATGATAAGGGATTGGTTCATGCAATCATTCAATTATGGAAGCTGAGAAATCTCATGATCTGCCATTTGCAACCTGGAGAACCAGGCAAGCCAGTGGCATAATTCTGTCCCATTTCAAAGACCTGAGAACCAAAGAAACTAATGATGTCAATCACAGTGCAAGGGTAGGGGAAGATGAACTGAGATGTCCCAGTTCAAGCATGGAGGCCAGAAAAGAAGGGACACGTTCCTTTTCCTTCTTCCTTTTGTTCTATTCATGTCCTCAATGGATTGGATGGTGCCCACCCATGTTGGGGAGGGCCATGTACTTTACTGAACCCACTGATTCAAATGCTCATCTCATCCAGAAACACCGTCACAGGCATACCTTGCAATAATGTTTCATCTGGGCATCCTGTGGCCAATCAAGCTGACATGTAAATCAACGACCACACTAATGGAAGTGGCCATGGTGAGGGGGGGGACAAAAATGAGACTTTTCCACTGTATCTCTATAATTTTAATTTTTGCATTATGTGGCTGCTGTGCCTAATTAAATAAGTGCAACAACTAGAGTGTGAGAGCAAAGCTGTTGGGGCTCACTGGTTGCTGCACATGCTGCTGTGCATGTCCTGAGTTCCTTTTCCTCTGGGTGCTCCTCCTTAGTTATTCTGGGAGAAAGCAGGTGCCATGGGATACCTGAGACTAATAAATAAATGAAATCAATGCCGGTCAGCTTGTGGCCCACAGCGGACGGCCAAGCAGGCATGGAGTGCTGTGTCCTGGGAAAGGACATGGGCCATTCCTCAGCCGCAGTTATTTTTCCTGATGGAAGCATAGACGTGCTTTGGGAAGGTAGCCTCATGCTGGGCGTCTGCCCTAAGTTGAGTTTGCCAACACATAGGAGGATCTGAAGTTCATTTCAGCGCAAGAGCAAAATTGACTCTCCGTGCCTACATTGGAAACCGCAAAAGCCCCTTCCCTCAGTCAGAAAAATTACCCAGGTCACCTCTGGTGAGCAGAGGGCCTTACAGAACAGGTGCTCAATGGACAATGTGACATATGAGCCCCTCCAGCATCTCCCCCTGCAGCGGCGGGGAAGCAGTGTGGCACAGTGGTTATGTGTTGCCGTTTCAGAGCTGAATTCACAGCTTGGCTGTATGAGTCTGTTCTCACACTGCTAATAAAGACATACCTGAGACTGGGTAATGTATCCAGTTTAATGGACTCACAGTTCCACATGGCTGGGGATGTCTCACAATCATGGTGGAAGGTGAAAGGCACATCTTACATGGCTGCAGGCAAGAGAGAGCAAGAGCCAATCAAAAGGGGAAACCACTTCTAAAACTATCAGATCTCGTGAGACTTAATCACTACGATGAGAACAGTATGGGGGAACCACTCCCCATGATTCAGTTGTCTCCCACTGGGTCCCTCATGTGGGAATTATGGGAGCCACAATTCAAGATGAGATTTGGGTGGGGACACAGCCAAACCATATCAGTGGCCCACCTTCTTACTAAACGTGTGACCTTGGGCATGTTACTCAGCTCTTTAACCCTATCGGTTTTGTCACCTAGAAAATGGGTGTGTCACTAGTACCTGTCTCTGAAGGTATATGAGTGAGGTAACATAGTAAAGTGCACATAGTAACCCTAACCCTGACCCTAATCAATAGAACACTTACAGTTATCACAAACAATAATAACAGATAATACTCATGTACCACTGGCTATGCTGCAGACACTCTTCTAAGCCCTCCAACTATATTTACTCTCCCCTGCAACTCTGTAAAGTAGGTGTTGTGACTATTCTCACTTTACAGGTGAGGAACCGAGATAGGGTAAATTACTCAGCTCTGCACTGGAGGAGGTAGGATTTGAACCCAGGGGGTCTGGCTCAGAGACTGCTTTTACTGACTTCACCACTGTGTTCAGTGAGTTCTGGGACATGAGTTTGAATACATGGAAAAATGGGAACCTGAAACCCTCAGCAAAGTCTGCTGTGAGCACGTGTCTCTGATCTTTTGAGTACTGCTTTGGCCACTTAAGCTTCATGAACCGTATTTTCCTCATAAATGGGAGGACAGTAGTAATGACATCTACTATTTATTGATCACCTGCTGAGCATCAGGTGCTGTGCTGAGTGCCTTACAGGTCGCATTTTGTCCTCACTGGAAGCCTAGAAGATAAGTACTATTATACCCGTTTTATAAACAAAGAGACTGAGGTTCAGAGAGGCCCAAAAATCTTAGGCAGCCAGTAAGTGCCAGAAACAGAATTTGAAGCCAAGTCTGTTTGATTCCAGAGTTCGGGCCCATTTCCACCCCCTGGACTTTGTGCCCTCAGGGAGCTGTTGCGAAGATGAGAGAGTTATTTTTCTGTGTGGTGCCTCATAGCGCTGGCGTGCAAAATCACCAATGCTTGGGGTGTTGATGTAACATTTGCTCACGGAAAGCTGACCTCACCCATGTCGAAGCTCCCTTTCCTCATCTGCTGAGTCAGGATGCAGATGGGGCGGCTTTCAGGGACTGCTGTATGGACAGAGTTCTAGAAGGTTGTGTGGGCCGGAAGCGGTGCTGTGCTGATGTTAGGGGCCTCTACCTCTGAACTACAAGCAAATTCTCCCCTCCAACAAGAGCACATTGTGTTCTGGCCCCGGTCTCCCACCCAGGCTACTTTAAATGCAGATCCTTCTGCCAATAGCTACTTTTAGCAAGGACAGACTATCATAAGGAGAGGTACTTGCAAGAAAATAGCAAAATGGAAGCATTGTTCCTGAGGGTTTGGAGCAGGCTCAGGGAACTGTGGCGTGGGAGAGCCCTGGAGACGTGCTTTGCCATCACAAATAAGTTGTGCAGAAAAAAAAAAAAGAAGAGAAAAAGAAAATTCACTTAAAGTTTTTCCTAAAAGCTGGAAGGAGGAGAGGGCAGGCAAAACTAACTTTGGAAGGATTTGAAATGCCACAGTCTGATGGAGGCTCCTCTGAAGGGACTGCAAACCGTTTAGGGCAAGACAATTGCATCTTGAGGCTGGAGGGAGCACAGAGCTATTGACGGATGAGTCCCTAGAAGCATAAAAGGATGGGAGGCAGGAGAAAAAGTTCGTGAATGGAGAAAAGGCCCTTTTTTTTTTTTTTTTTTTGAGGAAATTTATGTTCTCAGGGATGAACTAGGGATGTATGATAAAAGATTGCAAGGATGGTTTCAACTTCACACTAGTTAGAGCTTCCGGTGCTGCAAGGAGGCTGGCTCAGGCGATAGTGAGTAGGCTGTCCTCAAGCATTTGAGCAGAGCCTGGGTGATGATACAGGGAACCCAGCTTTCAGACAGGACACACAGCACTTGAGCCGAGGCTCACAAACACTGGGCCTTGTGCAGGGTCCCCTCTGTGCCAGCTCTCACGCTCGTCCATGATGAAATGAGAGCAAAGAGGACTGGGGCTGGGTGCGGTGGCTCGCGCCTGTAATCCTGGTGCTGTGGGAGACTGAGGTGAGAGGATTGTTTGAGCCCAGCCTGGATAACATAGTAAGACCCTGTCTCAAAGAAGGAAGGAAGGAAGGAAGGAAGGAAGGAAGGAAGGAAGGAAGGAAGGAAGGAGGGAGGGAAGGAGGGAAGGAAGGAAGGAAGGAAGGAAGGAGGGAGGGAAGGAGGGAAGGAAGGAAGGAAGGAAGGAAGGAAGGAAGGAAGGAAGGAAGGAAGGAAGGAAGGGTGGGTGGTGAGATTTTAATCCAAAAAGACTGTTCTTTGAGACTACAGCCCTCCTAAACTTGGGTGTTCAAATGCCCTTTATAAAATGACCTGTCTGTAAGAGTCTGGAAATGTTGGGATTAGATAATGTCCAAGTCCTTTCCATTGCTAAGAGTCTGTGATTCTAGGAAAATATGTTTCTGATTTGGATGAAACGGGATAGGAGGAGTGTAGAAGCAAGCCTAAAACTGACACATGGAGAAGTGGCCATGTCAGCATAGCAGTTAGAGATGTGGAGTTACTTACCAGGAGGAACAGTTAACAAGTTGACTGTGGTCATCCTAGAGAACAGGGCTGGAGGTGAGATTTTACGTATCCATTCTGTTAGTATATGAATTTTAAAATGATATGCATGTACTGTATGACCTTTGGTTAACACTAAAAGCTTTTAAAAATAAAAGACAGATAATCATAGCTGCCCTTTACTGGCTTCTGTGCTAAAAGCTTTTTTTAATATTATTTCCTTTAATTCATCCCATCTTAGGGATGAGGAAACAGGCTCAGAGAGGTGAAGTTACTTTGCCATACGGATCGGTGAATGTCAGGTTTTTTTGACGTGAGAATCCAAACCAGATGCATATACATGATACTCAGTAGTCCTCTGCCCAGGGTGAGACTTCTGGGGGGTTTCAGGAGAGGAAGGGAGAGGGAGATTTGGGGGTAATGCTCTAGAAAGCACCAGAAGATAACTGGAAGAGAGATGATGACCAAAAAAGGGGGTCCTGCTTAGCTTTCTGGAGAGAAAACCTGGAGTGATTCTGCAGTTTGGCATAGACTAAAAACAGGCACACTTGCTTATGCAAAGAGAAATGATTAAACAATTGCATGGGACGCTTGTGTTGCTTTCTCCCCTCCTTTTGGACTCCATGGGAGGGAGACCACGTGGGAGGACGCAAGCTGTTTGGAAGCATTGACTCTGTGCCAGGGACTGTGCCAGGAATGTTATGGAAATATCAGCCCATCCAGTCTTCACCAAGACTCTGAAATAATATTAACCAAAAAGGTCACCTTGGAATGCCTACGGCAGGGTCTCTCAATCTCAGCCCTGCTGACGTTTAGGATCAGATCATTATCTGTTGTGGGAGGCTGGCACTCATGCCAATGTGATGACCAAAAACGTCCCCACACATTGTCAGGTGCCCTGAGGGAGTCAAAATCACCCCCAGTTGAGAACCACTGTCCTCAGGTGACTAGGCATGTCATCTATATTATTTGAGTCACCCTGCCAACTAGCTGTCATGATGCCCACTCTATAAATGAAGACGCTGAGGCTGAGAGAAGGGTCACAGCGTTAGCAGCAGCAGGGCTGAGAGCTGAGCCACGTGTTTTCAATACTGAACTTAGAGAAGCAGCGAATGAAGACACCAGCCCAGTTAACCTGGAGCTAACACGAAAATATAGATTGTGTCTTCCCTTTTTAAACCACAGTGAATATCTTACAGGAGGGGCTGGTGTTTCTTTATATTTTTGTTTGTTTGTTTGTTTATTATTATTATACTTTAAGTTCTGGGGTACATGGGCAGAACATGCAGGATTGTTACATAGGTATACATGTGCCATGGTGGTTTGCTGCATCTGTCCCCTTGTTATCTACATAAGATATTTCTCCTAATGTTATCCCTCCCTAATCCCCCCACCCCCTGCTATCCTTCCCCTAACCCTCCCGCCCTCCAACAGGCCCCGGTATGTGATGTTCCCCTCCCTGTGTCCATGTATTCTCATTGTTCAACACACTTATGAGTTAGAACATTCGGTGTTTGGTTTTCTGTTCTTGTGTCAGTTTGTTGAGAATGATGGTTTCCAGCTTCATCCATATCTCTGCAGAGGACATGAGCTCATCGTTTTTTCATGGTTACATAGTATTCCATGGTGTATATGTGCCACATTTTGTGACATGGCATGGGCTCTCGAACCAAGCATCTTCATTTTATCTCTGAAACACTGGCACGTTATTTAATCTCTCTGGCTCTCAGTTTTCTTCTCTGTGAAATGGGACTAACGATAGTACCTCCTCATAGGGATTTTTGGGGATTAAATGAGATCATATGAGTGAAGCAGTGCCTGGCAGATAGACACTCAGCATTAACACATGTGGGCCGTCATTCTTATGAGCAAGCTTTCAAATCCGTTTCACATACTCAGACCTGGAAGCAGCTCAAGTGGCATCATTCAGGGCACCATCTCTGAGGTGGCTGACTCTGCTTCTTTGCAGTCAAGCCCTGGGGTTGCAATTCAGGTTGGTTTTTTGCTGACCACTGAGCAATCACCTCTGGGCTGCAGGAGTAGCCGGATTTGGCTTGAGCGTCCTGAGGAGAAACCGTCCAAGCTGATCAAGCATTTGTCTTCTCCACCAATGGGAGTCTCAGGAGAATTATGGAACTGTCTTTGCACATGGAAGAGATTAATTCATGTGGCCACAAATAGCTCGAACACTGTGTCCTCAGCGCTGTGATCTAGTATCCCCTGAAATTTACGCAGGGTGCCAGCCTGGCAGCCAGAAAAGCCACAAGGCCCCCTTAAGCTGCCTGGTGCTCCTAGCCAGGGGACCCCTCAGGAATTTCAGAGGGTGGGGACAAGATTAAGTAGTTTGTTTTTCATTTCATCCCCCTACCTCACCCCCTGCCCCATAAGCCTGCTTTCTGGCCTCTCATTTATCTACCAAATGGAATGATTGTGCAGCCCTCACTCCCAGGTTTTCACCTCAGAGCTAGGTCCATCTACCTCCTCCACCTCGTGTACGCTCTTTTATCGCCATGATCATCTTCCAGTCTTTACACAGCTAAATGCCACCATCCTCCAAGCCTAGTGCCACCACCTCTGCTCCCCCTCCACCACCAAGTGGTACATGGCTTTAAAGGTTGTGGGCTCTGGAATAGAGTTTAAACCCCAGCTCTGTTAGATGTAGGTGAGGGGTGATATGGTTTGGCTCTGTGTCCCCACCCAAATCTCTTCTTGAATGATAATTCCCATGTGTCAAGGGAGGGGCCTGGTGGGAGGAGACAGGATCATGAGGGCGTTTTCCCCCATGCTGTTCTTGTGATAGTGAGTGAGTGCTCACGAGATCTGATGATTTTCAAGTATTTGGCACTGGGCAGGTGCAGTGGCTCAAGCCTGTAATGCCAGCACTTTGGGAGGCCAAGGTGGGCGAATCACTTGAGGTCTGGAGTTCTAGACCAGCTTGACCAACATGGCAAAACCCTATCTCTACTAAAAATACAAAAAAAATTAACCAGGCTTGATGGCAGGTGCCTTATTCCCAGCTACATGGATGGGTAAGGCAGGAGAATCACTTGAACCCAGGAGACAAAGGTTGTGGTGAGCTGAAATCAAGCTACTGAACTCCAGCCTGGATGACAGAGTGAGCCTCCATCTCAAAAAAAAAAAAATGAAGCGTTTGGCAGCCTCCCTCACCACCATCGCCCCTTCTCTCTCCTGCCGCCGTGTAAGACATGCCTTGCTTCCCCTTTGCTTTCCGCCATGATCGTGTTTCCTGAGGCTTCACCAGCCATGCAGAATTGTGAGTCAATTAAACCTCCTTTGTTTATAAATTACCCAGTCTCAGGTATGTCTTTATAGCTGTGTGAGAACTGACTAATACAAGGGGCTTACTTTCCGTGAACCTCAGTTTCTGCCCCTATAGAGTGGGATACTAATGGCTCATCAGACTATTTGAGATTTAAACCAGAAAAGACAGGCTAGGTGCTTGGCTCCCTGCTGAGACAGTAGTAAAGAGTCCATCAGTGTGAGCTCAGGGCAGGTCAGGCAGGTAGCTGGCCTTAGACAGCTGTGGTGGGAGGAGAACGTCCAGTGCCAAAAGGCTAGAGGCCCTCAGCAGCAGCATGGTGGCAGCTGTTGGGTCGGCTGGCCACACTTCTACAGATCTGGCCCGTAAGGAGACAACACACCCAGATTGATGTACGTGGGTTCTGACTTCACAGCTGCATGAGCAAGATCAGCTTGATGTTGGCTCCCACATCCTGGTCCCACAGGGTGACCCCAAACTGGAAAGTCCAGATGACAGATGGCATGAGTGGTGGGTCACTCTGTCGTTGAGAAAGCAACTCTGGACACAGCTAAGTCGTTTTGTAGTCTTCGTCTGTACCAAAGCAGGGCAAGGTGGGAAGTGCCAGGTCTCAATAAAATGAGGGAGGCCAATGAGAAATGAGCTTCCTACAGCTCCTCACGGGACTGCTGTCTTGCAGTGCCCCACGGAGGATCCCAGGGCCTTCTGTTGAGGTTTGAATTGGGCTGTGCTTGAGTCTTGCCTATGGGGCTTTCGCAGAAATACACAAGGTCACCTGGGCCCAGAGAGTCAATGGAAGAGGCAGGAAGGCATTCATGCTCACCTAGAACAGTGCCGGGCACGTTGTATGTGCTCAACTAAAAAGTGTTGGATGAATGAATTAATTTACCCCACAGTAAGTACCTGCAGCGGGACCTGTGCTGGTTGCTGGGAATTTGAAGATAAGCAAGGCTTAGCCCACAGTCTCAAGACCTCATGAAAGCATGCCAGAGATGCTTCACCTGATCGTTAGCAAAGGGTTCTGAGATCTCTGAAAAAGCCAAGGAGGGTTCAGAGGCAGGGACAGTAGCTCTTGTGGGGAAATCAGGAATGTCTGCATTTATGAGAGCATTTTGGGTGGCAACTGGTAGAAATGTCAAAGCCATTGAAACAAACAAACAAAAAAGAGACTTAATTGGCTCACGAAACTGAAATGCTACCTGTAGATATGGCTGTATCCAGGCCCCCAAACAACATCAAAGTACTCTCTCTCTCTTTCACTCTGCCGCCACTCACCCGTGTCTCTTGGCTCTGTTTTTCTCTGTGTCACCTGCCTCCTGGCAGGCTTTCTTGTCATGGTGGTCCCCAGCCCTTCTAGGTGTTCCTCATCTCGAGGACTGGCAATGACAGCAAAAGGAGGGCTCCTCTTTCCCATAGCTCTCCCAAAAGTCAAGGATTGACTCAAACCAGCGTTTGGTCATGAGCCCATCCCTCCATATATAGCACTGTGGGACAAAAAAAGTGATCAGTTCTGCCGAAAGGATGTGGAGGGAGGGTGAAACGAGAGAGGTTCTCCAAGGGAAAGTGAGGATGCTGCTAGGAAAGAGGAGATGGGTCCTGGGCAGGTACAGACAGCAGGTATCCACTAGATCCATCAAGAAAATCGTTCCTTCGAACTTGATTATGTGTACTGGATGGAGATTTACTGGATGGACAGGGGAAATAGAATGGGATAAGGGAATCTCTGGAAGAGGGAGCAGCATGAGCAAAGTCCCAGAGGCATGGAATGATTTGTTTGGGAAACATAAAAGGAGCTGATGTGAGTGGATCACAAGGAGTTGGACCAGCAGATGGGTAGGTGGTTGAGGTTGGAGAATTGAGCAGAGGCCAGATGACTGAGGACTTTGAATGTCAAGTTATTCAAAGAGGAAAGAGCTATGGTCAGATTTGTGGTTTTAAATTCATTCATCCAACACATATTTATTGAGCACCTAGTATGTGAATAAGCAAAGTCACTGATTATATTCTAATCATACCCTAGAGTAGTGCTAGGAAGCAAGACTGGAGACACTGAGTCTGGAGGCAGGGAGAGGGAGGAGGCTGGCGCATCAGTCCCGACGGGAGTGGCTAAGAATTAGCTGGGGTGTGGAGCACATTTCCCCTGCATCAGCTCTACTCAGAGCCAAACCTTGGCTATGTAGAGTGAGTGCAGGAAGCAGATCTCTAGGCTCTTGTGTGATGCCCCATCAGGGCAGCCTGCGGGGAGCATTTTGGTAGCATCTGTTTGTGCAGGCTGTCACCGGCAGAATTAGCATAGATTTGAATCCTTGTTGCCCCATGCACTGGCTGTGTGACCTGCCTCACTTCTCTGGGCCTCAGTCCCCTCTGTTAAATGACTTTGTGATGGCTTCTACTTTGCAGAGTTGTCATGATAATTAAATAGGACAATGCTTGGCACCTAAGAAGTGCTCAGTAAATGACGACGTTATTAATTACTGTTGTTACTCTGACTGTCTTCAAGGCACACCTACTCCTGAAAGTCCTCTTCCTCTCTTGGAAACTGGGGACCATGATAGCAAGTGCCTTCGTGGAATGGTAAACCACTTAGTGGCCACGTGGCCTGGGGCACATGGCATCATCACTGTGTGCCTTGGACTCCTCATCGGAAAAAATGGGGCTAATATTAGTATCTCCTTACAGGGCTGTTATGTAAATTAAATAAATCATGTTAAGTCCTTAGGAGAGTTCCTGGCACATAGTAAACTCTCAATAAATGTCAAATAAACAATTATTATTATGTATTTGTAATATTATTGTAATATATTGTTATATTAATGTAATATGTTATAATGATATGTTATAATATGTTATATTAATGTAATATGTCATAATGATATAACATAATATATTAATGTAATATGTTATAATGATAAAGATTATATTATATTGCAATATTATAATAATAAGTATTATTATTTGGTAGTAGCAGTTTAGCTTGACCATCTCCAATCTGAAAATCTGAAATGCAAAATACTCCAAAATCTGAAACTTTTTGAGCACTGACACGCGGCTCAAGGGCAGTGCTCACCTGAGCATTTTGGATTTTCGATTTTCAGATTCAGAATGCTCAACTGCTAAGTGTATATATTCCAAAGTCTGAAAAAGTCTGAAATCCTAAACACTTCCAGTCCCAAGCATTTTGGATAAGGGCTACTCAGCCTATAGTATGTTACTAGAGAGGAGGGGTTATGGTGATAGCTGAAATTATGACATAAAAAAAGCCTTATTAGGCCAGGCACGGTGGCTCACACCTGTAATCCCAGCACTTTGGCAGGCCTAAATGGGCAGATCACCTGAGGCCAGGAGTTCAAGACCAGCCTGGCTAACATGGCAAAACTCTGCCTCTATTAAAAATACAAAAATTAGCCGGCGGGGTGGCACACGCCTGTAGTCCCAGCTACTCGGAGGCTGAGGCAAGAGAATCATTTGAACCCAGGAGGCAGAGGTTGCAGTGAGCCTAGATCATGCCATGACACTCCAGCCTGGGTGACAGAGCAAGAATCCATCTCAATAAATAAATAAGTAGCCCTTATTAAATGGCTGTTCTCGGGATCATCATCATTTTCCATCAGATACTTAGAAAGAAAATGACTGCATTTGGGTTTGGGGACAAAAGGGTCACCATTTCCTCCCATGAAGGCAGCTGTCTTTCTCTCAGAACACGTGGTTATTAAATATTGCTCTTATTAATATTGTGAAATGAACATCAGTTGAGGAAAACTACCCAAACCCTTCTCCCAGCAGAACAAGGAGAAGGAGGCTGGCTCCCCTCCCCTGATCTGTTTCTCCTAGGCTGAGCAGAGGGGTGTTTCCCACTTCCCCCCACCCCCGGACGGTTCTGTAATTCCCAGAAGGCCATCCCAGCTGGCGCTTCAGTTTTGTGATTCGGGGATTTCTTTTCTCCCTCATGCCTGGAATAATTTGTGGCTCCATTTACAAAAGCAGAGCTCTTGTGATCAACCCCGCTTGGGTCCCAGAAGCAGTATTGCCTGGAAAGCAGTTTGGATAGGTCAGCTCGGGGCACAGTCCAAAGTGATTTTAAGTGCCCCAGCTAAGTGCCGGCTAGAATGGGGAGTGCTTTTAATTTATAAACCTTGCCCTTTGAAGAAAGAGACAACACTGCTCTGAAGCAGTTTGATTTCAAAGTAATAAATCCCTTTGTGTATATAAAATGTATGGACGTATCTAGCTCACATGTCAGAAGAAAAAAAAATCTCTGTATATTGGACTTATGTACATGAATCTATGGGAGGAACTTCACTGAGAAAAAGTTAATAATCGTCATACATTTTTAACTTACAAGAATTTGTTCTGAGACTGCCTGAGATCACAGTTTCCCAGGCTGTGTGTCCTTGAGCAAGTTGCTTCACTTCTCTGTGCCTCATCTGTACAAAGAATGAGTACTCACTTTTGGGTTGGTGTAAAGATTCAATGAATTACTGGCTATAATGCATTTAGAATAGTGCCTGCAACAGTGTACATGATTAATAAGGGTTAGTTACTATTACCTGATAGTACAGATTTTTGTTTTGGGATTGGTGGTGATTTTTTGCCTGGCACACCGGAAAGCCAGTCTAGAGAGTGGCCCTGTTGTTTGCAACAGAAACCTATAATTGTCTGTTTCTCCTTGGTGTGCTGGGTTAAGAGTCCGATGCACACATTTCATCATGCCTTTATGGGTTTTTTTTTTTGTTTTTTTTTTTTTTTTCCTTTTTAAATCCAACCTTTCAGGATGTACTTCCAGCAAGGCAATTTGGAATTCTTGAATTCCAGAGAGACTTTTCTGGCCACATTAGCTAACAGAGGAACTTTTCAAAACCAAGAGAAGCTTGCAAACCACTAGTTAGAAAATCGACTCATTCTTTCATTCATTCTACAAATATTTCTTGTGGACTTACTATTGCCAGGTCTCCGTGACAGGCTCAGGGGTTTCAAAGAAAGCATGATGTATTAAAGGTGTGTCCTACGGGGAGCCAGGCCGATTTAAGAGCTGTACATACATCAATCCATTCAGTCCTCACCACAATCCTATGAGATAGATGCTATATTATCCCCATTGTACGGACACAGAAACTGAGGCAAAGAGAGGTTAAGTATCTCCAAGGATGCACAGTTGGTAAATAAAGTCCAGATTCAAACCCAGGCAGCCCAGCTCCAAAATCTGTACTCTTCTCTTTTTCTCCCCATCTCTAATTTGTAAAATTTCAAACCTACAGAAAATGTAGCAGCATGGCACAGTGAACATCATATATTGTGTCACGGACCTAGTCATTGTTAAACGCTTTCCACGTTTTCTTTACCTCTCCCTTTCTCTGTAAATTTTTGTGAAATCATTTGAGACTTCCTTGCAGACATGATGATTCTTCAGCCCAAAATACTTACACACATATTATTGCATAACAAATTACCACAGCCGAGTGCGGTGGCTCAAGCCTGTAATCCCAGCACTTTGGAAGGCCGAGGCGGGTGGATCACGAGGTCGAGAGATCGAGACCATCCTGGTCAACATGGTGAAACCCCGTCTCTACTAAAAGTGCAAAAAGTTAGCTGGGCATGGTGGCACGTGCCTGTAATCCCAGCTACTCAGGAGGCTGAGGCAGGAGAATTGCCTGAGCCCAGGAGGCGGAGGTTGCGGTGAGCCGAGATCACGCCATTGCACTCCAGCCTGGGTAACAAGGGCGAAACTCAGTCTCAAAAAAAAAAAAAAAAAAAAAAATTTACCACAAACTATAATGGCTGAAAAATACACAGATATTTATTATACCATGTCTGTAGGCGAGGAATCTGGGAGCAGCTGAGCTGGGTCTTCAACTCAGAGTCTCTAGTGAGGCTATGATCAAAATGTGAGCTGGGGCTGCCTTCACATCAGGCATAGTGGAGCTCATGCATGTGGCTGTTGGCTGGAGGCCTCAGTTCCTCTCCACATACATAGGCCTCTTCATGGGGCTGGGGCTGCTCCTGACCCATTGGCTGACTTCCCTGAAAGCAAGTGGAGAGAGAGAGAGAGAGAAAGAGAACAAGAAACCTAGATGGATGCCACAGTGTTTTATGACTTAATGTCAGAGTGACATACCATGACTTCTGCCATATTCGATTGATCACACAGACCAGCATGGGTACAGGGTGGGAGGGGACCTCACGGGGGTGTGAAGACCAGGGAGGCAGAGACCACTGGAGTATCTTGGATGCTGGTGACGACAGTGTGTTTCTCTTAATGATGAGGACATTCTCCTACAAAACCACTGTGCTAGGACCACATTCAGGACATTTATTAATACTGTACTACTACCTAACATTCACTCCATATTCAGATTTTTTCAGTTGTCTCAATATGTCTTTTTTATCAGTCTAGATCCATTCCACCTTCTTGACGTAAAAGCAGCTTGCTTGTCCTTTTCGGAAACACTCCTTCCCCACTCTCAGTCCACCTAGTTCAGGATGGGCTGATTCTGATGCCCCAGCCATGGGTAAGTTTATGGCTCAGATCCAGCCAGTGGGCACTCAGCATTGCCCTGGTGATAGCGATTGGTTCAGGGTTGGGCATGTGACCCAAGTTGGGCCAATCAGAATAATTCCTGAAGTTCAGCTGGTACTATTAAGGAAAGGCACCGTCTCACCACTAGGGTTGCAGAGCTGGTGGGGTCAGATTGGAGGCACTGGGAGCCATCTTTTCTAGTGGCTGCAGGAGAGGCTGCCTGAGAATGAAGTCAAGGTGGGAGAAAGTAAACCTGAGCGATAGAGATGTTCTTAGCGAAGTCCGTTAACCTCTCTAAGCCTCAGTTTCCTCATCTTGAAACAGATATATTATTAAGAAATAAAGTGAGGGGAAAGTAAAATAAGAGAGTGCATGTTAAGCATAGGGACAGTGCTAAGCATATAGTAGGCGGTCAATAAAACGTAGCCATTCATAGCAGTTCTAAGATGAAAGACCTACTCTGTGCAAGATCTTGCAGAGATACACAGGAAATATAATAGGCCCACCTGAGTATGTCAGAAATCTTCATGGAGGAAGAAAGGCTCAATCTGGCCCTTCAAGGAATCACTGAAATTTAAAAACATAAGCAAATGAATAGAGGTGGGCTTCCTACAAAGAATGTGCAGAAACACAAGTTGATGATAGGAACAGCTGAGATATATTGAGCACTTACTGTATGCCGGGTGTTGTGTGTAAGTGTGTAAGTGCTTTTCACACATCAACTCATGTAACAGATGAGGTCCTCCGAGCCCTCGAGGTGGAGATGAACAGTTTTGCAGATAAGGACACAGAAGCCTGGAGAGGTCAGTTCATTTGCTCAAGGTCACTTTGGTCCTATGTGGAGAGCCAGGATTCAGACCCCAGGTGCCTGAATTCAGAGCCCGCATCCTCAACCACTCTGCCAATACTACTATTGCTCATAAAACATAAGCGATGACAATGACACCGGTTACTGAAGCTACAGAGCTATGACACAGAGACAGAACCCAAATGATACGGATTTCAAAGAAAAGCCACAAAGGCCACCCAGCCAGCCAGGACCCAGGCCCAGGTCTGTGGACCTCTTGCCCCCAAGGGCTTAAATGCTCTGTTCTGTGAGAGCAGCCGGGACCAGGCACAGGTCTCCAGGAGGGAAGGCAGCAGGCCAGCTCAGGGCGGTGGCAAAAGCTCCAGACAGCTGGTGACAGTGGGGGCTGTGGCCAGCTGTCTCTCACTGGCCAGGACTAAGCACCCCCAGGCCTCTCACCAGCAAGACCTCAACAGCTGTCAGAGGGGAAACAGCGCCTGCCATCCACAGATGACCCGGGGGACGGGGCCAGTGACCCTGGGGTGAAAGGTTTGCCCGCCGGGCCCTAGCCTCCTGACTCCATCTGTCTCACCACCTGCAGGCAGCATTTCTGACTTTTTCCTTTGGTATAAATGAGGAGACAACTACGAAGTCAACAGTGGGAAATGTGCAAGGGGCCCCGTCTTCCCAGAGCCCCAGCCTCTGGCTGTGGAGGCATATAGCCTGAGAAGGCTGCACAGGGGACACTGACTCAGGGACTCCCCGTGCTGGATGGTACCATGGGCAGGCCTATCTTGGAGTCCTGCAGACCCACATTCAAATCCTGGCTTTGCCCCTAAGAGCTGCCTGAGCTCAGGTGAGCCACACACCCTATCACATCTCTCCTCTCTAGAATAGGCACGGCCCACCTCACAGAGGAGCTGGAAGGATTTAAGGAGGTGCCTGCAGTTCCCCACAAGGTCTAGGAGGGGGTAAGTCCACCGGAAGTAGAACCAAACTCCCAAGTGGAGTCCCGGCTCTGCCCCCCATCAGCTGTGTGGCCTTTCATAGCCTCCTTCAGCTTTCTGGGGCTCAATTTCCAAATCTGTAAACTAAGGGGTATGATATCGATCTGACAGGGCCACTGTGAGAAATTTCATGCATTTCTGTGTGAAAGTGCCTGGACTTCAGTAAACACTGTGAAGGGAAGCAGTAGCATAGTGGTTAAGGCTCTGATACCTACCTGCTGTGTGACGTTGAGCGAGTTATCTTCCCTCTCTGTGCCTCAGTTTCCTCACATGTATCATGGAGGTACTCATGCCCTTATCTTCAAGGCCTGTGCTAAGGATTAGGTGAGATATTAGAAAATCTTTGGAGCTTAGCAGGTGGTGGGTACATGACAGGCATGGGTTCTTTTTTCTTTCTTGAGACAAAGTCTCACTGTCATCCAGGCTGGAGTGCAGTGGTGCCATCAGAGCTCACTGAAGCCTCAGCCTCAAACTCCTGGGCTCAAGGAATCCTCCCACCTCAGCCTCCTGAGCAGCTGAGACTACAGACACAAGCCACCACCTAGCTAATTTTTAAGTTTTTTTGTAGAGACAGGATCTCACTGTCTTGCTCAGGCTGGTCTCAAACTGCTGGGTTCAAGTGATCCTCTTGCCTCAGCCTCTCAAAATATTGAGGTTACACACATGAGCCCTTGTGCCTGGCCTACACAATGTTCTGGATGTTACAAAAGTACTCATCAATCATGAAGTCATTTTGACTAGGTTCTTATTAGTAACACGCTCTCTGTTACTAGCCTCCTCACCAAGGAGCGGGTGGCGGACAATCGAAGGAAAGGTACCCTTTTATTTTATTTTGTTTTATTTTATTTTTTACTTTATTTTTTTTGAGATAGAGTCTCACTCTGTCACCCAGGCTGGAGTGCAGTGGCACAATTACAGCTCACTGCAGCCTTCACCTCTGGGCTTAGCGGTCCTCCCACCTCAGCCTCCTGAGTAGCTGGGACTGCAGGTGTGCGCCGCCGTGCCTAGCTAATTTTTGTATTTTTTATGAAAACAGGGTTCTGCTATGCTGTGCCATTTTTACAGGGGAAAAGCTCTCTTAGAGAAAAGGTGGGGAGTGTGGTAAGAGGTCCCCTGACATTTAGATGTATTTTTTTTGTAGTTGTGTAGTGTGGATATATACCCAGTCCCCAAAGGGAACAACTCCAAAGCCTCCGATGAGTGTTGTGCAGGTGTGACTTACCCATGCGGCAAGGTTTCGAGGAATCACACAGTCGGGCTCCGGAGTGAGACTTGGTGGGTCTGTGTCCCTTCTCTGACCCTAGCTGTGTGACCCTGGGCAAGGCCAGCCACTTAACCTCACCAAGCCAGGTCTCGTCATCTGTGAAATGAGGACACTGACAGACCTGCCTCATTGGGAGGGTTCTCTGATTTTTTTTTTTTTTTTTTTTTTTTTTTGACATGGAGTCTTGCTGTTGCCCAGGCTGGAGTACAGTGGCACGATCTTGGCTCACTGCAACCTCCTCCTCCTGGGTTTAAGTGATTCTCCTTCCTCACCCTCCCGAGTAGCTGGGATTACAGACGTTGCACCACCACGCCCAGCTAATTTTTGGTTTTTTAGTAGAGATGGGGTTTCACCATGTTGGCCAGGCTGGTCTCGAACTCCTGACCTCAAGAGATCCACCCACCTCAGCCCCCCAAAGTGCTGGGATTACGGGAGTGAGTCACTGTGCCTGACTGGTTCTCTGAATTAATCTGTGCAGAGCAGTGATTCCCAACCAGCAGTGGCTCTGTCCCCAAGGGGACATTTGACAGCATCTGTAGACATTTGGTTGTCCCATCTAGAGGGGAGCGGTGCTGCAGGCGTCTAGAGGGTAGAGGTCAGGGATGCTGCCAAACATCCTACAACGCGCAAGACAGCCCCCACCCCACAGCAAAAGGCCATCCACTCTGAATGTCAGTAGTATCAATGGTCATCCTCATGTAGAGTGTCGGCCTTAGCATAGTGCCGGTAAAATGAAGTGCTTGTGTTTGTTGAATGACTAAACGAACTTGCTCCCCCCAAGTCTCAGCTGCTTCTGGCATGGAGAAAATGTATCCTCTCCCAGAACTGTCTCGAGATTTAATAAGAAATATGCCGGCCTGAGGGTCTCTCTGGGGCCCTGGAAACTGCTACTGGCTGTTGAATGAATATGGTAGTGAGGGGGCACCGGGAGTCTCAGATCTGGCATTTGGGCGGGAAGGTTCACCGAGGAGGCCAGCGTGTAGTTCTTCCAGCTGAAACTGTTTCTCCCTGAAGGATTTCAAGCACGACATACCCCCAAACGAAAGAGGATGGCAGCGAAACGTACAAAAGGAAGCTGGGGCGGGTTTGGCCTCAGCGTTCGCTCCTTGCTAATCTCCAAAGCTGTAAGAATTTAAGGGAAACGCGATCCATGTTTTGTTGCCTCATTTGTGTATAATTCATCAAAATGCTGTTCTGTGAGAGAACTTCTTCGTGGCTTGAAACCCTTTGCACACTTTCATTTTTATCTTTTCCTGCGCTCTCTCTTTTTCTGTTATCTCTCTCCCTCTCTCTCCCCCTTTCTTTCTCATTAGAAAGATGTCTTTTCTCTCAAGTGCAGGAAGTTGACTTCTGCCAGAAACGAGCAGGGTGGATGCTGAACACTCCCAGGGTGAGCCTGGAGCCCCCACACCAGACCTTGAGCAGGCTCCCGGCTTCAGTACCATCCTCCTCCCTGTTCTGTTCCCCCTGGATGGCTCTGGGGAGCCCCAGAGGGGAACAGGTGAGGGAGCCAAGTGAGGGCCTGGTTGCTCCCAGGAAAAAGAGGGGGTCGTGGTCCTGTTTTGGCCAAGCAGTGCTCCTGTGCACAGATCCCTGTGTGTGATGGGAGACATTCGCAAGGGTCTGGGTTGGAGACAAGATGCTCAAAAGTCCCTTCCAGTGGTTGGCGTGTGACTCCAGGGTGGGTTTGTGAGGGCTGCACTGGCTTCGGGGCAGATGCAGCCTCCATCTCCTCACCTGGGCAATGGGATTTAGGGAGTCTGCTCAGATTGTTGGGATGAGCAGTCATTGAGGAGGAGGATGCCAGGTGTGTGAGTGCTGGGCACTACCCAGTGAGCACTCAGGGCATGCGAGCCACCAGCGTCCCTGCATCCTCAGGGCACTTTCTGAACCTCAGCGCCTTCGTCTCCAAGATGAGAAGAAAAATAGCGCCCACTCCAGAGCGTCGTTGGGAGAATTCGACAAGCTCCTTGCTACAAAGCCCCTAGTAAGACCTGGCATGTAATTCATGTTCTGACAATGTTTGTTCATGCCTCACCTCTTACCTAATCCATGCCCCTGCCTGCTCATTCCAAGAAGAGGTATCCAGTAAAAAGGGAGAAGAGCATAAAAGTGAAGATCCTACATTTATTTTTTTCCTGGCAATTCATTTTGATTTTTTAAAAAGAGGCCAGGTGCGGTGACTCATTCCTACAGTCCCAGCACTTTGTGAGGCTGAGGCGGGCAGATCATCGGAGCCCAGGAGTTCGAGACCAGACTGGCCAACATGGCAAAACCCCACCTCTACAAAAAATATAAAAATTAGCCAGGTGTGGTAGTGCATGCCTGTAGTCTCAGCAACTCTTGAGGCCGGAACAGGAGGATCACTTGAGCCTGAATGATAGAAGTTGCAGCGAACCCAGATCAAACCACCACACTCCAGCCTGGGTGACAGCCTGGGTGACAGAGTGAAACCTTAAAAAAAAAAAAAAAAAAAAGCTGCAGTTAGCAATAGGAAGGCCCTTCCTTTATTTGAGTAGCCCTAGCTTCATTGGACCTCAGTTTCCTCATCTGTAAAATGGGGATAATTATGATACCTTCATGGCAGAGATATTGTGGATTAAATGTAAGCTCTGTATAAAGTACTTAGGACAGTGTCTGGCAGTTCATAAGTGCTGTTTTAAGAGTTTGCCACTTTCAGCCAGAGTGGCTGGACAGTGACCAATTTTTAGAAAGCCCCGACTCCCTGTTGACTCAGCTCCAGAACATCTCAGGAAGCTGAGCAGCCTCTCCTGTCCCTCAGGTGTTTCTGTTCTGTGCAAAAGGAGAGATTCTGCTTGCCGCCTACGGAGTTCCCGCTGATGCACTGCTTTGTGTTCGCAACGCCCTCTGAGCCCCGAAGAAATGCAGGCTGCTATGGATTCCACATTCTCCAGGGCTCTTTGGAGACTTTGGAAGCCTGGGTTTGTTTGGACTTTTCGTGACTCGACTCTGGTAATCATTAGGGCGTTTGGTGATCTTAGACGGGCTCTGCTTTTCACCTCTGTGGCCTGCTGGGCCCTTCTGGGCGTGTTGCAGGAAGGGAATGCGTCATGGCTCCTATCTGCCTAGTCAGCTTTTGTAACAAGCTCTTGATATGATGATTTTGTGCTTGAGTTAGCTTTTCAGACCTTATGCGGTGCTTTGCCGCAGAAGGTGGAGGTACTGGGACAATCCAAGCCATCAGCTGTTGACAGTGGACCTGGCACCGTTGACCTCAGGATGTGAGTCCCTTTCCCAGTGGGGGTTAGAGTCTCAGGGGTCGAGATTGCCCTTCTCTGCTGCCTGCGCTTGTACTTGAACTTCTTCCTCCTCTGGACCTCACCCACTGGATCCCTGCAGGATCACTGGCCCCTCTGCCAAGACTGGCCATCAGTGGGAGGGCTGCTCCCCTCCCTACTTCCAAGCATAAAGCCCTAGGAGGCCTTGCCCGTGGAGACGAGGTACATGGCTGTGTGTTTTATTGCCATTTATTGTTCTTGTTATTTTAACATTTATGGAGCACGTTTTAGCTGTGAACTCATTTCTTGAGCATCACTGCGGTCAAAATCTCTCCAGGGTGCAGGGCCAAGGGTTACTTTGATTCTTTTTTTGGCTGTTGCCCTATTTACTTTATTAAAAATATTCATTGTGTGTAGGGCTCCCTTTGTTATAAGAACTTTTCTGGACATGGCCCTGGGTCCGCCCTAAGCCCCTGATTACCATCATTTGAACGTGGGCCTAGGTATGAGTAAGGCCATTTAGGGCAGCAGTCAGCAAACATTTTCTGTAAAGGGCCACGTAATAAATATTTCAGACTTTGAGGACCTCTGCTGTAACTGCTCAATTCTGTTCACGTCACGTCAAAGCAGCCATAGACAGTATATAACCGAATAAAACTTTATATACAAAACCAACGAGCAGCCAGAATTTGGCAGCGTGGTTTACAGACCACCCCCTCCCTGCCCACCCGATGTAGATGATGAGGCTTTGCTCTGTGAACTCCCGTCTCGTTCTTCCACAGACCTAAAGTGTAAGTCCTTCTTACTGCAGTTTTGGCCTGTTTCCACTTCTTTGTTTGATCCCCTAGAGCGTGAGTTGGCAAACTGAGGCCAGCAGCCCCAATCTGGCCAGTTGCCTGTTTTGTAAATAAAGTTTTATTGGAACACAGCCACACCCATTCATTCTGTGTTGTCTATGGCTGCTTTCCCATTACAACAGCAGAGCTGAGAAGTGGCATCAAAGACCTCTTGGCCCCCAAAGCCTAAAATATTTCCCATCTAGCTCTTCACAAGAAACCTTGCTGACCTCTGCCCTAGAGAGCTGGGAAATGACTGGCTGAGAAACAGACTTTTTTTTTTTAATGTACATGAAGAGCGTTCCTCACCCTTCCAAACTCATCTTAGAACTTTTCTCCCAAATTCTCTTGTCTCATCTTTCAAAATTTTAGATGTTATTCTGACAAACTTACAGACACAAGTATTATGTTCTGTAAGAGCACTGTTTTTCATTCACGCTTGAGATGATCGCCCCATAAATGTAGTGTTGAAATCTATACTTGTAGAAGCCCAGGTCATTGTATGTCGGTTTGCTTCAGATATATTTACTGTTTGTTGTGTCAGGGGATGTACATCCGCGATCTCATTCAATTTTCTCAGAAATTGCAGGAGGTGGGTGCTAATGTCGTCCATTGTACAGACAAGTGTGAGAGTAAGTCAGGCCAAACCTAGTCTCACAGTCAAAACGTGCAGGTATAAGTCATAGAGAGCCCACGTCAAGCTGGTTCAGCAAGTAAAGAGAACTTAGGAGATCAAGAAACTGAGAGTCCAGGGTCAGAGCTCAGTTCAGGTATCGCTGGATGAGGGTTGCTGATGCAGTCAGGATTTCAGTTGTTTTCTGACTCTTGACTTTTTTGTTCTCTGCTTTTTGGCTTTAACCTCAGCTGCAGGTGGAGCTGGAGGGTGGGGTAACTGAGCCACACCCTCTCAGGGACAAGTAGGTACTCACTAAATGTTTATTGAAAGGATGGACTGCTCAAGATTGGCTTAAAAGCTTGATACTTTTATGTAGGTGTTAGGTTGATAATGCATTATAAGACTTGTGTGTTTCTGTCTGTGTGTAGCCCAGAAGTAAAGAGTGGAAGCACGTTGCTTTGGTTTCAACACCCGGCTGTGCCACTTACCCACTGTGTGACTTTTGGCAAGAGTCCCAATCCCAGTTCTGCATCTGCAGTTGCCCTGTGAAATAGGTACCATCATTATGCACCTATGATGCAGAAGGATAGCGTGACACAAAGAGGCTGAGCTGTTTGTGAAAGGTGAGTTGTGGGGCTAGATGTGCACCTGGGCGTTCTGATTCCATAGCCTGTGTCTTTCTCTACTATGCATGCAAAGTGCTCGACACAGTGTCTGGCACAGAGTAAGCTCCCAATAATCAAAAGAGCCATCAATCCAGGCTTGTTTAAAGTTGTTGGTGGACAGGGCAAGGGTTTCTCCCAGGATAACACTTAATGAAGTATGAAGTTGAGTGATATAAAAAATAATCACTTTCCCAGAGTCTGGAAGAACTGAATTCTTATTTCCCAACTGCCTCTAATCTGTGATGGGACCTTTCAACAGTGTTCTCTCGGACAGAGACTCAGTTCTCACAACTATAAAATAATCTAAGGAGTCTCGAGTACCCTTCTAGCCCTGATGTTCTAAGACTCTGTGACTTGATGATGCCCGTGAATTTGAAGGTCTCATGGCTGGGCTCTGAGTTTCCGAGATTGCACATGATTTGGGGTGCTGGAGCTGTGGGAAAAGCATGAGGAGTCTCTCTGCAGCATCCATTCCCTGCTCCTCCTTCTGGGCCTTCCTTCACCAAGGAGAAGGAAAGCCGAGACTCCCTTGCAGCTAGGTTCCTAGGAGCAATGGAATGTTAAGCAAGCAGATACGCTTCCGTGAGATTGAGAAGGTGGAGGTCATACACAGACCGCCTCGCCGCGTTGGTTGTTTCTGCCGCTGTGTGGGGTCTGGTGCGGTTTGGCTTGCTGCACAGCTTCAGCAGACGCCCCAGTGAGCAGGCACTAGCTTTATGTGTGTTGAGAGGCATGGTGTCTGGAGTTCCCCAGAAGCCGACCTCAAGATCGGGGCTCCAGTGCGAGTAGTTCATTTAAGAGGTGACTCCGAGAAATACCAGAATGGGAACGAAGAAGGAAGGCAGGAAGTGAAGGAAAGTGACGGAGGGTGTGTGATCCAGCAAGTTAATCCCTGAGCATCTAAGGCTTCACCCTTTTGGGAAAGGGCTTATAACACATGCCGCTGCTTTATCCCTCCCTAGGGGTCAGGGAGCTGGGGTCTTTATACCCCACGTATGCCAGAGAGAGCCCTCAGGCAAAACATGACACTTGCTGCCATTTGGAAGTTGGATGTTTTCATGGAAATGGTGTTTGCCGAAGAGATTTCAGCAAGGTAGTGACAGCATCAGCCACACAGGGCACAGGGCATCCTTTTTGCTTGTAAGGATTTTGGCAAGTGTGATAAGGTCATGAAGCTGGCACATTAGTGGTTTCCTGATAGAGATATCCACAAGGTGCCTATCATGGAGGGATTTGTTCTATAACCAGCAGCTTTCTGGTCACAGCACAAGTAGCAGTAACCAGTCGTCTGGTGTCACTTTGGCATTTTCTAAAGCTTATCCTAGTATCTGTGCCCCCAACCTCCCCAGCAATTCTCTAAGTCATTTGCTAGCCTCAATTAACTCCTTACTGCTTAAGCTAGCCACAGTGGATTCTCCCTCTGCAACTAAACTCTGGCCGATACCAGTTATAACCTACATCCTGGGTCTGCTGGACAAGCAGAAGAATGCCAGTCACCCAGGATTAGAGCCAAGTTCCCACAGCAGCCCTGAAGGACAAATGGGCTATACACATCTACATCACGGGCCACCAGGGAGCTGAGTAACGAAACCACTCTTGGGGGTCAGAGGACCCAGATTCTTGTCCCAGCTCCCCCACTAACCTGCTGTGGGACCTTACACAAGTAACTTTTCCCATCTGAACTTCAAGTGACTAATCTGTGGCCCAGGCAGGAGACGATACAGCGTGAGAGTGTGGATTTCAGGATCAGATGGGCCTGGTTCAACCTCTCAGAGCCTAAGTTTCTTCATTTGTAAAACAAGGATAACAGGGTTTCCAGAGAAATGTTCAGAAGCATCAGAGCCTCCCTGAAGAATTCTGCCAGCTTCCTGACATCATCAGTTTCCCCTCTCTCCCTCCCTCTTCCTTCCTCTCTCTTAACAAATATTTATTATGCTCCTACTTATACCAGGCATGACAATTGGCATTGAAAGTTCACAAGCCTCTGGCCGGGCGCAGTGGCTCAAGCCTGTAATCCCAGCACTTTGGGAGGCCGAGGTGGGTGGATCACGAGGTCGAGAGATCGAGACCATCCTGGTCAACATGGTGAAACCCCGTCTCTACTAAAAATACAAAACATTAGCTGGGCATGGTGGCACGTGCCTGTAATCCCAGCTACTCAGGAGGCTGAGGCAGGGGAATTGCCTGAACCCGGGAGGCGGAGGTTGCGGTGAGCCGAGATCACGCCATTGCACTCCAGCCTGGGTAACAAGAGCGAAACTCTGTCTCAAAAAAAAAAAAGAAAGAAAGTTCACAAGCCTCTATTTCTACAGATCTTAGTTTCTGGAGGGTAGAGACAGACAAGAAACAGACAAAGGTGCATGTGTAATGAATGTGTCGGGGTGAGAAATACAATGGAGAGGAACTCCTCAGAGTAGTGGGGTAGGAGTAGTGAGGGATCCTCTTTCAGGTGGGGTGGTCAGGGAGGTCTCTCTGGCAGAGGCCTGAGAGGGGTGGGGGGGAGCTGTGGGCATGTCTGAAAGGAGAGCATGCTTGGTGGGGGATGGGGCTGGAGGGACCACAAGGAGGCCAGTGTAAGAGAGGGAAGGTGGCTGGCGCTGAGGTCCAGAAGTCAGGGGCCGAGTCAGACAGGGCATCATGGGTGGTGCTTGGTTCTTTGGATTGTACTCTGAGCAAACCAGAAGCTGGCCTCATTTTACCCCCTTATAGAAATCAGTGTGATTAATCAATAGCTTTGACCATTTGTTTATTAGTCATTCATTCATTCAACAAGGATTTGTTGAGCACCTCCTTTGTGCAGCTCTGTGCTTTTCTAGTTCCCCTGCTGAACAGTGCAGGGCAGAGCAAGCACCCACCAGAGTAAGAAAGGAGATGGGCATTTTGCTGGAGCTCCTGTTTAGTCCAGAGGCTGCACGCAATGGGACAGTAAAGCCTGGTCCCCTGCACAGCCTGCCCCACACCCAGAGGCATCACCTAGAGATCTTCCTAGCAGACTGGGGCCTGTGAGTTCCTCCCCACTGGCTTCCCCAGGGCAGAGGGTACCCACACTTGCTGAATAAGAACCTCATGTCAGATCAGCCCCACATCCTAAGCAGGGTACCCTAAGGATGCCTTTATATAAGAGATTGCATTCCCAGTTATTTTAACATGCAAAATGAAGGTGTTAACCCAGGGGATACTCTCTATCAGGAGTCACTGTACATCTAACACATGGAAAATGAGGCTTCCGGAAATATTTCTATTTTACCGTGTTGGAGTTTTGCACAGCTCATAGAGTTCAATTTTCAAACGTCATCCCACTCTGAGAGACTCAATGTTTGAAGTTGTGGAAATATATCTTTAAAAATACTTTTAACAGCATTATTCCTAATATTAAAACTTGGAAAACACAAAAGGGAAATACTTGAGTTGTCATAATAGCAAATGTTCCTATAATATTTAGTCATAGTCTAGTCCATTTCATCTTCATGATGACCCTCTGAGGCAGGTGTACTGTTAACCGCATTTTACACATGGGGATGCTGGGATCTGAGGGCTAAAGAACCCCCCAGGTTAACCCAGCTGGCAGGAGGGGTTATGGGACTTGGTTATGGGACCTCAGTGCTAAGGGATAGGATGCTATCATAGGTAGTGTTAGTACAAAATTTGGGGGAATGGTTATGTTTTCCTGTTTAGTAGAAAGGAAGCATCATCATAGAAGATTACGTATGTTATAAGTATAATGCTTGTTCCTCGGTACCACAAGGAAAAATTAACATTTAGACAAAAAGTTCTCTCAGCAAGGCAATTTTACTTTCCGCAGAAAGGGTACTACTCGCCAGCAGACTTGCCACGAGAGTACAATGAGCAAAGGAAAGGCAGCCATATTTATTCCTTATGCATTGAGTCCTCACTGCTGTTTCCAATCTCTGTTGGTTGGAGCCAGACCTCACAATCTAAACTGAACCTGATCAGCTAACAACTTAAAACTTTTCTAAATAGGTAGAGGCAATGGAGAACAAAGGAAAAGAGGAAGTCTAAATAATGAAGGGAGAGGAATTCGCTTGCAAAGGACTTATAAAAGTAATAGCAGAAATGTCTTGGTTAAAGTACAAGGACATAGAATGTACTTATTCCTTCATAACTAACAGCTCACAGACACTAAAAATGAAAGTATATTCAAGTAAGCAGGGTTGGAATTGGGGGAAACGTCCCAAAACACAGGCTTAGAGTTGGGCTTGAGAACATTAGTGGTACGGACCAATGGATGGACATTGGGGCCTGATGATTCTTCCCGATGGGGCTGTCCTGTGCATTGCAGGATGTTTAGCAGCATGCCTGGCCTCTCCCTCCCCAGTTATGACAAGAAATGTCCCTGGACATTGCCAGCTGTCCACTGGGAAGTAGAATTACTGCAATTCAGAACCAGCAGCACAGATGCTAAGATCATGGATGCCATTTTTCCTTCCTTTGTCTTTTCTGTGGTTTCTGAATTTCCTGCAATAGGCATGGGTTGCATGAATAAGTAGGGGCAGAGGAGCTCTCGTTGGGATGACCATACCACTCTCCTGTTCAGAACTTTCCAGTGAATTCCCAGTACATTAGGCCCTGTGTGAGCTGGCCCTTGGCTACTTCTTGAACATGTTCTTCTCTCCCTGTGACCCATACTCACCGTATTTCAGCCACACAATTCTTCTTGCTGACATTCAAACATGTCTAGTTCATATCCACCCCAGGGCCTTTGCACATGCTGCTCTGCCCAGTTGCTCTTTCCTACCTCCTCTTCACACTTGCTCATCCACTTCAAGGATCTGCTCAAATATCACCTCTTCCGAGAGGCCTTCCCTGATCACCCTGTCATGAATATTTAAGCACCCCCTATTTGTTGTAGGTCACCCCCACTAGAGCATCATCTCCACTGGGATTCAGACGTTGTTTAATTTACTGTTCCATCCTTCACTCCTAGAGCAATGATCGGCACATAGTAAAAGTTCAATAAATATTTGCGGAAGGAGAGAAAGGGAGGAGAAAGGGGGGCAAATAAGAAAAATAAAGTCAGTCAATTTTGGAGCTTACAGTAAAGGAGCAATCTCTCAACCTACACAGCTGTGTTTCTCTCTAAATTCCAACTTATTTTGACTTGTGGTTTGTGGACAAAAGATTTGCGTAGCACACAGTCTCCTGGCAGCCCAGTCTCTTTGAGGGAACACACTAATACAGTTTTTATATGCCGCCTCTCTCCGCAAATACCATGCTGATGAGTGGCCAGTGTCAAAACAGCAGCAACAACATAAGCAGATGCTCCTTCCTTTCAGCTGAGCGACTGAAGAAACCCTGTGTGTCATTCCTGAAACACCAGGAAATGCCACCAAGAGCCACCTCTCCTCACGGTTTCGTTCTGTTCGGAGCCTGTGAGTTCACGTCAACCCTGAGCCACATCCCCAGGGAAACGGGTTCTGGTAACAGTCAGTTCTTCCTACAAGGCATTCACAGAGCCACGGGGAAGCTGGGCTGGTGGTCTGCAGCTGAAACTCTTTGGCAGAAAACTTACTCAAAGTTTTGTGTGTGTGTCATTTGCCTTGATTTTGGGAGTAGGGAAGAAGCACTAACAGTATCTTTGGTCAATCCGAAGGTCAGAATGGATGGCGGCACGTCCTACGGGCATTTTCTCAGCCTGAGTTGATTTCCTGGTGTTGATGTGAGAGCAGAGGAAGGCAGGTTTTTCATTCTCTTTTCTCTTCTTTTTCATTCTTTTGCTGCATTATTCATTTTCTTCCACAGCCGTTCATGCAGTCATAATTTTTTATTATTATTTTTTTTGAGACGGAGTTTCGCTCTTGTTGCCCAGGCTGGAGTGCAATGGCGGGAACTCTGCTCACTGCAACCTCCGCCTCCCAGGTTCAAGCAAGTCTCCTGCCTCAGCCTCCCAAGTAGCTGGGATTACAGGCGCACACCACAGCGCCCAGCTAATTTTTTGTATTTTTAGTAGAGATGAGGGTTTCACCATGTTGGCCAAGCTGGTCTCGAACTCTTGACCTCAGGTGATCCACCCACCTTGGCCTCCCACAGTGCTAGGATTACAGATGTAAGCCACTGGGCCTGGCTGTCATTATTTATTTAATGAGCACCTACTGTGTGTCAGCCAGGCCTCACACTTGGCACTTAGAGAATCTGAATAAATATAAAATTCATATTTTTTCTTTTTCTTTCTTTCTTTTCTTTTTTTTTTTTAAACAAGATCTCACTGTTTGTCTAGTCTGCAGTACAGCAGCACAATCAAGGCTCACCACAGCCTCAACCTCCTGGGCTTAAGTGATCCTCCCACCTCACCCTCCTGAGTGGTTGGGACTACAGGCACTTGCCACGACGCTGGGCTAATTTTTTTTTAATTTTTATAGAGACAGGGTCTTGCTATATTGCCCAGGCTAGTCTCGAACTCCTGGTCTCAAGTGATCCTCCTGTCTCAGCCTCCCAAAGTGCTGGGATTACAGGCATGAGCTACTGTGCCCAGTGAGAGCAGATTTCGAATGTTCGAAACACAAGGAAATGATAAATATTTGACGTGATGGGTACGCTAATTACCCAGAAACATTGTATACCTGTATCAGAATATCACACTGTACCCTATAAATATATACAATTATTATGTGTCAATTAGAAGGTTTTTTAAAAAAAAGTATCGGGCCACTCAACATAGGCCCAGCCACCTCCCTCAGCCCTGGGGAAAGAGAGGGGCATAAAGAAATGTAAGATGCTTTCTCCTTGGTATACTTAATCCCTGACAAAACCTGGTACATCTTCCACGGTGAGATCATATGTCGCCTCTTCCATGAAGCCTCCCTGATTCCTTCAGGCAGAGTGGATGAGGGCTTCCTCTGGGCCCCTCACTGCCTTGACTACCTCATTGCATCCTACCACGTAGCGGCAAAGTCTGATTTTCCCTTTCCATGCCGTTTACATACAGATGCTCTCAGGACCCCCTGCCCACATCCCCACTCTTACTGCTTCAGTGTGCAGCTGGACTGTGGGTTTCTCGATGCCAACACCTGCGTCCCTTTACCCAAGGGCCTTCTCTCGCCACCAGAGAGCCCGCTTTGCCTGCCTGCCTGGCAAGTCCAGAGCACCAGTGAGTGAATGCCTCTGTTCCCTGGCATTAGCCTTCAGCCAGTGCTTGGCAGGAATGGGTGTATAAATACCACTGCTCCCTCACTATACCCCTCCACCCCATGGGATGACAGCGAGTGTCGTTTTCTACACTGACTCGCACAGTGCCCCAGCAGGCTTAAGCCCCAGTTGCCCATAACTTGCTTGATGACACAACCTGTATCTGCTCCCTCTCTCTTATCACATCTTCAGTCCCCTACTGGTGTTTCTCAGGATCATTTCCCAAATAAACTGCTTGCCCTGGAATCCTTGTCCCAGTCTCTGCTCCTAGGGAGCCCTCATTACGTCAGAGTCCTCTCTCAATCCTCCTGCAGGCAAAAGCTGGGTCTGTCTCTGTTCCCCAGAACCCAACTCAGGGCCTGCTGTAGAGCAGATGCTCACGTCAGTCAGTTGTCAAAAAAGAAATGTATTGAGTAGCTACTGTATGCCAGGCACCATGCCAAGCCCTGGGGACACAGCAGTAGACAGAACCAGCAGGGTCCCTGCCCTTGTGAGCTGAGATTCTAGGACAATCAGACACGCAAATAAATACACGAGCTAACTTTAGACAGTCTCGTGCTCTTGAGGAAATAAAACAGGGTCATGTGCAAGACCTAGGCGTCTTCCATACTCACTGGGGATTTTTGTTAATGTTAAGTCCAGGCCTTATCTCCAGAAAAGTCTGATTCATTTGGTCTGAAGTAGAGCCTGAGCATTGGTATTTAACAAAAAAATCACCTCCCAAGGTGGTTCTTTTTTTTTTTTTTTTTTTTTTTTTTGAGACGGAGTTTCGCTCTCGTTACCCAGGCTGGAGTGCAATGGCGCGATCTCGGCTCACCGCAACCTCCGCCTCCTGGGTTCAGGCAATTCTCCTGCCTCAGCCTCCTGAGTAGCTGGGATTACAGGCACGCGCCACCATGCCCAGCTAATTTTTTGCACCTTTAGGAGAGACGGGGTTTCACAGTGTTGACCAGGATGGTCTTGATCTCTTGACCTCATGATCCACCCGCCTCGGCCTCCCAAAGTGCTGGGATTACAGGCTTGAGCCACCGCGCCCGGCCTCCCAAGGTGGTTCTAATGTGCAAAGAACACCTGAAGGTGGGTTGGCGGGAGTGGTGAGGACAGGCAGGTGGCTCCCTAAGGAGGTAGCCTTCCGCTAAGGCAGGCGAACAAGCAGGAACCGTGCTCCAGGCAGAGAGGGCTGCACGTGCAAAGGCCCAGGGGCAAGAGGTGCAGAATGTTGAGCATTATGGGAACGTGGGCTGCCAGGAGGAGGCAGAGAGAGATGAGGCCCACAGTCCGAAGCTCCCGGGTCTTAGAGATCTTGAGCCATTGTGGCTGAGAGCGCAGATCTTAACACAACAGCAGGTTATGAAATCAATTCGGTGAGCCACCCCCAGCATCGAAGGGAAAAAAGAATAGAAAATACCAGAGTGTGTTGCACATGAGGTCAGTGTGGTTTTTTGAAACTTTTATTTGAAGTTTTATAAAGGTGGACCCTGCACTGCATTGCAAAATGTGTTTCTCACTGTGAGTCTTGGTGGAGGAATTTGAAAGCCACTGTTTTTAGTCCCTGAGAAAGTTTGGAATTTAGCCCAAGGTCAGTGGGGAGCCATTAAAGAGGTTTTAGTGGGGGCATGACAAGGTCAGATGTGTGTTTAAAAATCTCACTCCAGGAGTATGCAGAACAGATTTGGGGAGGTGGGCAGTGGAGGCCGGGAGGCATCTTGCCAGGCTGTTGGAGGCAGTCATTGGACTGTGACAGAGACCCGAGTCGCACGTGTCACACAGAGGTGCACAGGTGGCTGTTGAAGGGATGCAGGAGTCTGCAATGTGGAAGGGGTCTGGGAGGTTGAAAGGTAAAATTTCAGGCTTTGCCTCCAACCCCTCCCTGGGATGACCCCCTGCTTGTCACCTGTCCTGTGACACAGGTATCCCGGGCATGACAGACAATAGGCTCTGATTTTAGCACATCCTGTTTGCCAGACACTCTGCTAAATGCTTTCAAGTAGTAACTCATGTAATGCCCTCAGAACAACCCCATTGGTAAGTACTGTTATAATCCCTGTTTCACAGAGGAGGAAACTGAGGCCCAGAAAGGATGAATTACTTGCCCAAGGTCACAGCTATCATCAAGCTGTGTAGTTGGCACTCCAGCCAGACAGTGCAGCTCTAGAGTCGTGTGCTTCAGCGTCTACCGCAGTCATGTGGGAGCCAAGCTGCCTGAGTTCCAATTTAGGGGATAATAGACTGAGTTCTGCTGTGAGGAGTCCGTGAGGGACGGTCAGTGAGTAACTCATTCAGGGCAGTGAGGGCCTGGAGCTCAGGAAGTGCTAGATAAATGACAGTGAGTTGTGCCACTAGACGCCCAACTTGTAGAGTTGGATTCAGATTCACATAAATTGTAAATAGATTCGAATCCGCCTCTGACACTGACTGCCTGCGTGAGGATTGTGCCACCAGCGTCGGCTCTTGTTATCAGGTGCTCTGTGGCCAGTCCTTAGAACTGAGCCCAGCCTTGGTGGTGAACTCTAAGCATAAGCCATTGATCCTACTGCTCAAGGTCATACAGAAATACAAGTGCCAGGGCTGGGGTTCAGACCCACAGCCAGCTTGCTACTGAGCAACTACAGTCCAGTGTCAAAAAGGTTTTCAACAGTCAAGTTTGGTTTTTCTCTGGCCCTTCCAATCCTTAATCCCTTCTCCAGCCCTGCAGTGGCCACCGGGTGTCAGGGCCCAGGCCCCATGCCTCATAGCTCCTGAGTCTGACCTAAGAGTGCCTTCTTCCCAGCGTGCGGAACTGTTTGCCTTGGCGTAGGTTAGAGACAGGTGACCCCACCTGGTTGGTTCGGGCCCAGGCTTGTTCAGCCTCCTAGACACTCTGAGGTTGGCACAGCGTTGCCCGCCTTGGCTCCCATCCGCCAGGCTGTTCCCTGCAAGTACGAGTGGCCCTTTCTAGAATGTGTTTGTCTGGTCAAGGTTGACAAACTTCCTGAGCCCACCTCTGTTGACTTTTGTGGGACGTTCTGGCTACCTGGCTGCCACGGCTGCTTCGCTCAAGCCTGTCTTCTCTCTTGGGGTGTGGAGTCAGCTAAGAGGGCAGCAGAGCTGGCTGTGTTCACGGAATCTAGCGTCTGGAGAGAAAGCTGGTGCCCGTGGCGGCTGGGATTGGAAAGTGAGAACTTGAAGTTCCATGGATGTAGCACCTAGTGATTCTTTGGAGAACTATAAAAGGCAACATGAGAATAAACTGTTCTTAACAACCAGGACATGAACGAGGCAATCTCTTAGAGTCTTTTTAAATTTTTCTTTTCTGGGATGGGATCTCCCTCTGTTACCCAGGCTGGAGTGCAGTGGCACCATCATAGCCTTGAACTCCTGAGCTCACATGATCCTGCCGCCTCCGCCTCCCAAAGTGCTGGGATTACAGGGATGAGCCACTGTGCCTGGCATACCATTCATTTATTTGTTAATGCAACAAAATATGATTCATCTTATGCTCTGTGCCAGGCGCTGTTCTAAGCCTAGGGATAGAGCAGGAACACCCTAGTTACAGCCTCTTTTCCCAGGGAGCATGGTAGGGTCTCCAGCAACACTGAGAAAAATGTCACATGTTTTACCAGTGTGAGCCACATATGTAATTCCAAATTTTCTAGTAGCCTTGTTTAAAAAGTAATGTAAAACAGCACATTTTATTTAACCCAAGATGTCAAAAAATATTATCATTTCAATATATCATCAATACTTTTAAGATTGCTAATGCATTATTTTACTTTTTTTATATCAAGTCTTTGAGATCTTTGGACACATATCAATTTGTTTTTGTTTATTTGTTTGTGTTTGTTTTTGTTTTTGAGACAGAGTCTTGATCTGTCATCCAGGCTGGAGTGCAGCAGTGAAATCTCAGCTCACTGCAACCTCCACCTCCCAAGTTCAAGCGATTCTCATGCCTCGGCCTCCCAAATAGCTGGAACTACAGCACATGACACCACATACGGCTGATTTTTGTTTTGTTTTGTTTTTAGTTGAGATAGGGTTTCATCATGTTGGTCAGCTGGTCTCGAACTGCTGACCTCAAGTGATCCACCCACTTCAGCCTCCCAAAGTGCTGGGATTACAAGCATGAACCACTGCTCCTGGCCCACATCTCAGTTTAAATGAGCCATATTTCAAGCCACGTGTGGCTCATGGCTACTGATTAGAGTCTAAAGAGAGAGGCAATCATTATACAACTAAATAGCTGTTAATTTCGATGATAGTAAATGTCATGATTGACAAGTTCAGAGTGCAGTGGAAATTAATCCAGTAAGGGAGGATGGTGATAGCAGTAGTGGTATCAGGGAAGGCTTCCTGGAAGCAGTGACTTTGTGATTTTTATGCAGAAACCTAAAGTGGGATGGGGAGGAAGGATGAGCATTAAGGACAGATGCAACAGCTGTGGGCAGACCCCAAGGTGGCAAGGAGCTTTCTGCTTTTAAAGGATACCAGGTAAAATGCTGGTGTCACCAGAGAGTAGAGTAGTGAGGAATGCTACAGAAGAAGTTAGCAGGAGCCAGGCCACGTGAAGCAGCTCGCACGGCTCCTGGTGCCGAGCAATGCTGTACTCATAATGACAGTTGGCACCTGGAGAGACCGCTGCTGCTTGCAAAGTTACATCACGAATCAGGATGATTGTCTTGACCTTGTATATTGGATGCCTCCAGGACAGCCCCTGGTGGTGGCATAGACAGCAGTCATCATCCCTCCTTGCAGATCAACAGAACCTTGATCTTGCCTGACTGACCATGGGCTCCGCCCAAGGAGGTGAAGGGTGGTTAGACCAAGCCTCTTGTGCTTGGCTGGACGAGATCCTGGGGATAGCTGCTGGAGGATGCTGGTAGAGAGGCTCCTCTGAGATAAAAATGAAGGGGGCGTGTGAGTGGCGCCTCTTTTCCCACTTTCTTCCTTCCTGCTTAGAGTAGGGCCATGTCCAGCTGTGTTTCTTTTTTCTTTCTTTCTTTCTTTTCTTTTTTTGAGATGGAGTTTCGCTCTTGTTGCCCAGTCTGGAGCACAATGGCACAATCTCAGCTGACTACAACCTCTGCCTCCCAGGTTCAAGCGATTCTCCTGCCTCAGCCTCCCAAGTAGCTGGGATTACAGTCATGTGCCACCATGCCCTGCTGATTTTGTTTTTGTTTTTGTTTTTGTTTTTAATAGAGACGGGGGTTTCACTATGTTGGTCAGGCTGGTCTCGAACTCCCGACCTCAGGTGATCCGCCTGCCTCGGCCTCCCAAAGTGCTGGGATTACAGGCTTGAGCCACACCTGGCCAGTTGTGTTTCTTAGAAATGTGTCTTATGATGTCCTGTTACCCTAAGGGGAGGCACAGAGAATGCAAAGGTGCCCATCTAGGACCCTAATCTTGTTAACTCACCTGAACTGCCATCACCAGACATCTTAGCAATTGTGATTATGCATGTCAGCACATTTTACTATAACATGCATTGAGTGGGATGAACCCAAGGACGGCAAACATTTACCTGGCACTTACTGTGTGCTAGGTGTTTTTAAAAGCCCTTCCTCTCACTTCATCCTCACAGCAACTCTGAAGCTGGTGCCGTTTTTATCCCCATTGTATAGCTGAGCTGGGACTCACACCCAAGGGTTATGTCTGTATCTTTTAACCACCACCCTACACTGCCCCTCCGTGTTTAAACGTATTGGTTTGGGAACTCATTCCCCTTCCCTGCACCACCCCCCAGAACATCTTTCCTCTAAAACAGCATTTGTCAACCTCAGCACTTTTGACATTTTGGGTTGGATGATTGTTGTGGGACTGTCCTAGGTGCAATGGGATTTTTCGCAACATCCCTGACTTCTACCCACCGGATGCCAATAGCACCCTCCCCATTGGTGATAACCAAAACTATATCTAGATATTGCCAGCAAAATCTAGGCAGCAAAATCCTGCCCCTCGCCCCCCACCCCCACCCCCACTCCCACCCCCACCCCCACCCCAACCCCACTAAGAACCTCTACTCCAAAAGATGTTTTTTTGCCAGTCACCTGTGTAGCTCTGCATCCTTGTTCAGGTTGTTTAACTTTCTGAAACTCGGTTTCCTCTTCTGTAAAATGAAGGGGCAGTACTTCTTACTTCATGGGTTATTTTAAGGATTAAATCAACCAATGTATAAAAAGCAGCTAACAGTGCTGTGTGCATAATGAACACTTGCTCAGTGCGAAGATTTGACCTCGAGGGCTCTTTCTTGTCTGGTTTCAGCTAACAGGAACTGCTAGCTGGGATTTTTTTTTTTTTTAACAAGCAAAAGTGAATTACTTGATCCAAGGTGAAATCTACCAGGGTGCTAGTTCAGTAGCCCAGGCTGGAGTGCAGTGGCGCAATCTCTGCTCACTGCAAACTCCACCTCCCATGCTCAAGCCATTCTCCTGCTTCAGCCTCCCAAGTAGCTGGAATTACAGGCACCTGCCACCATGCCCGGCTAATTTTTGTATTTTTAGTAGAGATGGGGTTTCACCATGTTGGCCAGGCTAGTCTTGAACTCATCTCAGGCGACTCGCCCGCCTCAGCCTCCCAAAGTGCTGAGATTACAGGTGTTAGCCACCGTGCCCGGCCGATTGCCAGGAATTAAATCAGTGCTGTCACATGGTAGTTCTTTGTAGTATTTGTTGACTGAATAAGTGACTTGAATCCCTTTGATTAGCTATATAACTTTTTTTTGGATTTTTCTTGTTTCTTCCATTCTTCCCTGTCTTTCTCTTTGTTTCTCCTCTTTTGTTTTTGTTTGTTTACTTGTGTGGTTTTTTGTTGTTTTTTATTTGTTTTTACTGTGGCTTTGGTTTTACTACCCAAGAAATCCCAGACTTCAGCACTGGAAGCTAAAGCTGAACTAAGCTAACTCAGGAGCCTCAAATCTATTTTAATCATTAATTCCCTTGGCTTGGTTCAGCCCCACAATGCACTCTTTGGGGATTCGTTTAATTTTTCTCAGCAGGTTCTGGCTGGATGTTAAACAACCTGGCCAAGGGAATGTGCTTCAGGCTATTGAGTTTAGGTTTTATTTAGAATCTGAAGTCCTTCCCCCATTTGTGTACAAACATCATTTTAACACAATTTATTATTAAATGTAGGAGGGTGAAGGGGCATACAGAGGTCACACATGTTCCCTGAAACATGATCCTGTAATTAAAAGTGCACCATAAAATTTATGCTGTTCCCATCTCTAAGGCTACTTTTATAAACTGCATCTGATGTTCTTCCATAGGACCCTCTGACCTGAGGCATAATGTTAAAAAACAATCAACTCAAAGGGTCTTTGGTTTATATGCTACATTTGCAGAACACCCACTGCAGTTCTTGGTGAACAGTCAGTTCTCAGATTGCCACCGTTAAGCACGATTAGGGCGCAGTGAAAGTACTTCCTAAAGTCCGCGTGAATATGAATTGATATTTTTCTCAAATGGCCACCATTTTGAAAATTTCTGTTTCCATTTCACTATTGGCCTCTGCTATAGAAATTAGGATTTTCTCACTCATAAGTGGATGCCGAACAATGAGAACACGTGGACACAGGGAGGGGAACATCCCACACTGGGGCCTGTCAGGGGGTGAGGGGGTAGGGGAAGCATAGCAGGAGGTAGGGGGATGGGGAGGGATAGCATTAGGAAATACCTAATGTAGATGACGGGGTGATGGATGCAGCAAATCACCATGGCAGGTGTATACCTGTGTAACAAACCTGCACGTTCTGCATGTGTACCCCAGAACTTAAAGTATAATTTTTAAAAAAAGAAGTTAGAGTTTTGTGCTTGCTTAAGTGTATATAAAAATACAGGAGAGGTTGTCAACCAGGGTTGATATTGACCCCAGGGGGCATTTGGCAATGTTTGGAGACATTTTTAGTTGTTACAACTCGGGGAGAGGGCAGCTACTGGTAAATGGTGAGGAGAGGGCCCAGGGATGTTGCTGAACAGCCTGCAATTCCCTGTACAACAAAGAACACCCAGCCCAAAAATCTCAATAGTGCCAAGGCTGAGAATTCCTGAGATAGAGAGACGTTCATTGCATCATTGATTAATATGGGGGGAAAAAAAACCCGAACTGTAAATAACCTGGATGTACATCAGTTGGGGAATGGTTAAATAATAAACTCTACTACATCATTTCAATGGAATACTATGCAGACATTTAAGAAGAAGCAGGCAGCTCCATGTGTCCTGATGTCGAAAACTGTCCAGGCTGTATTTTTTTATGGAAACAAAAACAAAACACAATAGAATTTTTGTTAAACTATTATCTGTTTTGGGTGATATTAAGGAATTTCTGGCTCAATATTAAGGAATATTGTGGCCATGTTTTCCAAAAAGGGTCTTTTCTTTAGAGAGAGACTTACATGGAAATATTTACAAATGAAATGCTTTTATGGAATTTGCTGCCAAATACTATGACAGGGGGAAGTAGGTGGAGTGGAAATGGGGCAAGACTGGCCATGAGTGCTGTGCCTGTGTGGTGAGTTTAGGGAAGCTCATTAGATGAGTGTGGGTATTTTTGCAGTGTTTTTGGAATTCTCCATATTATAAAGTTGCCACACACACACACACACACACACACACACACACACACACACGTAAATGCACTGAAGAAAATCTGGCAGGAGATAAGAGATGGTAGGTAGGTAGATAAATACAGACAGACAAACGTAGATTTGGCTTTGTGTAACAAAGAGCTTAAATAACAGTGGCATAAATAACCTAGGAGTTTATTTCTCTCATCTAAGAGTCTGAGTTGACACAGCAGCTCTGCTCTGCAAAGTCATCAGCAGCCCAAATTCCCTTCCTCTTGTTTCCTTATCCTTTAAGTGCTGCCCTTTTCCTTATTGTCCAAGATGGCACTCCATCACATGGCATTCTATCCAGTAGGAATGGGGAAAAGAGGAAGGTCCACCCCATTCCTTTCAGGACCTAAGCTACGTGTTGCTCACATGACTTTTGATTCCATCCTGTTGACTGTGCTTGGTCACATGACCACAGCCTAACTGCAAAGGAACCTGGGAAATGTAGTCTTTATTCTGGGTAGCTGAGTGCCCTGCTAAGAATCAGTTGTATTTTGCAGAAGGGAGAAGAGAAAGAATACTGGGGATCACCTAACAATCTGTACCACGGTGTACTCAAACTGTGAATGATTAGTACAGATCACTGGGACCGTGGGGAACTTAACTTTTTACATTATATGCTGCTCTGCCTCTTACCATGAGCATGTGTATTTTTTCTTCTGTAAAAAGAATTAAATATAAAAAATGTTATGGTAGGTGGTGCATGCCATGATCCTTGTCTGTAACACTGTGAGGCTGTCGTATAATTTTTTAGTATTCATTTCACTGATACTCATTGCCTGATTGTTTAATGCCAATGCCAATTACAATTACCGTATTCGATGCTAAGGACACAGAAGTGACAAGACAGACAAAGCCCCCAGCCTCTGAAAGTGAACAGAGAAATATACAGTATATTTTAAGATAGTGATCAGAGTTAAGAAGGCAAATCAAACATGCTCATGGGATAGAAAGTAGATGGTGATTGGGGGGAGTGGGAAGAGTTTGACAATATGATCAAGAAAGGAGGCCGGGTGTGGTGGCTCACACCTGTAATCCTAGCTCTTTGGGAGGCCAAGGCAGGTGGATCACCTGAGGTCAGCAGTTCAAGACCAGCCTGACTAACATGTCCCATCTCTACTAAAAATACAAAAAATAGCTCAGCATTGTGGCAGGTGCCTGTAATCCCAGCTACTCAGGAGGCTGAGGCAGGAGAATTGCTTGAACCTGGGAAACCGAGGTTGCAGTGAGCTGAGATTACGCCATTGCACTCCAGCCTGGGTGACAGAGAGAGACTCCTTTTCAAAAAAAAAAAAGAAAGAAAGAAAGAAAAGAAAGCAATCTCTGAGGAGGTGACATTTGAGAAAACACCACAGGTGGAAGAGGATTTGTTGCAGGAGGAACAGCAGGTGCAAAAACCATAAAGTGGGAACCAGTTCACTAGGTCTGAATAATCACACAAAGGAGAATGTCCCTGCAGGAGAGGCTGTAAGGACGGAACTTCCAGGAGGTGAGATTGGAGGCTGGGAAGGGTTTTGGATTAAGTGTTATATTAGGTCATTTGAGTTTTAATTACTCCAAGTTATTGTGGCCAAAAGGTGGCTTTCCTAATTATTTGCAATCATTTTCAAAATAATTAGGAAACATGGAATGTGGAAAAACACTCCATTGGCACAGTGTCGTGTGGTGAAAGAGACCTGTACCTTGTTCCAGCTCTGCCCGTCGTTAGCCGTGGGACCTGAAGAAACTTACTTGATTTGTTAGCCTCCCAGTTTCTTTGCTTCTAAGGCTGGAGAAGAGCACTTACTGTGTATCCTATTCTGCTCTCAGAACTATACAAGTGTAAGTCATTTCATCCCCACAGCAGCCCTAGGAGGCGGGGACCCTTTGTATCCCCATCTGGCAAGCGAGAAAATTGAAGCAGAGAAGTCAAGGAAGATCCCACACCATTAGCAAGTGGCAAAGCCGGGATTTGAACTCAAGCACCCGGGCACTCAAGGGAGCTGCTTAGTCACCACTGTTCCAGGTTCCTGCCAACTCTGCCCACCTCACAGCCTGGTTGGGGGAGTGCAATGAGGAAAGAATTTTGACAGCAACTTGCAAGAATGTAAATGTTGAACAAATGTACTAACATTGGAATATTCTAGAATATCTATCTTCTTTACAAATAAATATTTTAAAGTTTCTAAACTCCTAATGAAAGAACTAATTCAGGCCACAAACATTAGTGGATGAAACCATCAGATTGGAGGTTAGTGGGGAACTTTATAATGGAGGAAGCAGGAGGTGCTACCTGAACACGAGGGCCTTTGTGATGTCTCTAGAAAGGAGACACCTGGGTCTCCTGATGAGCTGCAGCGGTGAGAACCCAGCACCAGTTCCAGAGCATTGCTGCCCTCCCTCAAATTACTCTGAACCTCATCACAATTCCAGCTGATTTATGGGAAATACAACGAAAAGAGAAATGCGTTAACAACACTGTAAAGAGGCAAATACAGAACATGAGATATTCTACAAGACAACAAACCTAGTTTCCCCAACACATCGAGTCTGTATAAAAATGAGGGGGAGGCTGTTCTAGATTAAAGAAATGTAGGAGATACAATAAGTAAATCTGTGCAGACTGTTTAGGTCCTATATCACAATCCACCCTTGCAAGGGTGTGTTGAGACCACCGGGGAAGAGTGAATGTGGACCGTGTTCAAGACGGCACAAAGAGTGAGTGTGAATTTTGTTACGTGTTATGATGGAAAACATCCGTAGTTTTGAATGAAGTGTGTGGAGAAAAGATACTTCAAGTTTGAATTTGTTTTAAACACTTGAGCAAAGAGAAAAGTAACCCGACCAAAATTCTGAGAAAAGACACATTTGGCAAAAATCGTGAATGTTGTTGAGTCTCAGTAACGGGTGCCCAGCAGTTCATTCCGCTCTTCGGTCTACTTTCATATATGTTGGAAATTTTTCATTAAAAAAACTTCTAGCCCTCACCATGAAGCCATCTGACGAAAAGAGAGGGAAGAAAAAAAAAAAAACTCCTTGTATGAAATTGCATAACGTTCAGCCAACCTCCAAACAAGAATAAAAACAGTTTTTAAAAACACTCATGAATCACTGCACGGCTCATTCAATTTCAGGGTAATGATGTAATTAGAGGAGATCAGTCATTAGAAAAGATTAATTAGAAGACATCTGCTGCTGTCAGTGGCAGATGGCAGAAGAGGGGAACATTCAAAGCACGGGGCTCTCAATCCGTCTCTGCTACTTACAGTTGGTTTTAGACAAATATCTTCCATTTCTGTCCTCACTTTCCTTATCAATAAAATGGGATTGAAGTTCTACCAAACTAAAATGGGATTGAGGTTGGTAGAAGATTGGGAAGAGTACGGGGACTCAAATAGGAAAGGCACTTAAAGCAACATCTGGCTCGTGGATAGCGCTTAGTGTACGTGAACTACTGTTATCTCCATCTTCATAGTTGTCAGTGCTTCATGGGGGCACAAATAATAATTTGGACAAGTGAAGATACTCTCCTATTTGGTTTCCAGTATTCCCTTTCTCTTACCCATTCTTCAACATTTCTCTCCCGCCTGTTTCCCTTCCCCCAATAACAATGCCTTCGCTTTGTAGACTCAGAACAAAGCTCGCCACAGTTTAAATGGTTTCACATGGGTCCAGGTCATTGCAATGGGCTATGGTTGGGGTGAAGGGAAGGGAGAGAAGCAGTGAAGGACAATGTTGCTGGTGTGGTATCCGAAAGCAGAATGCCTCTGCAACCTGGGGGTTCTCTTTCCTCCTGGATCTCCTGCCTGCCTCATGGTGGGATACCAGGACTCCAGGACTCCCCTGGTGGTCTCCAGCACTTCATGTTCTCCAGCCATCCTTGGCAAGAAGGACTCTTCCCTTACAGTAAGAGTCCTTGGTGTTTTGCTTTGTGCCTAGTTTTGGTGGTTACGGGTTGGGGTGTGGGTTTGGTTTGGTTTCTTTTTATTTTTATTTTTTTTCTTTTTAGTGGCTCTGCATGAGAAATGTTCTATAAGGTTCTACATTTGGCTCCAGGGCCCTGCTGAACCGAACCAGGAATCAAGCGGAACGTGTGTGGTCCTGTCCCAGTCTGTCACTACACGTTGGGTGCCTTTTTGAAGATTGCCTCTTGTGGGTCCAGAGAATATTGGAACACGCATCGTAAAATGCAGGCAACCAAACTTGCATCATGTGTTTTTTTTTTCGAAAAGCCAATCTCAAAAGGTTACATACTGCATGATTCCATTTATATAACTTTTTCAAAATGACATTTTAGAGATGGAGAACAGATTAGTGGTTGCCAGGGGTTAGGGGTTTTGGGTCGGGAGGGCCTGGGGTGGGTGTGCCTATGAAGGAGCAGCACAGGGAAATCTTTGTGGTGATGGACTCATCTCTAGATCGCAGCAGTGGCTATGCAGAGCTGCACATGTGATAAAATGACACAGATCTACACACACACACTGCACTAACCTCAGCTTCTTGGCTTTGACATTGTACTATGGTTATGTAAGATGTAATCACAGGGTGGAAGGCATTGGGTGAAGGGTACTCAGGACCTTTCTGTACTATGTTTTGCAACTTTTTGTAAATCTAAAACTACCTCAAAATAAAAGGTTTTGGCCGGCGCAGTGGCTCACGCCTGTAATCCCAGCACTTTGGGAGGCCAAGGCAGGAGAATTGCTGGAACCCAGGAGTTCAAGACCAAGCCTGGCCAACGTAGTGAAATCCAGTCTCTTAAAAAATAAAATAAAATAATAAAATGTTTTTAAAAATACCAGGGACAGCAAAGTTGGATTGATTGACCAAATGATGGGCCCTTGTTTTACATGCACTCAAGAATGAGGGAAGCAGGCTGGGCGCAGTGGCTCACACTTGTCATACCAGCAGTTTGGGAGGCTGAGGTGGGCAGACCACCCGAGGTCAGGAGTTCAAGACCAGCCTGGCCAACATGGCAAAATCCTATCTCTACTGAAAATACAAAAATTAGCCAGGCATGACGGTGGGTGCCTTGTAACCCCAGCTACTCGGGAAGCTGAGGCAGGGGAATCACTTGAACCACAGGAGGAAGTAGAGTGAAAGCTTTCCCATCAGCTGTTTTTATTTTTTATTCTGTGCCAAGCTCATATGAATGAGAATTCACCAAGCATAGGTGAGAGAGCTTAGTCTGGAACTGAGATTCAAGACTCAAGCTGGTTTCCTTTCATCGTAAGACTCCCTAGAACTCAGCCTGCTTGGCTGAAGGATGGTGCTTTCAATAGGCTGCTACGGAGGCATATTGCTTATGCAATTGCTTATACATAAGCTGAGTGCGGTGGCTCACACCTGTAATCCCAGCACCTTGGGAGGCCAAGGCAGGAGGATCACTTCAACCCAGGAGTTCGAGCCCAGCCTGGGCAACAAAGTGAGATCCCTGCCTCTACAAAAAAAAGAAAGAAAGAAAAAAGAAAACACTAGCCAAGTGTGATGGTGCACACTTGTACTCCTAGGTACTCAGAAGGCTGGGGCAGGAGGATTGCTTGAGCCCAGGAGGCTGACACCAGGAGTTTGCTGGGCAACACAACAAGGCCTGTCTCTATAAAAATAAAATAACTGTTTATGTCTTCCTTAGAGAGTTTTTGGATAAAAGCTTTCCGATCGGGGGGTAAAAATAGTACAAGAGATGAAGAAACGGGACATTCCACTGGGAATATAAATTGGACTCACCGCTCTGAGGAGCAATAGGCAAATGGGTTTTACTATTTTAAACTGGGGGGCCAGCAGTTTCACCTTGGGGTATCACTTCTAGAAAATTCCATGCACATGCACCCTAGAGGACCTGCTTCGGTCATTGTGGAATTCGTTATCATAACAACAACGTAGGAACCCTGAGGCCTGGACAGATGAACTGTGGAGTAGACATGCCTGCAGATACCATGCAGCAATGAGAAACAATAAGCTAGGCTGGGCGTGGTGGCTCACACCTGCAATCCAAGTACTTTGGGAGGCTGAAGCAGGTAGATCACAAGGTCAGGAGTTCAAGACCAGCCTGTCCAATATGGTGAAACCCCATCTCTACTTAAAAAAACAACAACAACAACAAAAATTAGCTGGGCGTGGTGGCAGGCGCCTGTAATCCCAGCTACTCAGGAGGCTGAGGCAGGAGAATTGCTTGAACCTGGGCAGCAGAGGTTGTGGTGAGCTGAGATTACACCACTGCACTCCAGCTTGGGTGACAGAGTGAGACTCCATCTCAAAAATAAAATAAAAAAGAATAAGAAGAATAAGCTAGGTCTCTGTGTCGTGGCATGGAATGAACACCTAGATTTTTTTTTATTATTGTTAGAGTGAAAAAACATCTTGGAACAAGATGTCCAGGATCAATAGCGGTGATTATAAAAATAATGCTGTATAGTTTTATGACTGTATGTGGGTGTTCGTGTTTATACACTATTTGTCCTGTTAATTGTGGATGCATCTGGCGGGAGGCAGTGCCCCAACGTGGCTCTAATCTCATCTGAAATTTTAAAACGTGTTTACAAATGTTTTCAGACGTTATTTGGGTAACCAGAACTTTAAGAGAGAATCATGCAGTTCTTATCAAGAGGAGGCACAGGTGGACGATTCTGGGGTCACCCACCTAGGAATGCCAGCTAAGTCTGGATAGCAAATCCCACGCTGAAATGCCAACTTCGGGAGAGCAGGAACTTGTCTATCTGATCGTACACTGTTTCCCCAGTACCTGAGACAGTCCCTGGCTCTTAGAAGGCCCTTAAAGGGCGGGGGAGGGGGGAAGAAAGATGAAATCGGTTAGTGAGGGAGTAGCAGCTTTGCTCTTTGGTGTGCTACGTAAACAGCATCAATGATTCTAAATGATGGGCAGCCTGACTCCATGTATAAGTGAATGGCTTTAGTGTCAGCTGTGTCCCTGATCCATTTATCTGCCTTCTAGTCTTTGCAGAGGAAACTGAACTTGCCTATTTATCTGGGAAGATGGTTCCCAATGCATTGCAGCCCTCTCCCACAACTTCTATTCAATAACACCTTTCCCCGTGTTAAGGGAGGCGGGGCAGGAGAGGATGGAGGTGTGGACAGGAGGAAATTTGTGACCATACTCCCGTGGCTTGTGGAATTCTTCCCCAAGGTTGTTGAAGTGACGGCAGCCCCTCAATTTCACTGGCTGCACCCACAGCTGATTTCTACTCTGACTTTTCACACTGAACACCTGGGGCATGATACGCCTGTATTAAAACACAAAGGCAGTCTGCAGTCCCACAGGCAGGGGGCTGCCCACCGCTCCAGGTGCACATCTTCCAGGGCTTATGCGCAGCACGAGAGAATGATCTCTTTTCCGGCAGTTCATCTTGGGTCTCCTGTTGGCCCCAGGTGGCTCCACCGTCCTGGAGCCAAGCACGGTAGACGGAGGAATGGAAGATGCTGATTGCCAGGCTCAGAGCCTGTAAGTAGGGTCAGTCCCAGCTGAGCCACATGGACTGAGGGTCACAGGGAGGCAGTTTCCTAAGGAAAGAAGGGATGCTATTGCCGGAAAAGCCACCAGGCCAAAATGTCAGGAACCCACTTCTCCCACCACGCTCCTTCTTAAGCCGTGACTTCCCTCTCCACGCTGCAGCTCTGAACAGTTCCGCTTTCTCCTGCTTTCTTAGCACAAAGCAGGACCGCTCAGGGACCACGCCAGACAGGGCTTTTTAATAGTATAATAACCATGATGAAGGGGATGGCTGTGTCATTTGAACAGGACCTTTTGGATCTCCTCTCCCTTCTGGGATGGCCTGGGAGACAGTAGCATCCCATACTGATACACTTCTGACCGCACCCTACATACAGTGCTAACATTAGGTTCAAGAGGAAACCAGAGGTCTCAAAGGCCATGGCTGGAGGCGCTGGGCAGTCATGGAGTGGACTACAGTGCCGGCAGGGAACGTGTTCCACACAGTATTGGGTACATCTAGCAAACACTCCATAAATACTGTTTGAATGTCTGCATTTATTCCTACAGTACCTTCGTTCATCCTACCACAAATATTTATTAAACAACTATCGAGGGCCAGGCCCTGTAGGAGATTTGGGGGATATCATGGTGGATAAAACAGACCAAATCCCTGCCATTGGAGAGCTTACAGTCCGGTGGGGGAGACCTAGGGAAATTAACTCACAAACACCTGTAGAAACTGTTAGCGTGACCGGTGTGAGAGAGAGAGAGGGCCGTGAGCTGCAGCAGGGGAATCGCCCACTCAGGGAGGGCCTGGGGAAATCCTGCCAGAACTGAGGCCTCTGCAGGGTGAACAGGAGGGACTGGAGTTCCAGGCAGAGGGAACAGCATGTGCCAAGGCCCTGTGGCAAGAGGGAGTGTGGAGCGAGAGAAAGGCCAGCGTGCTGGAATCAGACACTGGGCAAGGAAAAGGCAGATCAAGGGTATGTTTGGAAGTCGTCGCTCCATCTTAGGAGCAATGAAGAGCCGTCGGAGGTTATAAGCAAGAATGAGGTGAGGGGAGCAGGTTCAGATTCATGCTGTCGTTTGCTGCACAGAGAAACTGGAGGGAGGCCATGGTGGCCCCAGGACGGTGGGCAGGCGGGCCGCGGTGGTCTTCCAGGGCAGAGAGGATGGTGGCTTGGACCTGGGTGATGGCTACGGAGGCGAACTTTACAAGGTCTGGAGTTGGATTGGACCTGAGCGTTGAAGGAAAGGGAGAAGTAAGAGCGATCCTGAGCTTTGGGTGTGAGCAATTGCCCCCTGAAATGGGGAAAGCCAAGCTGGTTTGTGATTCACAGATGTATTTTGAAGGGAAATTGAATGAGGCTGGTGGAGGCTGCCAGAGACATCCAGGTTTGGGCCACAGCTGCTGTCTGTCCAGAAGCCTGTGATTGAAATCAGCCGGCTTCGATTTCTCAGCCCGTGAAGGATGCTGGGAGTGGCCCTCTCCACAGTCCCATTGGCCGACTGGCCATCTGTCCTCTGCATCTAACAGGCAGGGCCACCGTCGTCAGCCAAGGTAGCTGGTGCACTCACAGGAGTGCAGAAAGGTGAGCGGCCCACCCGCTGGGGACCCTCCATCTGCTTTTGATCCTTCCCAGCCTTTGAAGCTGCCCCTGCCCCCACCCTCCAGCTGTCATCTCTTGGGCTCCCCCACTGCTTCCCAGTCCCCAGGGACAGGGGTGGTGACAAGGGTAACAAATGGCGCTAGCCGCAGGCAGCAGCAGGCCAAGGAGGCCAGAGGGTGGGGGCTCTTGAATGCCTCTTTCTTCCTGCTCCTTTGGGCCCTGTTCTGAAGTAGCCGGGCTATCAGGGTTTTGCAACAATGCTACACAGAAAGAATTTCTTTTCTTTTTTTTCTTTTTTGTTTTTTGTAAATGAATTCCATGCTTTTTCTTCCTTTCCCTTCCCTGCCTTTGTAAAAGGGAAGCTAAGTCTTTCTCTCCACCAGATTCCGTGAAGGCTGAGTTCTCTCTTCCTCCCCCTGCATAGAGAACAAGCTGGTCTCCTATTTCAGGTAATTGTGAGTTGGGGCAAGTGGGGAGAATGTGAAGGAAGCCTTCCCCCCAAACTGCAGGAGAGCTCAGCTCTGCCCCTCACACCACAATAGGAACCAGTGGTTTCTGGGTGATCCTCATGACAGTTTCCAGTGTTTACCTGGAATGAAACGAATTGTGTGTTTTGAGCCTTTGTCTGTGTGAATGCAAATAGTGTCAGCTGCCCTTTGTTGAATACCCACCCACTCAGGTCTTCCCTGACTCACTTTTCTCAGAATAACCTGGGGGGCAGGGTAGTATTTTCTCCGTCTTACAGAACTGAGGCTTAGATAAGTGAAATAACACTTGCCCAAGGTCACACTGCTGATAACGACATAGCTGGGATTTGAACCCCTGGAGCAGATAACAGATCAGGTGCTCTGACTGGGTAGCTCAGTAGACTTTAGAGCTGGATGGGCCCTGAGTTGAAATTGTGATGCAGAGTTATCTGCAACCTGCGGTTAAGAGCACGGATCTGGAGCCAGATCACCTGGGTGAGAATCCTGGCTCCACCACCAGCTAGCCGGGTCCATCTCTGAACCTGTCTCCTCATCTCTACCTACTTCATAGGATGAGATGAGCCAGTGCATGCAAAGAGATTTAGGCCTCAGAATAAATGCTCTGTGAGTGTGAGCTGTTTTTATTTAGATGATGTGTATAAGCCGAGCAATGTGATCAGGGCCAAGTTAAGACCTTTGGCAGCGTCACACACCAGAGACTGGCCTTCCTTCTCCATTGTCTCCAATTCAATGATGAAACAAAGCGATTCATAAGACAGAAAACTCACTGCATGCTGAAATTTTTTTTTTTTTACAATTTTGTTTGGTTTTATTTTTTATTGATACATAATAGATGGACTTATTTACAGGGTACATGTGATAGTTTGATACATTCATATAATGTGCTCAGATCAAATCAGGGTCACTGGGATTTCATCACCTTAAATATGTATCTTTTCTTGATGCTAGCATCATTCTGGTTATTCAATATTCTGGCTCTTTTGAATGTATGATAAATTATTGTTAATTATAGCCACCCTACTGTTCTATCGAACACTATATCTTATTCCTTCTAACTGTATATTTGTACCCATTAATCAATCTCTCTTCAGCCTCCCCACCACCCTTCCTGACCTTTAGTAACCACAATCTACTCTCCATCTTCATGAGATCTACTTTTTCAGCTCCCACGTGTAACTGAGAACATGCCGTATTTGTCTTTCTGTGCTTGGCTTATTTCACTTAACGTAATGACCTCCAGTTCCATCCATGTTGCTGTAAATGACAGAAGTTTATTCTTTTTTATGGCCGAATAATATTCTATTCTATATGCATACCACATTTTCTTTATCCATCCATCAACTGGTGGAGTGTGCCGACATTCGAAAAGCTTCTCTTTAGCTCCTCATGGCAGAGCAGGATAAATTCACCAAACAGGAACGATTTCACATTTTCTTGGTGCCTATGCTTTGCTCAGACCTAAATCTGTGTGTAGTTGGCCGTTGAGGAAATGCAGGACAGATCCTTCTATGTCCCAGCATGATTGAGAGAATTAAAAGAGATAATGTAAATGTGATCAGGAAAATTGCCTGGCATAAATCAGGGGTGTGGAAGTGAGAACTGTGACTAGAATTTTTGGAAGGGTTTTACTAACTGGAAACCCAGTTGCCTTGAATTGCTTGTTCACATTCCTGTACCCTGTGGCTAATAGTTTGCTTCTAGAAGTCACCAGTGCCTGGAGCTGGAGCTGACAGCAGGAAAGAGCAGTTGTTGGGTTCTCAAGTCAGGATTGTGTTTACTTTGTGAAGATTAATACTTCGGTAGCTTTGGCTGATGTGTTTTGATTGCTGTAGGTATCTTGATTGCTGTAGGTATTTTAGATTTTGCGTCTCTAATTCTTGGTCTAACAGGGACCTAGAATCAGTCAAGTCCCTTTCTTCATGCACATTAATTTTCAAAAGGATAAAAACTTTTAAATTATCATATCTTGGTAGATTATTTTATCATTACAATATGTCTCTGTAAATCTCTAATAACGGTTTTTATTTTAAAGTCTACTTAGGGTAATTCCAGCTTTCTTTTATGTTGTATTCATATCATTGAATCCTTGCTTTGAATCTTTGTATGTCTATATATTTAAAAGGGGTCTTGTAATAAGCATGTAGTTATTTTTTTAAAGTCGATCTGGTGATCTTTGTCTTTCAAGTGTTATATTTATTCTGTTTGTGTTTACTATAATTAATGTAATATATAAATGTACATGAAATGTTTACACTTACTATTCTTTAGCAGTTACCCTAAATATTATAGGATATATTCTTGATATATCTAAAAGTTTACTAGAAATTAGTACTTTTACCATTTCCAAGAAAATGCAAGGTCCTTAAAACACGTTAATTGTAATTATCTATCTTCTTCCTGCTCATATATTTGCCCCTTTATATTGCTCTTTATCCTTGGTGATTTTTCATGCTTCCAGAACATTCTTTTTTAATGCAGGTTTGCTGATGCAAACAATCTTAATTTTCGTTTGTTTCATTTTTATTTTGTCCTCATTTTGAAGTTGTGTTTGTTTGTTTCTGGCATAGAATTCTACATTGGCAGATGAAATTTCATTGTTTTCTGTTTTCCATCAATTCTGCTGAGAAGCTGCTTCTCCTTATTATACGTTCTTTAAAGATTGCCTTTTATTCCCCCTCCAACTGCTTTTCAGATTAATATATTTTTGCACATTTACAGTTTGACCATCATATGCCCAGGAATTCTTTTCTCTGTATTTATCCTGTTTGGGATTCACAGAACTTCGTGACTCCATGACTTGATGTCTGTTATCCATCTGGGAAGGTCTTCTGTGAGTTTCTCTTTAAATATTGTTTCTCACTTGCTCTCTCTCTCTCTCTCTCTCTCTCTCCTCTCCTTCTGGGGCCCCTATTACATGTGTGCTAGATCTTTTACCATGTCCCATGTTTCTTTTATGATCTTTTAAACTGATTTTCCAACCTCCTTCTTAAGATTTGTCTACGGATTTACATGCCAGTTCACTAATTCTTTCATCTGCTGTGTCCAATCAGTAGTTCAACTGCTCTGTTGAGTTCTTAATTTTAATTATTTCATTTCTCAGTTCTGTAATTTCTTTTTCTTTTTCTTTTTCTTTTTCTTTTTCTTTTTCTTTTTCTTTTCTTTTTTCTTTTTTCTTTTTTTTTTTTTTTTTTTTTTTTTTTTTTTGTTGTTGTTGTTGTTGTTGTTGTTGTTGTTGTGAGATGGAGTTTTGCTCATGTCACCCAGGCGCGAGTACAGTGGTACAATATCGGCTCACTGCAACCTCCACCTCCTGGACTGAAGCTATTCTCCTGCCTCAGCCTCCCAAGTAGCTGAGATTACAGACACCTGCCACCATGCCTGGCTAATTGTATTTTTAGTAGAGATGGGGTTTCACCATGTTAGCCAGGCTGGTCTTGAACTCCTGCTTCACGTGATTCACCCGCCTCGGCCTCCCAAAGTGCTGGGATTACAGGTATGAGCCGCCATACCTGACCAGTAATTCCCATTTTTTAAAAGTCTAGTATTTTTTAGCAGCATTCTCCTCTGAAATCAATTTGTTTATTATGTTATCACAGTTGCTGAGGAGTTCGTGTTTGACAACTTCAATAGCTGAATCTCATGTGAGGTTTTTTGTTTTTTTGTTGTTGTTGTTGGTTTTTTGTTGTTGTTTTTTGTTTTGTTGTTTTTTGTTTTGTTGTTTTTTGTTTTGTTGTTTTTTGTCTTGGTTTTTGATCATTTGGTTTTGTCTGTTTATATGCCTGGTAATGTTTTTTATTGTGTACAAAACACTGGAGACTCTAGAAGATGGCATCTCCCCCAAAAGAAAAGTTTTTCTTCTGGCTGTTGATGATAGTAGAGACAAATCACTTTGGTCCAATATGGAACTGAGATGTGTCAAGGCAGAATCTGTTTGCTTTGCCCTTACTCCAAGGAAGTAACCCTTTAGGGGTCCCAGTGAAAAGCTTTGAGTGTTTCTCAAGGCTTCTCATCCTTGTTGGCCATGAATTCCAATTTTTGTCTTCTTATAATTGGTCAATTGCAAAAAAGCTCTGCTTAATTTTTTGCCTTCATAGCTACTACCCTTTTTGCTTGGTTTCTCTGCCTCTCACTGCACCCAGCCTGGGTATCAGCAAATGCCTCAAGGCTAATAACTGTCAACAATATCAGACTCATACCTCTGTGATTCTCATATTTCTACAATCTTTGCTCCTTGTGTTCTAACTACCTTAGTAATCCTGAACTCTTTTTGTCTCCCCAGCTCCGTAAGACTGGAAAACTCTAAGCTGTTGCTTTTTTCTTCGCTGCTTATAAACTGGCAAATGTCTTGAGGGGAAAATTGATAGAGGTCAAACTTAGTCTGTTTTTCATCTCTCTGAGATCTTGGTCCCTCAAGACCTGCCTTGGTTGACTTCCAATCCTTTAAAACAGTATTCTATAGCTTTTATTTTTGATTATGATGGTGAGATTGACTAAAATACAAGCTATCACATAATAGCTGGGTGGTGCAATCAGCTGGACAGTTTAATACATATTAGGAAAAATGGCTTATTTTTGTTTTCTTCAATATGGAGAAAAACTTTAAACCACAAAAAAGGCAGACTTTAAATGAATTAAAGACTTAAATAAGAAAGGTGAAACTCTAAGTGAAAAGTTTAACATGCAGACAAATTTTAAAATCCCAAGAATAGAGGAAGGATTTTTATAGCTACTAAAAGAAATTATCAGGTAAATAGGTGAGGATTTTTTTGTTCTACAAAAGACAATAGAAATAAAGGAAACAGACAAATGGAAGACTAAGCGAAGAAATTTGTAGCATCAAAAAAAAAAAAAAATGAATGCCTAGACTCTATAATGCACTCCAGCAAATCAATAAGAAAAAGAAAAAGAAAAAGAAAACCCAGTAGAAAAATGGGCAAGCATAAAAGATCTGAATAGACAATTTCCAAACGCTCATATGGCCCACAATTATGTGCCTATACGCTCAAACTCACTACTAATCCTAGAAATGAAAATGAAAACAACTATGAGATATTGCTTTCCACGCATCAGTTTGGCAAAAGTAGGAAGTGGAACAGTGCCAAGCGTTAGCAGGAAATTGTAAAACTGGAACCCTTAGGCACTTCTGGTCGAATCTAGAATAGTACAGAAATTATGAAGAACAGTCTGCTAGTACTTAAATTCAGTTCACATATAACTCCATAACACACAAATCCTCCACTTTGGATATAAATACATTTTAGGAATATGTGTGTATACATATAGAGAGAGAGAGATACTGCATTTTAAAAATGAAGATGAATGGAGATGTTCATTGCAGCACTGTTTATAAGGTGGCCGAGAGATCCTACCTGTTCACCACCAGAACAATGCGTAAATTCAATAGAGTGGGTGTGCAGTATAGAATTATAACTACATGCTAGATACGCATCCAGTACTATGCACATTTTTTAATTAGTGCAGACTGAAAATAAAAATCCTGGTAAACAGAATGAGATATTATATGCACTATTAATTAAAACACATGACACACATAAAACAACATGGCATTATTTATAAGGAAACGTTTACATATTTAACAAGTCAGAGTCATTGTCTAGGGTGTGGTGGAAAATAAATGGAAACTTTTAAAAATCTTGTTGGAAGAAACTTTAAAAAATCTTCATGGCTCAAGTAAGATTTCCTCCCTCCCTCTCCCTCTCTCCCTCTGCCCCTTCTCTCCGTTCCTCCAACAATAGCTATTTGGATGATGGAATGAACAAGATTCTGTGTCAAGTGCTGTGGAGGAAATAAAGATGATTTCCTCATTGGCTTGGCCTTCAAGGATCTTAGGCAAGAGTCTAAGGTGAATACACCAAAAGCCTTAGTAGCAATACTCAGTCTCAGAGTTCAACTCACAAACACTTTCCTTCTCTGCTTAAAATCAACAAAATGCTGTTTTGGATGTGTGAGAGCTCTGAAGGATGACAGCAACACTTAGTAAAGTAAATAAGCTACGTGACTGAGGCCAGAAGTGTCACAATGCTGTCTCTTTCCTTAGCCGGCTTTTCTGATAATACATATGACATAGCTCTCAAATGCAAATGCCTATAGGGACCAGGAGGAAATACAAATGGAAAAAGAGAGTCATGTAAGAGAGTAGGGAGTGGTGGGGGCTGTGACAAAATGGAGCCCATATCCCGTGACTTAACTGGGCAGCCACTGTTCAGTGCCAGCTGGTTGTTGCCATGCAAGAATAAGGCAGTACTCTTCTATTTTCAAGAAAAGAGGAAAATCTAGATTTTTATGTGAACTTGCCTCATTTTTAAATATTGGCAACTACAAATATTTTTAAACCCCAGGCAGTGGGGAAAACAATTCATTTTGTTTTTAACTAGATTTGGTCAGTTGGCTAACAATTTGCTGCTTCTAATACAGCATCTGGATAACGGAGACTAGTGATATTTTTAACCCCATTGCTTACTTTTTAACCTTAAATTATTTACACACACCCAGAAGAATGAAGGGAATACATTTGGATAGGATGCAAATTTCTGGCACCTGTAGCCAGATAAAGACACAGTGTCTGCTATTTGCTAAGCACCGTACGATAGGTTTTGATATATTGAAGGAGCAAGACGCCTAGGCCTCTATCCTGGAGTGCCTGTGGCATTTGAAAAACAAGAAAACAGGCACCCAGGATGCATGTATAGATGGGGACATTTTAGGACTCAACATTTATATATAAATGTTTATATATAAACAAGCGCTCTCTCTCTCTCTCTCTTTCTCTGTCTCTCTTGCTCTCTTTCTCTGTGTGTGTGTATGTGTATATATATACATATATATGTGTATATATATATATATATACATACACACACACACATACACACATATATATATTCAATATAAGGATATAAACACCAGAGCTGATTTGTGCTATGTGTTAGCCTGTTTTGCATTGCTATAAAGGAATACCTGATTCTGAGTAACTTACAAAGAAAAGAGGTTTATTTGGCTCATGATCCTGCCGGCTGTACTAGTATGGCATCAGTATCTGCTTGGCTTCTGGTGAGGTCTCAGGAAGCTTTTACTCATAGTGGAAGCTGAAGGGGCAGCAGGCACGTCACACAATGACAAAAGGAGCAAGAGAGATGCCTGGCTCTTTTAAACAACTACCTCTCCTGTGAACTAATAGAACAAGAACTCACTTGTACAATGGAGAGGGCACCAGGCCATTCAGGGGTCCACCCCTATGACCCAAACACCTCCCACTAGTCCCAAGACGTTAGGGATCACATCACTTTTTTTTTTTTCTTTTGAGACGGAGTCTCGCTTTGTCACCCAGCTGGAGTGCAATGGCACAATCTCGGCTCACTGCAACCTCTGCCTCCCACATTCAAGCAGTTCTCCTGCCTCGGCCTCCTGAGTAGCTGGGATTAAAGGCACGTGCCACCACTCCCTGCTAATTTTTTGTATTTTTAGTAGAGACGGGGTTTCACCATGTTAGCCAGTATGGTTTCAATCTCGATCTCCTGACCTCGTGATCCACCCACCTTGGCCTCCCAAAGTGCTGGGATTACATGCGTGAGCCACCACACCTGGCCCCACATCGCATTTTAACATCAAAGTTGAAGGGGACAAATACCCAAACCATATCAGGGTAGAATTCTCTCATCAGATCAAAAAGTCCATATACATAAACTACTTCCTATATACAAGCCCTGAAGTGAAGACTTTCTTATTTTAAAATTATGAAGTGTTTCAGGCATACAAAGATGGGTACAACTTACAAAAGTAGGGTACCCAGCATCCTGATGACCTGATACAGGGGTTCGCAAAATTTTGCTGCCAGATCCTAAATACCTTCAGTTCTGCAGGCCATACATGGTCTCTGTAGAAACTACTCCACTTAACATTGTGGTGTGAAAGTAACCACAGACAGAATAGTAAACCAGTGAGTAGGGCGGTGTTACGATAAAACTTTACCTATGGACACTGAAATATGAATTTCGCATCATTTTCACATATTATGAGATAGTATCCAGCTTTTGATTATTTTGCAACCGTTTAAAAATGTGAAAGCCATTCCGGACTCACAGTCACACAAAAACAGTTGTGGGCTGGATTTGGCTTATGGTCATAGGTAGTGTCAACCCCTGAACCAAAACACTACACAGTCGAAGCCCCCAGGTGCCACTTCCAAAATTACATTCCCTCCTACCCCCAGAGTTAGCCATTTTCCTGCAAAAAGTGTCGATCATTCCTGAGTGTAATTTTCTTTATGTGGAATGTATCTGTGTCCATTAACAGTACACTTGGTTCCCATCCAAGGAGTCCATTAACTACGGATCAAAAATATTGGGGGCAGGGGGCAGTGGAGAGTGAGCACGGTGGCTCACACCTGTGATCTCAGCACTTTGGGAGGCCGAGGCGGGCAGATCACTTGAGGTCAGGAGTTCAAGACCAGCTTGGCCAATATGACAAAAACCCATCTCTACTAAAAATACAAAAATTAGCTGGGTGTGGTGGCGTGCACCTGTAATCCCAGCTACTCAGGAGGCTGAGGGAGGAGAATCGCCTGAACCTGGGAGGCAGGTTGCAGTGAGCCAAGATCACACCACTACATTCCAGCCTGGAAGACAGAGCAAGACTCCATCTCAATATATACATATATACATATATATATTCAGGGGCAAAAAAGACAGTAAAAAATAATATAACAAAAATATATTTTAAAACAAAACAGTGCATATACAACGACTTATAGCATTTACATTGTGTTGGCCACTATAAGATCTAGAAATGATTTAAAGTATATGGGAGGATGTGTGTGCGTTATATGCAAATATTCTATCATTTTATATAAGGGGCTTGAGCACCTGCCAGTTTTAGTGTCCATGGTTGGGGGCAGGGGTGGGTCATGGAAACAACCCTCCTGGGATACCGAGGGCTGGCTGTTTTTTTTAACTTTATTTTGAATAAGCATTTAGGTTGCTGTTTATTAAAATAGTGCTTTTTTTTTTAACATGAACCATCTTTTTCAATCTTCACCGTGACCGTTTTCCAGATGAGAAAACTTTTGACTTAAAGCAGTTTGGTAACTTGCTCAAAGTAGTGGGTAGCAGAACTGGGATTTGACTTGGCAACCTTTTTACAACAGGCTCTTGAGTTTATAAGCAGGACACCACCGATCGCTACGTTGTGTTTCATTAACCAAATGATAACTGATCTTGCCAGGAATGACCTTGTGATAATGACATGCTCACAGTAAATTTAGCCTTTCTCTGAAGATAACTGTTAAATGTGACTGGTTGTAGTTTAGACCTTGGAAAATTGATGCTCCATGTATAGTGGTGTGTGCATTAACTAGAACCCTCATTTTCTAAACCCAGTTGGTGGGAATTTATTTATTAATATTTATTTTGAGACAGGGTCTCACTCGGCCAACGAGGCTGGAATACAGTGGCACAATCACAGCTCACTGCACCCTCCATCTCCCCGGGGTTAAGTGATTCCCCCCACCTCAGCCTCTTGAGTAGCTGGAACTACAGGCATGTGCCACCACACCCAGCTAACTTTTTTCTATTTTTTGTAGAGATGGGTTTTCACCATGTTGCCCAGGCTGGTCTTGAACTCCTGGACTCAAGTGATCTACCTACCTTGGCCTCCCAAAGTGCTGGAATTGAAGGTGTGAGCCACTGCACCTGGCCAGAATTTAGAAGGAGTGACTACCACCATGGTGCAAGAATTGGAAATGTTTTCAATTAAGAAATGAGAAAGACCAAGGGAGACTCATCCCTACTCTCCCCTGTCCCCCCATAACATATTATAAAAGTGATGGGTAATTCAGGAACCAGTTCCCTCTTGGTCAGGACCGCAGTGGTGAGCTATGGAGTGTTGCCACCTAGAGAGTTGTTAATGACCCTGATGCCTTTTGAGCTTTTCTCTGTTCATGCGAGTAGTACCATGTTTGCTTTTCCGTCTTAACCACAGTCAACCCTATGTTCTCCCCAAGCCTCTGGCTTTTAGAAATCTAAATCCAGACACTCCCTCTCTGCCTATCTCTCTCTTCCTCAGCTGGGAAGTTGCCCTAGTTTGCTCTGGCTCATTTATATGACATTTAAAAGAGACCAAAATATAATTTTTCTAATGGCAAAATACAGCAAGAAGGAGGGGAATGTTTTAATCAACTGGGTGTATTCTCCAGCGGGGAGCAGGAACTTCATTTTAATTTCTCATTTCCCTTTGATGAAAAGTTTAGTGAATTTTTATCATGTAGAATTTATAAGAAGGCTGGGTTTAGGTAATCAGCTTTAATATTTATACTCTTAGGGAAAGAAATAGGAATCATTAGTAAGCATGTATAATTAATGAATAAATGATATTTCCCTTTGTTTTCTTTCAGGTACAAGGAAATGCTAGAACTAGTGATCTCACCCAGCCTCACTGTAAACAGCGACTGTCTGGATAAACTGAAGTTTAGCCGTCCTGACGCCGCTGTGTGGACTCTGAGTGACAGAGAAGGTAGGCTTCCTGCTGTGAGTTTGGGTCAACAGGTGTGGTGGTCCGAGCTCACCCTGTGAATATAGTAAGCGACAGACACGCATCCTTTCCCAAGTACTGTCCTTAGGACAATTTCTCCCCTGCCTCTGAACCAAAACTTTGGCGGAGATCTCTAACAATTCTGTCTCATCGTTTGAGGTAAAAATGCGCTTGTTCATGTCTTGAACTTCCTTTCTTGGTCTCCAATTCCAAGAAATGCTGACACCACCGCAGATGATAGTCGCTTTGGGGAGCGTCCCAGGCCCCACCCTTGGATGTGTTTTGCAGTGTCTGTCTCTGGCTCTGAGCTCTGTCCTCTCTGCTCTCGTCTGCCATCCCCTTGTCCAAGCAGGCGTCTTGCTCACAGAGGTTTGACATTACGACAAGAACTCATCTGCCTCTTGCTTTCAGGTCGGGTTGGAGTCAAGGAAGCAGAGAAGAATTAAAGTTGTTTTAAAAAGTATTGGCGAATGATGCAGTCGAACTAGTTTTCACTAGAACAATTCCAGCTATTGTTTGTTCTGTTTGGCATGTGTCAGCCTTCCTGGTAGAGCTTGGAGTTAGCAAAAGGCATTAAGCTATTATGTTTAACTATTGGGCTTAACCCTTTCCTTGGCTGGCTTTCGGATTTGCTGCTGGTGTCCGGAGACCCCCTCCTTGTTCTCCTTCACTCTCTGTTTGACACCAGCTCATGGGGCACAAATTCTGTGTAACTGTCATGGAAAACCAAAGTGATGTGTGTCTGGAATATAACATCACAAGGAACTGGCTTTGAAGCCAGTCCAGGCTTCCACGAGTAATTATTGCTGTCAGCAAGACAATGACATTTCTCCTTGCATGCTGGTTACAGAGCTGGAACTGCCCTGATGAAAGTACCACCAAGTGACTTGGGCTCCCATGCCAAAACTGGATGGTGGAGAGCACACCCTCATCCTTCCTGGCACTTTGGAGCATTCGTGTAAACTGCCCTGGGGCCTTTGAGAGTGTGAGAAAATTTACTGAGCCCTGTTCAAAGGCATTCATCATTTTCTTCCAAGTAGAGACACAAGTCAACTGTCTTCACTTGAGAGCTGGTAGTAACGGGAAAGGGCACAGGCTGCTGAGGGGGGAATCCCAGCCCTGCTGCTTCTCAGCCAAATGATCTCAGGCAAACTGTTTCAGCTTTCTGAGCCTCAGTTTTCTCACCTGTCAAATGGGGGCATAATGGCATACCTCGTAGGGCACTGATTACAAGGAGGAAGAGAGGCGATGGGATGTGAAGGGTCTGGCACACCCTGGGGGCATGGTGCATGATTAAATTTACCATTCCATCATCGCTCTCCTCTGAACCAAATCAAATAACCACGGTGAATTCAAAACCATGGTTGCACACAGGGCAGCCTACTGCCACATCTGGTCCTGGAGTATGCCTTTGTTTGGTTTACACTGTGTTTTAAGTAAAAGTGAACTTGTAAAAATTGGGAGCGTTCACATAAAAACCTGGAGTTCTGGTTTCTCTTAAAAGGCTAGGCCCACATTCCCCACTGGCTGCCACTGGGAGGAGCTGAGAGGCCGCTGTCCTGTAGACGAATCCCTGCCTCTCCCTTTTGGACTAAATTTTAATGAGCACGTACTTTCCGCCAGGCACTGTTCAAAGCAACATAAATCTGGATGCATTCTTCTCCTCCCTCTCCATCACCATCGGAGCAAATCATGTGCCTGGCATTACTCTATTAACTCATTTAATCTTCACAACTCTAAAAAGTCGATACTGTTATTATCCCCGTTTTACAGTCGAGGAAAGCGAAATGCAGATAGGTTAAGCAGCTAGATTGAGATGTCACGGATGATAGCCTAGATTTGAACCTAGGTAGTCTGACTTCAGAGTTTATTCTCCTGATTAGTACTCTGTACTGTTTCTCATTTAATTATTATACCCCTACTAGGTTATACGCCCATTTTACAGACATGGAAGTTGGGGCATGGAGGAGTTATGTAACCGGGTTAAAGTCACACCAGAATCAAACCCAGGCACTCCGGTTCCAGAGTTCCCACTTGTAAACCACTTCTAACTCACTTTCTGCCAAGCTGTAAGAGTTTCCAGACCCTAGATCGGGTGTCCCCAAACTTTTTACACAGGGGGGCCAGTTCACTGTCCCTCAGACCGTTGGAGGGCCGCCACATACTGTGCTCCTCTCACTGACCACCAGTGAAAGAGGTGCCCCTTCCTGAAGTGCGGCGGGGGACCGTAGTTTGGGGACGCCTACCCTAGATCTTCGGTTCTCCCGCAGTGGTGGAATCCACAAACACACTCCTTTCTGTGACTTGGGGCTATCAGTGCCCTTTCTGCTGCCCTGGAACAAGCCGGCTACCATGGTGAAGGCTTTGAGGGTGGAAGCGAGGGAGCCGAGAGAGGTTGCTCCCAATTCAGAACAGGTAGCGCCAGTGAGGTCAGGTTACACACACAGAGACACCTTCTTTCTCCTGGGGCAGGTGGTGAGCTCCCGAGACTCTGCAGGGGACATGCCACCCTGAAGCATAACCCCCAAGTGCCGGATTATGCCTGTCCCCCCCGCCTGGCCTCCTGTTCTCTCTCCTCCTGGGCCATTCCTTCTATTAGAGTCTTTACTCGGTGTTTTCAAGGGTCCTACTCAAAGGAGGACCCCAGAGAGTTCTGAGTCTCAGGACCTGCGCTCAGGGGGACTCTGGAGGGAGCATGAACCCAAGAAGGCCCCCAGTGGCTTCCATTGCGTTCCCACCTCTGCTTCTTACCGCCGTGGGTCCCTGGCTAGTGGCCTAACCTCCGTGCGGCCCATTTGCCCCCATGTGTTTAATAGGAGTAATTATTCCACCAACCTCACAGAGTCAATGTGAGGATGAAACGAGCTAAACCAGGGAGTGGACTCAGTGTGCTTAAAAAGTATAGAATAAGATCTGAATTCCTTATCCTTGGCTACCAGGCCCTGCTTGTCTCTCCGGGGAGCCTCCCAAACTCATCTCCCTCCCTATCGCCTTCAGCCCCTGCCCCGCTTTCCTTTGCTTTAACTGAGAAGCACGATGCTGACCTCCAAGCCTTTGCACCCGCCATTCCCCCTGCCTGGACCAGTCTTCCCCCAGGCTCTGCAGGACCAGCCCTCCTTCAGCTCTCACCAGAGAGGTGTTTCCGAATGAAAGGAGCTGCCCCTTCCTTCATTTATGTGTTCATTCATTTATTTAACACATGTTGAATCAGCTCTGTGCCTAATATGGTTTTGAGTATGAGGGAGACGGCATAGAAAAGCCCATCCTCATGAAGCCCACACGTGGGTATTGACAAAGCGAAAGGCTGACAGTGACGAGAAAGAAGCAAGGTATCTAGCACGTTGCGTGGTGGCGTGTGCTGGGAAGGAAAAACGCAGGGGAGGAGGATGAGGAACGCAAGGATGGAGGGTTGCCGTTTTGGAGGGTGTCTAGCAAAGAGGTCCCTGAGAAGGTAACACCTAAGACCTGTAGGAGGTGAAGGAGGGACCACATGACTACGCAGAACAAAAGCCTTATGCACAGAGAGGACAGCAAGTGCAAAGGTCCTGAGGCAGCAGCGTGCTTGAAGAACTTGACATATATTAATACAAATATTCAATCTAAATATGTAGATGTACATGTTTATATTGATACAAACATTAAATCTAAATATGTACATCTACATATTTAGATTTAATGTTTGTATTAAATATGTATATCTAAATATTTGTATTAATACAATAAATATGTATTAAATATGTGCATATACATATAAATATATTAATATAATAAATATTAAATATGTATATTTACATGCATATTGATACTACAAATTATATATCTATAAAATTATATATACATGCATATAAATATGTATATGTACATATTTAGATTTCTGTTCCTGTTTAGCATACAATCAGTGCCTGGCTCATGGTAGATTCTTAAAAATTATTTGTGGGTGACTGAAGGGGTGGGCGGAGGAAGACAGAGTGGTGTGGAGGAACCTAGTTGACTTTAGCGGGGATATTGGCTCTGAATCCTTAGTAATATTTCCTTCACTTTCCTCTGCCATTTTCTACATTTCCATCGTACTGATGATAAGAATTTCCTTACTGGGTTGTTGTGGAGAGTAAAGAGATAATGCTCATGCAGCCCTTGGCACAGTGACCCCGGATTGTTCGTAGGAACCACTTGAGAAATCTTATCTATTATTGCTTACTATCCAAGGGAAAAATGGATTTGAATTGTATCCTGTCTTTGGAAAGGGGTGGTGGGGAGTCACCCTCAAGAGAGGGAAATTTTTCTTTTAAAATGCAAATGCATTTTTTAGAAACTGATGCTATAATCTCATTAAGTGTTTCCAAGGGGAGGTGAAACTCCACCCCACGGTTCAAGCTGGGCTGTCAGCTGCTCTCACTTCCTGCACCTCCTCTGCCCTGGGCATGACAAGACCTCATTTTCAGTTTCAGTCTCACTGGTTCCAACTTGGGGCTGATGGGTTTTGATTCATTTCGTCCTAGCCAGGTTGAGCTGCCCAGAGGTTTGCCCAGGTGCCGGCCTGGGGAACCACATGTAAGCTTCATCCTTCTCACGTTTAAGGCTTTTGTAACCATTCACACCCAGAACAACCTCTACCTGCATGGAACAGAAATCCCGCTTTGTTGGGGGGCGGGGGGAAGGGTGCTATGAATCTCATCATGCCCGCCACAGGCAAATAGCTTCCACAAACGCAGCAGCTCACAAATGCCACGGTCTCAAACCACTTTTCTGTTGTATATTCAGACCACCTCTACTGCCACTTGGTACTAATTTGTTGCGTCTTTTTTTTTTTTTTTTTTTGAGACTGAGTTTTGCTCTTGCTGTCCAGGCTGGAGTACAGTGGTGCAATCTTGGCTCTGCTTCCTGGGTTCAAGCGATTCTTCTGCCACAGCCTCCTGAGTAGCTGGGATTACAGGTGCCCACCACCATGCCCGGCTAATTTTTGTATTTTTAGTAGAGACAGGGTTTCACCATGTTGACCAGGCTGGTCTTGAACTCCTCACCTCAGGTGATCCACCTGCCTTCAGCTGAGCCACCATGCCCAGCCTGTTGTTTCTTTAAAACAACTCCTTTGAAATAAATTCATTTTAAAAGGATGACTTAAGCCAGTTCCAGAAATGAAGAGTTATGACTTCGATGTTCTTGCTGTGATTCTAGTATGCATGAAATTAATTTGCAATGATTTCAATCCAAGAGGGAGTATTTATAGACTCCCTAAAATCATCACACTCTGGAACTTGCCACCTCATTCCTTTCTGTTCTTAGCAGCACCTCTCACAAGAGACAAAGGACTTCTTCCTGGTGTCAGAGCCTCTCAGTGAGAGTCAGAATTGGAGCACACACTTCTGGATGTCCAGTGCGGTATCCCTGTCCCTAGTATGGGAGCAATTTAAATCACCCACACAAGGAAGATGAACTGATACAGTTTACAGACAGGTACCTTTATAGCAGAGACCCGCCTCAAGACATCTCACTGGCACTACAAATTGTCTCATCTCACTGGGGGATCCCTTAGAAGCCGGCCCCTGGGGTCCAATTAGGCAACATAACAGCGGTTGCTGCTTTCAGAATCATTAGCTTCTTAATCCTCCCAGTGAGAGGTGAAAAAAGTGTGAACATTCAAATTGGGCTCATGGATTTAAGTGGCTTAACCAAGGGCCCCCAGGAGGGTAGAGAGCTAATAACAGCTCCTCTGTGCTGAGCACTTAACCATTTGCCAGGTACTCGCCCCATCTGCATGTGCAAGATATTGCCCCGATTTGCAGATGAGAAAACTGAGACTCAGAGGGAAGAGATGAGGGCATAAAGTCACACGACTGTATTGCAGCACAGTCAGGACTTAAACTTGGATCTGACCCCTTAAGCCTGTCTGTTTTCTTTGGAAAGAGCATTAACCAATTATGAGAATGGGTTGTAGATTTGGCCCACAGTAGGTGCCCGATAAACATTTGATGACCGCATGAACAAATGAAAAACGGTGTGTGTCCTTGGATAAGTTGCTGCACACAATCACTCACATACACAATTGCACGTAAGTGTGCACTCAGTACACACAGACCTAAGCTTTAGCTTCCTCTCTTCAAACTGGATCTTTTGCTTTGCACATTTCTATTATCCTCGTCGCCCTAATATGCACTTGAGTTTGTGTCTTCTGGAATGGAGATTTCTTTTTACGAACCCCAGATTGTGATCATGCTTAGTAATGCACAGTTTTCCATTAGCCAGTGGTCTAAACTCTCCTCAAAGTGTGGTTTGTGAACCTGCAGCATCAGCATCACCTGGAGGTTTCCTTGACCAACAATCAGAGCCTGTGTTTTAGCAAGATCCCCAGGTGACTCCCGGTTCCAGGTGAACTGGTCTCTAACATTCACTTGCTTCCTTCGCACCTCGTTATAACTGCAGCTAAGTACTCATTTGTGTGATTATTTGTTTGCCATCCATCTCGCTCACTAGACAAGAGGCTTCGGCTCCCTAAAGACAGGGACCCTGACTACCTTGGCTCACTGTATTAGTCCGTTCTTGCACTGCCAGAAAGAAATACCTGAAACTGGGTAATTTCTAAAGAAAAGAGGTTTAATTGGCTTACAGTTCCACAGGATGTACGGGAAGCATGGCTGCGGAGACCTCAGGAAACTTACAATCATGTTGGAAGGCGAAGGGGAAGCAGGCACAGCTTACGTGACTGGAGCAGGAGGAAGAGAGGTGGATGTCAGGTACCATCCACTTTTAAAAAATTTTCGTAAGAACTCACTATCATGCAAACAGCCAAAGGAAAATCCACCCCCATGATTCATTTACCTCCCACCAGGGACCTCCTCCAACACTGCGGATTACACTATTGTAACCCAGTTCTGAACTCATGCCTGGCAATGAGTGAATGAATGAACGAGCTCAGCCCAGATGTTGTTGCTGTCTGCTCAGCTGATTCCTCTCTCCTCACCCACAGGAAGCTTGGAAGGAAGAGAAGGCTTAGAGTTTAAAATTCAGAAGGAAATAGAGGAGACACTCTGCCCTCCGTACTTGAGAGTCAGCTGCCCCATTATGCATTAGTCACAGCCCGTTCATCCTGTGGGTTCATTTTCGAGCCCTGGGTCAGGATGAAGAAGGGGCTAAGCTTAGAGCAAACAGATTTGGCTCTGTTGGGTGTCAGGTCTTTAGAGCTGCATTCCCTATCAGCAAAGTAGACCTAAGTTGCCATCAACAGCTCCTCCACTGACCTTGACCCCATAGCCTACATGGTCCAATATGAATCCATCATGGCAAGTTCAATGGCACCAACAAGGTTGCAAACAGAAAACTATGATCACTGGGAAGTCCACCTCCATCTGCCAGGCACCAGATCCCAAAGGGGGCATTGCTGCCACCAAACAAGGTGACTTCATCACCCTAGAGATGCTTGGGGCTCATCTGAAGAGTGGCATCAAAGGGGCATCATCTCTGTCTCTTGTGCTGATGGTCCATGTTTGAGATGGGGATGACCTACTCTGTCTAGATTTCCAGCATGCCATCTGCTTGTCCCCCCAGAAAGATCTGTGACAACCATGGCACCATGAAGGTACTCAGGACCACTGCCTGTGCCCTCTCTGCCCCTCTGGCAAGCTGTGCTGTGATGGCCATGGGACTGTTCAGAGTGTATTCAGTGGCACTGTCAAGGCTGTGGGGAGGTCATTCCTGAGCTGAATGGGAAGATTGCTGACACAGTCTTGTCCCTACCCTCAGTGTGTCTGTCCGGGATCCGACCTGCCATCTAGAAAAAGCTGTTGAGCACAGTGACATCAAGAAAATGGTGATGCAGATACCTAGGGGTCATTGAAAGACATTGTAGGCTACACCGAAGACTGTATCGTTGCTTGCAGCTGTAACAGTGATGCCTACTTCTCCACGTGTCACACTGGGGCTGCCAGTGTGCACAGCCACTAGTTGGTCAAGCCTACGTTCCAGTACCATGATGATGTTTGGCCACAACAGCTGCAGGGTGGACTTCCTGGTCCACATGACCTCTGAGTCGGAGGCAGATGGATGGAGTCGCATCCATCTCTCTGCTCCACCAGCCTAGATGGAGACTAAAAGACTAGAGACTAAGAGCTCTGGACCACCAGCAAGCGCACAAGAAGAAAGGTGTTCTCTGCTCCTGGGCAGTCCCTGCCCACCTCTGCGCCAAAGCGCTGAGAAGCTCCACCCTTGACACTGTCTCATCCTGGACTCTCAAAGGAGGGAAGGAGCTTAGAGATCCCTGCCTTACATAAGGATTATCAGCAAAGTCCACACCAACCTGACCATGGAGAAAAGAAGCAGAAAGGGAGGAAGGAGATCATTTCACCTACAGTTTAATACACTGACTCTCCGGTTTCTCAATTCTCTCAGGTATCCTGGGATGAAAAGGTTAAATGTGATTGATACCTGCGGAAAACAGCGGGGGAAAAAAAGCCTGTGTTTTTCAAAAATCACACAACTGCTGAAGGAAAATCTCTTTGCACTTATAAATGCCTGTTCCTCGCTTACAGTCTTCCTGGGGTTGCTGGGGTGGGAAAGGGAGAGTATTACAGGTCTGTGTGCTAGGGGAGGGGAACCTGTCTGCCTGGGGAAGGCAGGTGGCTCAGCAGTTCAGAAGAACTGGGTGGAAGCTTGAAAAGGGAGCTGGGTGAGGGAAACATGCAAATCATGCCACGGAGACAGACAGAAAAGATGCTTACCTCCAATTTATGGAGTGCCAAGTTAATTCGAGCCCATAGGAATGTTGTTCCCATAGATTTCGATTTTTATGAATATTTACATATTTATGAAAGAAAACATTCAAAATGTTTAATTCAGTAACTTATATAATACTAAATGCACTCAAGTCATGGGCTTTTGCCAGTCATGAGACTGTGACTGCTTCAGAGTGAGTTCATTCTCGAGCCCTGGGGGAGGATGATGAAGGAGCGATGCGGTACAGGACACCTTGCCTGGGAGCAAACCCAGGGTAGGGAAATCAGCCTTGCATGAGCACCTACTGTATGCCAGGGGCTTTCCTTGACATTAGGCTGCTGCTGTTCTAGCCTTCTCTTTGAATGTGATTCCTAATAAGAAATCTGTTTCTGCATTGTTGAATGCACATGCACACACACGCAACACATTGTCACACCTGTACCTGCAACCAGCATGTCACACAATTCCTTCTAACTATGGGCAATACGTGCTGACATCGTATACCATAGAATAGGCAATTCTCCTTTTATTAATTTCAGTTATGACTCTGTAAATGAACTTCAAGACTACCACCGCTGACCCACCCCCAGTGGTTTGGGACTTGAACAGAATTTGGCTCAGCCAGGAGGAGGGGATTCAGAGTATTGACCTTGGACTCATGCAGCCCTTGGGTTCAGGTCCCAGTCCCCTGGCCCACAGCTATGTGACTTGAACAAGGTACTTGACCTTTGGAGCCTCAAGTTCTTCATCTGTACAATGGGGTTAATGGTTTTGCGTGCCCAGAGCACTGTTGTGAGGACTCAGTGAGAGCCTGTCTAAAAGCAGTTCACACGGGCCTGGCACATAGTCAAACTCTAAGTGAATGCCATTTTCTCTTATGACAATGACTGTCGTCATCAACTGTAGTGTCATGGCTGAGAAGACAGACTCTGGAGCCAAACCACCTGGGTTCAGATCACAGACCCACCCTGTATGTACTTCCTGTGTGGCCCTGGGTGAGTTACTTAAGTTCTCTGTGCCTACAGCTGTTCTCATCTGAGGATGAGAATAGAACCTTTCTCATAGGGTGGTTATGAGGATTAAAATAATTAATCCAGGTAAAGTATTTAGAAGAGAGCTTGGCACGTGACAAGCCCTGGGTAAATGATAGCTATCGGCATCATCTCATGTGATCCTTTCCTGTCCTTGCAAGAGAAGTATTTTCATCCCATTGCACAGTGGAGAGTTCTGAGGCCAAGAGACCTAGTCAACCTGTCCGAAGTCTCCTAGCTAGGAAGTGGAAGTGCACATTGGTCTCCTGAGCCTCCAGCACAGAGACTGAGTCAGCCTCAGAGCTCCGTGGTCTCAGGGCAGGAGGCTGACCAGCCACTTCCCTACAGAACAGGGAGTGGGCACTGGCCGGTTGATGCTGTTGCCGTCAGCAGACACATTATCTGGAATTTGTTCCAGGACTCTGCAGTGAGGACACTGAGTTGCTTTGTTCAAGATGACGGAGCACAAAAATGCTTCCCAGTGAACTGTCCCTATGTAAAATGTCCCTCTGGCAAACGTCTCTCCCAGCTTAACTCTGTCACCTCTTCGTCATCCCCTGCATATTGCCTCCTGTCGATGATTGGACATTCCGTGCTGAGTGATTGGGTGTAACGTACTTGCATCAGCAGCTCAGTTCTCATCCATCTCTCTGCTCTACCACCCTAGATAGAGCTTAGGAGATGATCCACGAGGCTGCTTTCCCTAAAGTGTTGGGGCCAGCCCCACCTGCACCCCATAGACTGGAAGTGAGGAAACGGGAAGAACATCAAAGCAGTGTTATTAGAAATAGGGAAATGGATGTTGGATGAGCAAAGCCAACCATGTCTGCCATTCTGGGATTCTTGAGGGTTGCTTTTGAGACAGGGAAGGGAGTGGTTTTCCACCCAGGAGTGGAAATAGCACCAGCTTGATTCACTTCCCAGCTGTGCTGCCCAGTCATGTGGCCTGGCTCAAGCCCATCCTTTCTGTCTCTCTGGCCTCGGTTTCTCCATCTGTGCAATGGATGGAGAAATGGACTTTACTCTGACTTTTCAAGATGCTGTGGATTCTTTCTATGTCATTTTCATTAAGTACCCAGAGACGAAGCACACCCAGAAAGGGCTCTGAACCCCTCAAGAAGAAGAATGATGAGATGTGGCACCTCAGATAAGCGTCTGTGGTGGAGAAAGCCCCGGACAGCACCCTTCACATCTGCGCCTGCTTAAGTGGTGTCTGAAGTCACTGTTTCTGCAGAACATCACCCTAATCACTAAAACCCTTGTAATTTTTCTTTTTCTCCTCCAGGCATCACCAAATCAGCCCCCCTGAGAGTGTCCCAGCTCTTCTCAAGGCGAGTACCTTTCACTTGTCTACGCACACATGCCCTTCTTTACTTCCCTCTTGGAAGGCAGAGGGTAAGAGACAGGGCTCTGGAGCCAGACTCCCTGGATAGGGATCCCAGCTCCAGCACTTCCTAGCTGAGTGAGCCTGAGCAAGCCTCACCACCTCCCTGGGCCTGAGCCTTCCCATCTGGGAGAGGGTAGCAGTCATGCTGCCTGCCCCCAGGAAATGAGAAAAAGCAGGTAAAACATGCTTAGGATGGGACCTGGAGCAGAGTGTCCTGAGAGTCTTAGCTATTATTTTCTTCTTCCTTCCCTTCATTCTTTTATTTTTTAATTCTTTTCTTTCTCTCCTTCCTCTCCTTTCCCACACATAGGGAATCTCTCGATTTCTCCCTCCCTTTTCCCCCCGTCTTTCTCTTTCCTTTCCTCATTTCTTTCCTTCCCCTTCTCTTCAGTCTCCCTTCTTTCTCTCATTTCTCTCTCCCCTTTTCTCTTTCCCTTCCTCTCTTCCCTACCCTTCTCTCCCCTACCCTGTTCTCTCCACCTCTCTCCCCTTCCCCTCCCTCCTTTCATCATTTCTTTTTTAAGTTCCAGGATACATGTGCGGGTCATGCAAGTTTGTTACTTAGGTAAACATGTGCCATGGTGGTTTGCTGCACCTATCAACCCATCACCTAGGTATTAAGCTCGGCATGCATTAGCTATTCTTCCTAAGGCTCTCCCACCTGCCTGCCCTCCCCCAACAGACCCCAGTGGGTATCTTTCCCCTCCCTGTGTCCATGTGTTCTCATTGTTCAGCTCCCACTTATAAGTGAGAACATGCGGTGTTTGGTTTTCGGTTCCTGCATTAGTTTGCTGAGGATAAGGGCTTCCAGCTTCATCTGTATCCCTGCAAAGGACATGATCTTGTTCCTTATTATGATTGCAGAATATTCCTTGGTGTATAGGAACCACAGTTTCTTTATTCAGTCTATCATTGATGGGCATTTCGGTTGATTCCATGCCTTTGCTATTGTAAATTGTGCTGCAATGAACATATGCGTGCATGTGTCCTTTCTTCCTCTTCTGCCATTCACACGTCACTCCTCGGTGCCCAGCCCCACACTTAGCCCTGGAAACTCAGAGATGGATGAGACACAGTCTCTGCCCTCGGAGAGCTAGTCTAGTCGGGGAGATAAACCAGTAAATCGGAGATCTCAACCTGGCACCATAAATGCTTCACCACAGGCACACGCTGGGGCAGTGGGAGCTCAGTGCTGGGCTGGAGGTGCCCAGAGCCCTCTGGGTGCTGCCATTGGGAGCAGCCATCCAGAGCCCACTGCTGTGTGCCATGCCCCTCAGACTAGGTGGAGAGTTCCTCGGCATCTTGAAATCTCCCTTCCTCTCCAATATTGGAGCAACTGTATATACGGAAGACATTTTCTGAGCCTTCCGTTCCCTCCAGACGTTTTGGGGAGTATTAGTAGCAACTAAGGGCTGTTAAATCTGCCTAACTTTTTTAAGGCCTCAGAGTTAGAAAGCTCCACCATCCTCTCTCTGGGTTTTAACTTTAGCCCCTGTTTAATCTGAGCCACTTGAATGGTTTTGATGGCAAGCAGGAGTTGATTGTCTTGGGTCCGCACCTTCTGTTTCTCTTCTAAGAAAGGGTATGAATTAGGAACATTGTCAAATCAGGTTCTCTGCTCTGCAGGTTGCGTGCTTCTCAGGTGCCCCACAGAGCTGAAATATTGATGGATGAGACACCTTCCAGAATTGGGGCTGACATCTCCAGCTCAGATGAGTTCCTTATGCATTTTGCAACAGGTTTCCCTAGATAACCCTTTATCATGGCAGTAGACAAAAAAGAAAGAAGGGCATGGGGACATCTGTTTATAATTCCATAAACTTTTGCATTCACCTGCTATGAGGCCTCAGGTGGAGGAGGAACTCTGGAAGCAAACAGGCTTTAACAAACGTGATGTCATGTAACCAAAATGGAATCATATGCAGATTGGGGAATCTCATCCACATTTAGCTGTATGCTTAACCCAGCTACGATAGTTAGAAACATGATGTCAAGTTGTGGTGTCTAGGGGTGGGTGGCATAGTGGAGGGGTTAAGGGTGTGGCCTCTGGAGCCAGGATTCAAATTCTCTATCAGCTGTGTGCTTATGGCATGTTATTGAGTCTCTCTCTGCCTCTGTTTTCTTACCTGTAAAATGGGTGTAGAAACAGAAATTACCTCCAAGGCTTGTCACAGTTGTGGTGGAATTTAAATGAACCAGTTTGGATGAAGTAAATAGGAAAGTGCCTGGCATGTAGGCGTGAGAATTAAACACATTTACCGCTAGGGGAAGTGGGCCTCGTAGGGATTGTTGCAGACAGGGTGTGATTCAGTCTCAAGAGGTGGCTGCTGCCCAAATCCAGCTGACAGCACCACACAGGAGTGCAGACCCAGGCACACGGAAGCACCTGCTTTTCAGGAGAAGGGAGGCAAAGTGAGTGTGTGTGTGTGTGTGTGTGTGTGTGCGTGCGCGTGCCTGTGTGTGTGTGCGTGTATGCATATAACCTCCTGGTTTTCAAATATTAGCAACAATTTCAAATTAGAAAAAAATAACCTCACTGGCCAAATAAATTATATCCACGGATCTGTGGACTGGATATGGCCCCTGAGCCACTGTTTTGCTCCCTTTGTGTTAGAACAACTCACCTTGACTTATTTATTGCTACCTGCAGGGCTGGATGAATCCCAGTCCTGTGAGAAATAGCAGATTCATGGTTCCAAGCATGGGCTCTGGAGTCAGACTCCTGAGTTTAAGCTTTAGATTCACCACTTTGTAGCCGTGTTTTCAGCTCTCTGAGTTTTCGTTTCCTCATCTCTAAACCAGGAGGTATAAGAGCCTCCACTGCAGAGATTTGATTCGTGCATCAGTGAGATACAATGTACATACCAGATGCATGTGACACAATTCCCAACCCAGAGTAAAAAACACAATGCTGACCAGGCGTGTAATCCCAGCACTTTGGGAGGCCAAGGTGAGCGGATCACAAGGTCAGGAGTTCGAGACCAACCTGGCCAACATGGTGAAACCCCGTCTCTTCCCTAAATACAAAAAATTAGCCAAGCAGGGTGACAGGTACCTGTAATCCCAGCTACTCGGGAGGCTGAGGCAGGAGAATCGCTTGAATACCAGAAGGCAGATGTTGCAGTGAGCCAAGATCACACCACTGCATTCCAGCCTGGGCAACAAGAGTGAAAAACTCTGACCAAAAAAAAACCACACATACACACACACACACACACACACACACACACACACAATGTTGTACAAATATCGTCAGTAAGAAGCCTTCTACATCCTAGTCCATTACAGAACCTGTTGTTCTCCATGGAGTAGAGAATCTGTTTGTGGTCTTTGGTTGCGAGCAACAGAAATCAACTCCTGATTTAAGTCTGAAAGAACTCTTGGGAGAATATCTGGAGTAGCTCACAACATAAATGAAATAATCAGGCCTTGAGAGGGATTAAGAATAAGACAGATTCTGGGATTCAAGCAATATTCAGGATTTAAATTCCCAGGACAGAGTCTGATTGGATGATCTTGCATTATGTGCCCACCCCTTAGCTAAGAGCAAGACATCTTGACCGACAGCCCTATTAAAGCTGCAGTCATTTGAGAAGATATCTGAATCGGGACAATCAGGGTATAGGATAGATTATGCTGCAGTACTCAGTAGATCTTGACATCTCAGTGGCTTCACACAACAAAGGTTTGTTTCTTACTCACATAAAGTCCAGTGTAGATGGGGTGAAACCCTCCGGGGCAGCTCTCTTCCACAAGCTGACTCAGGGATCCGGGGTGTTTCCATGTTACGGCTCTGTCAGCTCAACCTGTGCCCTCCATGGTTGCTGTCAAAAAAAAGAGAAAGGACATGAGGGTTGCAGGGGATGTGTTTATTGGCCAGGCCTATGAGTGGCTTACAGCATACCTGCTTATGTTCTATTGGGCTGAACCCAGTCACATGGCTGAATCCGACTGCGCAGGAGACGGAAAATGTAATCTTCCTGCTTCCCAGGAAGAAGAAAAGGAAATGGAATTTGGCGAACATGTACGTTGTCTCTGCTCTGGAAAGAGTAAATCCTCGAAGAAAAATGGGGGTGTTCATATCAAGACAAGGAAGAAGGGTTGCCAGACTGGGGTTGGAGATTTAATCTTCTCTCTTTCCACACAGATCTTGCCCACGTGTCCTCCCCAGCCAGCCTTCCACAGCCATGGCAGCCTACGGCCAGACACAGTACAGTGCGGGGATCCAGCAGGCTGCGCCCTATACAGCGTACCCACCTCCAGCACAAGCCTATGGAATCCCTTCCTATAGTGAGTACCAAACAACCCTTACTCTCCTCCTTGGGTCCCCAAATCATGGTCTTGGTTCTGCGCTATTGTCTCAGCTAAACGTAGATTGATAAATACAACCAACCTGATTTTGGATTACAGATAAAGTTAAAGGCGTAACACTTTAAATATGGTTCAAATTCTGTAGACTGCAGTATCAAGACCCCTTTTGATGGCAAGAATTGGAAATTGAACCCAAGCTGGTTTAGGGAAAATCAGAACTGAATGATTTGCATACAGAGAGACCTGTGGATACAGCTGTCATCGGGTATGGCTGGGTCTAGGTGCTAAAATCTAGGTGCTTACAAGGAGTAAGTCTCCTTCCATCTTCAGATGCTCCCAGTAAGTTCTCCCTGCTTGGTGGCAAAGATGGTGCCTGTAGACTCAAGGTTTGCATCTTTTTAGCTCTGCATGCCCAGTGGAAGGAGAGCTCATTTTTCCCAGGAGTTCCACAGTGGCCCTCATTGGTCCAAGTTGGGCCATGTGACAATGCTCATAGCAAGGCAAAGAGAACAAGGTGATGGAGAGAAGGAAATGGAAGCCTATGGATTGTCTATGTAGGAGGGCGGTTTTCTTAAAGGAAAACAGAGTGGTCGCATCAGAAGAGGGAGAAATGAATGTGGTGGGAGACAGAGCAGAAACAGCAGACCTCCCGCCCTTGACTGTCCACATTTTTTTTAAAGAAGATAATTTAATATTTATTTAATTATAGTTTCATGTATTAATATATTTTAATATCAGGAACCAATATGAGACTTGATATATTTGTCCAGAAATTATTTCTAATCTCTGATCTCTGGTCTTATCTAAACCATGACTGTAGACACAGAGAGGAGAAGGATGATTACCACAGGCTAGGAAGGGTAGTGGGGGGGTGGGAGGCAGGTGGGAATGTTTAACAGGTATGAAAAATAGAACAAATAAGACTTACTATTTGATAGCACAAGAGGGTGACTATGGTACATTTTAAAATAAAGAATAAGCGAATGGTTTGTAACTGAAAGGATAAATGCTTGAGGGGACTGTCCACATCTTACTGCTAAGAACTGAAGACTCGCGAACCTGACTCACCGCCCATGCCCACCTGCCCTTGCCACTGGCCTTTGAGTCATGCTATTCCCTCCCATCCTAACTGATATGTTAACCAAAGCCCTTTTAGTAGCAAGTGACAAAAACGCCAGCTAATCAGCTGGAGGAAACAAGGGAGTTTATTGCCTATGTAGCTGGAAAGTCCTAGGGCACTGACTTCAAGCAGGCTTGGGGTCCAGGTCCTCAAGGGATATCAGGACTCAGCCTCTGCTTCCCTTTCTGTGGGTCTCTGGGTCAGGCAGGCTCTCCCACTGTGGTGGCAAAGACAGCCCTGGCAGTTTCAGGCTGCAGTGCCCCCCAAAAAGAGAGCCCCTCCTGTCCAGGACTTCCTGCAGAGTCCCAGGAATTTCTCTACTGGACTCCCACATCCATCCAAGAAGATACCTACTGTGGGTGGCCATACTTGGCCACATGTCCACCCGCAGGATCAGGGGTCAGGTCAGCCTTACCCAAAACAACTGATCTGAAGGTGAGGAAGGGGTGGTTCACAAAGGAGGAGGCAGGAAGAAACTACAGATGGCCACTCCACATGACTTTACAGCCCACCCAAATCCAGGCCCTCCAGTGGAAAGGACATAGGGTTGGTGGACAGGGACCTGCCTGCCTGACTCCACTGCCCCTGACTCTCCAGGCCTCAGTTGCCTCAACTGTAAAATTAATATGCTCATCTCATCTTCCCACCAAGAGGGGTGCTGCTCGAATTGAGTGCAGAGGCTGATTCTTATATTTCTTTCCTCCCTCCTCTTCCTCCATACCGTTTGTTCATTCATTCATTCGTTCATTCATTCATTCATTTAACATCATGCATGAGGCAAACAGTGGTCAACAAAGCAGAACGGGCCCTGTCTTCATGGAGCTTACAATCTAAAACCGATGCTCGGGCAGCACTGGGTGGACAAGACTCTACAGACATTTCCTTTTAGCCTTAGTTTGCCACAGTCTTCACCCAGCCCGTTACTCCCTTGAATTATCTCTACCTGTTCCATGAAGACATTTGAGTTTGCAAACTCTGGCCTACAGTTAGAAAAAAAAATTTTTTTAATTTTCTTTTTTGAGGTAGCATCTCACTCTGTTACCCAGGCCAAAGTGCAATGGCACCATCTCAGCTCATTGCAACCTCAACATCACAGGGTCAAGCGATCCTCCCACCTCAGCCTCCCAAATAACTGGAATACAGGTGTGCGCCACTGCACCCTGCTGATTTTTTGTAGAGGTGGGATTTGGCCATGTTGGCCAAGCGGGTCTTGAACTCCTGGCCTCAAATGATCCACCACCTTGGCCTACCAAGGTGCTGGGATTACAGGCAGAAGCCACTGTACCTGGCTCCAAATTTTTAAATCTGTATATGTAATTTCAAATTATGATTCACAGCAGAAAGGAAGCAAAGACTTGTTTTAGGTTCTAGGGCCGGGAAAGGCCTCTTAAATAAGGAGCAAATTCAGCTGAGAATGGAGAGATGGCCATGTGCAGACGCAGACAGGAGAGCATCCGGGCAGAGGGGCGGCCCCTGGGAACAGGAAGGAACTTGGCAATTCTGAGAAGCCCAATGGCTGGAGTGGAATGGGAGATGAGGTGTGTGAGGTAGGCGGGGCCTCTGAGGCCCAGGACAGATTTGGGGTTCTGTTCCAAGTGAGACTGGAAACCACTAGAGGGTTTATAAGCAGTGGGTAATAGGACACAATTTAGGTGGGTTTTTTTTTTATTTTTCATTTTATTCTTATTTTTGTTATTTTTAGAGACAGGGCCTGACTCCATATCTTCCAGGCTGGAGTGCCGTGGAGCAATCACAGACTGCACCCTCTACTTGGCAGGCTCAAGGAATCCTCCTGCCTCACCCTCCTGAGTAGCTGGGACTACAAGCATGCACTACCTCCCCTGGATAATTTTTTTTTAATTTTTTTGTAGAGACGGTGGGGGGTGTCTCACTTTGTTGCCTAGGCTGGTCTTGAACTCCTGCCCTCAAGCAATCCTCCTGTCTCTGCCTCCCAAAGTGCTGCAAAGACAGGCATGAGCCACCATGCCCAACCCAGGTTTTTTTTTTTTCTTTCTTTCTTTTTTTTTTTTTTTATTACATTTTAGGTTTTGGGGTACATGTGAAGAACATGCAAGATTGTTGCATAGGTACACACATGTCAGTGTGGTTTGCTGTCTTCCGTCCCCTCGCCTGTATCTGTCATTTCTCCCCATGCTATCTCTTCCCACCTCCCCACCCCCCCATCCCTCCCCCATTTCCCCCCAACGGACCCCAGTGTGTAGTGCTCCCCTCCCTGTGTCCACGTGTTCTCACTGTTCAACACCCGCCTATGAGTGAGAACATGCGCCAACCCAGGTTTTAAAGATCACACTGGCTGCTGTGGTGAGGCTAGCTCAGATGGAATCAGGAAGACAAGAAGGAGGGCCTGTTGGGAGACGGATGAAGCCTGGAGCAGGAAATGTTGGAGGCCTGGGGGGAGGCCGTGGCCCCGGACAGACAGATGTAGACAGAATCAAGAGCAACTCTAGAGGGAATTGACATGGCCTGTCGAGGCATCAGACCAGGCTTAGTAATAGTCACCATCGTTGACTTCCTGTCACTCACACTGGTTTGTGCCCACTAATTCCTTTAATCCCCACCTCAACCCTATGAGGAAGGTCACCTCATTATCTTCCCTTGAGCGATAAAGAAACAGAGTCTCAGAGAGGTTAAATAACTTACCCAAGGTCACCCAGCTGGTTGGTGGCAGAGGTGGAATTAAGCCTAGGCAGCCTGGCTCTGGACCCCGAGCCCTCACCCGCGGGGCTCTGCCGCCTGGGTATGCATTCTGTAAATCCCAGGGATTACCTATGACAGACCTTGGCCAACAGGTGTGGCCATCTTTTCTAACTTTCTTCCCCTCCTGTGCTAGAAGGCTTAGAATACAATCACACATAAGTTATCCCACTTGGCTGACAGCCAAGAAAAATGAAGCCATATTCTTTTTCACGTAAAAGAGAAAAACTAGCCCTGTTCCCAGACAAAACATGCATAAGCTGGAAGTTAATTTGGTGCAAAGTTATTTTACTGTCTCAGTTACTTTTGGAGCGTCTGTTCCTGGATGATACAACGTACATGATAAGAGCGCATGTCCTGGAATTCTGCTTCCCGGATTCACATCCCATCCCTGCCTGTTGCTGGCGCAAGACCCTGAGGGAGCAGCCTCCCCTCCCTAAACCTCAGTGTTCACATTCATACAGTGGGAGTAATACTGAGTCTGCACCTCTCATGGTTGCTGGGAGGATTAAATGAGATCATCTACACCAGAGGTTGGCTAACTTCTTCTGTAAAGGCCCAGGTCGTAAATATTTTCTGCTTTGCGATCCATATGGTCTTTATCACAACTACTCAGCTCTGACATTGTGGCATGAAACCAGCCAGACCATATGTAAACTAATGGTTGTGTCTGTGTTTCAATAAAACTTTATTTACACGAACAGGCAGTGGGCCAGATTTGGCCCATGATCCTGATCTAGATGTAGGGCTTCCTCACCAGGGCCTAGCCCAAGAGAAATGCTCAACAAATGTCACCTGTCCCAATAGAAGCCAGGCTGACACACACATACACACACACACACACACACACACACACAGTGTCCATGTCACTGAACAATAACAGGTGGATGAAAAGCCATTTCCCTTTACATCTGCCTATGCCTGAGCAAGCCGTGTTTGCTCATCGTCTGGACATACCTTGTTGAATCTTGTCAGGAAACTTTTTTTCATTGCTCCTTGGCAAATACCCCTGTTTACTTTGTTTAAATAGCTGCAGGAAATAACACAATTGAGCAAACTAGAGCCAAGGACTGTCAGAGTACTGAGTATTTTTTCACGATTTATTATGCAATATTAAACATAGAGTAATACTACAGACACCTGTGAACTGACCATTCAATTTAGAAAATAAAGGGAGGTGGCCTTCCTTTCCTCTCAAAGATTCCTGGGCGCCCAAATTTCATGTTTATCATTTCCCCACATTTCTTTGTGTAGAAGGGATCAGCAAACTTTTTCTATAAAGAGCCACATAGTAAATGTTTTTATCATAGCAGATGACACAGTCTCTATTTCAGCCACTCAACTCTGCCACTGTAGCATGAAAGCAGCCATAAGACAAAGCATACATGAATGGGCATGTCTGTGTCTCAATAAAGCTTTATTTATAAAATGAACAGTGGATCACATTTGGCCTATGGGCTTGAGTTTGCTGACCATTAGAGTATTTTAAGCATGCTTTAAAACTTTACATTCATTGTATATTTAGTACACATTCTTTTGCAACTTGCTTTTTCCACCCAACATTATGTCTGTAAAATGTATCCATAGTCATACAAGTAGTTGTAGTTCATTCATTTTTCACTGCTGTATAATACTCCACTACTCGACTGTACCATAATTTATCTACCCATTCTTTAGATAGTCTTTTAGGGCTTCATTTGTTTCCCATTGCATAGGATGCTGCAGTCAGCATCTTTGTGCATTTCTGAGGGGTGGAAACCTATGAGAGGAATTTCTGGGTCATGGGGTATATGCATTCTTCACTATCCTGGATGATGGTAAACAATTTTTGTTGTCTCTGGCTGTGTAAAAAGCCACTCTAGAACTTAGTGGCCTAAAACAACATTGACGTATTATTTCTGTGGGCTGGCCAGGTGGGCCTGCTCTTGGTCTCTTACAGTCCCCTTTATGCTGCTGTGCTCGGCCAGCAGGTGGGCTGGGGCTGCCTAGATGACACAGTAGGGCCTCTCTCTCATGTGGCCCTTCCTTCTGGGTTTGTTCAGGCGTGATGGGCTCAGGTTCTGAGAGGCTGAAGATGGAAGCTTCAAGGCCTCTGGGTGCTGAGTCTCCAGAACTACTGGCCGTGATGGCGCGTACGTGGTCCCAGCTACTAGAGAGGCGGAGGTGGTAGGATCACTTGAGCCGGGGAGGTCAAAGCTGCAGTGAGCCATGAGCGTGCCACTGTACTCCACCCTGGGCGACAGAGTGAAATCCTGTCTCAAAACAAACAAACAAACAAAAAAACCTGGTAGTTACATATTTATTTTAATATGCATTTCATATCTATATATGTGTGTATACAAGTATAGATATATCTACATACAATATACATACATACATATGCATACAAATATACATATTGTATGGAACCTGTGACTTCTTGGTCATTATTGCTTAAAGCAAGCAAATAATTTTAAAATTGAGTTGATTTTTTTTTTGTTTGTTTTTGAGATGCAGTCTCACTGTGTCACCCAGGCTGGAGTGCAGTGGCATGACCTCGGCTCACTGTAACCTCTGCCTCTCACCTTCAAGCGATTCTCCTGCCTCAGCCTCCCAAATAGCTGGAATTACAGATGTGCACCACCACAGCTGACTCATCTTTTGTATTTTTAGTAGAGACAGGGTTTCACCATGTTTTCCAGGCTGGTCTTGAACTCCTGCCCTCAAATGATCTGCCTGCCTCGGCCTCCCAAAGTGCTGGGACTATAGGCATGAGCCACCATTCCTGGCCTGATGTTTAAAAATACATGAAAGGAATCATTGCATGGATGGTGCTGGGATGCGGAAAACCAAGCAAGTGGTGTACAGCATTGGAGACAGGGAAGCACTAATTTGGTCCAAAACCCTCATGGTAGTCATGAGAAAACGGAGGCTTGGAAAGCAGGGGGCACCTACTTCCATGATATTACAGAGCCGGGGCAGTAAACGAGAACTCTGGGCTGTGCCATGTGCCATGGCTGATCCAGAATTCACATCACTGAGCACCTGCTCAGGGGGCTGTTCATACTTTAAACATGAATCATCTTCTGTCTCTCCTCTGCTCAGAGCCCTCCAGGGCCCCTCTCAGGATCAAAGCCAAAGGTTTTCCACTACAGTAGCTTTGCCCTGTCTCCACCTTGATAATATTTCTGACCTCATCAATCACCCGCTCCCGACCCTCACTCCACTCCAGCCACGCTGGCCTTCTTGCTGTTTACCCATCCAACATACCAGCTATGCTCCTGCCTCAGGGCCTTTGCACATGCTGTTCCCTCTGCCCGGACAGGTGTTCCTCCAGGTGTCCACAAGTCTTGCTCCCTTGCTTCCTGCAAGTCTTTGTTCAAATGTCTCTTCCTCCATGGTACCTCTTCCTCCTCCTCCATGGCACCTTTCCAGATCACTCTGTTTAGAATTTCAAATCCCAACTCCCCTTAGCCAACTTTGCTGCCTCCTTCCCTGCTTCATTCTTCTTTTTAACACCATAAGACACTAAATGGAGCCAAAAAAATTTGATTAAATTTTAATGTTTAGAGGATTGTGTCAGTGTGAGGTTCATAGATAGGAGGAAAAAGTGTGTGCCACTGAGTGTGCCAGGGAATCTGGGAGCCAATCATGTTCTCTCTTGTGTTACCCAAAAATATTTTGTATGCTTCTCCTCAACTATGTGTTTTACTTATTTTTCTACTGTCATCCTCCTCCCGCTAGCATATAACCACTCAGTATCTCCAGCATCAAGATCTGTGTCTCCTGTCGTGTTGCAGGTGCTGAGCTAATAGTTGTGAAATGAGCGAATGAATCCTTATTGGCTCTGTGTTGTTGACACTGTCTCTGAAATCCACACGCTTACTTTGGTGTGTCCATGAGCAGAAACCAGAGGAATTTGCAGATAGTTCACGAGCACCTTTCAGAGGCTTCTTTCTCTTTGCTGTGAAGATATTCATCAGAGATGCCTGGAAAGCAGGAGGCCTGATGAGATCAATCTGTCCCTGGGCCAAACTATGATCAGATTTTTTTTTTTAACACAATCTTTTAGCACAGTGTTCCTCCATCTGGTTTAAAAGACCAGTTTTGGGGTTTGTGCTTTTTAATTTCTGTTCCACCATGGACTGATACTTCAGTAAAATAAAATGAATTGCTAGAAAAATCCAATTAAATGTTTTTTATGCCGAGCGCAATGGCTCACGCCTGTAATCCCAGCACTTTGGGAGGCCAAGGTGGGTGGATCACGAGGTCAAGGGATTGAGACCATCCTGGTCAACATGGTGAAACCTCGTCTCTACTAAAAATACAAAAAATTGTATTTTTATGGCGCGCGCTTGTAGTCCCAGCTACTCAGGAGGCTGAGGCAGGAGAATTGCCTGAACCCAGGAGGCGGAGGTTGCGGTGAGCCAAGATCACGCCATTGCACTTCAGCCTGGGTAACAAGAGCGAAACTCCTCCTCAAAAAAAAAAAAAAAAGTTTTTTATTTGTTTTGAGATGAAGTCTTGCTCTGTAGCCCAGGCTGGACTGCAGTGATGCGATCTCAGCTCACTGCAACCTCCACCTCCTGGTTTCAAGCGATTCTCATGCCTCAGCCTCCTGAGTAGCTGGAATTACAGGTATGCGCCACCACACCCAGTTAATTTTTGTATTTTTAGTAGACATGGGGTTTCATCATGTTGTTGACCAGGCTGGTCTCAAACTCCTGACCTCAAGTGATCCACCGCCTTAGCCTCCCAAAGTGCTGGGATTACAGGCATGAGCTGCCGTACCCAGCCAAATTAAAATTTTTTTAAACACAGTTTTCTAGAGAAACGGCCTTCAATGTCAGAACAATCCCAAGTTGCTGCAAGAGTTTCTGGATGTTTCTTCTCAGTGCCTGACTCTTTCTTTCTGAACTTGTGACCGACACATGGACCACAGTCTGGACAGCAGACCTACGGGACTGAGCCCCTGTGTGCCTTTGCCATTTTCACATTCTCTTCTCTTTCTCGTAGATGAGAATTTTATGATCCAATTCCTTCAGCAAACAAAAGAAGAGGTGAAAAACTTCATTTTCTTTTCTTTCACAGTTGTTCACTCACCAGTTTTTGAGCACCTACTATGTGCCAGACAGGGAGCCACATATGGGGAGACTGCAGTGTACAAGAGGGACCCAGCCCCACCCTCCTGGGGCCCCCAGCCTAAACAGAAAGCAGAGGTTCAACAGTGGACTGGGATGAGTGCCAAGCAGGAGAACTTCATGGCTGAGTTGGGTCATAGAAGGCTTTCTAGGGAAACAATATTTGCCTGATAGAGAAGAGGGAGGTGTGGGTTCCAGGCAGAGGAAGCAACATATGCAAAGGCTTTGAGTCCAAAGACATTATTGCAGTTTGGTTGTGGCTATTTAAAATGGACACTGTAGGTACCCTTAGATGCAGCGACTTCTGTATACAACTGAGACAAGCACTCTGAGGTTACTCGAGGAAGTATGTACATTTCATCTTGGGTTGTCATGGCAAAAAACCGGAATCAACCTGGAGTTCATCATCAGGGGACTGGGTGAACAACCAGTGATACTTCCAACTTTGGCTTTCCATCCCGTCACTAAAACAACAGAGCGTCTGAGCATATGGCTTAAGCAGAGTGAGCGAAGGAACCCAGGAAAGGCAGTGACGTTGGACAGGTGGGCAGAGCCCATGTAGAGTCACTGCAGAGTTTCAATTTTGCTTTAGGTACACAGGGAGGCAGACTGTACCCAATGCAATGTTAACTACTCCTAGTGGACTAAGCAAAAAGAAGGTGTCGTGTAAATATTGCTCGTGGCTGTCATCATTGTTACTGAAGTCTGGTACCATCAATAGTATAAACCCCTTCACACCAGTATTGAGAAGTGTGAAGATAAGGAATCTTGACTTCAGGGTTACCTGCCAATTGCAAGACTCCAATCAGATGCATTGGCAGTCTCAAGTCCCATATCTTTAAAAGGAGGGAAGTAATATTGCCTGTTTTGTGTGTGTGTGTGTGTGTGTTTTTTTTGAGACGGAGTTTCGCTCTTGTTACCCAGACTGGAGTGCAATGGCGTGATCTCGGCTCACTGCAACCTCCGCCTCCTGGGTTCAGGCAATTCTCCTGCCTCAGCCTCCTGAGTAGCTGGGATTACAGGCACGTGCCACCATGCCCAGCTAATTTTTATTTTTAGTAGAGACGGGGTTTCCCCATGTTGACCAGGATGGGCTGGATCTCCTGACCTCGTGATCCACCCGCCTCGGCCTCCCAAAGTGCTGGGATTACAGGCTTGAGCCACCGCGCTCGGCCAATATTGCCTGTTTTATGGGATTGATGTGAGCTTTAATTACTTCATTCAGAGCTTTTGTATGTTCATTCTTTCCTCTTTAATTTCCTAACAACCCATCATTTCATAAGAAAGGAGACTTCCAACCTGGGGATGCAGGAGGAACTTTCTGGGTCACCAAGCAATTAGGCGAACCATCTAAGACTCCAGCCCAGATCTCCTGACTCAGAATCCATCTGTCTTTACCTTACTAAGCATTCTCTTATTTTATGGGGTTGACAGGGTAAGAAGGAGGAAATATCAATAAGGAAACCATCCACAGAACTGGAAATGTTCTTGAAAGAAATGAAATTTTAAACAGCAGTGAGTTACTGTTTTATACCTATAAGATACACAGAGATAAGCAGTGTTTGATAACACATTGAATGTGGTTGTGGAGAAGCAGGACTCACCCAGTGCTTGGAGAGAATGTCCACCTACAATCTAGGGAGCATCATTCAGCATCCAAGAAAATTTAAGGTGCTCTTGCCCCTGGACTCAGCTACTCCAACCACTGGGTACTTACCTAAAAGATAGACTTGCACATGTGCACAAAAATGTGTGTGTGTGTGTGCATGTGTGCGTGTATGCGTGTGTGTGTGTGTTTACTATAAGCTACTGCAAATATATATGTATATGCATATAGATACATCTATATGTTGAATATATTTTCTGCATATATTTCTGTATGTATACACATTTGTTGCATGTGTGTGTGTGTGTGTGTTATGTGTCTATTTGTTGCTGCTTAAATTACAGTCATAAAATCTCACAGCCATCCAAAAGTTAATGAATAGGAAACTGGTTAAATTATGGGGAAAACACACATTAGAATGTCACACAGAATAAGGAAGAACTTTATAAGCTCATGGAGAATGATCACCATCACATATTGTGAAGCAGCAAAAGAAAAAAGAAAATGTAGAACAGAATTTGTTGAATACTCCTATTTATTTTTAAGATATGGAATAGATACATACATTACATATATATGTTATATACATAAGTATGTATATGCACAGAACCTGTCTGGAAGTGAACTGTGTTCCATAAAGCTGATAATAGTGGTTGCCTGTAGGCAGAAGACCTGACAGGTCAGAGATAGGAAGAGACACTTTGCTCTACGCCTTTCGTACTATTGGAATTTTCTACAATGCAGCCATTACATTTTCAATAAAAATTAAGTGAATGAGCTGATAATGATTAGTGTCTCCCCTTCAACATAGTCCCTTTCTCAGCGAATTGTTCATAGAATTAGTACCTATGCTTTAGGTAAGCATGCTGAGTTTGGCTGAAGCAGAAGGCAGATTTGTAACTGTGGCCTTGGGATAAGCAGGTTTCCCTGTGAGAAGATTGGAGAGTGTGTCTTAGAGTTGAGTGACATCATCTTTGCAGAGGAAGGGTGGTTCATTTCACACCTTTTCCCAAAATTCTAATGGACATTTAAGCCATACACGGCACTACTCAGTGGCGTAGTGGGCTGCAGGCTTGCCTACCTACCAAGCTGAGGTAGCATGAAGCTGGCGGCATGTAGAAATATGAGACCTTCGTGGCCTGCTTTTCCCTTCTCGACTTTTGATAGTGTCCTAGGATGTACCAAAAAAAAAAAAAAAAAACAATCACAACTGCAGTGAGAAAATAGCACCTTAAAACCAGCCTCAAAGTCATGAAGATAGAGCAGCATCTATGATGACCTGGGAAACGTGAATTGCGGAGCCCACAGGGGCAGCTTGTGGTCACATACACTGCAGACATGGTGTTAGTAGACCATCTTGTCATTCAAAAAGAAGCCATAAGTCCAGATTTTTGTGTGCAGAATATCCTGACTTTCAAACAAAATCAACTAATTTAGTTTTTCTTAAAAATATGCAGGCCAAGTAAAATATGTCTGTAGGCTAACTTTGGCTGACAAACTACCAGTTTGCAACTCCTCATTTGGAAGCTGATAAAATTGCATGCTGTCTTGACCCAACAGCTTTTTTGTGTGTGACAAGGACACATCCTAATCATGTGTCCTTGGTGCTTTTTTTTCCCTCTTCCTTCAAAGGTATCAAGACAGAAGACAGCTTGAACCATTCCCCTGGCCAGAGTGGATTCCTCAGCTATGGCTCCAGCTTCAGCACCCCACCCACTGGACAGAGCCCATACACCTACCAGATGCACGGTCAGTGTGGCGCTTGGCCCCTCCCTGCCTGTCTCTAAGGCACTACCTAAGCTGGGTGTCCATTCATTCATTCAGCAGATTTATTGAGCACCTACTATGTACCAGGCTCTATCTCAAATAGTGGGCGAAATAGATACGAGATCTGCCTTCATGGTCATTATCTGGAAGTGGGGAAAGACTAACGATAAAGTTGGCAGATAAGCCAGATGATCTTGGAAGGGGGTTGAATATAATAAGGCAAATAAACCTGGTCTTTGCATAGAGAGTAATGAGCACTTGGGAGGTCAGGAGAGGTGAGATTTGTAACTTTAGATCAAATCATCAGGGAAGGCTTTTTGAAGAGATCACATTGGACAGAAGCCCAAAGGATAAGGCAGAGCAGCCACATAGACATCTTAGGGAAGAACATTCAGGCAGAAGGAACAGCCTGTGCAAATGCTGCATGCAGGGAAATGTCTGGATGTATTCGAGGCACAGACCTGAGACCCGTGAGACTAGAGCAAAGTCAGAAGGCATGTAAGAGGAAAATACCTTAGAGAAAGAGCAAGGTGCAATCACGCATGGTCTTGAGGCATATGGGAGTTTGCTTGTATTTTAAGTGTGATGGGCCAGGGAAGTCTGTTGTAGAGACTCAGAAATGTCAGATGGTAGAAATATTGGACAGTCAGGTAAAGACGCTGTTACTCCAGGCAGCAGGTTCAAGGCTCTGAAGCCCCAGAGGTTGGCCTTAGGGAAGGAAGAACTTCATTTTGTAACCCTCCACCCACATGCCATAAGGAACTGGCTCTCTGGGTTCTCCCATGCTCACCTCCACTCTTTTACCATCCAAAGGGCCTTCTCTGTTCTGATGTCCCCTTGGAAGTATGCTGGAGTTGATGCATGGAACAGAGCAGAGGGCTGGTGGCTGTAATCTTGGGGATCCCCATTCTGCTGTTTCCCTTTATATAAGCTGCTAAAAATGACTATCAAGGATCTGAAAAAGTAAAATGACAAGATGGTAGGCTGATGAGTGATTGTACTTTTTTTCTGAGACTGAGTCTTGCTATGTTGCCCGGACTGGGCTCAAGTGATTCTGCCACCTGAGCCTCCAGAGTATCTAGGACTATAAGTGTGTGCTGCTGCACCCAGTTTTGATAGCACTTTTCTTTTAAAAGAAATAAACAATCTAAGTTATGTAGAAGGGGTTCTTCATTCATTCCATATGTTGAGCACCAGCTTGACACCTGGCACCCTTCTAGGCACAGCGGGCACAGCAGCCCACAAAGACAATCCCCTCATGGAGAAAGATGGGCAGTAATCACTTGATAAACATAGATAATTTAGATTTTGATAAAGCCTGTGACAGAAAAGAAACTATTTGCAAGTATTACCACTTCATCTTTTTTTATTTTAATTTTTTTACTAAGGAAGTAATAAAAATGATTGTTCAAGGGCAGCATTTCAGGAAAAAAAAAGTGAAAGGAAACCAAATAATCTTAGAGATGTGTGTAGGGAAAGCAGTTGATAAGCATTCATGCCCAGCCCTGGGAATAGCTTCCTGGAAAGGTCTATGTCCAAGTTTGTTGGTGATGCCATGAGCTAGCCTTGACCGAACATGCTAGGTGCCAGCTGATGCTGTGTGGATTCTCTCATACAACCTTCATGATGCTCTCAAGTGATGGGACTGTATTATTCCCATTTCACAGAAGAGAAAACTGAGGCATAGAAGGAATGACTGATTCGTCCAACACCAGGGCCAGGAGTTTAGATTTTATTGTAAATGTAATGGCAAAGGTCAGAAGTGTCAGATCTCCCAAGCCCCAGCCTCACTGCAAAGCCAATGCCTGTAACCACCGCACTCTCCTGACTCCTCTACTTCTGCTGTCACCTCTGTATCCCCAGTCATGGCCTGTCTGAGCCCCACTGGAAGGAGTAAACTGCTGGGACCCATTTCTCCAGGTGGGGAGTGAATGATGGCACTGGTCCCAGTAATAGGAGGTGTGTGAAGGCATGGAACTTGAACTTGCATTTGAGTCCATCTCAAGCCAATTTCTTTCCAGCTCTTCAAATAGAAACTGGACTTACTGTCTCAGGGCTCCTGAGGCCACAGAGTTTGAACTGGAAACCCAGTCCCCCTATCCCATTTGACACCCCCTCAGCCACACAATAAGTGATCTAAGTTATGTAGGAGGGGCCCCCATTCATTCATTCATTCATTCATTCATTCCATATGTTGAGCACCGGCTTGACGCCTGGCACCTTCTAGGCACGGAGAGCACAGGAGCCCACAAAGACAATGCCCTCGTGGATAAAGATGGACAGTAATCAATTGACAGATAGATGATTATAGATTTTTATAAATCCTGTGACAGACAAAAACAGGGCAGCATGCTGGACCGTGAGCAGGGCAGGAGTGATATCAGCATTTACCAAGTGTTCAGGGGCCTCCCGATGGAAAGGACGCAGACACAGGAGGGCCGGAACCAGGCCATGCGGGCAGCGGGAGTGCAAGAGCGAAGTCCCCACAGCAGGAAAAGGCTGACGGTGTTTAAGGAATCCAGAGGAGCCTATCCTATCCTCCACAGGCCAGGATATGCAGAGTAACATTCTTTCTTCTCTGGTCCTTAAAGTAACCACATGAGGTGGGCACCATCAGCCCTGCTTTCACAGATAGCGAAAGTGAAGCTCAGAGAGGGAAAGTGACTTGCCCAAAACCACAGAGCTTTTAAATGTTGGGAGCTGGGATTCAGACTCTGCTTTCTAGAATTCTAAGACCTGTGCCGTTTCCTCTAAATGATGAGTTTTCCTGGACCCCTTCGGGACTCCAGGCACTGTCCTAAGGTCTGCACATAAACCATGCCTCTTAATCCCTCCAATAGCCCCATGACATGGGCAGTATCACTGCCCTCATCTGACAGGTGGAGAAACTATGGCACGAAGTGTTCCAGTAACTTGCCCAAGGTCATACGGCCATGGCAGTGGAAACCGAGCCAGGTAGTTGCCCAGGCACATAACCCTCACGCCAGCCTGCCCCTCACACTCTCTTAGATCCATCTAGAAGGTGATTCTCGGGGATGAGCCTAGGACCCCATCCCCCACCTCCATCCCCACCAGCCAACATGTCCAGCTCTGCTCCCGCCCTACCATGGGAATCGTTCAGGTTATTTTCTTATCCTTCTTGCAGCCCAGATGACAGAAGGGCAGCGGCAGCAGCTGGGCTTTGTCCCAATTAACTGCCTTCGGTCTGATGCTAATGGCTATAAACTGCTCTTGAGACAGCCCAGGCATTTTGCAAGCCTGACATATCCCTCCTTAAGTATTTTTTTTCAAACACAAACACACAAAACGCTCACACACCATGCCCATGTGCTTCCTATTAACTATTTTTTTTTTTTTTTGAATTGTTGCAGAGGAGAAATAAACTCTCAAACTACTGAGAGCATTTCAGAATGGAAGACGCTGGTTGAGCTTAGTTTCTCAGAGGAAAAAAAGAAATAAAACAGATTGAGGTTTATGAACTTTTAGGCCTGAAAATGCTGATTTTGTGAAATTGGCCCATAATGAGAAGCTAGCATGAATCTTTTTTCCTTTCTAAGAATTAAAATGATAATTTTGGCCTATAATTCTAACACCTGGGGAGGCCAATGCAGGTGTATTTATTGCTTGAGTCCAGGAGTTCAAGACCAGCTTAGGAAACCTGGTGAAACCCATCTCTACAAAAAAATAAAATAAAATAAAATAAAATAATGTAGCTGGATATAGTGATGCATGCTGTAGTCTCAGCTACTTGAGAGGCTGAGGTAGGAGGAACACTTCAGCCCGAGAGGTCAGGTCTGCAGTAAGCCGTGATCATGCCACTGCACTCTAGCCTGGGCAACAGAGCAAGATCCTGTCTTTAAAAATAAAATTAGCTGGACATAGTGGTGTGCAACTGTAGTCCTAGCTACTCAGGAGGCTGATGTGGAAGAATTGCTTGAGCCCAGGAGTTCAAGGTTGCAGTGAGCCATGATCACCCCACTGCACTCCAGCCTGGGCAATAGAGCATGACCCTGCCTCAAAAAAAGAAAAAAATATATAAAATTTTATAGAAGCAAAAAAGATGCTCATGGAACTCACCTCATCATTTTTCAGATAAGTAAACTGAGACACAGCAACAGAGCATCTTATGGAAGATGGGAGAGCAGGCAATAGACAGGCGAGGATGCCTCCCACTGGGTCTTCTAGCTAATCTCATAAATTTCCAAAAACTTTCACACAGTCATCACCCCAAAAGGCCCTGGCTTGAGATCTGTATCTGTTTGGATAACACTGCCCCTCCATGGAATAGACAATACATTTAAAAGAAAAAAGTTCACAACTCTCGTTCAGCCTTTACATGGTTGTTTATTTTCTTTATTTTAAGTTCACCCTGGGGTTTTTATAGCTGAAGTGTATTTCTTATGGGTTTGATTTTTTTCTTTTTGGCTTCTCCTGATAAAACACTGCTATTCACAGAAATGACCACAAAGATTAAAAAGAGGGGGAAAAAACCTCTCCAGAATATGTTATAAGAAGTTTCTGGTGCCCCAGAGGAGTTAAGAGCTCTGGATCTGTGCTGTGGTCAGTCCTGGCAGTACCCCGCACACAATGGCATGAGTGCTGTGTGCCTCAGTTTCCTCACCTGTGAAATTGGCATCATAGTGAGAGAGATGACGACATCAGCCTTCGGGAGACCAAGTAAAATGATTCATGGTCACATCAGATGAGATCCATAAGGGCTGGATTTTCTTTTTATTATCTCTGTTATCCCTTCCTTAGGATGGTAGTTAAAATCAGCTAAAAGCAGGGACTCTGAAGTCAGATTGAGTTAACGTCTGAAGATGGCTGCAAACCAGCTCTGTGACCTTGAGCTCAGTTACTTCTCAGTACCTCAGTGTCCTTCCCTGTGAAATGGGGACGCTAATAGTACCTTCCTCTTAGGGTGCACCGATGACTAAATGAGCTCATGTATGTGACGTATTTAGAGCAGTGCCGGGCACAAACTAATACTCTCTAAATGCTAATTGTCGTTATTGTGATTGACATTGTTAGCCTCACTTCAGGTTCGATGGGCCATGGTCTTTCCAAGTTCACTTCTATTTCCTGAACTCTCCGTTTCAGAAAGTGGTCAGGGTAAGAGAAAAGAGGAATACCAATTTGAGACTCTAGGACCATCTGCATTGGCATAAATTCCCCTTCCAGTGAACTCTGTGTTATATGGAGACTTAAAAACAGGCCGGATGCAGTGGCTCATGCCTGAAATCCCAACACTTTGGGAGGCTGAGGCGGGCAGATCACCTAAGCTCAGGAGTTCGAGACCAGCCTGCCCAACACGGCAAAACCTTGTTTCTGCTTAAAATACAAAAAATAGCTGGGTGTGGTGGCACGTGCCTGCCAGTCCAGCTACTCGGGAGGCTGAGACAGGAGAATGGCTTGAACCCAGGAGGTGGAGGTTGCAGTAAGCTGAGATTGTGCCACTGCACGCCAGCCTGGGCAACAAAGCCAGACTCCATCTCAAAAACAACAACAACAACAACAACAACAACAACAACAACAGTGGGCGCCCTGTCCAGTGGAAACTCCTTTTGTATTTATGAAGGGCCAGGGAACATAAAGACTGAAGCTTAGAACCCTTCTAGCAGGCATTCAGGAGCAACACGGAAACATGCAAGTCAAGGATGTATAGGAAATTAAAAGTTCAGTAAAAGCATTTGCAACTCAGTGATCTCAGCTTGAGACCTCCGAGGCTAGATTGTGTTGGTTTTAGGAAATCTCTATGTCAGATTCATAAAATCTACCACCAGTAAACTGTGTGAGCTTGGACAAGTCACAAAGCTTTCATGATCCATGTTCCACAGTTCTAGTGCTAACAAGTGTTCCGGGAAAAAATAAAGGGGTGGGGGTGGTTTGTGGCCATATATACCAAATACATTTAGTAAATAGAGCATGCCACAAAGTTAAAATAGACATCTTTGCTACAGGACTTTTCAGAGCCTTTGCAGGCTGTTGTGCCTTGTACTTTTCCAGGAATAGAATTCAAGAGGCAGATGGGATGAGAGCCCCTCTGTCCAAACTCATTCTGTGGTCACTGAGAAGTCCTAGACTATATTTTAGATCCCTTCCTTTATGAACATTCTTTGATTTTCTATTTTTTTTAACGATGAACACGTATGTATTTCTTTTTCCTGTGTTTTAATAAAATTGTCTCTTTTTGAGATGGAGTCTCAATTTGTCATCCAGGCTGGAGTGCAGTGGTGCAATCTCAGCTCGCTGCACCCTCCACCTCCTGGATTCAAGTGATTCTCCAGCCTCAGCCTCCCAAGTAGATGGGATTACAGGTGCCACCCACCACACCTGGCTAATTTTTGTGTTTTTGGTAGAGACGGGGTTTCGCCATGTTGGCTAGGCTGGTCTCGATCTCCTGACCTCAAGTGATCCACCCACCTCAGCCTCCCAAAGTGCTGGGATTACAGGTGTGAGCCACTGTGCTTGGCCTTGATTTTTAACTGAGATATAACTCACATACATAAACTTCATCTTTTTTGCAGGGGGCGGGGTCTCTCTCTGTCACTCAGAATGAATTGCTGTGGTGCAGTCACAGCTCACTGCAACCTCCTCTTCCTGAGCTCAAGCAATTCTCTGACCTCAGCCTTCTGAGTAGCTGGGACCGCAGGTGCCCACTACCAAGCCTGGCTAATTTTGTTTATTTTTTATAGAGACAGGGTTTCATTGTGTTGCACAGGCTGGCAAACTTCACCTTTTTAAAGTGTTCAATTTAGTGTTTTTAGTATGTCCACAAATTTGTGCAACCATCACCACTATCTAATTTCACAACATTTTCATCACCTCACAGAGAAACCCCATGCCCATTAGTGTCACTCCCTAGTTCCCTCCCTCCGATATATTCCTTTTGTGATTTTAAAAAACAAAAAAAGGACACATGAATTTTTTAAACAGGTTATGCCTTTGCCTAGTTCAGCCATCTGTAGAACTCTTTCTTCTAGCCTCGTTCTGCATCCATCCGCTTTCCAAACCCCTAACAATTAACCACTTGTAATAGTTTCGGGGGAACCCACTCCAAACTTCTTTTTGCAAACATAAGCAAAATATAATTAGTCTATTATACTGTATGTTACTATTACCAGAATTAGTTCATACGTGATTCATAAATAAGAAAACTGTGTTAGTATAACTCTGAAGTTACATTGTTTCATTTGCTTCTAGGGGTTTCTCTATCACGTTGTTGTTATGTGCCTTGATGTAGTTTTCTTCATGATTCTTGTGCTCTGTGTTCATTGAGACTCTTAGATCTGTGGATTTATAGTTTTCATCAAATTTGGAAATTTTTCAGCCAATATTTCTTTAAACGTTTTTTTCTGACGTTCCGCCACCCTCCCTCCCACCCCAAGTTCATAAATCTTTTCTTCCATAGTATTTGATCTGCTGCTAATTACACCCAGGTCATTTTTCATCCCATACATCATTTCCATCTCCAGAAGTTTGATTGGTTTTTTTTTTTTTTTTTTTTTTTGAGATAGTCTTGCTCTGTCACCCAGGCCAGAGTGCAGTGGTGCAATCTCAGCTCCCTGCAACCTCTGCCTCCAGGGTTCAAGTGATTCTCGTGCCTCAGCCACCCAAGTAGCTGGGATTACAGATGCTTACCACCATGCCTGGCTAATTTTTTGTATTTTAAGTAGACACAGGGTTTTGCCATGTTGGCCAGGCTGGTCCCCAAACCCCTGAGCTCGGGCAATCCATCCATCTCAGCCTCCAAAAGTGCTAGTAGAGGCATGAGCCGCTGTGCCCAGCCAGGGTCATATATATATATATATATATATATATATATATATATATAACTTCCCTGTCTCTACTTAACGTGTCCGATCTTTCTTCTGGCTTCTTGAACAAATAGAATCCAGTTGTAGTAAATGTTTTAATGTCTATGTCTAATTCTATCATTCCTGTCATTTCTGGGTTCATCTTCATTGATTTTTTTTCTCCTTGATAAAAATTATATTTTTCTGCTTCCCTGAATGCCTGCTAGGTTTCAATTGGATGCCGGACAAATTTTACCTTGTCAGATGCTGAATATTTTTATATTCCTATAAATACTTTTGAGTTTTGTTCTGGGATGCAGTTAGGTTACTTAGAAACTCTTGGATTCTTTTGAGACTTGCTTTCAGCCTTGCCAGCTGGGATCAGAATGGCATTTAGTCCAGGAGATATTTTTTCCGCTACTGTGGCAAACCCTTCTGAGTGTTCTACCCAATGCCCCATGGATTGTGAGGTTCTGCAATTCTGGCAGGTGGGAACAGGAATTACTCCCGGCTCCATTATGAGCTTTGAAGGTTGTTGCTTCTAATCTTTTCAAGTGGTTCTCTCTCAGCTCTGGGTAGTTTCCTCACATCCATGTGCTCATTGGTTCTCAGGTGGCCACTCAAGGAAAACTGTGAGCAAGCCTCCAGAGCACTCCCAGTGAAACGGTCTTTTTCTGGGAGTTCTACTCTGCCAATTTCAGCCACATTGGCCTCCTCTGACTTGCAACGCCATCTCCCCAGCTCAAAGAGACCACAGGGCTCCACCTGGGTTTTCCCTTCCTGGAAACTCTATCCTGGGGCAACCATACAGCTCGCCATCTGTTTCTCCTCTTGCAAGGATCACTGTCCACGCCTGATGCCCAACCTCTTGGAAACCTAGTTTTCAAACTGTTTCAGCCGGGAGGGTAAATCCAGACCTTGTTACTCAGTCTTGGCCAGAAGTGGAAATTCCACTGCTTTGGTTTATTTGTAATTTTTCCAGAGCGTAGGCTAACATCAGCTGAATGTAAAATATCAAACACAGGCAAATGCGGCAAGCCTTGTATGAGTACAATTCTGCCCCTAATGCCCTGTGTGCTTCCTCTTCCTCAGTTTGGTCACATGCTCTATTTTGGAAGAGCTAATTTTGCAATTCCTGCCAATTTTTGTGCATTTTATCCTTATTTCCTTAATTCAACACCTTCATCACCTCAGTCAAGATACTTTCACCTCCTTTTAAAAGCAAAGATCTCGATTTAATGTAATACTTCTCAGTTTATTATTTACATACTTAATAATCTTTTCACCATGCTAACATTTTTACTAGGATTGTCACTGCTTTGGTTAATACTCTGGTTACAAAGTGGCATTGCTTTGGAGCAGTCAGTCCTAACACTACTTTTTTCCATAAGCTCTATGATTTTAGCGCATGGATTTGCATAACTCATGGCCTTTCAAGAAGGCGTTATCACGTGAAGGCAGAAACTCTTGTATATATTCTTTTCACAGATAACATACTATGTACACTCCTCTGCACTTTGTTTTCCTCATTTGGCTGTATACCTTGGAAGGAACTTGATAAATCAGTATATAGAAAGAGCTCTCTCATTCTTTTTCACAGATGCCTATTATTGCATTGAATGATGTGCTATAAATGATTGAACCAGTTCCTTACTGGAGGCCATTTGGCCTATTTCTAGTCTTTTGCAACTGCCTGCAAAGTGGTTATGAAAACCCCTATATGTATATATTTTTTTTTTTTGAGATGGAGTTTCACTCTTGTTACCCAGGCTGGAGTGCAATGGCACGATCTTGCCTCACCGCAACCTCCGCCTCCTGGGTTCAAGCAATTCTCCTGCCTCAGCCTCCTGAATAGCTGGGATTACAGGCACGTGCCACCATGCCCAGCTAATTTTTTTTTTTGTATTTTTAGTAGAGACGGGGTTTCACCATGTTGACCAGGATGGTCTCGATCTCTTGACCTCGTGATCCACCCGCCTCGGCCTCCCAAAGTGCTGGGATTACAGGCTTGAGCCACCGCGCCCGGCTGTATATTATTTTTTATAAGTATATCTGAAGAGCAAATTTCCAGAAAGTCAGATTTGGGGTCAAGGCACAAGTCTGTATTAACATATGGTAGATATCTTCAAGTTACCCTCCATAGGGATTCTACCCATTTAAACTCCCCCCAACAGTGTCTGGGAGTACCTGTTTTCACAAAAACTCGTCAACCTAGTGTTATCTAATTGTTGAAGTTTTTGCCAATCTGATGCATGAAGAAATGGTGTCTCAGAGCAGTAGTAATTTCTGTGTCTTGTCCCACAAGTGAGGTTGAGCATCTTTTCAGATCCTTGACTGATGTGTATTTCCTTTCCTGTGAATCAGGAGATTTGCTTGAAAAAGTAGGCAAAAGAAAAGCCATTAAGTACTAGGCATACCAATATTTAAGAACATCATAAAGCTTCAGTAATCAAAGCAACAGGCTTCTAGTATGAACACACTCACCAATCAATAGAGAACAAACAGTCCCAAAGAGACCCACACATTTAGTACGTGGAGAAGGTGACATCTTGAGTCAGTGGGAAAATATGAACTATTGAATGAATGGCATTGGAACAACTAGTTAGCCATCTGGGGAAAAGTATCCATTCCTACTACCAGAAAACAAATCCAAATGGATTGACGGTTTAAATGTTAAAAATAAAACCATAAAAATACTAGAATGAGAATAAGCGCAATTTTTTATAACCTTGGAGTGGAAAATGCTTTTCTAACCATGAGTCAGAAATCCAAAATCCATAAATGAAAAGATTGACAGGTTCAACTGCCGATTTTTTTTTTCTTTTTGGCACGGCAAAGAACACCAGAAGTCAAAACAACAAAACAAATGACAAAAAGCAAGCAAACAAAACAAAAGAAACAAAATGACAAACTGAAAAGAAATATTTACATCCGAAATCACAAACAAATGTTACTGTTTCAAAAATGATTCTCCTAGTCTATGGATTGAACCTGCTCCAGAATGTGGTTCTTCTCAATCAGGATTTCAATCTCAAATAGTACAGAGATGTGTAGGTAATGTAAAAGAGAGACAGGAGCAAGGTATAGGGCTACATGGAGTGGTGGGGACTGCAGCAGACTAGAGACTACACCCCCCACCGACTGGGGATAAGGAGTGTTACTTGGCTTCAGCCCGTTGCTGCCCCTCTAGAATGGATCCCAAGGAGACCAGCTCTTTCCATTTTTCAAAGTGATCCTGAAAGCTCTATTTAATGTGAAATCTCCTTCCTCTTTTTCAGTATGGACAATTGATATAAACACTCTCTTTGAAACACCTTGTGAAACACACAAGCACATATAAGGCTGGCTTCATGCCCACATCTTGCAATCTTGTTCCATATTTTCTTTACTGAACCACAGGTCCCGAGATGACTGGATGGAACAAATTACAAGCCAAGTGGTGACCTGGGGAGCCACACAGATCACCTCCTTTAGGTTCCTACCTCTGGCTTATTTCATCAGTGAGATGTGTCCCAGAGAACTTGAGTGACAGGCGTGGTGGTAGCTGAGGGTGGAGCCCAGTGGGATGGAGCCGTTTCCCTATTTATCCCTGGCAATGGCAACTTTCAGGCTGTCCCAGCCCAGCCAGTTTTGAGCAGTCTAAATCTTCCTGATCTCACTGCATCGGTCGAGACAGGAGCCAGGCTTGGCATCCTCTGGGTTGTTGGACTGAGGCCGAGTTTCCTAGTGTGAATCGGCAACTCTTGTGCACACAGTGAAGTGGGTGATGTTTCCCCATGCATGTCAGCATTCTCGCCCCGTGCAACACCTCCAGCCTGGGGGTCACCCTCTCATCCCCTTCATCTGCGCTGGCAGGCTTGCTATCTTTTGCTTGAGCTGAAGTCTTTGAATTTAGAATGTATAGAGTTTAAATGGAGGGTTTTTCCTCTGGTTATATAACAAGTTAGATTTGGTCATCTCATCTCCAAAAGCCACTGGAGGTAACAGGTGGAAACAGCTGGAAAGATTGAGAATGAGTTTGGGATCAGGATGAGTTTAACAGCAACTTGCTAAAGCAGTTCTTACCCTTCTGTGATGATGGAAATGCTCTGTGTGGTGGTGCAAGGTGATAGCCCCTAGCTGAAGATGGCTACTGAGCACTGAAACGTTGTTAGTGCAACTGAGGAATTGAATCTTTAATTTTAATTTTAATTAATTGTAAATGCACCTACTCTATTGGGCAGCACAGCTCTCAGCTAACTCTTAGGTTGTTTTCCGGACTGAATTGTTTACCCCACCCCCCCCAACAAAATTGATATGTTGAAGCCATCACCTCCAACGTGATGGGTTTTGGTGATGAGGCCTTTGGGATGTGTAAGGGTTAGATGAGGTCATGAGGGTGGGGTCCTCAGAATGGGATGGCTATTCTTATAAGAAGAAGGAGGGAGAGAGATCTTGACCTCCTTGTATCTCCCTGAATGCACATACTGAGGACAGGCCATGTGAGGACACAGCAAGAAGGTGACCATCTGCAAGCCAGGAAGACCTTCACCAGGAATCCGACCAGCTGGCACCTTGATCTTAGACCTCTTGGACTCCAGAACTATGAGAAATAAATGTCTGCTGTTTAAACCACCCAGGTGACAGCATTCTGTTACAGCAGCCTGTGCTAAGACAGTAGGTTTTTCCTAGATATGCAAAAACAGAGGTGGAAAAGCTAATATCCTGAAATGTTGTTTCTCTTTTGGAGACGCTTCACCTTCTTCTCTTCTTGCCTCCACTATCAGATGAATTTTCAAAGCAAAGCAGGTCTACTAGTGGCATCAAGAGCTGGCGAGTGACAGGAACTGGTGCCTTCATATAGCCGTCATCCCAATAGATGTTAAGGGAGCATCTCCTCTGTGCCAGGCACTGTGCCAGGTGCTGAGAAAACAGAGGTGAGCAAGACAAATACAGTCCCTGCCCCTCTGGAGTTCACACCAGGGTGGGGAGTTAATCCAGTTGGACAGTAATCCAATGATGGCACAACACATGTAAAATTGCACCAGTAAAGCACTAGGAAGCAGGGCCTAGACGGAATCTGCAGCCATCTGGCCCCAAGCCTGTGTTCTTCACCTTGCCACTGGTCACAGGCCAGATGCCTCAGGACCCAGCCCACAAGGTCAGTGTGTGAAGATGGCTGGGTGGGGCCTGTGACAAACTAGGGAGTCCCAGCCCTATATACTGTGGTAGCCCCACCCCATTAAAGCTGGTTATTGCCACACCATAGATTAGTTATTCAAAAGTTAAGTTTAAAAAAAAAAATGCCAGAAATCTTTTGTAAGACATTTCCCAACTAAAAAGATTTAAATTGGTGGCAACAAATTTTCAAATACAATAAAACTTACTATGCAAGCCAAAGCACATCTATAGATTGGATTCAGCCCCCAGGCTGCCATGTTGTTGTGTTCTGCATCATGGAGAGAACTGGTGTGAAGGCAGGGGACTCTGAGCTCAGAAGGGGAAGAAATGGGGGTGAACACGTTCAGAGACTGGGTGCAAGAAGGCAGAAGGGCCACAGGTTGTGGATGTGTCCTGTCTTTCTTGGCCACATCAGCTGGAAGAATCATGACAGTGTGGTTTCTAGAATAAGAGTTGAAGTTGAACACGGCCTCAGCCCATAGGAGCTTGTTGAAGACATGCTGGGGACTCTGCCTAGCCGTCCTGTAAGCTCGCCACTTACTTCAATGGGCAGCTATGGCTTTTATCCACATTTTCAAGGCCAAAGACAGGTGGGACCAGAATGATGCCATATGATCATCACCAATGGGTGGCCAATTTGGGGTTGACATAACTGTATCTGTGCAGAGGGGAGCCATAATCAGGTCCTTCTCAATGTTTAAGGCTTACCTACTCCTTTTACCCCTTCCTCTGTATGTAACACTGGTGCCTCTTACATCCTTTTCCTCATACTTCCCATTCATTCTGTCCACAAGGTTACTAACTTTCTTATTCTCCATACTTAACTATAAATCCGGCCCACCACCTGCTTTTGTAAATAACGCTGTCTTTACATTTGGCCCGTCTCCCCAGCTCCTTTCCTGCTCACTAAGTTTTTGTAACACTTCTTATGAGTTTCATTCACCACATCTCTTTTTCTTTTTTCTACAACACATAATTGAACATCATTAAATATTCAATTAGGAATTATTGCATACAGTACAGTTACTATCGAACACATTACAGTAGCATTCTTACAAAGTTCAATGTATGTTAAAGCCCTGAAAAAAAAAAAAAAACCCCTATGTGTAAAATGGGCTGATTTGCTAGAACAGAGGTTAGCAAACTTTTTCTGTAAAAGAGACAGATAGTAAGTATTTCAGATTTTGAGGGTCGTAGTCTCTATCCCAATTACTTGTAACTCTGTCATTGTAACTTGAAAACAGCCATAGTCTGTTTGGGCGAGGCTGTCTTCCGAGACAGTGCTGTTCGCGAGAGCAGGTGGTAGGCTGGATTCGTCTGAGCTCTGTGTTCTAGGGTGATATTATTAAACCAGATCTTATCTGCCTGAACGTTTGGTTGGATATTTGAAATTCGGGTGGGACGTGGGAATGCTCTTCGTTTGGCTGGACTCTCCATGCGTTGCAGAATGTCTGTACCTCTATCACCTGCCCAACAAATGCCACTAGTTCTTCAATATAAGTATCCCCATGAATTTCCAGGCACCCCCTAGGGGTACCGTAGCCCCCAAACCACTGGTTTACACAGTGGCAGATTCAGGCATGGGGAGAGATGGCTGCGGTGTAGGAATGGACATCTGTCATTCACTCAGCAAACATTCAGCAGCACGGGCTCTGTTGCAGGCAGCATGCTAGGCATAGGCCCGGCAGCCCCAGGCTGACAGCCAAGCCCCACCTTTGTGGAATTGAGATCCCAGAGAGAAGAAGCAGGCAATGCAGTATTCTGCTTGACCCGCCATAACAAAACACCATGGTCTGGGTGGCCTAGACAACAAAACTTTATTTTCTCAGCTCTGGGGGCTAGAAGTCCCAGGTGAAGGTGCCAGCAGATTCTCTTCCTTGTTTGGACTCGCTTGTATGTGCTTGCTCTGTGAACACATGGCGCTCCTCTTTGGGTTCACAGAGAGATAAATCTCTGGTGTCTTCTTTTTATGAAAGACGGGGTCTCTCTCTGTCGCCCAGGCTGGAGTGCAATGGTGTAATCATAGCTACCTATAACCTCGAACACCTGGACTCAAGCGGTCCTCTCATCTCAGCCTCCTGAGTAGCTGAGACTACAGGTGCGCACCAGGCGGCTGCTGCTTAGAAGGACGCCAGTTATGACCTTGCAACTCTTATGACCTCATTTAATCTTCGTTACTTCCGTGGAGGCCCTGTCTCCAAATACAGTCACACTGGGGGTGAGAGCTTCAGCATACGAATCTGGGAACCACAATTCAGTTGCCAACACACAGAGGGTAAGGAAATGAGCAAATGATGAGATGATGTCAACTGTGACGAGTGCTCCAAGGAGCATGAACAGGGAAATGTAGCAGAGAAACCAGGAAGGATGCAGGTCGCAAGTGTCGCCGGCAGGTAGGAGGCCAAGCAGCAAGGAGCCAAGGGGAGAGGGGCGGCCAACGGGCTGGCAAGTGCTGAGGTCAGGTCCTGCAGAGCCAGGGGTGTGTGTGTGTGTGTGTGTGTGTGTGTGTAGGCTTTGGGATTCTGTCTGAGAGCACTGGGAAGCTGTGTATGTGTGTGTGCACGTGCGTGTGTGTGTGTGTGTGTAGGCTTTGGGATTCTGTCTGCGGGCACCGGGAAGCCATGGAGTTTTAAAACAGGGCAGGTGATCTGGTTTGTATCTCGGGAAGACCAGTTGACTGCTGGGATGAGTGGACTGTGTGGGATGACGGGCTGCAAGGAGCCCAGGAGGGAGCTGTATCCTGAGACAGCGCCTGACCGGTCCCTGGCTCTCCCTTCCTCCAACTTCTCTAGGTCAGACACAATGAAGCCAATATTCACAAGTGTACCTGTGACAATGCCTGCTAGACCTCAGCGACCCATTCAGAAAATTCTAGAATCATCACAGCTTCCCCTTTTACTCTCAAAGGAGTGAAGGCCCAGAGCATGCTTTGATGCCATTACTTTTGTGTCACGGGTTTATCGTTTCATTTGTTTGTCATTTTCATTTCTGACGTTTCCATGAAATGAGAACTGGGCCCACAACCAGGGTCTGCACCTGCAACATTTGTTGAAAAGGTCATAGAAGAAATCTCTCTGCCATCTGATCATTAGCAGGGATGGGGATGGGGGTAGGAGAATGAAATGAGAAAAAGGAAAAAAAAAATGCACCAAATTATAAAAACCAGTACAAACACACACAAAAATGCAAAGTCCTAGCCAAGCTGCAAGTCCCTGCCCTGCTAATTCCTTAGAGATAAAAGGAGAGCTGTCTGCTCCCAGCCCCGGCAGCCCAGCCTTCTGTTCAGAAATTGAAAGGGGTAATTAAAGGATAGGGGAAATACAGCCTCAGGCAGGGAGCCATTTATTAGGAAAGAGGCATAGACAGACACAGACCCTGCAACTCCCCGGTTCCGAGAGGCAGCACAGCCAGGATGGAAGCAGGCTAGGGGCTACTCAATGTGCACCCTTAAAGCGAATCCGATTTTTGCTGCTCCTAGAAGGTCAGGTAGTAAAGCAGGAACCAGAGCCCAGATTCCACCTGCCTTTGAGCTGTGTGCTGCTTTCCCTGGGTCCAGGGAACGTGCAGAGAATTTGTGATTTTTGCATTAATTCCCATTCAGTAGCTCACGCATGTCCCAGGAAGGCAGCTTAACCCTCCAGTCCTGAATCCACCTGCCTTCTTACATGGCTTTTTATTTTTTATACATTTATTTTAAACCACATCAGTGCTATTAGTGTGTGTCTTTCCAGAACATTCTCTCTGTATTCATTTACAAGCTTATTTTTCTTCTCACCAGTAGAAAATCCTGTTTTTTTAAACATAAGTAATATCCTGGCGTGCGTCAATATAAAAGTTGTCTTTTATATTTTTTCGCCAATTAATGTGTCTCGAAGATCTCTCCAAGTCGGTGCAAACAAACCCTCTTTAGTCTCTTGTCTGGCTGCTGCAGATCCTGCAGTACTGCATTGAGAAAGCCAGATTCCGGGGTTGAATCTCAGCCTCTGCACTCACTGGCTGCGAGACTTGATTTTCTCATCTGTGATAGGGGGTCTATAGGAGTAGCTTTTGTGAAACTGGATGGGATAATATACGCATAGTGCTTAGGACAGGGCCTGGGACAAAGTCAAGTGCTTCCTTGTGTTGGCTGTCATGGTTATTGTTCTGGATATACCACGGCATCCGGGCATTCCCCTTCAAATGGGCAAAACTTCCCACATTTCACTGCTTTCACAGAGAAGCCTGCAGTCTCAAATTTTGGTCGCTGCAGCCGTTTGCTGTCCCTGTATGTGTCTCCCTTTGTGGCAACCAGGGCTCCCTTCCAATTCCTGCAGCAGGCCTCCCCAGGTCCTGCCACACTTTGCCCCTCGGCTACTCCAGCCCTGAATTGCAGCCTCTAAGAACTGGCAGCTCAAAAAGAGTGTGCAACCCCCAAGATGGTAGCTCAGGGCCACCCCAGCTGCTGCTGCATGTGGGCCCTAGCCAGCTGCCTGACCTTTAAATTCTCCCGAATCCGCAGACTGGCCTGGTGACAGACCCCTGGGACCAAAATAGAGACATGGATAAAAAGACTGATCAGAAGGATTCCCCCTTGGGGGTTGGGAAGTGGGATGTGTGGCCTCCGAGGCCCAGATTCTTAGAATTTGCTGTTGCTGAGGCTTTAACCTCTGTCTTTATGCCTTGTGACCTGCCACGGGGTCATTAGACACGTGGAGATTTGATATCACACATTGGAACAGCTGGCCGGTTGCACTGGTCTCAAAGGTTGGGTCAGGTTAGTAAAAAGGGTAGGAAAGCTTATCTTCTGATATTTGCTCAGCATGGGAAAATATCAGGAATGACACACCTTCTCTCTGGGACACATCTTCCCCATCTGTAAGATGGAAGAGTTGACTAGAAGTCAGTGGCTTCCTGTCTTTTAAATCCCAGCCCGCACCAAGAAATACATTCTACGTCACAGCTGGATGCATACCTAACGTGCAGATATATGCATGCACGTCAGGTTACAAAGGCTCTGAAAATCAGCACCCCCCCTCCTTACGAAATGTTTTGCATTCTGGTATTTTCTCTTCTATTTCCCTAAAGGAAAAAACAAATAGAAACAAAACAAAATAAAATCCTCTTCTATTTCACTTTAAAAGTTGCTGGTCAGGACACATAAATTGATTGTGCATCGTGCTAAAAGGCTATGACCTGCAATTTGGGACTCTCTGGACAAAATGACCTCTAAGGTTCTCTCTGATGATGATTTGGCAATAAAAGTTCTGAATTTTATTTTTTTTAATAGTAGTTTTATTCGGTTTGACTTTAAAAGCATTGTATATTCATTGTAGAATCACTGTAAAGTACCGTAAAAGCATCATGAAGATATTTTTATTAATAAGTTATAGTCCCACCATTTGATTAAGCTATTTTGTTTTGTCTTTGGTTCTGCTCATACTGTTTAAGTTCTTAATTTAGCATATGAATTGTCCTGAGCAAACTAAGATTATGTTCAGTCTGTTGACTTAGATTTTATGGGGATTTTAATACTGTGCACATTTCCTTATTTCATTTCACTTTCTTTGCAAATGTGCTTTTGAATGACTTTATAGTACTCCACTGAAACAATGTGCCATAATTTAATCATACAGTGATGGGTATTTAAGGAGTTCCTAGCTTTTTCAGTCTAATACAGGGTCAGCAAACAGCAGCTAACCAACAGACTGCCTGCTTTTATAAATAAAGTTTTATTGGAACAACACCACACCCATTCATTTTCATAACGTCTACAGCTGCTTTCTCACTACATCACCAGGATTGAGTCATTGCATCAGTGACCTGCAAAGGCTAACATATTTACTCTCTGGCCCTTCCCAGAAAAAGTTTTCTTCCCCAGCTTTAATAGAAGATGCCACAAAGAGTGTATTTGTCCTCACATCATTGTGCCGTGTTTGGCTATTCCTCCCTTCTTAAGGATATCTATGAAATATACATGACATGCAATTGGTAACATGCAATTTGGTAAAAACGCTGAGGCTTCTGGTTGTCTCAGAATGAAATGTAAATGACTAGGTTTAAATGGAAAAACAAAAAATCTTTTCTTGTATTTAATAGTGCTATGGTTGTTGGTGACCATGTAATTTATTGTTCAAATCTGGACTTTTTTAATATGAAAGGTAGCACCATTAATTATTATGCCCAGACAGCGGCTTAATCTGGAGTGGCTGTGAGTCCACAGGATACACCTTAGCCATGGGCGATACCTGGAATCTTGTAGAAATGGTACTCATTTTATGAGTCTATGGATGGCATGGGTCTTGGTTGACCACCTACTACTGTGTGACTTTAGACAGATTAATATGTCTCTCTTGTCCTTCATGTTCTCCACAGTCATGCCAGCTACGACCAGACTCTTTTGCAAGTTACTAAAACCCAATTTGAACTAGGTTAGAATTTTTAAAAGCATATTTAGGCTACAGTAAGCAAAACAGCATGGTGCTGGTACAAAAACAGACCCGTAGATCAATGGAACAGGATAGAAAACCCAGAGATAAAGCCACACACCTACAACCATCTGATCTTCAACAAAGTGGACAATAATAAGCAATGGTTAAAGGATTCACTATTCAATACATGGGGCTGGGATAACTGGCGCCCCATATGCAGAGATTGAAGCTGGACCCTTACCTTTTACCATATGCAAAAATTAACTCGAGATGGATTAAAGACTTAAATGTAAGACCTAAAAGTATAAAAACCTTGGAAGATTTGTGACTAAGTCCCCAAAAGCAATTACAACAAAAACAAAAATTGACAAGTAGGACCTAATTAAACTAAGTAGCTTCTGCACAGCAAAAGAAACTTATCAACAGAGTAAACAGGCAACCTACAGAATGGGAGAAAATATTCACAAACTATACATCCAACAAAGATCTAATATCCAGAATCTATAAGGGACCTAACAAGCAAAAAGCAAATAACCTCATTAAAAAATGGTCAAAGGACATGACCAGACACTTCTCAAAAGAAGGCCTCCATACAGCCAACAAATACATGAAAAAATGCTCAACATCACTAATCATCAGAGAAATGCAAATCAAAACCACAATGAGATACCAAGTCACACGAGTCAGAATGGCTGTTATTAAAAAGTCAAAAAATAACAGATGTTAGCAAGGTTGCAGAGGAAAGGAAATGCTCATACACTCTTTGTGGAAATGTAAATTAGTTCAGCCACTGTGGAAAGCAGTTTGGAGATTTTTCAAAGAACTTAGAACTACCATTTGACCCAGCAATCCCATTACTTCTACCCAAAAGAAAATCATTCCACCAAAAGACACATGTGCTTGGATGTTCGTAGCAGCACTGTTTACAATAGCAAAGACGTGGAATCTACTTAGATGCCCATCAATGGTGGACTGGATAAAGAAAATGTGGTACCTCTATGCTGTGGAATACTATGCAGCTACAAAAAAGAACAAAATCATGTCCTTGGCAGCAACATGGGTGCAGCTGGAGGGCATTATCCTGAACGAATTAATGCAGGAACAGAAAACCAAATACCACATGTTCTCACTTCTAAGTGGGAACTAAACATTGAATACACACTGATATGAAGGCGGGAGCAACAGACACCAGGGAATACCATGGGGGAAGGTTGAGAGGGGTTAAGTGTTGAAAAACTACCTATCACTGGCCTTACTACCTGGGTGATGGGATTATTCATACACCAAACCTCAGTGGCATGCAATTTCCCTATGCAACAGATCTGCACATATATTCTCCAAAACTAAAATAAAAGTTGAAAAGTAAAATAAGATAAAAATAAAAAGGTATATGTTGACTCATAGAAGCAAACCACCTGCAGGAAGGGGGAGCTGGCCTCAGAAGCCTGGAGCCACTGACACAGACCTCTTGAACCTGGTTCTCTCTGCACATCCGTTTCTTACCACCAGACGACTTTTCCCAAGTGGTTACACAGGCTGAAACCCCTCCCTGCTTCCTGGACCTCCAGCCTTAAAGCTTCTGAGTTTTAAAACCAGGAAAGAAAAGAGGCTTCACTTCCAACTCTAGTTTTAAAAACCCGAGAGAAGATCTCTGATGGGTCCTTAAACCAGTCAGGGATTGTGACTGGTCCAGCCTGGGTCATGTGCCCACTCCTGCAGCAAGACAGAAGCAGGAGGGATGGCAGGCAGATGAAAGCAGTAGATGGCAGTGTGTAGTCCCTTCTGTCTACCAGTAAGCCAATGAGAGAGGATGGCTTTTCAGGGTAAGAAGAGCCATTCATGTTTAAGTTTTGTTATTGAGTCTTTATTCCACATTCTCAGCATCTGTGGTTGCTGTGGAGAAATTGGACAGAGGCAGGAGGTTCATACCTGAACTTTCTCTGGGAAATTTTTCTCATCATATATCCAGGTTCATAATGTCTGCTAGACTTGGTAGGTATTTTGTTCACTTTTAGTAGCTTTGACTGGGAGTCCTGCTGACTTTGGTCTCAAGAAACAGAGTCAAGCAATGGACAAGTGAGTGCGCAGCCTCTGGAGCCAGACTGCCACGGCCTAGATTCCGCCTCTGCCCCTTAAAAGCTGTGTAACCTTGTGTTAGTTACTTCACCTTTCTGTACCTTGGCTTCTTCAGCTAAAAGGACAATAGTTCTTAGCTCACAGGATTGCTGTAAAGATGAAAGTATTTATGAAACACATACGGTAGTGCGTGGTTGATAAACACAAGCCACAGTGTTTTAGGAATTCTGCAATTCTTTATTTTGAGGAGTCATCTATACTGTTAGCTAAGGACTCAGGTCAGTGGAGTATTTTTGATCACTCAGGGTCAAGAGAGCCAAGAGGAAGCAAATACCAAAGGCTACTAGAGACAACCCAGAATCCCAGAAGTGTATTTCTAGAAGGGGTGGTAGAGATCACTCTAGGTCAGGGTTCAGTCCAAATAGGAAAAACTTCAGGCTTTGCAGGCTGTACAGTCTCTGTTACAGCCGTTCAACTCTGCCGTCGCACTGTGAACGTTGCCATACCAGACACATAAACAAATGGCATGGCTATGTGCCAATAAAACTTTATTTGCAAAAACAGGTGACCAGCCCCCAGACCATAGTTTGCCAACTCTTGATATGCATTGGCCTAAGTCAGTCCATCCCAGGGACTAGGTGAGTCGCCGTGGCTGCCTTCAGTGCCATCCCTGATAAAATGACCCAGAGTGGCATGACTGCATTTCTTGCCCTTGTTGTGGGCAAGGTGTCAGGGAGAAGCAGTCAACTAATTCTGGCCACTGAATTGAGAGTGGAAATGATGATGTCACACCCAGGCCAGGGCATTCAATGGCCAATTCAAGACTCTGCTAGTGTTCAAATTGAAGGATGCTCCTTTAACTGGTGCCCTTGAGTGACTCCAGTGGACAGAGGCCCTCATGACTCTCAGTGGACATATAACGTGAAAGATAGGTCAACTTGGGTTGCATTCAGGCCAGTGGGATATTGGAGATGTTTGTTACCACATCATACCATAACCTCTCCTGACTAATTTTTGGCACAAGAGATTATTTTACATGGAAAATGAAAATGGTGCTCAAAGTCATTGGGTCACCTAGTGAGGAAGCCATTCCCCTTTCTGTCATCTTTCAACCCTTCTGATTCGGTGACAGAGGGAGGAAGGAAGTCTCTATTTGGTGCTAATATGTCTTCAGCGTGTCTCTAATCCCTGCAAATATTTCGTTTTAACAAGATGAGAGCAAGCCCCAGGTTTAAGGTCTTTGGCAGACAACAGTATTTAGGTTGAATTAAAAACATTTGTTTCCTACATATTTTTTGTTTTATATTTATCATTAATGGGAAGTGGTATCAATTTTCTATTTACAGTAATAATATAAAGTCTTCTCAGGCAAATTTATTTAAGTAAAAACAGTGAGTGATTATACAGATAGGGCTTAGGACCAAGGTAAGTTTTGCAAAAGTATGAGTCAACATTAAGCTGATATAAGGGAAATATTAAATCAAATAATAGAACAGGTAGTTTGAAGATACTGTAAAAACTGTGTGGGGGCAGGGAGGTGAGTGGAGTCTGGATGCAGGAACGTTGTTCAATATCTTCCTTGCATAAGCGTGTAAGTGGAGGCCCAGAGAGGGGATGTGCTTTGCTGTGGGTGAACCAGCTTCCCAGGACCAAGGCGAGGAGGGATGCCCCACTTTGCAATTCAGAGGCCAGGTTGTCCTTGTGCCCAAGGCCCTGTCTTCACCAAAGTTAAAAGGAAAACTGATGAATGCCAGCAAGTCAACAAAATGACCTGGCTGCATTTCCTGAGATGGTCATAACAAAGCATCACAATCCGGGTGGCTTTGAAGAATATAAGTTTATCATCTCACAGTTCTGGGGGGTAGAAGTCTGAAACCAAGGCGCTGGCAAGGTAGGTCCCTTCTGGAAGCTCAGAGAGCGACTGTCCCTCGCCTCTCTCCTGGCTTCTGGTGGTGGCAGGCACGCTTTGGCAATCCTTATAGATGCTTCACTCCAATCTCTGTCCCCATCACCACATGGCATTCTCTCTGTGTGTCTGTGCCCAAATTTCCTTCTTATCAGGATACCCTAATCCATTATGACTTCATCTTCATTTGATTTTATCTGCAAAAGATGCTGTTTCCAAATAAGATCATATTCGCAGCTACTGGGTCTTAGGAGATGAACTTAGCCTTTCAAGGGATGCAACTCTCCCCACGACATCACCCAACCGGGGTCCCTGGCTGAGCCACGAGAGGCTTGGGGCCAAGAACCATGTCCTGTCCCTGAGATGGCTGGGCTTAGCAAAAATTGAAACCACCCAAGTGAAAGAGGTCGGTCAAGGACCCCGCTGCTCAGCTGGCTTGCATTAGTCTCAGTCTGAGATGGTGGCGACAAAGACAGTCTAGGCCCCAGCAAGTGAGGCAGCAAGAGCCCAATGCCAGCAAAGGTCAGGGCTCCCTCTTTAAGTATAAATACAACCTTCTTCCCAGCCACCCCCTCCCATAGCCACACAATATCTCTTTCAGAGATCTCAAAACACTGAAGCAGACCATACCAAATTGACTTTATTGTTTTAAAACCAGCCCCTTCTGTCTGCCACCACCCGCCACCCTTTCCCCAAGGGGAAAAAAATTCATAATAGATGTCTCTCCAGCATGCACCTCTGTTCTCTCTAATGGCAGCTCGGGACCCTGAGGCAACGATGCTTAATAATGTATCCTAATAGTCAGCGTTTGTCTGACAAATATCTAGCAACCACAAGCCTAATTGGGCAGCCATGAATTAATGGCCAGTGTACTGACAGGTGCTGAATGATCATAAAAATAGCTAACACTGGGTTGGGCTTGGTGGCTTATGCCTATAATCCCAGCCCTTTGGGAAGCTGAGGCAGGAGGGCTGCTTGAGGCCGGAAGTTCAAGTCTAGCCTGGGCAACATGGTGAAACCCTGTCTCTGGGGAAAAAAAAAAAAAAAAAAAAACCATGTGTGGTGGCATGCACCTGTAGTCTTAGCTACTTGAGAGGCTGAAGTGGGAGGATCACTTGAACCTGGACAGTAGAGGCTGCAGTGAGCTGTGATTATGCCACTGCACTCCAGCCTGGGTGACAGAGTGAGACCCTGTCTCAAAGAAAAAAAAATGCTTACCCTGAATAAGGGCTCTGGGGACCATGGACCAGGCTGAACACTTGGTCACCATTTCAGTGTTTGCAGCAAGTTGTGGCCATTTGACAGATGAGAAAACTGTGGGAGAAAAATGAGGGAGGAAGTGAGACAGCTGGGAGGTGGCATAACCAGAATCAGGGCCAGTACTAGCATGGGGCAAACGAGGCATTGGCTCCAGGTGCAAAATGTAATAGGGTGCCAGGAAAATCAATCATAGATAACTATTTTAATGCACTGTTTAAAATAGCCAAATTTCGTGCAAAAACTCCCTGATGAACAAAGTATGCAATTTTGAAATAAAGACAGACTCCTGCTGTTTGTTTTGTGACCCAGCAATATTGTGCAACAGAAACAGTGGTTTCCAATTAGCCCAGGGTTCTGGTGCACGCAGGCATCGTCCTCCTCCCATGGCGGGGCTAGGAGGGGAGGCAGACAGATTTGGCAACACAGGGATTGTTATATAGTCATACTTTTTGGTAATAATGTCTTTAACTTCTTCCGCTTGCTTCAAAATATTGGAGGATATTTCGGTAAATGCATATAAGAGCCTGCATTTTTCCTTTTGCCTCAGGCTTCAGTACAGCTTGGTTCAGTGTTGATCAGGACTCTTCTCTAGGCAGCCTGAATCCCAAGTTATTTCCTTCTGGTAGGTTCTACAGTTTTGCACATACCACCTATGTCACTTGCATAACCAAGTACAGGGGGTTCAGAATGTGGCCACTGAACCCAGCTTGCCCGAACTTAAATCCCAGTTCTGCCAGTTATCAGCTATGTGATGACCTTTGTTTCCACATTGGTAAGATGCAAATGATGCATGTATTAGTTTGTTTTCACACTGCTATAAAGAACTGACCAAGACTGGGTAATTTATAAAGGAAAGAGTTTTAATTGACTCATAGTTCAGCCTGGCTGGGAGGGCCTCAGGAAACTTACAATCATGGTGGAAGGTGAAATGGAAGTAAGACACCTTCTTCACAAAGTGGCAGGAAGGAGACGTGCCGAGTGAAGCAGGGATGAGCCCTTTGTAAAACCATCAGATCTCGTGAGAACTCACTAGCATGAGAACAGCATGGGGAAACCACCCCCATGGTTCAATTACCTCCAGACCGGGCCTCTGTGTTGACACCTGGGGATTATGGGGATTGAGAATTATAATTCAAGGTGAGATTTGGGTGGGGACACAAAGCCTAACCATATCAGTGGAAGTTCCCCAACTCATCAGCTGGTTGCTGTAATGATTAAATGAGTCAAGACACATGCAACACCGAGAATAGACATGCTGCAAAAGAAGCACCCCACGTTCATTGGCATTGCTACTTATTGTATTGTGTTGCATTGTATTGTATTGTATTGTAAGTTTTCCATGGCTTCTATAAGAAATTACAAACGTCATGGCTTGAAACAACATAAATTTGTTATCCTACAAATTTGAACATCAGAAGTCTCACTAGGCTAAAATCAAGGCATCAGCAGAGCTTCTGGAGCCTCTGGGGAGCATCTGTTCTCTTGCCTTTTCCAACCTCTCAAGGCTTTCCGAAGTCCTTGCCTTGTAGCCCCTTCCTCCAAGCCAGCCACAGTGGGTTGATCTTCCGTAGTCCCATCTCTCTCCAACTCTTTCTGCTGCCTTTCTCTGCCACTTTTGAGGACCCTGGTGATTAAATTTGGCCCTCCCAGGTAATCCAGGATCATCTCCTGATCTTAAGCTCAGCTGCTTAGCAACCCTAATTCCCTATGAAATCCCAGTTTCCCTTTGCCACACACATAACCTAAATATCCACAGATTCAGGTTGGATATCTTGGTGGGTAGAGAGCATTTGTTCTCTCTACCATACATGTTCATCATCCAACAAGGCCTTATTCACAGTATCCACTGTGCACCAGAATTGGGAGTTACAGCAGTGACAGAACACATAAAAAGAGCCCTTAGGCCGGGCGCAGTGGCTCAAGCCTGTAATCCCAGCACTTTGGGAAGCCAAGGCGGGTGGATCACGAGGTCAAGAGATCGAGACCATCCTGGTCAACATGGTGAAACCCCGTCTCTACTAAAAATACAAAAAATCAGCTGGGCATGGTGGTGCGTCCCTGTAATCCCAGCTACTCAGGAGGCTGAGGCAGGAGAATTGCCTGAACCCAGGAGGCGGAGGTTGCGGTGAGCCGAGATCGCACCATTGCACTCCATCTTGGGTAACAAGAGCGAAACTCCGTCTCAAAAAAAAAAAAAAAAAAAAAGTGCCCCTGCAGAGTTTACACTCTAACAAGGAGAGGTAGGTGATATATATATTTTTTAATTTTAAGTAAAATTCAGTGTTTCTGATGGTGATGGATTCATGTAGAAAAAATAATAGATCAAGGGAGAGAATCAGGAAGCTGATGGTTTTAGGTTGGGGTAGGGCAGTAAGCGGGGGAAAATGAGCTATTGACTGGGCTCAGTGCCTCATACCTGTAATCCCAGCACTTTGGGAGACCAAGGTGGAAGGATCGCTTGAACCCAGGAGTTCTAGACCCGCCTGAACAACATGGCAAGACCCCATCTCTACAAAAATTAGCCAGGCACGGTGACATGTACCTGTATTCTCAGCTACTCAGGAGGCTGATGTGGGAGGACTGCTTGAGCCCAGGAGACTGAGGCTGCAGTGAACTGTAATTGCACCACTGCACTCCATCTCGTGTGACAGAGTAAGACTTCATCTCAAATAAATAAATAAAAATAAAAATAACAACTACTGCTTCTGCCCACAAGGATGCTCTGGGGACAGGTCCGCAAAGGGCAAGGGAGAACCCTGAAGGGGGTCTCCGTGTGTGTGTGTGTGTGTGTGTGTGTGTGTGTGTGTGTGCATGTTCATTGTGATATAAAATTTACCATCTTAATCGTTTTTAAATATGCAGTAAGGGGTGTGAACTGTATGCAGTACTTTGTGCAGCAGATCTCTAGAACTTTTCCATCTTGCCAAACTGAAATTCTATCCATTGAACAACTACTCCCCATTCCCCACACCCAGCCCCTGGCAGCCACCAGGACTTCCTGTTTCTAAGAGTGTGAGTACTTTAGATACCTCATGTAAGCGGAATCATACCGTATCAAGGGGCTTTTTTGAAGAGAGTAGGGGCTTCTTGAAACAGGAGAAAAACAAACAGAAAAAAAAACATTGATCTTTTTCACAGCTACTGGGCCTTAGGAGATGAACATAGCCTTTCAGGGGACACAGCTCTACCCACGACACCACCCAACCGGGGTCGCTGGCTGAGCCGCAAGAGGCTTGGGGCCAAGAACTGCCTCTTGTCCCTGAGATGGCTGGGCTTAGCAAAAAATCAGAACAGATGTCGAAAAAAACATTCTGTAACAGTGCGTTTCTAACTTTTTTGACCTAGACCAGGTATAGGCTAACTAAAACCCTCAGGCCAAATCTGCCTGCTGTCTGTTTTTGTACTGCCCATGAGCTTAAAATGGGTTCTCCACTTTCAGATGGTTGAGGAAAAGAATCAAAAGAAGAGTATTTCATGGCACATGAAAATGATAAGAAATTCAAATTTCAGTGTCTACAAATAAAGTTTTATTGGCACATGGCAACATCCATTCATTATGTATATTGTCTGTGGCTGCTTTCCTATTAAAAAGGCAGAACTGGGTCATTGCAACCAGAGACCATAGGGCCAAAGTGGAAAATATTTACTGTCTGTCCCCTTACAGAAAATGTTTCCCGTCCCCCAATCTAGACCCACAGAAAGAAATGTGCTTTATATTTTAACCCTGAGCTGGCATTTGGGCGTAAGCACACCTGCAATTGAAACAACATATCAACAAAATCACACCCTCACTGCCTGAGATAGGTGCAGTATTCCCTTTTTTTTTCTATTCCTGAGGCAAGGCATCTTGTAGTAATAAAAGATACAGACTGTGGAGCCAGCCTGCCTGGGTTCAAATTCCGGTTTTGCTTGTTAGCTGTGTGACTGTGGGATAGTGTTTCGTTTCTGTTTCCTGCTTCTTCATCTCATAGGGTCATCGTGAAGATCAAATACTTAATAGACGCAATGTTCAGCCATGCTTGGTGGAGATGGCGCCAGGTTAAGTGTTTGCCATTTTAAGCACAGAAGGTCATTTTTTCTACAGTGATGGTTCTGTCTGCTAAATTCATTTCATGCACACTAGCAGGTCTTACCCAGTTTGCAAAAAGTTGCATAAAGAAGTGGGAACGGTCTTCGCAGTCTTTGAAGAATGGTATGTTCCAGTTACAGCCTGTCTCCATATCTCCCTCCATGGGGCACCTTGGGCAAGTTCCTTCCACAGTCTGAGCCTCCGTTTTCTGGTCTGTAGAATGGGGATTGCTGTATCTCTCCAGTAAAGCTGACCTGAGGACTAGTAAGAAAAACGCAGAGTCGGGGCTCACCACGGGGCCAGCCCTGAGGCACATTCAGCACTGCTTTCATTATTACCTGTTCTGTTATACTCTGTTGTTACACAATAAAAATAACGACCTGTTCTAATTGCATCACACGGGTAGCTCCTCTAATCACAGCAACACAACAGGTAGGAACTGAAACACAGAGACATCAAGCAAGTTGCTTGAGGTCACACAGCTAAGAAGGTTGAGTCTCCACTCAGGCTTTCTGGCTGAGAATCAATGCTGTTATCACCGACACTGCACTAGAACCTATCTTGAACTGTCACTAGAAATGGGAGTATCTGGGAGTTGTGGGGAGGTTAAAAAACAAAAACTTGTAAACCACTGTGACTTGGGGCTTATGTAGCCAGGGTCTTATCTCCTCCAGAGAGCACCTGTTCTGAGAGTGTGCCAAGGGTTTCACAGAACATGGCAGCTCTTGTTGTGTGCTCACAGCTGCCGGGGGCCAGAAGCTCCCTGTGGGGTCCCAGCAGGTAAGGAGCTTAGGCCTGGCTGGAGGATAAACCACCCTCCACAGGGAAGTTAGATAACCAGCAGGTGAGTGAAACCCCCAGCTCCCTGCTCCTCCTGCCGGCCCGCTGAAGCAGCCCCACGCTGAGAGTTAGAATTCTACAGAAAAATCTGATTTCTCTTCTCTACCATTTAAAGGACTCTCTGATGCTTAGGAAATCTGGAAACTTTGAAAACCGGCAACTCCAACCTGCCAGAAAAGCCTCCTTCCCCGTGCTCTTTCCTTTAATATATCTTGCGGGTTTTTTTAATAGTTAATACCTGCACACAGTACAGAGGTAGCAGTTAAGTCTGCCTCCCACTTTTAACCTACAGCCATCCAGATCTCTTCCCCAGAGGCAGTTCCCATCACCAGCTTATTCTGTGTCTTTCAAGAGGTAGTCTGTGCATATCTAAGCATACTTGTATATTGAACAGTTTTTATACAAATGGCGAAAACCTAACCCTAAACCTGTCAGGGCTCATCATCTTTTAGCCGCTGCCAATGGTCAGCTATGGGATGCTCTTTTAAATCACTGCATTGCAGTGTCAGGTTCTGAATTCTGTCTAAAAGAACTGAACCAATCAAGGAAGCCATTGGCAAATTTTATTCAATGAACATCTTGTTGGACTCAGTATGAAGGTGTGCAGGGATCAGTTAGTGATGCCTGCCATGGCCACAGGAGGGGAGTTCTAGGATAGGTGCTCACATTATTCTCCCTTAGTCTAGTGAATGTTTCTTATACTTTGAATATATTAGACATGACTTTGTCACGTGAAAATTCCACCTCTGCTATTATTTGACTGCTTTTGGTTTAAAAGTGAATTCATTTTAAAAGGCAAATGCATAGCACTACCTTAAATGGAAAGCCGGTATTGTTTGCCATACATGGAAGAAACAGGTAAGAATAAATCCACTAACCATAAAATTATAAAATAAAAATAAAATAAAATTGGTAAGAATATACTGACTAAAAATTAAACTATAGTCAAGTATCCAAATCTGAAGGCTCACTTAGCCACAAAGAGAGAGTAGGGAGTGTGAACGATTTTCTCCTTGACCCAGGAATAATTAATACTAATGTAAAACTTACTCAGTTCTATGTGCTCCCTCATTAAGCGCTTACAACTACTGTATAAAGGAGAAATTATTATCATGTCTCTTTTATAGAGGGGGAAACTGAGGCATGGCGAGGGTCAGTGATAGGTGCAACGTCGCTCAGCTGATGAGTGGTAAAGCCAGGAGCTGGACCCAAGCCATCTAGCTCCAGACTCCAAGCTCTTCACTTCTTAGCTAGGCTGCCTATTAGATCGATTAAAAGACAATTCAAAGGAAAATCACCTAAAATGTATCTTTTGTATCATCACTGGTGGTTTCTGTCACATTTTGGCAGCCCTAGACTGGTAGAAAGAGCAAAACTAGACTGAGGACATATCTGGGTTGTAACCCTGTGTTTGTTACAAACTTGTATATGACCCTGGTCATTCAGCCTCTGACCCTCCATTTCCCCGTCTGTGAAATACAGGAGTTAGGCTAAATTCGAGCTTCCAGATGGTGGGAACCATCCCTTATCTCAAAGAACCCACAGCATCTGGCACACATTATCACTTAGAGTTCATTTAGCCACCAGCAACTGAGAACCCAGTGTACCAGCTTCCCTCTGTCTGTCTGCCCTGCTATACTTGGACTTAGCTTTTTCATCCTTATGCCTATCACCTCATTGTCACAAGATAGCTGCTTCACCTCCAGCCTTCACCTCCACATTACAGGAAGGCAGAAGAGAGAAGCAAGAAAAGAGCAGTGCCACAATGAGGAAAGCTAACGTTTTCAGGTTTTGCTTTAATGGCTGGATTTGTGTCATGTGGCCACTCTTGGCTGCAAGGGAGATAGGGAAGTGATTATTTTTACCTGGGTACATTATCACTCCACTGGGATTTTCTTAACAAGAAAGGAGAGGAAATAGATATTGAGTAGGCACCCATTAGGCGACTGTAAATGCTTAAAGAAGGAAAGGAGAGAGGGAGGAAGGGGAGGGTTAATCCTTCAGACCCCTTCCAGCTCTATAGAGCTGTGATAAAAGAATGTTCATCCTGCTCTGTTACAGAGCTCTGGGCCCAAGAGTATGAATGTTATATTTTTCCTTAAAAGGGTTTCTCTGTGAACTTCTACATGTTGAGGCCACTTTTGTTTTTATTGGCAAACTTATTCCAGGGGAATGAAAGTTCATCTCAGTGCAGATGTATATTTAAGTACGACAGGAGGCACAGGCAGGGGACCCACGGAAAGGGAATGTTTTAAAAGGGGGAGGCCAACGTTGAGGCTGGGAAGGGCACAGGGGAGTCTTAGGAAGGAGGTGTCAGGTGTCTTCCAGCACAGCCAAGGACTGGAAGTCACCCTGAAGCCAGTCCTGCTTCTCCCCAGCTGCCCATGATCATGAGTGCAGGCCACACTCTTGTGTGGGCCCTCTCAGCATCCTTTCTGCAGTGCTGTCTTCAGAAGGTGATGTTTACCCTTTCGTTTATTACCTGGCCTGACTTTGCACTTTTTCCTGTCACTTTCTAGCTGAGTAGCCTTGGACAAGCTTCTTAACCTTTCTGTTCCACAGCATCCTCATCTATAAAATGGGCTGATGATAATATGCATTTCATAGAATTGTTATGAGGATTAAATAAGTTAATACATATAAACCTCATAGAAACTTTGCTGCCATATAATACGTCTCAATCTTACCACACCCTCATCATTATTGCCATTATCGTCATTGTCCTGTATGAGTGGGTCAATGGGAGCTGATCCCTTCCCAACGCTGAGTAGTTTTTGAGTAGTTCTCTCACTTTTGTAGCGATCAAGAGGATATTCATAGGATATAGATAGTTATGGTATTGATATAGGTATTGATGTCAATGTTGATATGTTATGAGGTTTTTGGATCCAAACAAAATTTTCCAGTAATAGAATATCCTTTGAACCACTAAGTCTGTGTTTTTGGAGAGAGGGCACTAGGAAGGTGTTCATGGGGCTTGCTGGTTTGGACAAAGTTGGCTACTGTTTATCAGCACAGCCCTTCCCACTGGGGCTCTGCTTTTGATTTTTACACAACTCCAGGGGGCACCATTCATATCAGAGTCATCATTGACTCAGTCATCCAGACCATTTTCAACATATGTTGCTGAGGTGTCTTGAGAAAGTGAGAGGCCTTTTTCTAATGGAGCTGCTTTCCATATGCTCTGGTCCACACTTCCAAGAGCCACAGATCACCCATGAACCCTTCTTACACTTATTCATTCATTCAACATGTGTTTGGTGATACCTACTGTGTGCTGGGCATTGTTCCAGGCACTTGAAATGCACCCGTGGACAAAGTAGAAAACAATCTGTACTTACAGTGAGAAAGACAGATAAAAATCAATATTTGTCATGGAATAATTAAGTACATTGTATTGTTGGGTGAAAATGCTGTGAGCAAGGAACAAAACAGAGTCTTCAGGGGTGCTGGGGGGACAGTAGTTTGCACTGTTCAATCAGGGTCATGCTAGGTCTCGCTAAGAAGCTGGCATTGAGCACACAGTTCATTCAGCCATCACATTTTTGTAGAACACTGTTCATTTTTTAATTCCTTCACTCAGCAAACATTTGTTGAGGGCATGCCAAGTGCTTAACTAACATTCTTACATTTCATCTCACAAAAATCCTGTAATTATTGATATTTCTCCCATTTTGTAAATGAGAAATCTGAGTCACGGGGAGGCAGAGTGACTTGCTCAAAGTCCTATAATCAGGGAGCAGCAGAACCTAATTCTAAATCCAGGACTGAGACACTCCCAAGGATACGTAAATACACTGCTTCCCACTGTACCCAGGGAGGGAAAACAATACTAAACAGATCATCTTGTACCTCCTTACATCATTGCTGTGGTTATTGCTGTGAAGGAAGAGTACAAGGGGCTTTGAGAAACTGTAACTGGACCTGGGGAAATATTAAACCCAGTGTATGGATTGGTTATTGCTGTGTAGCAAAACACCCCAAAATGCAGTGACCTTAAATAGCAATAATAATCATTTCTCATAATCTCTTGGGTTGGCTGGGCTCAGCTGGGTGGTTTTCTGCTCTTCCTGGTAATTCTTGGGGCCACAGATACAGCTGCATTCAGCTGAGATGCCCAAGAAAGCTACCCTCATTCATCTGGCAGCTTGTGCTACTATAGGCTGGGGCACCTTGGTTCTCTTCCACATGGGCTGTCTTCCTCCAGATATCCAACCAGCTTCCTCATAGCATAGTACTGGGTTACAAGAAAAAGAAGGTGGAAACTGCCAGCTCTTTTAAGGCCTGGGCTCAGAAGTCCTAGTACATCATTTCTGCTACATGCTATTAGTCAGAGCAAGTCACAAGGCCAGGCCAGATTCAAGGAGAGGGGAAGATGTGGGAACACCATATGCATGCAGGGATCAGAAGAATTCTTGGCAGCCATATTTGAAGGCAATCTACCACATCCTGTCTTTAAAATGTCTCACAAGTTTCTAGAGAAACTGGAGCACAGCGCTTTCGTGGATTTGTTACGGTGAAGACGTTCTACCTGAAGCCACCCCTGTTTTCTTCCTCAACTCTTTTTATATCCATCTACATCAACAATGGAATTGCTGTGGAACCAAGATAACTTTCTTCAGGAATTTGCAGGGGACTGTTTTTGAGAATTATTTTCAGCATCAGTGATATATGCAAGGTTGGGAATAGTGTTAGGGTTTATGTTCAGCTGCTGTAACAAACACCAAAACTAACAATGGTTCAATGAGTTAGCAATTTCTCTCTCTTTTATGTAACAGTTGGGTGTTACAAAGGTGGAGACCCAGACTCCTCCCATCTTGCTGTTCCACAAGCCTATGTGCTGTCGTCTTCTATATGACAGCTAACATCTTAAGACTAATGTCTTGGTCCATTCGGCCTGCAATAACAAACAGAATATCATAGACTGTGTGGCTTATAAACAACAGACATTTACTTCTCACATTTACTTCTCGGTGGCTGGTAAATCCAAGATCAGGGTGCCAGCATGGTCAGTTTCAGGTGGGGACTCTTTTCCTGGTTCCTAGACCACTAACTATCTTTTTGTGGTGTCCTCACATGGCAGAAAGGGCAGAAAGAAGAGAGCTTTCTGGGGCTTCTTTTTTATTTTCTTTTGAGACAAGAGTCTTACTCAGCTGCCAGGCTGGAGTGCGATGGCACATTCTTGGCTCACTGCAACCTTCGCCTCTCAGGTTCAAGAAATTCTCCAGCCTCAGCCTCCCAAGCAGCTGGGATTACAGGCACATACCACCACATCTGGTTAATTTTTTTGTATGTTTAGTAGAGATGGGGTTTCACCTTGTTGGTCAGGCTGGTCTCAAACTCCTGACCTCAGGTGATCTGCCTGTCTCGCATCTCAAAGCACTGGGATTACAGGTGTGAGCCACCATGCCCGGCAGGGGCATCTTTTATAAGGGTACTACTCCCCTTCATGAGGGCTTCACTTTCATGACCAAATCACCTCCAAAAGGTCTCACCTCCAAATACTTTTATGTTAGGAATTAGCTTTCAACATGTGGATTTTGGTGGAACACAAACATTCAGTTTATAAAACCATGATGACTCACCACCATGCCCTAGCCCAGAGAGAAAGATGGGGCCACACTTTCCTTTGAAGGTCAAAACCCACATGTGTTTGCAGACGACACCTCTACTGGTGGCATTGGCAAGATCATAGACACTTGGCCACACCTACGTGCAAGGGAAGTTGGGAGATATTGTATTTATTCAGGATGACCATGGATCCAGCTAAAACATGTGAGCTTGATTACTATGAGAGAAAAGGAAAGAAGGGACATTGTGGGGAGTTTCCAGCCTCTGCCACTCATGGTTCAGTTTCCAGCACGTGGATACGCCCAAGGATCAAGGTGTCTGTGTCTTTCATCATCTCAGCACAGAGCAGTGTCAGCTGTGGGCTACCCACTAGAATGCCCAGCCCTCATCCTAAAACAATAGCCCTCCCTTGGTATAAACATCCAGTGAGTGAGCTTTGATGGAGCCTTGCTTAGGGGAGTGGACTGGGTCCAAGCCCTCCCAGCCAAGTGTGTATGGATTTCATGCTAATCTGCCTTTTCTGGACTAGTCCATTCATCCATTCAAAACGTGTCGCCAGGTGGCTGTAACCACAAAGGGTCCAACCTAAGGCCAGTTCTGGGCCAGGTTTGACACTGTAAAATACGCCATGATAAAATATGACTGTTAAGGTGAGTTCAGGAGTTCAGCAGCTTGGTGAACGCTTGTGTTTCTGGGCAAGGTTCTGACAGATCTGAGCTGCCTCACAGAGCAAGCACAGACTCTTATTGCAGATGCCTTATTTACCACTTAGCTATGCAACCTTGAGCCTGTTACTTAACTTCTCTAAGTTTCGATTTCCTTATTTTTAAGATGATCAGGCTGGGGTATGATTATCTGTCTCCCCTGGGTTATTGTGAAGACAAAAATAAGATCAGATTGGGGCAACTTGCTCATTTTCTAAAATGTATCATGTACATTTCTCAAACAATGATTTTTGTTTGTTTGTTTTGAAGTTTAAATGTTGTAGTGCATCCCCTTAAATATCCACTTACACTGTAAGATCCTGAAGGGCAGGGGCTGTGTCTTATTCCCTGCTGCTTCCCTCAGTGAGTAATTCTAGGCCTGGAAGTAAGCAGTTCCCCATCAAACATGTGTGCATGTGTTAATGAGTGCACGGATGACCTGAGACTCCTAGGCGAGGAGCAGCAAACACAAACAAACGCTCACAGGAGCGGGGCAGGTCACACAGAAGAGTAAAGTGGGCTAAGCCTAAGAAAAAAGATCAGCAGGCACTGATTTCTTTTTTGTCTCTCTCTCTCTTTTTTTTTTTTAAAGGAGTCTCGCTCCCTCACCCAGCATAGAGTGCAGTGGTGCAATCAGCTCACTGCAGCCTCCTCCTCCCAGGTTCAAGTGCTTCTCCTGCCTTAGCCTCCCAAGTAGCTGGACTACAGGCATGTGCCACCACGTCTGGCTAATTTTTGTATTTTTGGTAGAGACGGTGTTTCACCATGTTAGCCAGGCTGGTCTTGAACACCTGACTTCAGGTAATCTGCCCACCTCAGCCTCCCAAAGTGCTGGGATTACAGGCATGAGCTACTGTGCCCAGCCTGTCTTTCATTTTTGTTAGGGACAAGATATTGTCTTGTGTCCCACTGGGGCTGTAACAAAGTGCCACACACTTACTAGCTTAAAACAACTACAAATGTATTATCTTATAGTTCTGGAGGTCAGAATTCCAAAATCAAGGTGTCGGCACGGCTGTTTCCTTCTGGAGGAGGTTCCATGGGAGGATTCATTTTCCAGGCTGCCTGCATTCCTTGGCTTGTGACCCCTGTCTCCATTTCCCTTCCTAGCCCCCCAAAGTGCTAGGATTACAGGTGCGAGCCACCGCGCCGCTGCCTCCCTCCTATAATCACAATTGTGATTATATTGGACTCACTGGATAATCTATGTAAAGTAAGTTGACTTATTCGCAAATTCTAAGGATTACGACATGAATATCTTTGAAGGATCATTATTCCCTCTACCACAGAAATATTTTTAGCTGTAAGAAAGATATCAGGCCAAGGATGGTGGCATTTCTCCTGGGTGTTAAGGAGACCACAGGGAGGGGAGGAGAGTGTGGTCACATGGAGAGCACATGCTGCATCTAAGAGGGGCTGCTGCTCATTTTTAAAGTATGGTTATTACGTATGAGAAAGTGGACCCGATTTGCCAGAGATTTCCCCCCTTTATTGTTCAAAGGGAAGCCAAAATCTGGGTTCTTATGGGAAATTATTGTCTTGACAGTTTCAAAAATATGCAGGCTCACACCTGTAATTCCAGCACTTTGGGAGACCAAGGCAGGTGGATGACCTGAGGTCAAGAGTTCAAGACCAGCTTGGCCAACACGGTAAAACCCTGCCTCTACTAAAAATACAAAAATTACCTGGGCGTGGTGGCAGGCACCTGTAATCCCAGCTACTTGGGAGGTAAGGCAGGAGAATCACTTGAACCTGGGAGGCAGAGGTTGCAGTAAGCCAAGAATGGGACATTGCGCTCCAGTCTGGGTGACAAGAGCGAAGCTCTGTCTCAAAAAAATAAAAAATAAAATACTGTGCAGCAGCTCCCTGGCAGACATTATGAAACGTGCTGGGCTGGGATGCCCAGGACCCTATGAAATTGCTGAATCTGTCCCCTCCTTCACTCCCAGCAAGAGAGAAATAGCAGAGGTGAGAGTAATAAGAAGAATGATACTAATAGTGGGTGACATTTGTTCCAGCATTTCTGAGTTCCAACACATTATGGTACTCAACACATTAAGGGTATTAATTCATGTCGTTCTCACAATGGCCCTAGAAGATGGCTGCTATTTTAAGAACCATTTTACAGATGGAGAAACTGAGGCACAGAGGCACTAGGTCACTTGCGCAGGGTCACGTAGCCAGTAAATGGCAGATTCAAACTCTGTCAGTCAGTCCCTATTATGTTTCTTTTTAACTTTTTGCTTTAAATTAAATTTAGACTTATAGAAAAGTTGCGAAGATAGTACAGAGAGTTGCCTGAATCCCTTCTCCCAGCTTTGCCAAATGTGAACCTCTTACATAACCATAGGGCAGTGATCAGAATGAGAAAAATGACATTGGTGCAATGCTTTTAACTAAAGTACAGACTTAATTTGGATTTTACCCGTTTTTCCAGAAACATCCATTATCAGTTCCAGGATCCAGTCAAGAGTCCCTGATATCATTTGGGTGTGTGTCCCCTCCAAATCTCGTGGTGACATGTGATCCACAATGTTGGAAGTGGGGCCTGGTGGGAGGTGTTTGGGTCATGGGGGCTAATCCCTCATGAATGGCGTGGGGCTCTCCTCGTGATAATGATGAGTTCTCTCTGTTAGTTCACCCGAGATCTGGTTGTTTCAAAGAGTCTGGGACCTCCCCTTTTCCCTCTCTCTTGCTCTGTCTCATCATGTGACACGCCTGTTCCAGCTTTGCCTTCTGCCATGAATAAAAGCTCCCTGAGGCCTCTCCAGAAGCCAAGCAGATGCTGGCACCATGCTTGTACAGCCTGCAGAACCATGAGCCAATTCAACCTCTTCACTTTAGAAATTACTCAGCTTCAGGTATTTCTTTATAGCACGCAAAAGCTGATGAGAAACACAGTCCCACTTTGCATGTAGTTGCGCCTCTCTCTCTAGGCTCCCATCTGTGACAGACACCTCCCCACTCCCCCCGCCACCACCAGTCTGCCTTTGTCTCTCATGATTTTGGCCCTTTGGATGAAATCTGGCCAGACATTTTGGCAGTTGTCCCTCAATTTGGGCGTGTCTCATTTTTCCTGGTGATTAGCTTGAGGCTGTGCACTTTTGTCAAGGAGAGCACATAAGCGATGCTCCACTCTCAGTGTGTCTTTCCAAGGGCTGCACGATGCCGATGTCTTATTACTGGTGCTGTTAACCTTGATCATCAGAATCTGGATCCTAACCCCTTGGTTTAAATGCTTTCTGTGTGTAGCGAGAAGGGAAAAAACAAACTCAAAATATTCAGCAGGACACATCAGCAGACATCACCCATCCCTTGGGCTGACCTAGTAAATACATATGAAGGGCTTAGTAACTGTGAACACCCTCCAGATTTTAAGAAGGCTTAAAAACACCCACTAGCGATGGCAGGAGTGGGAAAGAAAAACACCCACATTCGGGGACTTTGGAAATAATTCAAGCAATGAAGATTGGAAGAGATGATCAGGGAAGGGGAAATAAATCCAGCAGAGATGAAAGCCAAGGTCCACAGCTGCTCGGACCATCAAACCTTTATAAGCAACGTGAGGTTTTAAGGAAAGGAATGAATTATAGCTGTTAGGACAGGGACAAGGAGGCTTTGATCTGAAAGTGGGAGACATCTTAAAGGAAGCTGTGGCTTTTGCATAAGTCATTTCCACATCCTCCAGGGGTGCATTAGAGAAACCCACTTGGAATTTACAGATCTGTGGAAGGACCCTTATTCCTAATGGTAAACACTTGAAATAAGCGGCTTTGCAGGAGCGGAGTTATTTGGAGAGAGAAAGCCCAGCACTCCGGCAGGCATACCTGAGAACCTTGCAGCGTTTTATGAGGCTCCTTGCCCTGCTGGGACAGATAGATACAGGATTTGTGATCTTAGGAGGTATTCAGGCATTGCTGTGGGAGGTCATTTTGGTGAGCACTTGACCTCTCCATTTGAAAAAGTATCAGTTTGGAGAAGGTTGTCTTCACTGCCAGGAAACTTTCAAACAGAGTGCTATAACATGGCTTTGGACAGCCACCCTGTCACTAACCAGATGTTGGCCTCTGTTTGCCCTGAGGCAAGACCCTAGCCTATGCCAGACTTTCCCCCTCATTGAGTACTGGGTGCAGTGGCTTGATCACAGCTTGTGGCAGCCTTGACCTGTTGCCAAGGATTTATGGCAGCATATCCTGCGGGGCTTTGCCACTGTGGTGTATGCATGGTACACGTGGCTGGCATTGCAAAGCATCATCAAAACAGCCCCACAGGCAGCCATCTGCTATCAAGAATTCAGAAGCGTGTGCAGCACATACAACATCTAGATGCATTGGGAAGAAGGGGAGGGGAGGGGTTTTTAGCTGGGTTAAGTCAAACACCCACTGAAACGATGAATGAACCTTCCAGTGGGACGGAAATTACAGCTGATTGGAAGTAGGAGAAAATTGAGATGAAGAAAAACAAGTCCCAGAGACAGACACTTGAGGGTTCTAATCCCAGTTTTACTCATAATCTGTGAGTTCTAATTTGCAAGTTGCTTAACCTCAAGGATGAAGGTTTCAGTTTCTCACCTCCTGAAGGTCTGTCCTCAGATGTAGAGCCTTGTCCGATGACCCAACCCGGACCCCAGAGTTCCTGGATCCCTCCCGGTTTAGCTGGCTCCAGCACCTATGACCACAGGACACATTATTTTACATATTTCTGCACTGTCAGCCCCTCCTGGCTCAGATGTCAGCTCCACAGAGGCAGGGATTTCATCAGCGTCCTGCGTAGGACTGACTGGCACACAGTAGGTGCTCAGGAAATATCAGTGATTGAAAGGAGTCATTGAAAGGAGTCACCGACTTGCTCTGTTGTTTCTGTTTTTGGGTAGAGAATAAGCTAGGATAACCATGGCTTGGGTCTCAGCGTCGTGCCTGGCACAGAGCAGATGCCCAACAATCAGTAACCATTGCTAACGTCAATTCATTCACTTTTTTCATTCAGTGAATAGTTAACAAATGTTTGTTGTATGCCAGGAAATAGTGCCGAGAACAAAACAGATATTCCCTTTTTTTTCCCCCCAGGAATTATTTCTTGAGAGCCTACCACATGCTTCCCACTTCCCATGAACAAAAGACTACGTCTCTGCTCCCATGGAGCTCGTATTCCAGTGGGAATGCAGTAAACAATGAAAGTGACCCTGAAGAAATGAGATGATTTCAGGGATGCGCTGCTAAAAGAAAAAATCATTAGAACCAGGGTCATGTGCAAGGTGTGGCTGGAGCTGGGAGGAGATGGGGGCTGCTTTAGCTGGAGTGGTTAGAGGAGGTCACATCTGAGCTGAGACCCAAATGAGGAGGAGGAGAGGCCAGTCTGGGAGGGGCTGGGACCCCACCTGTGGTCCTGGCAGCATCCGCATCATGAGGAGCGTGTTAGAAATCTCAGGCCTCATCCAGAACCTTCAGAGTCTATGAACAGATTGCTCAGCTCCTGCTGGGCATTTACCCGAAGCAGACCTTTCTTACTAAGGAATGTTTGGGGCTTGAGAGTGCCTGTCCTCTGCTGAGATTTGCAGTACCCTTTTCTTGACCACTACAAGGCAAAACAGGTCATGCTAGGAGTGCTGTTTCTTTCTACTTTTTTCTTTTTTTGAGACAGGGTCTCATTCTGTTGCCCAGGCTGGAGTGCAGCGGCACGATCACAGCTCACTGCGGCCTTGACCTCTGGGCTCAAGCAGTCCTCCTGCCTCAGCCCCCAAGTACCTAGAACTACAACTCGCGTCACCATACCTGGCTAATTTTTCTATTTTTTGTAGAGATGGGGTCTCGCTGTTTCCCAGGCTGATCTCAAACTCCTGGCCTCAAGGGACCCTCCTGTGTCAACCTCTCAAATGGGCTTCTATTTCTTTTATCCATATTTATAGTGTAAGACTGAGACATGAAATATTTTTAGCCACCATCTGGGTAGGATCTGGTGTCATTGAGTGTGTCCCCTACGTGGTCCTGGAAGTCAAGAGCTGTGTCTGAGTCATCTTGGTCTCCCCAGCGCTTAACCTGCAGCCTGTGTAGGGCATAGAATCCGCCACCTTCCGTGGTGGGCCTTTCACAGTTTCTCAACCTTTTTGCGTTACCATCCCCCACCCCCACCACTCCCACACCGAGGATCCTTTGTAGACATTTTTTCTTCTAAATGAAATTCTGAAGAATAAGGGAGAATGGAAATTAGGGGCCACCCAGATCTCTCTCTCTCTCCACCCTTAGAACCCTTGTTGGTTTTGCAAGTTTCTCAGCAAGAAAGGCTTCTTTATGAAAAGTGGATACCGCAGACTCCTGTACCTCTGTTTACGCACTGAAGATGTGTCTCTCCTTCATTCATAAAAAGAGTAATTTTTGGGCGGGTAGGGCACAGTGGCTCATGCCTGTAATCACTACACTTTGGGAAACCAGGATGGACAGATTGCTTGAACCCAGGAGTTCTCAGCTAGGCTGGGCAACATGACAAAACTCTGTCTCTACTAGAAATAAAAAAAATTAGCCAGGTGTGGTGGTGCATGCCTGTAGTCTCAGCTACTCAGGAGGCTGAGATGGGAGAATCACCTGAGCCCCAGAAGTCAAGACTGCAGTGAGCTGAGATAGTGCCACTGCACTCCGGCCTGGGCAGCAGGAGTGAGACCTTGTCTCAAAATAATAATAATAATAATAATAATAATAATAATAAGATTCTTTGATCTCCCAAGAACCAATTATCACCCAAGGCAGTGAATATTGATTTTTGGGAGATAAAAGAATCTTACTTACAGGCAGTCTTAAGGGGGTGATATTGCCACCTTGAGAATACATGGGCTAAAATTTCTACAAAGGAGGGGCTGAGGATTGTCAAGGAGAGTCAGGTTAGGCCCTGAGTAGAGTCACTGGGGCCATAGACTCAAGTGGACTGTTGCGGTCTACATCCCAGCTGCAAACCTCACTGAGTGACCTTGGGCCTCAGTTTCCCCATTTGTAAAATGGGGGTGATACGGATGACGATTACACTCACCTTATAATATGGGCACGAGGATTAAATTAATTAACACAATTAATCTTCTTAGAGAAGTACCTGTCACCCAGTAAGAATTTGGTAAGTATCAGTGGTTATTATGTTTGAAACAAACTACGTGGTCCGGACGACAGAACGGACAGGGGTTTGTGCGTGGAGATTGTGAGGCACTGAGCATGGCACTCCCCACTTCTCCAGCTTGCCCCTGATGCCACCTCTGGCTTGAGGTGTTCAGTGAATATTTGTGAAATAAATGGCATCTCGTTCACATCTCTACCTCCAGTTTCAATGAACGAATGACACTGAGGAAATATTGTCTCACTCATCTGTTTCCCCAGAAATTCATATACTGTCAGTGTAGTGCTGGTGATGAAAAAATATTTGTCAAATTCATGAATTCATCAGTTCTTTCACTGATTCCATTCAGCAGATCAGCATCGAGTAGCTACTCTGCACCAGGTGTTCCTGTGCACGTGTGTGGGGGTGCTTGAGCTGAGCAAGGTGCACCAAACAAAATCCTCCTCCCCCCTCGGATCTTCTTCACTAACACCAGTAGATAGAAAAGGACATTGCACATTCATCCCTCTTTGCCCAGCACCCGACACTTGACACATGAGCAGCCGGAACTTGACACCCGGCTCATATGGAGTTCTTTCTGCTGCTCTGTCCCACATCCCTAAGATGTGTGACTTTGGGACTCACTCAAGGGACATGCAGCCAGTCTCCTAGCTATGCCAGGCCCTGGACCTGTCTCTCTCTTGCTGTTACCTATGAACTTTTGATTCAGTTTGGACTCTTTCACACACAAGTAAAATAAAACCCAGCCTAAACTCACTTAGTATTTTTAACACGAATTTATTGATAACTCCAACTATCATTCCAGGCATAGATGGATCCAGAGCTCAAAAATGTCTGCCAGATTTGGTTTCTCTTTCCCTCTCTCTTTTTTGTGTTCTGCAGCTGCGCTTCGATGGACTCTGCCCTCATGGTGCACAAGTGGCTGCAGCAGCTCCAGCCTCTTCGCCTCTTTACCATGCATCATCTTGAGATTCTCTCTCATTGGACCTGCCTGTTAGTTCCGATGCACACCCCTGAAGCAGTCATTGTGATTAGGGGGCTATGATGCACTGATGGGTCCAGGCTTGGTCACGTGAGCCACCCCTGCCAAATTTTCACCAGGGAAGTGTAAGCCATATCAAACCCCATTGCCTCGCATGGGACTGGATCGGTGAAAATCACTCTCCAACGTGTATAACTTCTTTTCAGAAATTCTGGTCTTTATGGGTTACCATTCATTCCCAAGAATCCCTCCAGAGGAGATCCTCTGCAGGAAGAATGGGCGTTTTTGTTTTGGGATCCAGTGTGATCCCCTGATGTGTTTCTACCCCACTGGGTGAAGGCAGATGCTCTTTCCTTCCCTGTATCACATCAGATCACGTCACTCCCGTTTAAAAGCCTTCATCTCTAGGATGCCCACTGAAATCAGAAATGAACCCCAATGCCTTGCTGCAACCACCTTGCCTGGGCCCAGCACCACGCGGTTCCTGATGACCTCTCTGACCTCCTCTTCCATACTTGCCCCCTGTAGCCTCTCGTGAATTTCACTCATTTTTGCTTCTTTCAGATCCTCACACCTCAGGGTCTTTGCAGTTTGCTCTTTCCCGTAACCTAGAATATTCTGTCCCCACATTGTCTTGATGTCACTAGCTCCTTCCTATCTACTTAGCTTTTGCTCAAATGCCACCTCTTCTAGGAGGCCTTCCAAATGTATTGATCCCCTGTTTAACTGAAATCAACAAATATGAGTATCAGTCCAGCATGTGCTCGGAGTAGCCTCACTGTCCTGCAACTTGCCTTTTTTTCACCTCGAACTTCATTTTGGACATCTCTCCACAGCAGCACATGTGGATCGACGTGAGCTTTCTCCTCTGCAGCAGGATGGCTCTTCCTGCCCCCACCACCCCCGCTCCTGCCATGGTATTATCCCGACTTGTGTGGCAGAGACGCAGTGACAGGGCAGCCTATCTGAAATGGCGTTCTCAGGCATGCGGATTGTTTTATTACCAGTTAAATATGCTTTATGCTACCTGTGAATGAGGCCATTGTGACATTTAGCAACTGAGTTGATTAAACCCAGATGTCGGCTGGACTCCACGTGGAGCAAAGATGCAGGAGGAAAGGCTCTGGGTCTGGGTTTGGAGTTTTTAAGATGGTAAAAAGGACCCGACGACTCAGCAGCAGCAAGGCACACGTGGACGTCTCTCTTCCTGACATGTGGACTAGGCGTCGTGCTGGTCTCGGAGCTGAGAACCCAGCCTGGGTATCCCAGGAGGCTTGGTCTGCTTTGGGTTTTCCTGTTTGGTCCTATCCAAACTGGTTTGTGGTTTTTTTTTTAAACCTTCCCTGGATGTTTTTATTCCTATGAATTTTTTTTTAATGACAAATTGGTAAAATGCTAGCATTTTTGACATCCTCAATGGTGATTATGAAGACACAGAGAATTATAATCGTAGCCCCCGTTTGTTGAACATGTACTCTGTGCTGGGCTCTGCCCTTTGCATCCCACATCTCACAGAACCCCCATCACAAACCAGATAAACAAACCACGTGTCCATAGTTATCAGGGAAAATCTTCAGTTATGCCCACATTCTCTGTCATCTTCAGCCCCTTCCAGGCTCTGAGATCCAAGGACCCAGCTCTTTCTCAAGATAGAAATCTCAGGGCTGGGCACGGTGGCTCACACCTATAATCCCAGCACTTTGGGAGGCAGAGGCCGGTGGACTGCTTGAGCCCAGAAGTTCGAGACCAGCCTAGACAACATAGCAAAACCCTGTCTCTATAAAAAGTACAAAAATTAGCTGGACGTGATGGTGCACACCTGTAGTCCCAGTTACCTGAGGGAGGCTGAGATGAGAGGATTGCCTGAGCCTGGGGAGGCTGAGGCTGCAGTGAGCCAAGATCGCACCTCTACACTCCAGGCTGAGTGACAGAGTAAGGCACCATTGAAAGAAAGAAAGAGAGAGAGAGAAGGAAGGGAGGGAGGGAGGGAGGAATGAATGAATCTCAGCACATACTAGGTACTCAGCAGAGACTTGATGGATGAAGGAAAATGGATGAACAGCTGAGTGAATGAAAGGTTTGCCCAGGAGGTGAGGGGTGGGTCACAGCTTGCCAGCTGTAGCCAGGTCTTTGCCTTTACCACTTTGTATTCTGGGCAAAGAAAAGAAACAGAGAAATAGACTGTGAAGGCTGGGATTTGTTCCTTTCTGGAACTTGGGCTGTGGTGAGGGTGCTTGAGCGGGTGGGTTTCCTAACAGGCTCTCGCCTCTCTACCTACTTGCGGCTTTTCCATTTTATGCATTGCTGACTCCTTTTTGTATCACCCCGCATCTCATACCTCTAGACCTTTTCCACTTGCAGTCCTGGTAGGTTTTCAGCAAGTTTATTTTCATACCAGCATCAGTAAGACTTCATTAAGATGAAGAGCACATGCTTTGGGGTGTCGCTGTGGGACCAGTACGAGAGGTCCCTTTGTTATGGAGAAAGAAATTGTAAGGTGGAAGTGGGGGTGCTTGTTCATTGGGATTATCCATGAGGCCTTTGCACTGCCGGGGCTGGCATGTCAAATCCATGGGTGACCATGAGTTCACTGTAGGTTGGCCCAAAAGAACAAAGGCAGGCAGTGGCCTGCGCAACTTCCCACAGGTGTGCAGAGGCAGGAACCTGGGCTGCCGAGTCAGGCTGACCTGGGCTTGAACCCTGCTCCACCCCTTCCCAGGAGAGCCTGCTTCCTAGGGCTGTGGAGGAGATTAAACAAGATTATGCATGCAAACTGATGAGCGTTGGGGAAGATAATAAGTGCTCAATAAATGGAGGCTATTATTACTATTTCATTTCGTATTTCTCCGCTGCCAATGCCAATAATTGAAAGGCTTCCAAGGGCTTGGATTAAGCTAATACCGGTTTTGGCCCAGGAAAAGGAGGAGGGGTTTTCATGGTAATTGTCACTTCTTAAAAAGAGGAGGAAATCCAGAAGACAGCAAGCCCAAGGAGGGATGTTCAGAATTCTCAGTAATCAGAGAAATGTAGATTAAAGACAACAAATGAGATGCTAGACCCATAGGCTGGCAAAAATAGCAAGTAGGATTACGTCAAGTGCCTGCAGGGGTGTGGGAACCACCTAGGGACTGGGCACCCAGCCCTTCAGGAAATTAGTTCTGCGCAACCTTGGGACCCAGTGGTCCCACTCTATCCCAGGTCCCACTATATCCCGATGAAACGCGCACACAGACCCACAAGGGGATGGATGCGAGGGCGTTTACGGCAGCCATGTTGGTGATGGAGAGAGAGAGGCCACACTGGTGCTGACCCTGGAGAATTCAGAAGGAAAGATGTAAAGGACGACGTGGAAGGCCAGGCATGGTGGCTCATGTTTGTAATCCCAGTGCTTTGGGAGGTCAAGGTGGGAGGATCACTTGAGGCCAGGAGTTCGAGACCCACCTGGGCAGTATAGCAAGATCCCAATCTCTAGAAAAATAAATAGCCAGGTGTGGCAGTGCACACCTGTAGTCCCCACTACTTGGGAGGCTGTGGGAGGAGAATCAATTGAGCCCAGGAATTCAAGGCTGTAGTGAGCTATGATCGCACCACTGTACCCCAGCCTGGGTAACAGAGCAAGACCTCATCTCTTAAGACAGAACGCACGTGGTGGAGGGGAGACGTGCCCACTGCAACATGGGTGGGTCTTAACGAGAAAACAGAAACCTCGCAAAACAATACACACTGAATGTACAGAAACGAATGCCTGCTCCCAAAACATGAGTGCACGTTTTACACCATTGCTCGTGCAAACAAAAGAATATGCAACAAGCACGCAAGACTTAGTGCCTTAGTGATGGGGAATGACGGGTAACAAGGAACCAGAGGGGTCTTGGGTGGGCTCACGAGGAAAATGTGCACAAACTCAACTAGCCTCCTTCCACCCAACAAACGTGTATTCGTTTATTTTGTTTTGGTTTTGGTTTTGGTTTTTTTTTTTTTTTTTCTAACTAATTTGTATTTGTTACCTGCATTTAAAAGTTGAGAGTTTTATATACAAATCCAGAAGCCTGGCCACATCAGACACATTCTTACGAGGCAGAGGTTGGCTGGAGCTGAATAGCATTACATCAGTGAGGAATGCTTTAGCTGCAAGTAATAACAAGTCCAGCTAACATTGACTTAACCTGTAATCACATTTGTTGTGTATTTAACAAGAAGTCTCTACCCCAAGGTTAGTTTGACAGCTCAATTATATACTGAAAAATCAGACTCTTTTTATCCTTTTACCATTTTGGCCTCAGCCTGTGAGCCTTTTGGCTCTACTCTCGTGGCTCCATGGCCCAACATGGCTGCAGTCACTCCGGGAACTACATCCTCACATGAGTCAGGGCAGGAGGTGTGGGGGGATGCAGAAAAGAAAAGTCTTTCCCATAAGACTCCTTAGCCAGAACAAGATAATATGTCCATCCTGAAGCAAGGATCTGGTATCACATCGTGCAAGGGAGGCCAGGAAAGCGAGACTCAGTCTTCATCAGCCTTGACAGAGGGAAGCTATCAAGGGAGCGAGGAATCAGGCATGCCTATGAGGAGGCCAAGTGGTATCTGCCACAAACCACTGGCCCCTAAACACAGCCTGGCATTCCAGTTTGCAACAGTCCCCACTATCCCCTTTTGTTCCCTGGCACTGAAGCTATGTATCACTGTGCCTGCAGCACCTCCTTCGCTCACTGATGTCACTCGCTGGGCCTGTAAGATTTGGATGCTGCTGGTCTTGGACCCTTCACACACAGAAGCGAAAGGTCTGAGGCGGCTCATCTTCATCTCTTTCTTTCTTTCTTTCTTTCTTTTAGAAAGAAAAAAAGAATAATAAGAAAAAGAATAAAGAAGAGGAAGAAAGAGAAAGAGGAAGAGGGAGAGAGGATGGGGGTATTGCTTTATTGCCCGGGCTAGAATGCAGTCTAAACATGGGTATGCCTATAATTGTCCTTAATAATGGAGACGTGAAAGAAAATGAGGGAAGAGAATAACAAACAAGGAGCCAATCAACATTTCGTTTAAACTTCTAAGTTGATATGATGTGGTACTGATAAGAGTGTATATTTTGTGTATTTAAAGTGGAGAGTTCTATAAATGTTAATTACGTTTACTTGTTCCAGATCTGAGTTCAAGTCCTGGATATCGTTGTTAATTTTCTGTCTCATTGATCTGTCTAATATTAATGTTGAAGTCTCCCACTCTTATTGTGTGGGAGTCTAAGTCTCTTTATTAGTCTTGTATGTCTGGGTATTCCTGTACTGGGTGCGTATATATTTAGGATCCTTAGCTCTTCTTGTTGTTGTGTTGATTCTTTTATCATTATATAATGTCCTTCTTTGCTTCTTTTGATCTTTGTTGCTTTAAAGACTATTTTATCAGAGGCAAAAATTGTAACTTCTGCTTTTTATTTATTTTTGCTCTCTCTTTGGTTGGCAAATCTTTCTCCATCCCTTGTTTTGAGTCTTTGTGTATCCTTGAATGTGAGATGGGTTTGGATGCAACATACCGATGGGTTTTAGTTTTTTGTCCAAATTGCCTGTCTGTCTTTGAATTGGGGAATTTAGTCAATTTAAATTTAGAATTAATAATGATATATGTGAGTTTAATACTGCCATTTAATAGTAGCTGGCTATTTTGCCCATTAGTTGATGTAAATTCTTGATTATATTGATGCTCTTTCCTTTTTGGTATTTTTTAGAAGGGCTGATACTGATTGTTCCTTTCTATGTGTAGTGGTTCTTTCAGAAGCTCTTGTAAAGCAGGCCTGGTGGTGATGAATTCTCTGAGTGCTTGCTTGTTCACAAAAAACTTTATTTTTCCTTCACTTATGAAGCTGAGTTTGGCTGGATGTGAAATTCTTGGTTGAAAGTTCTTTTCTTTAAGGATGTTGAATATTGGTCCCCACTCTCTTCTGGCTTATTGGGTTTCTGCTGAGAGATCTGCTGTAAGTCTGATAGGCTTCCCTTTGTGGGTAACCTGACCTTTCTCTCTAGCTGCCCTTAGTATTTTCTCCTTCATTTCAACCCTGGTGAATCTGACGATTATGTGCCTTGGAGTTGCTCTTCTTGAGGAATATCTTTGTGGTGTTCTCTGTATTAACTGGAGTTGAATATTATCCTGCCTTACTAAGTTGGGAAAATTTTCCTGAATAATATCCTGAAGCGTATTTTCCAGCTTGGATTCATTCTCTTGGTCACATTCAGGTACACCTATCAAGCGTAGATTAGGTCTTTTCACATAGTCCCGTATTTCTTGGAGACTTTGCTCGTTCCTTTTTATCCTTTTTTCTCTAATCTTGTCTTCTTGTTTTATTTCATTGAGTTGGTCTTTGACCTCTGATATCCTTTCTTCTGCTTGATCAATTCGGCTGTTAGAACTTGTGCATACTTCACGTAGTTCTCGTATTGTGTTTTTCAGCTCCATCAATTCACTTATTTTCCTCTCTAAATTGTGTATTCTTGTTGACATTTCGTCAAACCTTTTTTCAAAGTTCTTAGTTTCTTTAGATTGTGTTAGAACAAGTTCTTTTAATTCACAGAAGTTTCTTATTATCCACATTTTGAAGCCTGCTTCTGTAATTGGAGCACACTCATTCTCCATCAAGCCTTGTTTTATTGCTGATGAGGAACTGGGATTCCCCTGCTGAGGAAGAGGCGTTCTGATCTTGGGTATTCTCAGCCTTTTTTGACTGTTTTCTTCCCTTCATTGTAGATTTATCCATCTATGGTCTTTATAATTACCGTCTTTGTAATTGGGTTTCTGAGTGGACGTCCAACGTATTAATTCTCAGCGCCGAAATCTGAGCAACCCACTGCGCCGACTAAATCAGCGGCGTTAAGATTGATGGTGCTTTTCTGACTCTGCACCAAGAACCGACACTCCAAGGCGCCGGCAAAACCGCCTCGCCGGTCACAAGAGTCGCACTGGCGACCCGTGGGGCTCCTCTGCTGGGAATCTCCTGGTGCGTGAGCAACAAGAATTCATGTGAAGGTGTGGCGTCCTCTCGTTCTTTGCGTTTTCACTGGGAGCTACAATCCCGAGCTGCTAGTGATCAGCCATCTTGGATCTCTCTCCTATTTATTTTTTTTTTGAAACGGGATTTTGCTCTTATTGCCCAGGCTGGAATGCCATGGTACAATCTTAGCTCACTGCAACCTCCACCTCCTGGGTTCAAGCAATTCTTCTGCCTCAGCCTCCCAAGTAGCTGGGATTACAGGCGCCCACCACCATGCCTAGCTAGTTTTGTATTTTTAGTAGAGATGGTGTTTCACCATGTTTGTCAGGCTGACCTCAAGTGATCCACCTGCGTTGGCCTCCCAAAGTGCTGGGATTACAGGCATGAGCCACCACACCTGACCCATCTTCATCTCTTTGCACTCTTTCTTCCCTTGTCTCTTGTCCTATCCTATTTCCCTAGCCTTGAAGAATTGCCTTCTTTTAAGAAAATCTGGCCTGGCATGGAGGCTCACGTCTATAATCCCAGCACTTTGGGAGGCCTAAGTAGAAGGATCCCTTGAGTCCAGGAGTTTGAGACCAGCCTCGGCAATATAGCAAGACCCCACCTCTATAAACAATACAGGAAAACGTTAGCTGGGCCTGGTGTCACATGCCTGTAGTCCCAGCTACTCAGGAGGCCAAAGTGGGTAGATTGCTTGAGCCTGGGAACTCAAGGCTGCATTGAGCTACGATGGCACCACTGCACTCAGCCTGGGCGATAAAGCGAGACCCTGTCTCAAAAAAAAAAGAAAAGAAAAGAAAAAGGAAAATCCCTCTGAATCCATGTTTCCTAGTTTCCTAGTCAGCCATTTTGCCTGCCTCAATCTAATTCATAGTTGGTTCACCAACGGGAGCCAGTCCACAAACTATTACTGGTCTACAGTAACGTAAATATGGAACTGAGAGAAAAAGTAATAAATGATGTTTACGGCAATTAGATATGGCCACAACGTCCAAGCACATGATCCTACGCTCATCTCATTGCACAGGATGTGGACAAGTTTGGGGCTGCTGCATCACAAGGCCAATGGCCTGTGGTGTGAGTTGCATGCTGACCACATGTCGTGAACCATGTCTTAGTCCCGAGGGTTCGGCATTTGAAATCGCATTCTTCCCCAGAGTTGAGAAGCACTGGTGTGTACCTGAGGTCCTCCCAGACTCTCAGGAGGACTTGGGAACTCAAGAGCCAGGGTAGCTCATTTCTGCTATTCCTTCTTTCCACCTTGCTATGCCCTAGCTTAGGGCCATGATCCACGATGGGACTGTCCGGGAGGAAGAATCCCAAGGCAGTGTCTCAGAACATCGCCCTGACAGATTTGCCTTCCCTCCTGAATCCTGGGCTCACCTCCCACCTCTCACACGTGATGTCGTGAGAAATACCTGGTGCAGGAAGAAAGACAGACATCTGACTGTCCACCTCGGACCACTACCCCGGGAACACTTCCTCAGCACAGCAGTTGAGGGGAAATTTCCAGAAAACATACACATCCTCAGCATTTTCTTGAGTGTCTGTCCATTAAATATATCCGTATAGATAGGCTTTTTCAGTGGTCTAATCCACCATGTAAAATGGGATCTAGAATTGAACAGGCCCCTCTGGAGTGGCCCCTTGGATTGCACAGCTGGGGCTGAGTTCACAGGGAGTTCACCGCGGTATCACAGGCAGGCACTGGCTCTTCGATGCGATTATCCCCAGTCGTTGGGAAAACAGGAAGGCTCGGCCTCAGGCTCCGGGATCCGTGTAGAAAACATGCGTGCTTCCCCAGGTACACGTAGCTGCTCTCCTGGCAGCTGTAATAAGGGAGGATGGATCTTTCAAACTGAAAATATTTTGAAGATTCCAAGTCTCACCCAGATTCTGAGCAGCTCTGGCACACGAGCTGTTTTGTGATCTCAGATCTCAGGGGTTCGCGTTACCTGGGAGGACTAGGCCCAGCTTGTCTTCTCTCCATCCAGAAGAGCCTTCTGCGGTGACTCACAGCAGCCTGGTTAACACTGGGTTATAATAGTGCCGGCATAATGAAAGAAAGAGGGAAAGGGGCATGAGTCGGTGCCAAAGTAGGAGGGAACTGTTCCCTGAACTCCCGAGTGGGGCTGAAGGCAGCTGTGAAACTCAGATACAGTCTCTTCTCTCGGGCCTCAAGGTGTGGGGTGCCCAGGAGTGTGGCAGAAGGAGGGGGTTCTGATCTTCCTGGGCCTCTCTGTGCCCTTCCTTTCTCTGCCAAAGCCTGAGAGACAGGCCATGGGGATAATGTGGAGAGGTAGTGGGAGCAACAGTTTTGTTTTTTAAATTAAGGTAAAATTCCCATAACACAGAATTAACCATTAACCATTTTAAAGTATACAGTTCAGTGGCGTCTAGTGCATTCACGATGTTGTGAATTCCAACACATTTTCATCACCCCTAAAGGAAACATCACAACCTTTAAACTGTCATTTCTAATACCCCATCCTCCGGGCCTGGCAATCACAAGCTTACTATTTTGTCCCTGTAGATTATCTTATTCTGAATACTTTATATGAATACAAATCCTTCAATAGATGGCCTTTTATGTCCGGCTTATTTTATTTGGCATAATGTTTTTTTGGGTGTGTGTGTGTTTGTGTGTGCGTGTGTGTGTGTGTGTGTTCTGAGACGGGAGAACAGGGTCTGGAGGCAGAGAACCTAAGGCCAATTCACGCTGACTTCCTAGAACTGTATCAAAAGGAAAACCCCACCTCTGCACACCCAAGTAGCAAAAGAATCAGAGGCTACTCCATCTGCAAACCCCCGCCCCTTTACCACTGTGTTGCAGATGAAAAGGGGAAAGTACCTCTGATTTGTCACCTCCCATGACCAATCAGACTGGCTGTGGCCCAAGTCTTCATTGGCATAGGGTATAACTTTGTCACTTTAGCCTCTGGTCCTTCCTTGCAACCAATAGTCTGGCTATGGGCCAAGTGTTCATTTACATAGGGCGTAACCAGGTAACCAATGGGAAACCTCTAGAGGGTATCTAAACCCCAGAAAACTCTGTAACCAGGGCTCCTGAGCCCGCTCCCACTCTGTGGACTGTAATTGTGTTTCAATACATCTGTGCTTTTGTTTCTTCATTCTTTCATTGCTTTTTTGTGTATTTTGTCCAATACTTTGTTCAAAACACCAAGAACCTGAGCGACTAATAATCAAGACCCTCCACCAGTAACAACAGGGTCTCACTCTTGTTGCCCAGGCTGGAGTGCAGTGGCACGATCTAGGCTCACTGCAGCTTCAAATTCCCAGGCTCAGATGATTCTCCTACCTTAGCCTCCAGAATACCTGGACTACAAGCATGCACCACTTTGCCCAGTTAATTATTTTGTATTTTTAGTAGAGATGGGATTTCAACATGTTGCCACCCAGGCTGATCTCCAGTTCCTGTTCTCAATCGATCCACCCTCTTCGGCCTCCCAACGTGCTGGGATTACAGGTGTTAGCCACCATGCCCAGCCTCATTTGGCACAATGTTTTCAAGGGTCATCCATGCTGTACGTAGCATGTATCAGAATTTCATTCCTCTTTATGGCTGAATAATATTCCGTTGTATGGCTGGACCACATTTTGTTTATCCATTCAGCTATTAATGGACACTTGAGTCATTTCCACCTTTCAGCCATTGTGAGTAGTGCTCCTATGAACTTTTGTATACAAGTTTTTGCTTAAATACTTGTTTCCAGTTCTTTTGAGTATAAACCCAGAAGTACAATTGCTGAGTCATATGGAAATTTTGCATGTACATTTTGTGGAAACATCCAATATTTTCCACAGCTTTTTATACACCATTTTACATTCTGCCAATGTGTATGAGTGTTCCCATTTCTCCACGTCCTCACCAACACTTTTTTTCTTTTTCTTTTTCTGTTTTTATTATGGCCAACCTAGTGAGGGTGAAGGAGGAGCCGTTTTTAGCTCAGATGCTCGTAATGGGTCATGAGACCTTACCCACTCTGAGTTTCTATAAACTGAAGGACAATGCCCACCTTAGAGAGTAGACAACAGTGTCACACAAGTTGCTGTACATAGCATCCCCAGCACAGCGTCCAACATGAGAGGCACAGTTCACTGGGGTACTGTATGAGTCCGTTCTCATGCTGCTAGTAAAGGCATACCTGGGACTGGGTCATTTATAAAGGAAAGAAATTGAATTGACTCACATTCCACATGGCTATTGTTGGGGCCTCACAATCATGGTGGAAGGCAAAGGAGAAGCAAAGCCACATCTTACATAGCAGCAGGCAAGAGAGTGGATCTCGTGAGATTTATTCACTGTCATGAGAACAGCATGGGAAAGACCTGCCCCATGATTCAGTCACCTCCCACCAGGTCCCTCCCACGGCATGTGGGAATTATGGGAGCTACAGTTCAAGAGGAGATTTAGGTGGGGACACAGCCAAACTCTATCAGGGTACCAAGGCCACCTTTAGGCACCATGTTACCCAGTGCTTCTCACTCTCATTGTCGTGAAGGACAAGGGCTTCTTCCCTCATTTAGTGTAAAACAAAATAAAAATGAATCACCAGAATATGTATTCTCAGTAGGGGTAATGTCATCCCAAAAGAGGAAAAAATGGTCCCGGTGGGGGAGCAAAAACATCTATTCTTTTAGTATATAAAGTACAAGTATGCATACAGTCCTGAAACAGATACACAGCCTAACTGTAATACTACAATTTCATGGGGGGGGGGGGCAATTCGGGGAGGAAAAATACCCTAAAAAGGATCCTTGGAGAAGGGTGGTAATAATGAAAAAAAGACTGAAAAACAATGAAGTTTAAAACAATTTAAATTTGTTTAATTTTTATTTTATCACTTTTTAATAAATTAAAAGCCTGATTTTTTTTATTAGACTTAGCAGGTATAAAGTACTGTATTAAATTGCTCTGGGGGTTTCAATTTCTCTGTTTCTCTCAGACTGGTAATAAACATAGTGGCTTTCAATTTCTCTATCTCATCACAGACTGGTAATAAATGGTTTGTGGGCAGGCACCAATCTGCAGTCCATAGTTCAGTAGTGCTGTGCAGAAGCGTCACTACATCTTGGTCTTTCTGGAATTATCTCACTTCCTATTGTATCTGTTCTTTTGATTGTTGTCTCTCTTACCTGGATGTCAGCATCAACACCATATCTAAAACAGGGCCTGCCACACTGATAAGTGGTACATCACTAAGAAATGAATTGTTGAATACCTGAGGAAATGAATGAGCAAATGAATGAATGAATGAATATCCACTTAAAAACTGTTTTGCTGGCTGGGCATGGTGACTCACACCTGTAATCCAAGCACTTAGGGAAGCCAAGGTGGGTAGATTGCTTGAGCCCAGGAATTCAACACCAGCTTGGGCAACATGGCAAAACTCCATCTCTACAAAAACTTAGCCAGACGTGGTGGCATGTGCCCATAGTCCCAGCTACTCTGGAGGCTAAGGCAGGAGGATCACCTGAGACTGGGAGGTCAAGACTTCAGTGAGCCGCGATCATGCCACTGCACTCCAGCCTTGGCAACAGAGTGAGACCTTGTCTTAAAAAAAAAAAAAACACAATTATTTTACTGAGTCAGGCATTGGAGGCTATTTTTACTTAAAACCCAGGAAAACCAGTCGACCGAAAAAAGGTAGCAGTTCTCTGCCTTTGACAGAGTCTCAGAATAACAATGTTTTCAGCAAGAAAGAAGGGCATTTCTCTCTCACCTGAAAGTCCTAACTAATGTGGCTGTTCTGGTCTGCAAATGTGATGGGGGTCCAAACTCCTTATGTCTTCTTGCTCAGCTGCATGATCCAAGATGGCTCCATTCCATGGAGAAAGAGAAGCTGCCCCTGCCCTTCAAAATTTACTCCTATCCCTTTGTCCAGACTCATCATGTGGCCGCATTTAGCCATAGGGAAGCTGGGAATTGTAGTTTCTCTAATCAGCCATGTGCACAGCTTAGAAACAGATTCTATTAATAGGAGAGAGAAGGGATGAATCGATATTAGGGAACCCCCAGGGGACCTGGCATCGTCACCTGAAGAGGTGGTTTTTTTCATCTCATCCTTGCCTTCCCTCACTGGCAGAAGAAGGCAAGAGGTCAGTGTTTCACATTCCAGCACCAAGCCAGGTCTGTTTGTCAAAACTCTCCAGAGACCACATCTTGTGGCACAAGACTTCTGGAGCCATGATCCTCCTTCTTCCTGGGTCCTCTCTGGCACAGGATGGATTTCTCACTGCAGGCTCTCTGTGGCTGCCCTCACACTGCAGTTTGTTCAGCTGTCCATTCTTCAGCTGACTCTGGGTCACGAAATGAAAATAAACAAGAGATTATTTTGGAGAAAGCATACCAAGGGACAAGACTATGGCCCATTTGTTTCCAAACCTACCCTGAATCATCATCATTCAGAAGGTTGCTGCAAAAGAAAAGAGAAATCAGAGAAAACACTGCAGCCAGGAGTCTTCTGAGACAGGTGGCTTCCTAAGTTTTTACAAGTAGGGTCACCATGCTAACCAGAACTAAACAGACCTTGAATGGACTAACCTAGACCTTCTGCTAAATGTCTGTAGGCAGGAGACTGAGGACAGAGTGGGATTCCCAGCCTGAAGTTTAAGCTGTGCTACGGTCACGAAAATTTTTGTTGACTGTGGTTAACAAAAATTTAATTGTACGTTTTCAAATAACTAGATGAGTATAATTAGATTGTTTATGACACAAAGGATAAATGCTTGAGGTGATGGATACCCCATTTACCCTGATGTGATTGTTACACATTGCATGCCTCTATCAAAATAGCTCATGTAGCCCAGAAATATACATACATACTGTGTACCCACAAAAATTAAAATTTTTTAATCAAATAAAATTTTTTTAATGAAACAAATGAACCAAATTGTACACAGCCACATAGAGAGGAACTATCTTAAATGACTTTATGCATATTTTTATTCTTTTCCTTCTTCTTTCTTCCTTCCTGATGTTTCCAGCTTTTTTATGATTTCCCTTCTATTTTAAGAACTTCTTATATTAATTCTTTCTGGGTAGATCTGCTGTAAAAAAAAAATTCTCTTGGATTTCCTTCATTTGAGAATGTCTTGATTTTCCCTTCATTCCTGAAGGATATTATCTTTGGATACAGCATTCTGAGTTGATGGTTCTTTTCCTTAAGCCCTTGAAAAATGTTGTGCCAGCCGGGCACAGTGGCTCACGCCTATAATCCCAGCACTTTGGGAGGCTGAGGCGGGTGGATCAGGAGGTCAAGAGATCGAGACCATCCTGGTCAACATGGTGAAACCCCATCTCTACTAAAAAAAAATAAATAAATAAAAAATATATATATACAAAAATTAGCTGGGCATGGTGGTGAGTGCCTGGTGCCTGTAGTCCCAGCTCCTCGGGAGGCTGAGGCAGGAGAATTGCTTGAACCCAGGAGGCAGAGGTTGCCGTGAGCCAAGATCGCGCCATTGCACTCCAGCCTGGGTAACAAGAGCAAAACTCCATCTCAAAAAAAAGAAAAAGAAAAAGAAAAATGTTGTGCCATTTCCTTCTGGTCTCCATGGTTCCCAATTAGAAATCTTGTCATTCCTATTCTTTTTCCTTTATTCTGGCATATTTTGTTTGATTGCATAAATGAATGAATAAAAGAATTTATCTCAGCTTCACAGCCTACCAGCTCTATGACTTAGGAAAAGTTCTATTCCTAAGCCTCAGTTTCTCTGTATAGAACATGGGCATAGCAACTATATACCTTCCTCTCAGGATCAATGTGAGGATTAAGTACAGTAATATACAAAGTGCCTAATACAATGGTTGGTACATAAAGCACTCAGTAATCTCAGTGGAATGAATAAGTGAATGCATGCATGCATGAGTGAACTAATTAATGGCCTCAGTGTGTTTTTGTAGAAAAACCATGTGCTGCCATGGAAAGACCCTGAGCTGGGAAGCAGGAGACAGGCTCACAGCCCTCTCTGCTGCTGAGACCAAAGCTCAAGATCAGCACTGTTTGCCTTCCCTCTTTGGGCTTCAGTCTCCCCATTTGTACCACAAAGAATTTGGCATGGACTATTAGTTCTCATTTCTTAGTGTGCACTAGAATCTTCCAGAAAGGTTTGTTGTTGTTGTTGTTTTCATATACTGATGCCTGGCCCAACTCTAGACTAACTCAAATCAAGACTATCTGTGGGAAGGGCCCTCAGATTTTTTTTTTTTTTTCAAGTTCTCTGGGAGATTCTGATGCAGAGCAAGGGTTAAGATCCTATGTTCCTAATGGATCCATCATCTTGGATAATTTTAGAGGTGTTGTGGTTCCTTTATTATCCTCTTATCTTCTCCTGCCCCACCCCTGAAAAGTAAGTTTCCTGGAGTCCCTTGTGCTCATTCCAGCCACATTATAAAAAGCAGCCTTGGACTCTAGAAGCTTCTTGTTTGATGTAAGTCACCACTCATTTGAGCAGCCATTTATTTTCTTTTTTCTTTTTCTTTTTTTTTTTGAGACAGAGTCTCTGTTGCCAGGCACCAGGCTGGAATGCAGTGGCACGATCTCGGCTCACTGCAACTTCCGCCTCCCTGGTTCAAGCAATTCTCCTGCCTCAGCCTCCCAAGTGGCTGGGACTACAGGTGTGCGTCACCATGCCCAGCTAATTTTTGTATTTTTTTAGTAGAGATGGGGTTTCACCATATTGGCCAGGATGGTCTCAAATTCCTGACCTCATGATCCACCCGCCTCAGCCAGCCATTTATTTTCTAACCAGCAACTCTTGTGAATGTTTAGAGATGTGCCTTGAGTTGTTCCGGTCCCTATGTCAGCACTCCATGCTCCTTTGGCAGATGCAAACTACTTTCCAGGCTTCCAGATCCTGAAGCATCCAGCGCCAACTTTCTTATCTGACCTCATCTTCTAAAAGAAGTCTATTGATTCAGTCCAATTCCTACCAAAATCTCAGACGGCGTTTAGTAGAAACTGACATACAAACTAAAAGCCAAAACAACCTTGAAAAAGAACAGAGTTGGAGAACTTACACTACCTAACTTCAAAACTCACCATAGGCCAGGTGCAGTGGCTCATGCCTGTAATCCCAGCACTTTGGGAGGCCAAGACAGGTGGATCACCTGAGGTCAGAAGTTCAAGACCAGCCTGGCCAGCATGGTGAAACCCCGTCTCTACTAAAAATATAAAAATTTACCTGAGCATAGGAGTGGGTGCCTGTAATCCCAGCTACTTCGGAGGCTGAGGCAGAAGAATCTCTTGAACCCAGGAAGCGGAGGTTGCAGTGAGCCAAGATCATGTCACTGCACTCCAGGCTGGGGGACAAGGGCAGGATTTTATCTGAAAAAAAAAAAAAAAGAAAAAAAAGAAAACCATAAAGCTTCAGTAATCAAGACAGGATGGAATTAGTATAGGATAGATATGTCAGTGAAACAGAATAAAGTCCAGAAAGAAGCCTTCTCCTTTATGGTCAGTTTATCTTTGGCAAAGGTGCCAAGTCATTCAATGGGGGAGGAGATGGATAACCCCTTCCTTCTCCATGATGTGCTTATTTCATATTTCATGCCTGTATCAAAACATCTCATGTACCTCATAAATATATACACCTACTGGGTACCCGCAAAAATTTTTTAAAATAATAATTCATTGGAGGAAAGGATAGACTTTTTATAGTGGGTCCTGGAATAAGTGTGTGTGTGTGTGTGTGTGTGTGTGTGTGTGTGTGTGTGTATGAAAAGATTAAGCCTTTATTCCACACTGTACACAAAGATTAACTTAAATTGGATCATAGACCTAAATACAAGAGCTAATACTATAAAATTTCTAGAAGAAAACATAAGAGCGGATCTTTGTGACCTTGAGTTAGGCAATGAAAGCAAAATCCAACAAAGAAAAAATTGACAACGTACCATATTTTGCTCTTCAAAAGATACCATTAAGAAAAAGATAAGCCACAAACTGGGAGATAATATTTATAAATCGTGTATCTGATTAAGAATTTGGATCCAAAATATCTAAAGAACTCTTATAACAGTAACAAAAGGTCTTTTAACTTTTTTAAAAGATTTGACTAGGATTCCATAGGGAAAAAATTTGAGTAGATATTTCATCAAAGAAGATATGTGAATGGCTAAAAAGCACATGAAAAATGCCCAATACCATTAGTCATTAGAGAAATGCTACTTAAAGCCACAATGAGATACAATCACATCCTCCTAAGTAGCTGGAATTATAGGCATGCGCAACCACACCTGGCTAGTTTTTAAATTTTTTGTAGAGACGACATCTCACTATGTTGAACAGACTACTAAAGTGGCTATCATCAAGAAAATTGAAACTACCAAATGCTGGAGAATCTAGAACTCTCATGTATTCCTAGTAAGAAAGCAAATGGCACAGCCACTTTGGAAAACAGTTTGGCCATTTCTTTAAGTTAAACACTTAAATGACCAAACTCCTGGGCTCAAGTGATCCTCCCACCACAGCCTCCCAAAGTGTTGGAATTACAAGCATGAGCCACCACACCTGGCCTCAAATTTTTTAAAAACATATTTTTCAAGGACCAGGATCTGAGTAGTGGGCACTATCTCATTTATTTCTCACCACAACCCTTTGAAAAGGATGGCATTTATTTTCCTCATCTATTGAGGAAATTGAGGTTCAAAGAAATTTGGTAACCAAAGTCACAGGTTCCATCCCAGCTTGTCAGACCTCAAAGACCCCACCTTGCCATGGCATCCTCTTGGCATGTTCCTTCTGATTGTAATAAACTTGATCTGGCTCTTGCGTCTGGACCACCGACATACCATCCAGATGGAGGAAGACCCAGAGACTTAGGGGCCACGTAAGCCACAGCCACGGCCACATCAGCAAGCACTTGGAAGCACCCAGGAGGCCGTGGTGATGCTGGCAGTAGGCATTGCCATAGGATTTGTGTTGACAACTATCCCCTGGGTTGCTTTAGGAAGGCTGGTGTGACGCATTACCACTGGGAACCAGAATTTCTGCCCAGCTATCACCCTTGAAGCCACATGGAGGGAGGTTCATGAAATGCTGACAACTGCTTTAAAAGAGAAAAAAAAGAAAGGGCCAGATGTGATGGCTCATGCCTGTAATCCCAGCACTGTGTGAGGCAAAGGCAGGCAGATCATGAGATCAGAAGTTTGAGACCAGCCTGGCCAATATGGTGAAATCCCATCTCTACTAAAGATACAAAAAATTAGCCAGGCATGGTGGCACGCAGCTATAACCCCGGCTACTCAGGAGGCTGAGGCAGGAGAATTGCTTGAACCTGGGAGGTGGAGGTTGCAGTGAGCCAAGATTGCGCCATTGCACTCCAGCCTGGGTGACAGGGTAAGACTCCATCTCAAAAAAAAAAAAATAGAAACAAAGAAAAAGAAACCTAACCTGTACCCCATTCCTCCTTCCCACAGGCACGACGGGGTTCTATCAAGGAGGAAACGGACTGGGCAACGCAGCCGGATTCGGGAGTGTGCACCAGGTAAACATGGCTTCCTCCCGGTTCTTTCCTCAGTTCTTTCTGGAAATATTTCCCTTACATCAGGGCACCCAGAGAGCCCATGCACACACATGATCTCGACTAGGAACCTGCCTCTTATTACCTGGGTTTGGAGACTACAGGGACTATATTGTGCAAAAGGCCACTGAAAGGATGCAGTGTACAGGCAGAGACGTAGGAATTGATTCCTGAGATGTCACGGAGATCTACACGTATGTTCCTTCTTGACCTGGGCCCAAGACACCCATTGACTATTGAATTTGATATAAATCAATACAAATGGGTAGGTCCTTTCAGCAGACCATGGGCTTCTCAGGGGGTACCATATCATATATCTTGCTCACCTCTGCATCCCTAGTGGTGAGAGCCCAGTGCACAGTAGGGACTTTATAAATGCTTGTTAAATTGAGTGAAGTCAACTCTCTCAAGGTGAATGTTGGCTAGCATTTTGATTCTCTTGGTGTCACTTACAAACTGAATTAAGAATGGATCTGCTAAAGGTGTGCAGTAATTCTGCTGTGCGTACACCTCCCCCGTAAACCTAAAATTATTTCAAAACAAAAGGTTCAACTTGCTTTCAGGCTACCACTAAAACAGAACCACCCTGAGGTAGATGGGCTTTAGGAATATTTAACATATTTAGATATGAGGAATATGCAATTTCTTTTCCAATGAGAATCTAAATAATTTAAAACTTAGCAAATGTAAAAATTGCTTCATGTATTAATATGATTCCTAATGTACAATGTACATAGATAAAACGCTTGTAAATAAAACAGTCCTTTTTAACGTGTACTTCTTAACCATGGGTGTTTGTCCATTTCTCCGTTAACTCTATGTTTCTCAGAAACACTGACCCCTACTCCTCCAGGAACTCTGACTCCTACCTCCGGGGTGAGGCCCAGGAAGCAGGACTTCCCATCAGTTCTGTGCAGGGCTGAGAAGCACTGGTTTGGTGATAGTGGGACAGAATATTTGAAACAATGACTACTGGAGAATTGGAATCACTGGTCTGTTTAAGCAAAGCCTGATCAAAGGTGATTGGCAGCTATTGAACTGGTCTCCATGACTCCCTCATAGAATATTCTGGACCCTTAATGCTGAGGTGCCATATTTGCATCTTCTCCCCATGAACATAAAATGTCACCTAGTCTCCTGGGTTTGTGTGTGTGGTGGTGGGGGGGGGGGTCTTAATTGTTAATGCATTTGTTTATTATTTTTGTTTATTAATATTTATTGTTAATAAATTAATTATAAATTGTTGAGTTACTATATATACCAGGCACTGTTTCAGGTGCAGAAGATACAACCGTGACCAGGACAGGTGCCATCAGGGCCACATCCATATCCCTGAGGGCCGCCTGTGGACCTCCAGGTGCCAGCATCCACATGCCGGGGCCCGAGGGGCTTTTCTAGAACCAGTGCACGGGGCAGGCAGGAAGTGCCTGGGAATTAAAGCCCCCTGGGAGCAGCTCTCAAAGACTGACAAGTTGATGTATAAACCCATCTGCTCCCTTGACCCCTGGGAGAAGCAGTTCTGAGATGTGGGTTTTAGACTATCTCGGCTTTTCCTCATAGGACTCAGCTCCAGTCAGTACCGTAGAAGGCCCTGCGCAGGCTGCTGTCCCACGTCCGCTGTCTCACTTCCCCACTCCCCGCTGGTGTCTCCCTCACCTTCCAAACAGCCTCCTTGCGCTTGAATCCCTGCCCCAGGGTCTGCTTCTGGAAAACTAAAATGAAGACGGTTCCTGCCCACAGAGAGCTTTTATTCTAATAGAGAGAGAGAGAGAGAGAGAGAGAGTGGCCAGGCTCACCGACGGCCCAGGCCCAGAAAGGCTTCCTCACACATGTTCTTGGTTTGTTTTTCTCTTCCTAGGACTATCCTTCCTACCCCGCCTTCCCCCAGAGCCAGTATCCCCAGTATTACGGCTCATCCTACAACCCTCCCTATGTCCCGGCCAGCAGCATCTGCCCTTCGCCCCTCTCCACGTCCACCTACGTCCTCCAGGAGGCGTCTCACAACGTCCCCAACCAGAGTTCCGAGTCACTTGCCGGTAAGTGCAGTCACTGTGGCGGTCCATTCATGGCTGTGGTCTGAGAGCTTCTGTGAAGGAGGGACCCAGACATGGGTCCCAGTTGTAACAAACAGGCCACCTGAGGGTTAAATCCATCTCTCAGACATGTTTTGTTGGCCTTTCTGTTTGCATGTGTTTAATTGCATTTATGTTTAAAAGTCAGAAATTTTTATTAATACCTAAAAATTCTAATTTCTGGCTTCTCTTGAAAGAAGATCCATAGTAGCCACATTCCCAAGGAACGCCACTTGATTAAAACTAAGTGTGTCTGCTGTTTTCAGAAAGGAGTCACCCAATTCCACATCTAGCCAGCTCACCCCATGTTCATTACTGCCTGGTCCATGTAGGCCTTGGAGTTGATGCGCCCTGGTAGTATTTATAATATTCCCAGCCAGGCACAGTGGCTCACACCTGTAATCCCAGCACTTTGGGAGGCTGGGGCAGGGGATCATCTGAGGTCAGGAGTTCGAGACTAGTCTGGCCACATGGCAAAACCCTGCCTTTACTAAAAATAGAAGCCTGGGCATGGTGGCTGACACCTAGAATCCCAGCACTTTGGGTGGCCAAGGCAGATGGATCACCTGAGGTCAGGAGTTTGAGACCAGCCTGGCCAACATGGTGAAACCCTATCTCTACTAGCCTGAGTGGTGATGGGCACCTGTAATCCCAGCTACTAGGGAAGCTAAGCCAGGAGAATCATCTGAACCCAGAAGTCAGAGGTTGCAGTGAGCTGAGATCACGCCGTTGCACTCCAGCCTGGGTGATAAGAGTGAAACTCCAGCTCAAAAAATAAATACACACATGCATGTGTCTTTATGGTAGAAAAATTTATTTTCCTTCGGATATGTACCCAATAATGGGATTGCTGGGTCGAATGGTAGTTTTATTTTAAGTTCCCTGAGAAATCTTCAGGCCGCTTTCCACAGTGGCTGTACTAATTTACATTTCCATGAACAATGTATAAGCATTCCCTTTTCTTTGTAACTTTGCCAGCATCTGTTATTTTTTGACTTACTAGCAGTAGCCATTCTGATTGGTGTGAGATGGTATATTATGGTGGTTTTTATTTGCATTTCCCTAATGACGTGATATTATTTTTTCACATGTTTGTTGGCCACATGTATGTCTTCTTTTGAGAAGTGTCTGTTCATGTCCTTTGCCCATTTTTTAATGGGAATGTCTTTAAGGATGTTCATTTCTGATGACACAATAGTTTTAGGAAACCCTTTTTATTAGCCAGGACTTTTTTGCTTCAAAAGATGTAAGAAATCCAATTCAAACTAGTTTAAACAAAAAAAAAAAAAAAAAAAAAAAAAGGAATTTTTAGGCATATGTAATCAAGATGTACAAGGGTTTAGGGCTGGGTCCAGGTGTTCCAATGATAATGTTGGGACTTAGTCTCTCTCTCTTCCTTCTGGCTCTGAATTTTCCTGGGTTTATTTCATTCTCAGGCAGGCTCCTCCCCTATGGTGGCAAAGATGGCCACCAGCTACCCAGAGCTTAATCCTGTTTGCTAATCCACCTCAGCAAACAGAGTTCCTCCTTCTTAGCCATTTCTGCAGAAGTCCCAAGTAAAGCTTAGGTCTCATGCTCATCCCCAAACCAGTCTCTGTGGTCAGTGGAATGGAATGCTGGGATGAGGCAACAGACTTTGGGCTCATGCCTATGGCTGGAGCTACAGTTGGGGTCCGCCTCACCTCAACTAGCAGAAACTGAGAGTGAGGAAGAGGTGATCACCTCAAAAAAAAAACCAGATCACTGTAACTACAAGAAGACAGAAGAGACACTGGGTGAACAAAAACAATATATATCCACAACCTTTATATGGATCCCACCTACACTATGAGCATCACGTGGCAGAGTCCATGTCCGTTCCCCTCTCTGGTCACAGAACTTGGTATGTAATATCCCTATGCAACTGATGCACCAGCCCATGGATTCATTCATTGACTCCACAGATCTTCTGTGCACATCGTCTCTTTTACAAGATGGTTTTGGCTTATTAACATTAAATAACATGACAGCAATACATTAGAATGTCAGTAGGTACCACCGAGCTTTTTTCTTTTGTCGTCTTTTCTGAAACCTAGTGAGTTTCAGGAAAAAAAAGGCTTTGCAGAAGCTAAGCTAGTGGGGTGGAGATGATGTGGAGACAGTCATCGACAAATTTGAATTGGTTGATTGTTAGCAAAGGAACAATAGGGAAGACCCACCTGTTTTGTTCCTGGGGTTCTTGGTGCAGCTATTGATTTTAGCCCTTAAATTTTCCGTCACTGGGAGTGAGTGAGTTATCCTTAGTTTGACAACAAATGGAGGCAATATGGCAAAGCACGTTAAATAAAGTTAACTTTCTAAAAGGTTTAGGGCTTGGGCATTGATTTTGGTATTGATCCCGTCTTAGAGTATCTAATGAATGCATAGTACCTATTTAACAACATTCTTTGAAGACTTTGAAGAGTAACAAAGTTTTTCTCTGTCATCTGTCATCATCTTGAATTATCTTTGGCCATCCTGATTTTCAGAATGTGGTTCTTCCAATCTCATTTCAACAAAGGCGAGGAAAACAAAACACTGATTAAACATTAGGGCAGAGAGGAACTGTAAGCAGGAAATCATCAAGTAGATGCCGCTTTCCGTGAGCTGAAGGGCAAACGAAAAACTTGCTTCCCCAGAGTCTGGGTTTTGCGGGAAGGTTCTCTTTATTCCCATCAGGAGTGAGCATAAAGGCTCATTGTGTCTCTTTGAAATTTTTCTGTCTTGTTTCCCCTGTTCTTCCTTTATCCCTTGATCTAAGGTTCAACAATAAGTCGTTGAAATGGTTTTTACTGTGTGTCTAACAAGCTGACATAAAATCTAATGAGGTAAATAATGGTCAGCTGTAGCCGAGGTCGCCTGCCTCTCTTTCCAGTGTTCACTGTAAAGGAAGGGAATTTAACCATATGTGTGCTCACATGCACACACACACACACACACACACACACACACATACACTCATGCACTCTTTTTAAATTTCCCATAAAAACTCTACTTTTGAAATTATCCAGGATATCCTTGAGTGGTTGGTTCCAAACTCCAGAGGCTCAAGAGGTTTACTGACAGATCACACTCACTCTGTGCACTGCCTGGATATAGTATTTTGGTGCTCTCCCCACTCACGTCCCCCACCCACCCGATCCCTGCCACAGGACACTCTGCATTGACATGCATTAACCTGTGTGTGAAGTGCCAACAATTTACAGACGATTACAGGGCAATTTGCTGATATAGAGGGCAGAATCTGAACATCTCATGTTGCTCAAGAGAAAAACCAAATCAGCATTGGTTGCTTACAGATATTTTTCTTTTTATTTTATTTTATTTTATTCTTTTTTTGAAACAGATACTCTGTCTGTCGCCCAGGCTGGAGTGCAGTGGCAGAATCTAGGCTCACTGCAACCTCCGCCTCCTGGGTTCAAGTGATTCTCCTGCCTCAGCCTCCTGAGTATCTGGGACTACAAGTGCCCGCCACCACCCCAGCTAATCTTCATATTTTTAGTAGAGATTGGCCAGACTGGTCTTGAACTCCTGACCTTGTGATCCACCCACCACAACTTCCCAAAGTGCTGGGATTACAGGTGTGAGCCACCATGTTTGGCCTTCTTTTTATATTTTTAAGTATGATACAAATTCTCTAAAAAAAAAGTTGAGGGATTTTTTAACTTCTAAGATCAACTCCCTCTACCAATAGAGTGAGAATTTTTTTAATCTCTCAAGAGGAAATTTGGAAGGCTCTCCCATACAATCTGGCAACATCTAACAAAATTTAAAATACATAGACCTTTTAACCCAACTGTTCAACATCTAAGAATTTATCCTAAAGATAAATTTTGACATAGGTACAAACACAAGTAAGAAGAATATTTGTTTTTCACTCTGATTAAAAATTTATTAATACTATTATGCAAATAACTTTAGTAATAACCACAAGGGTTTATACTGTTAGTACATTAATACATACAAAAATGCATTTTGAAACATTTGTTGTATCCCCTTTATCCTTTTAAATTTCTGTTTATGTTTGTTCTATAATACATATGATGAATCTGTGCAGTGGAAAATTTTTTGCTGATGAGTATGGTACAATCAGAAATGTTTGGAGACTGTATCAGTTTCTTCTTGCTGCTGTAACAAATTGTTATGACCTTTGTGTCTTAGAACAACACAGTCTTATTTTACAGTTCTGGAGCTAAGAAATGCAACATGGTTCTCACTGAATTAAATTGAGGAGTCAGCAGGATTATAGTATTGGAGGCTCCAGAGGAGAATCACTTCCTTCCCCTTCCACCTGTAGAGGCCACCCACATTCCTTGCCTCATGACCCTGCATCACTCCAATTTCTACTTATATCACCTCATCTCCATCTCTAACGCATGCCCCCCGTCCCTTATAAGGACTTTTGTGATTCCACTGGGCTCACCCAGAGAATCCAGGATAATCTCCCCATCTCGTGGTCCTTAAGTCAGTCATATCAAGAATATTTTTTTTAAGAAAAAGAATATTTATTGTAACAACATCATAGCAAAAGGCTGGAAACAACCTGGATACCATGCCATTAACAGGAAGCAGGGTTAAATCAATCATGGTGTATCCACCAGTGGCATACTATACAGCTGTTAAAAACAATAAGATAGATATATTTATGCTAATACTGGTTTCTCTTTAAGCTATTATGATAGCTTAAAAAAAAGCAGGAGGCAGAGTAACGTGTAATATGAGCCTGGGTTTTTTTAAAAGTTTAAGTGTAGGTTAATACCCATATTTACTCATATCCTATAAGGAATTTCTAGAAGGATGCAATAAATAAGAACTGTTAATAGTCATTTTCTCTGGAGAGGAAAACAAGATCCGGAGTGAAAGAAAAAGACAACATGTAACAGGCAATCTGTGGAACACTCCACCCAACAACAGCAAATGCACATTCTTTTCAAGTGCACATGGGACATTTACCAAGATAAATATTAATATATTCTGGGCCATAAAACAAGTTTCAGTACCTTTAAAAGAATCAAGGCATACAAAGCATGTTCTCTGACAGCAGTAGAATTATATTAGAAATAAATAACAGAAAGACTTTTGGAAAGTTCCCAAATCTTCAGAATCTAAATAATATACATCTAAATGACCCATGGGTCAAAGAAGAAATCAATGGGAAATTAAAAAGCACTTGGAATTGAATGAAAGTGAAAACAGACATATCAAAATTTATGGAATATCATTAACGCAGTACTTAAAGGGAAATTTATAACACTAAATGTTTGTATTAGAAAAGAACACACACAAGTATCAGGGAAAGGAAGGAAGGAAAGAAGGAAGGAAAGGAAGAAGGAAGGGAAGGAGAGAGGGAGGGAGGGAGGGGAGAAAGGAAGGGAAGGGAGGGAGGGGGAGGGAGGGGGAGGGAGGGAGGAGTTGGTCAAAGGATACAAAATTTCAGTAGGAAGAAGTTCAGGAGAACTATTGTACAATATGGTGACTGTAATTAATAAATAAGGTATCTGTATTAGTCCATTTTCATGATGCTGGTAAAGACATACCTGAGACTGAGCAATTTACAAAGGAAAGCGGCTTAATGGAGAACTCAGTTCCATGTGGCTGGGGAAGCCTCACAATCATGGCTGAAGACAAAGAGGAGCAAGTCACATCTTACGTGGATGGCGGCAGGCAAAGGAAGAGCTTGTGCAGGCAAACTCCTGTTTTTTTAAAACCATCAGATCTTGTGAGACTCATTCACTATCATGAGAAGACTGCAGGAAAGACCCTCCCCCATAATTCAGTCACCCCCCCACTGGGTTCCTCCCATGACACGTGGGAATTGTGGGAGTTACAATTCAAGATGAGATTTGGGTGTGAACACAGAGCCAAACCTTATCAGTGTTATACACTTGAAACTTGCTGAGTGGATTTTAAGTGTTTTTTTTTTTTTTAAAAAAGAGTGAGGTAATGGATACATTAATTAGCTTGATTTAGCCATCCCCAATATATACATATATCAAAACATGTTGTACACCATAAATATTCACAATTTTTATTTGTCCAATTTAAAAAATTATCATTATCATTGTATCTACCCTAACTAGTCTATAGGACTATCGTGAAAATTGAGAAAAAAGGCCAGGCGTGGTGGCTCATGCCTGTAATCCCAGCATTTTGGGAGGCTGAGGTGGGTAGATCACCTGAGGTCAGGAGTTCAAGACCAGCCTGGCCAATATGGTGAAACGCTGTTTCTACTAAAAATACAAAAATTGCCGGGCGCGGTGGCTCACGCCTGTAATCCCGGCACTTTGGGAGGCTGAGGCGGGTGGATCACAAAGTCAAAAGATGGAGACCATCCTGGTCAACATGGTGAAACCCCGTCTCTACTAAAAATACAAAAAATTAGCTGGGCATAGTGGCGCGTGCCTGTAATCCCAGCTACTCAGGAGGCTGAGGCAGGAGAATTGCCTGAACCCAGGAGGCGGAGGTTGCGGTGAGCCGAGGTCGCGCCATTGCACTCCAGCCTGGGTAACAAGAGCGAAACTCCGTCTCAAAAAATAATAATAATAAAAAATAAAAATTAGCCGGGCATGGTGGCGCACCCTGGCGATCCCAGCTACTCAGGAGGCTGAGGCAGGAGAATCATTTGAACCTGGGAGGTGGAGGTTACAGTGAGCCCAGATGGCATCACTGCACTCCAGCCTGGGTGACAAAGTCAGACCTTGTCTCACAAAAAAAAAGAAAAAGAAAAGAAAATGTGCCTTGGCAATTATTAAATAACATGCAAATGTAAATCATGATTACTGAAAATGTATTTAAGAACTTACTTTAACCCAGATAGTTAAATAGTATAATAATTTTTATCCAAAGCCATGATTATTTAACTTAAAATTTTTTTTAAATAAGAAGTAAAACTTCATGAAGTAAGGAGATAAAATGACATGGTCACCTATGTAGAAAATCTGATGGAATCGATGAAAAAGCTTTTAGATCTAAAACGTTATTTTAGCAGTGTTGCAGGGTACTAGGTGAATATCTAAAACAAACAACAGGAAATAGAATGTTTTAAATGCCATTTGAAATAGCATCAAAGATATGAAATACTCAAGGTTAAATTTGGCAAAAGATATGCATGACTTTAAATTGGAACCTATAAAACTGCTGAGAGAAGTTAAAGAAGACATTAATACATGGAGATGTATACCTGGTTCACGAATCAGAAGACTTAATATTGTTAAAACTTGGGCTCTTCCCAAATTGATCTGTAAGATTAACACAATCTCTATCAACATCTCAGACTTTTTTTTTTAGAAATTGTCAAGCTGTTTCTGAACCTTACCTGGAAATGCAGAGGACCTGGAAGAGTCACAGTGACTTTGGTAAAGGGCAGAGTGAGAGAGCTAAGACAACGTGATTTTAAAATGCATTTTAAAGCCACAGTACTTAAGACAATGCAGCATTGGCATAAAGATAGACAAATAAGTCAATGGAACAGAATTGAGAGTTCAAAAATAGGTTGGGCGCCATGGCTTATGCCTGTAATCCCAGCACTTTGGGAGGCTGAAGAGGGAACATCACTTGAAGTCAGAAGTTTGAGACCAGCCTGAGCAACATCGCAAGACCCTGTCTCTACAAAATAAAAACAAGCTGGGCAGTGGCTTGTACCTGCAGTCCCATCTACTCAGGAAGGTGGGGTGGGAGAATCGCTTCAGCCAGGAGTTTGAGGATGCAGTGAACTATGATTATACCACTGCACTCCAACCTGGATGACAGAGTAAGACCCTGTCTCCAAAGTAAATAAATGAATTAACCCACATGTATGTGGCCACCTGATTTTTGACAAAAGACAATTCAATGGAGAAATGGAGAAAGGACAGTCTTTTCAATAAAAGATGCTGGAACCGCTGGGCGCAGTGGCTCACACCTGTAATCCCAGAATTTTGGAAGGCCAAGGCAGGTGGATCACCTGAGGTCAGGAGTTCAAGATCAGTCTGGCCAACATGATGAAACCACATCTCTACTAAAAATACAAAAATTAGCCAGGCATGGTGGTGCACACCTGTAATCCTATACTTGGGAGACTGAGGCAGGAAAATCTCTTGAACCCAGGAAGTGGAGGTTGCAGTGAGCAGAGATCGTGCCACTGCACTCCAGCCTGGGTGACAAAGCAAGAGTCTGTCTCAAAAAAAAAAAAAAAAAAAAAAAAAGACATGGAACAACAATATCTATACCTCATACCTCATATGACATAAAAAATGCAAAACAGATCCCAGACTTAAACATAAAACTGTAATCTTCTATAAGAAAACATAAGAGATAGTTTTGTAACTCTGATTTAAGCAAAGATTTCTCATGTATAACACCAAAAATATGATCCAAAAAGAATATAAACTGGACTTTATACAAATTTGTTCCAAGAATTTAAAAAATCCATAATCCAGGAGAAAACAATTGCAAAGCATATCTCTAATAAAACATGTGTGCCCAGAATATAGAAAGAGCACTCAAAACCCAATAATAAGAAAGCAAACAACCCGATAAAGAAATGGGCAGGGCCAGGCGCGGTGGCTCATGCCTGTAATCCCAACACTTTGGGAAGCCAAGGCAGGCAGATAACCTGAGGTCAGGAGTTCGAGATCAGCCTGGCTAACATGGAGAAACCCTATCTCTACTAAAAAAATACAAAATTAGCTGGGCGTGGTGGCATGTGCCTGTAATCCCGGCTACTCGGGAGGCTGAGGTAGGAGAAACACTTGAACCCAGGAGGCAGAGGTTGTAGTGAGCCGGAATTGTACCACTGCACTCCAGCCTGGGTGACAGAGTGGGACTCGTCTCAAAAAAAAATAATAAAAAATAAAGAAATGAGCAGGCTCTGTGCGGGGGCTCACACCTGTAATCCCAGCACTTTGGGAGGGCGAGGCAGGCAGATTGCTTCAGCCCAAGAGTTGAAGACCAGCCTGGGCAATATGGGGAAACCCTGTCCCTACAAAAATTAGACAGGTGTTGTGGTGCACACTTGTAGTCCCAGCTTCTCAGGAGGCTGAGGCAGGAGGATCCTGTGAGCCTGGGACATCAACACTGCAGGCAGCCATTATGCCACTGTACTTCAGCCTGGGCAACAGAGCGAGACCCTTCTCAAAAGATAAATAAAAATAAAGAAATGGGCAAAATATTTGAACAGATGACAGATGCTTCACCAAAGAAGATATAGGGATGGCCAAAAGAACATGATTAAGATGCCAAACATCATTAATCATTAGAGCAATGCAAATTAAATTCACAATGAAACACGACTACATACCCACTGGAATGGCTTTAATCACAAAGACTGGCCATACCAAAGGCTGGCAAGGATGTGGAGCAGCCAGAACTCTCAGCTGCTGCTGGTAGAACATGAAATGGTAAAACCACTATGGAAAATAATTCACCTGTTTCTTTTATTTATTTATGAGACAGGGTCTCAGTCTGTTACCAGGCTGAAGTGCAGTGTTGTGATCATAGCTCACTGCAGCCCCAACCTTGGGCCTCAGCCTCCCAAGCAGCTGGGACTATGAGCGTGTGCCACCGCACCCAGCTAATTTTTGTAATTTTTGTAGAGATGGGGTCTTACTACGTTGCCCAGGCTGGTCTCAAACTCCTAGGGTCAAGCAATCCTCCCACCTTGATCTCCCAAAGTGCTAGGATAATAGACATGGGCCACCATGCCCAGCCCCATTCATTTTTTTTAAAAGTTAAACACTACTTATTATATGACCCAGCAATCATGCTCGATAAACATAAAAAGCTTATATCCTTATAAAGACTGATGTGTGAATGAATGTTCATAGCAGGTTTATTAGAACTGAAAACTAGAATCAACCGAAATGTCCACCCACAGGCAAATGGATAAACAAATTGTGATATATCCATACAATAGAATAGTACTCGGCAATAGAAATGAAGTATTGGGCCGATTGAGGTGGCTCACGTCTGTAATCCCAGCACTTTGGGAGGCCGAGGCGGGCGGGTCACGAGATCAAGAGCCCAAGATCATTCTGGCCAATATAAACATAAAAAACATACTAAACATACAACAATTAGTTGGATGTGGTGGCACGCATCTGTAATACCAGCTACAGGGGAGGCTGAGGCAGGAGAATCTCTTGAACTCGGGAGGCAAAGATTGCAGTGAGCCAAGAACATACCACTGTCCTCCAGCCTGGTGACAGAACGAGACTCTGTCTCAAAAAAAAAAAAAAAAAGAAAAAGAAATATTGATAAACACCACATGAACTGAATCTCAAAACAATTATGCTGATCAAAAGAAGCCAGAAGAAGGAGCATGCACTATGTGATTCCAATTGTTTAAACCTCTAGAAAATTCAAACTAAAGTCTAGAGTGAAAGAAAGCAGATTAGTAGTTGTCTGCAGAGGAACTGGAGAAAGAAATTATCCAAAGGGACAAAGAAACTCCAGGGGTGCTGGATTTGTTTATTATCTTGATCGTGGCAGTGTCTTCACAGATGTGTACATACGTCAAAACTGAAGAAATTGTGTACTCTATGTACAGTTTATTGTATGTCATTTGTGACTTGGTAACCCTGTTAAATAGGTGAACACATCAAAAGAGAGAAAGAGAAAGAATGAAATGACTCCAAGAAAAGTTTACATAAATTGCCCTATCCTGTATCTCTGACTGTGACCTTGAAATTTCACTCTTTGTATTAGTCCGTTCTCTCATTGCTATAAATAAATACCTGAGACTGGGTAATTTATCAAGAAAAGAGGGTTTAGCCGGGCGCGGTGGCTCACGCCTGTAATCCCAGCACTTTGGGAGGCCGAGGCGGGTGGATCACGAGGTCAAGAGATCGAGACCATTCTGGTCAACATGGTGAAACCCCGTCTCTACTAAAAATACAAAAAAAAATTAGCTCGGCATGGTGGCGCACGCCTGTAGTCCCAGTTACTTGGGAGGCTGAGGCAGGAGAATTGCCTGAACCCAAGAGGCGGAGGTTGCGGTGAGCCGAGATCGCGCCATTGCACTCCAGCCTGGGTAACAAGAGCTTAACTCCGTCTCAAAAAAAAAAAAAAAAAGAAAAGAGGTTTAATGGCCTGACATGTGATGGCCCATTCTTGTAATCCCAACACTTTGGGAGGCCGAGGCGGGCAGATCACTTAAGGTCAGGAGTTTGAGAACCCCCTGGCCAATATGGTGAAACCCTATCTCTACTAAAAATATACAAATTAGCTGGGCATGGTGATCTGTGCCTGTAATCCTAGGTAAAGAAAAGACGTTTCATTGGCTCTTGGCTCCTCAGGCTGTACAGGAAGTATGAGGCTGGCGTCTGCTCAGCTTCTGGGGAGGCCTCAGGCAATTTGCAATCCTGGCGGAAGGTGAAAGGGAAGCAGGCATGTCTTAGGTAGCCGGAGCAGGAGAAAGAGAGAGGGGGGAGGGGGAGGTGCCACACACTTTTAAACAATCAAATATCGTGAGACCTTACTCACTACGCAGCACGGTTGGGGGGGTGTGGGGCTGCGAGGTAGGATGGTGCTAAACCATTCAGGAGAGAACTCCACGCCCATGATCCAGTCACCTCCCCGCAGGCCTCATGTCTGTAATTAATCCACACTCAGGATTACAGTTTGACAGGAGATTTGGGCAGGGACACAGATCCCAACTGTATCACTCTGCATTCTCATGAATGTGTATGGTTGGGTAACCACCTGCTTTTTTTTTTTCTTTCTTTCTTTCTTTTTTTTTTTTTTTTTTTTTTTTTTTGGTACCCCTGCAAAATTGGTTTCACACGTTTCACACAGACCTTATTTTAGATATGTCTTAGATAACTAGCACTTTCCCCTCATTTTAATATTTGCCTGTTTTCATGGGGGTGGCAGATGTTTTCTAAGCCCCGTACCCTTAAACTGCCAAGTGAACCAGAAAAGACCTTATTTACATTGCTCTTCAGCATTTGAGAAGAAATTCTTTCTCCAGAGGAAAGTCTTTGCTAGCTCAGTGTTTGGGAATCTCTCGTGCTGCATCCTGAAGACTCCGGGAGGTGGAGAACGCTCAGCACTCCTGACAACGCAAAATCACTTCTTATTATGTCCTTAGTCTGCTAAGAAGCTTTTATAAATATTAAATAAACAAAGTTCAGTCCCTTGGGTTTTAAAGGGAAATAGTTCTTTCAGAGTAGAAAAAAACTCTCCCTAGCCAAGTATTTTTAGACAAAGGCATTTTCCCCTGATGACCCAGGAGTTGGCCATTGTGGCAGGAAAGATGGGGTCTGTGGCATGCATTTGGGAGCTAACCCCGGCAACTGTAAAGTAAGAAAATGGGATGGGATGTCCTCAAAGGTTCCACCCTGCTTTACAGTTCTGTCACCCTCTAGTGACAAGGACAGGCCCAAATTTTACTTCTAACTGCCACTCATTGACAGAATCACATAGGCAAATAAGTCCCTCACTAAACCTGAGTTCCCTCATTAATTAAATAAGGATAGTAAAGTACAATAAAAAGTCATGTGTTTTAAAACATCTGTGCTTGCCGGGTGCGGTGGCTCCTGCCTGTAATCCCAGCACTTTGGGAGGCCAAGGCGGATGGATCAACCTGAGGTCAGAAGTTTGAGACCAGCTTGGCCAACATGGTGAAAACCCATCTCTACTAAAAAAATACAAAAAATAGCCAGGCATGGTGGCGGGTGCCTGTAATCCCAACTACTCGGGAGGCTGAGGCAGGAGAATCGGTTGAACCCGAGAGGCAGAGGTTGCAGTTAGCCAAGATCATGCCGTTGTACTCCAGCCTAGGCAACAAGAGCAAAACTCTGCCTAAAAAAAAAAAAAAAAAAAAATTAAAACACCTGTGCTTAAGCAACAACATAACTTCAATGCTGGCTTTGGGACCTGGGTCCGGGACACTGCTGCTTCCCTTGTTTGAGACCGTTAGACAATTGCCAAAGGGTACAAATATGGCAGCCTCTCAGTGGGGCCACATCCAGGAGCACCCTGCAGTGAGAAGCAGCGAAGGTCCACATTCTCTGCTGCCAATCTCCCTCATCCACACACATCCATGGGTCTGGGCCAGCCAGAACTCCACTCAAGTTCCCTCTTAATTGCCAGGTCTGTGCTAGATGTTCTCGCCTATATAATCTCATTTACCTCTCAGATTGACAAATCTCTCAGCAGGTAAAGCTTAAAAGGTCTGCTTTTACTAGAGAATGGGCTGGGCACCATGGCTCATGCCTGTAATCTCAACACTTTGAGAGGCCGAGCCAGGTGGATCACCTGAGGTCAGGAGTTCCAGACCAGCCTGACCAACATGGTGAAACCTCGTCTCCCCGTCTCTACTAAAAATACAAAAATTAGCTGGGCATGGTGGTGGGTGCCTATAATCCCAGCTACTTGGGAGGCTGAGACAGGAAAATCACTTGAACCTGCGAGGCAGAGGTTGCCGTGAGCCAGGATCACACCATTGCACTCCAGCCTGGGCGACAGGGCAAGAATCTGTCTCAAAAAAAGAAAAAAATAGAATGGAGGGCACCCAGTAGGAGAGGAAGGTAGAGAATCCTTCCTGTGCAGTCCCCATTTACCTCTGGGGCAGAGACAAAGGGAGATCTTTTTTTTTTTTTTTTTTTTTTTTTGAGACCAAGTTTTGCTCCTGTTTTCCCATGTTGGTCAGGCTGGTCTTGAACTCCCGACCTCAGGTGATCCACCTGCCTCACAGCCTCCCAAAGTGCTGGGATTACAGGCATGTACCACTGCACCCAGCAGAGAGGGGATCTCTTAAAGGTGAAAGAAAGTAATGTTCAGCTACAGATAAATATGTGTTGCCCTCCTTCTGTTTGTCTAGGCATTCTCAGGTTCTCAGATTTGGAGAGCTGTCAATGCGTAACTCTTCCATCATTACAGCTCCGAGGGGCCCCTCCCTCACTTCCTGCCTGAGGCCTTTCCTAACTAGCCCCAAATAAATGAGTCACCTCTCAGTACTCCCTGCTGCCCCATCTGATTGATTGAATACTCCGTTGGTTGATTTTAGAGACAAGGCCTTGCTCTGTCATCCAGGCTGGAGTGCAGTGGCGCTATGGTCGTTCACTGCAACCTCTAACTCCTGGGCTCAAATTACCCTCCTCTCAGCCTCCTGAGTAGCTGGGACTATGGGCATGCACCATCACACTAGGTCAACTTTTCTATACTTTGTAGAGACAGAGTCTTGCTATGTTGCCCAGGCTGGTCTCAAAGCGATCAAGGATCCTCTCACCTTTGAGGAGCTGGGATTCCAGGCATGAGCCACTGCGCCCACCCGGACTTGTTAATCCTCTGTGCACATTTCCCTCCCGGGCTTGGGGTATGCTACTTGATGTGTCTGATGGCTCTCTCCTCCCACTAGCATGGGAGTGCTGTGAAAACCGGGACAGAATCCCAGTGCCCGGAGCACTGCCCACTGACCAACTGACTGTCAGATGGATGAGAGATAATGAAGGTCACAATGGGTCATTTCAGGGACTTCAAAGAGCAGTTTTCATCCTACGAGGTCTTTGCCTCTGCTGCTGCCTTTGGGACTCGTTGCTTTGGCGCTGGATGGTGCTGGTAGGATATTTCCCAGGAGGAGACGCCCAGCAAGCTTCTGATTGGCCCGCCATTCCGTTTCTTACCCCAGGTGAATACAGTGCACACAACGGACCTTCCACGCCGGCGAAAGAGGGAGACACAGACAGGCCGCACCGGGCCTCCGACGGGAAGCTCCGAGGCCGCTCTAAGAGGAGCAGTGACCCCTCCCCGGCAGGGGACAGTGAGATTGAGGTAATCCAAAGGGCTTGGGTGTGACTTGGTGAATGTAACCTCCGTCTGAGGCTCAAACAAGAGTCGGGAGAGAGTTTTCTCCAAGTGCCTGGGGGAGAATCGCCCTTTGTGTTTACAAAGCACAAGGGGGGAAGCAGGAGGTTAGCCAGGCAGCCCTGGGGCCAGTACAGAAGAGAAACTGAGGCAGCCTCAGACTCACCCCAAGGGGGACGGGGAGTGGCGCTTTTGAAAACACAGATGGCTGGGCCTCAGCCCTAGAGTTTCCAATTCAGTAGATGTGGGGCAGGGCATAAGAATGTGGGTTTCTAACAAGCCCCCAGGTGATGATAATGCTCTGGGTTGAGGACGGCACTTTGAGAGTCACTGATAAAGAAGATAAGGGGCCTCAGCTGGATAGAGTGGTTCTCTACCTGGTTACACAGCAGAATCATCTGGGACGCTCTTTAAAAAACAAATACCCCAGCCCCATCCCAGACCAAGTGAAAAGACTTGCTGCAGGAACTAGCGGGTGGAGGAGAGTTTTAAAAATCCTCCATGGGGACTCTACTAGGGCTTACATACTGATCTGCGTGGAGGCTCACTCAAATGAGTGTGCCTTTATTTCTGGGATTCTGACTCCTCAGAAAGGGGCTCTCAAACTGGGCTGCACACAGCAATCACATGGGCAGGTGGGGGGGCGGTGCTTTGAGAAACCTTATTATCAAGCTGCACCTCAGACCACTAAATCCGATTCCCTGAGGGTGAAAGCCAGGCACCAATGTTTTTAAAGCTCCCTGGGTGATTCCAGTGTGCAGCTCAGGCTGAGAACTAGTGGTCAGGGATGCTTCCGTTTTTTTTTTGTTTTTTGGGTTTTTTTGAGGTGGAGTCTCATTCTGTCACCCAGACTGGAGTGCAGTGGCACAATCTCAGTTCACTGCAACCTCCGTCTCCCACGTTCAAGCAGTTCTCTTGCCTCAGCCTCCCGAGTAGCTGGGATTACAAGCACACACCACGATGGTCAGCTAAATTTTGTATTTTTAGTAGAGATGAGGGTTTTACCATATTGACCAGGCTGGTCTTGAACTCCTGCCTTCAACTGACCTACCCGCCTTGGCCTTCCAAATGCTGAGGTTACAGGCGTGAGCCACTGTGCCCAGACTTTTTTTTTTTTTTTTTTTTTTTAAATCAGGCATACATGAGGTTTTCAGCAGGATGCTATGGGATACATACAGATAGTAAGATGACTATCATCATGAAACAGATGGCCAAGTCTACCATCTTGCATAGTTACCTTTTCTGTCTAACAAAAGCAGCTCAAATCTACTTATTTAACAAAAATCCCTAATACCATATAACTTTATGAACTCTAATCTTGTGTCGTACATTAGAGCTCAACACTTGTCATTTGCTATGAGAGAGCAAGAGCAGGACTATTGGCTGGGTACTGACATGTTCCCAAAAACAAAACAGCATGCCTAGGGGAGAATACTAGTGGGGATAGGCAAGATGGACGCCCCAAACCCAGAAGTAAGCTGCTGTTGTCTACCAAGGGAGGAAAACGAGCACACTCACCCGTTGATACTTCTATGACAGAGGCAGTCAGTTGCTGGCCTGAGTGTGCTGTGGGTGTCTGCGTATGTTGTCAGCGCCAGGCAGTTCAAGTGCACCAGCCTCACACCCCTGTTTATAATCCGTATACTTTACGCAGCAGCTGCAATGCTCAGCCACAAACTCAGACACACTGGGAAATACCGTCTTTGTCATTTCCTTAAAAAGGAATGTAAATTTAACTGAGTCCCCACCCCACCAGATGGTAAGAAATTTCATTTCATTATTAGGGACCCTCCACTCCCAGGATTATATGAGAATCCAGGGGGTGAGGTGATCTCAGAAAGCAGACCGGCCTCTGACATCCGGTGTGGCTGGGTGGCCACTGCTGCCTTCATCGTCAAAGCCTGCAGTCGCCACTGAAAGTCCAGCCACTGTCTGGGGTTTCCATCTGTACAATGATTATGGAAATCCTTGTTGAGCCTGAAAACCTTGAAATATTCACTACAATTCTTTGGTTGCAAACAACAGAAACCAGTTCTGGGCCCAGCACAGTGGCTCATGCCTATAATCTTACTGCTTTGGGAGGCCGAGGCGGGCAGATTGCCTGAGACCAAGAGTTTAAGACAAGCCTGGGCAATATGGCAAAATCCTATCTCTACAAAATAAAAATACAAAAATTAGCCAGACATGGTGGCACACACCAGTAGTCCTAGCTACTCAGGAGGCTGAGGTGGGAGGATCGAATGAGCCCAGGAGGTAGAGACTGCAGTGAGCCATGACCACACCACTGCACTCCAGTTTGGACGACAGATTGAGAAAAAAAGAGAAAAAAAAAAACAACAGTTTTTGTTACTTAAGCAAAAATGAATTTACTAGGAAAGGACAATGAGAGGAGGCCATAAAACAAAGCTTGGAAAGAAAGTAACAAAGACATTGTTGAGAAATCTAGGGCTGCTAGAAAGCAAACCTTTCCAGAGTGCAGCGCAGTGTCCTTCAGCGTCAGATTCCAAGGAGACAGCATCCCATTGGCCTAGCTTGGATCTTATACTTGCCCCCTAATTGACAGCCCTACCAAAATAGCTCATAAGGGGAAAGGAAAACCAGGATGCTCTTATCAGAAGCCCTGAGGATGGATGCTAGGGGTGGTGACCGGGACCTCCAAGCGACACATGCTGACTTTAGGGCATTTGCTGTTTAGCCAGCAGCAGTCCCTAGTTCACCTGCAGCAGTTGTTTGTAGCTGGGGTCCGTTCTGATCGCCCTGGAAGGTATTAAACGTCTTGAACATCAGGCTTGCTGCCCTGCACTTGGCCAGCCTCCTGAGGTCTACCAGCCGCAGCCTTAATCCATGCTAGAGATCTGCTGCAGAGCAAGTGTGCCCACTGTTTCTGGGGCCATTCTCAATCCAGGGGATTCTGATCTTGCTTTTTGCCTTGTTCTTTTTTTTTTTTTTTTTTTTTCCTTTGAGATGGAGTCTCGCTCTGTTGCCCAGGGTGGAGTGCGGTAGTGAGATCTTGGCTCACTGCAGCCTCTGCCTCCTGGATTCCAGCGATTCTCCTGCCTCAGCCTCCTAAGAAGCTCAGATTACAGGCTCATGTCACCATGTCTGGCTAATTTTTGTATTTTTAGTAGAGACAGAGTTTCACCATGTTGTCCAGGCTGGTCTCAAACTCCTGACCTCAGGTGATCCACCTGCCTTGGCCTCCCAAAGTGCTGGGATTTTAGGCGTGAGCCACCGCACCCGGCTGCTTTTTGCCTTATTCTCAAATTTTCTTCCTTCCCGGCAATAGAGGAGATTTTGCACAATTCCTTCAGTGGATTTAGACCTTCACAAAAGGCTGAAAGAAAATGTATTGGTTTCAGGTTGAACTTGCTGTCTGCCTTCCTGTATTATTAGGATTTCCTACCAGCTTGAAGTTGCAGAACTTAGAAAACACAGAAAGGCACACATACATAATATTCCCTCCCCCCAGGAAAATCATTCAGTCACCTAACGTGTTTTCTGCTCTCCATAGGGAATGACAAGGGTAGAGAGAGATTTTTTCCATTAAACTGAGAAAGAGGTGGGGAGGGTTATGGCATGGAAGTCGGGGATTATAGGGTGATATTATTCTGGAAACATCTGCTTCTTGATTTCAGCATAAGTACCACTCGGCAAGAACCATTCAAAAGGTGTGAGCTGTGTTTCACTTCTGTGCTTAATGTCATCATAGAGGGTTTGCATGGGTCACACCTCTTAAGTCTTTGGCTGTTTTGCTAATGACTGAAGCCCACGAGAGAGAAATTATGTAGAAGTGGAAAGGAGGAAAATTCTGAGCATGTTTTAGTTAAAATGCCTCAGCTGCAGGTGCCAACTTGAGCTACTTAGGCAAAAAAAAAAAAAAAAAAAAAAAAAAGCAGAATTTATTTTAAGGATACAGGGACTCTCTTAGAACTTAAGGGTAGAAGGAAAATAGAGTATCAGTGAGGCACTGGAATCAGCCAGGGATACAGAGGCAAGAAACTGCATGTATGCCTTCTCTTCCCACATCCTGCAGTGAAGGCGCCAGAACTCCCAAAGTGTAGTGTCCTGGCAGTGCCCTCATGTACTAGTTACTGGGCACAGCTCTCCCCCAGACCTCCTCACTCCTCCTCTCCCTCCACTCCCAGTGAAACCAGGTTGCAGTAAAGTGTTAGGTTCTTTGCATCTTTCACCCTCTGTTCTTCTGTCTCTGCAGACTGCCTGTCAGATCCCAGGGTGCAGGTCCACCCCATGCTACAGTCCAAGGGGAGAGGGTGGATGGGCAGAAAGAACACTCAGGCGGGCCATAGGCGGGTGAAATATAGTTTTATTTAGCAGCTTTCTCACGTTAGCTCTCTCACACTGCCCACCTTCATCTAGGCTGTCTGCTTTGGCTCTGTGGCTCCTGCTGCCCGTCACCTGCAGCTGCACAGCCGGCTCTGCCTTTCCTTCAGGGTGAGCAGCTTAACTCTTTGTCTCTCTGGGCACCAGCGTGAACTGTGCCATGGCTCCCCTCTGTCCATCTGCAAGACAGTCATTCTCCCTTACAGGAGCCAGTAGCTTCACTCTCTGGGCACCAGTGCCTGCTCAAGAGCCACGTTAAGCCGAGCCAAGAGCCATGCCCCCTGCACAGCATCAGCAGGGCAATTATATCTTCTGCAGACAATAGTGACTCTAAGCCAAGTATGAACTTAGACAAACAGGTTCTGTAACAAGTGGAGGTGTGTGCCTGCATCCCAAACTCACTAAGTCACACAGGCCTGGATGTCCACCTCAGCCTGGTCGTTGACCAAAGCACATCCATGTGCCTTACACTGCCCTTGTCTACCCTTCAGATCACATGGCTAAATTTGGCCACCAATAGCCCTTCCCAATAGACAATGACTTTCTAGCCCCAATTTTAAACTGCAAAAAAATTTCTCTGACCCACCTGGGGTTAAGGACACACCTTGGTCCATACCATGATGGCCTTGGGAATAGGGTCACCTGCAGAATGGCCATGAGGAACTTACCCACCAAGAATCTAGGATGGTGAGGTAATGGGGGAAAGGGATGGATTTGTTTCAGAGGGGATTTAATGGAGAAAGTAAGGAAGCCTGCACTACATTTGAAAATACTTGCTGATTTTTAAAAATTCTATTACTGAAATTTTAAAATTTAATTTCCTAAGTTCAACCCCAGTACATTCAGATAAGTTAGGACTTGGCATGTTTGAATCCAAGAAGGCCTTCTCAAACACTGGTTTTCAAACATTTTTACCATGACCCATAAGAAATATACTTCATATTATAGCCTAGCCCATATATGTACATAAATATAACTGGACCAAAAGATTTATAAAATAATACTTAGCCTTACTATTGGTTCAGAAATCCCTGTACTAAAGAATTTTGGATGCTAGTACCTTTTTCATTCTAGATACTTCTCTTAGCTTTCAAAGGCATGGCAAATGCCATTGTCTTAATACAGCCATTGACCTCCAGAGAGTTTTAAAAGGTAGCCTATTCAAGATGGCAGACTGGTCAGGGACATTTGTCTCCCCTCCTCAACACCAGCTACAGAGATAGTCAGGTCCTTTGTCCTTGAAAATAATGATCACCAGAAAAATAAAATCAACAGTATGAAAAATATGGAACAAGATTAGCCAGGCATGGTAGCTCACCATGCCAGCACTGTGGGAGGCCAAGTGGGGAGGATCACTTGGATTCAGGAGTTTGAAAACAACCTGGGCCACATAGTGAGACCCTGTCTCTACAAAAAAAAAAAATCAAAAATCAGCCAGGTATGGTGGCATACACCTGTAGTCCCAGCTACTCAAAAGGTTAAGGTGGGAGGATCACTTTAGCATGGAGAGAGGCTACAATGAGTGATGATTACGTCACTGCATACAGTGAGACCCTGTCTCAAAAAAAAAAAAAAGGTTTTTTTAATTAAAAAAAATAAAGGCCAAGATATATAAGTAAGTTAGAAGAAAAGTAATTTAAGAAATATAAAAGAGCTTAGGAAAATTCTAATTGGTTTTCTTATGAAAACTCAAGATCTTGCATCCATAAAATAAGAAGTGAGGGCTACTTGGAAAGAAACACTCAGAGGGGAAAAAAAGTTCTTTTTAAATTACTGCAAGAATCAAAAATTTAATAAGAGTTGTAAGAGAAAGTTTAAGAAATCTCCCAGAACATAGATCAAAAAGACAGATTTATTAAAAAAAATATATTGTTTACAAGGAAAAGCAATATCAACCCAAAAGGTTTGATTTGACTATTGGGAATTTCACAAAAAGAAAACAGTAGAAAAGATGGGAGAAAATTATTGAAAGAAGTAAGTAAATAAAAGTTCCCAGAGCTGTAGAAAGATGCAAGTCATTGGGTTGAAAATGCTCAAGTGCTGAACAGAATTTATTAAATAAAGACCATACCCCAATATATCCTCATGGAATTTGAAGATACCAAGTATAAAGAAAAGATCCTTTAAAATTCTAGAAAGAAAAAAGAAAAAGAAAAACCTGCAAGGACTGAGGAACAGTGAAATACCAGATTTCTCATCAGTGACCCTGGACACTTAAAACAATCATGGTGAAAGAATTCTTTCAAAGATCCAAAGGACATTGTTTCCAAATTGGAATTCTGTACCCAGAGAAACTAGAGTAAAATAAAGATATCATCAAATATTCAAGAATTCAGGGAGCTTACTTTCCATGTACCATTTCAGGAAAAGCAGCTTAAGGATGTATTCAAGCAAAACAAGGAAGAAAGACTTGGGATCCAGAAACCAGTGGATCTAACCCAGAAATACAATGAAGGGAAGTCTGCAGCAAGCCTAAAAATGATCCAGTCCACACTGGAGCTTTCTATCACTCAGGATAGACATCTCCAATATAGAATGTGTGGCTGAATTTTACATTTTAATGAAGGTACATTGTTGCAAACAAGAACAAGTAAATGTAATTATCTGACAAAAACAAAAAAAGTTACACTAGTCAGGCATGATACATATATGAACAAACTAAGATATGACCTAATTTTAATCATGATGAAGTACAAGTAAGGATACATACAATCATAGGGGCATTCTCCTTAAAGTCGATCTGGGGATATGACATTGAACACAGAGAAGACAATGCAATCTGAGCACATTACTTGGCTCTGTAGTGAACAATCATCGCAAAATGTAAATGTGTATTACTAGTTGCCAACTTTTAAAATTAGCATAGGCAGAGTGCAGAAAACTTAACCTTAGTTATAAAACCAAATGTACAAACCAGTTTATCCTCATTGACAATACAAAAGTAAAGCTACAGCTGATAGACATTAGAGAGGAGAGGATTGTGGGAAAGGGTAGGGACTCCCATATCTATAGTTCCATATTGGTTTCTCCTTTTAGCCAAGGGAGAATGTCCAAGGAGAATTGGAATAGAGGTTTTCACATATGTGGAAAATATAAGTTTCCAGAGAAACAACAGAGATTGCCATGAGCTAAACCCTCATCTTTTAAGACTGCCCAGTCAAAAGATATTGTCTCAAGTTGAAAAATCAGTAAGTCAGGGTATAAACATGTTAGAATTATAGAGGTGATCACCAGACTTACTAAAAACAGAAATAGTTGAGCGTATGGTGAACAGTGAAATAAAAAATGGTAGTATTTCACTTTGTAAAACAAGTTATGACTTTTGTTGTTGATTTTGGCCTGAATCCTCCTTTTTGAGGTTTTATGTGGAAGGCAAGAACAGACTTCTTGGTTCTGACATCTTTTGAGTAGATAAAAGCCCAAAAACTGGCCATCCGAATACACTTGACACCGATAAGGTTGGATGGAGAGTCGTGACACATCAGTGAGTTACGTGTTTTGTAACCTAAAGATAATGTTTTTCGAGACTTCTTTTCCTCCAAGGGAATTAATTTCTGCCAATGTTAAGTCAGATGCAAGTGAGTCCATCTGTCTCCATTCTCTTCCTCTCTTTCATCACAGCGTGTGTTCGTGTGGGACTTGGATGAGACAATCATTATTTTTCACTCCTTACTCACGGGGACTTTTGCATCTAGATATGGGAAGGTAAGAATCCATTTTATCTCTCTCTCTTTTCTTTTTTTTTTTTTTCAACATGACTGTCTCTCCAGCCAGTTTGTCCTGGGAATTGTGGGGACAGTTTATGAGGCAGCTTCTCCAACAAAAGCTGCCCTTTGAGGTCAACCCAGGTTTAAAAATTCCTGCGGCATTTTCCTTTGACATGTGAAAATTTAATTAGCTTCTCCTTCTATTGTCTCCCATGCCTTTTCTTCCAACTTTGGAAGCAATCAACATTTACTTGATAGGAAATAAACTTCTTGTCTTGAGCTGTCTCCCTTCCTAAGACAGTGGGCTATGCTGCAGCCAAAGCCAGTAATTCTAGCTAGAAAACGAGGTAAAGTACTTTCCTTCTTCCCTGTTGTTTAGCCTTGTGTCTCCGGCAGATGAATTTAATTTTCCTTCTGTTTTTTTTTTTTTTTTGAGACAAGGGGGAGGCATTGTCAGCTCCAGTGTGGATCTTAGCAATAGTTTTGCAAATGTATCATCAACAAATTATGTCAGGGAACCATCTAGTTAGAATTCCAGGCAAATGCTATTGGCTGATTGGTATTGGATGGAAGAGATCTTGAAACCACTTTAATAATGCAGAAATGAACTCAACTGCTAAAACCCAAACCTTGCCAGTTACTGGGGTTCATCCCATGGGCTACTGAACAGATCACAAACGGATGCCCTAGACATCTGTCACCTCTTCAGGGGGATGCATGGGGTGGAGGGGCAGTACTTAAGATGACAGCCTAGTTTTCATCTCCTGAAAGGTGAGTGACCTACTGGCAGCTGCTTCGCATGGGTAGGAACCTTGAGACTCACCAGCGCCTGGAAAATATTTCTGTTTCTGTTTAGAGACCAAGAATATGATTTGACATCACTTCATGGCTTTTCCAGCTGCTCATGTTTTTATGGGGGTTATAACAAGCTGGATGTGTAATTAGCAAGATAGATTTATCGTCTGCCATTATGTTGTAAAGAATATAAAAATGGTGTTGGTGGTGCAGAAATCTCTTGCCGTGTAGGAATGCCGTTAATATGTCTAGCAGTGCCTGTGGGAAATCCAGCATGCGTTTTTGGACCGTGCACAGCTTAGGTAAAAGATGGCAGAGTCGAGAGATGCTGAAAACACTGAAGAATGGGCTCCACAGCCATTGCAAAAATTTGGGCTATCCCAAAGGGGCCGCAGTAGTAAGTTGCCCGCTAAGTCGTGGTGTTTTATGGTTTTCCTAACCACTCCTGTAAAGTCACCGCCCCTGAGACACATGCACTCACTTGCCTAGAGACAGCCTGCTGTGAAGTTCCACAGCTCCATGCAACAACTCACTTCTTACGGATCTTGTAGGACTGTGTAATCTTGGGTTTGATTTTTGTGTGTGCGTCTCTCCAACGTTCCTTAAACCAAACTCTGGGCTCCCTCAAGTCAAAGACAAAGCCCTGAGTTCCTTTCAGGGCCCTGTGTCCCCTGGCCCAAGCCATTCCTCACTGCCAGCCACCTCTCTCCCACCTCACTACCCAACCCCAGACCCCTTCACCTCCCACTTAGCTTCCTATCTGGTCTCCCAGCTTCCACTCTTGCCTGCTGCAGCCCCCTGTATCAGAGTCATCCTAAAATACAAACTTGGCCATATCACTCCCCAGAAGAAAAATCTTCAGTGGCTTTCCCATTAACAAGCCTCCCCCATCCCCCCAGCCCCGAGGCCTCTTCACAAGTGGCCTCCTGCCACATTCTCCAGTCTTCTTTTCTGCTACTCACCCTGAGTTGTTCTCGGTCCTTGAACCTGAAGGAGTGAGTGCAGATAGTTTATCTGGGAGGTAATCCCAGGAAGCACTGGGCACGGAGTGGGGAATTCAGGCAGGGAGGAGAAGGAAGCCAATACAGATTATACAAATGTAATCGTTGCAGGCCGGGCACGGTGGCTCAAGCCTGTAATCCCAGCACTTTGGGAGGCCGAGGCGGGTGGATCACGAGGTCAAGAGATCGAGACCATCCTGGTCAACATGGTGAAACCCCGTCTCTACTAAAAATACAAAAAATTAGCTGGGCATGGTGGCACGTGCCTGTAATCCCAGCTACTCAGGAGGCTGAGGCAGGACAATTGCCTGAACCCAGGAGGCGGAGGTTGCGGTGAGCCGAGATCGCGCCATTGCACTCCAGCCTGGGTAACGAGAGCGAAACTCCGTCTCAAAAAAAAAAAAAAATAGTTGCTACCATGGGCACCTGGGGCTCAGTCCCACTAGGGACAGCGTTAACCCACCCAAGGAGTGAGGGAGCTTGGATCTTTACCTGCAGATTCGCTTCCATCAAGTGTTGAAAGCTTTTCCTGGGAATCGTCTCCTGCACTTCTGGCCAATCCCCAAGAAAGCTGCCAGGGGCAGCCTCAGTGGCTCACACCTACAATCCCAGCACTTTGGGAGGCCGAAGTGGGAGGATTGCTTGAGGCCAGCCTGGGCAACATAGTGAGACCCCATCTCTTAAAAAACTTAAAAATTAGCCTGGTGTGGTGGTATGCACCTATGGTCTCAGCTACTCAGGAGGCTGAGAAGGGAAGATGGCTTGAGCCTGCGGTGAGCTGTGACTGCACCACTGTGCTCCAGCCTGGGCAACAGAGCAAAACCTTGTCTCAATCCATTAATCAATCAGAGATCCAGGATAGGGCATCACAAAGACTAACTGTGGAAGGCGTCTTCACATACGTGCAGGAATGGTGACAGTTGAGGGGACATGGAGCAGGGGCACACTGGACGCCTCTGCTATAACCTAAAAATGAACATTCTTTTAGAATGTTCTTTGACTGAGTTAAATCCTGTCTTTCAGTTCTCATTTAAAATGTAGCTTCCTGCAAAAGGACTTTCCTTACTACTCCTCTCCATCTAAATTGCATCTCTCCTCATAACTGTATTTTCCCTTCATGTCATAATTATGTTTATTGTATGTCTTCCTTCTAGGCTACAGGCACCATAAGGGGAGAGACCATGAACATTTTTTTATCTACCTAGCCATGCACAGTGCACAGGGCAGAATTGCTCAATAAATACTCGTTGAATGAATGAATGAATCTGTGCAATCCCCTAGAATGTTAAGCTGCATGAGGACAGGGACTTTTTGTTTGGTTTGGTTTGGTTTGGTTTGGTTTGGTTTGGTTCATTGCTTTATCACCAGTGCGTGGAACTGTCTCCCACTTAGTAGGTGTCAAGTAAATATTTGTTAAATGAAGAAAGAAGGAAGGAAGGAAGGAAAATAGTATCAAAACAGAAATTTTTAACTGGTGGCCACTGGCCAAATTCATCCTGCAGATATTTCTCTTTGGCCCCCAGAGTGTTTGAAAAAATGTGAATATGTCGCCAACGTTTTAAAATCGGGAGATTGCACAGACCAAAACAACCTAGATTTCCAGCTCTTCTTGAAAAATTAGGAATCTGGCAATCCTGCGTTCCCCTGAGGTAGCAATCAACAGGAATGGAGGACTGCCCTCTTAGAGGGGGTGGACAGTCTCCAGCCCATTGCAGCCCCCACCTGGCCTGGTTAACCCATTCGTGGGACTCTTTGGCCCTATTGGTATCTGAGTTTCAACATCCATCCTAGAATTACAGAACTGCAGAAGATCAGAGCTGGAAGGACTTGAGAGACCATAATGTCAAATTAGTCTCCACTGTGCATAAGGAGAAACTGAGGCTCAGAGGGAGTAAGATCGTCCAAGAGAGCATGAGAATTAGACCCAAGCTCCCCTGCCTTCCTGTGTGATCCCTGGATGTCCAGGGAAGACTGAGGTCAAAAGCTCTTGGGTCACCCAGGTCGCCCATGCCATATTCATGACTCTCCTAGAATTTTCCATTCCCTCCTCTGGCTCTCACTAAGGTGAGGAATAAGTATTTTTATTTGCTAAATTTAGCAACTTTCAGATAGACCCAGAATAAATGTAACTTAGACAAGAAGCAAGTTTATTTCACTCCCCAGCAGTCCAGATAGAAGCAGTTCAAGTAGTTCAACCAGACACCATGGCCCCTGCGGTCTTATTCCCTGCCATTTTGGAGTGTCACCCACAGTGACAACATAAATCACAGCTTACCCCCATGTCTGCATTTCAGCCAGTAAGAAATGGGGATAGAAGGTCGGGCGCGGTGGCTCAAGCCTGTAATCCCAGCACTTTGGGAGGCCGAGGCGGGTGGATCACGAGGTCAAGAGATGGAGACCATCCCGGTCATCATGGTGAAACCCCGTCTCTACTAAAAATACAAAACATTAGCTGGGCATGGTGGCGCGTGCCTGTAATCCCAGCTACTCAGGAGGCTGAGGCAGGAAAATTGCCTGAACCCAGGAGGCGGAGGTTGCGGTGAGCCGAGATCACGCCATTGCACTCCAGCCTGGGTAACGAGAGCGAAACTCCGTCTCAAAAAAAAAAAAAAAAATGGGGATAGGAAAAGGGGGATTGCCTCTCTTTTCATCTTTTTATTTTCTTGTCCCTCTCTTTTTTATTATTTTTATTATTTTTTTTAGAGACAGGGTCTTGCTGTGTTGCCCAGGCTGGCATGCAGTAGCACAATCATAGCTCACTGTAAATTCAAACTCCTCCCTCAAGCAATCCTCACCGTGCCCAGCTAATTTTTTTAAAATTTTTTGTAGGGATGGAGTCTCACTGTTTCGCCCAGGCTGGTCTTGAACTGTTGGGCTCAAGTGATTCTTCCTCCTTGGCCTCCCAAAGTTCTGGGATTAAAGGCCTAAACCAGCACACCCAGCAAGCCCCTGTTTTTTAAAGGCCAGATTCAGAAATTGCAGGCATCACTTCTGCTCTTATTCTATTCGGCAGAACGTGATCAGATAGCTTCATCTAGCTGCAAGGGAGTCTGGGAAATGTAGTCTTTATTTGAGGCAGTCATGTGGCCAGTTAAAATTTAGAGATTCTATTACTTTGAGAGGGAGAAAAGAATGGGTATTAGAAAACAACCAGCAATCTCTAGCACAAAGTACTGTATAGTAAAAGGAAGAACAATGAAATAGAAACATGATGAGAAAAATAAAGTTAGTTATGATTGAGAGGCCTAGGAGACAACAGGATTTGTAAGTCTGAAGCTCCAGAGAGAGGTCTGCACTATGGCTCTAAGCTTGGATGTCAGAGAAGTAATAAGGATCTAGAGGAGCAGACGGGTGAGCCCCATTTTGCAGACAGAGTAACTGAGACCCAGAGAAGTTATGTAGTTGGGGGGATATTCATGACAGAACCAGAACTCATAGCCTCAGCTTCTGGCTCACTATACTTCTCTCTATACTTCACCAGCACTGCAGCCATGTGAAACTTGTCATTAATAGCTGGCATTAAGTATGACACTCAGTTTGAAGTACAGTGTATTTAAGCTACAAAGAAAACTTACTGGAGCACAATAATTGAAAAACCCAGGGATACCTGGGGTTCAGGTCTGGCTGGAACCAGATGTTTAAGCAATGTTCTTAGGTGATTCTGTATCTCTCAGCCAACTTTCTCCATGTGGTAACTTGCCCTCAGCAATTCCAACTAAAAACTGGGAACTTCTAGTACCCAAATTCCAGCACAGCTTCTAGGCTTGAATTCCAGTGTCCCAAACTGGGTCACGTGTCCATCCACGTGCCAAGCTCTGTAGCTCTGATTGGCCAGCCTAGAGATCAAGAGCCCACTCCTGGCATGGGAGTGGAGGGGCAGATCAGCTCTACCTCTACCAAATAGAATAAGAGAGGGGTGGTCCCCCAAAGGAAACTGGAATACTCCTTCCAGAAGAGTATGAAGACCATGGATGTCCAGCGAATGGGCTCTGGATGCCAAGATTCCCTGAACATCCATGACAAGAACCAGCAGCACTTTGCTTGTGCCCATCACATTGAGCGCCATGCAGGAAGTCGAAATCATTAATAGTACCAGCCAGAGGGGGGACTTGCTATTTATTTGGGGAACTAAGACCAACAAAGCTAAATGATTAGGGAATGATTCAAAATAGGGTGTTTGAATTTTAAGACAGAAACTGGGCTCCCTTCCTGTTCCCAATCAAGGGATGTACTGCTTGAGGCTGTCATCTCTTCACTTCCTTTCCATTTCTTCCTCCCCAGTGCTCAGAGCCAGAACATCCCTTTGGTAGCTGTATCTCCCAGCATCTTGTGGATCCATTAGAAATTCTCTAGAGAGCTGGAGCAGCCAGTGACCGCCGCCTCTTTCCTAACCCCTCCTTTCTCCTACCACCCTCCTCCACAGTCTCTGAATTCTGCTTTTTCCAGCTGGGATTAGGCAAATGCAAGGTGGTCAAGAGCCTTTGACTGTGGCCAGGAAGGGATTCTAAAAGGGATTAGTCAGCTTTCCTCCAGGGATTCACGGGGAGTCACCCTGACTCCTCCTTTTGTGCCTTGCCTTCTACGCAGCTCACTACCAGTACGAAGCTCAATTCCAGGACCTGTTGTTGTTGTTAATAACAGCTTTATTGAGATACAATCCACATATCATAGTCTACCCTTTCAATGTGTACAATTCAGTAATTTTTAGAATATTCAGAGTTGTACAACCATCACCATTCTAATTTAGAATATTTTCATCACCCCGAAAAGAAACCCTACACTCATTAGAAGTCACCCCTAATTTCCTCCTCTCCCTAGCCCCTGACAACCACCAATCTACTTTCTTTCTCTACAGATTTACCTCTTCCAGATATTTCACATAAAGGGAATCACACAATATATGCGATCATCCATGTTGTAGCATGTATCAGTACTCCATTTCTTTTTATGGCCACATAATTTTCCATTGTGTATTAGTCCATTTTCCCACTGCTATAAACAAATATTCGAGACTTGGTAATTTATAAAGGAAATAGGTTTAAGTGACTCACAGTTCTGCATGGCTGGGGAGGCTTCTGGAAAGTTACAATCATGGCAGAAAGGAAAGCAAACACATCCTTCTTCACAAGGTGGCAGGAGAGCAGATTGAAGGGGGAAGAGCCCTTTATAAAACCATCTGATCTAGTGACAACCCACCCAACACCACAAGAACACCATGAGGGAAATCACCCCCATGATCCAGCCACCTCCCAAGAGGTTCCACCCCCAACACATGGAGATTACGATTTGGATTATGATTCAAGATGAGATTTGGGTGGGAACACAGCCAAGCCATATCACATTTCATAGATAAACTGTATTTTGTCTATACATTTGTCAATTGGTGGATAGCTGAAGTTTGGACCATTATGAATAATGCTGCTGTGAACATTGGCATACAAGTGTTTGCCTGTGCACATATTTTTAATTATCTTAGGTATATGCCTAGGAGTGGAATTGCTGGGCCACATGGTAACTCTAGGTTTAACATTTTTGAGGAACAGCCAGATTATTTTCCCAAGTAACTATATTATTTTATGTTCCCATCAGCCATGTAAAATGGCTCCAATTTCTTCACATCCTCATCAGTATGTTACTGTCTATACTTTTGGCTATAGTCCTAGTAAGTATGAAGTAGTATCTCATTGTGGGTTTGATTAGCATTTTCCTAATAATGTTGATGAATGACTAGTGATGTTTTTATGTGCTTATTAGCCATTTGTATATCTTCTTTGGAAAAATATTCATTCACATCTTTTGCTCATTTTTAGTTGGTTTATTTGTCTGTATATCATTGTTAAGAGTTTCTATATATTCTGGATACCAGTCTGTTATCAGATATGTGATTTGCAAATATTTTCTTTCATTCTGTCAGTTGTCTTTCCATTTTCTTTGTGGTATCCTTTGAAATACCAAGCTTTTTATTTTTGTGAAGTGTAATTTATATGTATTTTTCTTGGTTACTTTTGCTTTTGGTATCATATCTGAGACCCTATTGCCTAACCTAGGTCACAGAGATTTACTCTTGTACTTTTTTTCTAAGAATGTTCTCATTTTAGCTCTTATAGTTAGGTCTATGATCCATTTTGAGTTAATTTGTATATATGGTGTGAGGCAGGGGTCAAACTCATTCTTTTACCTATGACTATTTAGTCATCCCAGTAGCATTTGTTGAAAATACTCTTCTTTCCCCCACTGAATTGTCTCAGCATCCTATAAAAAAATCAATTGGCAGCTAGACGCCATGGCTCATACCTGTAATCCCAGCACTCTGGAAGATTCAGGCAGGTGAATTATGTGAATCCAGGAGTTCAAGACCAGCCTGGCCAACATGGTGAAACCCCATCTCTACTAAAAATACAAAAATTAGCCAGATGTGATGGTGCACATCTGTCACAGCTACCTGGGAGGCTGAGACATAAGAATTCCTTGAACCGGGGAGATGGAGGCTACAGTGAACCAAGATCATGCCACTGCACTCCAGCTTGGGCAGCAGAGCCAGACTCTATCTCAAAAAAATCAATTGGCCATCATTATGTTTATTTCTTGACTCTTGATTTTATTCCATAGATCTATATGCCCTTGTGCCAGTACCAGTACCACACTGTCTTGATTACTATAGCTTTGTAGTAAGTCTTCAAAATGGAAAGTAGGAGTCTTCCAGCTTTGTTCTTATGACCAGTCTTTACCTTTATTATTGGTGTCTCCACTGGTTCTAGTTTTCTGTGGTTTCAGCACAGCCTTTGCACTTGCTGTTCTCTGTGCCAAGAATGCCCATCTCCCTGTTTTCTACACAGCTCCTTTATTCAGGAATCTGCCCAGTGGCTGGGCATGGTGGCTCACTCCTGTAATCCCAGCACTTTGGGAGGCCAAGGCAAGCAGATCACTTGAGGCCAGGAGTTCAAGACCAGCCTGGCCAACATGGTAAAACCCAGTCTCTACTAAAAATACAAAAATTAGCTGGGCATGTTGGCAGGCAACTGAAATCCCAGCTTCTCAGGAGGCTGAGGCAGGAGAATCACTTGAACCCAGGAGGCAGAGGTGGCAGTGAGCCAAGATCATGCCACTGAACTCCAGCCTGGGTGACAGAGCAAGACTTTGTTTAAAAAAAAAGGAACCTGTCCAAACATTCCCTCATCAAACAAGCTTTATCACCACCTGATGCATTAAGTGTTATTTATTACCTGCCCCCTCCAACACACGCACATTTGAATGTAAACTCTATAAAAACAAGCACCGGGGCCAGAATTAGCATTTTTTTAGACACAAAATTTAAGTGGGTACCGAGTAACAGCTCAATCATATTTTAATGCAATATTTTCCATCAGAATTGAGGCCAACAAATTGATCATGAAAGAAAATCAAAATGTAAATAAAGACTAGTGGTTGTGTGTGCTACAGCCCTGTGTTATTGTGCAGTTGGATCAGTTTCCAATCAGCCTCTGACTCCCTGGCCCAAATGCCTGTTACCTCTCCACAGGGCAGGTTTATGAGCCTTGGCAATGGCAGGAACAGATTGGTCAACAAGGGGCTTTATATATAGTCATGTTTTGTTTTTAGTTTTTGTTTTTTTACTGTAGAGCTTTTATTAACTTTTTCCACTTAAGTCAAAATACAGAAAAATGTTTTGATAAGTGTATGTAGGGGCCACATTTTTCCTTTTGCCTCAGGCCCTGTGGCTTGGCCTGCCCTGACAAGCACCAGGGTGGTCTGCCTCCCAGCTGTAGCCCCCGGACCTAGCACAGGGCCTGGTACATTATAGGAGCTCAGTAAATGTTTGTTGATTACATGACTGTAATCAAGGGAGTATTTTAAGTGTTTGTAGCAGGGAGAGATCTCAACCCACACAGCATGCATGAAATAGAATTTTGGTTTTCTGTAATGCAATGGAATTCCTAGTTCCAGCCTTTGTTCTGCTGGGTTCTTTTCCCTTCTTTCCCAGGTTATATCAGACTTCCAGGGAACTGACAAAGCACCAAGGGATTGAGTGAGAACCCATGGACCACGAGTCCTCTGTCCACTTACAACACTGCTGACATGTCTGGTTTCTGTCCCTAGGGGTGCTTCAGGTCTGGTGGGATCTGGAATCTCAGTGAGGCTGGATATGATCATATCTGCCTGACCCCCTGGTCCTCTTAGCTTTTGCTCCCTGGCACAGGCAGCAAAGTACGGGGGCCTCCGAAAACCCCCTTCCTTCCTTCAGCTATTGGAAGTCAAGACAAGAAACCAATACCACTCACTCACCACCCCAAAGCCAAAAAGCTCAAAACCTGCTGCATTATGAATGGAAGGCTGGAAAACAACAGGTAGCAGCTTACATCTTGTTCATGTCCTTGTTGGCAGATACATCAGATCCTTCAGGGAGCAAACTAGAGCAGAAGTGGGTATTTGGAAAAGGGAGGCATTTTCAGTTGTCACAGTGATTAGGGGCACAACATATCCATGAATTACCCCACCAAGATACCATTAGTAGTCTCCATAGAAACATATGCATTTCCTTGTTTTATTCAGTAAATATTTATCAAGTGCCCCCTGCATGTCAGATACTGTTCTAGGTCCCTGGGGATTAAAAACATTAAAAACTCTGCCCTCGTGGAGCTGATATTTTTTGGGGAGAGGAGGGAAGATGATAAACAAGATAAATAAGAAATGTAAGCAGCCAGGCACAGTGGCTCACGCCTGTAATCCCAGCACTTTGGGAGGCAGAGGCAAACAGATGACTTGACGCCAGGAGTTCGAGACCAGCCTGGCTATTATGGTGAAACCCCATCTCTACTAAAAATACAAAAATTAGCCAGGCATGATGAGAGACACCTGTAGTCCCAGCTCTCTGGCAGGCTGAGCCATGGGAACCCAGTGGTAGAGGTTGCAGTGAGCTGAGATCATGCCACTGTACTCCAGCCTGGACAGCAGAGTGAGACGATCTCAAAAAAAAAAAAAAAAAAGCAAAGAAAAGAAAGAAATGTAAGGCAGGGTGTGGTGGCTCACCCTTGTAATCGCAGCACTTTGGAAGGCTGAGGCAGGAGGATTGCTTGAGGCCAGAAGTTCAAGACCAGCCTGGGCAACATGAGACCCTGTCTGTAAAAAAAGAAAAAGAGAGAGAAAAAGAAAAGGAAAGAAAGGAGGAGGAGGAACATGGGAGGAAGAGGAAGAGGAGAAGGGGAAGAGGAGGGAGAAGAGAGAAGGAAGAAGGAGAAAAAGAAAGGAGGAACAGGAAGAAGGAAGAAAGGAAGGAGGGAGGGAGGAAAGGAAGGCAGAAAGGAGAAGAATAAAGAAGAAATAGTAGTGCAGAGAAAAAAAGAAGTTGAAATTAAATTTAAGAAAATGTGGCCAGGGGAGGAGGCCGCACAGAGAAGCGAATTTTTGAATAAGACCTGAAGGAAGTGGCGGAACAGAAATCTGGAGCAGAAGGAATGGTGCATGCAAAGGCCCTGCGGCAGAAGTTTGCCTGGGGAGTCTGAGGAACAGCAAGGAGGCCAGTGTGGCTGGCACAGAGCAGACTTGTACTCTGAAGTGGGAGCTGGGGGAGATTTGGAGAGAAGGACAGAGTCTGCCCTGGGTTGGATGTGGTTTGTTGAGCCCCACCAAGTCTCACGTTGAAATTTTATCCCTATTATTGAAGGTGGGGCCTAAAGGGAGGTGTTTGGATCCCGGAGGTGGGTCCCTCATCAATGGCTTGGTGCCCATTCTTGCAGGAGTGAGCGAGTTATCTTAGTTCCCGTGAGAACTGGTTGTTGGAAAGAGCCTGGCACCTCCCTCCCCTCTCTCTTCCACTCTCTCACCATGTGATCTGCACACACTGGCTCCCCCTTGATTCCACCATGAGTGGAAGCAGCCTGAGGCCTCACCAGATGCAGATGCTGGCATCATGCTTCCTGTACAGGCTGCAGAACTGTGAGCCAAACAAACCTCTTTTCTTTCTTTATCATTTCCCCAGCCTCAGACATTCCTTTACAGCAACACAAGCGGATGAAGATGGAGTCTGAGTTCCATTCTTACTTACCTTTATTTTTTATTTATTTATTTTAGAGACAGGGTCTTGCTCTGTCACCCAAGCGATTCTCCCACCTCAGACTTCCACAGTGTTGGGATTTCAGGCGTGAGCCACCACATCCAGCCCGAGTTCCATTCTTAAGGAATCTCTCTGGCTGCTCCTGGGAAGAGTAGAGTAAAGGTGACAAGGTTAGAATCCTGGCAATGGGCGAGGAGGCTACTGCACCAGTTTATCTGAAAGACTGAACTGGTCTTTCTCAGTTAACTCTTCTCTCCACCTGTGGAATGGAGATACGGGGGGGAGGAGCACCGTGGGCCGGGTATGTTCTGAAGGCAGATCAGCCACAGATAAAGAAGGTAAGGTGGGTCCTAATTCTCACCCCCAAGCTGCAGAGATGCCCTGTTTTCCATCCAGGGTCTCCCCCTGAAGAGACCTGATTGCTTCTACCCCCACTGGCAACCAGCCAATTCCTCCTGACCAAATTCCTCAAGCTTTACTGCACATTTCCTATATACCAAGCACTCACTATCAACTTTATTATTTTCTTAAGTTAAGCCTCAAATGCACAGCTTGAATTATTCATATTCTTTGTCTGCATAAAGCCCCTTTCTTGTTTCACATAGGTACTAATGTGTTTTCTTTTAAACCTATTTGTGCTCCTTTCCCTCCCCTTCCTATAGCAGTGTGTAGCCTTTCATTTGTTTCCTGTAAGATATACATTCTCTTTGTGTGTGCATTTATTTCTTATGTGTCTAGGTGGCACTGTTTAAATACCCTGGGTTTCTTACCTTTCTCCCTCTGCGCCATGGTTTTACTTATTTATTTTTGAGACAGGTCTCATCATGTTGCCTGGGCTAGTCTCGAACTCCTGGGCTCAAGTAATCCTCCTGCCCCAGCCTCCCAAAGTGCTGGGATTATGAGCATGAGGCACCACACCCTGCCTGCGCTATGGTTTTAGATCCTCCCACTTTGCCATACATACAACTCTTGTCACTCTAACACAGTAGTTTTCAACCACAGGAAGTTTTGGCCCCCAGGGAACATTTGGCAATGTCATCAACATTTCTGGGGAATGGGGTACTACTGGCATCTAGTGGGTAGAGGCCAGAGATGCTGCCACACATCCCGCAATGCACAGGACGGCCCCACAACAAAGGATGTTTGGGCCCCAGGGGTCCATAGTGCTGCGGTTGGGAACCTACATCTGACCGCCACACAAAGTCCCAGGCCCTCCAGGTCTTCCTTATCCCCCCTCTTTGCAGGGAGGACACTCAGGCTTCCCTATTTCCACACCAGCACAAAGCTGTGACAGGAGACCTTTATGGACCGCTCTGAGCTTTATGCCCTCTCTCCCACCATGAATATATAAGGCCCACCATGCATATATAAGGCCTAGCTGCTCCCTTTATACCTACACTGAGGTCCAGAGAGATGATGTGACTCAATCAAGGTCACCCAGCTTAGGAGGGATGAAAGCCAGGAAGTGGCCCACTGCTCTTTATTTTGTTTTACATTTTTTTGAGACAGGTCTCACTCGGTCACCCACACTGAAGTGCAGCGGTGTAAACGGCTTACTCAGCCTCAACCTCCTGGCCTCAAGTGATCCTCTCGACTCAGCCTCTTGTGTAGCTGGGGCCACAGACATGCACTACCATGCCCAGCTAAATTTTTTTTTTTTTTTTGGAGAGACAGGGATCTCACTTTCCCCAGGCTGGTCTCAAACTCCTGGGCTCAAATCTCAAAGTGCTGTGATTACAGATGAGAGCCACTATGTCCGGCCACCCCATTGCTCTTAACCACTCACATCTCTAGTGATCCATGTGACTATCTTGAGGGTAAAAATTGAAAGCCTCTGGAGTGAACTCTTCTGCTGGCCTCTGACTTCATGGGGTGTAGGGACTGAGTCTCATATGTTCATAGCTTTATCCTGATACCTAGCACAGTGCCTGGCACCTTCACTGGACAAATATTTGTTGAATAAACAAATAAACAAGGAGCTCCCAGGTAGGGAGTTTTCATGTGTGTGATGGCAAACACAGCAGAAATAAGATTCCAGGGCATCCACCCACAAGGGAGCAAACAGCCACATGCATGACAAGGCAGGGGCCTGGTAGCCTTTATCTCAGGCTGAGATGCTCCATGCTCACCTAGCCTGGCCTCACCCAGAACCTGGCCCACAGCAGAGGCTCAGCAAAGGCTTCCTAATTTTGTTTTCAGACATTGCATCCCCTCCTTCCTGAAAATATCTTTGCTGTACTGTCCTATGTGACAGTTTGGCTGGGTATATAATTTTTTCTTAGCAATAATAATTTTCCTTCCTAGATTTAAGGCATTTTCCCATTGACTCTGGCTTCCAGAGAATAAGTGACAACTGCAGTTGGCCCTGATTGAAGTAGGTCAGAATGTGCTGAGAGAGACATCTTCAAGAAGTGAAATTGATGAAATACCTGAGACATCTGAATGTACTAAGAGGATTTTTTTTTAAGTATTATTAACTCCAGGGGAAAACAAAAGGCATGAAAAGTAATCATAGTTTACTACCCGGCTTAGCGGTGTTACTAGTTAGCAACATAATAAATCACCCCAAGACTTAGTGGCATAAAACAATAAGCATTTATTCAGCTCACGAGATTGTGAGTCACCAGAGAGGTTCTACTGAGCTAGACTGATCTCTTGCATGTGTCTGCAGGGTCAGCTAGCAGATCAGCTGGTAGAGAATGGCCTCAGATGGAACAACTTGTCTCTGCTCAATGGAGTCTCTCATCCTCCAGCAGGCAAGTCTAGGCTTTTTCTCATGGCCTAAGCAGTGTTCCTTTCAAGGAAAGAGACCCGTCTTTAAGCCTTCCTTTGGAACTGGCATGCCATTTGGAACTGGCATGCTGTGAAAGGTAGGCAGCACCATATCCTGGGGCTTAGAAATGAGCCCAGTTCATTTCTGCTGCATTCTGTCAGCAAAAGCAAACATAAGCCAGCCCAGATTTAAATGGTGCCATAGACCTGCCTCTTGAAGGAAAGAGCTTTACTATCACACTTCAAAGGGTGAAGATGTAAGGACATGGAGTCATCAATGCAGTCAGCCTATGCAGTAATCACAGCAGCATGAACTCTGACTACTAACCCAAAAAAAACCATTCACTCTTGGGAAGCCAAGATGGGCAGATCACTTGAGCCCGGGAGTTTGAGACCAGCCTGGGCAAAATGGCAAAACTCCATCTCTACAAAAAAAGAAAAAATACAAAAAATTAGCCAGGCATGGCGGTGTGCACCTGTAGCCCTGGCTACTCGGGAGGCTGAAGTTGAAGGATCTCTTGAGCCCAGGAGTTTGAGGCTGCAATGAGCCGAGGCGGCACCACTGCACTCCAGCCTGGTCCACAGAGCAAGACCCCTGTCTCCAGAAAACAAACAAAGCCATGACTCTATTTAGGAGGAAAAGGGAAAGAGAAGAATGTTTATGTGTGTTAAAGGTAGCAAGAAGAAAATCCACATTGCCAATAGTGGGATCAAATAAATAATGTCTCAAAGTGAAAAATCAAAAAGCCGTAATTATAACCATGCAATTTAGAGACAGGGCAGTGAGTATCAAGATAATGAACGGAGAGAGTTGAAGGTGGTGACAAAGGAAGAATGAGAGGGCGTGTCGGGGAAACTGCAGTCTTACAACAAGCCTTGTGGAATTTTCCTAGTATTGAATTTGATTTAAAAAGCTATTAAAAAGCAAATGATTTAACTTGATTATATAATGCATATAAAAGAATGAGTTATGCAAGACTACATCTGATCAGCTCCTTGCTGAGAGTAGAGATTAGGTATAGATTGGAGAAAGAGGGTATCCACGTGGCTGAGATAGTCAAGGAAAACTTCCTATAAGAGGAAGCATCGGCTGAGACTTCAAAAATAGGCCAAAAGAAAAGTACTTAGGCACGTTTGGGAGTTTCCAGTTCACTCCTACATTATTTGACTTAATTCCACAACCACCTTCTTGAGGTGAATAAATCAGGAATTATTATTATTCTTATTTTGCAAATGAGGAAACTGAGTTCCAGGGAAGTTCAGGGACTTGCCTAAGATTTCAGAAGCAGGGAGTGGCTGCAAAAGTTAGATTTCATGTTCACTCTTTTTTTTTTTTTTTAAATTTTTAAGATAGAGTCTTGTTCTGTCACCCAGGCTGGAGTACAGTGATGCCATTTAGGTTCACTGCAACCTCTGCCTCCCAGGTTCAAGCGATTCTCCTGCCTCAGCCTCCCTAGCAGCTGGGATTACAAGGCTGCACCACCACACACAGCTAATTTTTGTATTTTTAGTAGAGATGGGGTTTCACCATGTTGGCCAGGCTGGTCTCGAACCCCTGACCTCAAGTGATCAGCCCACCTCACCCTCCCAAAGTGCTGGAATTATAGGTGTGAGCCACTGCTCCTGGCCAGGGTTATGTTAAAATGCAACAAAGGCTAGCTGTGGGTAACTTAACCACAAGGAAATTGGGAGGATATGAAGGAGTTTTCAGGATCCAGGAGAAGAACGGAGGAAGAGTTGGGGCTCCCAAGGGGCAGGAGCTGATGAGGTGGCACCTTTAGGCCTTAGAGCTACTGTTTCATTCTTGAATTGCTCCGTCCCAGTAGAGCAGCTGATCAGCTGTGTCTGGGACCTGTGCCCACCTCTCAGCTCAGCAGGGTTAGACACCTTGATGGACAGCCCACCGAGCCACCTGCAGTGGGGGCAGGCACTTCCCCATGAGGAACCCAAGGAGCTGTTAGCAGAAAAAATGAGAATGAATGAGAGGCAGAAACCAGGGGTGTTCACGCCAGGAGCAGAGCCAGCCTCCATATCCACACTCGGTGCTGTCTGCTGTGAAAGGTGGGCAGTGCAGTAGCCTGGAGCTTAGGGACAGCTCAAATCACACACTGTATTCATGTATTCATCCACTGCAAGGGTCATTCCCAGGCTGACATTTCTCCAGAGAGAGAGAAATCCCCAGCATCTGCCAAAATCACCCCTCGTTAAGGGAAACCCACTCTCGTGAGACAAACAGACCATAATGCTTCTGCTTTTCAGAGCCAGTCACTGCCTCGGACACAGCTGAGCCCACATCAAATTCCTGGATGGATTTTTTTGTGGATACGCTGTGGTTTCAAGAGGACATCTCCACTGTGCTTCTGGGGTTTCTTATTTAAATGGAACCGGATGTCATTCAAAGTAGCAGTGACTGGGGTGACCAAAAGTTCTCGGAGTTTCCTTTTTAATGACCATCCACACAGATACCTGTTTGTTTCACGACTTTTGGGCTCGTGAGTAAGCTGTTCTGTAGGTGGAGAATGAGCAGAATCACAAGGTCTCTGGAAGACACCTGTGGGTGTGATGGCTGCAGACACACACCATCCTCTCATCCCTGGGGACAGGGGCAAGTGAATCCTCATGTCACAAGTGAGAGCCCTGAGGCTCACCTCGCTGAAGTGCCTCTGGAAAAGGTCTTTAGCACATTTAAGAGTGACGGTTTTAGCCTTTCCTCTTCGGAATGGCATGAGAAGCTTCGGCCTCTATCAAAGACACTGAGAGAGTTTGGATATTTGTCCCTGCCCCAGTCTTGTGTTAAACTGTCATCCCCAGTGCTGGAAGTGGGGCCTGGTGGGGGGCGTTTGGATCATGGGCAGGGATCCCTCCTGGTGTGGTGTTGGCCTTAGCCTAGCCAGTCCTGCTTGTCCATCGCGAGACCCCTAGGGATGCTTTCCAATCTTTCCAAGTTGGTTAAAAACCTGGTTCATAGCACACAGCGCTCGTAGTAACACAGTTGCAATTATTTATTTCTGGGTGTGATTATTTGATTATAAAATAATATCATCATTCTTTTTTTTTTTTTTTTTTTTTTTTGAGATGGAGTTTCGCTCTTGTTGCCCAGGCAATAGCACAGTCTCAGCTCACTGCAACCTCCGCCTGCCTGGTTCAAGTGATTCTTCTGCCTCAGCCTCCTGAATAGCTGGGATTACAGGCGCCCGCCTGCATGCCCGGCTAATTTTTGTATTTTTAGTAGAGACAGTGTTTCACCATGTTGGCCAGGATGGTCTCAAACTCCTGACATCAGGTGGTCCACCTGCCTCAGCCTCCCACAGTGCTGGGATTATAGGCGTGAGCCAACGCACCCAGCCAATCATCCTTCTTAAATGGCTAGAATTGAAACCTCAGTATAGCATTCTGTCGATCTTCCCTCCCCCATTATTTCTGTAGCACTCCCTGGTCCTTTGAATGTGATGTGTCCCTCTGCAGGCACCCGTGACACTCTGAAGCATGTTGGGCAGTGTCCCAGAGGGACAGAGCGCCAGTGACCCAAGCAGTGACCTGCTCATCTGCCCCCGTCCTTCCCCTCCACTCTCATACTCCCACTGTGTCAACAGCCCTTCCTGAGATCACCTTCCAGAAAAACCACTTGCATGTGAACCTTTGGCTCAGGGTCAGCATCCAGGGTCACCCAAACTAAGACACTGAGGATGTGTAAGTGCTGGGACTTCATGATTGGTGCTGCAGGGGTGGCAACTCCTCCCAGTCGAGCCCTGCTCTAACATAAGCCTCCTGGCTACTGAAGGGTGGTCCGTGGACCAGCATCACCGGTAGCTGGCAGAAATGCAGAGTCTCAGACCCTGCTATAGACTCACTCAACAAGCATCTGCATTTTTTTTTTTTTTTTTTTTTTTGAGACAGAGTCTCCCTCTGTCACCCAGGCTGGAGTGCAGTGATGCAGTGGCACTATCTTGGCTCACCACAACCTCCCAGGCTCAAGCCATCCTCCTGCCTCAGCCTTCCCAGTAGCCGGGACTACGAACACACGCCACCATGCCTGGCTAACCTTTCCGTATTTAGTAAAGGCAGGGTTTCATCATGGTGGCCAGGCTGGTCTCGAACTCCTGGCCTCAAATGATCTGCGCGCCTCAGCCTCCCAAAGTGCTGGGATTACAGGAGTGAGCTAATGCACCAGCCAAGCATCTGCGTTCTAACTCCATCCCCAGGCCCTCCTTTCATGCACTGGTTTGTGAGGTGAGATGGAAGCCGCAGATTCACCTGGTGGTGGCTTTTCTTGCAGATCCAGAGGCCAGGTCAAGAGAGCATGGCCTGATCTCGGCTCCACAGCCCCTCGGCCGGCTCCTCGGCCCCCTAGGTTCTCCCACAGTCCTCCCCCGTTCCTCAGCGGGTGTTATTCCGTGATTCCGGAATCCAGCACCCAGCACAGCACCGTCGGGATTCAATCAGATCCAGTTGGCGATAGGCGGCTTGGCCTGTCTGTTACTGCTTTACAAACTGAGAAGAAATAAAAAACCCCGGTTTTATGACCCAGCAGTTAAAAACTATTTGTAGAAGTTGCTAAGGTTCAAATCAAAAGTGCCCTCCCTCGAGGACTATTAGTTAATTCAGAAGACCACAGATTTCTTTCCTTTTCTTCCCTTTTCCCCCTTCTACCTTGAAATGTAGCTGTAATTCATTTCTGCCGTTCAGACTTCTAGAGCTTTCCATCCTTTGACAAACACAAGCCGAAGTGCTTAAGGACATCTGTTTATTTTATTTCTTTAATGAGAAAACCTTCCAATTTCTCCTGAGCTCAGCTGTGTTTATTTACATTTTCCTGGTCATGTGAGGCGAGCACCTTGGAAGTTTAAAGGCCTGGCCAGACCCTGGCAGCAGCCTCTCGATCTGAAATGCAGAGGAAGCCCCTGCCCAAGGAAAACAGAGCCCCTGGAACTCTATAAAATAGATTCTCAAAATAAATAGTGCCTAATTCACTCGGTAGATGTGGATTAAATCAAGATGAATACAATTTGAAAAGGATTTTCTGAGGAAGTCGGAGATTTCTTTCCCCTACTGGGGGTTAAACCTTGTATTTAAATCTTTCTTCCCCCTCCCTCTCGCTTTTCAGTTGAGTAAAAGGTGTTTAGTCTTTGTAGCTAATAAAGAAAGGATGACTTTGATTGGGCTTCTCCAGCAGTGATTATTTTCTTTGCAGCACTGGGGTTGAAGGAGAGTGACCTCACCAGTCACTCTGTCCCATTCTGTAAAGAGTGAGGACAAGAAGCAAACATCTGCAGTTGTCATTTTGGCGGGGGTGGGTGAGGAAGAAGTTGGACTGGCTTTGAGAGATGTCGTGGAGGTGAATGACATCGTTTGGGGGTGTTGGGCAGGGGGGTGGGACCCTTTGTGGGCTTAATCCCTTATAATGGTGCTTCCCTAAGCCAGGGACCTTCATGCCAAGTGCCCCTGCTTGTGTATTTTACAGCATTAAAGGATTATTTCCAACATAAAATATAGTTTAAAGATGGTTTGGGGTTGTCAGAAAAGTGCTCATTAGCAGAGACTTTCTTTGAAGCCCTGTGTGCTCAGCCGCTTTGAGAGACCATTTCCTTATAGAATCACTCAACTTGGGTTGAGAGTTTCTGAGCGAGTCAAGACTCTGCCTAATTTTCCGCCCACAGATTTAACAAATGCAGACTGCTTCCCCAGACTTCCTTCGCCAACTCTCCCCCCTTCCTCGCCCCACCTCTCAATGAGTGCCAAAGGGCATCTGAAAGGGGGGAAAAAAAGGAGAGGTATTTAAATCCTCTATGCAAAATCTACGACCAGTTGTCGTTGGGTTGGCGTAAGAAGCTCTTTTGTCTTCTGTAAATACAGGTGTTGCTGCTCACAATGGTAAGTGGTGAAAAAACAATCCCAGGCACCCTGGAAACCTACATAATGGGAACAATTTTCCTTTACGTTTAACTAGCAGGTTGAGAAGCTGTCTCCCCTCCAACTACCCACCTGCACTTTTTACACTACTAATTTCCTAACAATAGGTTTTTCCAGCGTCCAAAGATTTCTGGTGATGAGGTGTCACCCGCTGAATGGCAGGAAGATGTCAACACCATTGTGTTTGGGGTTGACTTTGACAGGGAAATAGGAGGTGTTCCCTCGCCATGCCTGCTTCCCACACTTCCTCTGTGAATTCGTGAACTTTCGGGCCCCTCCGATGGCAATTGGGGGAAAGCACCAATGGATGTCTCCCAACGGGGCCTAATTCAAAGCCGAAATACGCAGTCTCAGAGCCTCATTGGAAATGTCCATCAATGGATGAATGGATAAATCACAGGATAGTTATACCCGTGGGATAGGATTCAGCCATGAAAAGGAACCCGGTACTGATAGGTGCTGTGTAACACACTTATGCCAAGTGAAAGGTCATATTTGTATGACTGTTTATATGAAATCCCCAGAAGTCAGTCCTTAGAGTCAGAATGAAGATTGTTGGTTGCCAGGGGCTGGGGGGAGTGGGGAATGGGTTGTAAGTGCTTTTTGTGTACCGAGTTTCCTTGTAGGGTGATGAAAATGTTTTGGAACTAAGTGAAGGTGGTGGGTGCCCAGTACTGTACCCTAGATCCCACTGAAGTGTTCACTTTAAAGTGATTCATTTCACACCTGTAATCCCAGCGTTTTAGGAGACTGAAGCAGGAGGATATCTTGAGCTTAGGAGTTCGAGACCAGCCAGGGCAACATAGTGAGAGCCCATCTCTACAAAAAAAAAAAAAAAAAAAAAAAAAATTAAATAGGCTGGGTGCAAGTGGCTCATGTCTGTAATTCGAGCACTTTGGGAGGCCAAGGCGAGTGGATGACCTGAGGTCAGGAGTTTGAGACCAGCCTGGCCAACATAGGAAAACTCCAACTCTACTAAAAATACAAAAATTAGCCAGGCGTGATGGCGCAAGCGGTAGAGCCAGCTACTCAGGAGGCTTAGGCAGAAGAATCACTTGAATCCAGGAGGCAGAGGTTGCAGTGAGCCGAGATCATGCCATTGCACTCCAGCCTGGGTGACAGAACAAGATTCCATCTCAAAAAAAAAGTAATTAATTAATGGAATTAAATAGCCAGATATGGTGTTGTGTGCCTGTGGTTCCAGCTGCTCAGGAGGCTGAGGTGGGAGGATCGCCTGAGCCCAGGAGTTCAAGGCTGGGTGAGCTATGATCACACCACTGCACTCCAGCCTGGGCAACAGAGTGAGACCCTATCTCAAAAAAAAAAAAAAAAAAGAGTTTATTTTCAGTTTTGTGGATTTTACCCAAATTTTTTAAAATCAAGAAAGAATCTCCTTGGGTAGTCGTGTTTTGTCAGACCGCTGAGTCCTGGTGGGCTTGGTGTGTGCTGCCAGAGCCCACGTGCCTTATGTGGCGGGGAAGTCATGTCTTGCTGTGGGGTCTGTTATGATATTTCTGACTGGAACCCTGTCGGGTGGTATGATGCCGTGGAGTCTAAAGGTCCCAGGTCAAATCCCATCCCCACCACTTCCCGGATTCAAGACTTGGAACAAGTCACTTTTTTCCTAAGGTCTCAGTCTACTTGTCTGTAAAACTGGAACAGCAGTTCTTGCCCTACTGACCCCATAAGACAAACCTGAGAATCATATTCTGTTACCCGAAGGGCACTGAGGGTACTCTGGAAGGAACACACACTGCCTGGAGAGAGCTAAAAATGAATGTTTTTTACTTGAAAATTCAGATAGGGCTTTCTGTTGGTTCCTGGGTTTGGGTTGGGTTTTGAACTGCCATCACCTGGTTTTGGTGTCCGGGTAACACTGGCCTCATCGAATGACTTGGAAGTCTTCCTTCCTCATTCATTTCTTGATGAGTTTGTGGAGAATTGGTGCTCATTCTTCTGGAAGTGTTTGGTAGCATTCTCCAGTGGAACCAGTTAGCCCTGGCAGGTTTTTTTGTTCGTTTGTTTTTTGCTTTTTGTTTTCTGGGAGGTTTTTAATTAGGAATTCCTTTTTTTTTTTTTTTTTTTTTTTTTTTTTTTTTTTTGTGAGACAGAGTCTTGTTCTATCACTCAGGCTGGAGGAGTACAGGGACACCATCTTAGCTCACTGCAACCTCCACCTCCCAGGTTCAAGCGATTCTCCTGCCTCAGCCTCCCAAGTAGCTGGGTGTACAGGTGCCCGCCACCACACCCAGCTGTTTATATTTTTAATAGAGACAAAGTTTCAGCATGACGGCCAGGCTTGTCTCAAACTCCTGACCTCAAGTGATCCATCCACCTTGGCCTCCCGAAGTGCTGAGATTACAGGCATGAGCCACCATGCACGGCCAGAATTCAATGTTTTAGTAGGGGTAGTTATTCATCTTGGGTGAGTTTGGGTAGTTTGTGGTTTTCAAGGAATTGATCCATTTCATTCAATGCCAAATTTGTGTGTGTAAAGCTAAAAAACAAAATTGAAGTATTTACTTTTATCATGACTTTCAGTTTGTAACATATAACCCATATCCAGAAACCTTCAGTAGGCGGGAGAATCGCTTGAGCCCAGAAATTTGAGACCAGCCTGGACAACCTAGACCCTGTCTCTAAAATTAAAAATAAAATAAATTTCTCATCCCATGCATAGCACTGGGTCAGGTCCTTTACATGGGTCATCTCCTTGATCTTCAAGATGAACCTGCAAGCTAAACATGGTGATCCCCATTCAACCCAGAAGGACACAACCCCTGCCCAAGACTACCATGCTGGGAGTGGCAGAGAAGGGATCAGACCCAGAACTCCAAAGGCCGTCCTAAACCCACCTGAGCTGACCACGGCCCCAAGTTCCCTGGCCAGCCCTCAACTTGCCCTCCAACACCAGCTCCTTCCTATGCCAGACATCACACTGAGGGGATCTGCAGACCACACCTGGTCCTTAAACACATCCTTGTTATTACTTCTTAAAATTCATTACCAGCATTTAAAATCAGAACATTTCACATAAAAATTCAGCTTTCTGGTTTCTTCTGAAAATAATCAGACAATTTGGGCTTGCTGCACCCACAATCCCAAATGGCATCACTTGGCTGCAGCTGCCCCGAAACCACCCCCATCAATGGCGCAGGTGTTCTCCATTTTGCCACAGTCCCCCCATTCCGTATCATCTCCCTAACATTAACATCATCATGTTTCATTTTCTTCATAATATTTGTCATGGTCTGAAATGAAATGTTTCTTAGTTTGTCATAGCCCTCCTCCGCCATTAGCGTATAAGCTCCTTGAGGCAAGGGACTTTCCATGTCTGAAAGCAAGGAGACAGCATTGCAAAGTGGTCAAGAGCGGAGGTCAACAAACTACGTCCATCCTATGGGCCAAATCTGCTCCCTCCCAACCCCCTGCTTGTTTTATTAAATAAAGTTTTATTGTAACACAGTCACACCCATTCATTTACATATTGTCTACATCTGCTTTTGTGCTACAGCAGCAGAGTTGAATGGTTATGATGGAAACCATATGAGCCACAAAGCCTAAAATATATGCTTTCCAGACCTTTAGAATCAAAGTTCACCACCTCTGGTCTCGAGAGCCACACTGCTCAAATCCAAAGGTGGCTCCACTTCCTAGCCATGTGACCTCAGACAAGTCACTTTGCCCTCCTGTGCCTCAGTTTTCACCTCTGTAGCATGGGTGTAATAACAATGATACTTACCTTATAGGGTCACTGGGGGAGGATTACATGAGTTAATACATGTCAGGTATTTGGAACTGTACCTCTTACGTAGCAAAGAGTTTTTATAGAATAAGCAAATGCCACTGTCTTTTTTATTTTTTTAATTGACAAATAATTGTACACATTCGTGGGGTACATGGTGATGTTTCAATGCACATATAGTGATCAGAGTAATTAACATATCCGTTATGTTCAATATTTATCATTTCTTTGTGTTGGGAATGTTTAACATCCTCCTTCTAACTATTTAAAACTATAATTATTATTAAAATATTTTCATGAATGGGCAAGGTCAGATATAACCAGGTCCATGCACATTTGTGTCTTTCCACAAGGTCAGGCTTTCACTGATGCTATTTCAATCATGAAAGCCACTAGCTAGAGGGAGACAAGAAAATGTCTGGAATTCCCAAGGAGGCAATTCTCCTTAATATTACCCTTTCACTTGATAGAGCCATGAGCACACAGGCCAAAACCACTCCACAAGTCAGTCAATATTGCAAACCATACATAATAGTATACTTAATTTATATACAAATGTTATAGATTAAAATTTCATGAAAAACAGTAACATTTAGCATCAAGACAAAAGGGGTTATGAAAAGAGTCTAAAGGGCTGGGTGCAGAGGCTCACACCTATAATCCCAGCACTTTGGGAGGCTGAGGCAGGTGGATCACTTGAGGTCAAGAGTTCAAGACCAGCCTGGCCAACATGGTGAAACCCCCATCTCTACTAAAAATACAAAAATTAGGCAGGCATGGTGCCATGCACCTGTAATCCCAGCTACTTGGGAGGCTGAGGCAGAAGAATCACTTGAACCCAGGAGGTGAAGTTCGCAGTGAGCCAAGATCACACCACTGCACTCCAGCCTGGGCGATAGAGCAAGACTCCATCTCAAAAAAAAAAAAAAAAAAAAAGAAAGAAAAGGAGCTAATGAACCAGTCCAAGGAGAGTAATATGTACACAGAGAAAGTCCTGATCCGGGCAGTTGCCAGTATCTTGCAAGAGTCCTTGATTTGGGCAGAGCCTTCAGCTGTAAATTCTGGGTACTGATGACAAGTGACAGCAAGACAGAATGTGTTAAGATGTCAAGCTGGTGAGGTCCTGCTCATTTTATGACCCTTGAGTCCTCTGGTGAGGACCAGTGGTAAAGGGTTACATCCTCATCTGGTTAGATGTTGTCTCTATTGATTAGGCAGACCCTGTTGGCTTGATGACTTTTGAAATGTAAGATGGAAGTCTTTTTCTAAGATGGAGTATCTCATGTCAAGGGTGTGCTATACCAATAGTATCTTTTAAAGAGCTGCATCTTTAGAGGCATGTTGCTGTTGTGTCAGATGTCCTATCTGAGGAAGGTGTGCTGAAGTATGACTACTACTACTAATAAGTAGAAAACGGATGGTGTTGATGGGAAGGTTGTCAGTGCTGTGGAAGCAGTAGTCACTTGCTGGGTGTCAAGCCATGTTCTAAGTCCTTGGCATGAACTTCCGTAAACAAACCCATCTTTCATGTCACCACATGCCCCTCAGTCCTGGACAATGACTTCGGTTAGGGTGATCGTCTCATCCAGGTTCATCTGCGACTTTCCCAACTTGGAGCAGTGGAAGTCCCAAGACCCAAGAAACCCCTCAATCCCAGGCAAATCGGGAGAGTTGGTCACCTGACTCCACATCCACAATCCATTTATCTATTTATCTGTTATTTTTGCCTTTAAATTCATATCCTAGTAAAATACTTTAAAAGCTGCTAGACATGTCCAGCTGAAAGAACATTCTTCAGAGATTAAAAAAAAAAATTCTAAGAGGCTGAGTAGATGCACAAAACCCCAAAAGAGGAACCGGTTTCAACATCTTTCTTTGTTCTCTTAAATCTAACCATGATTTCATCATTTGTCGTGAGTTTGACTCTTGTGATTCAGCGATGACGGAATTTATCCTACAGTCTTTTGGTTAAGTTCTTGTTAGTACAAATAGACTCATTATCTTTTCTATTTTTGGTGTTCTACAAAACTGTCAAGCCAAGTTTTTAACTTTACTGTTTAAACATGTGAATCAACTTATTTTTCTTTATGAACATCATTTTCTTGTCTTCCTCTAAAAAAATTTTTTTAAACAAGCTAATCTGCCTTCCAAAAGTTTCCGAGTAATTAAACCCAATTAAAACCATTAAATTCTTTCTTTTAATGACAACTTCATTATTAAAAGCTAACCGCAAGGAGGAGATTTCACTGGCAGAGCTCTCCATTGTGAGTTAATCCGTCCCTAACCTCTGGCTGACACTTCCAAGAGATGAATCCCACAGAATTTGGGAAGCTGGTTTAATGAATAGCTTTAATTAATACTTTTCTTCCTTGTGGCAGAGTGATTATTTGTTCAGCTTGTAAACAGCTCCTTGGCGGTGATTTTTTAAAGACCCAGTTGGCTTGGATTGTGTGATGGTTTTGATTGATTTGTGTGTTTGTGTGGTTTTCATCCTTAAAAGAGAGAGGGGAGGAGCTCTTCATTCCAGGACAGGTGCTGAAGCACGTTGTCCTGAAGTTCGGGATGTCAGGGTAATTGACACAGAAGAAAAGTGAGGTGAGGGCAGGCAGCAAGCTGCCTGGATTTTTGAGACATCTCCAGAGCAGGCAGGTCTACAGACAGGCAGATCTGCTCTTTGCAGCGACAGTCTGCAAGCCCAGACAGGGTCCCCAGGAAGACACAAGCCCGGCCCAAAGGCAGTCTGGGTGCTAAGAAAGGCAAGCACCTGGGATCGCAAAGTGTGAAGCCAAACGCCTCCCCTGACCTTCCCCTCACGTGTCACCTGAGAAAGGGACAGCCCAGTGCAAATGCTAGGTGTGACCAACCAGGTCCTAGAGAAGTGCTTCTGTGCTGCAAGCCACATATGCATCGCAAGTGTTATCCATCTATCATCTCCCTAACCCATCTCAGGGAGGTTGATGCCATGGGTCTTGGAGAGGTTAAGTGGCCTGCCCCAAGTCACGTACTTTCTAGCAATAAGGGCAGAGCGCAGATTTGCAGCCGGCTGTCTGGCTGCAGGAGTCACTCCTCACTACTGGGTGGAGCTGCCCCTTGAGACAGGAAAGTGGCACCTCCCACTCAGCTGGCGGGGAGACTTAGATTTGTTTTTTTTTCATTTAGTTCATCTCTTAATTAGAAAGCTACTTTCATTGCCCACTCTGTCATTCCAAAGTTAATTTACTAACACTAAGGCCCAAGCTTTTTCATTATTTTAAAAATCATTTAGAGCAGTGATTCTCAACTAGGGGTGGTCTTGTCCCTTGGAGGACATTTGGCGACATCTGGAGACAGTTTTGATTGTCACAGCTGGGTGGAGGTGATACTGAATTTAGTGGATAGAGGCCATGGATGCTACTCAACATCCTGCAACTCACAGGATGGAACTGCAAGGTGGAATCATCTGGCGCAAAATGCCAACGGTGCCAATGCTGAAAAACTGGGATTTGTAGAATCTGCAAATGTTTCATTCTTCTAGAATGTTCAAGTTTTTCATTCTTGCAGAATGCTCAAATGCTCACTCTAGAGGCATTTTGTAAACAAGCAAAAGCAATGTTAATGCGCCCATCAGTCCCCACCCCACCCCACCCCCAAAATTAGGCTGAATCTCTTTTAAAAAAAAATTAATTGACAGTGAATTTGTTAACCAGGCCACCAGAAATTCTTCAGAAACACATCTAAAGTGCCACGAGTTTTCAACTGAACAATTAGTTATGGATGAAATTGCTAGTACAAGAATATTTGAAGACAATTCCCAAATTCCCAAACGTCTACCTCTACTTGCTATGCAAGTTTCCTTAAGAAAATGCTTATGGAGGCCAGGCATGGTGGCTCACACCTGTAATCTGAGCACTTTGGGAGGCCAAGGCAGGCGGATCACGAGGTCAAGAGATCAAGACCATCCTGGTCAATATGGTGAAACCCCGTCTCTACTAAAAAAAAAAAAAAAAAAAAAAAAATTAGCTGGGCGTGGTGACACGCGCCTGTAGTCCCAATTACTTGGGAGGCTGAGGCAGGAGAATCTCTTGAACCCAGGAAGCAGAGGTTGCAGTGAGCCAAAATCACAAAAAGGAAAAGAAAATGTGTATGAAGAGCACAAAGCCGGTTAACCAATTTCATCCTCAGAGCCACCTTGGGCTGAGGGGTGTGTTCAGAGGTCTCTGAGGCCTCTTTGGGGCTCCCAGCTCTCCTCCCCAGGGAGCGCTCAGAGCTGTGTCTGATGCTGGAAAGATAAGCAAACAGTCCTAGAGAGCTTAATCATGGCACTGGGTTGAGTCCAATGCTCAAGATGTCAGAATTCAAGCATCTTGGAGCAAGGGCTAGGCTTCATGTTTCTACCTGGAAGGACTGACCGCAGCGTCCCACCTGCAAACCATTGACAAGAGTGAAACAGACAGCTGGCATTGCCAAGACCAAGACATTATTCAGAGAGTGTAGGTGTTTTCTGAAAATTATCTTTGTATGTGTTGCATTTGATAAAATGAATGTAAAGAGGCCCTAAAGTTAATCTTTCCATAACATACCTCTTTTTGACTCCTAGAGTTATATCCTAAAAAGTCCTGGGCTACAGGTAAGGGCGGTGAAAGGCTAAGAGCAGACAGAGATGCTTCTGAGCCCTTCAGGGGCAACTAAAAGGAGCCAATTTCCAGTTGCAGCCAAGGTGTCTGGTTCCCACAGAGCCATTCCTGGCCCTTGGTGGGCCGGGAATGGCAGCTGAGAAGGAAGGGATTTTCCAGTTAACTTTGCTTTTTTCATATCAAGACCAGGAAATTAAAGACACACATACTCCAGGGCAATCGGGAGAAGGCTTCCCACCCTGCGGGCTCTGCTTTTGTCCCCTCCGGAGGCCAGCAGTTGCAGTTATTAGAGGGGAAGCCAGCCTGAGACCTGAGAAAAGAACCAGGGCTGATTTTTAGGTGGTAGCTGCCTGCCGTTTCTCCTCACTTTGGAAGTGTAATTTTCATTAAACAAATTGTTTGTTTCATTACAAGTAGACATCAACAGTTTCAAATCAGGCATTTACAGCTACAACAACAACAAATTCTGATGGTCATCTGCCCGAAGCTTTTTTTTTTCCTAATCATTTTATTTTCTGTTACTAGTTCCCATGAAGATATATTTATGAGTACAATGGTTAAGATTTCGGTTTCTGAAGTTGACCAGTCCTGGATTTGAATCCCAGCTCTGCCACTTACTGGCAGCGTGACCTTGGACAAGTCACCTCACCACTCTTGAGTCTTGATTTATCTGTAAAACAGGGAAAAGATATTTTGAGGAGGAAATGCGGTAATGTACACAAAGTTCACACACTCATATATACATTTAAAAAAAAAAAATTTGGCCAGGTGCAGGGCTCACACCTATAATACCAGCATTTTGGAAGGTCAAGGCGGGTATACTACTTGAGGTGAGGAGTTCAAGACCAGCCTAGTCAAGATGGTAAAACTCTGTCTCCATTAAGAAATACAAAAATTAGCCAAGCATGGTGGTGTGTGCCTATAGTCTCAGCTACTCGGGAGGCTGAGGCAGGCGAATCACTTGAACCCAGGAGGTGGAGGTTGCAGTGAGCCAAGATCATGCCACTGCACTCCAGCCTGGATAACAGAGCAAGACTCTTGTCTCAAAAAAAAAAAAAAGAAAGAAATTAACCAAGCATCTGCCATTCAAGCTGTGATCCAGGTAAGAGGGACACAGTAATAGCTCCCAAGGAGTTTGCCTCCTACTTAGAGGAGAAACACAAAAAATTAAATAAATAAATAAGAGCATTTCAGTCAATGATAAATGCTGTTTAAAACTTCAACAGAGTAATGGGATGTGGAGTGAGTGGGGAGGAGCATCTTAGTTTATTTCATAGGGAATGGTCAGAGAAGACCTTTCTGGCACTGAAAGTAGGAATGGAATGTTACAAAGGATCCAGCCATGAAAGACCCTGGGAAGAGGGGACTTTAGGCTGTGGAAGCACGTGCAAAGGCCCTGAGGCAGAAGCAGATTTGGCAGGCTCAAGGCTGAGTGGAAGAGTAGGTGGCAGCTAGAGCGCATGAGGCCACTGAAAGACGGTGGCTTTACTCCGAGGACCAGGGGAAGCCAATGGGTTTAAAATGAAAAGCACAGCTCTGATTGTCATTTTAAAAAGAGCACTCTGGCTGCTGTGTGGATGACGGCATGGAGGAGAAGGGCGGCTAGCTGCCTTTATGGTGGCCCAGCACACAGATGTCCTTCTTGTCTTCCTCCCTCACTGCCCCCTTCTCTCGGTGATGGACTAAAGGTGCCTTGGAAATAACAAATGACACCATGCAAGTAAAGTGCTGAGCTCGGGAGCGAGCGCATACTAGGCGACCCAACCAGCAAAGCTGTGATAACAAGGATTATTATTCTGGGGAACTGTCTCTTAATCCCTTGCTCCTTGGACAACCTGGAAGAAATCAGGCGATTGAGGTATAAGGACCAAGTGAGGTGTGAGAGCCCTCAGGGGAGGGGAGCGGTTGTGCTGCCCCTCCCCAGTCACGTGAGTGTCCTCCTCCAACCCCCACCAGGGATCAGACCAAATGAGGGTGGCTGGCATGGGGTCTGAGACACTGCTTCAGCTGCCAGTTTTTCCTAAAGCACAATTCAACCTTAAAATAAATCTCTTAAAATGTCCCTTTTACGATCCTGAAATGAAAACCCCAAATAATATAGCTTACCACTGACTACTTGAAGAAAAAAAAGGAACATAATATCCTAGCTGTAACTTAAAGGAAAGAAATAAAAGAAGGTTTCTTTTCTTTTCTTTTTTTCTTTTTTTTTTTTTTTTTTTTTTTTTTGAGACGGAGTTTCACTCTTGTTAACCAGGCTGGAGTGCAATGGCGCGATCTCGGCTCACTGCAACCTCCGCCTCCTGGGTTCAGGAAATTCTCCTGCCTCAGCCTCCTGAGTAGCTGAGATTACAGGCACGCGCCACCATGCCCAGCTCATTTTTTGTATTTTTAGTAGAGACGGGGTTTCACCATGTTGACCAGGACGGTTTCGATCTCTCGACCTCGTGATCCACCCGCCTCGGCCTCCCAAAGTGCTGGGATTACAGGCTTGAGCCACTGTGCCCAGCCCTGGAAGGTTTATTTTCTAAAAATATGTATTTCACCATGTAAATGCTCAGGCATGACCACAATAGAAGACGTGACAAAGGAGTCTGATACTTCCTCCCGCTTCTCATTTAAAAGGTTGCATTTAAGATCTGGGGATACTAAATTACTAGGAAGATCTGGGGCCATTCTCTACTAGAAGTCAAGGAAAATGGAAGAACAGAGAGGGGGTGGACCATGGGATTCAAACAAGGATATTCAGTATTTATCAAAAACATGCAAAGCCCGGGCGCAGGGGCTCATGCCTATAATCCCAGCACTTTGGGAGGCCGAAGTAGGTGGATCACCTGAGGCCAGGAGTTTGAGACCAGCCTGGCCAACATGGTGGAACCCCGTCTCTACTAAAAGTACAAGAATTAGCCGGTAGGGTGGCAGGTGCCTGTAATCCCAGCTACTGTGGGGTTGGGGGTGGTTGGGGCAGGAGAATCACCTGAACCTGGGAGGCAAAGGTTGCAGTGAGCCAAGATTGTGACGTGGCACTCCAGCCTGGGCTACAAGAGCAAGACTCCATCTCAAGAAAAAATAAATGCAGAAATACTTTGTGTTTATTTCTATAAAGAAGTTAGATTCTAGGCTCAGATAATTAGAAACAGGTTTCATATCCCCATCAGGAGATATGAAAGTCATATGCGTTGTGGGACAATTTTTCTTTATGTACAGCTTCCTGCAGTGTATTATAAGACATTAATATCCTATATCCCAAATACCGCTATCCCTCCCAGCTATTACAACAAACAAAATGCTTCCCCTACAAATTTCCAAACCACTGTCTAGGGGGAGGTGCCACACCTGCTGAGAACCACTGCCCTAAAACAGATTCATGAGATGATATATTCAAAATGACAGCATTTGGTAGTTTTATAATTGCATGCTTTGGTGGGGAGACAGATGCCACCCCAAAGATGTCCATGTCCTTGTCCCCAGAACCTGTGGCTGATAACCTTCTATAGCTAAAGGAACTTTGCAGCTGTGATTACGTGTCCCCAGTGTAATCATAAGGGTTCTTATAAAAGGGTGGGTAGGCAATGTGGGTTGCAGGAGATGTGAGGCCAGAAGCAAGACATTGGAGTGACATGAGGAAGGGGCGACGCTCAGGAATATAGGTGCCTCTAGTTGCTTAAATAAGCAAGAAAGCAGGCTTCTCCTCTGAAGCTCTCAAAGGAATGCAGCCCTGCAGACGCCTCTGATCTCTAGGACTATCGGAGAATAAATTTATGTTGTTTAAAGCCACTAAGTCTGTGCTAATTGTGTTATAGCAGCCACAGGAAACAACAATATTACATGTGTTTATATTCATGGTGACTTTCCATTTATGGTGACTACACCAGGTTTTCTAGTTATGATCATGATAACAAGTTTCTTTTTAAACTAAAATGCACTTAGGTTTTGTTTTTGTTCTTGTCTTTGAGACAGGGTCCCACTGTGTTGCCCAGGCTGGAGCGCAGTGGTGCAGTCAGAGCTCACTGTCACCTCAGCCTCCTAGGCTCGAGCAATCCTCCTGCTAGAACTAGAGGCATACACCACCACGCCCAGCTAATTTTTCAATTTTTTGTAGAGATGAAGTCTTACTATGTTGTCTAGACTGGTCTTAAGTTCCTGGGCTCGAGCGATCCTCCTGCCTCAGCCTCCCAAAGCACTAGGATTACAAGCGTGAGCCACCACGCCCCCTGCTAGGTTTTTTAAAAGGAGAGAGTAGCCAAATTAAAGGAAATATTAAGTTAATAATAACACAGTCTGCAGTATGGCAGAACTTGCAAAGGTGTTACAAGAATGGCCCTGGTTTGGAAAATAACAAGTTAAGCTATCACGTGGGAATTTCTCAGTGGGATAAGTCTTGTGATGGAAGATTCTGAATGCTGCTACTTTCTGTTAGTAATACCTAAGCACCAGGTGTTTTGTTTTTCGGGTTTTTTTAAATATACTTTAATTTCTGGGATACATGTACAGAACATATAGGTTTGTAACATAGGTATACGCATGTCATGGTGGTTTGCTGCACCCATCAACCCATCATCTACATTAGGTATTTCTCCTAATGTTCTCCCTCCCCAAGTCCCCCACCCCCAACAGGCCACGGTGTATGATGCTCCCCTCCCTGTGTCCATGTGTTCTCATTGTTCAGCTCCCACTTATGAGTGAGAACATGCAGTGTTTGGTTTTCTGTTCCTGTGTCGGTTTGCTGAGAATGATAGTTTCCAGCTTCATCCATGTCCCTGCAAAGGACATGAACTCATCCTTTTCATGGCTGCGTAGTATTCCATGGTATGTATGTGCCACATTTTCTTTATCCAGTCTAACATTGATGGGCTTTTGGGTTGGTTCCAAGTCTTTGCTATTGTGAACAGTGCTGCAATAAACATACGTGTGCGTGTGTCTTTATAGTAGAATGATTTATAATCCTTTGGATATATACCCAGCAGTGGGATTGCTGGGTCAAATGGTATTTCTGGTTCTAGATCCTTGAGGAATTGCCACACGGTCTTCCACAATGGTTGAACTAATTTACACTCCCACCAACAGTGTAAAAGTGTTCCTGTTTCTCCACATTCTCTCCAGCATCTGCTGTTTCCTGACTTTTTAATGATTGCCATTCTAACTGGCATGAGATGGTATCTCATTGTGGTTTTGATTTGCATTTCTCTAATGTCCAGTGATGATGAGCTTTTTTTTCATATATTTGTTGGCCGCATAAATGTCTTCTTTTGAGAAGTGTCTGTTCATATCCTTTGCCCACTTTTGATGGGGTTGTTTTTTTCTTGTATATTTGTTTAAGTTCTTTGTAGATTCTGGGTATTAGCCCTTTGTCAGATGGATAGATTGCAAAAATTTTCTCCCATTCTATAGGTTGCCTGTTCACACTGATGATAGTTTCTTTTGCTGTGCAGAAACTTTTTAGTTTACTCAGATTCCGTTTGTCAATTTTGGCTTTTGTTGCCATTGCTGTTGGTGTTTTAGTCATGAAGTCTTTGCCCATGTCTGTGTCCTGAATGGAACTGCCTAGGTTTTCTTCTAGGGTTTTTATGGTTTTAGGTCTTATGTTTAAGTCTTTAATCCATCTTGAGTTGATTTTTGTATAAAATGTAAGGAAGAGATCCAGTTTCAGTTTTCTGCATATGGCTAGGCAGTTTTACAAGTTACACAGTAATAATCATAATAGTAATAGCCATATAAACAGTAGCTGTTATTAAGCTAACATTTATTCAGACCTCGCTATGTTCTAGGCATGGTTCAAAGCTTTTAAACAGTTATTAACTTACTGTTTTTAATTTTTTTACACGATCCCAGTAAGAAATACATTTTACTTTATGACCCATCACATACACACACACACATACACACACACACCCCAACTGAAACAGGTGTTCACCATTGCTGTGTATCATAGATTCTGATATTTCGTTGTCTATTCTAGGGATTGGCAAACTTTTCCTATAAGAGGATAATAAATATTTTAGGATTTCAGCTAGATTTTATGGTGAATACTCAACTATGCCATTGTAACATGAAAACAGCCACAGATAAACATTAAGGGAACAAATAGACACTGCTGGGTTCTAATAAAACTTTATTTTACAAAAACAGGCAACAGGCCATAGTTTGCTGACTCCTAGATTGTATTATATTTCTTCCAGTCTTTTTTCTTTTTTAATGCTGGTCATTAAACTTTCACTAAACTTTAATTATAACCTGCACTTTTACAAAAATGTATTTAATCTTTACAACTGTCCTATCAGGTACTTAAGCCTATTTAACAGATGAGAAACTGAGGCACAGTGAGATTAATTACCTTGTAAGAAGTAGAACTGGCCACCTTAGAGCCCACCTTCGTCACCTGTACAACAAAGCACTCACTAAAGATTGGCTATTATCATTATCAACATTATTATTATTATTATTATTATTATTATTTCAAACAGGAGTTAAGTTACAAAGGAACTCGTATTTGAATTATGAAGGAACTCAAAACCCACAGTCACATAAACCAGTTTCAGAATGAAATAGCCAGACCTTCCTTTTGTTCAAAGGGTTGTGCTGCTGATTAAATATTGTGTAAATCTCCCTTCTTTGAATTGAACACGTTTTAGAGTCACCTATTACAAAAGTGCTGCATGCTTAGAACAGAAAACTTGCCACACCTGTAATCTCAGCACTTTGGGAAGCTGAGGCAGGAGGATCACTTGAGGCCAAGAGTCCAATACCAGCCTGAGCAAAAAGGAGACCCTGTCTCTACAAAATAATAATAATTATTATTATTATTATTTATTGGCTAGATGTGGTGGTACAAGCCTGTAGTCCTAGCTACTCAGGAGGCTGAGGTGTGAGGATCAAGAAGGCCAAGGCTGCAGTGAGCTGTGGTCACGCCACTGCACTACAGCCTGGGTGACCTAGGTAGAACCTGTCTCAAAAAACATGAAAACAGAAAACTTGGAAAATGCAGGAAAAAAAATAATAGATAAATAGAGTTCTGATTCATTAAAACAATTTTTTGGTAAAAATTTGTATTCATTATTTTGAAATGAAAACAGCTGCCTCCTATTCTATGTGGACTGGGAAGCAGACTTCCAATATGGCTTAAATTGGAGAGCTGATGAATTTCAGGATGGTTGACACACTTGATAGAAAACAACCCTTTAGTCTTAATTAACTATGAATAACTTTGGCATTCACAATTTGAAACCTCTGAGAACCAACATGCCATTTTCTTCATTCATGTTTGCTTTATATCAGATTAATTTTATCTTAGGAAAGACATTTTTTTAGACTCTTCTCCTCTCTCCTTCATCCAAGAACTACAACCATACATCCCAAGATAGTGACCCACCTGGCAGACCTTTGGGCTGCCTACATGGTGAAAGACCCCCCTGTCCTCCTTTAATTAAGAGAACTTTGCCTATAATTCTAATGCTTTGGGAGGCTGAAGCAAGAGGATCACTTGAAGCAAGGAGTTTGACATTTCCCTGGGCACCATAGCAAGACCCTGTCTCTACACAAAATAAAATATAAGCCAGGTGTGCTAGCACACATCTCTAGTCCTAGCTATTTGGAAGGCTGAGGCAGGAGGACTCTTTGAGCCCAGGAGTTCAAGGCTGCAGTGAGCTATGATCATGCCACTGCACTCCAGCCTGGGTGACAGGGGAGACCTTGTCTCAAAAAAAAAAGACCTTCATCAAGAATGCTTGATAATTATGTTACTGAGCTGTTATCCAGGTCCATAGCCTCTCCCCTCAGGGGCGGTTCCAACTCAAAGCCTCCTCACCAGCCTCCCAAACAAGTATGCAGAGCCCACCACACCATCATCAAAACTGAACCCAGAGAAATCTGTAGAACATTAGGGCATGCTGAGAAAATCTGCAACGCCTTTGTCTGATCTGTACCTTCACTGCAAGAGAACCACCCACAGATTCTCTAGTCAAACAAAGATGACATTCCATCCACCCCTACCCCCAGCCCCCAGCATGGTCCTTCCCAGGACCAGTTACATACTGAAGCCTGTTTTGTAAAAACTACCTCTTCTCAGTTCATTCTGGTTTAAATTGATCGTTTTTGTTTTCATTTTTGTTTTTAAGTAATCTACTTATGCTGTTGCTTGTTTAGGAAATTAACCACTGATTTTCTTTTTAATCCAAAGAATACATAATGTTTCAGAAAATGGGTTTCATGTGAGTGGCATGTTAAAAGCTTTTGTACCAACTGATTTGGGGTGTTCCTGCTGGGTTTACAGAAACAGATTCTTTGCTTAAAGGCTCAGGGAAGGGGACTGGGGGATTTTGAAAATAGCCAATGCCTGTGGAGTGCCTGCTGCAGTCCAGGCCCTGGGCTAGGTGATTCCACACATGCTACCTGATTTAATCCTCACTGCAGTGTTAGGTGGTAAAGGGATCAGGCTGGACTTGAAGGGATCAGTGGCCCTTTATTAGCTGAAGAGCATGATGTGAAAGCTGTCATATTTTAGTGTTTATTTGACTGGGAGAAGTTCTGGGTCAGGCAGAGGGTTCCCCTCCAAGCTATCCTCGGTGACTAAAACCAAGACACCCGGGTGGAATGTTTATGGTGTATAGTAAGGCTGCGTTCAGCAGGCAGCCCAGGATGAAACTGATGGCTTTTGTCTTGCCCTTACTCCAGATGTATTTCACATAAATTAATATTGAGTCCCCACCAATTTTTTTTTCTTTTACTTTCTTGGTCTCTGCAACCCTGGAAAAACATTTTTTAGTTGGATAAAGTGTTCTGAGCCAGGGCAACACTGTTACTTCACTCCTGAGTTAGCCATGCTTTTCTGAGGCTATTTTCTGCCTCTGTGCAACTAGTTTTTGTCAAGTTTTTTGAAAAGAGTTACCACCTACATAGCTTAAAACAATCTTAGGAAAATCTGAAATAATAAGAATGCCCAGAGAGTAGGTAGGTATTCTAAAGGCTTGTCATAGAAACATTTGGGTGTGTTTAATTTTTAGAAAAATTTTTAATTATATGATAAATATTTGAATCCCTTCTCTTTTAAAAAAAATTCTAGAAGACTGGGCATGGTGGCTCACACCTATAATCCTAACACTTTGGGAGGCAAAGGTGGGTGGATCGCTTGAGCTCAGGAAGTTTGAGATCAGCCTCGGCAACATGGTGAAACCCCATCTCTACAAAAAATACAAAAGAATTAGCCAGGCATGGTGGCACACACCTGTAGTGCCAATTATTTGGAGGCTGAAGCACGAGAATTGCTTGAACTGGGAGGTGGAGGCTGCAGTGAGCCAAGATTGTGCCAGTCTACCCTGGGTGACCAAGTGAGACCCTGTCTCAAAAAAAAATCTAGAATATTCTAGATAATACTAAAGTTCACTTTGACCGTCACTTTTAATTCCTGTTTCCTCCTCTCTGCCTTCTAAAAGTAACTGCCTTTTTTTTGTGTACATCCTTTCATATATGTATAAATATATAAGTGCCCATGGAAAATATAGTAACATTTTATGTGTCTCTAATAAATAGTAATAACATACAGTACATAGTACATATTACAGTCAGAAAACCTTTTTGACTCCTATATATTTTTTGATGTGTCCCTGTTAATATGTGGAGATCTGGTTCATTTCCATCCCTTGACATTTCATTTACCATTGTATGAATAGACCACATTTCATTTTTCAAGTCTCCTTTCAAGGGATAGCTAAATTATTCCCAATCTTTTGCTATTTACTAACAATTATGTAATGAGCATCCTTGATGTGTCCCCTTGCTCGTGTGTATGAGATTTTCTGAAGCATAGATAATGAAAAGTGGAATTACTGAGTATGTTTCCTGTTAGTTTTAAATTTTTTTTCTTTTTGAGGCAAAGTCTTGCCCTGTCTCCCAGACTGGAGTGCAATGGGGTGATCTCAGCTCATCGCAACCTCTGCCTCCCAAATTCAAGCGAATTCTCCCGCCTCAACCTCCCAAGTAGCTGGAATTACAGGCATGTGTCACCACACCCGGCTAATTTTTATATCTTTACTAGAGACGAGGTTTCACCATGTTGGCCAGGCTGGTCTAGAACTCCTGACCTCGTAATCCACCCTGAATTTTTAACCAAAGAAACATATGCCTATGGTTTAATAGGCATAGTTCTACAAAGGAATATTTGTGGAAAACAGCAGTCCTCAGTGACTGCCCACCACCCTTGTTTTCTGCCTGGGGGCAACAACTTTCAACTCTTGCTGCTGCTTTGAAAAATGTAACCCACAAATTTCTTTTTTTTTTTTTTTTTTTTTTTTTTGAGACGGAGTTTCGCTCTTGTTACCCAGGCTGGAGTGCAATGGCACGATCTCGGCTCACCGCAACCTCCGCCTCCTGGGTTCAGGCAATTCTCCTGCCTCAGCCTCCTGAGTAGCTGGGATTACAGGCACGCGCCACCATGCCCAGCTAATTTTTTGTATTTTTAGTAGAGACGGGGTTTCACCATGTTGACCAGGATGGTCTCGATCTCTCGACCTCGTGATCCACCCGCCCCGGCCTCCCAAAGTGCTGGGATTACAGGCTTGAGCCACCGCGCCCGGCCAGTAACCCACAAATTTCTAAGTAACATCCTTAGGTGCTACTTCTTGATTCTTTTTTTTCCTCCGTGATAGGCATGAGCTCTGGCTTCCAATATGTACGAATTGAGCTCTCTTTTTTCACCCTTGACCCCATCACAAACATGCAAACTTTCTCTTCATGTCTTCCCAGTATCAATCAATCATAAGTTGAGCTTCATCAATATATGGTATTTACCTTCTTACAATTATATAAATACTTTTCACAGGGAAGTCATTTTGTATACAATAATTACTTTTCCTTCTCCATGTGCTGGCCTGGGAGGTGACATCTTTAAGCATAAATCCTTTCAGCAAACAAGCTCCTTCTTGCTTCTTGTCCAGTACATGGAGGGTTGGTCATCAGTGATTAGGTGCACAAATTGCTCCATCAATGAGGAGTGTGCAATCGTGCAGTGGTGAAATGCTTTTGATATGAGTAATGCCAAACCTTCTCCCAGGTCACACACTGATTCCCTCCTAGGCCCCAAGCAGTTTGCTTTCCTCATTTGCTCGTCATTTTTCACTGAGTGCCCTGCCCTGCCGCCTTCCAGCCAGGACCAAGAGTGCTAAGCTTTGGCTCTCAGGGCCTTGATGAAGTGTTTTGCCTAATGGCCGTGTTCCTGGGCCTGATTCTTCACAGTTGTGTGTGGAGCTGAGATCACCAGCTGCATTTTTTTCTTTTTTTTTTTTTTTAAGGGTCAAGAAGGGTTTATGTCCTTAATTTTTTACAACAGAAATAATACACTCTCCAGTGAAAAATTTAAACAGGAAAAGGACTGTATGGAGCGAGGAGACAAGGCCCTTATCTCTCCTCTCCCAACTCAGCCCCTTTGAGTCCTCAGAAGCAGTGTTGTTTCAGAACCAGATTACCTGTGTTCCAATCTCAACATTTGTTAGCTTGTATGGCCTTGAACAAGTTGCCTAACCTTTGTGTACCTCTGTTTCCTTATCTATAAAATAGATGTTTTAGTCCATTTAATGTTGCTATAATAGAATACCTGAGGCTGGATAATTTATAAAGAAAAGAGATTTATTTGACTTATGATTCTAGGGGTTGGCAAGTTCAAGATTGGGCAGCTGTACCTGGTGCTTCCACTCATGGTGGAAAGTGGAAGGGGAATCAACGTGTGCAGAGACCACATGGGGAGAGAGGGGGTCAACTATTTTAACAACTCGCTCTCAGGCCAGGCGCGGTGGCTCATGCCTATAATCCCAGCACTTTGGGAGGCTGAGGCTGGCAGATTGCCTGAGCTCAGGAGTTTGAGACCAGCCTGGGCAACATGGTGAAACCCTGTCTCTACAAAAATACAAAAAATTAGCTGGGCGCCCAGCTACTTGGGAGGCTGAGGCAGGAGAATTGCAAGAACCCAGGAGGCAGAGGTTGCAGTGAGCCAAGATCAAGACACTGCATTCCAGCCTGGGCAAGAGAGCAAGACTCCATCTCACAAAAAAAAAAAAAAAAAAAAAAAAAATACACCTTGATGTCTTGGAAACTAATCCATTCCTGAGAGAGTGAGAATTCACTGACTCCCATGGGAAGGCATTAATTTATTCATGAGGAACCCACCCCCCTACATGACCCAAACACCTCCTGCTAGGCCTTACCTCCCAACACTGCCACACTGGGGATCAAATTTCAACATGAGTTGTGGCAGGGACAAACCACATCCAAACCATAGCAATGGAAAAATAGTAGTGTTCACCTTATAGAGCTTTGTGGGGATTAAATGAGTTAATGCTTATAAAGTGGCACAGAGAAAGCACTCCATAGATATTAGCCAGGAATATTATTAACAGTTTGTTTTATATCCTTCTAGACTAGCAGTTCTTAACCTTGACTGCATATTGAAATCACCTGGGGAGATTTAACCTTGGTGCCTGGACCCCACCCTCAGCAATTCTGATTTTATTGGTCTGGAGAGCAGCCTGGGCATCAGAATTTTTAAAGGCTTCTCAGAGCATTACAATATGCGGCCAGGGGTGGAAACTATTGTGTTACGTATTTCTCATGTGTATCAGTTAGGATAGGTGAGGGTATGCTACAGTAACAAACATCCCCAAAATCTCATCTACTCCTCATTTATGATATATGTCCATTGTGGTCAGCTGTATCTCTGATCCATATCATCTTTATTCTGGAACCCAGGCCAACAGAATATGTGTGGGCATTGGTGGTATAGTGGCAAATATAGCTGCCTTTCAAGCTAACAGAGTAAATATCCAGAATATTTACAGCCTTGTAAGTGAGAAAAGAAAGTGTACGGGGAGGCGTGCACTGGCTCTTAAAAGCTTCTGACCAGGCTGGGTGCCATGGCTCATACCTGTAATCTCAGCACTTTGGGAGGCCAAGGCAGGCGGATCACCTGAGGTCAGGAGTTGGAGACCAGCCTGACCAACATGAAGAAACCCCATCTCTACTAAAAATATAAAATTAGCGGGGCATGGTGGCACATGCCTGTAGTCCCAGCTACTCAGCTAATTGGGAAGCTGAGGCAGAAGAATCACTTGAACCCAGGAGGCAGAGCTTGTGGTTAACTGAGATCGTGCCACTGCACTCAAACCTGGACAACAAAAGAGTGAAACTCCATCTCAAAAAAAAAAACCTTCTGACCAAAAGTGAAACATAACTTTTGCCCACATTATCACTGGCCAAAGCAAGGTGCATGATCCAGTTTCTAAGTAACGTGTATTTGCTACTTCCTGTAGCACGTACAAGAAGTATGTTTTCTCAGTTTTAGGTATGATCTCTTGCTTCCCAAAATATAAGAATTGAGCTCTCTTTTCTCACCCTTGACCCCATCACACATATGCAAAAATTCTCTCCGTGTCTTCCCAATATTCCTCAGTCATAACCTGAGTTGAACAGGGAGGGTATGTGTCAGGGGCTGGACGGTAAATATTTGAGGCTTTGTGGGACACACAGTCTACTCACCTCTGACTTTCTAGTACAAGAGGAACTATAGACAATACACTGATTTTTTTTTTTTTAAATGTAAAAACCATTCTTGGGCCGGGCGCGGTGGCTCACGCCTGTAATCCCAGCACTCTGGGAGGCCGAGGCGGGTGGATCACGAGGTCAAGAGATCGAGACCATCTTGGTCGGCAAGGTGAAACCCCGCCTCTACTAAAAATACAAAAATTAGCCGGGCATGAGTGGTGCACGCCTGTAATCCCAGCTACTCGGGAGGCTGAGGCAGGAGAATTGCTTGAACCCAGGAGGCGGAGGTTGCGGTGAGCCAAGATTGTGCCATTGCAACAGCAAAACACTGTCTCAAAAAAAAAGAAAAAAGAAAAAAAAAAAAAAAAAAAAACATTCTTAACTCATCAGTCCTACAAAAACAAGCAGCAAGCCAGGTTTGGCCTGGGCGCTGCCGTTTGCCAGCCCTGCTACATTTCATCCTTTTTGCAGGGAGAAGCACCTCAGGGAGGGATCCCAAATACGGGTGAACAGCAGTGCCGCCTACCACGCTGTGTATACAGAAGGGAGGCACTTCCGTTGCACAGTTGTGCAAGTTCATACGTCACGCTGTGTTGCAGCTTTTGTTACTTAGCACTGTATCTCTTGATGACAGTTTCATATCAGTAGCTCCAGCATGACTTCAATTGTATAATGGCTGCCTAGTTTTCTCTTCTCTGAATGTAGCATAGTGCATTTGTGTTTGTGTGTTTTTATCATTAATCCTCTATTGTTGGATAACAGGGATTTTTAAGTATCAAGAGGAGTAAGGCAGTGTGCATAGAGAGAACGCTGGAAAGAGAGATTCCACAGCCCAACTCTCCCAGTAGTTTATACTGAAATCTTCCAGACCTCCTTGAAAACAAAAATGTGTTGGAGGGAACCCCTGAAAACAGGCATTTGCCAAGAGGACCATTTTTTTTTTAATTATAGCTGTGTCTGTGATACATGTTCCTGCAACACTGAACACTGTTGCAATCCCAGGGTCGTTTTCAAGGAGATTTAAATATTAGAGAGGGTAAAAAGTAAAAATGGTGAAAAACTAGAAGTGAGGCCGGGAGCAGTGGTTCATGCCTGTAATCCCAGCACTTTGGGAGGCCAAGACAGATGGATCGCCTGAGGTCAGGAGTACAAGACCAGCCTGGCCAACATGGTGAAACCCCATCTTTACTAAAAATACAAAAAAATTAGCCGGGCATGGTGGCACGTGCCTGTAATCCCAGCTACTCAGGAGGCTGAGGCAGGAGAATCGCTTGAACCCAGGAGGCAGAGGTTGTGGTGAGCCGAGATTGCACCATTGCACTCCAGCCCGGACAATAAGAGCGAAACTCTGTCTCAGGGAAAAAAAAGAAAAAAAAAACAACAAGAAGTAAGATCTTGGAAGCTGTGTGACGGACGTGATTATCACACTGGCCTCACACAGAGACACATTTTAGGCCATGCATGAGCCGAGCAGATAAAGAAAACCCAAAACTGCTTTTCAGCAGTGGGACGGGCCCAAAAGGGTGGCTAAAATCACTCAGGCTCCCTCTCATGTGACTTTCCTCTTCTGTGCCTCACAGGACACCACGACATCCGTGCGCATTGGCCTGATGATGGAAGAGATGATCTTCAACCTTGCAGATACACATCTGTTCTTCAATGACCTGGAGGTTTGTGTTGCTGGTTTCATTTAATATTTGCCATGTTTAATCACCTGCATCTAGTTTATGGGAAGAAGGATGCTGCCTTTTCTTTCTTTTTTTTTTTTTTCTTTTTCTTTTAGAAGTTTGAAACTTTTGCTAGCAACCCCCAAAAAGACCCAAAACTGTGGCTGGCGATGGTTTATTGGAAACATACTTAGCTGAGTTATCTCCCTAGCTTTCCTATGCAGTTAACGGGCTCTTCTCTGTTCCACTGGTGATGTCCACTGGCAATTTTACTAATCCAATAAGGGCTATGTAGTTTCTTCCTCCTGAAATTTGCTATTTAATAAGTTTATTAAGGCATATTAGTACAGATCCTCCCGGGTCAGCAATAATTAGCAGTGGGCCAGGATGGAAGCTTTTAAAAACAATTTACATTCCCCTGAAAGCATGTTTTACAAAGAGAAAGAGTGAGAGTGAGCAGAGGGAATATGCTTATTTAAAGGAACTGCTCCCGAGCCCCTAAGCAAGATGCAGGGGAGGTAGGAAAAAAAGCGGGAGCGCAGCTTCAAAAATACATTGAATTCGTTTGTTTATACCCAGCCTATGTCAGAAAGGATTCTGAATGGGAAACATGTTTAAAGTAGAACTAGTAAGGCAGAGGCCAAGGGATACAAAGCTATGTCATGAGTAAGAGTAAGAAGTTTTACCAAAGCATTCCAGGCTCAGGCTAACTATTGTGATCAGGTTCAGAGTGTATCACTTCCTTGTAGCCAAAGTAAAGAGGGAAATACAGTGAGTTACCTCCCTCTAATGAAAGAGCAAGCAACTTTCTCTGACGTGAAGAAGGGATTTTGGCCGATAAAAGGATCAGTATGGGAATCTTCTGGCTTTGTAAATTATATTCGCCTTATTGGTTCAACAGATTGAAAAATAAAGGCAACCTAAAAGAAAACTGTATACAAAAGAGCAATTCTGTTTCTCTTAGGAGGAATATTTTTTCCTGGACCATCCCTGGGGACTAATCTGTGAAGCAGAAATATAAAATTTACAGATTTCAAGTCTATCCTGGCTAGCCCAAGGCACTCCTAATATTTATCACTGGGAAAGCATACAGATTTTTCTTTCTAGTCTGCAGTTCCAGAGAGAGAGGAATCCTTGCTGAAATAATCAATCTAGTGTTTTGTCCAATCTATGTAAGCCTCTTGGCCTCAGTCTTGACATCTGTAAAATGGAACTGATATTCTCTGCCCAACATCTGTTCAAAGAGCAGAACTAGGTAGAAACTCGAAGAAGAAAGAGAGCTTTGGAGCAACAGAGAATAAATAACCATTGGCTTCAAGGCTTGGGACGGTCTCTTTATTCAAAATCAAAGTGCACGCTCACTTCATGATGACGTCTGTGGCTTGAAGGACACAGAGGGAAAGACAACCAAAACTGTGACCACTGAATTCAGCGAGTATGGACGAGGCCTAACGCAGTAAGGACTCAGCCGATTGCAAAGATCAAAACCAAACTCGCTTTAACAAAAAGTGGAAATTACTGGCCCTTGTAGTTGAAAAGTTCAGGGTCGATTTCATCCTTGCTTATTGCCTCCACTTCTGTGAGAACTGGAACGACTCTGTCTGATTCACCCTGAATCCCTAGAGCTCAGGCAGTAAACAACCAAACAAATCCATAAACAAGATCATTTATGATAATAAAAAGGATGTGAAGAAAATAAAACAATCAGATTCGAGGAGGATGCGGGGGGGCAGCACTCTTGAGGAGGCTGGTCCATGGAAGGCCTCCTGAGGAGGTAACACTTGAACCAAATGATGACAGGCAGCCGGCCAGATGGAGATCGGGGGCAGGGGTCGGGGACAGGACAGCAAGTGCAAAGGTCCTGAGTGAGGACAAGCTTGAAGCCCCTGGGATCAGAGAGAAGGCATGGCGGCCATAGCACAGGAGGAAAAGTATGGGGGCGGCCAGGGTAGATGAGACTGGGGCAGGAGATATCATAGCAATCAAAGTTCATTCTAAGTGCCGTGGACATCTCTGGGGCAAGCTGGCATTAAGCAGGAAAGCTGCATGATCTGGGTTGTATGTTAAAAAGACCTCTCTGGCTGCTGCGTGGAGAATGGGCAGTCAGAGGGGAAATATGAGCTGGGCGCGGTGGCTCACACCTGTAATCTCAACACCTTGGGAGGTCAAGGCAGGCGGATCACTTGAGGTCAGGAGTTCGAGACCAGCCTGGCCAACACGGTGAAACTCCGTCTCTACTAAAAATACAAAAAGATTAGCCAGGTGTGGTGGCAGCCACCTGTAATCCCAGCTACTCAGGAGGCTGAGACAGGAGAATCACTTGAACCCAGGAGGCGGAGGTTGCAGTGAGCCGAGATCGTGACACTGACTCCAGCCTGGGCGACAGAGTGAGACTCCATCTTAAAAAAAAAAAAAAAGAAAGAAAGAAATGTGGAGGCAGGGAGACCAGCCAAGAGGCTACTGCAGTAATCCAAGCAAGAGAAGAAAATGGACTGGATCCAGGTGGTAGAAAGATGTGGACTTCAGGATGAGCTGAAGCCGAGAGGCATTGCTGAGAGACTGGATGTGGAGGTTGGGGAGAGAGAGGTGGCAAGGACTCCTGGGTTTGATCTGACAGGGACGTGTTGTCCTTCACGGAGACAGGCACCACAGAGAAGGTGCTGGGTATGCAGTGGAGGATTCCATCCCTCTGTCTGGGGCACATGGGGTTTAGGATGTCTGTGACACCCTGGTGAAGGTGCCAGATCGGCCAGCAGAAACATGAGTTTGAACCTCCCCTGCAGTAACAACACCAGGCGTGGAATAGGTACTTTGTGCATCTTGGTTGAACCTGCAGCTGAGAGCCAGGTATTTTGCGGGATTTTTGTGTTTCACGCTGATGTCTTCAGAGTCTTGCCCCCCTCTGCTGTTTCTCTCTGGCCCCCAGGTCGACATTGCACCTCTAGGAGGAGGATCTTAATTACCAGCTGGAGCTACTTAGGGAAGCTGGTTTGTTTTTATTTTCTAAATTTATTTCAAAAATGTCCCCAGTGCCAGAAGCCCCCAGGGCACCTCAGCAGAATTGAAACCATGTTATACGATGATGAAGTCAAAATTCACACAAGTGAAAACATATTGTTTGTTGGTGCAAGGCAGCCCCTGTCAAAATCTAAAGCACAGCCTTCTGCAGCTGCCCAGGGAAGCCATGAGGACCGGGGAGAGGCATGATCAAGGCCCAGCAAAGCCAGAAGCCTTTGTTCTCCAAGCCTGTAGTGCCACCTGTAAGGGACTTCCTTCCCACGTCCAGTGGCTCTTCGTGAAGAGCTTGCCGTTTCCCAGGCCCCAATGGAAGTGCTGTGAGTTCAGCAGCAAACCAACCACAGCAAGATCCATCCCCACAAGGCATGGACTTTCCAGTTCAGGAGGCTGACCACAAACAGTGGAATGCAAAATGAGTGTCAGAGAAAAGTGCTCTGAAGAGAGAGAGTCAGGGAGGAGGCTGTCATGGGGACTTTTGTTTTTTGCTTTTTACCTGTTATATCCAGGAAAGGCTCCTCTGATTTTTTTTTCTTTCTTTGAGACAGAGTCTTGCTCTGTTGCCCAGGCTGGAGGTGCAGTGGTGCAATCTTGTCTCACTGCAACTTCTGCCTCCTGGGTTCAAGCGATCTCCTGCCTCAGCCTCCCAAATAGCTGGGATTACAGGTGCACACCATGTCCAGACAATTTTTGTATTTTTTGTAGAGACAGGGCTTCACCTTGTTGGTCACGGTGGTCTCGAACTCCTGACCTCAAGTGATCTGCCCTCCTCAATCTCCCAAAGTGCTGGGATTACAGGTGTGAGCTACCATGCCCAGGCACCTCTGACTTTTGAACAAAGACCTGAAAGAGTTGGAGGAGGATGCCATGCCAATATCTGGGGCAAGAGTGTTCCAGATAGAGAGAAGCGCTGTGCAAAGGCCGAGGCATGGTCAGAGTTGTTGGGCTCCAGAAACTGGGAGGAGACCGGGTAGACAGAAGCAGAAGGAACAGGAAGAATTGTGGTGGGCAATGGGGGTGGGGCCTTTGGGCCATCGTAAGGCTTTGGATAACAGCTGAGGGTGACAAAAGCCATTGGAGGGTTTGGAACAACATGATATGACTTTGGTTCAGAAGCTGCCTCTGGCTACCTGGTGGAGAACAGACTGCAGGGGACAAGGATTGAAGCGGGTGTCCACGTTAAATCAGCAACTCCCAGACTCCCAGGTGAAAGAATCCGTGGGTTTTAAAGAATGGTATGGGATTGGCCTGGCACAGTGGCTCACGCCTGTTTGAGAGGCTGAGGCGAGTGGATCACTTGAGGTCAGAAGTTCAAGACCAGCCCGGCCAACATAATGAAACCCCATCTCTACTAAAAATACAAAAATGAGCCAGGCGTGGTAGCAGGCGCCAGTAATCTCAACTACTAGGAGGCTGAGGCAGGAGAATCACTGGAACCCAGGAGGCGGAAGCTGTAGTGAGCAGAGATTGCACCACTTCACTCCAGCCTTGGAGACGGAGGGAGACTCCATCTCCAAAAAAAAATAATGATAAAAATATTATTTATGTTTTAAGATGTCACAACTTTAATTTAAAATACATTTAAAACCTAGATTCATGTTGAATCACTGAAACTTTATAGGCAGTGTTATTAAAGATGGTTCCAAATTTCAGCAAAGGCGCATTTCATTCAGGCATGAAAAAGAGTTAACAAGCAAAGGTAACCATGAACAAAGGCATCACAAATAGATATAAAGCCAGAAGAACAGGGTTCTAAAGTAGACAGAGAGGGTAGGCTGACTCTCCGATTGCAGATTTTCGTTATCAGCTCATCACACCACTGAAACTCTGTGACGATTTGCCATCCACATCCATGGAGTTTGGTGACCCTAAAGACTGTAACATCCCCCATTCTCTTGGTTAAAATGGCAGGCATGTTGACAAGAACTGTCCTGGGTACCTCCTGCCTGCCAGGCTTTACCTTCTTCTTGGTATATTTAAAAGAACACAAATTTGGGCCAGGCACGGTGGCTCATGCCTGTAATCCCAGTACTTTGGGAGGCTGAGGCAGTGGATTATTTGAGGTCAGGAGTTCGAGACTAGTCTTGCCAACATGACAAAACCCTGTCTCTACTAAAAATACAAAAATAATTTTTAAAAAATTAGCTGGGTATGGTAGCATGCACCTGTAATCCCAGCTACTTGGGAGGCTGAAGCAACAGAATTGCTTGAACCCAGGAGGCGGAGGTTACAGTGAGCCAAGATCGCACCACTGCACTCCAGACTGAGCAACACAGCGAAAGTCCATCTCAAAACAAATAAATACATAAATAAATAAATACACACAAGACTTACAAGCAAGATGCAGCAAGAATGAGGAGAGGGGCCTTCTTCTCCCTCCCTTGCTTTAACGGGCAAGCTGTCAATGTCAGGGTGTCCTCTGGAAGCCAGGAGATGTGCCTGGGTGAGGTGCTGTCCCTGAAGATGATGTCCAGGGGCTAGCATGGTGAGGGCTAGGTAGTGAGAGGCAGGTAAACAATTTGGCCCCGGGAAGGAGGTGGCTGGGGGAGGAAGCCTAGACGGTGGAATTACTTGTGTCTGACCAGGGAGTCAATGGTCACACAGCAGTGGCTGGGCTGATGTTGGAAGCGCCTGGCATCATCCTGCCTTGCCTGAGTTTCTGCTGCATTCTCTGGTCCTGGCCCCTGTCCACTTCTCTCCACTCCGTTTTCTATACCTCTATGATCCAAGTCACCATCATCTTTCTCCTGGACGCCGTCACAGCCTTCTCACAGTCTCCCTGCTGTCTATGAATTAAGATACAAGCTCATCAAAATAAAAAGGCTTAGGTAAAGCACAAGTCCGTTTCTCTCTCATGAGGAAATCTGAAATGTAAACAACCTAGGGCCAGAAGGCAGCTCTTTCATGCCAGAAGCCCAGGCACAGTGGCTTCCTTTACCCCGACTCCCAGAGACAGGGTCTTGCTCTGTCACCAAGCTGGAGTGCAGTGGCATGATCATGGCTCACTGCAGCCTTGACTTCCCAGACTCAAGCCATCCTCCCACCTCAGCCTCCTGAGTAGCTGGGACTATAGGCAGGAACCACCACGTTCCACTAATATGTTTATTTTCTGTAGAGATGGAGTCTCCTATGTTATCCAGGCTGGTCTCAAACTTGTAGTCTCAAGGAATCTTCCCGCCTTGGGCTCCCAAAGTGCTAGGATTGCAGGCATGAGCCACTGCACACAGCAGCTTCCACAGGTACATTCCAGGCACACTCCAGGCATCAGGGGAAAGGAGGAGGCAGAGACAGAGAAGGGCACCACCCAGCGGTTGCACTTATCGCTTCTGCTCACACCCCATTGGCCAGAACATAGTCACTTGGCCACACCTTCCTGCAAAGAAGCCTGGGAAATGTAGTCTTTATTCTGGGCAGTCACATGCCAATAAAAACTGATACTATAGATAAAGGAGGGAAATGAAGTGGGTATTGAGGGTCAGCTGGCAGTCTCAACCTGACACCTCTCTTTGGGTCTCTTCACAGTAGCCAGAGGGGTGAAAAGGAAAGCTAAACATATCACCCTCTGCTTAAAGCTCTTCGGTAGGCTGGGTGCAGTGGCTCAGCCTGTAATCCTAGCACTTTGGAAGGCCGAGGTGGGTGAATCACTTGAGATCAGGAGTTCGAGATCAGCCTGGCCAACATGGCAAAACCCTGTCTCTATTAAAAATACAAAAATTAGCTGGACAAGGTGGCAGGCGCCTGTAATCCCAGCTACTCAGCAGGCTGAGGCAGGAGAATCACTTGAAATCAAGAGGCAGAGGTTGCAGTGAGCCGAGATCTCACTACCGCACTCTAGCCTGGGCAACAGAGCAAGACTCCATCTCAAAAAAAAAAAAAGAAGAAGCTTTTCAGTGAACTTTTATGGACTGGCCCCACCTGCTTCTCCAGAATCTTTTCCTTCTACTCTTTTCATCATTTACTCCCTCCAGATCCAATGGGCTTTTTTTAATTCCTTGAACATCCATGCTCCCCACTACCTTAAGATTCTGCCCATGCCATGCCCTCTGTCTGGAACACGCTTCCCCACCATTCTCCCCTCCTCTTGTTCTCAAGGTCCAAGGCCTCGCCAGCTCCTGTGCACCTTTTAAATCTCTGAACCAGTGCCACATCCTCAGGGAAGTCTTACTTGATCCCCGACAAAAGGTTAGGTTCTGCCATCATATGCTTCCAGGACCCCTCATACCTCATCGTATGCTCCCAGGACCCCTCATACCTCATCATATGCTCCCAGGACCCCTCATACCTCATCATATGCTCCCAGGACCCCTCATACTTATGCTGTACATTTTGCACTCTTTGTAACCATTTCATTATTTTAAATAATTGATGTGAATTCTGTGTTTCCCGCCAGCTGTGTGTTCCAGGAGGGCAGAGAACATGTCCACTGTGTTCACTGCTATATCACTGGCACATTGCAGGTGTTCAGTAAATAACTAATTCTTGACTGTTGATGATCTTACCCTCTGACCCTATCCATGGTAACAACTGCCTTCTGGAATTTCTAACTTTCAGGAAACTGACTTTGTTTATGTGCCTTTGACTTTACTAGAAATTAAGTAGGTTAACAGTGGTCCACACAAAAGAGTGTGTATTTCTCTTGTGTGCAGAACTCTAGAGGTCAACAATCCAGGGACCTCTTCTTGCCGAAGAGCTCATACCCAGGTTCCTGCCAGCTTGCAGCTGCTCCAACCCTCAAGTGTCTGTCTTGTCCTCAGGATCCAAGATAGGGACATCTCAGTTCCAGGTGTCAGAATAGAGGAAGGGGCAAATAGAACTGCCTTTTCCCTTTCAGACAGCAACTGGAGGCTCTCAAAGAATGTCCCAGAAGTGCCACACAATACTTGCATTTATATCCCATTGGCCAGCAAGGGAGGCTGGGAATTGTAGTCTTCATTCTGGCCAGTCATGCCTCACTAAAAATTCCATCACTATGGAAGCAGAGAGAACAGATACTGGACCAAAAAATAGCAATCTGTCACAGCACTGAGTTCTCGCCTCCTATTTTACAGACCTCCTTTTCTGTTTACTGCATTTTCTTCTCCTCAAATCTTGGTCTCTGGTTCTGCAACCTCAGCTGGGTGCCTGGACCCTGACCTGTTCTCCCCATTTGCTAGATCCTCTATCTGGCACGTTTGCCCTGGATCACCCCGCCACACTGGGCACATACCGCCCACCACCTGTATTGTGAATCAGCAGCCCTGCTCCTTAACAGTGTCATTGTGTGTTGGGAGGACAGGGGAGCATACCATTTTTTTTTTTCTGAGTGGGCATTCTGAATGTTTACATCTGCATCAGTGTTGGTGTCTTTAACTAGAGCAGCATTCTCAACTGAGGGCAGGCCCGTTCATTCCCTGGAGGGAAAGGGGGACACATTAGAAACTGGGGGTGAGGCCAGGTGCAGTGGCTCATGCCTGTAATCCCAACACTTGGGGAGGCCGAGGCGGACAGTTCACTTGAGGTCAGGAGTTCGAGACCAGCCTGGACAATATGGTGAAGCCTCGTCTCTACTAAAAATACAAAAATTAGCCAGGTGTGGTGGCGGGTGCCTGTCATCCCAGCTATTCAGGAGGCTGAGGCACAAGAATCGCTTGAACCTGGGAGGCGGAGGTTGCAGTGAGCCGACACGGCACTGCACTGCAGCCTGGGTGATAGAGTGAGAGTCTGTCTCAAAAACAAAAAGAAAAGAAAAGAAAAAAGAAACCGGGGGTAGGTAGGAGGCAGAGGTTGCAGTGAGCTAAGATCATACCACTTCACTCCAGTCTGGCTGACAAGTGTTGAGACTCTTTCTCAAAAAAAAAAAAAAAAAAATAGGGGTTTGGGGTAGTTGGCTGTCACATGAAGGGAAAGAACTGTTTGCTTTTAGAGGCAGGGCCAGCAGTACCACTCAACCCAGTATGTTGGATAATCTTGTATCTTGTTCGAAGTGGAATTGTCCCCCCGCAAATGCCCACCACGCTGAGCCCCTGAGAGGTGTCAGTCAGATGATCCGTGTTTATGGATGCCTCGTATACATCATGATCCAGGTTTCATGTGGTTTGCTCTTAATTAAAATACAAAACAAAACAACAAAAAACCACTTTGTTAAACGTGTGGTATTTCTTGCAAGTGTTTTAGGGGAAAATGACCAGTACATCAAACCAGTGATGTCATAGGTAATGATGCTTAGGATGAAGCATAGATGTGTGAAGGCGCATCACTGGAAGGATAAATGAGGCCAAGCACGGTGGCTTACGCCAGTAATCCCAGCACTTTGGGAGGCTGAGGCGAGAGGATCACTTGAGCCCAGGAGTTAGACCAGCCTGAGTAACATGGCGAAACCCCAAATCTTCCAAAAATACCAAAAAATAAAATAAAATAAAAGCCAGGCATGGTGATGAATGCCCATAGTCCCAGCTACTCAGGAGCTGACGTAGAGGATGGATCAAGCCTTTGAGGTTGAAGCTACAGTGACCTGTGATCATGCCATTGCACTCCAGCCTGGATAGCAGAGCAAGAGTCTATCTCAGAAAAAAAAGAAAGAGATTCAAAGGTGGGGTTCCTCTGTGGCTAAATCCATGAAGGTGTGACATGAAGGAGCAGTTCCCTACCCAAGTGAGTGCCATCCACTGAGAGGCCTTGCACTATGGAAGGAATGGGATGCTATTTGGGGTCAGAGGACCTGAGTGCCAATTCTGACCCTGAACCTTGTGAGCGCTAAGACCTTGACAAAGGTATTTAACTCGGCTGACTTTCTACTTCTTCCTCTGAAGCAAAGCTCAATCATAACTGATGCTGACTGAGCACTCACTACATACCAGGTGCTGTTCTAGTTGGCTTATATGTTTTAATTCATTTCGTCCAATCATTATCCCCATTGTACTAGTCTGCTCAGTCTGCCATAACAAAATACCAGAGTGAGTGGCTTGCATGACAGAAACTATCTTTCTCACGGTTCTGCAAGCTGGAGGTCCACGATCCACGTGCTGGCAAAGTTGGTTTCTGGTGACGGGCCTCTTCTTGGCTTGCAGATGGCTGCCTTTTTGCTGTGTCTTCATCCAGCCTTTCCTCAGTGGAGAGAGAGCCAGAGAGAGAAACAGCTGTCTGGTGTCTCCTCTCACAAGGACACCAATCCCATTGGTGACCTCACTTAACCTTAATTACTTCCTTAGAGGCCCCGCCTCTAAATACAGCCACATAGGTGGGTTAGATTTTCAACATATGAATGTTGGGAGGGGACACAAACATTCAGTTCACAACACCCATTTTACAAATGGGGAAGCGGGGGCAGGGAGGGACAAAGTGAGCAGCCCGCACCACACAGTTGGCAGTGGCAACATTCAGACCCAGGTGGCCTGGCCCCAGAGTCCCTGCCTTTGCCCATGGTGCTGTGCTGCCTCTGCCAGGGACAGCAACGTCCATCTAGTTTGAGAGGGAGGATTCCCAGTAAGAATCTAGGAGCTCTGCAGTGCCGCAGACAGTGGACTCAAAGGAAAAGAAAGTGCAAGGGAGGGCTGGAGTCACTGAGAAGTGCGGCGGAGGAAAGGCAAGGTCTGACACCAGGAGGAGGAGAAAGTCCCAGTGTTCATGTAGAAGACGAATATTTTTTATCTCTTTGGGTTTTTCTGTTTTTGTTTTTGTTTGTTTCGTTTTGTTTTGTTTTTTGAGGTGGAGTCTTGCTCTATCTCCCAGGCTGGAGTGCAGTGGCGTGATCTCAGCTCACTGCAACCTCCGCCTCCCAGGTTCAAGCAATCCTAGTGCCTCAGCCTCCCAAGTAGCTGGGACCACAGGCATGTGCCACCATGCCCGGCTAATTGTATTTTGAGTAGAGTCAGGGTTTCACCGTGTTGGTCAGGCCAGTCTCAAACTCATGACCTTAAGTGATCTACCCACTTCAGCCTCCCAAAATGCTGGAATTATAAGCGTGAGCCACCGCAGCTGACCAAGATTTTTCATGTCTTTGTAAGATGAAAAATTGAACTCTTAGATTCCTCCACTGTGAGTGTGCAAAGCACCTTATGCGTAGTAAAACCCATACAAACGGCAACAACCATACACATGAACACGGCAGCCTCCTTCACTCCCCACTGAGGAGATGAATCGCTTGGCGGTGGTCAAAGCAACATGGAAGGGATCTGAATGCACTTCTAGAAAGGACATGGCCTGCATGGACAAAGAGTGAAGGCCGGCTTGGAGCTAAGTGAGGGTCCCTGTGGGGTGACAAACACAATCCCAACGGGAGCTGGTGTGTCCTGCATGAGGACCGTGGGTCTGGCAGTGAATGAAGGGCTTGTCTGTACCCATTCTTTAACCCTGACAAGAACCACAGGAGGCAGGTACTGTTATGTATCCCCGTGTTAGAGATGGGGAAACTGAGGCACAGAGAGGTTCACTTGCCCGGCAGCTGACACATATCAAGCTCTTATTTTGTACCTGGCATTGCACATGAATCATCTCACTGCATCCTCACAGCAGTGCTGCAAAGGAGATGGATTTTTAAATCTCCATTTTACAGATGAGGAAACTGAGGCCCAGAGAGGTCCCTTTCCCAGGGTCACACAGCTTAGTAAGAAGAATGTGGAGACTGGATCCCAGGCCAAGCTGACTTCTCAGCTGGGATGTTTACCTTTCATGGAGAATGGAGTTTCGAGATGAACTGAAAAGTGAAAAAGGAACATGGACCAACTGAATGGATGAAAGAAGAGTCTTTCAGGGGGCCAGGCATGGTAGAGCACGACTATAATCCCAGCACTTTGGGAGATCAAGGCTGTCGATCATTTGAGGTCAGGAGTTTGAGACCAACCCAGCCAATGTGGCAAAACCCCATCTTTACTAAAAATATAATAATAATAATACAAAAATATTAGCTGGCCATGATGGTACACGCATGTAGTCCCAGCTACTCGGAAGACTAAGGCAAGAGAATTGCCTGGGCCTGGGAGATGGAGGTTGCAGTGAGCCAAGATAGCACCACTGCACTTCAGCCTGAGCAACAGAGCAAGACTCTATCTCAAAAAATAAAATAAGGAAACAGTCTTTCAGGAGAAACAAGATGACCCTAAAGATCTTTGGCAAAAGGTATCCCTGACCCAATGCGGGAATGGTCAGGCAGTCAGGCAGGCTGGAAGGGGAGCGTTTCAAGCTGCACCAGGGCTCTAGGAAAGACCGTGCTGGAGAGACTCCAAAGTTGCTGAAATCAAGGCAGCCATGGCTGCCTGCCTGACACGTGGGCCTGGTTGCTAAACGTGTGATTTATGATGTTTAGGAGCTATCAGGAAAATAATATGCCACTGTGTTAGCACTGAACTGCTTGCTCTCCAAAGCATCCTGCCCAGCTGGTCATTAATGCAATTCAGGCCACAGCCTCTTTAGTGCTCTCAAGATAAGTTAAACACTCAGACAGCATCAGAGATGTGGCCAGGGTTTCCCTCCCAGGGAGTAGACTCCTCTCAGGCTAGTCTGAAGGCAGCATTAAGCAATCGCACTTAAAAAATATACCTGCCTCAGAGGAGAAGGAGCAGCCAGGGAGTCCATCAGGGCCCTGATGAGAGTCATTTTTCTAACACAAATTTGTCAACAATTTCTGCATTCAAGTCTCCAGGCAGCCAAGGACAAAAAGTAATGGGATCAAATCACAGCAGGAGAGTTTGAGACACCCCACTCGTCACCAGCTTTATCAGAACAGGTTTTGACAAGTATTAGTCCCTGAGTTTACCGATCAGCAATGTGCAACAACAAGAATACTAAGTATCGGCTGGGGGCGGTGGCTCATGCCTATAATCCCAGCACTTTGGGAGGCTGAGGTGGACAGATTGCTTGATATCAGGAGTGCAAGACCAGCCTGGCCAGATAGTGAAACCTAATCTCTACTAAATATACAAAAATTACCAGGCATGGTGGCGCACACCTGTAGCCCTAGTTACTCAGGAGGCTGAGGCCAGACAATAGCTTGAACCCAAGAGGCAGAGGTTATAGTGAGCCAAGATCACACAACTGCACTCCAACCTGGGCGACAGAGAAAGACTCCATCTCAAAAAAAAAAAGGGGGTGGGTATTAAGTATCACACCCATGGGATGCAGAAGGGTGGTCCACATATAGGCATTTACAGTCCTAAATGAATTTGTTAGAAAATCAGGAAAATTAATAAGAATCATAGGAAAGACCATCAAAATAGATAAGATTTTAGCAAGCTTAATCAAGGGGGAAAGAGAGAGCGAGATCAATAAACAAGATCCAGAATGAAAAGGGGAACATCAAGGCCGGGCGCGGTGGCTCAAGCCCGTAATCCCAGCACTTTGGGAGGCCGAGGCGGGTGGATCATGAGGTCAAGAGATCGAGACCATCCTGGTCAACAAGGTGAAACCCCGTCTCTACTAAAAATACAAAAAATTAGCTGGGCATGGTGGTGCGTGCCTGTAATCCCAGCTACTCAGGAGGCTGAGGCAGGAGAATTGCCTGAACCCAGGAGGCAGAGGTTGCGGTGAGCCGAGATCGCGCCATTGCACTCCAGCCTGGGTAACAAGAGCGAGACTCCATCTCAAAAAAAAAAAAAAAAAAAGAAAAGAAAAGAAAAGGGGAACATCACTGAAATTCAGAGGAGGTCATTTCTTTTCATTACGAGAATACCGGATACACTGTTTTACAAATGAACTTGAAAATCTAAGTGAGATTGACACTTTTCAAGAAGGCACAAATTACCAAAATTAGCCCAAGTGGAAATAGAAAATAAATAAACCAAAGATCATGAAAATGTGTTAAATCATTAAAGAGGAAGTGCTTTCTTAGTGCCTTCACACCAAAAAAAGGCATCAGGTCCCACTGGTTTTAAACGAGAGTTCCAACAAACCTTCAAGGAAAGGGTAAATCTCATCCAGCACAAACTGCAGAGCAAAGAAAAAGACAGGATGCTCTTTCACACATTTTATGAAACTAACATCACCCCAAAGCTAACACTGGAGTTATAGAGCATATGACAAATAGACAAATTGATGTCATCACTGATGAAGTTGGAAGGCCCCTGCAATCCCAGCAGATACCTTCATCCATGCCCTGCGACCGTACAGAAGTTTTCTGCAGATCCTGTCTGAGCGTTAGTTTCCGCACTACTGAAAAGAGGAATCTGGACTCTAATTGATATCATTTATTTGGCACCTGCCCTTGCCTTGTAACACACCTGCAAGTGGATGGATTAGCCATATTTCATAATTTGCAAAGAAAACACTGAAGACCAAGCAGGTATGGTGGCTCACGCCTGTAATCCCAGCACTTTGGAAGGCCGAGGCGGGCAGATCACCTCGAGCTCAGGAGTTTGAGACCAGGCTGGCCAAAATAAACCCTGTCTCTAATAAAAATACAAAAAATTAGCTGTGTGTGGTGGCAGGCGCCTGTAATCCCTGTTACTTGGGAGGCCGAGGCAAAATAATCGCTTGAACCCAGGAGACAGAGTTTGCAGTGAACTGAGATCATGCCACTGTACTCCAGCCTGGGCGACAAGAGTGAAACTCCGTCTCAAAAAGAAAAGAAAAATGAAGACCTTGCTGTGTTACCTGAGCTCAGAGGCAATGACACCCTTGTAGCAATGAGGATACTCACTGCCAGGTGATAGTTTTAATACCATGCTGCAAGAAAAAGAAACCAGAGCTCCATGGAGAAATGGCTGATTCTAGGGCTGGGGCAAGAAATATATACTTCAAAATAAAAAGGTTATTTCTTTAAAAAAAAAAAAATCTGAAGACTCAAAGGTGTTATGTGACTTACCCAAGATCACACACCTAAAAAAGGCCAGGCTGGGATTGGGGCCTAGAGATGGGCATTTGAATGCCAACTCAGTGTCTGGGAGATGTGAAGCTAAATGTGTCTACCCCCATTCCTCTCTTCTTCCCCATTTCCTGAGATGCACCATATATAGCATCCTGACCGTCCATCAAGTCTGGACGGGACACACAGTTTTCTGCTTTGCTTCTATAAATTGTCTCATCAGCAGAGCTGATCATCCATGAGCCTCGCATTGTTGAGCTCAGTTCCACTACACCACTGATGGGCCAGCCACGTGGCTTTGGGTCCGTTGAACTCAAGATGATAATTAGAGCAACAATGATGCCAAGTGTGTGTGCGGTATTTTCTATGGGCAAGGCACTTTTTACAGCACTGTATTTAACTCATGTAATCCTTACTACCTATACACTACGAGGTAAGTACTGTTCAGTAGCTCAATTATAGAGGGAAAAACTGAGGCTCAGTGAGGCTCAACACCTTGCCCAAGTCATTCAGTTAGTGAGCAGCAGAGCCAGAATTGCACCCAGTTTCCAGAATCTGTGCTTTTAACTTCTCTATTCTCCACTCTTGCAAAATCAGTAAAACCTGTGTGCTGTCTTCAGAGCTTCCCAGTTTCGTGGATGAAAGAAGAAAATGGCCATTGTTAGTATATGAGGCTCCATAGAGTGGAAAAACAGAGACAAAAGTCATTCAGCCTGAGCTGGACCAGTGGCTCACACCTATAATCCCAGCACTTTGGGAGGCCGAGGTGGGAGGACCACTTGAGGCCAGGAGTTCGAGACCACCTTGGCCAACATGGTGAAACCTCATCTCTACTAAAAGTAGAAGAAAATTAGCCAGCCGTGTTGATGCATGCTTGTAATCCCAACTACTCAGGAGGCTGAGGCAGGAGAATAGCTTGAGCCCCAGAGGTGGAGGTTGGAGTGGGCCGAGATCTCACTGCTGTACTCAAAACTGGGTGACAGAGTGAGACTGTCTCAAAAAAAAAAAAGTCATTCAGCCCGATTTGGGGTGAAGCTGGGAGAGTTTTTACAAAGGAGGTGATATCGATGAAGCATTTTAAAGCAAACTTTTGACAGTTGGAAAGAGAAGGGAAACACATTCAAAGCAGAAGCAACAGCCAATGCAAAGCCTCTGCAGCAGGAGTGTGCCAGTGTTGAGGGAATCACAGGAGGCCGCTGTGTGGGCGGTGTAGTGAGGAGGGGGTAGGAGATGAGGTCACGGAGGTGATGAACCCGAGGGTGGGCTGGCCACATGGAGCCAGGGGTCACTGTGAGGACTGTGACTTTAGTTGGAGGGAGGTGGGAACCATTGTGGGGATTTGAGCAGGACAGGGACACGATCTGACTTAGGGTTGAACAGGATCCCTCTGGTTGCTGGATGGAGACTAGGCTGGGAGAGCAGGGGGTAGGTAAGGAGGAGAGCAGGAAGAGTGAGAAGGTGACTGCCATGGCCTGGACCAGGGTCAGCAAACTTCTGCAAAGGGCCAGAGAGTAAATATTTTTGGCTTTTCACATCATACTGGATCTGCCTCAGCCACTCAGTTCTCCTGCAGTAGCACAAAAGCAGCTGCAGACAGGATGTGAATGCATGAACATAGACATGTTCTAATAAAACTATTTACACAGACAGGTGATGGGCCAGATTTGGCCCCTGGGTTATAGCTTACTAACCTCTGATCTAGGTAGGCAATGATGGTGGTTTGGACCACAGAGGTTGGTGGCAGCGGGGCACGAGCAGTGGAGAAGATGAGATGGTCAGATTGTGGGTGTATGTCGAAGGGAAAGCCAACAGTATTTGCTGATGGATGGGTGGCAGGATGTGAGAGAGGAGACGGTGATGACGCCAAGACACGTGCAGTGCCCAGGCCAGCGTTGGGCTCACAGGTGATCAGTGTGTACGCATCTTGAATCCACAGTTTGGTATTTCATGCCTATTTGTCTCATCTTTTCCAGTAACATGATAGCGCCTTGAGGGCAAGAGCCAGATTTTATCCCTGAAGCCTCCCCTCTCCTTTTTTTTTTTTTTTTTTTTCAAGCTTAATTCATTTTATTTTTCTAATATAAAAACCCTATGTTGTAACCACAGCTGGAGCCTGGGTGCTCTGCATGGAGACTCTGCTGTGGGTCTTGATAAGGTGATCAGTGAATTCCCGATAGGGAGACTTGGTGAATACGGTCTCCTTCCAGAGGTCAGGGGTCAGGTAGCTGTAGGTCTTAGAGATGGCATCAAAGGTGACCTTGGTGAAGTTGCCCAGGGTGGCAGTGCATACCAGCCATCAGCAGCAGCTTCTTGGCGGGACGGGGGGGAAGCGAAATCCTACCAGTGCCCCTGGGCACACAGACGAGGCGCACCAGCACAGAGCCGCAGCAGCCTGTCACCTTGCAAGGGACGGTTTGGGGCTTGCCGATCTTGTTCGCCCAGTAGCCTCTGCGCATGGGAACAGTGGAGAGCTTGACCAGGATGATGGCGCCACGTCTGGCAGTGGCCACCTCCTTGGAGCACTTAACATCCAGACCGACGTGGCCATTGTGGTCACTGATGGCTACAATGCCTTGAACCTGGTGTGCCGGCCAGCGTGGGTCTGCCTTTGCACAGGCATGGTCTTCAAAACCTCATCCTTGAGAGAGGCCCCCAGGAAAAGTCAATGATCTCAGCTGGAAAAAGAGATAGATCTCCAGGGACTTGACCTTCATGTCTGAGCAGGCAGCCCAGCCTAGTGACGGGCATCCACTCCTTGTCCTTGGTCTTGCCTCTGCCAGCTCCTCGGTCTTGGCCCAGGCCCCATCTGTGGCCGTGACCCCGGCCCCGCATGTCACTGCTGAAGCCTCCTCGGAAGCCACCGCGGTTCCCCATCCCAGGGCCCCCAGGACCTCCGGTCCTGGATATTTTCTCAGAGAAGAAGGAAGCCTCTTCTCTCTTGACCTGTCATTGTCTGATGCGGTGCCAGGCCCATAGTGGGTGCTTTTATAGTCTTGGGATAGACAGATTTTCCTGAGCACAGGCTCTGAAGGCAGATAGATCTGGGTGCTGGCTCCTCTTCCCCTCACGTTGGGCATGTCTTAGTTTGCTTGGGCTGCCATTACAAAGTACCACAGACTGGGTGACTTAAGCAAGAGGAACTTACTGTCCCACAGTTCTTGAGACAATAAGTCCAAGATCAGGGCTGGTTCCTTCTGAGGCTGCAGGGTTTCACATGTTGGCCAGGCTGGTCTTGAACTCCTGACCGCGTGATCTGCCCGCCTCAGCCTCCCAAAGTGCTGGGATTACAGGCATGAGCCACCACACCCAGCTGAAAGCTTTTAATAAATAAATACTAGTTTCTATCCAATGTTAGATTTTCATCTCTATCTCGGTGAGATATTTGTAATTAATTATTTTTCAAAAGCAATACATATACACATTATCCTCTTTTTTTGAGACACAGTCTCTCTCTGTCATCCAGGCTGGAGGGCAGTGGTACGATCACAACACACTCCAGCCTCTACCTCCCTGGGCTCAGGTGATCCTCCCACCTCAGCCTCCCAAGTAGCTGGGATTACAGGTGTGCACCACCATGCCTGGCTGATTTTTTTTGGAGGCAGAATCTTGCTTTTTCACCCAGGCTGGAGTTCAGTGCCACAATCTCTGCTCACTGCAACCTCTGTCTCCCAAGTTCAAGTGATTCTTAGCCTCCCAAGTAGCTGAGATTACAGGTGTACACCACCACGCCTGGCTAACATTTTGTATTTTAGTAGAGACAGGGTTTCACTGTGTTGGCCAGGCTGGTCTCAAACTGCTGACCTCAAGTCATCTGCCTGCCTTGGCCTCCCAAAGTGCCGGGATTACAGGTGTGAGCCACCGCACTCAGACTGGATGTGTGATTCTTTAGCCTCAGTTTTTCACACTCTAGGATGTCTTGGAACCATTTCCATGTACTAGCATAAAAATCCACCTGCTTCATCTGCACTGCTGGGTAGGATTCCACTGAATAGATATACCACATTTTACTTGGCTATGACCTCATCAAGGGAACTTCAGGTGTTTTCCAGTTTCTCACCAGAATGATGCACATCCTTACACAAGGCTCTTTGCAGCTGTCACTCTGGGTCAGAAAGTGAAAATCCCTGGAGACAGGGATTGCACAGGAGCCGGTCCTCAGCCCCACTGCACCTCACCTGTACCAAGGCCGTGGGAACCCTTCTACCATCTCTGCCAACAGATCCCATTCAGAACCCCCCCCACCCCCAGCGCCGAAGATAATCACACTTTGACCCGGAAGAGACCAGAAGCACCCTGCAGTTTGTGTGGACAAGTCTCCCCTCTAAATTAGAGCCCCCCGCCCCCACCCTAGGAGGACAGCAGCACTGAGGGTCGTGGGATTCTGTTCCCCGGAGGCTTCCCCGTCCTCATGGCCTCGGCATGGTCCAGCTCTGCTCCGAGCTGGCTCAAGGGGTAACTGGATCCAGGTCAGCTGGTGGAGTATGAGGTAGCGTCTAGCTAAGCGTCATGGTATTTTATTAAGACCGAAATGTGATCACTACTGTTGTCACACTTTAGCGCCCCCAACAATCCCCTTACAAATGAGAAAAACAGAGGCTCCCCACATGCCTTTCCTCTGACATCAAGGAAAGTGTAGGGAACCCTGCCCAGGGGCCTGAGCCAGGCGACCCCAGGAGTGGCTCCAGAGCCTGAGGGAAGGCCTGGGGGGCTGAGGGGGTGTTTTTTCAATTTCAAGCAAAGCAGTGAACTGGGGGATATCTGTTCATTTTGTTTCCTCTGTGCCTGGGTCTATAAAGTCAGCAGTTGCCTTTTAAATATCATTTCCTTAATATGACAGGATCGCCTGTCCTGGGTCATTCCATCTATATAAGATGGCTGTGGGTCAGAAGTCTCAGCCTCACATGCCTACAGGGGCCATCCAGGCTCTGTAAACTGAAGCAAGCCCAGGAGAGATGGTGGGAAACTGTAAATGGATGCCCTGGCTGAAGGAGGTAGCTAAAAATCTGGAGAGAGAGCAAGAAGAAGAGAAAGGGAAGAGGAGGCAGAGAGAGAGAGAGATAGCCCCCAAGTTTACGTATCGCCCATTGCTTCAAAACAATGTAAGCACGCAACAGGCTAAATAGCTCTGTCTCCAGGTCAGTTCGCAAGCTCTTCCCTAACCGAACTTATCAACATAGTAGAGAAACTGCCAGCCTCCACCCCTCTGCTGTCCAATCGAAATGTTTGCAATGATAAAATATCTGCACCGTTCACTGTAGTACCCACTGGCTCCATGGAGCTCTTGAGCACTTGCAATAGGACTAAAGAACTGAATTTTTACTGTCATTTAACTTCACTGAATTTAAATATAACTATAAATAGCCACATGCACCTAATTGCTACCATATTGGCATGGCTCTAGATTCTTTCAGTGTAGAGAGAATCATCGTGCTTGACTCCTGTAAAAAAGATCCCTCCTTCTTGGGGAGAGGGGAATAAATTCTCCCTGAGACCAAGCGTTGATTAGAGTCCTGGGTGAATGGAAAGAAAGGAAATAGGGATGAGCAGTGAATGCTTAGGTGTAAGCCAGATAGATGGCTGCTGGCACAGGAGTGGTCACTCAGTGTCCCTCCCGTCCCCTACTTCCCAAAAAGTTTATCAATCAGCGTCACCCTTTAGCATCCACTGTGTTCTTTGCCATCTGCTTTCTCCCATGTGCCCAGAGCTGACCCCTAGGAAGCCACTTGGGGGGACTTCCCTGCTGCCGTTGGCCTCCAGGCCTTAAAGAGCACACCACTGTCCAAATCCCAGATGCTGTCCGTGGGTCACAGAAGTGCAAGGTTTTATGCAGAGGCGAGAATGGCAGTCACACTTTGTCACCTGCCACAAAGTTGCTGTGCCTGGGCCCCTGTGTGTGAAGGACTCTGGAAATAAACCTCACCTTCCAGCAAAACCCCTTCCAATCCAAAGCGCATTCAAGGGGCCGGAGAGGGACCAGCGACCCCCCTTGCCAACCCCTCTCAGATTCCAGCCCAGCTCCCAAAAAGGCAACCCAGGCTGCCCCAGATGCCACTGACCCCTCCCTTGCCTCCTTAAACATCATGGTAACGACGAGGCTACCTTATGTATCTTTAAAAAATTAATGAGGAGGTCTAGAATCCTAGCAATTTGGGAGGCACAGCAGGAGGATCACTTGAGCCCAGAAATTCAAGACCAGCCTGGGCAATATAGTGAGACCTTATCTCTCTTTTTTAAAAGAAGAAAAAGAAATGTATGAGGGCAGGGGCTTCCCATCATCCCCCTGAAAAGCTTATGTCCTCAAAGCTAAATTCAAGCCTTGTGGCCAGGTGCGGTGGCTCACACCTGCAATCTTAGCACTTTGGGAGGCCGAGACTAGAGGATTTCTTGAGGCCAGGAGTTTGAGACCATCCTGGCCAACGTGGTAAAACCCCATCTCTACTAAAAATACAAAAATTCACTAGGTGTGGTGGCACACAGCTGTAGTCCCAGCTACTCAAGAGGCTGAGGCATGAGAATTGCCTAAACCCAGGAGGTGGTGGCTGCAGCGAGCTGAGGTTGCGCCACTGCACTCCAGCCTGGGCGACAGAGCAAGACTCTTTCTCAAAAAAAAAAAAAAAAAAAAAAAAAAAGCAAGGTTTTTGCTTGTCTAATTGTCTAAAAAGAGATCCGCTCAAAATGGTGAAAATACCCTTTCTTTCAGCTCGTCTACTCCCATCAAGGGTCCAGAGATGTTATGACCAATGTTTTCTCAGCAGTCAAGTTCAGAATCCCATGTGCTTCTCCTCCTCCAACAGCCTTTATAAGGAGGCAGCTGCCTCCAGAAATCACCTTGCAACTAAAATGTGGGAAAACGCGTAAGATCTTAACACAGTGGTGGAAGCGAAGGTGTACGCAGCACCCACTGTGCACAGACCCGGTTCTCGGCGCTCTAACACGGCATCTCACTTCTCACCTCATTCCGGAAGTGGGTTCCGTTATCACGTCCATGTGTCAGTCAGACCTCTGGGGTTCATGGTGGTTATGCCCCTCGCTCAAGGTCACACACTGGGAAGTGGCTGGATCCAGGATCCAGGCCCAGGCAGTCAGACTTCAGAGCCCGCACCCTGAACCAGTACCGCAGGGGCCAGCACCCCTACTCGGTTTTTGCCCCGTCAACATATCATCATATCACTGTGTCCGCATTGTGAAATGCACTCAGGATATGTCTCCCCATCATATGAGTGCACTTATGATGCAGGTGGAGTCGGCAGTTTATATCATGTAGGCTCTGCATGGGACATTCTATCCCTCCTGACTCTTGGCTGCAAAGTTCGTGAAACCCAACTCCACTCACTTAACCTGAAAAGTTGGTGTATTTGTTTCCCAGGACTGCTGTAACAAATTTCCACCACTTACTGCCTTCAAAAAACACACATGTGGCCTCGTACAGTTCTGGAGGTCACAAGTCCCAATCAGTGTCACTGGGGTTCCTTCTGGAGGCTCTGAGAGGAGAAGAGGTTTTTTTGTTTTTTGTTTTTTGTTTTTTGTGTTTTTTTTGAAAGAGAGTCTCACTCTGTCACCCAGGCTGGAGTGCAGTGGTGCAATCTCAGCTCACTGCAGCCTCCTGCCTCCCAGGTTCAAGTGATTCTCATGCCTCAGCCTCCCAAGTAGCTGAGATTACAGGCACCTGCCACCACGCCCGGCTAATTTTCATACTTTAGTAGAGACAGGGTTTCACCATGTTGGCCAGGCTGATCTCAAACTCCTGACCTCAAGCAATCCACCCGCATCAGCCTCCCAAAGTGCTGAGATTACAAGCATGAACCACCAGGCCTGGCCTCCACTCCATGGTCTTATCCCACAGAGAAAAGTGTTTCCCCAAGGAAATTGAATGGGAAACAGCATGGCATTGGACTTTGTTGAATGGCATGCCCTGGGGATGGTGCCTGGCACGTAGTAAGTGCTCAGTAAATGATGATCACAGATCATCGGGCACAGCAGGTGCGACTCCAGGAGCTAATACTTGAGAAGCTCAGGGTTCAGTAAGCAGATGAGGGCGGGAGAGCATTCCAAGCAGGGGAAGCAGAGTGTTTCCCTGAGGCCAGAATGACCATGTATCTGGCCATCCTGGGAAGCTGGGGAGCTGAGGAAGTTCCGGCTCGCACCTATCCTGGTGTAATAACAGCCCCTTTACTGCAAAACTACCTCTGTTTGGATGAATAACTGTATTGTCACTTTCCTTGCAGTCAAACTGCTCATTTATAAGGAAACCAAACAGAAAAAGAGGATGAGATTGAACCCAAGGACCTCTAACCTTGAGTGGCCAAGCCCAGACTAGAACCAGAGCCTGATGACTCCCAGTGCAGTGCTCTTCCCAGCCCTCAGCTTATGAAGCCCACCCTTACAGGCTACATCAGATTAACCAGGCACGTTCTCTCTTTCTCTTGTCACATTTTCCATAGGATTGTGACCAGATCCATGTTGACGACGTCTCATCAGATGACAATGGCCAAGATTTAAGGTGGGAATCTGGGGAGTCAAAAATGCCCATTGATTGATTATCAAGCTCTCCTTCTACTAAGAAGTGGGGAGGGAGGGGAGGGCTGCTTATCAGGACAAGGTGTGCCTGCCTCCAGCCAGAACTGGGACTTGTGCATCTCAAACTCAAAAACCACAACTGGCTGGGTGTGGCGGCTCACACCTGTAATCCCAGCACTTTGGGAGGCCTTGGCAGGAGGATCACTTGAGCTCAGGAGTTCGAAAACAGCCTGAGCAACATAGTGAGACCCCCATCTCTACTATAAATAAATGAGTAAAAATTTGTTTAAAAAATCATAACCTAACCCCTCAACCCTACAGCCTCTTCCTCATCACCTAAAATCACTAAACTCTGCTCACTTGTTGCAACTTTTTCCTGCTTGCTGAAGCAATGGATGTATAACAGAAAAAATTCAAACACTTAACCCGACCTCACCTCCCAAAATCGCCACCATGAAGAGTTTGGTATACATTGTTTTTTTTTTTTTTTTTTTGAGACAGAGTTTCTCTCTTGTTACCCAGGCTGGAGTGCAATGGCACGATCTTGGCTCACGCAACCTCTGCCTCCTGGGTTCAGGCAATTCTCCTGCCTCAGCCTCCTGAGTAGCTGGGATTACAGGCACGTGCCACCATGCCCGGCTAATTTTTTGTATTTTTAGTAGAGACGGGGTTTCACCATGTTGACCAGGATGGTCTCGATCTCTCGACCTCGTGATCCACCCTCCTCGGCCTCCCAAAGTGCTGGGATTACAGGCTTGAGCCACCGCGCCCGGCCTTTTTTTTTTTTTTTTTTTAAAGACGGGGTTTCACCATGTTACTCAGGCTGGTCTTGAACTCCTGACCTCAGGTGGTTTGCCCACCTTGGCCTCCAAAGTGCTTGGATTACAGGCATGAGGCACCACGCCCAGCCAGTATACATTCTTCAAAGATCTCCTCGAAGTGTTGAAAATACTGTTTCTTTCAGCTTCTCTCCTCTCGTAAAGGGTCCAGAGATGTTACAACCAAATGTTTCTCAGTAGTCAAGCTCAGAGTGCGTCTCCTCCTCCAGCAGTCCTCATAAGGAGGCAGCTGCCTCTGAATATTATATATTTTAAGGCAGACTTTCACTCTTATCACCCAGGCTGGAGTGCAGTGGCTCAATCTCGGCTCACTGCAACCTTCCCCTCCCGGGCTCAAGTGATTCTCCTGCCTCAGCCTCCTGAATAGCTGGGATTACAAGCGTGTACCACCACACCTGGCTAATTGTTTGTATTTTTAGTAGAGACAGGGTTTCACCATGTTGGCCAGGTCGGTCTCTAACTCCTGACCTCAAGTGATCTGCCTGCCTCGGCCTCCCAAAGTACTGGGGTTACAAGCGTGAGCCACCGCGCCCAGCCAGCATGCATATATTTTTAATATAACAACTGATACAGCCAATACTCAAAAAAAAACTTCTCAAATGAATCAGTGGTATGTCTGGTTTCTAGGGGAAAATACTCCCAGGACATGGCTTCCAGAAATCAGATAACCCATTGCTTAAAATGAGACAGCTTCCAGAGAAATGTGGGCTGGAATGTTCCAAGTCTGCCCCCAGGAAGACTTTATAAAAACAGAACCATAGTTAATCTGTGCTCATTCAAAATGACCACAATTCAACAGCTTTAGGCTCATCAGATCTATTATTAGACTAAGTAATGTTTTGGTGATGGGACCAGTCGTCGTAACTTTACTTAGTACTTGCTTCCAAGGTGTGTCTCCCAACTTACTGCAAAAACAAAAATCAAAGTTTCTGTTCCTGAGCCCTGCAAGTCTTTCCAAAGCCCAGCACAATCAGAAGTGGTCGGCGGGCAGATGCCTGCTTCATTTAAATCATCCATTCGGAAAATCCCTTCTGCAATCAGGATTGGCAAGGAGCAAGGCTCCAGCCCCGCCAGGACTTCTCAATGGATGAAATAAATAAACCCCAGATCAAGGTTGATTGGTCCTTTCCATGAAGTCATCGTTGGGAAGCACTCTTCCTTTCAAGGCAATGAGCAGCGCCGTTCCATTTCTGTAAAGTTTTCCCTGTAGCTAGCTGGCTTGGAATTTAGGGCAATATTCCTCTGAACCCTGCCTCACTCATGCTGAGCTGTTTGGTACTTCACTTTGAGAATTCTCAGACCAAGCGTGGTTTTTTTTTGTTTGTTTGTTTTTTGTTTTTTTTTTCCCTTGGAGACCAAATTCTTCACTTATTCATTCAAGAACATATTGAGGCCGGGCACGGTGGCTCAAGCCTGTAATTCCAGCACTTTGGGAGGCCGAGGCGGGCGGATCACAAGATCAAGAGATCGAGACCATCCTGGTCAACATGGTGAAACCCCGTCTCTACTAAAAATACAAAAAATCAACTGGGCATGGTGGCGCGTGCCTGTAATCCCAGCTACTCAGGAGGCTGAGGCACAAGAATCACTTGAACCCGGAAGGCAGAGGTTGCAGCGAGCTGAGATCACAACACTACTCCAGCCTGGGTTACAAAGTAAGATTCTCCCAAAAAAGAAAAGAAAAGAATAAATCGGCTGGGCGCGGTGGCTTACACTGGTAATACCAGCACTTTGGCAGATCATACAGTCAGAAGATCAAGACCATCCTGGCTAACACAGTGAAACCCCACCTCTACCTTAAAATACAAAAAATTAGCCAGGCATGGTGGCATGCGCCTGTAGTCCCAGCTACTCGGGAGGCTGAGGCAGGAGAATTGGTTGAACCCAGGAGGCGGAGGCTGCAGAGCGCCAACATCGTGCCACTGCACTCCAGCCTAGGCAACAGAGCGAGACCCTGTCTAAAAAAAAAAAAAAAAAAAACTAAGAATAAATCTAGCAATATGGAAACTTCCCCACTGGGCCAGAAGGACCGCATGGCAGTTAAAAGTGAGGATCCAGAGCCAAGGCTGCAACGAGGTAGAGTCATAGCCCCTTCCTCATCGGGTTTAGAATGTGCTGGAAAAGTACCCCGGTTGGATATATTTCATTTATCTTTAGCTCGTGCTCACGCACCAAGGGAGAGCTGAAAAGGAGAAGAAACAGCACACCTGGGTAGTAAACCCACTGGCAGTTTTCGTGGGGAAGGGGAAGTGTTTGTGCAAACAAGATGTTTGAAGAGTCGTATCGTATTCTCTAAGGGTCTTTTAAAATTTTTAGTAATTCAGTGAGGAACAGAGAAAAAAACTGTAATCACCCATATTCCTACCATCTCCCAGTAACCACTTCCCTGCATTATGATTTATCTGCACTCATACGTGCATGCCGATAGAAAGCAGCAGGCCAGGGCATTATTCTCCACCACTCTGTCTTGCACACTCCTCAGCTTCCTCCATGCCCTGCAACCCACACATCTCCACCCACTTCACTTACCTAGGAGGAGAACCTGGAAGACATCCCGGGTGACTTAGGAAAAAGCAGAACGGGCCAGGCATGGCGGCTCACACCTGTAATCGCAGCACTTTGGGAGGCCAAGGCAGGTGGATCACCCGAGGTCAGGAGTTCGAGACCAGCCTGGTCAACATGGCAAAACCCTGTCTCTACTAAAAATAGAAAAATTAGCCAGGCGTGCTGGCAGGCGCCTGTAATCCCAGCACTTTGGGAGGCTGAGGCGGGCGGATCACCTGCAGTCAGGAGTTCGAGACCATCCTGGTCAACATGGCAAAACCCCGACTTTACTAAGCATATAAAAAATTAGCTGGTCATGGTAGCGCATGCCTGTATTCCCACCTACTTGGGAGGCTGAGGCACAAGAATTGCTTAAACCCGGGAAGTGGAGGTTGCAGTGAACCGAGATCATGCCACTACACTCCAGCCTGGGCTACAGAGCAAGCCTCTGTCTAAAAAAAAGTAACTTCCACCAGCCCTGTGGGTATTTCCCTGTGATTGTCCACACAGCCTGCTCTGCAGAGAACACCAGGGCCTACATTTGAGGCCTTTGGGATTAAGTCACCTGGGCCAGCGTCCTCCTGGGCTGCCTGCCCCAGGCAGCCCCCAAGGTGAAATGTGCTGTTGGGTTTGAGGCATTGCCCAAGGTCACTCTGCAGACCCTGTAGGGATGGGGGTGTTGGCACCACCAAAGCCTCTTTCCTGGAAAGTGTTTTATATCCAGGCCGCAAGGCTTGGTCTTCACTCAGAGTCAGGCCAGGCCCCAGCCGCAGAATAGTAGGTGAGGGACAGCGTGTCACCTCTTGCTGTGTGCTGACACTCAGCACACCCCCCACTCCACAGGGGAAGGACTCATAGCTTCACCCTCATCTCAGCTACAGCAGGGACATTACACTGGAGCTACTTAACATACAATTTCCAACTGTTACTGCATTCCTGCTGCTTCTCATCTCTTAAACAAATAAAATTTCTTTTTCTATTCTTTTTTTTTTTTTTTTTTTTTGAGATGGAGTTTCCCTCTTGTTGCCCAGCCAGGTTGGAGTGCAGTAGCACAATCTCAGCTCGCTGCAACCTCCACCTCCCTGGTTCAAGTGATTCTCCTGCCTCAGCCTCCTGAATAGCTGGGATTACAGGCATGCGTCACCACACCCTGCTAATTTCGTATTTTTAGTAGAGATGGAGTTTCTCCATGTTGGTCAAGCTGGTCTCGAATCCCACCTCAGGTGATCTGCCCACCTCGGCATCCCAAAATGCTGAGATCACAGGGGTGAGCCACCGCATCTTTTTCTACTCTTAAACTCCTTAGAAGGCCGGGCACGGTGGCTCAAGCCTGTAATCCCAGCACTTTGGGAGGCCGAGGCGGGTGGATCACGAGGTCAAGAGATCGAGACCATCCTGGTCAACATGGTGAAACCCCGTCTCTACTAAAAATACAAAAAATTAGCTGGGCATGGTGGCACGTGCCTGTAATCCCAGCTACTCAGGAGGCTGAGGCAGGAGAATTGCTTGAACCCAGGAGGCGGAGGTTGCGGTGAGCCGAGATCGCGCCATTGCACTCCAGCCTGGGTAACAAGAGCGAAACTCCGTCTCAAAAAAAAAAAAAAAAAAAAAAAAAAAAAAACTCCTTAGAGAAAATGCATTTTTCTACTCTTAATCTCATTCGAGAAAACACAGGAACAGTTTAATAGTACAGAGAAAAAAAAGCAGCCCCCCACACACCCTAAGACAGCCACAGCAGCAGACTGATGCATTTCCCACCAGTGTTCTTTAAAGACACGTTCGTGTTTGTCCCAGAAGCTTTTGGTGGCATTGCACATCCACAGCTTGTGGGACCCTGGTTTGTCCTGTGAGGCTCTATTATAACTGTTATAAAATCCTGGGATTTTCCAGGCTTCTGTAGAAGGAGGAAAAATGGTGTTCTCTGGGAAGCAAGGGTTTCTTTTTTTCATTCTCAAGCTCCAGCTCCCATAGGTGGTGAGATACCCACTCTCTCCTCTTTGGTTCCCAGCTGCCATTTTTGCAACTCATTTTGTGTCGCTTCTGAAATGCCCCTGGCCACTGTGGATCTCTGAGGCCCAGCGTGCTTCTTTCGGGGTTCAGGCTTATATCCATGAAGCACCAGCCAGTTAGGCAACTGAGTCTGCCTAACTTAAAAAATAAAAAGTCAAGGCCAGGCGCGGTGGCTCACGCCTGTGATCCCAACACTTTGGGAGGCCGTGGCGGTCAGATGACCTGAGGTCAGGAGTTCAAAATCAGCCTGGCCAACATGGTAAAACCCTGTCTCTACAAAAATAGAAATATTAGGTGGTGGCTGATGGGCATGATGGCCAGCGCCTGTAATCCCAGCTACTCAGGAGGCTGAGGCAGGAGAATCTCTTGAACCCAGGAGGCAGAGGTTGCAGTGAGCCGAGATCGCACCACTGCACTCCAGCCTGGGCAACAGAGTGAAACTCCACCTCAAAAATAAATAAAAAACAAAAACAAATAAAAAGTCAAAATAAGGGGGCAGGCGCAGTGGTGCATGCCTATAATCCCAGCGCTTTAGGAAGCCAAAGTGGGAAGATCCCTTGAGCCTGGGAGTTCAAGACCAGCCCAGGCAACACAGGGAGACCCCATCTCTACAAAAATAAAAATAAGCTGGCCAAGTATGGTGGCACATGCCTGTGGTCCCAGCTCCTCGGAAGGCTGCGGTAGGAGGATCCCTTGAGCTGGGAGGTTGAGGCTGCAGTGAGCTGTGATAACACCACTGCACTCCAACCTGGGCAACAGAGCAATACCCTCAATACTAAGAATTGACCGGGCACGGTGGCTCACACCTGTAATCCCAGCACTTCGGAAGGCTGAGGCAGGCAGATCATGAGGTCAAGAGATAGAGACTATCCTACCCAACATGGTGAAACCCCATCTCTACTATAAATACAAAAATTAGCCCGACGTGGTGGCACACACCTATAGTCCCAGCTACTCAGAAGGCTGAGGCAGGAGAATCGCTTGAACCTGGGAGGCAGAGGTTGTAGGGAGCCAAGATCGTGCTGCTGCACTCCAGCTTGGAGACAGAGTAAGACTCTGTATCAAAAAGAAATACAAATTAAAATTAAAATGCAAAAGAAAGGCAAATGGATGCAACTCAGGTAAGAGCAAAAGACACCGCACCCTTCTCGAGGAAGCTCGTAAAAGCTGTGGTCCTGCTGCCCCCAAATGCACACTCCAAGCACCCTGTGCACCTGGAGGGGCTCATGGACACCAAAAGCCCACCCGTGGGTCCCACAGAGCCCGTGGTCTCCCAGTGACGATCCCCGGCACCCCCGGCACTAACACGGTCCCTTCCCTCTTCTCTCCGCAGCACATACAACTTCTCCGCTGACGGCTTCCACAGTTCGGCCCCAGGAGCCAACCTGTGCCTGGGCTCTGGCGTCCACGGCGGCGTGGACTGGATGAGGAAGCTGGCCTTCCGCTACCGGCGGGTGAAGGAGATGTACAATACCTACAAGAACAACGTCGGCGGTGAGTACCGCGGGCCTGGGGCCTCCGAGGACGGGAAGCTGATCGGGTGGGATGCTGTCCATTCTGTCCCTGCTGTGCCAAGGCGCCAGTTGGAGAGATTCACAAGTTCAGTGCCAGCCCACTTCATGCAGCCCTCTTGATGCTCTTCAGAATAGGGCACTGGTATTTTGTCACCTTCAGTTTGCGGGTGGGAGAGCTGAGAGGTGGAGGCTGCGTCTGATCCAAGATTCTTCAGGCCACAAATGGTGGGGGGTGGATGTGGGGGCGGCGTTCTCTTACCCACAACCAGAGGCTCTCACCGCGTGGCCCTCCAACCCCAGCAACGGCATCACCTGTGGGTGTGTTGGAAAGGCAGCTCCTCTGGCCCTGCCTCAGGCCTATCAAATCTGAAACTCTGCACTGGGGCCCGGAATCTGGGTTTTCACAGCCCTGGAATCCCTCTCAAATTCTGGAATTCCGGAATCCCCCTCGGATTGGAGGCGGGGACCCGTGCCATGAGTCTGCAGCTCAGATTATTGTCCACAGACCGACCACATCAGCATCCCCCTGGAGCTGATTAGAAGTTCAGGGTCTCAGGCCGGGCACAGTGGCTCACGCCTATAATCCCATCACTTTGGGAGGCCACGGCAGGCAGATCACGAGGTCGAGAGATCAAGACCATCCTGGCCAGTACGGTGAAACCCCATCCCTAAAAAAAAAGTTCAGGGTTTCCAGGAGGCGGAAGCTGCAGTGACCAGAGATCACACCACTGCACCTTAGCCTGGGTGACAAAGCAAGACCTTGCCTCAAAAAAAAAAAGGAGCACAGGGTCTCAGGTCCCATCCTGAGCAACTGACTTAGAATCTGCTTTTAAATTTTTTTTTTTTTTTTTTTTTGAGACAAGGTCTCAGTGAATTAATATCTTAGGCTGTAAAAACAGAAAAATGAAAAAGAAAAAAAAAGAGAGACAAGGTCTTGCTATGCTGCCCAGGCTGGTCTCAAACTACTCCTGGCCTCAAGTGATCCTCCCACCTCAGCCTCCAAAGTAGCTGGGATTAGAGGCAAGTACCACCTGTCTGGCCCAGAATCTGCATTTTTCACAAGCCTGCCAGGCGACTGTGGAGGCGGTAAAGTTGAAGAAGCCCCCGAAGTCACTGGTTCTCACACTTGGCTCTCATTGGAACCAGCCCAGGAGTTTCTGTCTCTGCCCTGGTCTCGCTGCAGCCTGGACATGAGGAGCCATAAAGGTCTTTGGGTGATTCTAATGCGTGCAACAAGGAGAGACACCCTCCTCCCAGCCAGCTTCAGGAACTTAGGACCGTTCATTCATTCATTCATTGCCCCAAACAAGAGGTCTGAAGGCACTAGAGACGAGGCTGGCTCAGCTGTGGTCTAGAGAATTCTGGAGTTCTCTAGACCTAAATCCAGAGGTTTTTAGCTGGGAGTGATACTGCGCCCTCGCCAGGAGACATCTGGGAGTCTTCCTGGTTGTCGCCGTGCCTGGAACCAACCACTAGCCCATAAGGGAAGGGTTTGAGTGAGTAGGTGGCTAATAGTGTCTGGAAGATACACACTGCCCCCAAAAGCTTCTGCTACCCCTTCCCTCCACTTCTAGAAAGAGTAGAGTCCCACTTCTCAAACTGGACAGAACCCACTTCCAGTCCCAGCTCTGCCACTTTCTAGCTACGTAGCCTTAGGCAACATACATATGGTCGTCTTTCTGCGCCTCAGTCTCTAGATCTATGAAATTGAGAGTACAAATATTTCTGCTTCCCTGGATTATTGAGAGGTTTATTGTTAATGCATAAAATAGGCATGACTCTGTGCCTGGTATACAGCAGGCACTCAGTACATGGTGGCATTTGTCACTAGTTCCTCTCAGTTTTGCTTGGGAGCCTCAGGTTCCGTGTCTTCCACTTTCTCTGGTAGCTTTCCCATCAGTTCTTTGGGACAGACTTTCCGTCGTGTTCGTGGCTGCAGTTCTAATCCCGCCCACGTGCCGAGCGCAGTCCTGGCAGTAGCTAGGGCTTGAGGAGCCCTTACTCTGCCAGTTTTGCCACCATTGTCATGACATAGCTCCTTTACTCTCCACAGCATCCCTGTAAGGTAAATGTTTTTATCACCTGTGTTGCTCAGAGCAGAAACTGACATTACAGAGGTTAAGTATCCTGCCCAGCGTCACACAGCCCAGGCAGAAGAGCCATAGTGGAGTCCCAGGGTGACTCTACCACCTCTGCCCTTCAGGGCCACACTTGGTGGCCTCTCGGATGCAAGTGTGTTGATTGCAGGAGTGAAGCAGCAAGCTCTTGGCAAGTTGGGCGCTACCTGCATACGCAACCCTGCATGGAGGGAGGAGGGGAGCAGGAGGGCTTGCTTAGGGGAGACAGGGATAGAGTTGGCCAACAGAGAGCATCTGCTCTCCATCCCAGTTAAGGACTGGGAAATGCTGGGGCTCTGTCAGGCTGCTCTGCTCGCCCCTAGCTGAGGGGAGATCACCCAAGCTGTCAGCTCGTGAGGAGCCCACAGCTGGTGGCATGCCGGTCCCCTTCCCCTCCCCAGCTGTTCCTGCATCACAGACCTAGCCAGGTGCCTGGCCGCGGCTTCTAGCCTGGTGATCGCCACAGATTCCCACGATTCCAAGTGTTTTAGAAGGTAGGCCGGGCACAGTAACTCACGCCTGTAACCCCACCACTTTGGAAGGCTGAGGCAGGTGGATCACAAGGTCAGGAGTTCAAGACCAGCCTGGCCAAGATGGTGAAACCCCCATCTCTACTAAAAACTACAAAAATTAGCCAGGCGTACTGGCACATGCCTGTAATCCCAGCTACTTGGTAGGCTGAGGCAGAGAATTGCTTGAACCTGGGAGGCGGAGATTGCAGTGAGCTGAGATCACGCCACTGCACTCCAGCCTTGGCGACACAGCGAGACTCAGAGAAAAAAAAAAAAAGCGCGCTTAGAAGAAAGACTTCTGCAAAATACAGGCTAGAGAAAATACTTAATAAGTCACCATCAACGAGGCAGGAGTTGGAATCAGGGGCCTTGCACTGATGTCATTCCTCCCCCTGCCACTTCCTGTGTAGCCCTGAGCAGGTTATTTGACCTCCCTGTGCCTCAGTTTCCTCCTCTTGTGTAAAATGGGGCCACCGATGCTACCCAGCTTCTAGGATTCATGCCAGGACATCGGGAATTCACACAGGAAGGTGCTCAGAACGGCGTCTGACACACATAGCTCTCCTTAAGTGGCGCTGTGGTTACCTGGGGAAGGGGGAGTAAGGCCAAGCCTGGAGGAAAAAGCCAAGGAAATGGCCTGAAGCACATCTCCTGGCGTGGAGCAAAGTCGGGTGTTGGGCAGTCAGCTACACAAGACAGCACGTGGGAAGCCCTTTGCCAGCTGAAAAGTGCTGAGTTCTTGTGAGTTTGTATTGTTACTGAGGGTTCCAGCCAAGGGTCTCTGGGGAAGGTGCAGAGAGAGAGGAAAACCAGAGGTCATGTGTTCTTCAAGAGTTTATAGACTAATGAGAAGATGGGACATGTAGCAGTAAGAAGATTCATTCATTCATTCATTCATTCATTCATTCGTCGACGTGTCCATCATCAAAGGCCCAGGTTGTGGATTCAGCGGTGAACAAAAGAAACAAGGTCCCTGTTTCCTGAGTTTATATTCAATGGGTGGAGAAAACAGATCATCAACAAGTGAGCAAAGCACTTAAATTCTTTTTTTTTTTTTTTTTTTTGTGAGACGGAGCCTTGCTCTGTCACCCAGGCTGGAGTGCAATGGTGTCATCTTGGCTCACTGCAACGTCCACCTCCTGGGTTCAAATGATTCCCCTGCCTCAGCCTCCCGAGTAGCTGGGATCACAGAAGCATGCCATCATGCCCAGCTAATTTTTGTATTTTTAGTAGAGTCAGGTTTTTACCGTGTTGACCAGGCTGATCTCAAACTCCTGAGCTCAAGTGATCCACCTGCCTTAGCCTCCCAAAGTGCTGGGATTACAGGCGTGAGCCACTGTGCCCAGCTTGAAAGTCTTAATTCAGTCACTTCAGAGAATGATCACAGCCATAGAGGAAACAGAGGAATGTGGCGGACAGCCCGGCGTGGGCAGGGGTGGCCAGGGGACACTTGGGAAGTAGATCCAGAGTCCATCTCTCAGGAAGGAATATTTGAACTCAGTATTCTAAGTATTCTAAATGAGATTCTAATGCTGATAATCAGACGCCCAGAGCTGGGGGATGACCAGAGCAGGTGAAGAGTCTATCAGTTCAGCCTACATTCAACTGCATAGGTAAAAGCACAACCAGCCAAAACACAACACAAAAAACAACAATGGAATGTATTTTTTTTCTTATACACAAGAGCTGTAGACATTCCAGAGCTGGCCAAGTACTCTACAGCATTAGGAGCCCAGGATTCTTTTATACATATATTTTGTTTTGTTTTGTTTTGTTTTGTTTTGTTTTGTTTTGTTTTGAGACAGATTCTCACTCTGTTGTCTAGGCTGGAGTGCAGTGACACAATCTCAGCTCACTGCAACCTCAGCCTCCTGGGTTCAAGTGATTCTCTTGCCTCAGCCTCCTGAGTAGCTGAGATTACAGGTGCCCGCCACCACGCCTGGCTAATTTTTATATTTTTAGTAGAGACGGGGTTTTACCATGTTGGTCAGGCTGGTCTCGAACTCCTGACCTCAGATGATCCACCTGCCTCGGCCTCCCAAAGTGCTGGGATTAGAGGCATGAGCCACCACGCCCGGCCACTTCTATCTATTTTTTTTTTTTTTTTGAGACTGGGTCTCGCTCTGTTTCTCAGGCTAGAGTGCAGTGGCACGATCTCAGCTCACTGCAGCCTCGACTTCCCAGGCTGAAGCAATCCTCCCTCCTCAGCCTCCAGAGTAACTAGTACCACAGGCACAAGCTACCATGCCTGGCTGATTTTTTAATTTTTTGTAGAGACAAGGTCTTCCTGTCTGGCCCAGGCTGGTCTCGAACTCCTGGCTCAAGCAATCCTCCCACCTCAGCCTCCCAAAGTGCTGGGGTTATAAGCATGAGCCACCTCACCCAACTAAAATCAAGATTCTTATTGCTAATGAGAAGATCCTTTTGTATCTATATTTTTACTAATTACAAGTGAGAAAAATGGATAGTGGATTGCAATTAACAGTGTCTACCATAAACAGCAAATGTGAAGACCAAAGGAGTGTGACGCTTTTCAGAAAGATAAAGAAGGCCAGCGTGGCTAGAACAAGGGAGCATGTGGTCAAGGACTGGGTGAGAGAGCTGGCAGTGTCCAGAGGACGCAGGACCTTGCAGCCCACAGGGAGGAGTTTGGACACCGGGATCTTCTATGTACCGAAGATGATGTCTAAATACCACAGGCTTAGGCAGCATTTGGTCCTAATGAATTCATTCTTCCTTCAGCAAATACCGATTCGGCACCAAGCACAGGCCAGCCCTGGCTACAGAGGCTGCTGCTGTGGTGGCGAAGAAGCCCGACTTGGTTCCTGCCCTCATGAACAGCTTAATGGCCAAGGCAGATGCCAAACACATTGTCACACAGACACACTTAAAATTCTAGTTGTGAGAAGTGCTTTGAAGAAGAGCTACTGTGTGTTGGGAGAATATAAACTAGAGGGACCTGCCTCAGCCTGCAGAGATCAGGTTAGACCTTCCAGAATAAACATTTGAGACGAGGCCTCGAGGCAGGATGCGAAGGCTCACGCCTGTAATTCCAGCACTTTGGGATGCCAAGGCAGGATTGCTTGAGGCCAGGAGTTCAAGACCAGTTTGGGCAACATAGCAAGACTCTACCTCCATGAAACATACAAAAATTAGCCAGACATGGTGGCGGGCACCTGTAGTTCCAGCTACTCAGGAGGCTAAGGTGGGAAGCATGCAGGATTGCTTGAGCCTAGGAGACTGAGGCTGCAATGAGCCATGATCACACCACTGTACTCCAGCCTGGGTGACAGAGCAAGACTTTGTCTAAAAAAAAAAAAAAAAAAAAAAAAAGACGAGGCCTAAATGCAGAGTGTAAGGGATTTAACCAGGCAAAAGCAGGATATGAGGTAAGAAGAGTGGTCCAGGTTCTGAAATGAGGTATGCAAAGGTCCTGGGGCAGGAACTCACTTGGTGTTTCAGGAAACCAACAAGAGACCTCCAGGGCTACAATGGAAAGATGAGACTCAGCAGAGCCAGGATCATGCTGCTGGGGCTTTGAACTGTATCTTAAAGCTACTGAAGGCTGAGAGAATAGCAGGCTGAGAAATACCCACAGGGTGGCTCTGGAAGTCAGCTGCCTGGGTGCCCGACCTTTATCCATTATTTTCCCCCTATGGTGAGCAAGTCAGTCAACATCACAAAGCCTGTTTCTTCACATAAAAAAAAAAAAAAAAAAAAAAAAAAAACGAAATAAAAATGGTGTCCACCTCTAGGATCATTGTGAGAATGAAATAAATCATGTTAAAAGCAGAGCCCTGCACATAATAAGCACTCAAAAATGTTCATCATTTTTTTTATTTTATTATTAATTCCCTGTCTCCACCATAACAATATAAGCTCTATAATCTGCATATTTTGTTCATATCTGTGCATTACGATGTCAAGCACCTAGAAGACACTCCTGAATTTTTTGTTGGATGCATGGGTGGATGGAAGGTGGGGTGGATGGGTGGGTAGGTGGGTGGATGGATGGATGGATGGATGATTGGGTGGATGGATGGGTGGATAGGTGGGTGGGTGGGTGGGTGGGTGGATGGATGGATATTGAGTGGATAGGTGGATGGATGGATGGATATTAGGTGGATAGATGGTTGGATAGGTGGGTAGGTGGATAGATGGGGGGATAGGTGGGTGGGTGGATGGATGGATGGATGGATGGATGGATACTGGGTGGGTGGATGGATGGGTAGATAGGTGGGTGGGTAGATGGATGGATGAATGGATAGATGGATATTGGGTGGATGGATGGGTGGATAGGTGGATGGATGGATATATATTGGGTGGATGGATAGATGGGTAAATAACTGGGTGGGTGGATGAATGGATGGATGGATATTGGGTGGATGGATGGGTGGAAAGGTAGGTAGATGGATGGGTGGATAGGTGGATGGCTGGATGGCTGGATGGATATTGGGTGGATGGATGGATGAGTAAATAGGTGAGTAGGTAGATGGATAGATGGATGGATATATGGATGGATGGATGGATAGCTGGATAGACGGATGGATGGATATTAGTGGATGGATGGGTGGATAGGTGGGTGGGTGGGTAGGTGGATGAATTGATGGATATTGGGTGGGTGAGTGGATGGATGGAGAGTGGGTGGATCACTCAGTGAATGGATTAATTCATCAGTCTGCTGATCTCAGGATAAGATTAAGAGAAGCAGCCGGGCGCGGTGGCTCAAGGCTGTAATCCCAGCACTTTGGGAGGCTGAGGCGGGTGGATCACGAGGTCAAGAGATCGAGACCATCCTGGTCAACTTGGTGAAACCCCGTCTCTACTAAAAATACAAAAAAATTAGCTGGGCGTGGTGGCACGTGCCTGTAATCCCAGCTACTCTGGAGGCTGAGGCAGGAGAATTGCCTGAACCCAGGAGGTGGCGGAGGTTGCGGTGAGCCGAGATCACGCCATTGCACTCCAGCCTGGGTAACAAGAGCGAAACTCCGTCTAAAAAAAAAAAAAAAAAAAAAAAAAAAAGAGAAGCTGCTGGACTGAAGTTTATTTTGGGTGGCATCGGATTTTAACCCTAAGGGTACAGTAACTAGACTCCTGTTCCCTACCTTCATCCCCCAGATCTTTCTAATATGATGACTACATCTTTATTTCCTTTGTCCACAGGATTGATAGGAGCTCCCAAAAGGGAGACCTGGCTACAACTCCGAGCTGAGCTGGAAGCTCTCACAGACCTCTGGCTGACCCACTCCTTGAAGGCGCTAAACCTCATCAACTCTCGGCAAGTGGCAGCCCCCATTTTCCTCTGTGCCACTGAACTTTCTCCCAGTAAGCAGTGTTGGCTCCACACTTGGGAGAATAGGATGCCTCAAATTCTCACTTGTACATTTTCCAAAAAAATTTTTTTAGACGGAGTCCCACTCTATCACCCAGGCTGGAGTGCAGTGGCATGATCTCAGCTCACCACAACCTCTAACTTCCAGGTTCAAGTGATTCTCCTGCCTCAGCCTCCTGAGTAGCTGGGATTACAGGTGCCCGCCACCATCCCCAGCTAATTTTTGTATTTTTAATAGAGATGGGGTTTCACCATGTTAACCAGGCTGGTCTTGAATCCTGACCTCAGGTGATCCACCCATCTTGGCCTCCCAAAGTGCTGGAATTACAGGGGTAAGCCACCGTGTGCAGCCCAAATATTTATTAAAGCTTAAGTGCACAACTCAGTGGATACCCTGTAGCATAGCTGAGCTAACAGCTGCAGAGACTTTTTAGGGCCCAACAGGTTTCCAGGTTTCTGGATTCTCTCAAAGGATAAGAACTGGCGTCCAGGCTCCAGCTTACCCCAGGCCCCACCTCTCCCTATTGTCCTACAATTGTTCCATATTGCTCATTTACATTACCTGCAACTATTTACATATATGGCCCTTGCAATAAACATTTGCTTTTTTTTTTTTTTTTAAAGACGGAGTCTTGCTCTGTCACCCAGGCCAGAGTGCAGTGGCACAATCTCGGCTTGCTGCAACCTCTGCCTCCCAGTTCAAGCAATTCTCCTGCCTCAGCCTCCCAAGTAGCTGGGATTACAGGCGCCTGCCACTACATCCAGCTAATTTTTGTATTTTTAGCAGAGGCAGAGTTTCACCATGTTGGTCATGCCAGTCTCAAACTCCTGACCTCGTGATCCACCCGCCTTGGCCTCCCAAAGTGCTCGGATTACAGGCGTGAGCCACCACGCCCCGCCTAAACATTTGCTTTTTTGAATAAGAAAAGTATTCCCCCCCAGGCCCGGTGCGGTGGCTCAAGCCTGTAATCCCAGCACTTTGGGAGGCCGAGGCGGGTGGATCACGAGGTCGAGAGATCGAGACCATCCTGGTCAACATGGTGAAACCCCGTCTCTACTAAAAATACAAAAATTAGCTGGGCATGGTGGCGCATGCCTGTAATCCCAGCTACTCAGGAGGCTGAGGCAGGAGAATTGCCTGAGCCCAGGAGGCGGAGGTTGCGCTGAGCTGAGATCGTGCCATTGCACTCCAGCCTGGGTAACAAGAACGAAACTCCGTCTCAAAAAAAAAAAGAAAGAAAAGTATTCCCCCCATACTACAATTCACTCTGGCAGGCAGCTTCAGGCTTAAAAGAGAGGAACAGTTGGAGAATCCCTGGGCCCGAACCATGAAGATGACAGCCACAGCCTCCAAGCCTACCAGATTTCCAGCCGACTTCAGACTCATGCAGCAGGAGGAGGCCTGGCCTTGCGGTCCCTCTGAGTTCTGATCCACAGTCTCTTTTGTCCTTAGGCCCAACTGTGTCAATGTGCTGGTCACCACCACTCAACTAATTCCTGCCCTGGCCAAAGTCCTGCTATATGGACTGGGGTCTGTGTTTCCTATTGAGAACATCTACAGTGCAACCAAGACAGGTAGGGAGAAGCCAGACTGCTGAGGGAGGGTGGGGATGCAGGGATGGAGGGCGGGGTTAGCTCTCCATCCTGGGAATGAGATGTTTAAGGTTTCCTTACCTGGAGAAGTTGATGGAATTTGCCCATGGCCGTGGTGACTCAGATCCCCAAAGAAGCCCTCATAGACCACATGCCTTGACCTGTGCGTCTAAAGAAATTGGTTAGGACCACAGTTTTCCAGAGTGTCTGTATGAGTGCAGATACAGGCACAGCTGCTGTAACAAACACACCGCAAAATGCAAGGGCTAGCAAAAAGAGCCAAAGCTGGTTTCTCCCTCATAGAACAGAACAAAGGTAGGTGATCCAGGCTAGTGGAGTGACCCTGACCTCAAAGTCATCCAGAAACCCACGTCTCTCCCATTTTATTTTTCCACCATCTCTTATGGTTTTATTCTCATGTATGGGGTCAAATCAGAGTTCCAGCACATGGTCATTCTAGTGGGTCTGATATGTGAAGGCCAAGCCCAGAAGCTATGTACATTACATTCTACTCACCTTCTGTCAGCCACGGTTTAGTCACATGGCCACAAGGAGCTGCCAGGGAAGCTGGGAAATGTAGTCCATAGCTCAGTGATGATGCATCCAGCTCGTGGAATTCTATTACTAAGGAAGCAAAACAGTTTCCACTACAGCTTGGTACATGAGATGATTGTAACTTAGGTGGTACATCAAACAACCTTGTCCATCAAATAACTTTGAATTAAACCTGAAACCGCAGAGAGAAAAGCATGGTCTTTCTTAATTCTCTTTCAAGGAGAGAGTCTTGATTTAGTGCTAGCCTGTCTTTAACACCTCTGTAATACCTGCTAATCTTCCTTATTCACAAAGAGAACAAGTCTAGGCTCAGAGCTTTCATCAGGTAAGAGAATTTAATAACTAGAAATTAACAGCGTTATTTGTTTATCATCAGTTATCTTTTCATGGCGAGAAATAGTTGGTTTTCTTCAGGGGGCTGATTTTTTTCATTCTTATATCACCTAAGAATGTATAATAATACAAAATAAATCTAGTTAAGATTTTTTTTTTTCAGACAGGGTCTCATACTATCACTCAGTCTGGAGTGCAGTGGCGAGATCACTGCTCACTACAGCCTCAAACTCCCAGCCTCAGGCAGTCCTCCCACCTCAGCTTCCCAAAGTGCTGTGATTACAGGCATGAGCCACCATGCCAAGATATTTTTAGTTAGAAGCTTTTTCCTTTTTTTTTTTTTTTTTTTTTCTCTAGAGCAAAAGAAAATTAACACAGTACTTTGGAAGCATTTTCTTAGAGCAATTTTGGTTTTACTGAAGTTCTATGCCCAAACACTATATAAAAGTGCCTTTTGATTTTAAAATTATAGTAATTCAGGCCATGCACAATACACTTAAAAATGGTTAAGATGGCTGGGCGCAGTGGCTCATGCCTGTAATCCCAGCACTTTGGGAAGCTGAGGCAGGCAGATCACTGAGGTCAAGAGTTTGAAACTAGCCTGGCCAACATGGTGAAACCCTATCTCTACTAAAAAGTACAAAAATTAGCCAGGTGTGGTGGCGCATGCCTGTAGTCCCAGCTACTCAGGAGGCCGAGACAGGAGAATCACTTGAACCCGGAAAGTGGAGGTTACAGTGAGCCGAGATGGCACCAAAGCACTCCAGCCTGGCCAACAGAGCGAGACCGTGTCTCAAAAAACAGGCTGGGCGCGGTGGCTCACGCCTGTAATCCCAGCACTTTGGGAGGCCGAGGTGGGCGGATCACGAGGTCAAGAGATCGAGCCCATCCTGGCCAACATAGTGAAAACCCGTCTCTACTAAAAAGTACAAAAAATTAGCCGGGCCTGGTGGTGCGTGCCTGTAGTCCCAACTACTCGGGAGGCTGAGGCAGGAGAATTGCTTGAAACTGGAAAACGGAAGTCGCAGTGAGCGGGATCGCGCCACTACACTGCGCTCCAGCCTGGCGATAGAGCAAGACTCTGCCTCAAAAAAAAAAAAAAATAAGTGTCCGGCACATGACATTAAGTGCATTCAAATGGTGCGCATCCGTGGCCACTCCATCAGGCAACTGCAGGTACTCCGGAGCCTGCTGTAACCCCCGCGCTGCCTCCTCCTGCTGTGTTGCGCTGGGCAAGCTGCTGGCCCTCGCTGTGTTTCCAGCTGTCATCATCCTTACCTGGGAATGATAACGGTGCTCACCTGAGAAGTCTGCGCAAGCGCGAGATGAGTCATGCCGGGCCCCTGGGAGCACAGCTGCAGGCGGCAGCTCTGAATGAGCGGGCATTGGCAGCAGTCCTGGGTCCTCACCGAGCCCTTTTTCCTTCTTTCCTGTGTGCGTACAGGGAAGGAGAGCTGCTTCGAGAGGATAATGCAGAGATTCGGCAGAAAAGCTGTCTACGTGGTGATCGGTGATGGCGTGGAGGAGGAGCAAGGAGCGAAAAAGGTACTTCTTCCGCCTCTCAGGCTGCGTTTTCCCGCTCTTGTGAGCGCCCATCATGGTCTTCAAGGGCTCCTTCCACGATTTCCTCCCCTCCCCGTGGCTGGCTGGGTCCTCCTTCCCAGGCTCCTTGCTCGGCGGTCCATTCCATCTGCAAATCGCAGAAGCATCCTGAGTAATTTCCTTCTACAAATCCCCCCTCTCTGCCTCTGGCTGCCACCCCTGGTAGCCCTGGATTGTTTCTGGGACAACTGCTTGGGAGCCCAGAGACGCTCCAGCGGGGCAGGCTGGTGGGGGGCCAGTGCACGTGCGTGTGTTTTATTTAATACTTACTGATCATATGTTCCAGGAACCCTTCCCAGTTAATAAAGACAGCATTAAGCTAATGAAAAAGAAAATCCTGCATTTGTGATCTCGGGCCCGTGAGGAGAGGGCAGGGGGTTCTGGTGGCCACATCTCTGTTCTTGGAAAAGAAACAGCTGCCAAAGTCCTGGGTCTGGACCTGTCAACAGCACCCCAGAGAGGCTTCCACCCCCCACCCGGAGGCCTGGAAAGTGGATTGTTAATGTCACAGAGCTTAATTAGGGGGACCTGGTTTCCCCCATCTCTGCCTGGTAACAAATCCCAAGGAAATGCAAAAATGTGTAGGGTCTCAGCAGATGAAACCCAGAGGAAGAGGGAAGCCCTAGGATCCTGGGAGAGGGCCTCAGGTGAGAGGAGCTTGGAAGGCTTTGCAGGCACTGTTCCCTCCACCTGGAAGGCTCCTCCCCTTTCCCAGGAGATGTCACCTCTATTAGCAGCCGCCGTGAGCCCTGCTGAGAAATGGGAGCTACTTCTGAGAGAGAAGGGGAGAAACGATCTTCAAGGGCAGCTGGCAGGGTCATTCACACCGGTGTGTGGCCGGCTGTGGCTGGTATCTTGAGGTGCTGCCCAGGAGTTTGAGACCAGCCTGGGCATGGTAAAAAGCTATCTCTACAAAAAATACAAAAATGAGCCAGATGTGGTGGCATACATCTGTAGTCCTAGCTACCCGGGAGGCTGAGGTGGGAGAGTCGCTTGAGCCTGGGAGGTTGAGGCTACAGTGAGCAGAGATTATGTCACTGCACTCTAGCCTGGTCAACAAAGATATACCCTGTCTCAAAGAAAAGAAAACTCAACATCATGACAATAACTGGAAGCAAGTACCACCTGCTGTAAAAAGAACGCAAAGATCAAAGCTGTGAAGAAGGCAGATTAGTGTCATCCTGACCTGGTTAGCTACCGTGACCTGCTCAAGACTCCAAGACCAGCTCTGTGTGTTCACAGTGGAGATTGTCAAATGTTGGGGGGGGCAGTTCCAGCACCTAGCTGGGACTTTCTTCTTGAAGTAACAGATTCAGGGCACTGCAGCCTCCAACTCCTGGCCTCAAGCAGTCCTCCTGCCTCAGCCTCCCAAAGTTCTGGGATTATAAGCGTGGGCCACAGTGCCCAGACAAGAACAAATGTTTAAAAAGAATTGCTTTCCCACTGTGCAATTTAACACCATGTCAGTGCACCACCTGAGACCTCGCTGGTACCAGTGGAGGCAGAAGGGCAAACAGGAAACACGCCGGGCAGTGCCGGATGAGCCCGTCAGAGCAGGCTGTGAGTGGATAGAAGTGGTCGGCCATACTGGTGGGTACTGGCCAGATGTGGGTCTGCCAGCAACGTCAACTGCCGCATAGTTTGGGAAGTCCCCACATGCTGGACTTAACTGGGTTGACATCTCAAATGGCCCTATAACCACAGACGTGGGAGCTGGGGTGAGGAGCAGGGCCATAACCTTGTGGCTGGTGTTCTGTGTTTCAGCACAACATGCCTTTCTGGCGGATATCCTGCCACGCGGACCTGGAGGCGCTGAGGCACGCCCTGGAGCTGGAGTATTTATAGCAGGATTGGCAGCATCTCCACTGGCCATCACCCCCCGACTCCCTCGCCTTCCCCACCTCCCCGCCGAGAACTCCAGAGACCTAGATGTTGGACACCAGCCAGGGGCCCCGCCACCCACAGGACATGTCCAGTGACCATCTCCAAAGCCGTGATCAGTCCAAACGAGGGTTCTGAGAAGCCAAGTACCCAGCATCGGCTTCGGATGACTTGACTTTGGGGCAAAGGGCTGGCTCAGAGTCTAGACTTTTGTACACGACTCACAGAACAAAAGCAAGGAACTGCCGACGTGGGGGAGGGCTGGTGATGAGGAGGGGACAGGTTCGTTTTGTCTTCTTTTTAATTTATGGACTCGTCTCATTACTCCGGAGTTTCGCTCTTGTTCCTGTGTGACTGGGTTTCTTAGCCACTGGTTTGGTTTGGTTTTTTGAACTGGCATGTAGGTGGTTCGCAGTTCTAATATAAGCACTCTCTTCCTCAAGTTGTGCTTTGGGGGGACAATCATTCTTTGAACATTAGAGAGGGAGGCAGTTCGAGCTGTCGGGAAGACTCTTGCTTATTGTGTTTTTAAAGACCCTACTTGGCGTCATGTGGACAGTGCATGTGCCTTACGCTGCGTCTTGTTTTCTAGGAAGCGGGGATGCTGGGAAGGAGCGGGTGCTTTGTGATGGATTAAAGGCATTAAATAAAACCACGTTTACATTTTGAAGTGGGGTAGGGTGTGATTACTTTATTGCCACTCTTGAGGCTTCCAAATGTGTTGGCCTTTTTAAGGACTTTACCAGTTGCAAAAGAATAAAATCCGGCCGGGCGCAGTGGCTCACGCCTGTAATCCCAGCACTTTGGGAGGCCGAGGCGGGTGGATCACGAGGTCAAGAGATCGAGACCATCCTGGTCAACGTGGTGAAACCCCGTCTCTACTAAAATTACAAAAAATTAGCTGTGCATGGTGGCGCATGCCTGTAATCCCAGCTACTCGGGAGGCTGAGGCAGGAGAATTGCCTGAACTCAGGAGGCGGAGGTTGCGGTGAGCCGAGATCGCGCCATTGCACTCCAGCCTGGGTAACAACAGCAAAACTCCGTCTCAAAAAAAAAAAAAAGTAAAATCCAACTCACACTGACTTAAGCCAAGAAAAATGGGGGGCTTAAGGGAGGAAGGAGAAGAGCGAGAAAAGGAGGGAGGGAGGGAGGGAGGGAGGACACAGGGACAAGTGTCTCCAGGAACTTTAGGTGGTATCTGTCTGGATTCAGGTGATGAAATGGCTTTCTCTCATGTGGCCTTAATTCTCAGGCAGCCTCTTCCCTGTGTGGCAAAGATGGCTCCAAGAGTCTTTCAGCAAAACCACGCGGACAGAAGGAGAGCGCCTTCTTCACAGCAGGGGCAGCAAAAGCCCCAGGTCTGTGCCTCGTTGGCCAAATCTGAGGCTCAGGCAACCCATGGAGCTGGGATTTAGGGTTGGATTCTGTCCTGAACAGCAAGTTGAAGAAGCTGAACCTCCAAGGGAAAAAAAAAATGAGCTTTTATTAAAAGAATTGGAGGAATTGAGGGACAGGCTGGAAAATGCAACTGACTGCCATTCTAATGGGAGGACTTCATTTTCCAGTGGATGGTGCATGAGTGAAGGATCCAGTGTAAGGGGCAAGGGGGGACATCTGGAGACATTCCGAAGATATCTGGAGCATTGTCACTACCCATAGCAGACCAGGCAGGACCTGGGTCTATCTCACTGGATGCTAAGCAGACATAGAGGCTCCTTCCATATTAATGTTGGTAAAATCCTGAATTATCAGTCAGCTGACCCATGTCATGGGAGATGGAGATCTCTGCAACTGGAGTCTCAGAGCAAGAATCTCTGATGACTAGAAAACTATCACCGGCCAGGCATGGTGGCTCATGCTTGTAATCCCAACACCTTGGGAGGCCAAGGCGTGTGGATCGCTGGAGTGCAGGGGTTTGAGACCAACCTGGGCAACATGGTGAAATCCCGCCTTTACAAAGAAGACAAGAATTAGCCATGTGTATAGCATGCACTTGTAGTCCCAACTACTCAGGAGGTAGAGATGGGAGGATCTCTTGGGCCCAGGAGGTTGAGGCTGTCGTGAGCCATGATGGCTCTGCTGCACTCCAGATGGGGTGACAGAGCAAGACCCTGTCTCAAATTTTTTTAAAAAGCCATCACCAAGGGTCAGATAGATGCCCTCACGAAACTCTGAGCTTCTCAGGGGGCAGGTACTGTTGGTTTCGTCTCTATATCCACAGAATCAAAGTAGCCTGACACAAAGTAGAATGCCATTATAGATGGGATAGAACGAAGGATGGAAATATTGATGGAATTACAGCCAGATGGATGATAATATGGGTGAATGGCCATTTGGACAGATGGATAAAATGGATGGTTAAATAGTTGAGTAGGTGGGTAGATGGCTGGTTGGGTAGGTGATTAGATGGTTAATTGGAAGGTGGGTGGGTAATTGGGTGACTGGAAGATGGATAGATGAATGAACGGATACCTATTTGGGATGACTAGATGGATAGTTGGATACATTATGGGTATGCGGATGAACAGGTGGATTATTGGATAGATGACCAGATCAATAACCAAATACTTGTGTGGTGAGATGAATGAATAGATGGTGGTTTGGATGAGTGAACAGTAGGGTGGTTTTACGGAAATATGGATAGATGGTTAGGTGGGTGAGTTAGTGGATAAATGAGTGGGTTGTTTGGATGGGTAGATGGAATGATGGCTGGATATGTGGGGGAGAGGAAAGTTTAATGGGCCGGTGGATGGAAAGTTAAATGGAAATGAAGTGTGACGGTTAGATGGATAGAGAGTGGAATGGAAGCGAAGAATCTTTAATGTTGCCTAAAATATGAGTCAGCCTCACTATCATCTGCCAGCTTAGGTTTCTTCTAGAGTGAGTGGAGGAGCTTAATTGGATGAGTTGACTTCTGGCTGGAGTGGGGAAAGAGACTGGAGTGCAGCCACGCAGCCACCAACCATCCATGGGGAGTCAGTGACGTGAATCCCCTGAATCCTCCAAATCCCCCAGACTCCCCACTGTTTAGCAGTCTTGCCGCACAGAAACCCACTTATAATCACGCTCTCCCCATTTCACCCTTCCTGCTACCATCAAAACCTGCTGTCGGGGAAAATTCTGTTTCGAGTCCAACAAAGAGTAAATTACTTACTAAATTGTTTTCTTTTAGTAGGATTTCATTAGAAACACAAGTAGAATTTCAGCTATGCACACAGGAGGAGATCTTGGATGAAACAGATCTTCCCCTTGACCCTGAAATTAAACTACCTAGGTGATTGACTACTTTTTTGTTAGGATTAAATGCCAAAGGCTGGTTCTGACAGAAGCTAACAGTCCACAGTCTTGAAGGCAAGTGTTTTAACTTGAATTCCTTCTGGATGACTCAGAGCTGCTGGGGAGAAACATAGTGTAGCAAGAAAGGCCCCTCCCTGAGCCCCCTTGCCCAGCAAGGGTGATCTCGGTGGTCTGAGAACCAGGGACCCCTGGGAAAGTCCTGGTAACCAGTTTCAAAGTAGCTGGAATACATCCACTCATCCATCTCCTCCAGCTCTTCCATTCACAATTTTCAACGTGATGAAGGCACGCTCCCACCTGTCACTCATATGTCTGATTTCATCAGCCTCCTGTAAGCAGCTGTATTCCCTAATTTTTTTTTTTTTTTTTTTTTTTTTCTTTTTTGAGACCAATTCTCACTCTGTTGCCCAGGCTGGAGTGCAGTGGTATGATCCCAGCTCACTGCAACCTCTGCTTCCTGGGTTCAAGCGATTCTCATACCTCAGCCTCCCAAGCAGCTGAGACTCTAGGTGTGAGCCACCATGCCTGGTTAGTTTTCATATTTTTAGTAGAGATGCAGTTTCACCATGTTGGCCAGGCTGGTCTTGAACTCCTGTGACCTCAGGTGATTCACCTGCCTCGGCCTCCCAAAGTGCTGGGATTAGAGTTGTGAGCCACTGTGCCTGGCCCCTTAATTTATTTTATATCCTTTTAAAGTTTCCTTATGCAAATATGATAATATATTTCTTATTTCTTCTTCATTGTTACACAAAGGATGGCAAGTGCCATTGGCTTTTTTTCACTTAGCGATGCGTTTTGGAGATAGATCCAGGTTACGCACAGCTCTGTTACTTACCAGGTGCTCCTTTTGAGTTCTGGATGCAGAGGTGAAAACGAGCAGACGAGGTCCCGACTGTCACAGAGCAGAGGGAACCGGGGAGAAGGCAGTCCCATGGACACTGAGGCAGCCTTTGCCGCCCAGTCCCACATGAAGAAAGGTTTTCAGCAGCCAGGAGCCGGGAGCCAGCACACACACCTCAGTCACAGGCTTTTGTTCAGTCTTCAGCCACAATCCATGTCCCCTTCCAAGATCTGCCTTGAGGTCAGCAGGAGAGAAGGGGCCCTGTGACCCACAGCAGGGACAAGGTGGATCTTGGAGGCCTAAGTTAACCAACTTTTAAAAGAGTTGTTGAAAGGGGTCCCAAGAACAACTTCTTGACAGAAACAGCAGTATCTCTCCAGGGAGCATTCAGGGACCATAAAGGGGTCTTGGTGCTTGTCCAGGAGGCTAAATATTGAGGATCTTTTTGCTGGCTGAGATTTTAGCTTTAGGACACACAGCATGGTACGGTTAGCCCAAAGATGGAGGCTGCTTTCTTGCCCAGTACAAAGTCACTTCAGATAGTGCCTGGAGTCCAGAAGCAAAAATTGGGGGGATGCAGCGTAGACTCCCCGGAACATCATGGGGCTTGCTGTGGACTCGCTGGAGGAGGTGACATTTGAGCTGAGACAGTACGACAAGAAAGGCCAGGGACAGCATTCCAAGGAGAGGTGCAGGAAGTACACGATTCCAGGCAGAACAAAGGAAAGAAAGGAAGCCGGTGTGGCTGGAGGCCAAGGCCAAGGTTGGAGGGGGTGGGTGTGATAGGGTCCAAGGGCAAGAGCAGGCCAGAGCTGGTGGGACCCTATTCATTTTGGATTTTGGATTATATTCTAAATCCAGGGAAAAGACAGAAGGTTTTAAGCAGGGTGCTTAAAAACAATCAGGTTTTAAACAGGAGGGTGCTGTGATGTGATCGATATTCTCAAAATCACCCCGGCTGCTGTCGGGAGAATGGTTAGAAGGGGCAGCATGAAGCATCTGGGCAAGGGATTCCTTCATACATTTCAAAAATTTTTTTAATTTTATAATTAATATAAAGTTTATTGCTCAAATCTCAATTATTTTTACATATGATTATGCTGGGATAATCACAGCACCCAGATCAAGATGGAAAACATTTCCAGGCAAACGGCTGGATGTGCCCCTTCCCAGTCTATATCCACATTCCATGACTCTTCTAGTTCCTGTCGTTAAGATAGTTTGGCCTGGCCGGGCGTGGTGGCTCATGCCTGTAATCCTAGCACTTTGGGAGGCTGAGGTGGGTGGATCACCTGAGGTCAGGAGTTCGAGACCAGCCTGGCCATCATGGTGAAACCCCATCTTTAAAAAAATAAAAATAAATAAAAACCTTGGTCTTCCAAAAAAAAAAAAAAATAGTTTGGCCTGATCTAGAACTTCATATAAATGGACTCAGAGCGTAATCTTTGGTGCCTGGCTTCTTGGACTCAGATGTTTTTGAGATGTACCCTTGTTCTTGCACGGGCCTGTGGCTTATTCTGGGAACAGGAGAATTTGCGTCAAAAACGCTGGAGCATTTTTCCCGGAATATTTTAAGCCCCATAATGCAAGCTCAGCGCCCGAGAAGCTGTGCTTGCCTGCAACCACCAGGGGGCAGTGCGGCCCCACAGCTGGCCCAGCTGCCCGCAGGTGCCACTTGAAGTCGGACCAGGAAAGAGCAATAGTGCGAGGCTTCCGAGGACAGATTCCGAAGGCATCTGCTTTGGGCTGCGCCAGACTACAGGGATTGCTCTGATGATACTGCAGCACCCTCGACACGTTAGGCCCAATACGTCATGGTAAGGTGACCTTCTACAGTGACAACAGTGGTGGCCTCAGCTGACACAATGTCTATGCAGGAGGCGGATGGACACTGTGGTGGCCTCAAGAATGGCCCTGCCATCCACAGGGCTGGGAAACTCTGTTCCTGCCCTCTACCCAGCTTTAAACATGGACTGCGCCAGTGTTTAATAATGTAATTGTAAGAATGGCTTAACTTGTCTGGGGGAAATGTTAGGTAGGTAGGTAGGTTGGTTGGTTGATTGGTTAGTTTGAGATAGGGTCTCGCTCTGTTGCCCAGGCTGGAGTCAAGTGGTGCTATCACAGCAGCCTTGACCTCCCGGGTTCAAGCGATCCTCCTTCCTTACCTTCCTGAGTAGCTGGGACTACAGGTGTGTGCCACCACACCTGGCTGAGTTTTTTATTTTTTGTAGAGATGGGGTTTTGCCATGTTTCCCAGGCTGGTCTCAAACTCCTGGGCTCAAGCAATCCACCTGCCTTAGCCTCCCAAAATGCTGGGAGTACAAGTGTGAGCCACCGAGCCTAGCCAGATTTATTTTTATATCCAGAAGTTTATTTGAGATTGAGGATAATCTAGCTCTGGCCAAATGCTGATTTTTCAATTCAACCATTGGGCCATGTGCAGTGGCTCACACCTATAATTCCCAGCATTTTGGGAAGCTGAGGCAGGAGGATCACTTGAGCCCCAGAAATTTGAGGCTGCAGCCATGATCACACCATGGCACTCCAGCCTGGGTGACAGAGAAAGGCAAGACCATGTATCAAAAATCTCAAAAAAGGCCAAGGCAGGCAGATCACTTGAGGTCCGGAGTTCAAGACCAGCCTGGCCAACATGGTGAAACGCTGTCTCTACTAAAAATACAAAAATTATCCTGCCAAGGTGGCACACGCCTATAGTCCCAGCTACTTGGGAGGCTGTGGCAGAAGAGGAGTTGCAGTGAGTCCCAAGATCATGCCACTCCAGCCTGGGAGACAGAGCAAGACTCTGTCTCTAAATAAATAAGTAAACAAATAGGAGTTTATATATATCATGTATGTGTGTACAACTAAGTTTCACAACGCAATGCTTACCAAGTGACTATGACACATCCTATAATTTTCCATCCTGTTCTGTTTTTAAATGATGCAGGTCCCAACCTGCAAAATCAATTTCACAACCCATGGCTTGGAAAACGCTGGTTATTTGCCGACCACGGTTGGCAAATAAGCTCATCCAAGTGATCGTTTCTATAAGCCCCATTTAACAGAGGGCGAAACTGAGCCTTGGGAGGTGTCGTGGCTTGCCCATGATTCACAGCTGGAGGCGGGCAGAGCTGAGACTCCGACCCTGCACTCTGACTCAGGTTGTAAGCTCTGGTCCACAGACACATTTTATTACTCTTCACATGTTTTTTTTCAAACGTTGACCCGATTATATAAAACTTGGATGATTTCACTCAAAATGTAAATGTTCAACTTCCCTAAAATCCAAGTGTATCCCTTGGCCTGCATTTGCACATGAGCAGCTAAAGCCATCCAGGCCACCCCTGTGAGCTGACTCGGGTTGACCCAGAGTCAGCTCACAGGTTGACGGGTTCGCCACAGTCCTCACCCTGCCCATGTTTTCTCCCTGACACACCAAAGTCAAGCATCGGTGGCCATCGATCCACACACCTGCCGGCTGTTATTCTCATAGTGGAAGAAGACTTTAGCTATCAAAAGTGGAAAAACAAAAACTAAACCAAGGGGCTTACATATTTCAAGAAAAACAATAGCGGAACGTGGTGGCTCACACCTGGCAATCACAGCGCTTTGGGAGACTGAGGTGGGAGGATCGTTTGAACCCAGGAGTTTGAGACCAGGCTGGGCAATATAGTGAGACCCCATCCCTACAAAAATAAGTAGGTAACTGGGCATGGGGGCATGCACTTGTGGTCCCAGCTACCAGGGAGGCCGAGGTGGGAGGATGGCTTGAACCCAGGATGTCGAGGTTGTCGTGAGCTATGATTGTGCCACTTTGCAATGAGCTATGATTGTCACTGCACTCCAGCCTGAGCAACAGGAGGAGACTCTGTTTCGAAAAAATAAATAAGATAAAAATAGATGCACAGATTATTCAAACACGTGGTTTGTTGTTGTTGTTGTTGTTGTTGTTTGGTTTTTTCTGTTATTGTTTTTTTGAGACGGAGTCACCCAGGCTGGAGTATAATGGCGCAATCTCAGCTCACTGCAACCTCTGCCTCCCAGGTTCAAGCCATTCCCCTGCCTCAGCCTCCCGAGTAGCTGGGATTACAGGTGTAAGCCATCATGTTCAACTACTTTTTGTATTTTTAGTAGAGACGGGGCTTCACCATGTTGGCCAGGCTGGTCTTGAACTCCTGACCTCAGGTGATCCGCCCACCTCAGCCTACCCTAAGTGCTGGGATTACAGGCGTGAGCCACCATGCCCAGCCTCACCTCTTGTGTCTTTTGTCCACAATTGTGTTCCCAGCACCTGAAAAAGAGCCCAGTGAAGAATAAGTCCCTAGTTAATAATTAACTTGTGGCTTTTATACCAACGTTTCTCCAAGGATGACAAAGATACAGTCTTGGTTAAGAGCAGGCATTTTTTGTGTCATTAGACTGGGTTCCAGTCCAGCTTCGGCTCTGCGCAAGCTGTGTATCCTCAGTCCCTCTGGATCTGACGTCCTTCGCTGCAAAACGCAGGTCATTAGGATGCAATGTGCATAAATTGCCCGGAGCACAGGAGATGCCGGGGATGTAAATGAAGTTCCTTTCTCCTTCAGTTCATCAAAGGGAGCCAAGGTCATTACTCAGCTGTCTTAACAAAGCTTGTTACCCAGCTGGCCCAGGCTTAGGCTATCAGCGGGCCCGGGGAGGCAGCAGTTTTCCATCTACAGGTGTCCCCAAACTACGGCCCTCGGGCTGCATGCGGCCCCCTGAGGCCATTTATCCGGCCCCTCGCCGCACTTCAGGAAGGGACACCTCTTTCATTGGTGGTCAGTGAGAGGAGCACAGTATGTGACGGCTCTCCAACGGTCTGAGGGACAGTGAACTGGCCCCCTGTGTAAAAAGTTTGGGGATGCCTGCATTAACACCACAGTCTGAAAAGAGTGCCGTAGGCAGGTTAGAGCCTGGACCAGGTGGCAAAGCCAAGGGTTTGATCCCCAGTCACGTGTATAACTGGCTTGTTCAACATCTGACCATCCTAATGTGGTAGTTTTCTGAACTAAAGAAAAACCAGCCAGGCACGGTGGCCCTCATCTGTAATCCTAGTACTTTGGGAGGCCGAGGTGGGTGGATCACTTGAGGCCAGGAGTTGTAGACCAGCCTGGCCAACATGGTAAAACCCTGTCTCTACTAAAATTACAAAAATTAGCCAGGCGTGGTGGCAGGTGCCTGTAATCCCAGCTACTCAGGAGGCTGAGGCACGAGAAACGCTTGAACCCTGGAGGTGAAGGATATAGTGAACCAAGATCGTACCAATACTCTCCAGCCTGGGTGACACAGTGAGACTCTGTCTCAAAAAAAAAGAAAAAACAAAAAACGTATTCCCTGGGCTCTCTTCGGCCAGAAGTCTGGTTTAGGGTTCCACCCACCAGCTGCATTTGATACTGATTAAGCGGGGAGAAAGGTGCACGTGGCACACCCCACCTGTCAGTGTGGACCAGCCCGGAGACCACGTGGTTCCGGCCTCAGGGCGTAGCCTCCTTGCAGCCCACTCCTGCACGGCGGCTTCGGCTTCGGTGGATTCCTGGAAGCTCGGACCTGAGGAGTCTTTCTTCAGCCCTTCAGGTAAGTCTGTAAATACTATTTTGGTTTTTTGCTGTTGTTGTTTTTCTGCTTTGAGATGAAGTCTAGCTCTGTCGTCCAGGCTGGAGTGCTGTGGTGTGTAATCTCTGTTAACTGCAAACTCTGCCTCCCGGGTTCAAGCAGTTCTCCTGCCTCGGCCTCGGGAGTAGCTGGGATTACAGGTAGCTCGCCAGGAGTTGGAGACCAGCCTGGCCAACAATGGTGAAGCCCTGTCTCTACTAAAATTACAAAAATTAGCTGGGCGTGGTGGCACGTGCCTGTAATCTCAGCTACTCGGGATTTTTGTATTTTTCTAATTTCTGTATTTTCGTAGAAACGGGGTTTCGCCGGGCGCGGTGGCTCAAGCCTGTAATCCCAGCACTTTGGGAGGCCGAGGCGGGTGGATCACGAGGTCGAGAGATCGAGACCATCCTGGTCAACATGGTGAAACCCCGTCTCTACTAAAAAAAATACAAAAAATTAGCTGGGCATGGTGGCGCGTGCCTGTAATCCCAGCTACTTAGGAGGCTGAGGCAGGAGAATTGCCTGAACCCAGGAGGCGGAGGTTGCGGTGAGCCAAGATCGCGCCATTGCACTCCAGCCTGGGTAACAAGAGCGAAACTTCGTCTCAAAAAAAAAAAAAAAAAAAAAAAAAAAACGGGGTTTCACCACGTTGGCCAGGCTGGTCTTGAACTCCTGACCTCAAGTGATCTGCCCACCCCAGCCTCCCAAAGTGTGCTGGGATTACAGGCGTAAGCCACAATGGCTGGCCCGTAAATACTGGTAATGTATCAGTGAGATCCAGCCCATGAGCTTAAGATAAGTCATGCACAGATGATGGGTATTAGACCTTATACGATTGTGGGAGGAGCTGGGGAAGTGGAGGTCTGAGGAGGCGCCTGGAGTTACCAAGCAGGTAATCTGAGAAGCCGTGAGGCACGTCCCGTCCCGGGTATTCAGTGGGGATCGATGGCCTCTGCAACCCAGCAACTGGTGACGGGCCAGGTGCTGAGGTGCAGGAGTCAGGATGACCTGAATGGGGAGTGGAGGAGGGCAAGGACAAGCTGGCGCTTGCTGGCACCACTGCAGTTGTCTGTCCCGCGTCTAGTCACGGCGACCTTGGAACAGTAGAGGCTGCGGCTTCCTTACAGCCTATGAAATCTCACACAGCTCCTCTTTTGGTCAAGTTTCACTGGGAACCACTCGGGAGCCGGGATTCTGGGAAATGCAGTTCCAGCCTCGCCAGGTCGGCACGGAACTGACCAGTGCGCTTACTAACGCCTGGTGCTTAAACTGGTTGGGTGAATTCTGCTCTCTACAAGTGACCTGGCTGACGGAGACCGGGGACAGTTCTGCAAGGGGTACTGTCATCGTTTTGTCCACCCAAGACCTTTTGTTGGACCAGTTTCCCACCGTATGAGTCTGCACCAGAAGACGCTTGAATTTCACTTTCCAACCTCCCTTGTAGTTGGAAGGTAGGCATGTGACCTCGACTGTCAATCACATATACCCAGATGACACCCAGGCTCAGCAATCAAATGCTCCTGATAGGGTCTGGCTCTGTGTCCCCACCCAAATCTCATCTGGAATTGTCAGCCCCATGTGTCAGAGGAGGTGCCTGGTGGGAGGTGACTGGACTGTGGGGGCGGACCTTCCCCTTGCTGTTCTCGTGATGGTGAGTTTTCACAAGATCTGATGGTTTAAAAGTAAGGCCTGCCTTCGCTCTTGAGCGCGCGCCGTGTGTGCGGCCCTCCCAGCTCCCTCCAACTGCCCTGCCGCCCGGAAGTCCTAGGCTCGGCGCCCTTGGCGAGGGGGGGGCAGGGAGAGCCGAGAAGCCACACAAAGGTTCCACCGAGGCTCGAGGCCTGGTAGCCTTCGGGGTGAAGCCAGGGATCACAGTGTGGAATGGATTCCGGTTGCAAAGCTCCGGAGGTTCTGCAGAGGTTGAGAGATCTGCCCTTGGTGGCCGGGGCCGAGGATTAAGGCTCTAACCCTGTGGCTTGGCTATTTCCGCGCCCCTTGACTTCTCTGAGCTTAAACTTGAGAACTCTGTAAGACGTTGCAAGTGTCTGTTCTTCCCTAGGCATGGTAGCTGCCGTTCTTAATGGGCTGTCTCTGAGACCCTGACAATCGAGAGCACTGGCCTGGGACCCTTTGGCAAGATTCAGCGTAGGTGGTGCCCTGTGATCTCGGGACGTCGTGAGCGACCCAGTGCTGGCTTGGGTGCTGAGTAGTGTTTGATACCATGGCGGGAATGTCCTGTGGTGCTCAGTCTAGTGGTGGAAGGCGGTGTGAAGTTAAAAGCCGCCTTGGGTCGGTTCTGCTGGAGCTCCGCTTCCTCCTAACCTCCGAGCGGTTTGACCCGGGGTCGATTCGTTGGTCTGACTGATTTTTAGAGCTCCCTTCCCGGGCAGGGCTTGGCTTCTGGCGAGGCTGCTCCCACCTGTTGGCTACTCACGAACTTCACAATAGCTGCCATGGTTTTGCAGCTCGAGGCCATCCCTGGAGTCAGGCCCACCTGCTGCCAGAGCGCGTTCCGGGCCATTTCCGCTGGATGGCGGAGGGAGGACAGAGTTGGGACCTCGGAGTGGGTTCACTGGGCCTGTCCCTTGGGGTCTCAGCTCTCTGGGAGGAGGATTCTACTTGCTCAGGAATGCAGTAAAAACCTAATCCCACCCCGTCTCCTGGCACTGTGAGTGTGTCCCCCCCCAAAGTAAGGTCAGCATCAGGCCCACACCCTATTTGGTGAACAAAGAAAAGCAGACTAGGAATTGAAAAAAAAAAAGTAAGGCACTTCCCCCTTCGAACTCTCTCCTGCACCATGTAAGATGTGCCTCGCCTCCCCGTGCCTTCCGCCGTGATTCTGAGTTTCCCGAGGCTTCCCCAGCCATGCAGACGTGAGTCAACTAAACCTCTTTTCTTTATGAATTACCCAGTCTCAGGTAGTTCTTCATGGCAGTGTGAAAATGGACTGATACAGCACCTACATGTCACTTAGGCTCCGTCAATCAGATGCACTCACACGGGACCTGGGCTGATGTGGGAAGTCGTCTTTTTTTTTTTTTTTTTTTTTTAAGGCAGAGTCTCTGTTGCCCAGGCTGGAGTGCAGTGGTGCAATTGTGACACCGTAAAAGCCCCGTAAAACTGCATACCTCAACCATACCTCGGCTTTCTGTTGAAACTGCTCTCTGTAACCCCGATGTGGCAGAAAAGCAGTCCAAACCCACACCATCTTGGCCCCTGTGACTTGTAATAAGTAACTAAGGTCTGCAATTTCCACCCTACCCAGGAATTGTGTAAACTAACGCTTATCTTGACTTCTGTGAACCACTTAAGTTAACAATCAGAATGTCCGAAGCCCCTCACCCTCACACCCGCCCGGGAGGTGGTTTACAAAACGTCCAGTGTCCACTGACCCTTGGAATGTCCAAAGCCCCTCGCCCCCACCCCTGCCCAGGAGGTGGTTTACGGGCGTAAAAGGTCTTGACACCCTCCTTTCGGGGCCATGGGTTAGGGAGATGCAAGTCCTCCGTGGCCGCCCACAATAAATGACCCTCTGAATTGGCTTTTGTCTCAGTGGTGATTCTGGACTCACTGGCTCACAACACAATCACAGCTCACTGCAGCCTCTACCTCCCAGGTTCAAGTGATTCTCCTGCTTCAGCCTCCTGAGTAACTAGGATTACAGGAGCACACCACCATGCCCCCGCAAATTTTTATATTTTTAGTAGAGACGGGTTTTCATCATGTTCGCCAGACTGGTTTCAAACTCCTGACTTCAGGTGATCTGCACACCTCGGCTTCTCAAGTTCTGGGATTACAGGAGTGAGCCACCATGCCTGGCCGACGTGCGAAGTCTAACACAAAGGTCCTGCAATGTAATCTGGACATTGTTGGTGGCTATGCAATCTCCTAACTCATCTTTCTAGCCCTCCAAAGGATTTGTAACTCAGTATCCTTCAACAAATGCCTTTTTTGCCCAAATTAGCTGGAGTAGATTCTGTTATTTGCAACTAAAAACCTGACCCCTCCAAATAATTCATGTAACCCCTGAGTCTCAGGTTGGTTGGTTTGTTTTTGTTTTTGTTTTTGTTGAGATGGCGTTTCATTATGTTGACCAGGCTGGTCTTGACCTCCTGACCTCAGGTGATCCACCCACCTCAGCCTCCCAAAGTACTGGGATTACAGGCATGAGCCACCCCGCCCGGCCACGAGTCTGTTTCTCAAGCTGCACAAAGAGTGGAATAACCACCCCAGTGCGGAGCTAAGAGGGGCCTGGGGAGTCATTTTGTAAACTCACCACGGTGTCACACACACGGGGCTAGCTGTGACTGGGGCAGTGTTGTCTGAGGACTCACTGAACTGGCTTGGGAAGTAAGCAGACTGGTATGAGTCCCTGCTCTACAGTGACCTTTAATGTGAGGAAATCACTCCCTTCTCTCTGAACCTCAGTTGCTTCATTGGGAGAATGGGTCCATTACTAGTGCCTGCTCTGTGTAGGAAGATATTACAAAAATCAGGGAGGCCGAGGCGGGTAGATCACAAGGTCAAGAGATCGAGACCATCTTGGTCAACATGGTGAAACCCCGTCTCTACTAAAAATACAAAAAAAATAACTGGGCATGGTGGTGCGTGCCTGTAATCCCAGCTACTCAGGAGGCTGAAGCAGGAGAATTGCCTGAACCCAGGAGGCGGAGGTTGCGGTGAGCCGAGATCGCGCCATTGCACTCCAGCCTGGGTAACAAGAGCGAAACTCCGTCTCAAAAAAAAAAAAAAAAAAAAAAAGAATCAAAGGATTACAGCATGGAAAGCCCCGGCACAGAGCCCCACATGGGACATGCCCACATCAGTGACACTTGGAGGAATATGGGTGAACTTTGCTTCCCTAGACTAAAGAAAATATTATAGATAGGGTCCTGACGTAGCCTGATATGAAGGTGGCAGCTAAATGCTGACCTTTGGAAAACACAACTCTGATTAATACCACTGAATTGTATAGTTTAAAATGGATGATCAGCCGGGCATGGTGGCTCACCCCTGTAACCCTAGCACTTTGGGAGGCTGAGGTGGGAGGATCACTCGAGGTTAAGAGTTCGAGACCAGCCTGGCCAACATGGTGAAATCCTGTCTCTACAAAAAATACAAAAATTAGACGGAAATCGCTTGAACCCAGGAGACAGAGGTTGCAGTGAGCCAAGATTGTGTCACTGCACTCCAGCTTGGGCAACAAAGTAAGACTCCATCTCAAAATAAATAAATTAAATATAAAATAGGCTGGGCACGGTGGCTCATGCCTGTAATCCCAGTACTTTGGAAGGCCTGGGGGGGGGATCACCTCAGGTTGGTCATTCGAGACCAGCCTGACCAATGTGGAGAAACCCCCGTATCTACTAAAAATACAAAAAATTAGCCAGGCATGGTGACACATGCCTATAATCCCAGCTACTTGGGAGGCTGAGGCAGGAGATCACTTGAACCCAGGAGGAGGAGGTTGCAGTAACCCAAGATTATGCCACTGCACTCCAGCCTAGGCAACAAGAGTGAACCATCTAAAAAAAAGTAAAATAAAATGGATGGCCAGGCACAGTGGCTTACACTTATAATCCCAGCGCTTTGGGAGGCCGAGGTAGGTAGATCGCTTGAGCTCACGAGTTCAAGATCAGCCTAGGCAACATGGTGAAATCTTGTCTCTACAAAAAATATTTTTTAATTAGTTGGGCATGGTAGTGTGTGCCTGTAGACCCAGCTACTCAGAAGGCTGAGGCGGGAGGATGGCGTGAGCCTGGGAGGTGGAGGTGGCTGTGAGCAGAGATGTCACCACAGCACTCCAGCCTGGGCGCAGAGTGAGACCTTGTCTCAAAAAGCAAATAAATAAATGTGCTCAGTCCCCTTGGGAAGAACCCCCTTCAAGTTTCTACTCAATGATCAGCCCCCTAGAAAAGGCCCCCAAACACACCATCTCCCTACGCAACTCACTCTCTTCATCTTCGGTGCATCTAGCCCACCTGGGAACATATTACATGCATACAGGTATCAAATTGCTTCCCAATGAGTGTGTCAGATAAATAGGTACAGAGACTGAACCTGTTTTGTTCACTATTGTGACCCAGGACTTGGCAAGTACAGAGAGCTCAGTGAGCCGATGTCTCTGGAATGCAGGGTTTTGGCCCATGTGCTCACTGTCCCAGTGGGCCAAATGGCTCCACAAGCTGCAGTTCTGCCTGTGGCCACCAGATGGCGAGCGTGCTGGACTGACCGAGAAGTTCTGAGCCGGTTCCTATCCAGGTCATTGTCAAAGGAAGTCAGCAAGGAACTGGCAGCTTCTGGCAGGTTCACCAGACCCCACTGCCTCTCTCTCTTCTTCCCATTTTGAAAACACTCGACCCAGACTGGAACCTTCAAGTCCTTCCCCTCCTACCTAGCCTCTCACTGAGCTGCTGGTGTGGCCTGAGAAGTCAGCAGACCGGAGTGCTCTTATTAGCCGGAGTAGATTGATATTTGCAACTAAAAACCTGATGCCCTCCAAACTCATGAAACCCCTGAGCCACAGTTTTCCACGCTGCACAAAGAGTGGAATAACCACCCCAGTGGGCAGCTTAGAGGAGCCTGGGGAGTCATTTTGTAATGGTGCTTACTGCAGGGCTGTTTGCTATAGCCAGAGTTTAACTTGGGACAAACTGAATGTCCACCAGCTGGGGTCTGGCCACATGCATTGTCCCCTGCCCACATAGCAGACATCACACCCCCTAAAAATGGATGGAGGTGCTCTTGAACTGCACCAATATGAATCAGTACTCGAGGCTTCAGAGTTTTTTAAAAACGGGGCAAGGGGACAGGGCCGAAGAATGTGTATGAAAGGCTACCATTTATGTAGAAAAGGCGGGCCAGGAGCAGTGGCTCACACCTGCACTCCCAGCACTTTGGGAGGCCGAGGTGGGCAGATCATCAGAGGTCAGGAGTTTGAGACCAGCCTGGCCAACATGATGAAACCTGTCTCTACTAAAAATACAAAAATTAGCTGAGCATGTTGGCAGGTGCCTTTAATCCCAACTACTCAAGAGGCTGAGGCAGGAGGGTCGCTTGAATCTGGGAGATGGAGGTTGCAGTGAGCCGAGATGGCACCACAGCACTCCAGCCTGAGTGGCAGAGTAAGACATTGTCTCAAAAAAAAAAAAAAAAAAAAAAAAGAGAAAAGAAAGAAAAAGCAGAGAAAAATGTCTCTGTATTTGTAAATACAGACTCTTCCCTGAGGAACTGGAGGGGACCAGGGTGGCACAGCGGAGAGGCTTTATCCTGCAGACCCTTTCGTATCTTCAGCTTTGAGTCATGTGGCCGTTTTACCTGATCAAAAACCGTTTCTCTCTCTCTGAGTCAGCAATCTACTTCTTCCTTGGATGTCTTTGCTTCTAGGCGAGGTTGCAACAGGCTGGATGCGGGGTGCACTGGGACACCTCAAGGTGGCCTCTGCATTTGAACACTGTGCTGCTCGCTACTCCGGAGCTGCATGACCTTCGTTGTGTCCAAGCCCTTGGGGACACAGCAGGGAACAGAGCCCCTCCCTCGCCCAGCTCACATCCAAGTGAGACACACAGGAAAAGTTATAAATGTCCACACCCTTTGCTCAGGGATATGAAGAAAACACGGAGGGCATGAGGGGCCAGTGGGCATGTAGCTATTGCAGAGGTAACATCTGAGGAATCGGGTGGCAGCCATGAAGGAGGGTGCCAGGTTGAAGGAGCAGAGAGTGCAGAAGTCAAGAAAGGTGGGAGCTGAAAGAAGACAATGAATGACCCGCCCCTCGCCACCCCATAGCCGTGGCCTCTCCCCTCTCTGGTCTCGGGATGAAATGAGACAACAGAGGGAAGACGCACATGCGAGCCCAGGAACAGGAAGTTAACATACTTCTCAGCTGAAAATACGACTTGAGGCCGGGCGCGGTGGCTCACGCCTGTAATCCCAGCACTTTGGGAGGCTGAGGCAGGCAGATCACCTGAGACCAGAAGTTCAAGACCAGCCTGGCCAAAATGACGAAAACCCTAAAAATGAAAACTTAGCCAGGCATGGGTGGTGGGCACCTGTAGTCCCAGCTACTCGAGAGGCTGAGGCAGAATCACTTGAACTCGGGAGACAGAGGTTGCAGTGAGCTATCACACCACTGCACTCCAGTCTGGGTGACAGTGAGACTCTGTCTCAAAAAAAAAAAAAAAAAAAATACCATAAAAGTCCGGGTGCCCTGGCTTACACCTGTAATCCCAGCACTTTGGGAGCCTGAGGCAGGCAGATCACTTGAAGTCAGGAGTTCAAGAGCAACCTAGGGAATATGTGAAACGTTCGTCTCTACAAAAATAAAAAAAAAAAATTAGCTGGGCATGATAGTGCACACCTGAATCCCTAGCTACTCAGGAGGCTGAGGCACAAGAATCTCTTGAACCTGGGAGGCGGAAGTTCAGTGCGAGCTGAGATAGCACCACCGCACTCCAGCCTGGGTAAGAGAGACTGCGTCTCAAAAAATAATTTGTACATAGATGGTGTGTCTTCCTGTGAAGAACGTTAAGCCCACCGTAACAGGACTCCTGGGCCCTGCTCCCCATCTGTCCCCAGTAATTGAAATTGCACATGGCTCATGACAGGTCCCCTGTAATACTTGAGTAACTGAGCAATGGTTGTACCCACTGAGATGCAAGTTTGGTGAAGGCAGGGACCCGACTCCTTGACGGTGACTGACATGATCTGTTTGCTGATTGGCACGAATGAATTTATACCCACGCGGGCCGAGCTCCCCTGCCAGCCATAACGCGTCTTGGCCCTTGGCACAGGAAGATGGTTTGTGGAGATCTTTTCTGGGGGGGCCAGGATCCTTGCTTTCCACCTGAGTCCCGTTAGCTCAGCCTCCCTAGTGGCCTCAGAAGACAACTCCCTCCTCTCCCAACTGTTTGATGAGGACTGGCCTGGGAAGCCCCCACGAAGGGCCATTGTCTCCAACGTGCCACCGCCTGGCTGTAGGGGATGTTTGTGGCCTCCCCTTCTGGGTTTGGTCGTGCAGATCTGACACAGCCACCAGACTAAATGGAAAACTGCAAATTCGAGGGCGACCACGGCTTTGTTCCAAAACAGTTTAATTTTAAAAAAGGTGGAGAAATCTGAAAAAATTGGAAGGGTGGGGGAAGCAATGGGAAAACCCAAAAAAAAAGCATACCGTGTGAGTATACTGGCTCAGCCACAAAGAAACACCACCATCAAAAAGATATTTAAGTTTAATACAAATTTTATACAAAGAAAATGTGAAAAAATACTTCCATATGCTAAAAGCAATTATGCTTCACAAATAAGGCCAGCTAGGCTATTTTTTTTTTTTTTTTGACAACTGCAATTCACAAATGTTCTTTCTCTGTTTTCTTCTAATACTCTCTTCTTAGTTCTTCTCTAATATGGGGAACTAGCTGGAAACTGTACAGTTCGCATCCTCTTAACAATGAAGAGAAAGTACACGAGACTAAAATGTACAACAAAACGTACTGGAATGATATCGTACAGTTAATTTGCTCATATACATACATCACCTTTTGCTTTTTGATCAATGCTTTTTGTTTTACACACATACAAAATGGTTCTACAGCTTACGTAGTGTCACGGACAGCATGACGGGGTGTTCTTTCTCTCATACTGCCTTTGTTTCATGCTTACATAAAAACGTGAAATTCCATCATATAAATAATACGTACATGCGTCATCCCAGGCTCGAATGTCCTCTGCGTGCGCCTTGCCTCTGAGTCCTCGCTTCCGAGAATCACGGCGTCTCTGACCAGGTGTGTGAGTGTGTGTTGAAAGGAATCTCAAAGCAAAGATATTTTTTTCAGAGTTCATGATCCTAACACTTCCTATGCTCTCTTCTTCTGCGACTGAGCTAAATGGGGCTTGTTTCTGTTTCTCTTCTGTAAACAAGGACATTGTGTTTTTTCCCTTTTAGGAGTAGAATCCTTTAAATCACAGGAAATCAACTAGCTTCCCGTGTCCGTCTGGTCCAGAGAGCTTGCGTTTTTAGGAACGTTGTAATGTAGTCGCTGAAAGGAGCCAATGGCTTCACGGGGTAGAGTCCGTGCCAGAACTCCCGATCCCAACATGCTGAGTACAGACATGTGAGTGAAAGCGGCTGGCCCTCCCCTGGGTAGCCAAGGATGAGGACGTGAGTGTGAACGTGGTCCCCGGGCCCAGCTTCCATTCCATCGTGTGACATACAGACTAACTGACCATCCCTCCTCCAACACCAGAACATTCTTTTTGTTGTTGGGGTTGGTTTTTTTGTTTTTGTAATTGTTTTTTTCTTTTTTATAAGTTAAAGTTAATACAAATATAAAAAGGGGAAGGTCCTCTAGGTTCAGGGACATCCACAAATTGTACATTATTTACACCTAACGCACAGGGCTCATGTGGGTGAACGGTCCGCAGTCAAAGCCAATGCAGGGCGTCCTGTAGTGTAGCAGCCCCCGCGCCGGGGGCTCAGGCCCGTCTGAGAGTTCATCATTTTCCAGTCTGAAGGTGGCTGTTCTCCTGTCTTTGCCATTTCTCCTTTTCCTGGCATCTGGGTTTTTCTCCCCATGGGGTGGACGGTTTGTGTGCCGATTCGCTGCTAGTCCCAGAAGGTGTCCAGCCGAGACTCTTTCGGGAGGAGACTCTTCGTGCTGGTACCGGTGTTGTGCTCGGAACGTGCCGAGCCCCTCTTCTCGTCGCTGCTGCTCCAGCTGGCTTTGCTACTCCGGGAATGGTCTGGGGAGGAAAGCCGACGAGTTCAGCATGCCTGCCCACCTGCACCTGAGCATAACCATCCTGCAATCTGACCTACCCTCCCCACTGCCACCGCTGACTGCCCTGCGTCTGTGGGTCTGCAGCGTATTCAGGTAGAACAGCTTGTTTTTTTCAGATTTAACAACAGCTGGTTAGAGAAACAATAGGGTGTCATGCTCAGAGAATAAAGGTGTGTGGAAAAGGTTCTGAACTGCCAAGGCAAGCCTTTCTTGCGCCGTGTCTAGAACTGTGCACCCTTACTACGTTGACTGAGGGACACCAAGCACCCCATGCACTTCTGGGTCCAACCTTGGCCCCTGGAGAAAGATACCAAAATGCGGCATGCACTCTGCTTCCATTAATGGGGTTTCTTTTATCAATATATAGGCAACTTGAAAAATGGACTTTATAACCAAGTCACACTTGTCCACCCAGGGGAGAGGATCATAAAGGAGAAGAAGGGTTAAGTCCGCCTGGGAACACGGACCCACTGACTCCCGGGAAGGACAAGCTTATGGCTGGCTGAAGGATCCAGAACCAGAGTAAGACCTAGGATGGCTTCAAGGACACAGACGAGGAGCTGAGTAGTGAATGAGTAAGAGATAAATGAAGAAGTTGAAGGAACAGGCAAATGAGGTGTCTGTGAAGAACGCTTCATCGAACAGCCCGGGTCTGCCGATTCTGCTGGCAGCTGACTGGGAGAAACCTTCCAGCCAACCACTAAGATCCATCACATCTTGGATCATTTACCAAGTTCAGACAGACTGGGACGGAATTGTGTTTTAATGTCTTGAGGTGGGTGATAATGTCTGGTTGAAAGAGGCTGAGGGCAAGAGGAGTGGGGCAGGGAGGGGGCCACGCTACTCCCCGGGGGGCTGCACTTCTTCCTGCCTGGTAAAAAGGCATGTGTGGGTGTCATCATGAGTTCTGGAAGATAAGCAGTGAAGAGAAAGACAAAGATCTCCAAAGCCATGTGGGGAGAACTCAGGAGGGAACTCCTTCGTCACTTGTATCAGTGACCAAGAGGGGACAATACTACAGTGGGCAGAGCTGGGGGCAAAGGCAGAGTCTTCTTGCCAATCCTCAGCCGGCCTCCTTACACCTTCCTCCCTTAACTGCCATGCCTATGCTTTTAGTTCCTCGGAAGGACTCTGGGGCGTGATGCAGCTGGTCATCCCCGTCCGTGAGAAAAATCCCAGAGTCATGCAGTCAGCCTGCGTCAAGTCCTTCCAGCTCTGGTGGGGGCAGAGACCAGTGGCGGGGACTGGAAGAAACAGGGCCAGGGCCAAGCTGAGTTCAGTCTCTCTCTCCCAGACTGGCCAACAGAGGGGTCTGCAGGCCCTCACTCCCATATGGAGAGGACACGGGACACTGGGTGACAGAGCCAATCACCACAGGGGAATCGGTGTTCATCTAGGACCCTTTAAGAACAGAGCGAGGACCATCTCCACCCAAAAGCCAGGCCACATGCTCGCTGTCATTTCCTAATGCGGTTTGTGATGGCGACCAGAGGCGCAGAGAAGAAATGTTGCAAAGGAAAACCCGCCACTCGAAAGAACAGGAGAAGACACACCCACAGAGAAAAACACAGACACACACAGAACGAGCCTTCTGCATGCCAGGAAGAGGCCCCGGCAGCTTCCGCAAGACAGGGTCATACTTACACTTCTGGGCGGGGTAGTTGGGGTGCGGCTGGTGGTCTGTGGTGGTTGGGGCATAGGCGGGTTGCTTGTCACACCTTTTGCTAACTGAAGAGACAGCACAGGTAGCCTCAGAGTCTGTGAGAGAGCTGGAATTCCGCACACCCCCGAGTGCTTACTATTTTTGTTCATCAACAGGCTATTATTAGACCTTCATTCATGTCACCATTGTCCAACTTAATGCAAAGCACAGGAGACTACGGCTCTTTAATAAATGCATATCGAACCACAAACCGGATCACTGGACACGGCACAGCATTACAGGTAGGAGATAAGGTATACAGTGACATAAAAGCAACTCAGCATTTGTGTAAGCCACAAATTCTCAGAACCACTGGCTCTACAAATAGCCTAATTTAACCACGGGAAACAGAGGCGGGCACTAGAAACATGCTAGGGTTGAAGGCACCCCCCGAGAAATCCAGACAATTTAAGGCAAGTAATAACTAACCGACTGCCCACAGTGAGAACAGAACAGGGAGGAGAAGATGGAGAAGGGCACACGCGGTGAGGAGGAAGAGGCTCTAGATGAGGTGGGAAGGAAACGAAATTCTCAGCTACGATGGCAGGACACGAACAAATCACATCTGAAATCGGAGAGTCCGAAAACAGTGATATGAAAGGAGTCAGCATAAATAACTGAGATGGTGAGAAGTTTCCTAGGAAAACTGAAAGTAAGACAAGGGAGAAAACAAACTCCAGGAACAAGTAAGGCTGTAAAAGAATGGAAATGTAATCACTGTACCGCTATGTGACTCCGCCATGAATGATATATATGGTCTTGTAAGTTAAGAATTGTCACATTGCAACTTTTTAGACTAAGCCAACAGACAAGAGTGAGGCTTAACGGCAGTTATAGAACAGAATGTACATGTTCTCAACCTTGACAATGGGAGAGTCAGGGCCGGTGGGAAGCCTGGCTCTGAAAGGGGTGGGAGAGGTGAGGAGAAGATGGGCTGCCCAGAGGGGTCAAGGGATACTGTCTGTAGCTGACAAAACAAAAAAGCTAAGGGGGCAAGTGTTTTATTGGAGCAAGGTAACCCAAACAGCACATAAGATAGTAAGGTCAGTAGCGTGGGAAGAGGAAGAGAAGAGCAATTCCCATCTTTTAAAGCTGGAAGTCAACAAGTAATAGCCACAGCCAAGAAGCAGAGGTACAGGCAAGTACATTATTTATTAGCAAGGAGGACCAGAAACAGCAATATAAACTAGAACTAGGAAGAGTTTTTCCCTGAACTGTTTTATTCTCTGCAACTCTATGCATATATAGCTTTGACTAAGCTTCAAATTAAAAGATGAACAGGAGAGGCCCAGGCCCACGTACTAGGGAGTTCATACCCTACCTACTGAAATTCTCTCCCGTCCAACTCGACCACAGATGAACCATCCTAGTACCTGATGTACAAAAATAGCTCAGAAGCCTTGATGTTTTTAAAACCCATGTTCCTTCTGGATAGGTAACGTGCGCTATCGCCAGAAAGCAAGTGCTGGCAGAAGTAAAGTGAGACGGACGAGGAATTAATTAGAAGGGGAGCAAAACTGAGCAAGTCTTTTTGCTTTGATGTGACCTGTCAACACAAACTGCTTTGGTGAGAAACTCCGGAAGACTAACACTGCATTCCCGCACAAGCCCCTGGGGCCTCCCTGCCGCTTCTCACCGGCTCAGCATCACTGCAGCGCTGACTGCAAAAGGCGCTTCCCCTGCTAGTTTCTGACCATGGGCTCCACGGTGCGCTCACTGTGCTGATGGGACTCTTCCCCAGCCTCTTTCCAAGTCCTAAATGTGGAACTAAATCTCTTGTTTTTGAGACAGTCTCTGAGACAGTCTCTGTCGCCCAGGCTGTAATGCAGTGGTGGGATATGGGCTCACTGCAGCCTCCACCTCCTGGGTTAAGGCAATTCTGCCTCAGCCTCCTGAGTAGATGGGATTACAGGGGGGCATCGCCACACCCAGCTAATTTTTTGTGCTTTTAGTAGAGACAGGTTTTCACCATGTTGGTCAGGCTGGTCTCAAACTCCTGACCTCAAATGATCCACCCGCCTTGGCCTCTCAAAGTGCTGGAATTACAGGCATGAGACACCACACCTGACCTGAATGTGGGGCTAAATCTTTTTTAGAGTAGCCCTGGGTGCACCTCAATTTTTTTTTTTTTTTTTTTTTTTGAGATGGAGTTTCGCGTTTCGTTCTTGTTACCCAGGCTGGAGTGCAATGGCGCGATCTCGGCTCACCGCAACCTCCGCCTCCTGGGTTCAGGCAATTCTCCTGCCTCAGCCTCCTGAGTAGCTGGGATTACAGGCACGTGCCACCATGCCCAGCTAGTTTTTTGTATTTTTAGTAGAGACGGGGTTTCACCATGTTGACCAGGATGGTCTCAATCTCTCGACCTCGTGATCCACCCGCCTCAGCCTCCCAAAGTGCTGGGATTACAGGCTTGAGCCACCGCGCCCGGCGCCACCTCAATCTTTATCCAAAACCTGCAGAGAAGGCCCTTTCTGACATGAAGATACCATGATTCTGGCCAATCTGGTCATCTTTTAAGAAAAGTCTCTGCTGCTGACCATCGTGGCACATGCCTGTGATCCCAGCTACTCAAGAGGTTGAGGTGGGAGAATCGCTTGAGCTCAGGCCAAGTTTAAGGCCAGCCTGGGCAACTCCTGTTACTTAAGAACAAAAAAGGTTTCAAAACAACATTTAAAAATAAAAATGTGCAGGCCTGTTAATGACTTAGGGGGACAGTGGAGTTCAGAATTGAAACTGGGTCATATGAGCAGTGGAACATGTGAGTGCAATGGTGTGATCTCAGCTCACTGCAACCTCCGCCTCCCAGGTTCAAGTGATTCTCCTGCCTCAGCCTTCTAAGTAGCTGGGATAACAGGCACGCACCACCATGGCCGGCTAATTTTGTATTTTAATAGAGATGGGGTTTCTCCATGTTGGTCAGCTCCCGACCTCAGGTGATCTGCCTGCCTTGGCCTCCTAAAGTGCTGGGATTGCACACGTGAGCCACAGTACCTAGCCTCTTTTTTGGTGTGTGTGTGTGTGGGGGGGATCAGGTCTCATTCTGTTGACCAGCTGGAGTGCAGTGGCTATTCACAGACACTCATGGCAGCCTCAAAACTGGTAGGTTCAAGCGACCCCCACCCCAGCCTCAGCCTCTCCAAATAGCTGGGACTACCGGTGCACCTAGCTCGAGAGTAACAACCCTTGGAGAGACATCTAACTGGGTTGAGGAAGGAAACAGGATGGGTCTTGAGCTGTACCATTCAATATGGTAACCACTAAAATCAGATACAACGTGAAATTCCATTCCTCAGCAACACTAGCCACAGTTCAAGGCTTCAGTAGCTACATGTGGCTAGTGGTCACCATAGTGGACAGTGCAAATAAAAACATGGCCACTGTCACAGAGCGTTCTATTGGAGACACACGGTGTCAAGGAGGGCACTTGGAGATACATGAGAATATTAAAGTGCTAGGAAGAAAAGCAGTACAGAGGGACAAATCTGGCTACAACAAAGGATGCGGATGCCTTTGGATGTCTGGAGGGAAGGACGGCACACCCCGGAGGCCCCACAGAGGGCAGCCTCGAGCGCCCAGGATGGTGATGCAGCGCGAGGTGCAGGGAGGCCCTAAACAGCAGAGAACTTGAGAAATGGCCACCGTGGACGGTGGAATCACAGGCTGGCAAAAAAAAACAACTTGGATCAGAACACAGGTGTCTGGCCAGACGCAGTGGCTCACATCTGTAATCCCAACACTTCGGGAAGCCAAGGTGGGTGAATCACTTGAGGTCGGGAGTCCGAGACCAGCCTGGCCAATACAGTGAAACCCTGTCTAGTAAAAACAGAAAAAATTAGCTGGACTCGGTGATGCACGCCTGTAGTCCCAACTACTCAGGAGGCTGAGGCAGGAGAATCACTTGAACTGAGGAGGCAGAGGTTGCAGTGAACTGAGATCATGTCCAGCCTGGGTGACAGAGCAAGACTCTGTCAAAAGGAGGGAGGGAGGGAAGGACAGAGGGAGGAAGGAAAGTAGGAGGAAGGAGGGACGGGAAGGAGAAGGGATGTTGGGAGGACTGGGCATGGTAGCTCAAGCCTGTAATCCCAGCACTTTGGGAGGTCAAGGGGGGGGGTGGATCACCTGAGGTCAGGAGTTCAAGACCAGCCTGATCAACATGATGCAACCCCGTATCTATTAAAAATACAAAAACTAGCTGGGCGTGGTGGTATGTGCCTGTAATCCCAGCTACTCAGGAGGCTGAGGCAGGAGAATCACTTGAACCCGGGGGATAGAGATTGCAGCAAGCTAAGATCACGCCACTGCACTCCAGCCTGGGTGACAGTGAGACTGTCTCAAAAAAAAGACTCGGCAGGTAGAAAGGTTCTGGAGCTGTGATGCCAGGCAAAAACTCTGAATGAAGTAAAACTGTCTTCCTCCAGGAAGGCACCTTCTCTGAACCCTTCTGCAATCACCTAAAACTGCTTTAAGAAAGTGCAGGAAAAAGATACTTGGGCCTAGGAAAGGAAACCAGCTCAAACCTCACAGAAGAAAAACTCCCGCTGTCAAGTCTCAGATTTCCCCAAATCTGCCTGCCAGGTGATTCCCCAAAAGCAAAGGATTTTACAGAAAGAGCATTCACCTAAGCACTGCCTTCATTTCTCAAAGGCTTGAGCACCTTTGTCTACCATACACAGGTGGTAAGACCTCTGAATCAAGACTTTTACCATGCTCATTTTTTTCCCTGAGAGCAAAAAGCCCACCCAGTCCAAATGCACTTCTTCTACCCCACCCCAGGTCAGCAACAGAACCCTCTGTCCAAATGGAATTTTATGTGAATCCCGAGTAAATACATCCGGTAACACTGATCAGTTTGGAGAGGTACTCGAAAGTTAACATGCTCAACTACCCCCTCACCCCCCACTAACCCACCTCAGCCACCCCTAAGGATCCATCATCGTTTGGAAACCATTGGAATAAACCCTTCAAATTCTCCCCATCTGCCCATCTGAAATGTGAAAGCATAGTTCACCCACAAGGGGGCAACATACCAGAGCCTGGGTTGGAGCCCAAGAGAACGGAGGAGGGCGTCTCCCTGGAGCCAGAAAGGTCGAGGGTCTAGAAATACAAGAAGAAAAAGATGAACTCAAGGCACTGAGGCCAATGGAGTCCCCGCAGGGAAATCCAGGGAGCCATGAGGGTGCTCCGTCACTGCCCCCAAAGCATCTCAGTGCCCTCTGCCTGGCACGGTCAGGTGGGAGTGATGGGCACAGGGCAGCCAGGTGGCCAAACCTTGGTGCCACCTCCCACATGGAACAGGCTGGAACACAGCACCGGGGTGACCCCTGACTCCACCCTAGAACCCTCCAACATTCAGTGTTCCCTAAACTCCACTAACAGACCCCTCTCCAGATTTTTGCCATGTCCACAGAGAAGGTATATTGCTTCAAAATTCTATCAGTTTGCTTTTAATCGATGCTAGTCTCTGATTAGGCAATACTATCAGTGAAAACTACATCTTTTAACTGACAGTCTAATGATTTATCTTTTCTGAATATGCACTGAAACAGATACACACTGACTAAAAACTGTAAAAAAACTATATACTCACGAAAAGTCTTTGCATACCATCGATGTCACATACATCACACCCTGGCAAACAAGGAGGTGAAATCTTGATGGCCCAATGTGGCCACCACTAGCCACATGTGGCTACTGAAATCACAATTAATTGATATTAAATTGTAAAATCGGGTCCTCGGTCACACTAGCTGCATTTCAAGTGCTCAAAAGTTGCACGTGGCTAGCAGCTACCATATGAATGGGAGGTACAGAACATTTCCTTCATCACAGAAAGTTCTGGGCAACACCATTCTACACTTTGAGAGTCCCTGGGGAGAGTACTGGGGGGCAGGTGCCAGGTCCCACACCCGCCAGCTCAGGCTCTGTATTCCCACACATCCACTAGAAATTCTGGCACACTGGTAAGACTCTGCACTCCTCCAGACAAGCCTCCCACAACATGAAACTTTCAGGAGTGGCAGACATGGGGTCCTAAGTCCACTTGACACAAAGGGTTGATGTCACCAGCCAAAGCCATGGGGGAGGATCCTCACCGAGCCAGTATCCTTGCTTTTCTCAGCTGACGTCTCCTTCTCTTTGGAGGCACTGGCCGTTTCTGAAGGTGCTGACTGTGTGCTCGAGGAGCTCCCCTGGGACGATTTGTTTAGTGTTTCTGTGTTGACCTCAGCATCCGCTTCCTGCTGAGGAGCAGTAGCTGGGTACAAAGGAGAGGCAGAGACGTCACATGTACACACACAGTATGATGATTTTGAAACATGCCTGGAGCTCCGTCCTGCACCCAAGGCTTAGCCCTACCCAGGGCATAGGGTGTAGGCTCGAGGGAGGTGGATTGCCAGAGTTTTCCAGAAGCTGGAATTCCAAATTTTAACACACAGGATTTTTTTGAGATGGAATCTTGTTCTCCCCCAGGCTGGAACGCAGTGGTATGATCTCAGCTCACTGCAACTCCATCTCCCAGGTTCAAGTGATTCTCCTCTTAGCCTCCCAAGTAGCTGGGACTACAGGTGCCTACAACCGCAGCTGGCTAACTTTTGTATTTTTAGTAGAGACGGGGTTTCACCATGTTGGCCAGGCTGGTCTTAAACTCCTGACCACAAGTGACCTGCCCACCTTGGCCTCCCAAAAAAAAAAAAAAAGTGCTAGGATTACAGGTGTGAGCCACCACTCCCAATCAACATGTTGATTTTTAATGGTTAGCAATTCAAGTTTTATTAAATCATTCTGGAGATGAAAATATATTCTGGGAACAAATTAAGCCCATTAACAAGAGCCAGCCGGCAACTGCCGATTTACAGTTACTCTATTTAATCACTTCTAGGTGGAGACCTGGATTTTTCAGCTCCAGGGACTTGCTTCCTTCTAAGGTGGGACAGGAAAACCACGTGACAGGCGACATGCTGTCAGAGGCCCAGAGCATCTGGAGTTGGCAGAAACTTGGACACACAGAAAAACACGGCGTTTGGGAGGAATTTAGGAAGAACAGACATAATTATGTCACAAAAAAAGGCAGGCCTGAAGGACACTTTGGCCATCTTGGCAAAATAGCAAAAGGCTCATCAGACACGTTCCAGAACTTAGGGAAAACAGAAGGAGACTTTACTCCAGGAAGAGATCAAAAGTCTCTACAAAGAAGACATCTTCCTGTTCCTGAAGACTAAAGAACAGAGCAAGGTATGCTCCAATATTGCCATTTAAAAAATAACAAATTTGTCTAGAGCAGGGGTTCCCAAACTTTTTACACAGGGGGCCAGTTCACTGTCCCTCAGACCACTGGAGGGCCGGACTATGTAAGGTGTGACACCCTTCACAGCCAGCGCTGCTACCTCCACTACCCCAGACAGCGGTATATAGTGTCACAGGCCCAGCACCGCCTCCAGTGCTGTATACAGGGATGGCGTGATCCGCCTGTGACACTGTGTATACAGCGTCCTGGGCATCTGCAGCAGCGGTGGGCCTCGTCTGTGGGAAGCCCACTGCTGCATGTTTCCCCTATTAGAAGACACCTCCTAAAAATAAGCCCCGTCTTTAAGGGGTAAAAGTAATGTAAGACAGGGTCTTATAATAGGGGAAACACGGCGTGTAGTCATGTGGGGGGAGACTTTTGGGCAAAGGGAGGTTATAGGGGCCATTATGTTGTTGTACATTTGGGGGAGTATGGGGGCCATTGTACTGTGTAGTAATGGTTATAGTGCTTTGTCTTTCTTCCTACTTCCGCTGTTATTTCACACTGCTTCCGGTGATGTGGAGCGCCGCAGCTGCAGACCAGATGTGCGTCACATGACGCGCTTCCGGAGCCGTGACGCATGCCTCCTGCGTCACCGGAAGTAGTACTGTACGTGAGCGACACCGCGCTTTGCATCCGCATCCTGTGCTCCTCTCACCACCAATGAAAGAGGTGCCGCTTCCTGAAGTGCGGCGGGGGCCAGATAAATGGTCTCAGGGGGCCACATGCGGCCCGCGGGCCGTAGTTTGGGGACCCCTGGTCTAGAGCAAGAGCTGGCAAGTGAGGACTCTGTTTTACTGGCGGACAACCATGTTATCCATTGACATTTCATCTATGGCTGCTTCTGCACTGCAACAGCAGAGTTACCTAGTAGCAACAGAAACCACATGGTGTAACAAAGCCTAAAATATTCCGTCAACCTCTGGTCAAGGTTCTCATACTTGAGTCATTTACACACCACCTTTGCAAATTTTGCCCATCTGCAGACATACTACCTGATTGTATTATTTATGTGACACTTGAAATTCTTTAAAATGGAAGTGTTTAATTCCAAGCATACAAATGTAGGATCATTTGCCATAAATAAAAGTTAATTGTAAAAAATAACTTACAGGCTGGGCATGGTGGCTCACGCCTGTAATCCCAGCACTCTGGGAGGCCAAGGCGGGCAGGTCACTTGAGGTCAGGAGTACAAAACCAGCCTGGCCAACACAGTGAAACCCCCTATCTACTAAAAATACAAAAATTAGCTGGGCGTGGTGGCATGTGCCTGTAATCCCAGCTACCCAGGAGGCTGAAGCAGGAAAATCACTTGAACCCTGGAGGCGGAGGTTGCAGTTAGCCAAGATTGCACCGCTGCACTCCAGCCTGGGGGACAAGAGCGAAACTCTGTCTAAAAGTAATAATTTATAAAATAATATTGATAAATTCTAACTAGATAGTGCTTCCTGCTGGAGGCTCTAGGCCTGAGGACTGCTTGTTCTATGTTGGAAAAGTTGATTATAAATATTACAGCAGTGTAAAACACAGGTTCCAAACCAACACTTTTTACTTAAAGAAACTGGGAATCCCTATTATTTAAAGCCACAAGTCCGTTACCGCCAAGAAAAAAAAAAAAACGTGTCTCACTTCACTACTGACATTTTAGGCCTCAGATCAAGGGTTCTACAAAGATCAAAGGTTCAAACTGCCCACGGCTCGTGTCTTAGCTATGCATCTGCCCAGCTATGCGCCTGCATGGTGCTCACCAGAAGAAACACAGTTGTTTTTGAGAGTGACCACGAGCCAGGCAAGCTCCCTGATCAATCAGCCATGAGACCCCTGAGGTCCACAGGGGAGACCAAAACCCAGCCACTGCAGCCCAGAACAGAAGGCAGCCCCATGGGGCATTACCTGATTGAGTACAGGACTTCATGTGCTCGGGCCAGTGAGCTTGCTGGCAGGGGTAGTCGCAGTAGCTGGTGTTCCAACAGCAGTAAAAGATGGCCTCCTTCTTGCAGTTGGCGCACCACTGCTTCTTCTTGGTCTCGTCCACCGCCTGCTGCTTCTCCAGCTCCAGCTGCTTCTTCACCTCAGCGATGAGCCGGTCCCGCTCCTGCTCCAGGCTCTGCCGCATCTCTGCCATGGTCAGCTCTGGTGGAGGAGGGGAAGGAACGCTGCTCATCACCTGACCCCAGCCTGGGACACGGGGCTATTCCTGCCCCCAGATTCAGGCAGACAAGGGTGCAAGACCTGGCTGGAAAAAGCCCTGGCTATGTGCGTGTAGGCAATAACCTAGCTGGAGTCTTCATCTACAAACAGGACATTGATTATAGCAACCAGATGGTGCTGCCTGTTGAGAGTGAATGTGAGGTGCCCAGTGTGGAGATAACCCCAGCCCCAGGAGATTTTCAACCCCAGACTACATTCTGGGAATTCCTCAAAGTAACCCTTGAAACAGCCGCCACCAAACTCACTTTCTATCCGATGATTCATTAACATAAGCCTTTCTCCCCCTATCAAATACCTATATAGCACCTACTACATGGAGGCACTGTTCTATGTACTTTGTAACTATTAACTCACGCCATCCTCAGCCTAATCATCCTACGGGATAAGTACTACTATTCTACCCCTTTCGCATCTCTACTAAAAGTACAAAACTCAGCCAGGCATGGTGGCACACACCTGTAATCCCAGCTCCTAGGGAGGTGGAACCTGGGAGGCAGAGGCTGCAATGAGTCGAGATTACACTACTGCTCTCCAGCCTGGAAGACAGAGTGAGACTCTGCCTTAAAAAAAAAAGGAAAACGAGAAGCAACATCCAAATAAGCATCTAGAAAGAATGAACCACGGGCTCCTCTCCAGGCGGCTCTGAACAGATTGAAGTCTGTAAGGTGTGGCTTACACGCAGACCACAGGTGAGCAGGAAGGCACACCCGGGCCTGGTCCCCAACCTAAGAGTTTTCCTGCTGGCTGCCAGCAACCTATCTGATACTATGTGAGGGTCTGAAGTAATCGCTTCTACCTTTGGGGCAAAGCTTATCTATACAGAATGATGAGCCAAAACATCTATCTAATCCAGGGACCAATGAAGTATCTTTCTCCACACTGAGCGGTGCACGGGAAGCATCCAGATGTTGTTAAAGTGCCCAGCATTCAATGATGAACAGGGTGAAGAGTGCCCAGACTTGAACTGTGGCCATGTGACTTTCAACAGCTTCCTCAACACGTCAGTTAATTCAGTTGAAAACTGGGGATATGTCCATGGCATGCAGGTGTGGCGGGGGGCGGGGGGGGAAGGAAAAACAAAAATCAGGGATCTAACAGATCCCTTTATCACCAGTTTCTGTAATAAAATTAGTTAATTCATGAAAAAGTATTTAAAATGGTTTCTGTACAAAGTTATAAGCTTCACAAGCAGGAGCTACTATAGTGATCCTTGTTGTTTTATTTACTTTTTATTTTTATTTTTTGAGACGGAGTTTCGCTCACTACCCAGGCTGGAGTGCAGTAGCGCGATCTCGGCTCACAGAAACCTCCGCCTCCTGGGTTCAAGCAATTCTCCTGCCTCAGCCTCCCAAGTAGCTGGAACTACAGGCATGTGCTACCACGCCCAGCTAATTTTTGTAGTTTTAGTAGAGAAGGGTCTTCACCATGTTGACCAGGATGGTCTCTATCTCTGGGCCTCGTGATCCACCCGCTTTGGCCTCCCAAAGTGCTGGGATTACAGGCATGAGCCACCACGCCCAGCCTACTTTTTATTTTTTTGAGATAGGATCTTGCTTGTTTGCCCTGGCTGGAGTGCAGTGGTGCATAGTTGACTGCAGCCTCAACTTCTCAAGCTCAAGTGATCCTCCTTCCTCAGCCTCCCAAAGAGCTGGGAACACAGGCACACACTACCAGGCCCAGCTAATGGTTTAAAATTTTGTGGAGATGGGGTTTTGCCAGATTACCCAATCTGGAATCGAACTCCTGGGCTCAAGCAATCCTCCCATCTGGGCCTCCCAAAGGGCTGGAATTACAGGTGTGAGCTGCTGTGTCTGACCAATCCTCCTCATTTTATTGTTGAAGCTGATGTTCTGAACAGAGGAAAGGGGGGCTCCCATTAACATACCCGCTCTTACACCTGGTTTCTCCAGGCTAGACTCTCGGGATTCTGCGTTCTCCCTGTAAGTCATACAATCCTAGCCTAGTTTTAATTGCACTCACATCTGGGCTTGACTCCAGAGGTGCAAAGAAGTTCACACTCAAAACCCCACTCCATTTAGACCAGTGTGTCAGGCCTTACCCAAGTTGTGTTTCATTTCGGAGAGCTCTTGCTGGTGCAGCCACTGGAGCTTCTCTATCTCGATCCTCAGCCTGCGGATCTGGAAGAGGGAGAACAAGACTCTTAAAAAGCTGCCTCATGCAACTCACCAGCAGGGCTCAGAAGCTCAGCCACGGCTGGCTGTAAGGAGTATGGGACTCATGCTAACCTTCCCACAGCTATAGTCCGGAGAGGTGAACAGCAGTGGGTGAACCCAAAGTCATCAGAAACACGGGTTCAGAAAACCAAGTATACACAGGCCATTGATTCCAAGAAATACTGGCACGAGGAGAAGCCACTTCAAGTGACAAGGACCAGATTTTCATATAAATCATGTTAAAGGTTTGATTAGGATTTTGGTCTTTAAATATGAAACAAATGCAAAGATAGCTAGATTTCCTATATTTTTCTCTTTTACATAACCACATGGGGGATTCATTTAGCATCCATACTTACTCACCTAAAATTCCAAAGCCAGACAGCTCTGAAAACCAAAGGGTACTTCTGGGTAGGGGAGGTGTCACTTTGGAGCCAAACTCATTTAGAAGGGAAAATAAAAAATAAACTTGACCTGATCTAATAGGAAACTAATTAAATAGTGTTTTCGCCAGACACAGTGGCTCACACCCGTAATCCCAGCCCTTTGGGAGGCCAAGGTGGGCAGATCACCTCCAGTCAGGCATTCAAGACAAGCCTAGCCAACATGGAGAAGCCCATCTCTACTAAAAATACAAAAATTAGCCGGGCGCAGTGGCTCAGGCCTGTAATCCTAACACTTTGGGAGGCTGAGGTGGGTGGATCACCTAAGGTCAGGAGTTTGAGACCAGCCTGGCCATCATGGTGAAACCCCATCTTTAAAAAAAAAAAAAAAAATACAAAAATTAACTAGACACAGTGGCACATGCCCGTAATCCCAGGTACTTGGGAGGCTGAGGCATGAGAATCATTTGAACCCAGGAGGTGGAGGTTGCAGTGAGCCAAGATCATGCCACTGTGCAGCAACCTGGGTGACAGAGCGACACACTGTCTCAAAAAAAATAATTTAAAAAAATAGTAACAAACAGTGTTTAATTATCACAGTGGTTCTCAACTGGGGAAATTTCACATACTCTGCCCTGCCATGAGAATGTCTGGGGTCATTTGCGGTTGTCACAACTGAGCAGCATTACTGTCATCTGTGTGTAGAGGACAGAGATGCTGCTGAACATCCTACAACGTGCAGGGCAGCCCCACAACAGAAACTCACCTGATGCAAAGTAGTGCTAAGGCTGAGGAAACCTGATTTATTCATGTAGCGTGAACAATCACATTTCACTGCAGAAATGGTGTCTCTAATTGTGGGGGACTGCATATTACCTCTCTAAAATCCAAAAAATTGTGGTACACATCCAGACCCAAGGTTTCAGGTGAAATATTATGAACCATTTTTTTTTTTTTTTTTTTTGAGATAGAGTCTTGCTCCGTCACCAGGCTGGAGTGCAACGGCACAATCTCAGCTCCCTGCAACCTCCATTGCCTGGGTTCAAGCGATTCTCTCGCCTCAGCCTCCTGAGTAGCTGGTATTACAGCTAATTTTTGTATTTCAGTAGAGACGGGGTTTCACCAGGTTGGCCAAATGGTCTCAATCTCTTGACCTCGTGATCCACCCTCCTCATCCTCCCAAAGTGCTAGGATTACAGGCGTGAGCCACCACACCCAGCCATGAACCTGTATTTTTAATCACACCCCAATTCTTACAATGTACAAACAAGAATGAAGGTGTTTCTAAAGCATTATTTTTTCCCTTCTTATTTGATGTCCCAAGTATAATCATAAAGGAGGTCACATTTGCAAAACTATTCAAGGGGATTCCTTGATTTTTCTTGGGACTCTCTTAAATCTTTGCATTCACAATGTTTTCTGTTGAAGGGACCACTAGGTCGCCTTCCTGAAGATTTTCTCCTCTTCACCTAAGCACCAGCCTAATGCTGCCAAGTCCTAAAAGGTCAAGGGCTCTGCAAAGGATTCCCGCAGTTCTCCAATGTCACCTTCGATATGACCTCCGAAAGTCCTGCCACTTGTCATTTCACCTGATAACCTGTTTACATCTGGCTCATACTGTACCATCCACAGACAACCAGCAAGTGGCCCACACTCCAAGCCCTGATAGGGAATTAGCCTAAAAGGGAAGTTCAGTGAGGTAGATTTTTATAAGTGGACCCTTTGTAAGTGGTTAGCTTAATTTTTTTTTTTTCTTCTTAAGAGATAGGGTCTCACTCTGTCCCCCAGGCTGGAATATAGTAGCACCATCATGACTTATTACAGCCTCAAACTCCTGGGCTCAAGCAATCCACCTGCCTCAGCTTCCTCCAAGAACCACCATCTCCTTCTTGTTTTTTTGTTTTTTTTTTTTTTTTTTTTTGAGACGGAGTTTCGCCCTTGTTACCCAGGCTGGAGTGCAATGGCGCGATCTCGGCTCACCGCAACCTCCGCCTCCTGGGGTCAGGCAATTCTCCTGCCTCAGCCTCCTGAGTAGCTGGGATTACAGGCACGCACCACCATGCCCAGCTAATTTTTTGTATTTTTGGTAGAGACGGGGTTTCACCATGTTGACCAGGATGGTCTCGATCTCTCGACCTCGTGATCCACCCGCCTCGGCCTCCCAAAGTGCTGGGATTACAGGCTTGAGCCACCGCGCCCGGCTCCTTCTTGTTTTTTAAATATTTTTGCAGAAATGGGGTTTCACTATGTTGCCCAGGCTGGTCTTAAACGCATACCCTCAAGCAATCCTCCCACAGCTTCCCAGTGCGCTGGGATTACAGCCACCAGGCCCAACCAATGAAATGTTTTAACCACTTCCTTCTCTAGGCAATCACATAATTATGGAGACTCCAGTACACAAATTCTTGAGCCACAAGAAGCACTTGTATTAAAAAGTCCAAACTTAACAGAGAAAATGCAGGAGCCAGTTTTACGCAAAGCTAAAAGAACCAGTGTCCAATTTCACCAGGAGGTGAACTGAGGCTCTAGTTTGGGCTGTTTAATTAAAAATGAACTGATCACACAAAGCAGGGCATGTCTCCACAGCCCCGGCCATCTGGCTAAAGGAAAAAATACCCCCACCAACATTCACAATCAGTATAGCCAGCTTCGTGACCGGAGTCAGGACCCAGGCGGGGTTTCCAGAGAAGCTTCTTCATGGTACCACCTTTACAGCAGCCCATAAAACACGCTTAACAAATAAGGAATTCATGTGTCATCTCTGACCTCGGCTATTGTGCTTCCAGTAGTGTTTTTAGAAAGATCGTTGTATATTTCTGTCATTGTTCCTTTTATTGCATCCATCATCTGCAAGATAAAAACAAACAATTCAGCTGATCATTTCTCGTAGGCTTTTCCAGGTGACAAATACCTAAAATCTGTCTGTATAAAGCAGAGGTTCTCCACTCAAGGCAATTTTGTCCCTCACGAGACACTGGGCATTCCGGGTTGCCATGACTGGTGCAGGAGTGAGGAGAAGGGGCTGCTACTGGCATCTAGAAGGTGGAGGCAGGGACACGGCTAAACTTCCTGCCTGAACCATGCTAAATGCACGGAAGGCCCCTGCCCAACAAACCACCACCTATGAGCCCAAAACGTCATCAGCACTGAGAATGAGAAACCCTGGCATTAACAGGATAAGAATCTCCATCGAATTCCATGTATCAGATGGTGGTAGCACTTCACAACCACTAGTTTCCATACCCACAAGCTGAAACGGGAGAGGCCAAATGTGGCTCCCAGATTGTGTGTGTTTGGCCCCCAAATTGTGTGTGTGTGTGTGTGTGTGTGTGTGTGTGTGTGACAAGAGTCTTGCTCTGTTACCCAGGCTGGAGTGCAGTGGGCGATCTTGGTTCACTGCAACCTCTGCCTCCTAGGTTCAAGCAATCCTCCTGCCTCGGCCTCCCAAGTAGCTGAGATTACAGGTGCATGCCACCATGGCTGGTTTTTTTTTTTTTTTTTTTTTTTTTTTTTTTTTTTTTCATTTTTTCATTTTTAGTAGAGACAGAGTTTTCCCATGTTGGTCAGGCTGATCTTGAACTCCTGACCTCAAGCAATCCACCCACCTTGGCCTCCCAAAGTGCTAGAACCTCTGCACCCGGCCCCAAGATGTCTTTTATTTGGCCAACACTGTAGGTTTGAGAGAGGGATTACTTTGTTGTCATTTTCATTCTTTCCCCTTAAAAAACAGTACCTATTGAGGTATATGCATATACCACACCACTCATCCATTTCAAGTGTACAATTCGATGGCTTTTAGTACCTCAGAGTTGTGTATCTATCACCACAATCAATTTCACAACATTTTTATTACCCCAAAAAGAAAATCCCACTCCCCCTCACCTAGTCTTCACCTCCCAGTATCCCATCCCCTCCTCCTGAGCCCCTGACAACCACTGATCTGCTTTCTGTCTCTCCCGCATTTGCTCAGTCTGGACATTTCATAAAAAAGGAATCAGACAACTCAAGGTCCTCTGTGACTCATGCGGCCGGCAAGCAGAACTTCATTCCTTTTTATAGTCCATTGTACAGATATAGGTGGTTTGTCATTTTAATGCCTTCAGTCAGGGCATTGTCTTTGCAATTCATTCCCCATCTTCCTTTTCTTTAACTATCTAACCCCTGAAGGCATCAGCCAGTTGGTGACATCAGCTAAGGTCCATGCAGCAGGCACCCAGGGGTTTGCTGACTGAATGTGCTCGTAGGATGAATTTCTCTTCTACCTCCCACCTGCCGGCTGGCCCTTCCCCCATCATAGCAGAAAGAGGAGGGGACAAGGGATCAGGCTCTGTCTCTGGGCCTGGCTTGACTGCTGCTGAGTCTCTCCAGCACCTAGATGCCGCAATTCAGGAAGAAAGCAGGACAAAGGGCACCCTCATATCTGACGCCTCACCATCCATAGCCTCTCAGCCTCGATTTCCCCATGAAAAAAACAAGGAGAACTGCATGTCCCCTGGTAGGGTGTGGACAAGGCTTAAACGATAAAACCATACAAAGACTGTGGCTCCGTACCTACCACAGAGTAGGCGTTCATAAAGAAATACCCAGGCCGGGCGCGGTGGCTCAAGCCTGTAATCCCAGCACTTTGGGAGGCCGAGGCGGGTGGATCACGAGGTCGAGAGATCGAGACCAACCTGGTCAACATGGTGAAACCCCGTCTCTACTAAAAATACAAAAAATTAGCTGGGCATGGTGGTGCGTGCCTATAATCCCAGCTACTCAGGAGGCTGAGGCAGGAGAATTGCCTGAACCCAGGAGGCGGAGGTTGCGGTGAGCCGAGATCGCGCCATTGCACTCCAGCCTGGGTAACAAGAGTGAAACTCCGTCTCAAAAAATAAAAAAATAAAATAAAATAAAATAAAATAAATAAAAGAAATACCCATTCACCAGGCACAGTGGCTTACGCCTGTAATCCCAGCACTTTGGGAGGCAAGGCGGGTGGATCACCTGAGGTCAGGAATTCGAGACCAGCCTGACCAACATAGTGAAACCTCACGTCTACTAAAAATACAAAAAGTCAGCCAGGCATGGTGGCAGGTGCCTATAATCCCAGCTACTCAGGAGGCTGAGACAGGAGAATTGCTTGAACCTGGGAGGCAGGGGTTGCAGTGAGCCCAGATTGCACCATTGCACTCCACCCTGGTCAACAAGAGTGAAACTCCGTCTCAAAGAAATATCCATTCATCTTATTTTTAAAGAAAAATACATTCATATAAATATGCAATTGTGTGACTGCTGCCAACCCCCAAAATAGCCCAAATTCACCCCAAAATGGGAGTAAAATAAATACAATCTCTGTTGAGATTTCCACTCCCGGCTTGCTGCGGAGCCCACACCCAGCTGCTGCCAGCAAAAACACCGCACTTTCCGCGGCTTTACCATCCTCCCGCGCCTGCCTCCTTGCTCTGTAGCACCCACCGTGTCCATTTTTAAAATTACAACTAAATGGCTTTACAAGAAAACTTTAGACAGTGTATGAAATTCAATACACTGCTAATGCAATGGTCACATTCCATTTCAAAAATATCATGCATTCGTGGACTGCCTTTTACTCTTAACTTCCAAATATAGCAAAGACTTCGACATCAGTAAAGAACACCACTCTGCCAAAAAACACAGATCTTCGTCTTCCACTCCAGGGCACCTCAGAAGCAAGAAAAGTTCATCGGCTCCCAAAAAATGTTACCGTGTTCATTTTTTTTTTTAACTGCAAAGAAAACACCTATCATAAAAGTCATTCCTGACCAGGCACAGTGGCTCACACCTAAATTCCCAGCATTTTGGGAGGCCAAGGTAGGTGGATCACTTGAGGTCAGGAGTTCGAAACCAGCCTGGCCAAGATGGTGAAACCCCATCTCTACTAAAAATATAAAAATTAGTCGGGCATGGTGGCAAGACACCTATAGTTCCAGCTACTTGGGAAACTGAGGAGGGAGAATTGCTTGAATCTGGGAGGCGGAGGTTGCAGTGAGCTAAGATCATGCCACCTGCACTCCAGCCTGGGCAACAGAGTGACACCCTGCATCAAAAAAATAATAAAAATAAAAATTAAATTAAAAAAAAAAACCCACAAAGTCATTCCTCAGTACTGCTGAAAGAGTCAAGGGGAACTGGGGGCAGCGCTGCTTGCCTGAAGTCCCAGCTACCTAAGGAGGCCAAGGTGAGGGGGTCACTTGAGTTTAGGGGTGGTCTGGGCAACAGGGTACCCCCCCAACTCTAAAAAACCAATTTTGCCTTTTTTTTAATAGTTTTTTGAAGAACAAGGGGGATGCAAAAGATAACAAAATTAAAATGGCTGCAGGGGCTGAGAAAACAGCCTCTGTACCAACCACTCATCTGATCCACTCAGCAGGCCTCACTTCCCCATTCATAAACTAACAGCTGGGACCAAATCAATGGAAGGTAATGTAAGGGACAACCGAAGGCAGAACAAGAGATCGTTCAGGCAACACCAGACACCTGTTAAATCACTAACAAAAAAAGTACCCCTTTCAATGCCCTAATAACCCTACAGATCGCTTCAGCAAGAAAGGCTCCATTTGGTGCTGTTATATCTTCAACACCTCATGACAACCTTCCCATCTTTTCTTTTTTTTTTTTTTTTGAGACAAAGTTTTGCTCTTTCGCCCAGGCTGGAGTGAAGTGGCACAATCTCAGCTCACTGCAACCTCTACTCCCTGGATTCAATCAATTCTCCTGCCTCAGCTTCCTGAGTACCTGGGATTATAGGTGTCCACCATCACACCAAGCTAATTTTTGTATTTTTAATAGAGACGGGGTTTTGCCATGTTGGTCAGGCTGGTCTCGAACTCCTGACCTCAGGTGATCCTCCCACCTCAGCCTCCTGAAGTGCTAGGATTACAGGCGTAAGCCACCACACCCAGCCTTTTTGTTTTTTGAGACAGGGTCCTGCTCTGTCCATCCAGTGCAGTGGTGCAATCATAGCTTACAACAGCTTCAAACTCCTGGCCTCAAGTGATCCTCCCATCTCAGCCTCCAGAGCAGCTGGGACTACCGGCATGTACCACCATGGGCAGCTAATTTTTTTTTTTATTTGTAAAGACAGGACCTCGATATGTTGCCCAGGCTAGTCTTACATTCCTGGCTTCAAGTGATCCTCCCACTTAAGCCTCCCAAAGTGCTGCGGTTACAAGTGTGAACCACTGGCTCAAACAGCCACACTGAATCTGAAGAGGAGTTGCTTTACAAAGTTATGTGCCAACAGTTTGTGGGCCAGTAGCATTTGCGGTCAGCAGGCTTGCCTGAAATGCGCAGTCACTCACAGCCAGGTTACGTGCACACTCTCTAGGGCCTGGCTGCTATCCTTCAAATTCCAGCTTGGCCGTTCACTAGCCTGTGAACCTAGACACACTGAGTAACCTCACTGGGCTTCAGTTTTCTCATCTGTAAAACTGGGGTGATAACAGTACCTATACTTCATTAATTTGTCATAAAGAATGAGTAGGTAACATACCAAAAGTGCTTAGGACAACATCTAGCCCAGAGTAAATGCTATGCAAACATACTGCTACCTTACCTAGAGGGAAGGCAGACTCTTACGTAGGCTCCCAAAGATCCCAACCTACTGATATTTTGTACCTGTCTCTAATCCCCTCCCTCTGACCTAGCAACTTGCTTCTAACCAATGGAATACAGCAAAGGTAATGGGGTGTCACTTCTGTGATTGGCCTCCCTAAGCTGGTGACTTCCCTCTTGCCAGCAGCATCTCTCCATTGCTGGTTTTTGAGACAGAGTTTCACTTTGTTGCCCAGGCTGGAGTGCAGTGTGGCACAATCTCAGCTCACTGCAACCTCTGCGTCCCAGGCTCAAGCCTCAGCCTCCTGGGTAGCTGGGATTACAGGCACACGCCATCATGCCAGGCTGATTTTTCATATTTTAGTAGAGACAGGGTTTTACCATGTTGCCCAGGCTGGTCTTGAACTCCTGAGCTCAGGCAATGCACCCACCTCAGCCTCCCAAAGAGCTGGGATTACAGGTGTGAGCCACCGTGCCCAGCCTCCATTGCTGGTTTTGATGAAGCAAACTGCCATGCTGGGAGGCCCACATGGCAGGGAACTGAGGGCGGCCCAGACCACCAGCCCTCAAGGAAGTGAATCTTGCCCATCACCATCTAAGTGACCTTGAAAGTGGATCCTTCCCCAGTTAAGCCTTTGTGTGAGCTCCAAACCCTTGCAGACACCTTGACTGCAGCTGCAAGAGATCCTGAAGCGGAGAACCCCGTGAAGCCGTGCCCAGATTCCTGACCCCCAGACACTGTAGAATAATAAATGTGTGTGCTGTGTAAAGCTGCTAAGTTGTGTGGTAATCTGTTCTGCAGCACCATTAGCAATTACACCTACAGAGAAGGAATAAAAAGCAACATGACCAATGAAAACTCATTCGTGTAAAAAAAAAATTCATATATATTTCTCTCACCATTCAGAAATAAAAAAGATTCCTCTTCCTTCAACTCAATATAACAAAGCTAATTCTTTATCATTAAGACTGTAAGTTTTCTAGTAACAGGCTGGGTGTGGTGGCTTACACCTGTAATCTCAACACTTAGAGAAGCCCAGGCAGGAAGATCACTTGAGGTCAGGAATTTGAGGCCAGCCTGGGCAACAAAATGAGACACTGTTTGCATTTTTTAAAAAAAGAATTCTAGAAACAACCACACACAACTATTTTCAATCATTCTTTCCAAAAATTAGAACTGTTTACTCATCAGTATTAGTAATCTACTCATCAGTGAATAAATTATTACCTACTTAGTAATTTACTAAGTAATTTCAGTAGATTGTAAAATCAATAGCTATTGTTAAGTTACTGATAATATTTAAGGCCAATAAAAAGAAAGCCCAACTGTCAAGCATTTACTGCATGTCAGGCACTGTTCTAGGCCTCAGCAGTGAGCAAAACAGACAAAATCCCTGCCCTTGTGGAACTGATATTCTGGTGGTTATTACTACCATGGTCTAATGACAGGATACACAGCACATCAGTCCAGGGCACTCTCACATGACGCTGAGAACTGCAGATGGTATCTACCTGAACTCAACAACGACCATAAAAGCACTTGGCAGGCCGGGAGCGGTGGCTCACACCTGTAATCCCAACACTTTGGGAGGCCATGGTGGGTGGATCACCTGAGGTCAGGAGTTTGAGACCAAGCCTGGCCAACATGGCATAACCCCATCTCTACTAGAAAAACATAAAAATTAGCCAGGCCTGGTGGCACACACCTGTAGTTCCAGGAGGCTGAGGCAGGAGAACTGCTTGAACCCAGGAGGCAGAGGATGCAGTCAGACAAGCTGGTGCCACTGCACTCCAGCCTAGGCAACAGAGTGAGACTCTGTCTCAAAAAAAAAAAAAAAGCAGATGGCATATTAAGAGAAAAAAAAAGCCTGTGCTGAGACAGTGCCCATGAGTTTGACCACAACAGGCAATCCTGCCCAGAACTGTGCCCCAGAGGGCAGGAAGGTAGGAGAAGGGTCCAATCAGTCCCCCTCCCCATCCATCTTGATTCCTGGAAATATCGAAGTGTGGGCATCTCACCTTGCCAGCATTATGTTTAAGTCTCCTGTCACTTCTGCTTCACATGTCTACTAAATGCAAAGCAAACCCCTGGTCAGCTGTTCACTGAAGGATCAGTCATGTGTTCCTAATCAGTGACTTGAATTCTCAAAGGCAATTTTGATTTTATGTCATTTGCACTTTATGAACCGACTTTAGAATCTAAGCCCACTTGCAGTAAGAGTCAGTCCATTCTATGCTTCTCCACTAGACCCAAATGAAAGACTGGGGTCTTGGAGAGCCTGTTAAAAAAAGGCGGGGGGCAGGGGGAAAGGGGTCTTCCCTCCTATCCTAACCACTCCCTAAAGCCTGCCAGGTTAAGACACCAATGCTTCCCCTCGGGAGGCTGAGGTTCTGGCATTCTGCCAGGTGCCTGCCATCTCCACAGCAGCTCTCCCATCCACTCACTTTGCTAGTGTACTTGGCAATATCGGCGGCGACATCAGCTGAGGCGGTGGCGATGGGCAGGTCAGCGTTGACTGAGGACACGAGGGTGCTCGTGGACCCCGAGCTGGTGACCAGGGGCGATGACTGTGTGCTGGTCACCAGGGTGATGGTGGACGTGGATGGGCTCTGTGTGATCTCCTTCTGCTGGACAGCTAGGAAGGCAAAGCATCCTGATTACCCCACGATCATGGGAAGGACCCGTCCCAGCACAGAGCTGTGGTGTGGAAGCAAGGCCCCTAATGTACATCCTGAGAGCTTTTCTACTTTTAAATGACAAAGATGCTCCTCTCGACCAAACTCTATCCAGGTTTCTTGACTAGGCCCTAACCTTGCCCTGGAAAGACAGTTTCTAAGAGCTCAAGAGTGCATTGCTAGGATAACCTCAACCCCCACTTAAAGTGCCTGTCTGGGAAAACTCAACGTTGCCAAAAGAACTGACAGTTTTTGTTCCGGCCAACACCTGAAGACAGGACCTCAGCAGCCCAGTCTCTATGGGGAAGTAGGGGCCCAACTTCATGAAGAGCCTGTGAGCAAAGGAGATGGGTTTCACGAAGACCAAAGCCTCATCTTGCTTTTGTGATGTTTAACTTCCCTGACTCTACTAAGTCCCCAGTAACTCCCATCCCTACTCCCTCATTCTCCCTTCAAAATGTCCAGTAACCTCCGTACAAATCAAAGTTAATTTCAGTTCATGCCAGACTCTTGCCCATATTATAGTAGTATATTACCAATTTAAATCTGCCTTTACCCCTTTAACTTGGCTCTACTTTGACATAAGACAATCTGAAGCAATCAGCCTCTTTTTGGCAGCACTCTTCCCCCCTACCCCCTTTTTTTTTTTTTTTTTTTTTTTTGAGACACAGTCTCACTCTGTCGCCCAGGCTGGAGTGCAATGGTGCCATCTTAGCTCAATGTAACCTCCACCTCCGAGGTTCATGGGATTCTCATGCCTCAGCCTTCTAAGTAGCCAAGGTTACAGGCATGTGCCATCATGCCCGGTTAGTTTTTTGGGGTTTTTTTCCCCATTTTAGTGGAGATAGGGTTTCACCATGTTGGCCAGGCTAGCCTTGAACTCCTAGCCTCAAGTGATCTGCCTGCCTAAGTGCTGGGATGACAGGCGCTCGTGAGCCACCATGCCCGACCCTCTTCTTGGCAGCAATTAAACTCCCCTGGGAAGCCTCCTGCTTGCAGGATATGAAGACAGAAGACAGGAAGCAGTAATCCCAGTCTCAAATATCCTAGACTCAGCTTTGCCCCACCAACTTTTTAAACAGCAAAATTCATCCCAACTGTACTCATTTTGCCTGGCCAATTTTTCAAGGCCCACTCCCTTGCCATCTTTGAAGGGTTTCACTGGAGGCCAATTCCAGAGGTAACCACCTTTTAACCTCACATCCTGCCACTCACGAGCCCCACTCAACAAGGCACACTATGAGTTTCAGTTGAAGAACCCAACCTTTGAGGATCTAAATGCAGGCTTCCTACTAGAAAGAGATCTACATCAATGCTCACAAAAGCCAAGCACACTGGTAACAACCAGTCAAATCAGCACTGTGTCTGGCCTAATTTCAGCTCCAGATGGAGCTTCCTGCAGGGCTGGTGGGAGCTCTGATTCTGCAACTTGAGCAAGTGGTTCTTGAGGCTGGCTCATCTTTTGTGTGTGACAAAATCTCTAGTTACTAAGGTAACCTTTTGCTATCAACTTCTTGCACTGTACTTTTTCCAAAATAACTCCAAGAGGTTCCCTCATGTGCACAAGGACATTTATACAAAGATATTAACTGCAGCACTGCTTACAGTAGGAAAAAACTGAAAGCAACCTAAATGCCCATCAGTAGGGGAATGCTTTAAATAAACTATGGAATACTACGCAGCAGTCCAAAACAACAAGGCAGGGCTGTATGTGCTGACATGGATGAATCTCCAAGACATGCTGATGGGTGGAAAAAAAAGCAAGTATGGTACCATTTTTATGTTTCAAAAAAGAAAAAGGGGGGGGAAAAGGACTAATTTTATGGCATCATATACATGACGCACACATATATACATACAGATATGTATATATACATATACATGCATACATGCATAGAAAAGCTTTTACAATGGTTGATACTGGCCACTGTGGAAAGGAAGAAAATGAAATGGAAGGTACACGGGACCACAGACTTTTATGTAAAACTTCCTAAAAGTTTCTTTTCAAGGAAATATATGCATGTATCATTTATAAAATGAACAAGAAAAGTTTTTCAAAGTAAAAAAGCAGTAAAACAATTTTTAAAAACAATGCCAAACGGAATGCGCGAGGCCTTCAAGATACAACGGCCAGGAAAAACACACGAGAACTAAAAAAATAAAAAATAAAAGAGCAATGACTTTCTCCCGTCGATGTGGCAAAATGGGAGCGGGCGCCACGGAGAACAGAAGGGGAGGCTCGGTACCTTTCACAGCCTGTCTGGTCTGATATCTCGTCCCCTGGGAAGACTGAGGCTGCTGCTGCTGGTTTTGCTGCTGCTGCTGCTGCTGCTGACGCTGCATCTTCTGCATGTGCCACTTTTGGGAGGACGTTTGAAACTTACTTGATGAGTTCCACACGACCCGCTGCACGGCCGGGGCAGTCTCCTTCGGTAAAAGCGGCCTCTGCTTTTTCACCGGGCTTCCTGCGGCGGCGGGGGCCGGGGCCGTGACGGTGACGGAGGAGGAGGGCGCGCTCGTGGTGGCTGCGGCGCCGGCCGCGGGAGTTTGGGCGGAAGAGCGGGTGAGCACAGGCGTTTCCGGGGGAGACTGGCCGCCCGCCGTCGTGGATGGCGGCGCTTTACCTACAACTAGCCAAGGCACGAAGAGAAAACAGACACAAGCCCGGTTTCGCTCAGGTTCGCCTGCAGGGTCTCCACGCCAGCGAGTTACGGGGAAAACCTACGAAAGCCGGGAACGGAGAGCCGGTGGGCCGTGCCAGGCGCGCCGCGCTGGAGGAGTCCGTGCTCACCGAGCGCCCGGGCCTCTTCGGCTGCGTCCTCCATCGCCCCGGCACAGGCCTCGTTCGCTGAGCACCGGCTCACCTCGGAGATGCAAATCAAGACCTCTGGGGAAGGAGGAGGCGAACGAGACCCGGCGGCTGCTCCTCCACCGAGTGGACGACGCGGGGCGAACAGATTCGCCGTTCACGCCCTTTTTTTTCTTTTTTTGCAAAATTACATTCCGGTCCGACCCTTGATAAAGACCCACCGGAAGTCAATCCAGAGATGCAGAGAAACGCTTTGACAAGGGAACCTAGAGAGCACGCAGTATACCTCTAAAGAAACAGATGGCTTCCCAATGGCCGAAGCGCTAAGTAAAAATCAGTCACCCAGAAAGAAAAGTATTCCTTTTATCTCTTCTGATTCCCTCCAGAACAGTTTCAAGGCGGTAATGATAGCCTTGACAATACCGGGAAAAGGAATTCTGCCCCAAGGCCAGGCCCTTCCCCTAACACAATGGTACTGATCTAGGATTGAGTAGCATTGCTTTGGTTTTGATTGGATTTATTCCTGTCACCATCTTTAATGTATACTGTAAGCTACTATTCCTACTGGGTGCTGGTCAAGTCTGAAGAGAGTTTATACTTGCAGATGGTTTTTTTTTCCAGGGGAAATTCTTTTTTTTTTTTTCCTTTCTGACATGAAGTGTGTGGCAAAATGGGAGGCTGCGCCACAGAGAACAGAAGGAGAGCGTCTTCTGTGCAGTGCACAATCTCAGGCTCATTCAACCTTCACCTCCTGAGAATCAAGTGATTCTCCTGCCTCAGCCTCCCAAATAGCTGGGATTACAGGCGCATGCCACCACGCCCCGCTAATTTTTGTATTTTTAGTAGAGATGAGGTGTCACTGTGTTGGCCAGGCTGGTCTCAAACTCCTGACCTCGTGATCCTCCTGCCTTGGCCACTCAAAGTGCTGGGATTACAGGGGTGAGCCACCACGCCTGGCCAAAGGGAATTTTTTTTTAATAAAAAAAGTAAAATGAGGCCGGGCACGGTAGCTCACGCCTGTAATCCCAGCACTTTGGAAGGTGGGGGGAATCATTTGAGGTCAGGAGTTTGAGGCTGGCCTGACCAACATGGTGAAACTCCATCTCTACTAAAAATACAAAAAAATTAGCCAGACGTCGTGGCACAATTGGGAAACTGAGGCAGAAGAATTGGTTGAACCCGGGAAGCGGCCGTTGCAATGAGCTGAGATTGCACCACTACACTCCACCCTGTGGGGCAGTGAGACTCCATCTCAAAAAATATTAATAATAAATGAAAAATAAATAAAATGAGTTTAATTATTTTATATACTTTTTTAAGAGAGACAGTTTTGCTAAATCGCCCAGGGTGGGCTCAAGCGAGCCACTTGAGCCTCCCAAGTAGCTGGGACTATATGATACGGCACGTGCTACCGTGTCCCACTTTAAATGAGTTTAATTATATTTTTAAAGAATGAGATTCTTTAAATAAAAATATTAAGTCAAAAATCATACAAGGACTTGAGAACCGCAAAGACAATGAATGTGAATGACTCAAGTTTGAAAAACGCTGCCATATGGAGTATGTCATCTTGGAGGAGCTGGGCTGGTGGGGAATAAAAGGTAGGATTTCAACAGGCAGAAAGTGAGAATCTGGAGGGAACCGCATCAGCCAAGACATGTCTAGGAATAGAGAGCATTTGGGTAAGGGAGGGCAGGCAGGAAGGAGGCGCTGGAAGGCAGGTTAGAGCCAGAAGCACTGAGCAGTGAGTAGAGGGGATGATCGAGTGGGTGCTCGTTTGTAAAGGTGGCTCAGTTACGGATGCACAGGCCTCAGCCCCGGCGAGATGAGCCTGTGCCCCAGAGAGGATGTCCAGGGAACACACCACACGCAGGTACAAGGCAGCACCCTGATCATAGACTATGCTCCCTGACATCAAACTCCTTTTAATAAGGATAATGTCAGGCCGGGCGCGGTGGCTCAAGCCTGTAATCCCAGCACTTTGGGAGGCCGAGGCGGGTGGATCACGAGGTCAAGAGATCGAGACCATCCCGGTCAACATGGTGAAACCCCATCTCTACTAAAAATACAAAAAATTAGCTGGGCATGGTGGCACGTGCCTGTAATCCCAGCTACTCAGGAGGCTGAGGCAGGAGAATTGCCTGAACCCAGGAGGCGGAGGTTGCAGTGAGCCGAGATCGTGCCATTGCACTCCAGCCTGGGTAACAAAAGCAAAACTCTGTCTCAAAAAAAAAAAAAAAAAAAAAAGGGATAATGTCTATCTTTTTAAGATCCGTATCACCCAGAAAAGAAATGAGTGTGATTGCTCCGGCAAGGATTTTCAGTAACCTGTGGGTTTTAAGAAGCCAAGGAGAATGAGGGGAAGAGACAAGCTGACTGTTCTGACTTCAGGGGGCGTTCTGGATGGTTACCACTTGCTGCTGGCCCTCCTGCTTCCTCAGAGAGGAGAATCCAGCCAAGCCGGTAGGCAAGAGCCCGGGTGGATCTAGAAGGGGAGCTTCTTGCAGTGAAGAACTTTGGTCCTTCCAGGGCAACCTGCCAGAAACAGGACACAGTCCCTGCCACTTCTAGGTGCAGATGAGGTGGTGTACTGGGCCCTTCTGAGAGGGGGGCACGGGGGCAGTGCCTTCGCAGGGCTTCTAACCTGCATAAGTGCCTGCAATGCCTTCCTTTCCTGCCATGTGACCAAAAAATACATTGTTATTGTTGACTAGCTAGCCTAGTTTTTCCATCATAAGTAATGAGCAACCACAAAAAGGTCATTTTTCTCTCTCCTGATTTTTGAAAGCAAACACCCAGCAGGGCAGAGGGGTTACTGCTCTGCAGTGATCACAGCTGGCTCTCTGCCAAATAAATAGCTGAAGTATTCAATGTGATTAAGATTCCAGGCTCAAAATACTGGTTTGGAGTTATTTAGATACCAAAACATTTTAATTTTTAGGAATCCTGATGGTTTACGGAGACAGAATTAGGCTACAGGAAATTTCTTTTGTCCCAGAAATTTATAATACATCATCACCTGTAACCAAAAAAAAAAAAATGAGGTGCTGCCCCATCAAATTAACCTACTTATTCCTAAAATTGTCACTGGTCACTGTTTTGCATGTATAAAGCGAGGACTTTTTAAGAGAAACATTAGCATCCCCTTTGTAGAAGGATGGAAATTTCTGATATGCCTGTGCAAGCACAGCAGTCTTTAAGTGCACTCTCTTAGCTTCTGTTCAGAGATTACTAGTTATAAAAGACGTTTTGCCATCTGAAGACTCATATTCTACCCAGACGCTGCATCCCTAGTGGAAAGTAAGCTGGAGGTCACAACAGCGCACTCCAAAATGCCCTTCACTTACTAAACTCTTAAGTGAAAACACATCATTGAAAAGATACTCTCCAGCAGAGTCTGACACGAGGCCAATTTTTCAAGACCCAAACCACCGTGAACTCTGAATTTAAGATCAGTTTTGCCCCAAGCCTTAGAAAGCTGCTCTAACTGAATTGCATTTTAGAATCATCTTTAGCGTTAATTGTCCACCATCTAATTCCCTTCAGACATCAGTGTGAGGAAGAGCTCGACTTCTTTTAATCAATGAGAATGGTTTTTTTATTTTTGGAAAGTATGAGATCTTTTAAGGCACTGTGTTTCCCATTCTGCTTTCATTGCCAGGAAGCTCAGAGCCAACTTTGTTAACTCTGAAGGTTGAAACAGTACAGATTTCTGAATAAAACCTTTCCCCAGACCACTTGCTACTCTACCTTCATTTTCCTTTTACATGGATGTCTTTATTTTCATCTAGTCTCATATGGTTATGTATCCTTGTCAATCTGTTGCAAATTCTTTCTGGAAGAGGTAGGGGCATAAAACCAATCAATCAAAGAACTGTTCCAGAAAGAAAGAACAGTATAAATATGTCATTCATAGGAGTACTGCCATCTGCACCCAAATATTCCTACAATCCTCATGGAATAAATGCTGCTCCTATTGTTCTGTGAAACAACAGAGGCAGTCTCTCAAACCCAATCCACAACATACTCAGATTTTTCAGAAGCTATCCATAAATCTAACAGATGGGTCAGGATGGTTTGATGGCCTATCCTCCCTCCCTCATGTAACTGCATCTCTCTCTTCGTCCACTGCACCTCTCACAGACATTCTCTTTAGCTGAACTGCAGGAATCATCTCGCACTCTGACAGCTGAGGTTCCAGAGCAGCCCAGGTTGACCATAACCACCGCAGAAAGATTCTCAAGGCCCATTCCTGACTTGCTTTAAGCCATCAGACAATGGAAACCCCAAAGGACAAGAAATTGCATCTGATTCAAGGGTTTGAAGGACAAGTAAGCTCCTGTTATAAGTCAGGCACAGTCAAGAATTAAACCTCGCTATCCCTTATGTTACTCACAACATACGTAAGGTTTTATGGCTACCACCTCTAATTTGTCCTTAGGCAATGTTTCTTCTGGGCCCTGAGTTAATTCTTCAGTATCTTTATTGAGCATGTTGAATCCTCTAACCTACTTGTCAAGCCAACTGAAAAATGTACTGAATACTTTGTCAGTGGGAAAGACATCTTTCCAATCATTCACACAGCCCTTTTGGAGGGCTTATCACACCCAGGCTGCACTAGCCTGCAGGGTAGTCACTGCCGGTTCAGAATATAACAGCAGCCTCGGAGACTCAGGCTATTTGGCAATATCTGATTGCCACATTTGTGACTGCCACAGCTGGGCAGGCACGACTGCCATCTGGCTGGTAGAGGCCAGGGATGCTGGAAAACATCCTCCAATACACAGGACTAAGGATTATCTAGGGCAAACTGCCAGTAGTGCAAGGTTGTGAAACTCTGGGCTTAGTTAAGTTAAATGCAAATAAGATTAAAAGATTAAAAGTCCATGCAGCCAGGCACGGTGGCTCACGCCTGCAGTCCCAGCACTTTGGGAGGCTGAAGCAAGTGGATCACCTGAGGTCAGGAGTTCAAGACTAGCCTGTGGTCAACATGGTGAAACCCCGTTTCTACTAGAAATACAAAAATTAGCCTGGCATGGTGGTGTATGCCTGTAATCCCAGGGACTTGGGAGGCTGAGGCAAGAGAATCACTTGAAACCCATAGGCGGAGGTTGCAGTGAGCCAAGAGATCATGCCATTGCACTCCAGCCTGAGTGATGAGAGCGAAACTCTGTCACCAGCACCCCTCACCCCTAAAAAGCCATTACATATATCTACCATACTTCATTTTGAGACAGTCTCACTCTGTCACCAGCTGGAGTGCAGTGGCACAATCTTGGCTCACTGCAACCTCGGCCTCCCAGGTTCAAGTAACTCTCCTGCCTCAGCCTCCCAAGTAGCTGGGACTACAGGTGCTCACCACCATGCCCAGCTAATTTTTTGTGTTTTTAGTAGAGACAGGATTTCACCATGTTGGCCAGGATGGTCTTAATCTCTTGACCTTGTGATCCACCCTCCTTGACCTCCCAAAGTGCTGGGATTACAGGCGTGAGCCACAGCGCCTGGCCCCCATACTTCATTTTCTAGTGCCCTAAGAATCACTCAACATTCTGGCACCAACTATCCAAATAACGTCCAGTTATCAGAAGAAAATACATTTGGAGATGCCTAGGTGGCATGAGGAGAGGAAAGGGATGCTGAAATCATCAAAACCTTTTAAATGAACACTTTTTTTTTTTTTTTTTTGAGGAGGACTCTTATTCCGTCACCCAGGCTAAAATGCTATAGCAGGATCTCAGCTCACTGCAACCTCCACCTCCTGGGTTCCAGCAATTCTCCACCTCAGCCTCTCAAGTGGCTGGGATTACAGGCACCTGCCAGCATGCCTAGCTAATTTTTGTATTTTTAGTTGAGACGGGGTTTCACTATGTAGGTCAAGCTGGCCTCAAACTCCTGACCTCAAATGACCTGCCTTGGCCTCCCGAAGTGCTGGGATTACAGGTGTGAGCCACCACATTCAGCCTGAAATGAACACTGCTAACCATTGGAGACTTGTAAACAAAGAACAAGATGTCTGTGAATGGAGCAATGGAGGACGCTTTGATAAGGTCCAAATGTTAACAAACACTTTAGGGAAATAAATGAGCATACCGGAAAAGAAGCTGCTCAGACAAAACATGACTTGGTCACTAAAGTAACCACCATTTTCTAAGAGACTTCTTTTTCTGCACTTAAAATCACAACCGTATCAGATACTGAGCAGGTAAAAGGTAGCTGGGCCCCTGTTTGTGTCCAGGCTCTGTTCCATCACTAGCTAGGTTAACCTTAAACCAAACACAGCTTCACTGTGCCTCTCTCGGTGGTGTCGAAGGGTCATATAACTTTTGGTTTGTTTAAAGGTCATATAACTTTTGATAATAAACATATGAGGTAGGATTCTAAACCCAATTAAGAAAACTGTAAACGAACACAATCACTTACCATCCTGTTTCGGAGATGGTGCTTTGGGTTCCTTCTTATTTTTTCGACCCTCCCGCCCAGAATGGTCTTCTCCTAAATCTATGACAAGTTCACTCTCTGAGTCGGAGTCCAGGCCCAAATGGACTGTTGGGGAATCTGTGTCATCTTTTCCCTTCAGTTTATCCTTTGTGGGGTGAGGTGAAGGCTTCGCCTTTTCAGAAAAGTCCTTCTCCGGCTCAGGGCTGGCCTTGTCCTTGACTGTTACTGCTCCAGGGTCTGCCTTCTCGCTGGCTGGCGATGTGCTTTTCAGCTCCTCTTTAATCTCCACTGGGTTTGTAGGCTTGGGCTTTTTTTTGACGGCAGATGGCTCTTTGTCCATCTGACAACCCTCTTTGTCCTCTGCGTCTTCTGGTTCATTCTTGGCCTTCTGCTCCTCATCACTGATATACTCACTATCGCTGCTATCTGACTTCTCAGAATCCTCCGAGTCACTGTGCTCTACAGCCGTGTAAACATCTTCCGAGATTTCATTGATGCCTAAATTCAAAAAGAAAACCCAGCATGTGGTGTAGTCACAAAATAAAGATCAGGACGAAAACTGCAAACATTTTCCACACCAAACGCTGGAATAAGAAAAAGACATTTCAAATCACATCACATTGACCTAAATGGGACCGGTAATAAACTCAGGTGGCACTGGCTATGGCTGACCGGTGGAACTGCCTTTGGAGAGAGTTTGGTTGTTCACATTCAAAGGAGACACGGGTCCTACCAACAGAAATCTTAAATGTATATGGCACTAAGTATGTGGCGCTAAATTTTTTTTAACAGTGATAACCATTCGGGATTACTGAGAGTGAGAGGGCTGGAAGGGAACAGCAGGAATAAGCTGTTCAAACTGATCCACTTTACAAATTAGAAAACAGAGGCCCAGGGATACGACCTGCCCTAGGACACAAGACAGAGGCCAGACCAGAACCCTGGGTTCCTGGCTCCCCACCAAGCACTCTTGCTTCCCTTCGGTTCCCAAAGTGTTAAAAGTTCTTTATCCTTCGTGTCCAGCGCCCAAAGAAATAAGCCAACGCCTTCAAGCAGAGGCTGCAAACACTCAGCCCACAAGCCACATCTAGCCTGCAGACATGTTTCATGCGAGAGGCACTGGTTTGACCCACAGGGTATCTTATCTGCTTTTGGTTTTCTAGTTTATAATGTGTTGCCCAATTCACAACTCAGAAAATTTCAGAGAGAAATCAAGGCAGGGGCGTCTGATGAAAGAGGGGAAAATATGGCCTCTCTGAGTCACCAACCTGCCAGGCATTGGCTGGGACAGGAAAGCCACTGGCTCCTCTAGGCGGGGGACCCACTTGTCTCCGGGTGACCCGGGTGCCCGACCCTCCCTCCTGCTCCCTGCACTCATGTGGAAAGTCAACTGCCACTCTGTGTGCACTGCTCTTCCACTGGTAAAGGAGTCAGGAGAAAAGTCACATACTTCTATCTCTTTCAAAAGGGAGAAGCACAAACTAGCAGGTGTTTCACACACACAAAACGGGCAGAGGCACATTTCTAACAATAGTTCCGTTTAACCCATTTACACCTCCTGCTCCAGTAATACACTGTGCCATCATCACACTGTAGGTAATACTATATCCTCAACTGTTGGAAAGAGGAAAGAAAACCCAACAAAGTCCGTGCAATCTCTTCATTTAGAGCAATGGCCACTGACAATGGTGCCACTGCCCAACCTGGACACAGCAAAGAGAAACCTGCAGAAGTACCAGAGCCATCAACAGCCCAGAGCATAGGAGATGGGCAGGATCATTGGGGAATGTACCTGCCTCCACCAGGGCTCAATCAAAGACACAAGTCGAGCCAGGCACGGTGGTGCACACACGTACCCCAGCGATTCAGGAGGCTGAGGCAAAAGAACTGCTTGAACCCAAGAGTTCAAGGCTAGCCAGGGCAACACGGCAAGAACACAAGCCAAAATACAAGCACCCAGATCTGGTATAATTCTGGAATCCTAGGCTTGTGCTGCTGGTAGCTCATGATTAGAAACGAGAAGGCAGGCCGGCGCAGTGGCTCACGCCTGTAATCCCAGCACTTTGGGAGGCCGAGGCGGGCAGATCACCTTAGGTCAGGAGTTCGAGACCAGCCTGATCGACATGGAGAAACCCCATCTCCACTTAAAAAAAAAAAATGCAAAATTAGTCGGGTGTGGTGGCACATGCCCGTAAACCCAGCTACTCGGAAAGCTGAGGCAGGAGAATCACTTGAACCTGGGAGACGGAGGTTGTGATGAGCCCAGATTGTGTTATTGCACTTCAGCCTGGGCAACAAGCACGAAACTCCGTCTCAAAACAAAACAAAAAGCAAAAAGAAGGAGAAGTGTAGCCACATATGGGATAGGAAAAGCTTGGGTACTGGAGTCCAAAGGATATGAATTCAAATCCTGCTCTTCTGTTTTTATTACTGGTGTGACCCTGAACAAGCGACTCACCTCTCTGAGCCTCAGTTTCTCCATCGGCAAAATGGGACTGATAAAAGTATCATCCTCCCAAGACAATCTATATGCAGTGTTTAGCATAGTGTCAGAGAAAACACTCGGTAAATAGAAATATTACAACTTGTATTAGCGATAAAAACAAATCAAGAGTAGGATCAGCTGCATGGAAGGACCCATGAGGCATATGTAAATGGCACGCCAAATTTCATCCATGCCACACAATGTCCTCACCAAACAGGCAACCCAATGGGAACTGCTGTCCTCTGGACAGCCCCAGGTGGTCCCTAACTGTAGCTGCTTTCTCACTTGAAGACACAGAGCACCCACTGACACTCGAAGAAGCTTGCTCTCCAGAAGCCCAGCCATCCCCCACTTCTTCAGAAATGCCCTCCTAGCTTTACTGACGTATTCAACAAACATTCCGGAGCATCTACCATGTGCACCAACAAAGTACCATAGAGAAGGCAAATCCTCATCCAACAGCCTCCCTGCCGTCAAGGAGTTTCCGGTCTAGATTGGGAGGGACACACCCACACACGGGGACCATTGCTGCTTCCAAGCAATAAAGTACCAAAGAAGGCAGGCAGATGGGGAGGGCAGTCAGGGGAGACGTCCTGGAGGAGGGGAGATCTTAGCTCAGCCTCACGGAAGGGCAGGATTCAGGTAGGCAGTGTGAAGGCACGCAGCACAGGGAAGAGGAAGGCAGGCAGCAGCTACAGAAGCGGGAAGGGTTTCCAGGTGGGGAGGAGACCGGTCTGGAGGGAAAGGGTTTTGTGTCGGGCACCTGCAGAAAACACTCGGTACTGGTGTGGAGACACTGATGTGTACTGAAAAGGAGAGCAAAGGCAAACCCAGAGGATTCTCATTCTGCTTGCAAACCTTGATGCTTCAAACCTGTATCTCAAGTTTCCCAGCTGCTTTCACCAAAGAATAAAATCTGATGAGTTCGGAGAGCCCTGAATTAACTAGCAGGTCTGAAATCTTTTGCCATTAGTGGAAATATATTTTAGCTGAGCAAACAGTTTAAAGCAGCTGCTAAAAGCAGTCAGGATTCAACCCTGATTTCATCCCGGTGGCATCCCTACGAGTAATGGTAACAATGATACTGCTAGGAAAAAAAAAAAACAAAACCAAAGGTATACCTAATTGTGCTTTGCAACTCTCTATGGTCTTGTCAAGATTCAGCTGGAACCTGCTACGAATCTGGCGCTTGGGAGAGATGAGAGGAACGGGGGTAGACTGTTGCTGGACCGACTCACTCAGCTCCTTCAAATCCATCTCTGCTTTGCTTCGATCTGAAAGAGACCATCACATCTTCGTAAGACCAGGCACACAATAATGCTCATTACTGAGCTTAGTCCTTGCAAAGTCAGAGCAAAACACACATTTCAGAACAGGGAGCGGAGGGGGAGGATACGTTCTTCGTCATTCATCCCAACAATATCATCTGCTCAACCACACGGGGTGACATGAAGGTAACAGCCTGCGTGCACACGTTTGACAGGTTTAAACAGTCCACTGAACAATCAGCTGGGTGACTTTCAATATTTCAAATGGACAGTCCCAGCCAGATGGCTCAGTGTGTGGAAGTCAGCATCATTAGGGACCCTCTGAAGACAAAGGTTACTGGCAGATATTCACTCTCAATTTCAGTGTACAAAGCAACACCGAGCCTGGTCGGGGTGTACTTGTAACTGCAGGTCCAGACTGGAGTGGGCTTTTATCCAAGAGACAGTGACCCCCTCAAAAACACTCCGACAGCTGGGAACCCTAAATGCCTATTGGCCACAGAGGCTTCATTTTTCGTTCTCCGTGGACCTAGTCTGGGGCTGAAACTAGAAGGGGTGCAGAATACAAGACAGGCAGACCTTCCACCCTGTGTGGTCTGGCTCGCGGCATTCTACGTGAGGCAAGGGGAACAGATTAGCCCTGGATACTCAACCTGCATCTAACAGGTCTCGCTCAAGTAAGCGTCCAAGATCCTTAGCCTAATTCCCAGGCAGAGACCTCTGGGGGGGTGACTCGGGCCAGAGGTCCTGTCCCCTCACTTCTGCGAGGGCTCTTTGTAGGACCAGCAGGATGGATTCAAAGACTCAGTGAGTCAACATTTTTTGGATTCCTTTCCCACCTACTCTAGCACCCCCAAAATATTAAGAGTTTCAGCGGCTACAAAGGTCCACAAAGCAACAAGCGACTGCAGGTGGGGCCTACTGTCCTCCACTGTGCCTGCCACCCTCTGGCATCCCCGCCAACCCACCCAAAGCAGAGTGTGGGGCAGGTGTCCTACCCCAGCCGATCCCAGAAAGCAGATCAGAAAGCAGATGGCATCCAATCAACCCACAAAGAGGAGAAGCCATTTCTAAGCCCGTTCTCAACAGCTATGAGCTTGCTCCCCGGACTTCGAGCTTCATCTCCCAGCTCCCTCCACGCCTCAGGCCACCTCCTTTCATTGGGCTGTTAAAGAGGCCCTGGAATCTAGTCCAGCTGGGCTGGAAGCGGTATTTAAAGCCATCGCTCTCTCCAACATTTTTTCCTTTGGCCTGACCCAACCACTCTCCCGTTCACACAGTAAGGAAGCGTTCTTACATACTGCATACCCAGAAATTAGTTCCTTCAAAGTGACCAGAAGCAGCCTCCAAAAGCCCCACCCAATCCACTCATAGGTGACTAGAAGCAATAAACTGCTCCAACTTAATTTTAACACCCACCAAGGTAATATTAGAAAGGGGTCTTTGCCCAGCCAGGTGTGGTGGAATGCACCTGTAGTCCCAGCTACCCAGGAGGCTGAGGCGGAAGAATGGCTTGAGCCAGGAGTTAGTGGCTGTACCGAGCTATGATCATGCCACTGCAGTCTAGACTGGGCAACAAAGCAAGACCCTATTATTTAAAAAAAAAAAAAAAAAAAAAAGGAGGGAAGAGATGGGTCCTTTCCTAAATCACACTTATAGACAGCCCTTCCCAGTCCCAGGGAGATTCCAGAAGTAAGTGCTCAGAGCAAGCAGAGACACTATCCCTGTAATTCAAGAAAAATACCCAAAAATGTATGTGTGCGTGCATGCATGTGCATGTGCACATTGTGCATGTGTGTATACACACGCCCTGATCAGGGCTTTAAAGAGAGGCTACTAGAGACAGGACTGCAGACGTTCACACAGCCACCTCTCAGAGGGGGAAGAATGTGCAAATTTACTGCAGGGACACTTGGCACAGTGATTCACACCTCTCCCTGCACTTTGGGGCCCAGAGGCAGGTGGATTGATTGAGGCCAGGAGTTCGAGACCGGGCTGGGCAACATAGCAAGACCCCATCTCCACAAAAAAATACAAAGAGTAGCTGGGCTTGGTGGTACATGCCTATAATCCTAGCTACTTGGGAGGCTGAAGTAGGAGGACTGCTTGAGCCCAGGGGTTTGAGGCTGCAGTGAGCCATGATTGTGTATCTGGACTCCAGCCTGGGTGAGGGCAAGAGCCTGTATTAAAAAAAAAAAATTTACTGGAGAAAGAACTAGAAAACTGTTTATAATACTTATCTCTGTCCAGCAAGAAATCTGAAGTAGCTTAATAAAGAGAACTTACAGAGTAAAACAATTTAAAAAATTTAAAAAAAAAAAAGAGCAAGGAATGGGGAAACATTAAAAGAGAAAAACCAGGCATGGTGGCTCACACCTGTGATTCCAGCCCTTTGGGAGGCCAAAGTGGGCAGATCACCTGAGGTCACGAGTTCAAACCCAGTCTGGCCAACATGGTAAAATCCCATCTCTACAAAAAATTTAAAAATTAGCCAGGTGTGGTGGCGGGCGCCTATAATCCCAGCTACTCAGGAGGTTGAAGTAGGATAATCGGTAGAACCCAGGAGACAGAGATTGCAGTGAGCCGAGATCGCGCCACTGCACTCCAGCCTGGGCAACAGAGCAAGACGCTATCTTTAAAAAAAAAAAAAAAGGAAAGAAAGAAGAGACAGAAAGCCCAGATTAAAGAGCAGTTCCAGTAAGCAGGACTCAAGGACTTAATAGCTGAGCTGCATGCAAATGTGACAGCAAAAGGGTAGGGATTTGATAATTTCCACTTTCAGAAACAAAGCAGCCCGCTAGATTCCAGAGGGGAAAGCCAGCCTTTTCAAGAATAAAGATGGAAAAGTAGCTCACAAAAATACTCTCCATGGCTACCCAAGTGACACGTTCATCAGTGTCCTCGATAACACTCCTATATACTACTGGATTACACACAGTCACTGAAAAAATTTACAACAGAGGTCAACAAACTTTCTCTGTAAAAGCCCAGAGACAGGTGGAAACAGTGGCTCACGCCTGTAATCCCAGCAATTTGGGAGGCTGAGGGGGGCAGTTCCCTGAGCTCACATAGGTAACGGTGAAACCTTGTCTCTACTAAAAATAAGAAAATTAGCTAGGCATAGTGGTACATGCCTGTAGTCTCAGCTACTCAGGAGACTGAGGTGGGAAGATCGCTTGAGCCCAGGAGGCAGAGGCTGCAGTAAGCTGAGATCACGCTGCTGTACTCCAGACTGGGCAGAAGAGCCAGACCTTATCTCAAAAAATAAAATAAAAAAGCCCAGACAGTAAATATTTCAGGCTTTGCAGGCCATACAGGTTCTGTTGCAAAAGCAGCCATGAACAATATATAAACAGATGGGTGTGGCTTCGTTCCAGTAAAACTTTATTTGCAAACACAGGTGGGGGGCCAGATTTGGCTTGAAAGCCGTAAAATCTGCCATCTTCTATACTAGTCCAGTGACTGCAAACCCTGGCTGCACACCAAACTTGCCTGTGAAGTTTTAGAAAATCCTGAGGCCTGAGCCCCATCCTCAGAGACTCTGACTCAATTGGCTAGGGGGAAGGCCTGGGCATCGGCCTTTTACAAACTTGCCAGGAGGCCAGGCGCAGTGGCTCACACCTGTAATCCCAGCACTTAAGAAGACCAAAGCAGGTGGATCACCTGAGGTCAGGAGTTCAAGACCAACTTGACCGACATAGTGAAACCCCATCTCTACTAAAAATACAAAAATTAGACGGGCATGGTGGTGCATGCCTGTAATCCCAGCTACTTGGGAGGCTGAGGCAGGAGAGTCACTTGAATCTGGGAAGTGGAGGTTCCAGTGAGCCAAGATTATGCCATTGCACTCCAGCCTGGGCTATAGAGTGAGACTCAGAAAAACAACAACAACAACAAACTTGCCAGGTGATCTTAACTGGCAGCTAAGGCTGAGAACCCCTGTATCAAACCAATCTTCTATATGAGTAAAAAAAACTCACTATTTATCTTAACTCCTGTGTGTCTGTGTTAACTGGACCACCTTTCTAAACCTCAGGGTCCATAAAAAGAGGCCTAGACCTCAACTGAATCACTGAGCTGTGAGTGTGTGCACCCGCACGTCTACATGTATGCCTCCCGGAAATGCGACCCATTAATTTCTGCTGAAAAAAATTGAACACTGGAATGTTCATAATCAAGAAAAATGCGCCGGGCACGGTGGCTCAAGCCTGTAATCCCAGCACTTTGGGAGGCTGAGGCGGGTGGATCACGAGGTCAAGAGATTGAGACCATCCTGGTCAACATAGTGAAACCCCCGTCTCTACTAAAAATACAAAAAAATTAGCTGGGCATGGTGGCGCGTGCCTATAATCCTAGCTACTCAGGAGGCTGAGGCAGAAGAATTGCCTGAACCCAGGAGGTGGAGACTGCGGTGAGCCGAGATCGCGCCATTGCACTCCAGCCTGGGTAACGAGAGCGAAACTCCGTCTCAAAAAAAAAAAAAAAAAAAAGAAAAATGCAAAGGTAAAGTATCTCATTTTACAAACCAAGGTTTCTCTGGTCAATAAGCTGCCATTATGTTTATTCTTGTTAGAATAAACTACCAAATGGCTAGGGGCTGGGCCCAGGCCCTGGGGGCTGACCTTGAGGAGTTTAGCCAAATGTAATGATCTTTCTCCAACCGGCAGCTGCATTTGACTCTCCTCTTCTCCAAAGGGAGAAAAGAAGAGCTTCACTTTCTCATGTAGCTCATGTAGCTTATCGGGATTTCTTCCACCCCTGCCCTTCTACATTGGGAATTTCTTCAGAATCCACCCTTGCTGCCAACATTTTGAACTTTTCAGCTGATATGAAGACAGCTCAGGCTATAAATGGAAATCAGGGATGAAAAATACCCACGCTAGAGAAAGAGGCACGATCTTACATTTCTAGAGGGAGCATAACTCAGAACCACATCTTTAGAGGGCAGTTTGGCAATACGTCTCAAAATGTCACCGCATGTGGCCTCTTATGCTCAATCCCACTTCTAGGAATTTATCCTATGGATTACCCTCCCATGTGAGCAAAAGGGTTCTTCACTGCAGTTGTCTTCAATAACGAAAATGGAAAGAAGTGTAGAGTTGGTAAGTAAGGCGCCTGAATAAATGTTAACAGTTTACCTTTAAATGGAATTAAATACAGCTGCGTTGATATCAACAGCCAACCTGTTTAATGGAAAAGCAACAATGGACGGAGCACCTTAGCATTGCTGTAGGGGAGCCAAGCAGGAAATGGTAAATAGCTGGGAAAACCATATATTTTCAGGGTTTACCAACAGTGACAGTATTGGTATCTGGGGCCTGGATAAGTCTCTGTTGTGAAGCCAGTGTGGGTGGAAAGGCTGTCCCGTTTGATGTAGGTGTTTAGCAGCACCCTGGCCTCTACCCCTAGATGCTAGTAACACCTACATACCAGTTATGACAATATAAATATGTCCAGGCAGGGCACGGTGGCTCACGCCTATAATCCCAGAACTTGGGGAGGCTGAGGTGGGCAGATCCCTTGAGGTCAGGAGTTCAAGACTAGCCTGTCCAACACGGTGAAACCCCATCTCTACTAAAACCTTATCTTTACCAAAAACACAAAAAAAGGCCGGGCGCATGGCTCACGCCTGTAATCCCAACACTTTGGGAGGTCGAGGTGGGTGGCTAACAAGGTCAAGAGATCAAGACCATCCTGGCCAACATGGTGAAACCCCATCTCTACTAAAAAAAAATACAAAAAATTGGTGGGCATTGTGGTGCACACCTGTAGTCCCAGCTACTGGGGAGGCTGAGGCAGGAGGATCGCTTGAACCAGGGAGGTGGAGGTTGCAGTGAGCCGAGATCACACCACTGCATTCCAGCCTGGCGACAGAGTGAGACTCCATCTCAATCAATCAATAAATAAATAATAAAAATACAAAAATTAGCCAAGCATCACGGCACTCGCCTATAATCCCAATTACTCAGAAGGTGGACTCAGGAGAATCGCTTGAACCAGGGAGGCAAAGGTTGCAGTAAGCCGAGATCATGCCACTGTACACCAGCCTAGGCAAACAGAGCAATACTCCAACTCAAATAAAGAAAGAAATAAAAATAAAAATCTGCCAAATGTCACCTGAGAGACAATAATCACCCAGAACCCATGCTATATCTCTAGAAGGGCTCTAGAAACTAAAACCGGCAACAGTGGTGACGTGCAGGGACAGGGGTATAGAGACAGGTGGTCACAGGTTAAAGACATGCTGGCCTTTCATGAAAGTCCTGTGCTTTGTAACTTTTGTTACCGTATGTACTAATAAAAATAAACTCGGCCGGGCGCGGTGGCTCACGCCTGTAATCCCAGCACTTTGGGAGGCCGAGGCGGGTGGATCATGAGGTCGAGAGATCAAGACCATCCTGGTCAACATAGTGAAACCCCGTCTCTACTAAAAATACAAAAAACTAGCTGGGCGTGGTGGCGCGTGCCTGTAATCCCAGCTACTCAGGAGGCTGAGGCAGGAGAATTGCCTGAACCCAGGAGGCGGAGGTTGCGGTGAGCCGAGATCGCGCCATTGCACTCCAGCCTGGGTAACAAGAGCGAAACTCCGTCTCAAAAAAAATAAAACAAAATAAAATAAAATAAAATAAAATAAAATAAACTCTATAAAAGAAACATTTAAGCACTTCTTTTTCCATTTAAAAAGAGAGAGGGCTGGGCGTAGTGGCTCATGCCTGTAATCCCAGCACTTTGGGAGGCTGAGGCAGGTAAGTCATAAGGTCAGGAGTTTGAGACCAGCCTGGCCAGTATGATGAAACCCCATCTCTACTAAAAATGCAAAAATTATCCAGGCATAGTGGTGTGCACCTGTAGTCCCAGCTACTCAGGAGGCTGAGGCAGGAGAATCACTTGAACCCGGGAGACGGCGGTTGGAGTGAGCCGAGATTACACCACTGCGCTCCAGCCTGGGCAACAGAGCAAGACTCTGTATCAAAAAATTAATTAAATTAAAAAATAAAAAGAGACAGACAGGGTCAGGTGTGGTGACTCATGCCTATAATCCCAGCACTTTGTGAAGCCGAGGTGGGTGGATCACCAACTCTCACCCAGGAGTTTGAGACCAGCCTGGCCAACATGGCGAAACCCTATCTCTACTAAATACAAAAAATTAGCGGGGCGTGGTGGTACATGCCTATAATCCCAGCTGTTTGGGACACAGTTAAGACAATCACTGGAACCCAGGAGGCAGAGGTTGCAGTGAGCTGAAATTGCACCACTGCATTCCAGCCTGGGCAACAAGAGTGAAGCTAGTCTCAAAAAAAAAAAGAGAGAGACATTTTTGTTCTAAAGCTGAATGCAAACTGTAGTAGACAGACTTCCAGGAACTACAAAATGGCAGCTCCTTCAACAGAACAGTATCACTTAGACAAGAGACCCTGGCTGGCCAGGCGTGGTGACTCTCACCTATAATCCCAGCATTTGAGAAGCTGAGGCAGGAAGACTGCTTGAGACCAGGAGTTCGAGACCAGCCTGGAAAACACAGCAAGACCATGTCTCTATATCATTAAAAAGAAAAAAGAAGAAGAAGAAGAGAAGAAGAAGGAGGAGGAAGAAGAAGAAAAGGAAGAAGGAAGAAGAAGGAAGGAGGAAGAAGAGAAAGGAGGAGGAAGGAGGAGGAAGGAGAAGGAGAAGGAGAAGAAAGACCCTGGCAGCCACTATCTTTCAATCAAAGCCAGAGATCTTCCCCACCTCATTCACTCTAAAGAAAATCAAGACAATATCTGAAAAAATCTGGGTCCGGGCACTCCATGTATACTCTCAAAGAAAGCCTGACTTCCAAGATACAGCTTTATGCACAAAAAGAAAGGAGGCCTCCTGTCAGTAACAGTAGCGAAACAAACAGAAAGGCTCGGGGTGTGACAGCGTTCCCTGGCCCTACCTGCATCTTCGAAAGAGCATAAAGGCGCATATCTGTCACTAACAGGACGACTGAAATGCTGAGTTTGTTCAGCTCAAAGTAAACACCCTCTGTGAAATAAGAGATGGGATTATCACAAAAAGCAAACAGGAGTCTAGAAGAAGAAAAGGGCTGGGCCCACCTCTTCTCTTCTAGTCTTAGAAACTGATTCCTATTTATGACTTATTTATAATCACTGCCGAGTCATACAGGGGGCCCATAATAATCCACTGGGCTCAGCTCCTTGTTTTAGAGACAAGAGGAGAGGCCCCAGACAGCAAATGAGGGGGAACAGGGAATTAGCAACCAAAGCAAGAACCAGGTCTCTGTACAAACCTTCCCATCTTATACCAGGTAATCATATACCACACACACACAAATACCATATACTCATATACCACATATACCCATATACTCATACGCCATATACAAAATACATATACTCACCATATACACATACATACACACAAATGCCATATACTCACATACCATATACACATTTACCATATACTCATATGCCATATACATACATATATACTCACATACCATATACACACATAGGCAAACACCATACACACACACGCATACATATACTCAAACACATATATCTGATATACACACATACCCATATACCATATACTTATCATATACCATACACACACATACATGTACTCAAATATACCCAGTATATGCACATATACCATATACTCATACCATATACACATACCATATACACAATAGACACACATATACCTTATACACACATACATGTATGAAAATACCATATACCTACATGCCATATAATCTTTTCTTTCTTTTTCTTTTTTTCCACGACAGAGTGTCACTCTGTCACCCCAGCTGGAGTGCAGTGGCGCAATCCTGGGCTCATCACCTCTCAGGTTCAAGCAATTATTCTCCTGCCTCATCCTCCTGAGTAGCTGGGACTACAGGCGCACACCACCTCCCCAGCTAATTTCTGTATTTTTAGTAGAGACGGGGTTTCAGCATATTGGCCAGGACAGTCTCAATCTCTTGTCGTCGTGAAAACCTGACAACCTTTTTGCATGGTTGGTTTTATGTGTCTGTCTGGCCCAAAGAGAGTTTTGGGTCTTTGTTTTTGTTTTTGTAGCACTGGGTGTCACTCTGTCACCCAGGCTTGAGTGCAGTGATTTGATCACAGCTCACTGCAACCCTGAACTCCTGGGCTCAAGCAATCCTTCTGCCTCAGCCTCCCAATATGTGGGAATTATAGGCTTAGCCACCACACCCGGCCAGTTTTTGTTTTTAATGAAACTGATCAGCAGCTTTTAAAAACTAGGAGAAATCCTGTAATAATCTGGAGTCCCGATTTTCTTGACAATTCAGTCTGACAACGCAGGCTAAACTGGCAAGAGCCACATCCTTTACAAATTCCAAAGTGTCACCTTACCCCTGGCCCCAAAAGCTGGTATTATCAAAAGGCACAGAAGACAAACTTTGCAGCAGGCAGGGCTGAGCCTGAAGGCCAAACTCTACCACAAACCATGGGTGATCCTTGGGTGCGTAACTTGCTTCTCTGCGCCCCAGTTGACATTTCTGTGAAACACAGATATTAACTACTTTAAAGGTTGCTGTCATTTAAAAAAAAAAAAAAAAAAACACGTTTTATTGGCTGGGCATGGTGGCTCACGCCCGTAATCCCTGTCATCTGCCTACCTCAGCAGTTTGGAAGGCTGAGGTAGACATATCACCTGAAGTTGGGAGTTCAAGACCAGCGTGACCAACATGGAGAAACTCAAATACAAAATTAGCAGGGCATGGTGGCGCATGCCTGTAATCCCAGCTACTAAGGGAGGCTGAGGCAGGAAAATCACTTGAACATGCGAGGCAGAACTTGCAGTGAGCTAAGATCACGCCATTGCACTCCAGCCTGGGCAACAAGAGTGAAACTCCATGTCAAAAAAAAAAAAAAAAAAAAAAACTATTACAGAGAGTAAAATTCACTTTTGGGGGAATACAAGTTCTATGAGTTGTAACACCTGCATATATTCCTGTAACCACCACCACAACGAAAACACAGAGCAAGTCCATCTCCCAAAGAATCCCCTCCCAATATGTAGGCGAACCCTCCTCCAACCCAAGCCCCGGCTATCACTGATCCATCCGTTCCCCCATCTCTGTAATTCTGCCTTTTCCATTATATTTTTTAAGGAAATCCTGTTTTATTAGCTATAATAATTTCATCATTATCCAGGGTGCTCCCTCTCATTCTCCCTGTCTATGGAAAGAAGTTCCACAGCCGATAAACATCATCAAGCCCCATAAAGCATTTGCTCAGTCCATGGGTAGTGGCTGGAGAATTCCTTAGCATTGCCCTCTTTGTTCCGATCTCATTCCCACCCACGGCATTTCCATCGGTCCCTAGCTGGTCACTGCAATCCCAGCCCACAAAACGCCCACATTCTCAATGCTCTTGTTCCTGCTGAAGAAGATAAGAAGTGTGTCCTGGGCCTCGAAAAGCTCCCAGAGGAGACACGAGAGAGCCTCGGATCCCCTGGTACCCACCCACCACCATGCCACACGCCAGGAAGAACCCTTTCCCTCCCACAACGGATCAAGCCAAATGAAAGACCCACAGTGTCACGAGGAAGCCCAGTGACCACCCAGTTTCAGGAAACAGCTATTCTTGACAAGCATGACTGGCAGAGAGGAAATGTCACCGTGAGAACGCCTCCAAACAGCGTTTCTTTTCAGGGTATGGAGGTGGAAGGAGGGCGTGAGAAAGCAAACCACATTTTTGGGAACAATGAATGTTCCCAAGGAAGCACATGGGTCCCTTTTCACTCAAGTGAGGAACCAACCGATTGGTCTGAATTGGAGCCCTGGAAGCAGCGGCCCTGACCATCCTATTACATCTGGGCTTCACTCACAGGTGAGCCGGGATGGGAGCCAGGCTGTGCTCCGGCCCTGCTGCTTCCGGGATTCTGGGCACCCCATGCCTCCTCTCCAGACCTCCCTCGTTTTTCTCCATTTGAAAACGGCACTGTAGGACAAGATGGACCTGGAGGGCGCCAACCACCAAAGGCGTGGAATTCACATAGAAGCATCACTGGGAACAGGTGGCTGCCCTCTCTTCCTGAAACCCCTACACTGGAGGCTCCAGGGCAACACAGTCCCCTGGTGTGGCTCCTCCTGACCCGCCCCCTCCTTTTCAGGCTCCATCCCTTGCTTCTCCTCCTCCCCGCGCTCAACGTCCCAAGGCCCTCACTCCTGCTCAATGCTCTACCCTTGACTCGAAACCTTAGTAAGCCAATAGGACTGGAGTCTTGGTGGGGGATGCTTAGCAGCAACTCTGGCCACCAATCGTTCGATGCCAGCAGCATCCCCATCACCCCCTCAAAGTCATGAGAACTACTGCTCTAACCCAATCCCAGGTACACATCGAGATTCCCAGAATGACACCTCCTGCCTGAACCTGGCTGCAGGCACCCTCCTTCCTGCCTCCAGCTGCCCTGCCGACGTCTCCACAGAGGGATGGGACAACAGCTCAAATTTACAGAATTTAAACTGGACCCTTGGCCACTGCTCCTGCCGTACCCAGATCTATCAACACAACTACTGACACAATCTAGAAATTCTCTGCTGGGGGGCCTGCTCTACAGGTTGCAGGATGTGCAGCGGTATCCAAGGTCTCTATCGATTAGACGCCAGGAGCACCCCAACCGTAGATGTGACAATCAAAAATGTCTCCAAACATTGCCAGGTGATACAAAATTGCCCCCAGATGAGAATGACTGATGTGGACTATTCTAAACACAGCACAGAGAGCTCCTTCTGAGGTGGGAAGTCCATTCACATCCCTCCTGCACTGAACCCTCCACACCAGGGTCTGTGAGACCCCCATACTGTCTCCGACTCCATGGAGTGGCCTCACCCTCACTCACCATGATGCAGCCACCCTGGCCTCCTTGCTAATCCTACAACACACCCAGTTACTCCTACAGCACACCAACTTAATCCTTACCCTAGGGCCTTTATAGTCTCTTATTCTTCCTAGAATCTTTTTCCTCCTAATACTGGCCTGGATGATTTTTCTTGTCATGTGAACTTCAGCTCAAGTATCGCCTCCCAAAGAGGCCCTGTTTAACCCCGCCACCTAAGTGAACTATGACATCTGCCTCCAGCTTGCCCATTTCTCACCTGACCAGACATCCATCATGGTGTGAACTGTCTCTCATTGTATAAATTGCCTTGATTATTTTCTCTCCCTTTCTAAAAACCCAGCCTCTACAAGACCAGGACCTTAGCAGACTTGCTTTCCTCTCTATCTCCACGCCTAAAATAGTGCACAGCACACAACAGATGTTCTGGAAAAATCTGTGCCAGGTGCAGTGGCTCATGCCTGTAAGCCCAGCACTTTGGGAGGCCAAGGTAGGCGGATCACCTGAGGTCAGGAGCTCAAGACCAGCCTGACCAACATGGTGTAACTCTGTCTCAACTAAAAATACAAAAATTAGCTGGGCAAGGTGGCAGGCGCCTGTAATCCCAGCTACTCAGGAGCCTGAGGCAGGAGAATTGCTTGAACCTGGGAGGCGGAGGTTGCAGCGAGCCGAGATCACGCCACTGCACTCCAGCTGTGTCTTAAGCAAACAAACAAACAAAAAAATCAGTAGTGAGGATGCAATGAATCAATCAATAGTAAACCCATTATGGGCCAGGTACAATGACTCATGCCTGTAATCCCAGCAGTTTGGGAGGCTAAGGTGGGAGGACTGATTGAGGCCAAGAGTTCAAGACCAGCCTGGGCAACACAGCAAGACCCAATTGCTACAAAAAATTTAAAAGTTAGCTGAGTATGTAGCTAAAAACTAGCTAGGCCTGTAGTCCTAGCTACTTAGGGAGGCTAAGGCAGGAAATAGCTTGAGCCCAGGAGTTCAAGATTGCAGTGAACTATGATTGCACCATTGCACTCCACAGCCTGGGTGACACCCCACCTCTAAGAAAATAGTTATCATCATCATCATCATCATCATCATCATTATTCAGGAAATGAAGACCAGAATGTAAGAATTAGAAGAGAAGCAAGGAATATCAGAGTATGCTGTACATAGGAAAGGTAAGTACTGATTCCTCCTACTTGCTTCTGTGCCATGGGTATAATTTACAAATATGAGAACTGGGTTACTGTGGTCAAGGGCAAATGAGGTGAAAACACTGGCCCAGAGTACCTCTAGATAAAAGCACTTAGGGCCGGGCACGGTGGCTTATGCCCGTCAGACCCCAGTACTTTGGGAGGCAGAGGTGGGCAGATCACCTGAGGTCAGACCAGCCTGGCTCACATGGTGAAACTCCACCTCTACTAAAAATATAAAAATTAGATGAGCATGGTTGTGCACACCTGTAGACCCAGCTACTCAGGAGGCTGAGACATGAGAATCACTTGAACCCGGGAGGCGGAGGTTGCGGTGAGCCAAGGTCGCGCCATTGCACTCCAGCCTGGGCAATAAGAGTGAAACTCCATCTCAGAAAGAAAAAAGAGAAAAAAAAAAAAAAGGACTTTGTATGTCAACAGGCCCCAGGAAATCCCTTACTTGTTCTTTTCATAGATCTTTTCTCACCTTTATCCACTGGAACTTTTACATTTTTTGCATACAGAAAAGAGCTGAAGGTTCAAGAACCAAATACAAAAGAGGAGACGTTATTTGCAAAAACATCCACAGTTGCCACAGAAAGATACTGGCAAAAACTGCAACTGACCCAGGTTAAGATTCAGGATGCTGCCGGTGGTAGACGTTTTGTCCATTTTCGTCGTGATGGGAGTTGACAGTTGAGGAGAGAAGGGCTTTGGGCTGCCGGATAAACTCCCTGCTTGTCCCGCCTTGGTGGAGGCTGGTGAAGCTGAAAAAGTAGGGCATTATTAAAAGACAGGTTTACAAAGAAATAAGTCAAAGGTATAGGTGTGGTGCAGGGAGAGAGTGGAGAAATACCGACGTTGTGGCCGATACAGCATCACAGAAGGGGTGGGGCGGGGCGGGGCAGGCTGGCCATTTATTTTCAGCAAAGGGCTTTAACCCGACGTGAAACCGTTAAAGCCACAAATGAGGAAGGTCTCTCCAGTTATTCTATTAACCACAAAGCTCTAAGACAAATCGGCTAAGCTGCCACTGAAATTGGTTTGGCCCATTCATGGGTATAAATCTCAACATAAATAGCGATTAAACCAACACCCACATGGTCCAGATGTGGAGAACGGGAGCCAGGCTTACAAATGCGTGTCATCCATTTGTAGAAAGAGACTGCGGTCAGCTCACACGCGGCCACTGCACCTGCCAGGGAGCAGCTCGGCCCCTTGGGAAACCTCCAGCTCCCATTTCAAAGGTTCTTGAGGTTGTGTGAAGCCAAACCCAGTACCAGATGGAGTGAGGGGGACATTGGTAAATTATCTCCTTTTTTACTGTATTTCAAACTTTTACAGGAGGAGACAGAACTGTACCCACGCCTAAGGCTTTTAGAAATACCTTAAAACGAACTACAACCTGCTTCTCCTCTCTCTCTTTTCACAGGGTTAGGACAAGAAACCACTTACATTTTAAAAAGCGGCGAGCCTCCTAAAGAGCCTTTGAATTCTGCCCCTTTGCCCTTGCCCCTCCATGGTACTAAGACTGCCCTGTTAATGCCCATTTAAAAACAGCTGGGACATCCAGGCATGGTGGCTCATGCCTGTAATCCCAGCACTTTGGGAGGCTGAGGCGGGCAGATCACCAGCAGCCTGACCAATATGGAGAAACCCTGACTCTACTAGAAAAAAGAAAATACAAAATTAGCCAGGCATGGTGGTGCATGCTTGAAATCCCAGCTACTCGGGAGGCTAAGACAGGAGAATTGCTTGAACCCAGGAGGTGGAGATTGCAGTGAGCCGAGATTGTACCACTGCACTTCAGCCTGGGCGGCAGAGCGAGACACCATCTCAAAAAACAAAAAAACAGCTGGGACTAAAGGCAGGACTGACAACAATGACAGCCAACTCTTCCAAAACAAAAAACATTCTGAGCTGATCTGGTCCTTGAAAGGAATTTGTAGATGGCAAACTGGAGTTAGGGACTGAGACTCCCCAGAGACTTCAAAAGTGCTGGGGCACTTGGGTGGGCACTTGCCTCAGTTTCCCCATGTGACAAATTGGAACACTCAGAACAAGGCTTCAGTGTGTTAAAACTCACATACCAGTTGGGTGCGGTGTCTCACGTCTATAATCCCAGCACTTTGGGAAGCCTAGGCTGGCGGATCATGAGGTCAAGAAATCAAGCCCATCCTGGCCAACAAAGTGAAACCCCATCTCTACTAAAATACAAAAATTAGCTGGGCGTGGTGGCACGCACCAGTAGTCCCAGCTACTCAGGAGGCTAAGGCAGGAGAATTGCCTGAACCCGGGAGGCAGAGGTTGCGGTGAGTCGAGATCGCGCCACTGCACTCCAGCCTGGCGCCTGGCGACAGAGTAAGACTCTGTCTCAAAACAAAACAAAACAAAAAAAAAAATTAAATACCAGCTCAGCTGGTGAATCCACAAGAGTGAGGCAGCTCCGGTGCCAGGACCTGTCTGTACTACTGTTAATGTAACATAGTGGGAAAGACTCCAGACGTAAAGAGGCCTGGATTCAAGCATGGATCAGAAGCCAGACACTGAGGATTCAAGTCCCAGCTTAGCTGTTGCCCTGCTGTGTAACCCAGGGCCGGTTACTGGCACCTCTGCCTCTCTCTTCCTGGCAGCAGCAAAGAGAGACACTAATAATATGATACAAAGGGATGATAACAGTAGCTACATCTCATCAGGCTGCTGTGAGAATTAAATCAATCATCCGAACAGTGCCTGGCATCCAGTAAGTACTCTGTTACTGTTTGCTATTAGAGTGGTTTTATTTTCTATTTCCCCATTAACCTCTAGGGCTTTGGGGTTATCCTCTGAACCACTGATTCTCGGCTATGAGCAATTCTTCTCCCCAGGGCTACACTGGGCAGTGCATGCAGACATTTTAGGAGAGTGGGGGGTTGCTACCGGCATCTGAGAGGCAGAGACCAAAATGCTGCAAAATCTTCTACAATGCACAGAACAGCCCCCCACAAGAAAGACTTATCTGGCCCCAAATGTCAACAGTGCTGAAACTGACACACCACACAGGGATGGAGGCGGCCATGCAGCTGGGAATCCTTTTCCTCATCTGGAAATGAGAAGGGAGTGAGGATCAATGTCCTCGATCTACGTCAATTGGTGCTCAGCAAGTGCTCAATAAATATTAGATCGTTATAAGAAATAAGTTTTTCGACACCAGAACTGTTGTATAAAAGAAAAGAAAAAAAAAAAAGAAATGTTTTGCTTTTGTTTTTTGAGACAGAATCTCGCTCCGTCGCCCAGGCTGCAGTGCAGTTGTGCAATCTCGGTTCACTGCAACCTCTGCCTCCTGGGTTTCAAGTGATTCCTGCCTCAGCCTCCTGAGTAGCTAGAATTTTAGGCTCCCATTACCACACCCGGCTAATTTTTGTATTTTTAGTAGAGACAGGGTTTTACCATGCTGGTCAGGCTACTCTGGAACTCCTAACCTCAAGGGATCTACCCACCTCAGCCTCCCAAAGTGCTGGGATTACAGATATGAGCCACTGTACCCAGCCTACAATTAAGTTTTTAAAACAATAAATCTGTTTTACTGCAAGGATTAATAGAATTGGCCTAGCACATGGCATGCCATATTCCTTGGGGGGCTGTTATTATTATTACACAGTCCTATCACTGGTACTGTCAGAAGTAGAACTAAAGGGTTTGTTACATGAAGAAACAAGAATAGGCCAGGTGTGGTGGTTCACCCCTGTAATCCCAGCACCTTGGGAGGCTAAGGTGGGAGGATCACTTGAGCTCAAGAGTTCGAGACTAGCCTGGGTAACAACATGGCAAAACCTAATATCTACTAAAAAATACCAAAAAAATTTAAAAATTAGCCTGGTATGGTGGCACACGCCTGTAGTCCCAGCTACAAAGAGACTGAGATGGGAGGATCCATTGAGCCTGGGAGGTCGAGACTGCAGTGAGCCGTGATCACACCGCTACACGCCAGCCTAGGAGACAGAGGGAGACCCTGTCTCCAAAATAAATAAATAAATAAAAATCAAGGCATTTTAAGAGAAGTAGTACCAATCAAATGTTTAGCATTAGGATTTTTAACATTATTCATTCATTTATGTTCTACCTCATTCCAAAAGCAATCTGCAGCTGCTCAAATATCTGTGTAATAGATTCCCCGTGAGAATTAAACACCAGGACTTCGCTAATTGTGTTCCCTTAAGCAAACTAGCCAAGTCTAACAGGCAGGGCCTTAATATACTATCAAATACGCTCCCTGGGAATGCCGAGAACTTTGACAAGGAGGCCAAACCCTAAAGGGTAGCAGGAATAAACAAACGAACAAAAACTCACAAAGATGCCGGTAGAGCACAGCCCAGTGAATCCACATTTTCCTGCTCGACAGGTCAGGGGTGTGTGTGTGTGTGTGTGTGTGTGTGTGTGTGTCTGTGTGTGTGATTGTTTGTTTATTTTCAGGCAGTGTCTCACTCTGCTCCCCAGGCTGGAGTGCAGTGAGGCAATCTCAGTTCACTGCAACCTTTGCTTGCTGGGTTCAAGTAATTCTCCTGCCTCAGCCTCCCGAGAAGCTGGGACTACAGGTGTGTGCCACCACACCCAGCTAAGTTTTTGGTATTTTTAGTAGAGATGGGGTTTTGTCATGTTGACCAGGCTGGTCTTGAACTATTGACCTCAGGTGATCCACCCACCTTGGCCTCCCAAAGGGCTGGGATTATAGGTATGAGCCACCACACCCAGCCTATTTTTATCATTCTGTATATACATTCATGTATACTAAAAAATTAGTAACTAAAACAAGCCTTTAATTTGATACATACATAGTATTTCCTTTGTTAATAAAGAAACAACTGTTGAGATTTCAGAGATATGTTATAAATATTAAAACAGTTATGGCTAGGGGTGGTCATGAGTTCAGGAGTTTGAGACCAGCCTGGTCAATATGGTGAAACCCCATCTCTACTAAAAATACAAAAAAATAAGCCAGTCATGGTGGTATGGCCTGTAATCTCAGCTACTCGGGAGGCCGAAGCAGGGGAATTGCTTGAACCCGGGAGATGGAGGTTGCAGTGAGCTGAGATCACGCCCCTCCACTCCAGCCCGAGTGACAGAGCCAGACTCCATCTCAAAAGAGAGAGAGAGAGAGAGAGAGAGAGAGAGAGAATGAGACAGCTATGACTAAACAGATCACAAAAAAATGCAAGTCAATACACATGAGGGTGCATGTGGTACCAGCACGGAGGCCAGACATGATTCTCAGCATCCTAGGTGCCCAGAACAGCTTCACCAGAGGGAATTATCCGGCCCAAATGTCAATGGTGCTGAAGTTGAGAAAAACCTGTTTCAAATCACTCCAGACATTTTCAAAGGCAAAAAGACTTGGAAATGCTTGTTTCAATTAAACTTTGAAACAGATGCCAATCCTTTTATAATGCCGTACATCTTGCCCAGAGGAAGAACTAATTGCCTTTGAAGTCACAAATAATTTAACCAGATTTCATACTTTGATGTAAGATTCACGAGTGTAGGCTAAAACACATCATTTGTTATCTGCATTTACAAAATGCTAGCCTGTGTGAAGGGCTGTTCTGACTACAGTAGGAAACATGAGCCTTGGAATTTCAACAAGGAAAAAAATGCCCCTTTCCTCCCATGCACTGCAGCACTCTGGGCGTGGGGGAGAGGCAGAGTGAAGGATTCCTGCTGAACGTCCTCCACTTTAGAACCTCAGAAACAACCTGTATGTTCAAAGTGCCACACGTTGCACAACTCCTATGGTGCCATGCACAGATGAGCACGGCACTGCCAGATGGTCTAGGATGGGTCAGGAGGTGTCGGTAAAAATGCTATTTTGAAGGTCGATTTCCTAACACAGAAACATATTCAGAATACCAAGGCTAAGGACCAGGCATGGTGCCTCATGCCTATTAGCCCAGCATTTTGGGAGGCTGAGGCAGGCAGATCGTTTGAGCTCAGGAGTTTGAGACTAGCCTAGGTAACACAGCAAGACATCGTCTACACAGAAAATGAAAAAACATTTTTTTTAAATTAGGTGTGGTGGTGCACATCTGCAGTCCTAGCTACTCAGGAGTTGAAGGCTACAGTGAGCCATGATCACACCACTGAACTCCAGCCTGAGTGATAGAGTGCAACCCTGTCTCTTAAAAAAAAAAAAAAAACATTTTTGGTCAGGCATGGTGGCACTTCTTTTTCCATTTGAAAAGAGAAAGATAGGGCCAAGTGTGATGGCTCATGCCTATAATTCCAGCACTTTGGGAGGCTGAGGTGGGTGGATCACCTGAGGTCAGGAGTTCCAGACTAACCTGGCCAAAATGATGAAAACCCGTCTTTATGAAAAATACAAAAGAAAAAACAATTAGCTGGGTATGGTGGCATGCACATGTAATCCCAGCTACTCAGGAGACTGAGGCAGGAGAATTGCTTGAACCCAGGTGGCAGAGGTTGCAGTGAGCCAAGATGGTTCCATTGCACTCCAGCCTGGGCAACAAGGAGAAATTCCATCTCAAAAAAAAAAAAAAAAAAAAAAGTCTTTTTAATATACAAAAATTAAAAATAAAAAAAAAAAAATACAAGGTTAAGCCTTAAAAAAATAAATGCTACAGGCTGGGCGTGGTGGCTCACGCCTATAATCCCAGCACTTTGGGAGGCCGAGGTAGGAAGATCACCTGAGGTCAGGAATTTGAGACCAGCCTGACCGACATAGAGAAACCCCGTCTCTACTAAAAATACAAAATTAACTGCGCATGGTGGCGCACGCCTCTAATCCCAGCAACTCAGGTGGCTGAGGCAGGAGAATCACTTGAACCTGGGAGGAGGAGGTTGCAGTGAGCTGAGATCGCGTCATTGCACTCCAGCCTGGGCAACAAGAACGAAACTCCATCTCAAAAAATAATAACCAACTAAATAAATAAATAAATGCTACAATATACACTGACATTGCAAACAAGTGACCCATGAACCAAGCAGTTCACAGATGCATTTAATGTAACACAGCTTTTCTCTATTTAAATCGGTGAGCCAGGGCTGGGCGCGGTGGCTCACACCTGTAATCCCAGCACTCTGGGAGGCCGAGGCAGGTGGATCACGAGGTCAAGAGATCGAGACCATCCTGGTCAAAAAGGTGAAACCCCACCTCTACTAAAAATACAAAAATTAGCTGGGCATGGTGGTGCGTGCCTGTAGTCCCAGCTACTTGGGAGGCTGAAGCAGGAGAACTGCTTGAACCCAGGAGGCAGAGGTTGCGGTGAGCCGAGATGGCGCCATTGCACTCCAACCTGGGTAACAAGAGCGAAACTCTGTCTCAAAAAATAAAAATTAAAAATAAAATAAATAAATCTGTGAGCCAGTACATAAAAGTAGATAGCTGAGCGTGGTGGTGCGCACCTATAGTCCCAGCTGCTCTGGATGCTAAGGTGGGAGGATCGCCTGAGCCCAAGAGTCTTAGACCAGCCTGGGCAACATAATGAGGATCCTGTTTCTAAAAAAGAAAAAGAAAAAGTTGGAGTAGTTCACACTTTTTTAAATTGAGAGTTCTCTTGAAAAATCAGAAATCTCTCAATACAGAGCCCATACTCCTACGTGGCAAGAACCAGCAGGAGGAAAAGGTCCCTGATACATTGCAGAAAGGCCCACCTCTCTAGCTCAGCATCTTGAGAGCTCATGACCCATTAGTCATGCATAACACTTACAGGTAACATGGGTATGTAACACTTACCCAAGAGCTGCTGACTCTTCCAATTCATGGTGCATGCTAGCATTGGCACTGTTGTGTTTCCTTATGAAAGAACTGCTTATCATTGTAACAGTAAAGTAGCCACAGGCTACTGTAGTACCTCCCACATGCACTATGTATCAGAAGAGCCCCTAACCCCTTGGGCTGTTACACACCCATGTGCATACACAAGCACACAATGTGTAACAGGTATGGTGAGAAACATCTGTGTGCTTTCATTCACCCCAGTCTCTAATTACCACTCCCCGACCTCACTCACTGCCACATCTGCCCGATCCCTGTATATGAGTTTTCAGCTTAACAGTAGGACTTAAAAACCAACATAGAAAAAGCACTGCAAACACAATCTAAAAGCTGGCTGTGGGAGGTGGAATTATCGGTGACTTTATTTTTTTTTTTTTTTGAGATGGAGTCTCGCTCTGTCGCCCAGGCTGGAGTGCAGCTCAAGTGATTCTCCTGCCTCAGCCTCCCGAATAGTTGGGACTACAGGCATGTGCCACCACGCCCAGCTAATTTTTTATATTTTTATTAGAGACGGGGTTTCACCATGCTGGCCAGGCTGGTCTCAAACTCCTGACTTCAAGTGATCTGCCCTCCTCGGCCTTCCAAAGTGCTAGAATTACAGGCATGAGCCACTGCACTCAGCCATCAGTGATTTTGTAATAAAGAACTATTTTACAACAAAAACATATTGATTTCACAATTAAAAAAAAAAAAGAGTATATGCAACTTCTTTCCTTTCTTTGTTTCTTTTTTGAGATGGAGTCTTGCTCTGTAACCCAGGCTAGAGTGCAGTGACACGATCTCGGCTCACTGTAACCTCCACCTCCCGGGTTCAAGCAATTCTCCTGCCTCAGTCTCTTGAATAGCTGAGATTACAGGTGTGCCTAGCACGCCCAGCTAATTTTTTGTATTCTTAGTAGAGACAGGATTTCACCGCATTAGCCCAGATGGTCTCGAACTCCCGACCTCGTGATTCACCCACCTCGGCATCCCAAAGTGCTGGGATTACAGGCATGAGTCATTGCACGCGGCCCCCCTTTCCTTTCTTAAACAGTAACCCCAGTGGAGCTATGAGAGCAAAGGACCATTAGCCCAGAGGGTGGTGAATGTCAGGCCCCAGGACTCTTACCCTAATACATATTAATGACTTACATTCAGATCTTGCCAGCAAATACCAGCAAATACCTGACCATTCTGGCCAGGAGGTCTATATAATAAAGAGGGAACTACAAAAATCACTGAGATTATTAACTGCTTTAGCCATTAAGGCAGCAAGATTACAGGACACTGTGAGTTAAAGACTTCTGGCTGAGCAAAGTGCTTCTTAGAAAGCTAAATATCCGGTTCTAAAGACGACAGGCACACAGCTCTGAGTTCTCCAATCTTCTAAACAAAAAGAAGGTTTCTACATTCTCGTAAAAGTTTTATGCAATAACATTTCAATTCGTAGTTTCATGTTGCTGGTTACAAAAATTTCACTGGTGAAGCTACTTATATTATTTTCTATTCCATGACATGGCAATTTTTTTACATGATTTTGGATGAACTACGGTCTTACCTCAATTATATTATCCCGACTGTGGAAGCATTTTAAAACGCATTTCCCACCTCCCTCCACTAAATGTTTTTACGACTGCTAACAGCAGAGGGCAGTAGGGTGCAGTGAAAGGAAACAGGTCTAGATGCAGGATGTAGGTAGGGACTTAGGCACCTCCCTTACACCCTGCATAGCCCTCAATTTGCCTTCTGTAAAACGGGGAGACTGACTCAGTTTCTTCTAATCCTCTTAGTCTATGATAGAGGTTGGCAAACTATAGCCCATGGGTCAAACCGGGCATACCACCTGTTCCTGCCTGGCCTACAAGCTAACAAAGGTATTTTAACATTTTTTTTTTTTTTGAGACGGAGTTTCGCTCTTGTTACCCAGGCTGGAGTGCAATGGCGCGATCTCGGCTCACCGCAACCTCCGCCTCCTGGGTTCAGGCAATTCTCCTGCCTCCCTCCTGAGTAGCTGGGACTACAGGCACGCGCCACCATGCCCAGCTAATTTTTTGTATTTTTAGTAGAGATGGGGGTTTCACCATGTTGACCAGGATGATCTCGATCTCTTGACCTCGTGATCCGCCCGCCTCGGCCTCCCAAAGTGCTGGGATTACAGGCTTGAGCCACCGCGCCCGGCCGGTATTTTAACATTTCTTAATGGTTGGGGGGAAAAGAATTAATAGTTCATGAAACATGCAACTTACATGAAATTTAAATTTCAGTGTCCAGCCACCTTGGGAGGCCGAGGAGGGAAGATGGCTTGAGGTCAGGAGTTCAAGACCAGCCTGGCCAACAAAGTGAAACCCTGTCTCTACTAAAAATACAGAAAATAGCTGGGCATGGTAACGCAGGCCTGTAATTCCAGCTACTCAGGAGGCTGAGGTAGGAAGATTACTTGAACCGAGCAGGGGGAGGTTGCAGTGAGCCAAGATCATGGCACTGCACTCCAGTCTGGGCAACAGAGCGAGACTTCATCTCAAAAAATGTAAAAATTAAATAAAATAAAAAACAAAAAAATAAATTTCAATGTCCATTAAAAAAGTTTTATTGGAACTCAGCCACACACTATGATTGCTTTATTTTCCCTCTGCCTATCTCTCTCTCTCTCTCTCTTTATCTATCTATTGCGCTAGGGTCTCACTCTGTTGTCCAGGCTGGAGTGCAGTGGCACAATCTTAGGTCACTGTGGCCTCAAACTCCCAGGCTCAACTGATCCTCCCAGCTCAGCCTCCTCAGTAGCTGGGACTACAGCAGCTTGTGGCCATGTTAGTGCAACGATGACTAAATAGTTGCATCGTTGGGAAAAAGACCCAAAAAGCCTAAAATACATACTGTCTAGCCCCTGACAGAAAAGAGGGCAATTTGTAAGATTAAAATGATTTTCAATATCACTCTCTCGTCCTTCACTACACATTGGCTAATTCATGATTAGTAAAATGACCTAAGTACATGCCAGCAAGGAGATTATATTTTAGGAAAGGGACTTTAAAGCCTACTGAAATGGGGGCTTCTACGAACTTCTCACCTAAAAAGTCACTCAAAAGAATGAGGAATATTGCCAGGAAGTCTGATCTCACTTATCTTTCTCCTTTGAACTAAACACATTAGCCATGTTCTTATATTCCTATAAAACTGAATTTTTTGCAGTGTGGTACAGAACCAATGGTGGCATATATACCATGTTTCACTTTACTAGTTATGTATTAATTTCACATATATTAGGAAAAACCACAACAAGCAATTTAAAAACACGAGCCTATACATCGTGGTTAGCTTAGGACAAAATCGAGTTACAATTTTAATATCTAAGTATGTAACAAAACATGGCAGAAAACCATGGCAATGAAAGTTCAGGCAACACTAATTCACAAAGTCGCTGCCAAGGTTAAAATTTTAAACATTTACTGAAAAGCATGCTCTTTATGGGAATTAATATGCCAAAGGGTTTGTGTAATTAAGTACCAATTTTGTGAACTTGGCTTAAATGGAACCGTGTCATGGAACAAAAGTAAGCTTTTAAGGACTCTGGTCAGAAACAAGGGGGCAAAAAGGAAGACTTTTCTGAAACTGTCAACACAAATTATGTCAATTCCAAAACATAACTCTACGACTCAACCTTGAGCATCTAGGACCACATGGCTGTGAATGAGAACTACAGACAGACAGACTGCAGCCTTTATTTGGCAGAATTAAAAGCCACAGGCCACTAGCTCTCTCTATCCCTCCCCTATAGCCATCTGGGAAGCAGCTAGAAGCAGTTCTTGAAAATAACCCAAGGAAAAGAAAAAAAATTCCCAAGAAACAACAGAAGTAAAGTCGGATTCTTTGAGCTCACAATTGACTAAGACCTTAATATTTTAACTTCTGAGGACATTTGTGGTCTCTTGAAGAACTGATGCTTGCTCCTTTAAGGATTCCTATGTGAAGGAAGGAAGGGAGGGAGGGAGGGAAAGAAGGAGGGAGAGAGAGAGGCTGAGAAAGGAAGGGAATGTGAAAGGTTGTCCAAGGTTAAGCTTTTGGCCAGAAGCCTAAAGCTGATACTCCAACCTGCTTTATTCATTCTAGAAAATCGTCTAAGACATTTTAACCTGACATTTAACAGCTGGAGATTTTACTTAAAAGCCTGACATTTAAGAATTAGAGGTTTTATTTAAAAACTTAAGACTCTGGGCCAGGCGTGGTGGCTCACACCTGCAATCCCAGCACTTTAGGATCCCAAGGCAGGTGGAATACCTCAAGGTCAGGAGTTCGAGACCAACCCTGTCTCTACTGAAAATACAGAAATTAGCTGGACGTGGTGGTACACACCTGTAGTCCCAGCTACTCAGGAGACTGAGGAACAAGAATCGTTTGAACCCAGGAGGTGGAGGTTGCAGTGAACCAAGATTACACCACTGTACTCCAGCCTGGGTGACAGAGCAAGACTATGTCTCAAAAGAAAAAACACAACACAACTATTAAAGGATATGACCTATAAGAGAATGGCATCACACTGGGAAGGCAGAGTGCTATTATTATTTTTTACTTCTTTTTATTGTTTTTTGAGACAGGGTCTCACAGGGGATCACACTTCACCCAGGCTGGAATACAATGGTGCAATCACGGCTCCCTGCAGCCTCAACCTCCCAGCTCAGGCAATCCTCCCACTTTAACCTGTACTCCCAGAGTAGCTAGGACTATATTCACACGCCACTACAACCAGCTAATTTTTGTATTTTCCGTAGATACAGGGTTTTTGCCATGTTGCCCAGGTTGGTCTGGAACCTTTGAGCTAAAGCAATCTGCCTGCCTTGCCCTCCCAAAGTACTGGGACTACAAGGCATGATCCACAGCACCTGGTCAAGTATTATTTTGTATCGTATGTGTTTCTCTAACATTTGCACTGTTTAGTGTGAATGTATGGTTTTGATAGAAAAATACAATTTCGGGCTGGGCGCAGTGGCTCATGCCTATAATCCCAGCACTTTGGGAGGCCGAGGAGGGTGGATCACGAGGGTCAAGAGATTGACACCATCCTGGTCAACAAGGTGAAACCCCGTCTCAACTAAAAATACAAAAATTAGCTGGGCATGGTGGCACGTGCCTGTATTCCCAGCTACTCGGGAGGCTGAGGCAGGAGAATTGCCTGAACCCAGGAGGCGGAGGTTGCGGTGAGCCGAGATCGCGCCATTGCACTCCAGCCTGGGTAACAAGAACAAAACTCCATCTCAAAAAAAAAAAAAAAAAAAAATTCAACTAAAACAAAATTCTTAGGAAAGAAAACTGTTACGGAAAATCATTAATCCAGAACGCAGTGACATCTGAACAGAACTCCAAAGGACTTCCGGCCATCTCCATCTACTTCTAGGTACAACCTTCGGGTGGCTTTTTGGGGACACTTTTCTCATTTCTGGGTCCCTAGCAGCAAGAATCCCATCTGGTGACTTGTTGAAAATTTGCCCTGTGGGCCTCTGCAGTTCCCCACGATTGCTGTGACGCTCACCTGCTTGGGCCCGCCAGGTGTGCACCCACGGGAACCCCCGCCCCACACCGTGTCCACGCGGTCTCCACCCAGCTCCCCCGCACGAGGCTGACCTGTGCTCTTATCCAGGAAGTCCATGGACTCCTCGCTCGCGCTGAAGTGGCTCGACGTGGCCTTCTTCTCGGCATCCTGCTCCACGTCGGAGCCCGTGTGCACGGAAGAGTTTGTGCTCATCGGGGAGCGCGGCATGTCCGACAAGGAAATCCGGCGGCCCGTGCCCCCGCTCAGCACGGGCTTGCTCATCAGGATCTTGGGGGACGCCGTCATGTCGAAGTTGAGCTTGACCTTCTCCTGCTTGTCTATCTTGGCCGTGCCGGCGCTGGGGTTGCTGGGATCGAGCAGCATTTGGTACTGGCTGTTGGGCGTGTAGGGTGTCCTGAACGGAGAGTAGTTAAAAACACCAAACTTCCGGCGGATGTTCTCCACGTAAACCTCCATCTCTTGCATGGCACTGTTGAAGATGCTCTTCGTCTTTTTCACAGAAAAAGGAATTTCTTTAGACATGAGGTAGCAATTATTGATTGGAACCCAGGCCCTAGGAGGGCAAAAGATAAAAGAGTTTAAGTCAACTTCAGTCATTTCCAAGATTGTTTTTTTTTCTTGATGTGCACCAAATTAGCCAAGCATGTTTGCCAAGACTGTTACCCTATTAAAAAAAAAAAAAAAATCAGCCGGGCGCGGTGGCTCAAGCCTGTAATCCCAGCACTTTGGGAGGCCGAGGTGGGTGGATCACGAGGTCGAGAGATCGAGACCATCCTGGTCAACATGGTGAAACCCCGTCTCTACTAAAATACAAAACATTAGCTGGGTATGGTGGCGCGTGCCTGTAACCCAGCTACTCAGGAGGCTGAGGCAGGAGAATTGCCTGAACCCAGGAGGCGGAGGTTGCGGTGAGCCAAGATCGTGCCATTGCACTCCAGCCTGGGTAACAAGAGCGAAACTCCATCTCAAAAAAAAAAAAAAAAAAAAAAAAAAAAAAAAAATCAAGTTGGTTTGAAGGATTAATTAATGATCCATGTAACAAGCATGTTCTACCATAACAGAACACGAACAACAAAACTTCAGCTAAGTCATCAAAAAGTGCAATGGACTTAGTCACTGTAAGCCATTAAAGAAAACAATCCTCTTTGGTTTTCTCTTGGTGGAGAAAAATAAAGCAGCCACTGCATCCGACAACACCTTGAAAAGAGACTGATTCCTCACGCCGCACTCAAAACATAAAGAGCTGCCTTTTCCCACTGCGATTCTAAATGGGACTAGACGGAAACTTCGGAAAACTGCATCCCTAAAAGGAGGCACATGTTTTTGAATGTGAGAAAATTCACAAAGAAAATCACTGAAAAAGAAGCCTGTTAGCCTCCAGGCATAAATTTTCCAACTCCCATCCCAGGCAGTTTCCATCTTCCTAATATCCATACCCACACTCCAATTTTGCTCTGCAAAGACCCATGTGAGCAAAGACCCATGTGGAACCAGGGCCAGTGACCCTGAGGGGAGGTGTAAACACCACAACCGCTGCCATGGGTGACCACTCAGCTGATACAGGGACATCCCAGACATAACTTGGCCACCAAGTATGATCCACTGGGTCAACCCAGTTTCTGGCTGGGAAAACTGGTGGAAGTAAGCTTTCCAAGGAGAGCTTTCATGGGGGGATTTTTATTTATTTATTTATTTATTTTAAACAAAGTCTCACTCTGTTGCCCAGACTGGAGCACAGTGGCATGATCTCGGCTCACCGAAACCTCCACCTCCTGGGTTCAAGCGATTCTCCTGACTCAGCTTTCAAGTGGCTTGAATTACAAGTGTGCACCACCACGGCTCAGCTAATTTTTGTATTTTTGGCAGAGATGGGGTTAAACTATATGTTACCCAGGATGGTCTTGAACTCCTGACCTCAAGTGATCCACACACCTCAGCCTCCCAAAGTGTAGGGATTGCAGGTGTGAGCCACCGCACCCAGCCTTTTTCATTTGTTTTTTTAAGAGACTGGGTTTCCCTCTGTCACCCAAGCTGGAGAGCAGAAGTATGATCAAGGCTCACTGCAGCCTCAAACTCCTGGACTCAGGCGATCCTCTCAACTCAGCCTCCCGAGTAGCTGGGACTACAGGCACACACAACACCCAGATAATTTTTTAATTTTTGTAGAAATGGAGTCTCGCTACATTACCCAGGATAGCCTTGAACTCTGGACTTCAGCGATCCTCCCACCCTGGTCTCCCCAAGATCTGGGATTACAGGCGAGAGCTACCATGCCCAACCTCCAAGGTGCCCTTTTGGATTTCACAGACCACTAACTCAAGCCTGGTAGAAAGCAGTGGGAACAAAGGAGACGTCATAGAAGTAGAAAACTCGTGTCTGGGGGAAAGGGAGAAAGGAGTATCTACTCAGTTGCTATCCAAAGCAATCATAGAAATCTGGACCCAACACTGCCACATCTTCCAACATTTTAAAGAGAAGAAGAAAAAACAGACTTCTTATGTTACATTTTACCCCCATTTCAACAGTTGGCATCTAAGAGAAAACAACCCAGGAGAAATAAAGCATATACCTGGGCCAGAATTCAGAATTCGAGCGGATTGTTTGCAAGGCTTGGCGATACCAGATCGCAACACAAACTAAAACTAAATGCCCCAGAAATATCGATCTCTATCAAAGTGCTGGAAGTCACCAGCTTCTCCTCCATTCTGACTGCTGTCTTTCTGCTGAGACCTGAAGAACCGTATCTCAGCAAGAAGGGCAGAGCGGAACAGAAGCCAGATGCCCCCAAGGTAAGCGTTTGTCTCACAGTGAGATTCTGTGTTCAAAGCAAGCAGGCACAGATCAGGGCTACTAGACACAACCGATCTGAGACGGCATCAGGGTCTCCAGGGCCGTCCCAGGGCAAATGACTCCCCCTCCCTGGGCCAGCCTCAGCTCTGTCACTGGGAAAAAGGATACTGAGTCCGTATCTGGAGAATCAGGAGGGAGGACCACCAGAAGCTTATCACCAGTTGGTGCTGGTCTCATAACCTCATCAGCCACACGCCCCACTCCCACTTCACCCATGCACTTTTGTCCGATATTCACGGCCCTCACTGTTCCCTCCTCCCATGTATTTTCCATGAAATTCCTTGGCAGGGAGGGAAAAGTGTTTCTTTTCTTTAACATAAGCCCACTGCCAGGTGCAGTGGCTCACGCCTGTAATCCTAGCACTTTAGGAGGCAGAGGCAGGCAGATCACAAGTTCAGGCATTTGAGACCAGCCTGGCCAACATGGCAAAACCCCATCTCTACTAAAAATACAAAAAAATGGCCGGGCTAGGTGGCTCAAGCCTGTAATCCCAGCACTTTGGGAGGCCGAGGCAGGTGGATCATGAGGTCGAGAGATCGAGACCATCTTGGTCAACATAGTGAAACCCCGTCTCTACTAAAAATACAAAAAACTAGCTGGGCGTGGTGGCGCGTGCCTGTAATCCCAGCTACTTAGGAGGCTGAGGCAGGAGAATTGCCTGAACCCAGGAGGCGGAGGTTGCGGTGAGCCGAGATCTCGCCATTGCACTCCAGCCTGGGTAACGAGAGCGAAACTCCGTCTCAAAAAAAAAAAAAATACAAAAAAATTGCCGGGTGCGGTGGCTCAAGCCTTGTAATCCCAACACTTTGGGAGGCCGAGGCGGGTGGATCACGAGGTCGAGAGATCGAGACCATCCTGGTCAACATGGTGAAACCCCGTCTCTACTAAAAATACAAAAAACTAGCTGGGCGTGGTGGCATGTGCCTGTAATCCCAGCTACTTAGGAGGCTGAGGCAGGAGAATTCCCTGAGCCCAGGAGGTGGAGGTTGCGGTGAGCTGAGATCGCGCCATTGCACTCCAGCCTGGGTAACAAGAGCGAAAACTCCGTCTCAAAAAAAAAATTAAAAAAAAAAAAATTAGCCAGGCGTGGTGGCAGACGCCTGTAATCCCAGCTAGTTGGGAGGCTGAGGCAGGAGAATCAATTGAATCCCGGAAACGGAGGTGAGCCAAGATTGCACCACTGTGCTCAGCCCAGGCGACAGAGCAAGACTCTGTCTCAAAATTAAATATAATATTGGATAACACTGAAAGGTCAAATTGTGAAAAATAAATAAATAAATAAATAAAATATAATAATAATAATAAATAAAATAATAATAAAAAGCCCAGGGCTGGCGTGGTGGTTCACACCTATAATCCTAACACTTTGGGAGGCTGAGGTGGGTGAATCACCTGAGGTCAGGAGGTCAAGACGAGCCTGGCCAACAGGGTGAAACCCCGCCTCTACCTAAAATGCAAAAATTAGCCAAATGTGGTGGTGCGCCCCTGTAATTGCAGCTACTCAGGAGGCTAAGGTGGGAAAATTGCTTGAACAGGCCACTGCCCTCCAGCCTGGGTGACAAAGTGAGATCCCATCTTAAATAAATAAATTAATTAATTAGATAAAACAAGCCCAGGAAATATTTCAAGGGAAATTAGATTTGCTTAACAAAATAGAGTCTCTGAGCGGGAACAATATCTAGCTTCACACTATCTTAGTTCCAACACCATGGTGGCTTCTCCCTAGCTATGTTATGTGACCCTGGGCACAGTACTGCTCTAATCTTCAGTTTTCTTATTGATAAAATGGGCATAAAAGCAGTTTCTACAGAAAAGCACTTAAAACACCAATTGGTTGGTGTCCTTTTTTTTTTTTTTTTTAACTCTGCAGGCATTCAATAAAATATTTCCTGTATTTTTGCATAACTGTGCATACCTGTGCCTCTATAAAATGAAACCAGGGCAGGTGCGGTGGCTTACACCTGTAATTCCACCACTCTGGGAGGACAAGACTAATGGATCGCTTGAGTCCAGGAGTTCAAGACCAGCCTTGGAAACATATTGAAACCCCATCTCTACTAAAAATACAAAAAATTAGCCAGGCATAGTGGCACATGCCTATAGTCCCAGCTACTTGGGAGGCTGAGGCAGGAGAATGGCTTGAACCCAGGAGCGGGGAGGTTGCAGTGAGCCGAGATCTTTCCACTGCACACCAGCCTGGGCGACAAAGCAAAAAACAATGACTGTCAGAGCTTCCCTGCCCAAAGCCTACTAAAACATCCCAAGACCTCCAAAGTTGTCTGTCCACCACCCACTATGGAAGGTCCTAACAACTCCCTCCAGGGGATCCCCTCACCAAAACAAGCCCGACAGTGTGGTGCACTCCCTCAGAGCAGACACAGCAGGTGCTAGGAAGGGTAGGAAACTCGTGATCCTCAGACCCATGCTGCTTTCTTTGGCACAAACAGAAGGGGCCAGCTTCCATGGCAGCTCTCATCCAGAAGCAAGACCTAAACACGCAAAAGTTTTTGGGAAACAGCTTCTGACACAGAGCTGGCCAACTCACATGCTGTTCTTCATGCCCTGTAAGCTGTCTTCAGGGGCTGTCTGACAAGTGAGAGATGGAGGTCCCTCCAGAGCGGCCACAGCTGAGAGACTACAGACATCAACCCTAATGGTCTAGGAATACTGGGCGCAAGGTACTGTTGTCTACCACCCTGCCTGTGCCCTGAGTATATCTACTCTTACTATATTACTGTATAATCTATAGAGTAAGAATCCCAAATCATCAAGATGGTTCACATTTGCCATGCTCTGATGAATAAAATACGAACTTCTGCCTACCCCTCTCACTCCAGCTCCTGGCATCCTCTCCTCCCCTGAACCTGTTCAAACCACACTGTACTCCCAGCATTTCCTAAACCCTCTCAGCCTCAGTCCTTCCCCTCCCGAACCTCTGCTCTTCCTGGTCCCTTGACCCAGATCTTCACACCAGGTTCCCACCATTATCTCCTGATCTGAGATTTTCTTGCCTATTAGTTCACCTAGGTCCCATCCTTCTTCCCCACTAGGATGTCGGCCTTCACATGGGCAGGAACATCTGATCACCAGCCTCCACTACACAGCCTGGCATGCAGCAGGCACCAAATATGTATTTCTCTGAATGAAGGAATAAAGGACTTAAAGTCAAGGTGTGATACTTCCTACCAAATGCAGCACCATCTCAATAATTTCTATTTTGTCTTCTCACAGTAGACTGTTGGGATTCCCAGTAAGTGAGTTTGCAAATGACTTGGGAATTCACTCTTTAGGTCTGCAAGATGACTTGCAGAATTTAACAGGGGAAACAAATTTCAGCTTCTGGACCCTCTGTGCGTGTACATCATTTTTAGTGTATGTATTTTAAGTAGTCTCCCCTGTACACTAACACGCTTTCTCAAACTGATCAGCAGGGCTTCAAAAGGGTCCTTGCTTTACTTAATTATAACTTGCTAAAAGAGGACTAAGATATTACCTGCTGCTCATCTCTGCCTACCTGTTGTTCTCAAGCATGCAGCGGGCTCCACTCTACAGGGAACTGCTATTAGCTGGAATAATTCACTCTGCCATGTGTGGAGGGAAAGGGGAGGGCAGGAAGGCTGGGAAGGAGGGCTCACACCTGTCAAAACAGCAACCCCTTATAATTTCCCACTGCAGCTTCAGAGAAAAGGGAATAGGAGAGACCTACTCAGCATGAAGATAAGACATTCATTTACTGGCAATCTGGGAAACTACTTCTCATCTTTGGAAGAATGATTTGGAAAGCAATTTGCATGGAGGTTCAATTTACTTCAGAAACCCCCTCCCAAAAACCAAAACAAAAAAAAGCGAACAGCAGCATTTCGAACAGTCACAGAACCCATTCCAGTGCTGGTTTCATCAACAGACCCAGTAAAGTAAGATGATTTTCTAGCACACCTGAGAAAACAGTAGCCGACGCGATTATCAGGTTTAACATACCTCAGGAAAATTCATTTCAACAACAAGATCAATGGCTGGTTATCATGACAATCATGAAAATAATAGCTACCACCTCCACTTCTTTTCTCGTCTAATAACAGGATCAAAGTTCAGTGAAAGCTACATGTTCCAAGCCTGTTATTAACTCCCACCTGTCATGTTGTCCAAAGAATCGGGCATCGACCTGCCCGTCTTTATCCCTCAGAGCTTTTGCAGGCCAGAATGGAAACCCCTTCAGTTTGGCCCAGACCAAAGGATGTGGATTGCTCTAGGAAAAGAAAAACAAGATCCAGAGTTTGTACACATTTGGCAGCAAGATACCCACTAGGCTTGGTATGTGAGGATGAAGCAGGATTGTGGGACACAGGCCGTTAGTGGAAAGAGAAGTTTCCAGCAGGGTTGGCCCATGTGGTATTCTCTAAAAGGTGTGCAGCCAAGACACCTGGACAAAACTGCAAACGAAGTTAAATGGTGAAATCAAAAGCTGAAAGAAGGCTGGGCAAGGTGGCTCATACCTGTAATCCCAGCACTTCGGGAGGCCGAGGCAGGTGGATCACCTGAGTTCGAGACCAGCCTCGCCAATATGGCAAAATCCCGACTCTACTAAAAACAGGAAAATTAGCCGGGCATGGTGGTGTGTGCCTGTAGTCCCAACTATTTGAGAGGCTGAGACAGAAGAATCACTTGAACCCAGAAGGCAGAGGTTACAGTGAGCTGAGATCATGCCACTGCACTCCAGCCTGGGTAACAGATCAAGACTCTGTCTCAAAAAAAAGAACGATGAAAAAATCAGGGTTGGATCCTGGCTGTTCCATTATTACTTGGGCAGCCTTGAGCAAGAGATTTCACCTTGCTATGCAACATGCACAGAGATAATGATACCAGTACCGCCTGTTACCTTTGGATTCAATGTGCATCATGCCTTGCACCTAATAAGAGGTAGTATTGTGCTACCTTTATTCTTTACTGAAAGCTATGCAGAGCCTTCGCTATTCCAGGGTTAATCTCCGAAGGCACAAAGAGATGTAAAATGTAAAGTATGTTTTCTCAACTCTCCTTGCCTCATCTTGCCCCTGAACCCACTCCAACCCACCACCCCCAACACACACACCAGTGCACCCCAACAATGTACTACTCTCTGCAGAACCCCAGCTTGGAAAAGGCAGATCCATGGGGAAACTAGGGTGACTTTACTTCCCCCAAGAAGCATGTTTTAGAGGGACTATGAAGTTAATCCAGGGAAGTATTTTCAAACCTCTTAAAATAGAACCAACATGATTTGTAAATCACACACTGATTTAAGCTCATCTTAGGATCTGTACAGCTTTGCTGCACCCCCCTCACCCATCTCTGATGAGCTCCCTTTTACACTGCATCTTGCAGTCTGCCCAGGCTAATCAACCCAGGAAACCATGATGCTATCTCTGGCACATGAACTTTCAGCCTAAGAGGTTTATCCTACCTGGATTACTTTTTCTCTGCCATAACTTTATCAGCAAAAATTTATCTTGAAACTCCATCCAAAGTTTCATCTAATAAGCCACCTGGAAAAAGCTGTCTTGGGGTAGTCATCCACGGCACAGAGTTCAGTAAATGAAATAAGCAAAGTAAATCCAACTTACACAAGGCTCACAAAACCAGTTATCTCGTTTTTGGCAAGCAGCTAGATAACATTCTGGACATACTTCGATTTCATTCATCTGTAAAGCAAAAATACATTAGAATGTGTCACCCCCGGGGTGGATATCTTGGGGACTTCAATCAATGCTTGATGATTTTGAAGGTTAAAATTTTTTAAATTCCCACAGAGGGAATACCTTGGAGGTGAATCCAACCACTATGCATCACTCCCAGTGCTTCCACCCAGTCCAAGCCACCATCCTTTCTCTCTGGACCAAGGCAACAGCTAGCTCCTCATGTCACCCACTTTCGCTCTTACCCCCATTATGGACATTTCCTGTAAAGCAGCCACAGCCACCTTTTTTTTTTCCTCCAGAGTCTCACTATTGCCCAGGCTGGAGTGCAGTGACCCTATCTCAGCTCATTGCAACTTTTGATTCCCAGGTTCAAGGATTCTCATGCCTCAGCCTCCCAAGTAGCTAAGATTACAGGCATGTACCACCACACCCAGCTAATTTTTGTACCTGGAGACAGGGTTTTACCATGTTGGCCAAGCTGGTCTGAAACTCCTGGCCTCAAGTGATCCACCCGCCTCAGCCTCCCAAACTGCTGAGATTACAGGTATGAGCCACCACGCCCAACCCAGAGGTACATATTATAGACATAAATATGATCTGTGCCAACCCAGAGCCACCTATTATAGACATAAATGTAATCTTGTCCTTCTCCTGCTTAAAAGCCCCTAGTGACTTCCAATTATACCCAGTAGTTCTCTGTCAGAGCACTTTAACCCTTCCCTCTACACCTGGAGATCACGTGGCAAAGTCTGGAGACATTTTTTTTTCCTTTTTTTGAGACGGATTCTCACTCTGTCACCCAGGCTGGAATGCAATGGTACGATCTCGGCTCACTGCAACCTCCACCTCCCAGATTCAAGTGATTCTCCTGCCTCAGCCTCCTGAGTAGCTGGGATTATAGGCACCTGCCCACACGCCCAGCTAATTTTTGTAATTTTAGTAAAGACAGGGTTTTACCTCAGGTGATCCACCCACCTCAGCCTCCCAAAGTGCTGGGATTACAGGCATGAGCCACCACACCCGGCCTGGAGACACTTTTGATTGTCACAAATGGGCCAAAGGAGGTATGGGGGACTACTGGAGTCTAAGAGGTACACGACAGTCCCTGCAACAAAGAATTCTCCAGCCCTAACTGTCAGCAGTATCAAGCTGAGAAACTAGCAATGAAGTCTAATGACCTTACAGGTTCCTTGAAGGCCACATGCCATCTGGCCTCAGCCCGCCTGTCTGGGCTCACCCTGCAGCAGCTCTGTTCCCAACCCCTTCTAGTCACTCTGGCCTGCTCTGCTTGCCAAGCTCAATTCTATATCCAGAGTAGCTAATGAATACCATGTTGCCCTATTTCATCTCCACTGACAACCATCTGAAAATTCAGTTAATTTATTTATTGTCCTTTTCTCTCATAAAAAAAAGTACACTCGGCCAGGTGCGGTGGTTCACGCTTGTAATCTCAGCAGTTTAGGAAGCCGAGGCAGGCAGATCATGAGGTCAGGAGATCGACAGCATCCTGGCCAACATGGTGAAAACCCATCTTAAAAAAAAAAAAGGCTGGGCGGGGTGGCTCAAGCCTGTAATTCCAGCACTTTGGGAGGCCGAGGCGGGTGGATCACGAGGTCAAGAGATCGAGACCATCCTGGTCAACATGGTGAAACCCCGTCTCTACTAAAAATACAAAAAAACTTAGCTGGGCATGGTGGCGCGTGCCTGTAATCCCAGCTACTCAGGAGGCTGAGGCAGGAGAATTGCCTGAACCCAGGAGGCGGAGGTTGCGGTGAGCTGAGATCGCGCCATTGCACTCCAGCCTGGGTAACAAGAGCGAAACTCCGTCTCAAAAAAAAAAAAAAAAAAAAAAGTATACTCCCCTAGAGTAACATTGCAGCTTACAGCCAAAGACCCCAGAAGCTCCTTTCTAGGATCTCAATTCAGACTCCACCATTTATTAGCTCTGTGACTTTAGGGTAAGCTGCCTCTCTTCTGGGAGTCCCCACTTGCTCATCTATCGAAAAGAAAGGAAAGCAGCACCCACCACAAAAGGCTGTTACGAGACATTAAATGAGATAAATGTAAAGTGCTTCAAGTGACAAAGTAATCAATAGCACCCATTAACATTTGTTGAAGGCTTAGAGTGTGCTGGTATCATTCTAAGAATTCTGTAGGTATTAACTTACTTATTCCTTACACCCATGAGACAAAGATAATGAGGCCCCAAGAAGCTGAGTAACCTGCCCAAAGTCCTACAGCGGCCAAGTGGCATGGTCAGGATTTGAACCCAGGCAGTCGGGCTCCAAAGCCCATGCAGGTCCCCTGCACTGTAATTTGCTATTCCTTTCTACCACTATCAGCCTTATTTTTCTCTTTAACACCTATCATCATCCAAGGTGCTACATATACAACAGGTGTTCAATAATTATAAGACTAACAGACTTCACAGGTCAGTGAATCAATAAGTGAATGAATGCGCGAACAAATGCATGAATGGTAGAGTGCATCTCCTGCTTCTGTCCCGCTCTACTTCTGGGCTATTCCAAGGGAACATATCCGAAACAGCCCATCAGGACTTGTCGTCAAGGAAATGCAAAGTAAAATCACAGTAAGATGCCTACTGCTTTTACAAATCTCATTGTTGTGGGGGGCAGGGGGACACAGAGTTTTGTAATTACAACTCCCGATATTGGAAAGGACATCACCTCAGTGTAACTGGAACATCTGACATGTTCACAGCCTCAGAGTAATTTTACTTCTAAAAATTAAACTAAGGAAATCATCAAATGTGCAATGATATTCATCACTTTGTTATTTAAAATGCTGATAAAACTGGGTACTACCCTTAATGACAAGGAATAAAAATGAATGTCCATGAGTTGTATGTAATACTAAACAGCCATGAAAAATTGTTCTTCCTACAAGTTTAATTACCTAGGAAACAGAGAAAATACATAAAATAAACTAAGTGAAAAAGCAGGTTCTAAAACTCTCTATCTATAAATATACAGACATAAGCCAGGCACGGTGGCTAAGCCCTATAATCCCAGCACCTTGGGAGGCCAAGGCAGAAGGATCACTTGAGCCCAGGAGTTTGAGACCAGCCTGGGCAACGTGGCAAAACCCCATTTCTTTAAAAAAAAAAAAAAAAAAAAAATTAGCCAGGCTAATTACCTGGGTGTGACGGTGCATGCCTTTAATCCCGGCTACCCAGGAGGCTGAGGTGGGAAGAACACCTGAGACTGGGAGGGGCTACAACGAGCCATGAACACACCACTACACTCCAGCCCAGACGACAGATTGAGACCCTGTCTCGAAAAATACATAGATAACTGTATCTATGTATAGGTATAAATTTATATAGACAGATTATCATTTTTTTTCTTAAAAATATTCTCACTGTTACCCAGTCTGGAGTGTAGTGGTGCCACCTTGGCTCACTGCAACCTCTACCTCCCAGGTTTCAAGTAATTCTTCTGCCTCAGCCTCTTGGTTTACCTAGGATTACAGGCGTGTTCCACCACGCCCAGCTAATTTTTATATTTTAGTGGAGACAGGGTTTCGCCACGTTGGCCAGGCTTGCCTGGAACTCCTGGACTCAAGTGATCTGCCTGCCTTAGGTTCCCAAAGTGCTGGGATTACATATGTGAGCCACCACACCCAGCCAGGTATCTATCTATCTATCTATCTAGATCTATCTATCTATCTATAGATCTATATCTATCTATCCAGATAGACAGATAGATCTATATCTATATAAGTATAAAGACATACGTGGATGGGTCCCAATGCTTCTGAACAGTTCCTCTTTATGAATGAATGAGAGCACACTGACAGGTTGAAGGCCATTACATCTCAGTTTTTTGTTCTCACAATGGGATCTAATACAGAAAGCCTCCCTCATACCACTTTGGCTGCCAGTCTGTCCCACAACCACCAGAGCCTCACGGCTCACATGCCTAAGGGGTCCATTCCATCCACACCATCACAACTATGGGCATCTGCAAGAAAACAGATTCTCCTGGACACCTGGGCTACCCTCCCAGAAGCAGTCAAGGCCATTCCCCCAGATATCAAATCCTCTTCTGCAAGAGAACCACAAGGGACCTGACACAAAAGGGACGGGTCTTCGAGGCCAAGGTCAGAAATGATGAATTCTGTCTAATACCAGACAGTGAGGCCAAGGTCAGAAATAATGAATTCTATCTAAGTCACCAGGAAAAGACAGGAGGCCTAGTGCTTACTCATGACTCAAAGGTAAAAAACAAGAAATCTTTTCTGGGGCCCCTCTTTGCTGCTTTTCCTTTCTCAAAGACGAGGTATGTTGCCTCAACAAATTCCAAAATCACCTCTGCTACCTAATAGGATTTTCTGCAAATGGAAACTTCAGCTACCCCATCCCCCACCTCTGGGTGCATCTAAAACAGGACAGTAGAAACACATACCTCATGTTCACAGATTTTGATGACTACTTTCGCTATTTGCGTCAATTTGTGATTTCCTAAGGGAATAAGAAAAACAGGATTAATTCTAATTGAAATACTGTAACACTGGGCCTGGGGACTTGACTTCCACTAACAATGTGTTTAACTTGCTTTTCCCACAAGATTAAGCTTTTAAAGGCTAACACCAGAGGTTCCTGGCTTCTAACAGTGATTCCTCCCGTCAATGTCAACGACTCTTTGGCGCCTCGCTGTCATGTTCTCTGCAACTGAGCAATTTATGTGGGTTTCCCTAGAGATCATGGACTAATATTCCTAAAATGCTTTGACATTCTAAAGGCTCTAATTAACAAAAAAAGTCCTTATTCTACCCATTGTCCCAGATGCCAATCCAAGAACGGTACAAGAGAAAGATGACATTTTCTTGAGTAGCTCTGGTGTGGCTCGTGCTGCCAAACACATTTTCTTCTTGGGCTGGGCATGGTGACTCACGCCTATAATCCCAACACTTTGGGAGGCCGAGGTGGGACGATCACTTGAGCCCAGGAGTTCAAGACCAGCCAGGGCAACATAGCGAGACCCCCATCTCTATAAACACACACATACACACACGCACATGCACACACACACATGCGCACGTGTGCACACACACACTTTCTTCTCAGTCCCTCAAGAACCCGTATTAGGAAGCAGGAATAAAATGTGTCCACTTAATGAATGAGTAAGCCAAGCTTCAGGAGTCATCACTTACATTACTTAGCTAATAGAATAAGCATCTAGCCCCAGGTCTAACTCTGCACTAAACCGGAGGACAAAGATGGTCCAAAAGTAACTTTTTCTTTGAAGCTCATGGTAGTTTTTTGTTGACAGGAAGACTTCACACACACAATATACCTAGATTTCTGGTATGCCTTGAAAACTCAGAAGATCTGGTAACTATAACCAATGGAGCACTGGAGCTGCCAACAGCAACCTTTCCAGGCCAGGCAGGGGTTCCCTGTTGCCCACGATCCATAGCACATCACCTGACTCGCAGCCTTCTTGGCTTGAGCTAATTTCTTCCACCTGACCTCATCCTATATAATTTGATAGGCTGGGCCTTTCAATATATTTATCACCTTGACACACTTTTTTTTTTTTTTTTTTTTTTTTTTGAGGTGGCGTCTCGTTCTGTCACCCAGGCTGGAGGGCAGGGACACAGATCTCAGCTCACTGCAATCTCTGCCTCCCAGATTGAAGCAATTCTTATACCTCAGCCTCCCAAATAGCTGAGATTACAGGCGTGCGCCACTACACCCAGCTGATTTTTGTATTTTTAGTAGAGACAGGGTTTCACCATGTTGGCCAGGCTGGTCTCCTACCCCTGACCGCAAGTGATCTGCCCACCTCAGCTTCCCAAAGTGCTGGGATTACAGGAGTGAGCCACATGCCTGGCCCACAAATTCTTAATACCTATATACCTCTCCTTTCCCCCTCCTTGCACTCTCAGCCCTGCTATAGTTAATAATGCAGTATGTGCTAGGCGCGGTGGCTCAAGCGTGTAATCCCAGCACTTTGGGAGGCCGAGGAGGGTGGATGACAAGGTCAAGAGATCGAGACCATCCTGGTCAACATGGTGAAACCCCGTCTCTACCAAAAATACAAAAAATCAGCTGGGCATGGTGGTGCGTGCCTGTAATCCCAGCTAGTCAGGAGGCTGAGGCAGGAGAATTGCCTGAACCCAGGAGGCGGAGGTTGCGGTGAGCCGAGATTGCGCCATTGCACTCCAGCCTGGGTAACAAGAGCGAAACTCCGTCTCAAAAAAAAAAAAAAAAATGCAGTATGTGTGCTTAAAGCAGATATAGACCCATTCATGTATCTTTCCTTAAACACTAGCAAACAGGCTGGCGTGGTGGCTCACGCCTGTAATCCCAGCACTTTGAGAGGCCAAGGTGGGCAGATCACTTGAGGTCAGAAGTTTGAGACCAGCCTGGCCAACATAGTGAAACCCTGTCTCTACTAAAAATACAAATATTAGCCGGGTATAGTGGCACACGCATGTAATCCTGGCTACTTGGGAGGCTGAGGAACGAGAATCGCTTCAACCCAGGAGACGGAGGCTACAGTGAGCCAAGATCACACTACCGCACTCCAGCCCAAGCAACCGAGTGAAACTTTGTTTCAAGAAAAAAAAATGAAAATAAAAATCCAAGTTTTGCAATGAGCAAAATATCTGAATAGATATTTACAAAAACACACAAACAAGTCACTAATAAGCACAGGAAAAGATACTCAATACTACTGATCAGTAGGAAAAGGCAAATTAAGACCACCAAGACATAGTATTTTTTTATGACATAATATTTTACACCTGGGAGAATAGGCAGACAGTATCAAGGGTTTGCTTCATAATGTGTGAAGCAAAAAAGAACTCTAATATACCCTGCTGGTAAAATGTAAAATGGTAGAACGACTTTGCAAAAAAGACTTTGGTGAAACTTATTAAGTTAAATAAAAACCTACTCACTGTGCTAGCAACACCACTCCTAGGTATCTACCCAAGAGAAAGAAAAACCTATGTCCATGCAAAAGCTTGCATAAGCAAGTTCACAGCAGCTTATTCATAACAGCCCAAAGCTGAAAACAACCGAAATAGCCATCAGGATCAGCAAGGTAAATGGATGAATGGTGGCATATTGATCAAATGAAAAGAAAAATTAGGCAGCAACAAAAAAAGGAACTACCAATAACATATAACACAGATGACTCCCCAAAATACAGCACGGTATGAAAGCAACCAGACACAAAAGAGCACTATCTCAGACTCCATTTATATGAAATTCTAGAAGAAGCAAAACTAATCTATCTTAACACAAAGCAGAAAGTAGTTCCTTTTGAGAGTGGATTTCCTAGAAAAGGGCATGTATGAGAATCCAACAGGCTGACAGGAATGTTCTGGATCTTGTGTTACACATTTGTCAAATTCAATGACTGTAAAACATAAAGTCTGTGGGTTTTATTTTATGCAATTATACTTCCATTAAAATAAGGTTTATAGAAACAACACTCAAAGGGAGCCATACCCGGCGCCTTGAGCCACGTTAGATGTGAGCTCATACCTTAAAATAAACACGGTCACTGCCTCCTATTCACACGTACCAGCACAATCTATACACAAGTATTCTCTGTATGAATTAAGAGTCTGATTTTTGATGAAGGGCGGGAATTTGTGGAACACACAGACAGCATACTCTCTTTCTTAGGAGTCATCTAAGCCACTCACCCCCATTATAAATAATGCAGTTGTGCAAAATCCACTTTGCATCAGCCAGGAAGGCTTCTGTGCAGCCATACATTTTCTTTTTCGCGTTCTGGGAAGAAAAGCGATGAAGCATAATCATGGAGAGTCTAGACAAGCCACAGTCAGTGACTCCTGTGTCCCCACATAATTTTCCTAGCAGTCATTTGCCACATTAATTAGTGTTCTTCTACTCAGTTCCCAAGAAGATTCTTTTTAGCCTACAACACACTGACTAAAGAATGCTTTCAAAAAAAAACAAAGAATGCTCCCATTTTTGAGATCTATAACCCTATAAAAATGCACTCTTTGGGCCGGGCACAGTGGCTCAAGCCTGTAATCCCAGCGCTTTGGGAGGCCGAGGTGAGTGGATCACGAGGTCGAGAGATCGAGACCAACCTGGTCAACATGGTGAAACCCCATCTCTACTAAAAATACAAAAAATTAGCTGGGCATGGTGGTGCGTGCCTATAATCCCAGCTACTCAGGAGGCTGAGGCAGGAGAATTGCCTGAACCCAGGAGGCGGAGGTTGCGGTGAGCCGAGATCGCACCATTGCACTCCAGCCTGGGTAACAAGAGCGAAACTCCGTCTCAAAAAAAAAAAAAAAAAAAAAAAATGCACTCTTTGAATTTACTACAATAACTGAAATTTTCTCTTCTTATAGTAGCTGTCATTTATCATGCAGCTTCTTCCAATCAACAGGGCATTTTATATATTTATACGTTATTTATTATTAGTCAGTCTCACACAAACGTCACAATAACTCAATGAAGTACTTATTATCATACCCATTTTACAGAAGGGCAAATTGAGGTATACTAATGTTAAGGAACGTATCTAAAGTTCCACAGCTCTTCATTTATAAAGCTAAGTTTCCAACCCCATCTCTTGAATGCCTTCTTTATTCCACCACACCATGAGGGTATGTGCAATTTCCAAAAAAAGACTGGATGTATGGTTTTGGAGTTACCAGGGAAGACAATATGAAGTAATGGTTCTTCCTTGTGAATGCATTTCACTGCCCATATTTTGCCGTGAACAGTCTGAAAATCAGTATCGGGATGATGTACACCACCTAAAGTGTTACAAGTGTAATTTGCAGCGTGGAATTTTAGCATGAACTTTTAAAAACACCTTCAGGCATTCAAGAAATATCCTTATTAGTAGAATAGGTCAAATTCTAAGAAGCTACATCTTTGCTAATCTGGAGGCTTTCCGGACACTTAATTTTCTCTTCTTCCTTCCTGCTGCTCTCATTAGCATCTACAAAAGAAAGAGGAGGTAACGCTCAACTCAATGAAAGCACTAACTCTTAGAAGCTATGGTTTTTGCAGGTAAAAAGCTAGAATCACTCACGGAAGTATTACCAATGAATTTCAATTCCATTGCAATCTTGGAAGAATGTTACAAAGGAAAGATGTTAGAGAATTAGGAGTTCTTCTATCCAAATAAAAAAGGAGCAACAAAAATGCAGAGAAACCATTTAAGATTGTTATGTCGAACTTCAGATAGAACACGGGCAGTGAGGGAAGAGCCTTGGGCATCTCGAGAACTGCCGGCTACAATGGTGAGGGTTCTTTGACGGAGGCCAACCTTTTCCAATGTACAAAGGTCCATTGGATGGAAGATGTATTCCGCATAGTCAGGGTGCTGTTCCAAAGGAACGGGCTTCTGGAAAGCGTCTGTCTATAAAAAGAGAAGATATGCGCAAGAACGAAGCCATCATTACTGCGGAGAACCAAGCATTCATCCTAACAAATGGCTTGAAAAACAGAGACAGCTTTTGAGCTAATACAGTTCTAAAGGTTTCCATAAAGGCTGACCTTGGGGAGCTTCAAATTGGTCTACCTTCTAATTCTGCCTGTTTATTGATAATTATGAGCCCAACTGTGTTGCAGTCTTATCCTTGGTTTGGTTTTCAATATACATTCAAGAAACAGATCCTGTCCTCTTACATTAAGAGTGACAATTACAATACGCACTGTAAGTTAAAAAGATGCTTTAACGAAATCAGCAACATTCTGCCCTCACTGATTTGACATCCAACAATTTACTTGAGAAATTAATGTCTTCTTCTATTTTTCTTCTTGGTTTTTAATTCTACAGGGTTGACAAGTCTATGTGACTCATTCGTTTTGTGAATTGTCATTAGCACATATAATTAAGCCTATGAAAATCGAAAGTAATTCCTTGCCATACGCAATGTAAAAATTCTATCATAGCAAAAAAAAAAAAAAAAAAAAATTCTGTAAACCAAACCTGTGTGGCATGAGGCTAACAAAAAAAAAAAAATGAAAAAATAAATAAATAAATAACAAAAAAAAAGTAAACCAAACTAAGGCTATACCTTTTGCTTCCACTGAATGAGATTTTGAGATTTTGTTTAAAAGGGCCGAATTTCTTAATGGTTCTCAGTTGAATGGTAGCCAATTGGCATACTCTAAATTTTTTTATAACATCAAAATTTCAGAACATAATTCAAAGCAAATCTTTTTTTTTTTAAACAAAACCACAGTGATTAGCCCCAAGAACCTAAATTTCTGTATATTAATGGACTTAGCAAACTCTCAGGAGGTATACAAAGGGTTACCACCAGCCCATATGGTGCCTTTGTGCAAATCAGATGGAGGGGCACCACATCCACAAGTTTCTCTAGTTTCATCTCTAGGGGCCGGGCTCAGTGATTCATGCCTGTGATCCCAGCACTTTGGAAGGCTGAGGCAGGAGGACAGTTCAAGGCCAGGAATTGGAAGACTAACCGGGGCTACACGGTGAAACCCTGTCTTTTAAAAAAAAAAAAAAGTTAGCTGGGTGTGGTGACGTGTGTGCGTCTATAGTTCCAGCTACTTGAGAGGCTGAGGTGGGAGGATCGCCTGAGCCCAGGAGGTTGAAGCTGCAGTCAGCTATGATTTCACCATTGTGCTCCAGCCTGGGCAACAAAGCAAGCAAGAGACTGCCTCCAGAAAAAAAAAAAAGAAAAGAAAATATTCATCTATAGAAGAAAAGTCGTAATATGCTTATTATATTGTCCAAATAGTATTTTCAAAACCAAGTTATTTTTCTGCCATTTTCCTGAAAAGTATTATGATAAATATATAAACCGCAGTGGCTATGGTATGACTGAGACTCACAGGTGGGGAACCACTGAGAGGTACACAACTGGACGGCCCAGCCCCCCACATGCAGTTTCCGCAAGGGGCAAAGGCTATACATTAAATCCCTCTCAAAATTAAAGGAACTAACCACATTCTCACCCTCTGTGGAGAAGTTACTGGTTGAGTTTTCCTTGAAGGGTCCATCATCGAACCTTGGACATACATAAACTGCGTTGTGCTCAGCTTCCTCAATGAAATGTATTTTCCTAACTCCCATGGGAAGAGGCACGGAAGCACAAAGCTCTCCTTGCTGGATGTTGTATGAGCTTTCACTTTGCAGCCAATCAGAATTTTTGTCCCCCTCAACTTTTACTATGTCACTGCCCAATTGATACAGTTTGGCTGTGTCCTCACCCAGCCTCATCTCAAATTTTTATCCCTACATGTCCAGGGAGGAACCTGGTGGGAGGTGACTGGATCAAGGGGGTGGTTTCCCCTGTGCTGTTATCGTGATAGTGCCTGAGTTCTCACAAGATCTTATGGTTTAAAAGTGTTTGACAGTTCCCACCCCCTTCCTCCTGCTGCCATGTAAGACATGCCTTGCTTCCCCTTCGCCTTCCATCATCATCGTTTCCTGAGGCCTCCCCAGCCATGCAGAACTGTGAGTCAATTAAACTCTTTTCTGGCCAGGCGTGGTGGCTCACACCTGTAATCCCAGCACTTTGGGAGGCCAAGGCTGGAAGATCACTTGAGGTCAGGAGTTTGAGATCAGCCTGGCCAACATGATGAAACCCCATCTCTATTAAAAATACAAAAAAAAAAAAAAATTAGACGAGTGTGGTGGTGGGCACCTGTAATCCAAGCTACTGGGGAGACAGAGGCACAAGAATTGCTTAAAGCAGGGAGGCAGAGGTTGCAGTGAGCCAAGATCACACCATTGCACTCGAGCCTGGGTAAAAGAGCAAGACTCTGTCCCCATAAAAAAAAAAAAAAAAAAAAAAAAAACCTCTTTTCTTCATAAATTACTCAGTCTTAGGCATTATCTTTATAAAAGTGTGAGACCAGACTAATGTACCAATTAAACTTCTTTGGGACATACAGTGCTTACTACTACAACAGAGAATTAACTGAATGCCATCATATCTGATGTGTGATTTACATATGCTTGAATTTGGGGACACAAGAAGGTCCAAAGAATACATTAGGTGCCTATAAAGCTAAGCTATTAACAGAACAAAACAAACGTCACTACATTCATTTACACTTGTACCAAGAGGAACTTTCTTCTTACCCCTGGCTGTTTCATTTTCTGAATGGCAAACTTGAGCAGGTAGGATAACTGTTCAATGGTGAGCATTGTCATGGCTTTACTCTGGGTCTCGATGCATTCTGCTACTGTAATTTTCTACAAGTCAAAGTCATACATAAACGTCCGGTTAGAAAAGAAATTACCATCCATGTACTGATTTCTATTTTTCCAGTCAACTCACACATAAAAAGCAATTCTCATCCAAATGAGACTTGCTGTTTCGCTTAGCAAAGAACAAAACGCACCAGATCTACTGGAACAAAATGCACCAGATCAGTAGGTAACTATTAAAAAGCACATCCATCTATTTATTAACTTATCAGGAAGCATTTTTAGCTCATGAAGACAACATGATCTGAGGGAAGATATGGGTAGACAGGGCCTGAAAAATCATTATTACAACCTTTAGGTTTCAAGAATGAGATAGGAAAGAGAAGGCCAGGTGGGCACGGTGGCTCACACCTATAATACCAGCACTTTGGGAGGCCAAGGTGGGCGGATTGCTTGAGCCCAGGTGTTGGAAACCAGCCTGGCAACGTGGTGAAACTCCATCTCCACAAAAAAAATACAAAAATTAGCCAGGCATGGTGGCACACGTCTGTAGTCCCAGCTACTCTGGAGGCTGAGGTGAGAGAATGGCTGGAGCCCAGGAGGCAGAGGCTGCAGTGAGCCTGGATTGCGCCACTGCACTCTAGTCTGGTTGACAAAGCGAGACCCTGTCTCAAAATAATATATTTAAAAAAAAAAGAAAGGGAAGGCCACGGATGATTTCAGGGTGATTACTTCACAGGATGAATACTTATCAGCCACTTATCCTGATCCTCTGAAGGTTCTGAGCTGTCGTTCTGGAAACTTGACAAGGCATTAATTCAATGACATCACTGATGGAAAGGGACAGACTTCTCTGCAGAAAGATTATCAGGGAAGGCAGCGGACTAATAATACATAAGACTTCATTGTCCATCTCCCTGACTTTGAACCCACCTAAGACATTGTGTCAAAGTACACAAGGAGCACAACCGAACCTAACTGCCTATCTCCATGGGCAAGAGGTATCAGCTCATAAGGGAAATTCCCATCAAAGAGACCCAGAGGAACGTCTGAAACCAGATTCTGCTATGTAAATCTGGTACTATATCTTAAGGCTTCAGAATCCTTATGTAGCAGCAACAACAAAAATAGCAAATTCTGATCATGTCAGGAAACACTCTTTAACCATCTGTGTAGGGAGAGCTGAGAAAAGTTTTCTCCAATTAATTTGGATTCAGTTTCCATTTTTCACATCTCTGGGGCCTCCAAAAGGAACTCTCAGATGTGTCTCGTTGGTTGTCGAGGAAAAGGCCAACACAAGAGTCACTCGGAAGCTGAAAACAGTGCATGACGCACACATCTATTTGCTTAGCTACCAGAGCCTGCAACATTCAGTCTTCCAGTTGACTGCCATACCAACTCATCCCTGGGAGAAATTCAGGGCCCTGAGTCTTAGACACAGAGCACCTGTTTTGTTTGAATCTGGTTTGGTTCCAGGTAACTTATCCATAGCAAACACTAAGGCTGCCTGCCCAACTATCGTTCATTCCCTCACCCCCCCGACTCCTTCTTCCTGGCAGGCAGTGCCTGGTTCGCACAAAACAAAAAGCACCAGATAAGCAATTTTAAAGGCTTTTTTTGTACAAGGGACTGGTGATCCAATGCTAACCAATGAGCCCAGGGGCGAATCAGCTGGGGATGATGGGACAAAATCTTTCTGCTTGATAAAAAGATGCAAGGAGAGACAACCTCCTTTTGAGAGAGTTTTTGTCTCTACACACATACCGCCTGAACCCCAGCAGCCATCTTATGGCCATGGGGAACAAATAACCTCAACGATGAGATGGAAAAAGTCTGGCTCTGAACGACTCTGGCCTGGCCCTGCCTCGCCTCTGAGTTCTGACGGTAACAAATCCATATTGTTTCAGTCGCTTTCCACCAGGAACTAGTGCTTGCATTAACAACTGCTACTTGTTGGTCAGGCTCTGTGGCTCACACCTGTTATTCCAGCAGTTTGGAAAGCCAAGATGGGAGGATCACATGAGCCTAGGAGTTCAAGACCAGCCTAAGTAACATAGCCAGATCCTATCTCTACAAAAAAACGTATTAAGTAGCCAGGTGCGGTGGTATGCACCTGTGGTCCCAGCTACTCAGGAGGCTCAGGTAGGAGGATCGCTTGAGCGCAGGAGGTCAGGGCTGCAGTGAGTGTCATTACTGCACTCCAGCCTGGGCAACAGAACAAGACTGTGTCTCAAATAAAAATAAAAGAACTATTATTTGCAGGGAAAGCATCCTATCAGAGCCGCTATCATCTTTGCAATATCATTAAACAATTGGGAAGAGGTGGCCAAGACCAAAAAAAATTGGTGAAGGTTCCAGATCCCATGCCAAATGCAGTAGATAGGGTCAGGCTCTGCGTGCAGAAGAGGGCGCCGCTGTGCAATGCAAACTCCACGTATTTCTCCATCTAGAGTAACCCAAGAGAACAGCAGCCACCTTTTGCCATATGAGAGAGAGAATGTCATCATATTAATTTGATGTCTACTTTCTTTTTGTGTATTTATTTTTCTCCTCTCCCTACACAAAAGCATAACAGACACTGACCTATAGCTTTTTTTTTGTTTTGTTTTTTTGGGAGGATTCTCACTGTTGCCCAGGCTTGAGTGCAGTGGTGTAATCTCAGCTCACTAAAACTTCCTCCTCCCGGATTCAAGAAAATCTCCTGACTCAGCCTCCCAAGTAGCTGGGACCACAGGTACACGCCACCATGCCCAGCTAATTTATTTTTTTAATTTTTTTTTTTTTTTGTCATCCACTCCCCACCCAGCTAATTTTTTGCATTTTTAGTAGAGACGGGGTTTCACTGTGTTAGCCAGGATGGTCTCGATCTGCTGACCTCGTGATCTGCCTGCCTCAGCCTCCCAAAGTGCTGGGACTACAGGTGTGAGCCACGGCACCCCGCCACCTTGCTTTTCGCCCTAGTAAAGATTATCTGGATCATCTTTCCATTTCACGCATGGAAAGCTTCCTTATTTGAGATGAAACTCCAATGTACCTTTTTTTTCCCTTCTTTGAGACATGGTCTTGCTTTACTGCCCAGGCTAGAACGCAGTGGCATGATTACAGCTCACTGCAGCCTCGGCCATCTGGCATCAAGCTATCCCCGAAGCTCACCCTCCATAAGTAGCAGCGACTACAGACACACACCATCATGCCTGGCTAATATTTAAAATTTTCTGCAGAGATGGGCGTCTGGCTATCTTGCCCTCACAGGTCTTAAAACTCCTGGGCTCGGCCGGGCGCGGTGGCTCATGCCTATAATCCCAGCACTTTGGGAGGCCGAGACGGGGAGACGGGTGGATCACGAGGTCAAGAGATCAAGGCCATCCTGGTCAACATGGTGAAACTCCGTCTCTACTAAAAATACAAAAATTAGCTGGGCGTGGTGGTGCGTGCCTGTAATCCCAGCTACTCAGGAGGCTGAGGCAGGAGAATTGCCTGAACCCAGGAGGCGGAGGCTGCGGTGAGCCGAGATCGCGCCATTGCACTCCAGCCTGGGTAACAAGAGCAAAACTCCGCCTCAAAAAAAAAAAAAAAAAAAACTCCTGGGCTCAAGCAATATCCTACCTCGGGCTCCCAAAGTGCTAGGATTATGGTCATGAGCCACCACGCTCAGCTTCCAATGTATCTTTGAATCCAAGAGACATTCCACGTTAAATAATTGTGGAGGACAATTATTTAGAGATGACATTTTTATTTTCAGTGATTCAAAAGAACACCAGAGTTGGGGGTCTCAAAGAACAGGAGCCATCTCAGAACAGTGGAAACCCCGATAACTGGCTTAATAAGGGTGCTTGGGCTTGCTACACAGGAGGCATACACACCACCCCCACTCCACTTCCGCACCGCTGCCTCCGCCTGGCTGCCTGGAAGGTCTCCCCAAAACGGCCTCACAAGTCACTCCTCCCCCTCATCAAATCTTCCTCAAATTTTAGTGAGGCCTTCCCAGACCACCATATTCAAAATGAAAACACCTTGCTCTCCCGCCACCCAGATTTCCTATTTCCATCCTGAATTTGTTTTCTTCATAGCACTTTTCTTTTAATTCATGATATAGAACATCATTTATTTTGGTGTTTGTCCTTTTCTGTTGGAAAAAAAAAAATGTGATTCATGCCTGTTTTGGGGCGCTGTCACATCGCCAGCACCTAACGGGCACTTAAGCAATACATGTTACACAAAAGAAAGCCTCAGACGGCTACCACAGGGAACACGCAGTCAAACGCCGTCTTCTCAGCTGGGCCACTGCTGATGATTCCATGATGTGGCAGGAAATGCCATCCAAGAGGGAGGGGAACAGCACGAGATCTTTTCGAAATGTGTCAGCCGTTCATGATTTTGTAGTTAACTTTCAAAAAGTTCATCACAGAAGATTCAAAGACGACAACAGCTGATCTCCAAGCAATCCAAGGACTCACGAGAAGCCAGAAATAAAACTCCATGCAATTGTCTTTCCAAGAGCTGCAGTACCGCGGCCTCTGCTGATGATGGTCGAGAAGGGGGTGACCAGGATAGAACAGGTGGAAAGCAAGAAATTTCTCTTTTCCATCGATCTGGATTATTTGTAAATTTAAAAATAAAAGGAAGAAAGAGAAAGGAGAGGAAACGAGGCAGGTAATGCATTCATTCATCAGGAACTAACCTCACATTCAGGACAAAACCAGTCCCCCTCTGGTTCCGATGTCAGTCTCAGACACTTAGCGTGATAAACCCGGGGACAGAGCTCACAGCAAAGGACTTGGCCTTCCCGGTGACAAACCCAGCAGTAGAAATCATTCCGTCCATCCTGCGGTACAACATCAACAGGGTCTGTGGTGAGTGGCTGCTTCATATAGTAAAACGGACCATGTCTTAGTTCTGACTGAAATGTAGGCAAGAAAGACAGGTTTGGTTTCAAAACAAATGTGCATTCTCAAAAGGAATTTGAACAAGTACATCAATAACAACAGAAGAAAATTACAGCATTTCACAAATTCATTAAAAAGCCAAACTATTTTAGGTTAGTCTACTAAATACAGCATTAGCAAGTTATTAAGTATTATGAAGATTTTTCTTTTTTCTATTTTAAGAGGCCACAATTGAAAGCTGGTATCTAAGAGTTACTAGGCAGGCCTAGCAGAATAGCACACTGGCTACAACCCAGATCTACCTGGGTTCAGATTTTAACTCTATTGTTAAAGGTCATGCACCTTAACCACTCAGCTTCAATTTTCTCATCTGTAAAATGGAGGTGATAAGACCTAACACTTCATGGTGCTGTGTTGTTATTAAAGGGATGATATAATTGTGTGCATATTTATCAAGATGCCACCATACTAACAATGCTAATGTGGTTAGAAGCCCAATTTATAAAAGTCCCAATTTATAAAGCCAATAAAAGCGTAACAGTTTGCCCTGACATTCTTTAAATGGCAGACATTTCGAGAATAGATCAACTGGGTTTGAGTCACCAAAAAACTGTTATCTAATTTTAAAGTTTACCCCCAATAAAGTGTTTCTGAGCCAACAAGAGGCTTCCTAAAGCCATGATTCCTGAACATCGTAGGCCCTTGTTTTTGCCAGGGAACCACGCCTCTTATTTGACATCAGCAATGGCAGAAACATGAGATGGGTGGCCAATTCAGGGGCGCTAGACTTCTTCCTGTCCCCAAATGTCAAGAGAAATACGCCTCTAACGATGTATGATGGAATCCAGCGAAGCCACACTTGAACACAAAAAGTCACTCAAAAGAAACTTAAAATGTCTATCAGAAAATGTCTATCATAAACAAATATGAAATCCTATTTAGGAAGTACACATAAGTCCAGTGGGAAGGTTCAAAAAGACCTGGTAATTAGCTGCGTGATCCTAAGAAAGCGACTCAACCCACTTTGAGCCTCAATTCCCTGGCAATAAAACCACGGAGATAATTTAGCCACAGCATAGTACCTACCCTCGAGTAAATCTCACTATAAAACATGTTTCTTTTCTGTCCTTCAGCAAAACATGATGGTTTCCTCCATCAATATCTTCTACGCTGGTGAGATTCTGCATACTTTTTAATGATCTTACAAATGGGGATTTGCTAAATGGCTACAGTTGGTACATAGAAATGCTGTCAGATTTCTAATGCCTGTAATCCCAGCACTTTGGGAGGCCGAGGCAGGTGGATCACGAGGTCAAGAGATCAAGACCATCCTGGTCAACATGGTGAAACCCCGTCTCTACTAAAACCACAAAAAAAAAATTAGCTGGGCATGGTGGTGCGTGCCTGTAATCCCACCTACTCAGGAGGCTGAGGCAGGAGAACTGCCTGAACCCAGGAGGCGGAGGTTGCAGTGAGCCAAGATCGCGCCATTGCACTCCAGCCTAGGTAACAAGAGCGAAACTCCGTCTCAAAAAAAAAAAGATTTCTAATGCCGACCTCTTATTTTGACAGTTCCAATAGTTTATTGACTGAAAATCCTATTACTCTAAGTAATACTGGTTTTGTCTCTTCCTGTCTAATACTTTAACATTACTATTCTTTTAAATGGTTAAGACCTCCAGGATAACGTGCAAGAGTTGCCAAGATTGCAGGCACCCATATCTTGTTCCCAGCTTTTGTTAGGAGGTTTTCTTTTGTATTTGAGACAAGAGTCTTACTCTGTTACCCAAGCTGGAGTGCAGTGGCATGATCTCGGCTCACTGCTACCTCCACCTCTGGGGCTCCAGCAATCCTCGAGCCTCAGCCTCCCAAGTAGCTGGGACTACAAGTGAGCACCACCATGGCCAAATAATTTTTTGGGTGGTTTTCTTTTTTTGAGATGGAGTCTTGCTCTGTCACCAAGCTGGAGTACAGCGGCACAATCACAGCTCACTGCAACCTCCGCCTCCTGGGTTCAAGCGATTATTCCACCTCAGCCTCCCGAGTAGCTGGGACCACAGGTGTGTGCCACCACGCCCGGCTGTTTTTAGTTTTCTTTTTTAAATACAGACAGGGTTTTACCATGTTGCCCAGGCTGGTACTAAGAGTTAATGTTCTCAAATGCCTGGTATTTCCACAATCCTTGATGAAGGGTCTTATAGATGCCTGTTTAGCAGATCTTTGTTAACCAATGTTTCTAAGCCTCTCTATTCTCATTTCTACAAAGTGATTTCATAATTTTTTTGTTTTTGTAAGACCAAGTTTCCCACTTGTTGCCCAGGCTGCAGTGCAGTGGCGCAATCTTGGCTCACTGCAACCTCTGCCTCCTAGGTTCAAGAGATTCTCCTGCTTCGGCCTCCCAAGTAGCTGGGATAACAGGCACCCACTACCACATCCAGCTAGCTTTTTTTTTTTTTTTTTTTTTAATTTTTAGTAGAGATGAGAGGTTTTATCATGTTGGCCAGGCTGGTTCTGAACTCCTGACCTCAGGTGATCCACCCACCTCGGCCTCCCAAAGTGCTGCTCCCAGCCGAATAAATTATTCACAAGAAGAAGGACATGCTTGCCTCACCTCCCCACCTTGATTCTAAGTTGCCTGAGGCCTCCCCAGCCATGCTGAACTGCTGAACTGCGAGTCAATTAGAATGCTTTCCTTTATACATTACTCAGTCTCGGGTATGTCTTTATTAGCAGTGTGAGAATGAACTAATGCAGTACGTATGAAATATAAATGAATTTTATGTTTAGACTGGGCATAGTGGCTCATGCCTGTAATCCTAATACTTTGGGAGGCCAAGGCAAGTGGATCTGAGGTCAGGAGTTCAAGACCAGCCTGGGCAACATGGTAAAACCCCGACTCTACTAAAAATACAAAAATTAAAAAGACAAAAAAAAAATAAGCGTAAAAAAAAGGCCGGGCGCTGTGGCTCACGCCTGTAATCCCAGCTCTTAGGGAGGCAGAGGCGGGAGGATAGCTTGAGCCCAGGAGTTCGAGACCTGCCTGGGCAATATAGCGAGACCCCGTTCTCCACAAAAAGGAAAAAACAAAAAGACCAAAAAAAAAAAAAAAAAAAGGCGCAAAAATACAAAAATTAGCTGGGCATGGTAGCACATGCCTTTAATCCCAGCTACTCAGGAGGCTGAGGCAGAAGAATTGCTTCAACCAGAGAGGCGGAGGTTGCAGTGAGCCAAGATTACACCATTGCACTCCAGCCTGGGCAACAGCTTGAGACATCATCTCAAAAAAAAAAAAAAAAATGTATATTTAGGCTTGGGTCCCATCCCCAAGATATCTCACTATGCATATGCAAATATTCCAAAATAAAAAAAATCAAAAAATCAAAAACACGGCTGGGCGTGGTGGCTTACGCCTGTAATCCCAGCACTTTGGGAGGCCGAGGCAGGTGGATCACAAGGTCAGGAGTTTGAGATCAGCCTGACCAACTTGGTAAGACCCTGTCTCTAAAAAATAAAAATAAAAAAGTTAAAAAAAAAAATCGCCGGGCGCGGTGGCTCAAGCCTGTAATCCCAGCACTTTGGGAGGCCGAGGCAGGTGGATCACGAGGTCTAGAGATCGAGACCATCCTGGTCAACATGGTGAAACCCCGTCTCTACTAAAAATACAAAAAATTAGCTGGGCGTGGCGGCGCGTGCCTGTAATCCCAGCTACTCAGGAGGCTGAGGCAGGAGAATTGCCTGAACCCAGGAAGCGGAGGTTGCAGTGAGCCGAGACCGCGCCATTGCACTCCAGCCTGGGTAACAAGAGTGAAACTCCGTCTCAAAAAAGAAAAGAGAAAAAAAAAGAAAAAGGAAAAAAAAAAAAAAAATCAAAAACACTTCTGGTCCCAAGCATGGATTAGGGATACTCAACCCTTACTATTCTTACTTGATGTTGGGAAAACATGGTTACTTGGTTAATGAGATTTATATGAAGGGCCAGGCACGGTGGCTCACACCTGTAAACCCAGCACTTTGGGAGGCTGAGGTGGGCGGATCATGAGGTCAGGAAATTGAGACCATCCTGGCCAATATCAGGAAACCCTGTCTCTACTAAACATACAAAAACTAGCTGGACATGGTGACGTGTACCTGCAGTCCCAGCTACTCAGGAGGCTGAGGCAGGAGAACTGCTTGTCCTAATTTTATGTGTGTGAGAATGTTAGAGTGTTACTGGAATCCAGCCAGGGATTCCGCTACCTGCCCTGCAATGTGCAGGACATCTCCCACAAGGATACTTTTCTGGCCCCCAGTGTCACCAGTGCCAAGGTTGTTCGGAGGCGGAGGCTACACTGAGCCAAGATTGCACCACTGCACTGCAGCCTGGCGACAGAGCAAGACTCCGCCTCAAAAAAAAAAGAGAGATTTATCTGACCTTGGAGTCCAGAGCAAAGACTCAAACCTGGGTCTCCCAGCACTCTCTCTCTTCCCAGTATCCCTCATAAGACAATGCTGAATCCAGGAGATTATGTGCTGACTTAGTGAACCCCCTCAGAGAACATGATCTGTAACACAAACTAAGTTCAGCTTAATGCACAGAGCTGGAAGGAAAGAACATCTGAAAAATAAGATGACTACTAAAAACCCAACAGAAGGGGGCATGAGCAGCAGCATCCAGAGCATGGACTGTCAACCTTGGCACTGGTGACACAGGGGGCCAGAAAAGTCTTTGTTGTGGGAGATATCCTGCACATTGCAGGGCAGGCAGAAGCACCCCTGGCTGGACCTCAGTAACACTCCAATACCCTCATCATACACGTAAAATCAGGACAACCAAAATGTCTCCAGACTTTGCCCAACGTCCCTTGGAGGTCAAAACTGTCCCTAGTTGAGAACCACTAATGTAGAGGGTCTGCAATTGGCCTAGGAAAATGGTTGCTTTGAATTTGTTGTAGGGGTATGGGGGAGGTTAAAGAGGTGATAAGGAGAGAACAGGAGGAAGGGGAAGGGAGGGTGGGCAGTTTTGCTGAAACATAAACTATACATACCAAGCAAACAGAACCATTTCCCTTTTTTCTTTTTTTTCCCCACTTTTTCTTCTTTCAGAACGATTTCTAACATGAGTGGGGTCATCTAGGTTGCTACCATGGTTTTTGTAAGATAATAGTAAGCCGTTTTCTCAGTATCTGACTTCTTTTCAATACGTTAATAATAGGATGGGAAGAGTTGTTAAGAAGCTAGAAGAATCACTCGGGCCCAGCGGCTCATGCCTGTAATCCCAGCACTTTGGGAGGCCAAGGCAGGCAGATCACCTGAGGTCAGGAGTTCGAGACCAGCCTGGCCAACATGGTGAAACCCCGTCTCTACTAAAACTACAAGCGGGCACCTGTAGTCCCAACTACTCAGGAGGCTGAGGGAGGGAGAAGTGCTTGAACCCCCAGGCGGAGATTACAGTGAGCCAAGATCACCCCATTGCACTCCAGCCTGAACAACAGAGTGAGACTCCATCTCAACAACAACGACAAAAAAGAAGCTGGAAGAATCAAATACGATGGCTCACCTTCCTAACCAGCAACTCAGGTTTTCTCTGTCTGATAGTAGCTGAGGTACAGATGCTTCATAACTAAGTTTCTCCTGGTGCTCCCCTCCCAACCCCACTACCACCTGGCTGGGACTGGGCACCCCTAGGAGAATCCTGAGGACTGCTTGGCTACTGCAGACTCTTTTCAGATTGTCTCCTTTCCTGAAACAGCAGCAGTTGCTGAGAGCTAGATGCCTGGTTAATCGCCTTATCAATCAGATATTTTCCTTATCTGCTGCTTGTGTTTCCTGTTCCACAAAAATAATCTGATAACAAATATGGAACATTTTAAAAAGAGAAAGCAAATTATTTCAGGTAAAGTGAGTTATGATTTTCCTCCTCTCCAAGTATAAGATGTGTTACCAGCCTGATAGCTAGGGAAATTGGTTGCAGCCTGTGTTATCACAGAATATTTGCAAGTTATTACGAGATACCACAGGAGGGAAAATGTTCTTATTTTCCTATTCCTTCCATAGACTGGCTAACAAGAAAACAGAAAAGGCCTGCCTATTTGCTTCTGGAATACCTTCACTGATACCAGGAGCCAGCGAACTTTTCCTAGAAAGGCTTCTATAAGGATAGTAAATACCTGAGGCTTTGCTGGCCATTAAGTTGTCTACTGCAATTACTCAATTTGGCCACTGTAGTGCAAAAGCATGCACAGACAGTACATAAATGAATGACTGTAGCTGTGTGCCAATAAAACTTTATAAACACAGGCTCCAGGCAGCATCTGGCTGACAAGCTGTAGTTGCAGACACCTGGTCCACATAAACCAGAGTATGGATGCCCTGGCTGTGTGTGAACACAACGTCCATGCATGGAGGACAAGGACCACAGACTCCACTTCCTACAGAGGCCACACAGGAACCACAAAGGAGTGAAAAAAGGCGATAACCTCAGGCCGCACGCAGTGGCTCATGCCTGTAATCCCAACACTTTGAGAGGCTGAGGCAGATGGATCACAAGGTCAGGAGATGGAGACCATCCTGGTTAACACGGTGAAACTCCCATCTCTACACTAAAAAATACAAAAATTAGCCGAGTATGGTGGTGCACATCTGTGGTCCCAGCAACTCAGGAGGCTGAAGCAGGAGAACTGCTTGAACCCAGGAGGTGGAGCCAAGATGATGCCACTTCACCCCAGCCTGTCGACAGAGTGAGACTCCAACTCAAAAAAAATACAAAAAATTAGCCAGGCATGGTGGCACCCACCTGTAGTTCCATCTACTTGGAAGGCTGAGGCAGGAGAATCACTTGAACCCAGAAGTGGAGGTTGCCATGAGCCAAGATTTCACCACTGCACTCCAGCCTGGGCAACAGAGCGAGATTCCGTCTCAAAAAAGAAAAAAAAAAAGCCATAGGCTCAGCTCTCCCTCTCCTACATTTGTTAAAAGCATGAATACTGTGAAGTACATAAGAAAAAACCACCTAGCTCTGGAGTGTGAGGACGCACTGGCGTTCAACCCGAAGGAGGGGAGACAGCAGGGTCAGGCAGACCTCAGACTCATCTTACAGAGGCAGCCCCCACTCAGCTCCAATAATGCAGGGAGTTGGGCAGACACACACTCCTAATGTCGCCTGACCTTGGGGAGAAACTGGCAATCCCTACACTCCCCTGAACTGTCTCAACTGTTAATACACCGTCTCAGCCCAACAAAAGACTGCTGTGAGTCTGTGCAGTGGCTCACACCTGTAATCCCGCCAACTGGCAAAATGAGGTGGGAGAATCACTTGAGCCCAGAAGTTCAGGACTAGCCTGGGCAACAAAACAGACCCTATCTCTAGAAGAAAAAAAATTAACTAGGCATGATGGAGCACACCTGTAGTCCCGGCTACTTGGGAGGTTGAGGTGGGAGGATCACTTGAGCCCAGGAGGCCAAGGCTATAGTGTGCCACAATCACACCAATGCACTCCGGCCTGGGCGACAGAGCAAAGCCCTGCCTCTTTTTTTTTTTTTTTGATATGGAGTTTCGCTCTGTCACCCAGGCTGAAGTGCAGTGGTGCGATCTCGGTCTACTATAACCTCCAAGGTTCAAGCAGTTCTCCTGCCTCAGTCTACCAAGTTGCTGGGATTACAGGTACACGCCACCACACCCAGCTAATTTGGTATTTTTAGTAGAGATGGGGTTTCACCATGTTGTCATGTTGTCCAGGCTGGTCTCGAACTACCGGCCTCAGGTGATCTACCTGCCTCAGCCTCCCGAAATGCTGGGATTATAGGTGAGAGCTACCACGCCTGACTCCACAAAACCGGGTCTCTTTAAAAAAAAAAAAACTGGGCATGGTGGCTCACGCCTATAATCCCAGCACTTTGGGAGGACTTCGGCAGGAGGATCACCTGACGTTGGGACTTAAGAGACCCACCTGACCAAAATGGAGAAGCCCTGTGTTTACGAAAAATACAAAATTAGCCAGGGGTGGTGAGGCATGCCTGTAATCCCAGCTATTCAGGAGGCTGACTCAGGAGAATCACTTGAACCCAAGAGGTGGAAATTGCAGTGAGCCGAGATCATGCCACTGCACTCCAGCCTGGGCAGTAAGAGTGAAACTCCCGTCTCAACAAAAAAAAAAGAAAAGAAAAGAAAGACTTCTGTGAAATGTCCCAGTTTTTAGGGCAACGTATTGGCCCAAGAAAATAAGTACTAGCCACTCATTCAGATACGTACACACCCTGTACTCAGAGAAGGTGAGGAGGGGTCCCATCATTTCTTTGCCATATTTGATTCAAGATATACCTAAGTCCATTCCGTACACATCTGCTGGCACATTATTTCTTAATCCTTTAATGTTAGGAGAAAAAACCAAAACACCTCCCAAAAGGACGTTTGAACTCCAATGTGTCAGAACTAAAGAGTAGAGTGGTATTTATCTGTAGAGACCCTGACGTCATTTTGGGCAAGGTATTTCTTGCCGCATCTACTACAGGACATCCATTTAGCAACCTGACCCTCCTTCACAAAACGCTGGGGGCATCCTCCCAGGCATTCTCAAACCTTCCTAAGGGGTAAAACCACTGGACCAAAGGTCTTTAGAAAGTGCATGGTAGGCCGGGCGCGGTGGCTCAAGCCTGTAATCCCAGCACTTTGGGAGGCCGAGGTGGGTGGATCACGAGGTCAAGAGATCGAGACCATCCTGGTCAACATAGTGAAACCCCGTCTCTACTAAAAATACAAAAAATTAGCTGGGCATGGTGGCACGTGCCTGTAATCCCAGCTACTCAGGAAGCTGAGGCAGGAGAATTGCCTGAACCCAGGAGGCGGAGGTTGCGGTGAGCTGAGATGGCGCCATTGCACTCCAGCCTGGGTAACAAGAGGGAAACTCCGCCTCAAAAAAAAAAAAAAAAAAAAAAAAAAAAAGAAAGTGCATGGTAAACCTTAGGATGCTCTGAGACCCTGAAAACAAAATGTGTTTTAAAACTCTTGTTTACACTTCCGGCTGGGCACAGTGGTTCATGCCTGTAATCCCAACACTTTGGGAGGCTGAAGCAGGAGAATCACTTCAGCCCAGAAGTTTGCAACCAGTCTCGGCAAGAAAGTGAAACCTCGTCTCTGTAACAAAATCAAAAAGCTAGCCAGGTGTGCTGGCATGCACCTATAATCCCCGCTACTCAGGAGGCTGAGGCAAGAGAATTGCTTGAGCCGGGGGTGGGAGTGGGGGCGGTGGGGGGGCCAAGGCTGCAGTCATGCTACTGCACTCTCGCCTGGGCACCACAGTCAGACCCTGTCTCAAAAAATAAAAATGAAAAAACAACTTCCCTAAAATGAATTCTTAATACATGACATATGGGTAGAACAGGGTAGAACAGGAACCGGACTTCAAACTCATCCAGTGTTTCCAAGTGGTAATAAAACGTCTCTACCAAAAATGGAAATATATGGATTATTTGCTTCTCATTTTTGTTATTGTTTTTTTTTTTTTTTCTTACAACGAACATCTTATTTTTTTTTTTTTTTTTTTTTTTTTTTAGACAAAGTATCAGTCTGTCGCCCAGGCTGGAGTGCAGTGACACGATCTTACCTCACTGCAACCTCTGCCTCCTGGGTTCAAGCGATTCTCCTGCCTCAGCCTCCCAAGTAGTTGGAATTAACAGGCCTGAGCCACGAAGCCCAGCCTATTTAATGGCTTCCTTTCTAGAACAATGGACAAAGAAACTAGAGTAAAAAAAAAAAAGAGGAAGATGGTGACGAGTCTTCACAAATGCCAAAGTCAGAAGAACATGGACATAAAAAGAAATTCCCAGGAGGATGGAATGAGCAGAGCAGACCAAGTACAAGATGACAGGGAAGGGTGGGGAGTGTGGCAGGGGAGCCAGCACAGGGCTGTGTCTAAAGGAGCAGGCTTGACTCAGCTACAGCTGCTGCCAGACTTTGTTGAGTGTCACGGTTTGTATGTCAGTGTGCCTCCAAATTTCTTTTTCTCTTTTTGAGACCGAGTCACGCTCTGTCGCCAGGCTGGAGTGCAATAGCATGATCTCGGCTCACTGCAACCTCCGCCTCCTCGGTTCAAGGGATTCTCCTGCCTCAGCCTCCCAAGTAGCTGGGATGACAGGTGCGTACCACCACACCCAGCTAATTTTTTATTTTTAGTAGAGACGGGATTCTCCCGTGTTGGCCAAGATGGTCTCAATCTCTCAACCTCGTGATTCACCTGCCTCAGCCTCCCAAAGTGCTGGGATTACAGGCATGAGCCACCGTGCCTGGCCCATCTTTAACATTACTATTTATGCCATTTAGCTCAATCTTCACAACCCTGCAAAATTCGTGGTAGTTGTATCATTAGCCCCATTTCAGTAGATGAGAAAACTAAGCACAAAAGAGGTTAACTTGCCCACAGCCACAAGGCAAAAGCAGAGCTGGCATTTCACCATGTAATTTTGAGAGTGAAAACAGATTCATGCTCAGAAACACACACCTCTCACAGGCCTGGGTATTTAACCGTTGCTAGGTCTCCTTCCACGAAAGCAACAATCTTGTTTAATTCAACTTTCTATCCCTAGGGCCCACTCCTCTTCGCAATAATGCACAAAATGGACAAATGCATCCCTAGGAATCACTGCTGAAGAATAAGCAGCATCAGAACCACAGGGACACCGTTTTCTTCAGTGCTATGAGTTCTGACCTCATGGTCCAGAGGGGATAGATACAATCCACCTATAAGTCTACTAAAGTGCCTCTCCGTTTTTTTAATTGGAAGAGTATCTAGCCTGCCCCCGAGAATTCGAAAGCTAGAAGGTCCCTTAGAAAAGATCCAAATGGTGAATGGGTTTTTCCTATCTGGCACGCGCTGCCAAGGGAGGGTGGGCTCTGGGCAAGATCCCTGTGTACTCCAGGAAAAGGAACTGTGATCAGTTACCTAAGTCTGCCCCTGGCAATGCCTCTTACCAGGGACCTAAACCCTTCATTTTACAGATGAGAAAACTGAGGCCAGAAGGGAGCTTGCCTCAGTCAAGCAACCGCTTCCAGACAGAGCTGAGAACTAGTTCTATAGGCATGGTCCAGGAGGGGTAAACTCCACAGGCCACGTGGGGAAAACAGTCCTAAAAGCATGAAAAAAGAAACAAAACAAGGCAACGCCCCAAACGCTGAAGCATGATATACCCTTATCTCATCTAGGTCACTACTCTGTCCCCAAAACCCACTGGACATCCACGCAGGCCCATTTGGAGCCACCTTTTTCTGTCCAAGCCTAATGACAGCCAGCACAAGGCAGCTAGCTAAATGCCAAGAAAGCCGTCGATTACAAGGACCCAGAGAAGTTCAGCGCTGCTGGCTGGCCTCTGCCCCGCCAGTGAGGACACCATTCCCAGCGGCTCCTTTACCTGCTCCTTATTGTTACTGTTCAGTAAGCCAGGTTTCTTTTTCTTTTTAATGGGGCTTGTTGATGTGTCCTGCGGCGAATGGCCATTGGAAGAATGTGGAGGGCTGGGGAACTTTCTTTTCTGGGCTGTTCTCTCTGCAGAGCCAGGATCTGAAAGAGATACAGGACCACATGTTTTAAAGCAGTCAGGGAGGCCTGGGCGCCACAGGGAGGAGGTGCGAAGGAACAGAGTGTGGGAACAGAGTGCATTCTGTACCCCAACTCCCAAACATACTTCAGTATTCCTCCTCCTAGAATATACGAGCCCCCTTCTCCGCTGTCTGCCTCAACGGTCTGACAAGTATTTCTAAGACCTAAATAACATTTTTGTACAATCTTAATTTGTTGCCAAGATACAAAAATCAGGAAACTTCATGTAATAACCTAGATTTTTCACTTTTCTTAAAAAAACAGATTAAGAGGGCTGGGCACAGTGGCTCACGCCTGTAATCCCAGCACTCTGGAAGGCCGAGCTGGACAGATCACGAGGTCAAGAGTTCAAGACCAGCCTGGCCAACATGGTGAAATGCCATCTCTACTAAGAATACAAAAATTAGGCAGGCATGATGGCGTGTGCCTGTAATCCCAGCTATTCGGGAGGCTGAGGCAGAAGAATTGCTTGAATCCAGGAGACAGAGGTTGCAGTGGGCCAAGATCATGCCATTGCACTCCAGCCTGGGCAAGAAAGCAAGACACAATCTCAGAAATAAAAACAACAGATTGGGACCTATAGGCCCCCATAGCACCAGATACAGCTGAGTAACAGCTACCCCACTTTTAGATAGAAACATGCCTTCTCTCTCGCCAAAATCGCCACTCTTCCCCACTATGTCCCTGCTGATGAGTCCTGAGGCCAAGCTGTCAAGAGTCGTCACACAGGCACCAGTCTGATTCTTACCCCAAAGAAACATGTCTTCTCCATGCCCATGCCTGATTGCAAAAGCAGGAAACCAAAGAAGATAGGCCAGGGAGGCTACATACATCAAGGAAATGAAGGCACACATTCTCCTTTGTGGAAGACAACATCTTTTTTTTTTTTTTTTTTTTTTTTGAGACGGAGTTTCGCTCTTGTTACCCAGGATGGAGTGCAATGGCACTATCTCGGCTCACCGCAACCTCTGCCTCCTGGGTTCAGGCAATTTTCCTGCCTCAGCCTCCTGAGTAGCTGGGATTACAGGCACGCGCCACCATGCCCAGCTAATTTTTTGTATTTTTAGTAGAGATGGGGTTTCACCATGTTGACCAGGATGGTCTCGATCTCTAGACCTCGTGATCCACCCGCCTCGGCCTCCCAAAGTGCTGGGATTATAGGCTTGAGCCACTGTGCCCAGCCGACAACATCATTTATTCCCATTTAAAAGGCTATAAACTATAACTTTGTGAAAGCACACCCCACCCACCGGGAAGTTCCCATGGCCCCACTCCCACTGGGGCTAATGTTTGAGACCCTCCTCCAAAAAGATCAACACAAATTACATCCTTGTGGATTCTCATCTGGAAAATTCCAGCCCCACTCTTATTCATGCACCCCTTGTTTTCATCTCCCCTCATCTCATTTAAACACATATACAGTTCGACCAGACACGGTACCTCACACCTGTAATCCCCAGCACCTTGGGAGGCTGACGCGGGCAGATCACCTGAAGTCACAAGATCAAGACCAGCCTGGCCAACATGGTAAAACCCCGTCTCTACTAAAAATACAAAAAAAAACATTAGCTGGGCGTGGTGACACACACCTGTAATCCCAGCTACTCGGGAGACTGAGGCAGGAGAATCGCTTGAACCCAGGAGGCAGAGGTTGCAGTGAGCCAGGATCGAGCCATTGGACTCCAGCCTGGGTGACAAGAGACTCCGTCTCAAAAAAAATATGAATAAATAAACACATGTACACTTCCACCACCATCCATCGAATCTTTACCTGCAAGGACTTGAATCCACTCCACAGCTGATGGTGGTCTCGTTAACTTAGAACGATATAATGGCACAGCCTGGTGCACCTGACATCCTGAGAAAGCTATAAATACCACAAGAGGGGAAAGCTGTGCCAAGAGCATAGGGGAATGGGGTAGGATGAGATGTGAAATCCATAAAGATGTCAATTACCAAAGATGCTCCTGCCCCAGTTTTACCACGCAGCATGCAGGCTGCACGGTGCATCTGTCTCCCTGTCTGCAGGAGAGTCACTGAGGGCAGATTAACAGCATCCATCGTGGTCCAAGCAAGGCCTCCTAGCGGTTGACTTTGGTGAAAAGGCAAAACATCTTCCAGCGGATTCACAAAGGAAGACAATGAACGCTTTCCCAAAACCCAGTCTACAGGATGGAACTCTCCAGCCTCACCAGGCAAGCTTCTGGACATTCCTGAACAAATATTCAGGGTGTTACATGGAGACACAGACCTGAGTGGAAATTAAATGCTAACAGCAGGTACCTTGAGGGTGAACAGACCCTAGAGTCCAGAGATCAAACCACAGACATCAAAAAAGGGAGACCCAGAGAGCCCAAGGTACTGGCCCAAGGGTACACATCAGCTAGTTAGTGGGAAAACTCACAAAAGAGATGCAGGGGTCAGCCTGGCCAACATGGTGAAACCCCATCTCTACTAAAAATTAAAAAATTAGCTGGGTGTGGTAGTGCATGCCTGTAATCCCAGGTACGTGGGAGACTGGGGCAGGAGAATCACTTGAACCCAGGAGTCGGAGGTTGCTTTCAGCTGAGATAGAAGGTTGCTGTGAGATGAGATCGCACCACTACACTCCAGTGTGGGCAACAGAGCAAGACTCCATCTCAAAACAAACAAACAAACAAAAAAGAGATACAGGGGTGCAGCCCAGGGTGAACACATTCCTCCAGAGAAACCTCCCCTCCCTCCCAGGTAAGTCCTACCGCCATTGTTCGTTGAAACTTTTTCTCCACTTGGCCTTTGACCCGACAATCTCCTCTTAAAACAAATTCTACAAATACAGTGGAAAAGGGGCAGAGGCAACATGACTGCACTGAGCATTGCGTGCTGTACCCGAAACACTCAAACAAGCGTCTGTGGACGGAGGACTGGTCTAAGAATACATTACAGTCATACGGCCGGACACGGCGGCTCACACCTGTAATCCCAGCACTTTGGGAGGCCAAGGCTTGAGCCCAGGAGTTTGAGTGTACTGTGAACTGTGATCACGTCGGAGCACTCCAGCCTGGGTGACAAAGCAAGACCCTGTTTCTGAAAAAAGCTTTTTAATTAAAAAAATTTAAAAGTTCTTTAAGAAGATTAAAAAGCTCCTGGCAACATGGTGAAACCCCGTCTCTACAAAAAACACAAAAACTAGGCTGTGGGTGGTGGCTCACGCCTATAATCTCAGCACTTTGGGAAGCGGAGGCAGGCGGATCACCTGAGGTCAGGAATTCGAGACCAGACTGGTCAACATGGTGAAACCCCATCTCTACTAAAAATACAAAAAATTAGCTGGGCATGGTGGCACACACCTGTAGTCCCAGCTACTCACGAGGCTGAGGCAGGAGAATAGATTGAGCTCGGGTGGCAAAGGTTGCAGTGAGCCAAGATCGTACCACTGTACTGCAGCCTAGGCAACAGAGCAAAACTCCATCTCACAAATAATAAATAATAAATTAAGTGTATCCAGCACCGTTAACAGACCCATATTCCTCCCCAAAAAGAATTAATATACACATCAGTGTTTGCATAAATCTGGAATATTCCTGGATGAACACAAAAGTACAACAGAGCTCAACTTGGGTTGCTCTACTGGTTGCCTTGGCAGAAGCGCCTGCAGGGAGTCAGGGAAGGATTATTTTCCACTCTATACCCTTGTGTACCATATTTATCATGTGCCTGGATGACACTAGGAAAATAAAAAAAATTGGCCGGGCGCGGTGGCTCACCCCTGTAATCCAGCACCTTGGGAGGCTGAGGCGAGCAAATCACTTGAGGTCAGGAGTTCGAGACCAGACTGGCCAGGACGGTGAAACCCTGTCTCTACTAAAAATACAAAAATTAGCCAGGTATGGTGGTGTGCACCTGTAGTCCCAACTACTAGGGAGGCTGAGGTGGGAGAACTGCTTAAAGCCAGGAGGCGGAGGTTGCAAAATGGAAAGAGAGCAGGAGAAAGAGAGCAGACTAGATCTTGCTTAAAGTCCACGACAGTGCTCCAGGGACCCTTCAACAGGCCATCATTGTATACAGGAGGGCAGCTGCTTGGGTCATGGGCCATAACTTACTTCCCCTTTGCAAAGGTGTCCTCAGTTTCAATGATTAAAAACTTCAGGTTCCCCAGAAAATGATAAAGTCCCTCTTGAACATTAAAATTCTTTAATTTAATGGGGAAAAAGGAAAAAAAAAAAATCACTAGAGATTAATACACTTGTATGCATCGTTGGCAAGGGAATTTAGCCCAAGCCCACCAGGAAACAAAGGGGGAAACCGAGGTTCTGCTCAGCAAGAGGTGTGGGGAGCTGGGTCCTAGCCCAAGGAGGCCCACATCTGAGAGTATTCCGAACCTTCCAGCTTCAGCAAAACATAAAAACCCCAATTCTGTTCACTGTTACAAACACATCAATTCCCCCTGGAGTTGATGAGAGTTCAGTGGTTGTATCGAAGGGGTCAAAATTTGATAGCTTCCAAACAACAAACCCATCAGTCAACAGCAGGGGATTTCAATGAAGGCTCATAGGGAGGAAAATTGGGAAATGCCTGCTGGATTCAGTATCCTTTGGAGGGATGAGACAACGGGGTGGCATTATGACATAAATGCCCCCCACTCCAGTGGGGGCTGGGCCTCTGGTGATGATGGACTGGTGGGTGTACACCTGGCTGTAGCCATAGTAACCAGGCTGCCATAAGGACCTTTTCCAGAAAGCTGAGTCAATTTTTTCTTCTTTAATGATTTAATTCTGACAAGGATACATTGCTTAGCGCATTTCATCTATAAACTTGGAACAATGACAAACAGCCACTGTTGACTGAATCACTGGGAAATGATTCACCCTGGATCTGAAAGACTTTTCTTCAGCCTTCTCTGAGGGAGTAGGACCTGTGACCCCGACGGGCTGGCTCACTCACAACCCTCTGCCTCCCACCCATCCCCCAGATATAAGTGGTTCTGAACGAGTTAACGTGGGTGAGGGAGGAGTGCAGCCTTGTGGAGAGGGCAGAGCAGTGACTCAGGAAAACAGCTTGGCATGGGGCGGGAAGCAGCAGAATTTTCCCCTCCTTGTGATATTTCGCTGCAGTTGTAATAATATGGGAAGGTCTACTGGGTATGAAGAAGCAGGCATGAGCCACCGCACCTGGCCTCATGCCGAGGTGGGCAGATAACAAGGTCAGGAGTTTGAGACCAGCCTGGCCAAAATGGTGAAACTCTGTCTCTACTAAAAATACAAAAATTAGCTGAGCATGGTGGTAGGTGCCTGTAATCCCAGATACTCAAGAGGCTGAGGCAGGAAAATTGCTTGAACCTGAGAGGCAGAGGTTGCAGTGAGCCGAGATCATGCCATTGCACTCCAGCCTGGGCAACAGAGCGAGACTCCATCTCAAAAAAACAAAAAAAAGAACCAAGCATGTGAGAAGATCCTTCCCAAATCTGTGTCTTGTGATCCAACAGAGGTCATCCCGGAACTCAGCACTCCCTGGAAGTCTTTTGATTTAAAGGGCATCTTACTGCAAGATAACTCAGGCCCACAGCTTTCCTGAGCCAAGCGTATTAAGAGTTAAGAGTTTCGGCCAGGCGTGGAGCCTCATGTGTAATCCCAGCACTTTGGGAGGCAAGGTGCACAGATTGCCTGAGGTCAGGAGTTTGAGACCAGTCTGGCCAACATGGTAAAAACCCGTCTCTGTTAAAAATACAAAAAAAATAGCTGGACGAGTGGTGTGTGCCTGTAGTCCCAGCTGCTTGGGAGTCTGAGGCAGGGGAATCACTTGAACCAGGAAGGTGGAGGTTGCAGTGAGCTGAGATTGTGCCGCTGCACTCCAGCCTGGGTGACAGAGTGAGACTGTCTCAAATAAAAAAAAAAAAAAAAAGAGCTAAGAGTTTCTTTCATTATATGTGATAGTCTAAGCACTGTTCAAAATGCCTTTCCTGTAGTTCCCACTAAGTCACTTGCCTGAGCACAAAGCTACCAAGGAGCAGTGCTGGGAGTTGAATCCAGGCAGTGAGACTCTGAGGGCCGGCGCCTAACCTCTGCCCCACACGGCCTTGCACTAAGAGGACCTTGTCTTCAGCTCTGTAGCAAGAGGACTCCCTAATTTAGGGTCTCCGATTTAAGAGTACACTCTCATTTTGCTTTTTTTCCCCCTGAACTGCAGATGGAAGTATGGGGGCGGGGAAGGTCCAACAAACAGTTCCAGGAACTGGGAGAAGATGGAAAATCGTTTGCATCATTCACTGACGACAGCGTTCTCTCAAAGGCAGTCCCCAAAAAGCACATTCACCTCCCCATCTCCAAACAGTGGCACCAGCCCCTGAAATAGGCTGGGGGCTCCTTGGTCATCTCACCTCCCCCTTTCCAGCCTCCATCAAGGCTAGGCCTCCCCAGTAGGCCACATCAGGTATCCCCTACCCCACTCCCGCCCCACCCCCACATCCGGCGCCTGAGTCACAGCACAGGCTGTTCTCCAGGGGCTAGGAAATGACACACCATTACAGGGAATTGCCTCCTCCCTCAAGGGAAAGGGCCACAGCTGAAAGGCCGAGAGCTTCTTGTGTTTCTGTGGGTGTTAAATTTCCTTAATGATGTCGACAGCAAGCCTGCTGGGGCCTGAACAAAAGCTTGGTCCACAGGCCAAACAGGCATGGCAGGCCACAGGAGTAGGGCAACCGACCATGTGCTTAGCTGGGTCCAGGGCAAACCAGGATATATAGGTCAAGGACGCATGCTCTGATGGGCCACGGTTGCAAATGAGAGAGGCAGAATTGCCACAGTGGTGGGTAATCAGCTCTCTGGTGTCAAAACGCCTTCAGACCTGGCTGTGTTCTCCCCAGCAATGTGACCTTAAAAAGGCTACTCAACCTGCCTGTACCTCTGTTCTTCTTTAAGACGGACATAATGGTACCTTGTAAAGTGACGAAGTCAATGAGTTAATTCATGTAAAGCTCTTAGGATGATATCCGGCAAACCGCAAGCGCCCATTCGATGCTAACTAATTTTTTTAACCAATCACTACTCCTCCTTTCCTTGGTCCTCTTCCACCTCCTCCCCAACCACCGCCCCCACTCCGAAAACATAGCTTGCTTTCTGCAAGGAGCATGTTAAATCAATCCCACAAATTGAAAACTATGGAAAACGCTAGCCTGTGTAGACTGGAGACCAGAATCAGTCCCGGACACGATTTCTGCCTTTCAATCGAACTGAAAATGCCAGCTTTCCTCCGGTAACTGTGAAGCGAGGTCAGAAGCAGGGGCCTGCGCGGCCGCACTCCGTAATCACCGGTCCCCTCCTTGGCCTACTTCAAACGTGACCACACACGGCTGCTCTCCCAGCAGCAGCAACGCAGAGCACGGTTAATCACTTCAAAGCGTTTCCCAAAGACGCAGAGCAGGTACCCAAACAGGCCTCCCTTCCCCAGGCATCTTCTGGGCCCTCCCCAACCAGTAATTACATCATAAAGAGACAAAAGTCCGGAATTTCCTCCTGAAGGAGAACAGAAGAAATCGGGAGCAAAGGTTGGGGGTGGGGAGGAAGCAAAATTGTCCTCACAGCAGAGAACGCCTAAGCCAGGAGGAACTTGTACATGAAAACGGCTCGCATCTGCAAATGATTATTTCCTCCAAAGCTGACCATCTCTAAGACCCACAGAAACTTGAGGACCGGTCTACACCCGGCTGACTGGGGCCGGCCCCAGCTGCTGGGTGAGCCTGCTCCTCCGCCGGACTGCACTGGCCTGAGCTGTGCTTCTAATGAATCTCCGCAAACGAACAGGAATTTCTGCTCCAGAGCCCGGACAGGGAGGGCTGGAATGGAAATGAGGCCGTGGAATGAAAGGTCACTCTCAACTTGGGGAAAATGGCATTTCACCAGGAACATCAAGTCCCTCGGAGGCAGAACGAGCGAGGGGCAGGGAACACCGAGAGAAGGCACTTACCTGCCATTGAGAAAGAGCGGCTGCTCAGAGGGCCTAGCCTCTCTTGTTCAAAAGAGAACAGGCTCACCCACAGCAGACATTCCTGCTTCCGGATCCTCAGCGGCCTCTCCCAGGGGGAGGAGGAAGAAGCAAAGAGAACAGGCTAAGAGTCACCACTTACCAGGCCAGCCCTGGTCTTGTACACATTAGGTCGTCCGGCGGGGCAAGGACACTCACCTCTTTGCAATCAGGCAGTCTGAAGCCCAGCGACTTGCCTTCATGTCCCCAGGCTTTCGACTATAATTTATCACCCTCGACAGCAGCTCGACTGAGCTGAAAGTCTTCGGTGCTATGCACCGAACAGCCATCTATTTCGTGGGATTGTGAATAAACACGAGGAACTGCAGTGGTTCTGCGGGCCGAGGTGACAATATCGGAAGGGAGCCTGGGGGGAGGGAGACAGCTGTGGTTTGCATTTTGAAGGCGTTTTAATATTTTTAGTAATTGTTTCCAGTTCTCTTTAGTTCTGATGCACCTCTCCTAGAAACGAGAAAACCCATCTTTTATACTCGAGGTATAATCCTTTCGCACTAGACACAGCCTCCTCCACCCCTCTCTCAATAATGCAGAAGTGGTGATTAAAGGGCACATTCATATGTAAAAGGCGAACTTCCAAACTCGCCTGGCAGGACAGAAATTGCTTCAATCTACGGAAAAGAGGCTGATTTACAAATGAATTCAGTGTTTAGCCCTCAACAACTAGAGGCAATTGCAACCGCGGCCCTTTCTCCTCCCCAGCTGGGATGAGGCCCTCTGGAAAAACGACAACATCGCAACAGGAATTTCCTGGATCGAGAATGCCAAGTTCTTTTAAATTTTACCAAGGCAGGGCCCAACTCCCTACGAGAAAGCACTGCCCACCACCCACCCCCTCAGCAGGCCCAGGCTCGGAAGGCTCCCTCCAACATGTATACACAGTTGAGGCCCTTCAAACCCGACCGGAACCCCACAAAGAATGTGGAGAAACCGGTAGCCTTTGGCCTTTACGTTGTGGCTGGCTGAGGAACTGGTTCTGGTGGCTGACACCCATTGGCACTATTGATCCGGCCCGGGCCTGGCTTGGGTTCTGAAAATTGCCGGTGCTGGTGGTTTCCAAACTGCAACGGGAATCGCGGCATCAGAGGGCAATTGAGAAACAAAAGACAGTTCTGTGCTGGCAGCTCAGAAGTGGGTTGGGAGAAGAAAAGGGAAATCAGCTTCAGAAAGGGGACAGATGCAGGAAGAGCACCGATGCTAACCAAACAAGGGGCCCCACCTGCCTGGGGCCGTATCTCTAAAAGCCACCTAAAGAAGGCAAAATTCTCTATTGAAACACCAGGGACGAAGGGCCAGGCCCTCCACAGCCACCTTTTCACATTCCTTGGGGAAGCCAAGAGTTCAGACCCAACATGTCACCCAAATTACCCTGGCCAGCCACCAGGTGAAGATGCTGTGGCTAGGTGCGGTGGCTCATGCCAGTAATCCGAGCACTTTGGAAGGCTGAGGTCGGCAGATCGTCTGAGGTCAGGAGTTCAGGACCAGCCTGGCCAACATGGTGAAATTAAAAATACAAAAATTAGCGGGGTGTGGTGGTGCACACCTGTGGTCCCAGCAACTCAGGAGACTGAGGCAGAAGAATCGCTTGAATCCAGGAGGCTGAAGTGCAGTGAGCCGAAATCGTGCCACTGCACTCCAGCCTGGGCAACAGCACGAGACTTCATCTCATAAATAAATAAATAAATAAATAAACGTAAAGATGCTTAACATCACTCAGATAGCAGTGGGGTGATTCTAAGAACAGTCCTATTGCCTACAGGGCTCAGGGGTGCAAAGGACAGACAGGGGTGGCCACTGAGGCAGGGCTTTGTAGAAAAGCCATACAGGAAGCAACATCGATGCCCATATGCAAAACATGATACAGCCATAAAATGGAATAAAGAAGAAATCCCATCTGCATGGACAGGTATAGTCCAAAATCTAAGTGAAGAGACCAGAAATAGAACCAGGGTGAAAGTTTGGTCTATGAGACTTCTGGGTTTGCAGAGACCCAGGAAACCCAGTAAACACTGGACTCCTCTGAATTATTTCTGATCACGATTACATATTTAACAAAGGGGTTTTGTTGTTGTTTTTGAGACAATAGTCTCACACTGTCGCCTGGGCTGGAGTGCAGTTGTGTGATCTGGGCTCACTGCAACCTCCACCTCCCGGGTTCAAGCAATTCTCCTGCCTCAGCCTCCCAAGTAGCTGTGCTTATAGGCACCCACCACCACGCCCAGCTAATTTTTTGTATTTTTTTAGTAGAGACAGGGTTTCACTATGTTGGCCAGGCTGGTCTCAAACTCCTGACCCTGTGATCCTCCCACTTCGGCCTCACAAAGTGCTGGGATTACAGGCGTGAGCCACGGCCCCTAGCCTACGAAGTTATTTTTTTAACGGCTTTGGGGAAACTGGGTGATAATGACAATATTTATGGAAAACTCACTGCATGCTAGGTACTGCCCAGCCAGAGATCAGGTCTGTATCCCTTGCACCCAGCATCCAGCAGGAGCTCAGCACGCCCCTTCATCATCAAACAAACACTTTTTAGGGGCTCAGATGTTTAGAACAGTGAAAAGCACTGGTTCTCAATCAGCACACTCAGGGGACTTCTGGCACTGTCTGGGGACACTTTTTTTGGTCATCACAACTGGGCGAAGGGCATGTACTAGATAGAGGTCTAGGAGGCTGCTAAACATCGTGCAATGCACCAGACAGCCCCATAACAAAGAATGATCAGGCCCAAAAGTCAACAGTGCCAAGGCTGAGAAAATTCTGATGCAAAGAAACTTCAGTGAGCTACCAGGCAGGTCTCACCTTGTGTAAATACACCACCCACAGAGGCATCTGTATTCATTACGAAAGAAAATGATTCGGAATGCTTCACCTGGTGGCCCTGGCTTCAGACTTCAAAGTGAAAAAAACAATGGGATCAGTCAGTCAACAGTCACTAGGCAACTACTAGACATCTGGGCTACTAGGAAAACTGTCCCAGGAAGGCCTCTGCCCTGATGGAAGGACAGCTAGAAACACAGTAGTAAGAGCTACTTTTTTTTTTTTTTTCATTTTGAGACACAGCCTCACTATGTCACCTAGACTGGAGTGCAATGGCATGGTCTCGGCTCACTGCAACCTCTGTCTCCCAAGTTCAAGTGATTCTCCTGCCTCAGCCTCCCAAGTAGCTGGGATTACAGGTGCCTGCCACCTTGCCTGCCTAATTTTTGTATTTTTAGTAGAGACAAGGTTTCATCATGTTGGCCAGGCTGGTTTCGAACTCCTGACCTTGTGATCCGCCACCTTAGCCTCCCAAAGTGCTGGAATTACAAGCATGAGCCACTGCGCCCGGCCATAACAGCTACCTTTTATCGAGCACTTATTATCTGGGAATCACTGTTATAAATACAAATACCAATTTATTCAAAACTCAAAACTCATCACACTTTTTTTTTTTTTTGGAGACAGAGTCTCACTCTGTCACCCAGGCTGGAGTGCAGGTATGTCCTGTGTGGGCATGAACAGAGCTCCTGAGTGGCACGATCTTGGCTCACTGCAACCTCAGCCTCCTGGGCTCAGGAGATCCTCCTGTCTCAGCCTCCCAAGTAGCTAGGACTATAGGCACATGCCATCACGCCCGGCTAATTTTTGTACTTTTCATTGAGACAGGGTCTCTCACCACGTTGCCCAGACTGGTCTCAAACTCCTGGGCTCAAGCATCCCTTCCACCTCAGCCTTTCCAAAGTGTCAGCTGCCTCGCCTAGCCTCTCCATTTCACTGATAAAGCAACTAAAGTCCAGAGAAAAACAGGCCATGGTAAAGTCGCTATTAAGTAGAGAATGACTGAGAAACTGATTACAGATGGACAAACCACTGAACAGGAAAGTATCAGGAGTCTGTGAATACATACACGGGGTGTGAGGGTAAATATTCCTCTATTTCCTTTGCAGAAGGGTTTCATGTGGTTCACAGCTATTATTTATTGAGAAGCTACAAACTGTCCCAAGAATCCCAAGGGGTTGGGATGGCATTTCTGTACCCATTTTTACAGGCGCCTGCCACCACCCCTGGCTAATTTTTATATTTTTAGTAGAGACAGGCTTTCACCAGGCTGGTCTCAAACTTCTAACCTCAGGTGATCCACTCGCCTCGGCCTCCTGAAGTGCTGGGATTATAGGTGTGAGCCACTGTACCCGGACCATAGCTGAAAGTTATCAAAAATTACTTTCCTCTTTTGCCGATTCACTGGTTTATTGTGTGTCTCCTCCGGAACATGAGCTCAATCTCAGCTTGAGGAATCTCAGCTTGTCCATTGTTCTTTGCTGTAGCCCAGTGCCAGGCACATGGCCTGGCTCAGAAGCGCCCCAAGGTACATATTGGACCGACAAACTGAGCGTCTGCACAAGGTTAACAAAGTCCCAAGGTGGGCCAGCCAACCTAACTGACAGCAAACCCCAGTTTTTCTTCCCCAGTCTAAAAGTTTCCTCCAGCAGATAGGAAGGCAGCAGGGAGGTGAAGTCAACAAGGAAATTACAAAAACCGGAGCCTGGTCGTGTCAGCCTCTGAAAGGGACCCCAGAACAGGACATTCCCCTTTCAACAGGTACTCAGCCATTCTCTTCCCTAAAGAATCATTTCCCCGAAAAGTAGAGGAGTAAGTAAAGATTTATAACTTGAATGGAATGGGGCCTTTCCGCTAAATGCAATTACCAAAAAAAAAAAAAAAAAAAAACTCAAAGGGGGAAATCTCAGGAGGTTTTCTAAGACAACCAATTTCCTTGTTCCCCCAATTCTTCTTTTTTTTTTTTTTCACTCTGTCAGCCAGGCTGGAGTGCAGTGGTGCGATGTAGGCTCACTGCAACCTCCACCTCCCGGGTTCAGGCAATTCTCCTGCCTCAGCCTCTGGAGCAGCTGAGACTACAGGTGCACCACAATGCTCGTTTAATCTTTTGTATTTTTAGTAGAGTCAGTGTTTCACCGTGTTAGCCAGGATGGTCTTGATCTCCTAACCTCATAATCCACCCACCTCAGCCTCCCAAAGTGCTGGGATTACAGGTGAGCCACTGCACCTGGCCTTTTTTTTTTTTTTTTTTTTTTTTTTTTTTTTTTTCTGAAACAGAGTTTCGTTTTTGTTACCCAGGCTGGAGTGCAATAGCAGGATCTCAGCTCACTGCAACCTCCACCTCCTGGGTTCAAGCCAATCTCCTGCCTCAGCCTCCTAAGCAGCTGGGATTACAGGTGTGTGCCACCACACCCAGCTAATTTTTGTATTTTTAGTAAAGACAGGGTTTCGCTGTGTTGGCTAGGCTGGTCTTGAACTCCTGACCTCAGGTGATCCACCCTCCTCGACTTCCCAAAGTGCTGGGGCTATAGGCATGAGCCACCACACCCAGCCTCCCAAATATTACTGAGAAGAGCTATTGTTTCAGAATTATTTAGCAGTTCAAAAAATAAAAAAGGTTTCAAAAAATAAAACCTCCACTGAGATGGCCATTTAACCAAATGTTCAGTCTTGGTTCTGGGCCCTTTTTCTTATACATCCGAGTCTGAGAATCTATTTTTCCAAAACCTCCATAGATCCTCAGTTTCCCTCTGGGTTCTCCAAGTCTGCCCCTGCTATGAGGAGCAAGGATAAGATGCAGAAACTGACCTATGTGCAGACAGGCTCAGCCTCCAGCAGGAAAAAGAAAAAAACTATGTTCAAGTTCATCTTCCCTGCATCCCATGCACATGAGTTGAGAGAAATTCAATCTGCTTCTTCCTGTCTCCATCTAGTTCCCTGGGGCCTCTCAGAGTGTCAGCATCTCACCAGGTCTGAGATGAGCCTAGATTTTTAAGATACATAGTTGTCTCACAACACAGCCTCTCGGCTCTTACCAACTGCTACTGTATCTGGTCCCAACTCAAGAAATAGCAACCTGGTTGGAAATGATGGTACCCAAACATGAAGTCCGGGAATGGGGAGTTATGGAGGGGTCATTAAGGAGGTGGGGCACAAAACGAGGTCAGCCTTATCAGGAAGAGAGTACTACTGACAGCTGAGGCGATGAACCAGCGATCTAGAAAAGGAGCAATCAGTGGCCAGGAAACCAGTTTGGGGGAGCCTAAACTTTTTGAGCCAGCTGAGCCAAATGAGGGGTCTGTGGGCTGAATCCAATCCCTTCTCCTCTGGCTGTCACCTTAAAATTTGAGTAAGTTGTCAATATTTAAAAATTGGCAGAAGCCGGGCGCGGTGGCTCAAGCCTGTAATCCCAGCACTTTGGGAGGCCGAGGCGGGTGGATCACGAGGTCGAGAGATCGAGACCAACCTGGTCAACATGGTAAAACCCCGTCTCTACTAAAAATACAAAAAATTAGCTGGGCGTGGTGGTGCGTGCCTGTAATCCCAGCTACTCAGGAGGCTGAGGCAGGAGAATTGCCTGAACCCAGGAGGCGGAGGTTGCGGTGAGCCGAGATCGCGCCATTGCACTCCAGCCTGGGTAACAAGAGCGAAACTCTGTTTCAAAAAAAAAAAAAAAAAAAAAAATGGCAGAAACTGCACTTTATTTTATTTATTTATTTATTTATTTTTTTGAGACGGAGTTTCGCTCTTGTTATCCAGGCTGGAGTGCAATGGCGCGATCTCGGCTCACCGCAACCTCCGCCTCCTGGGTTCAGGCAATTCTCCTGCCTCAGCCTCCTGAGTAGCTGGGATTACAGGCACGCACCACCATGCCCAGCTATTTTTTTTTGTATTTTTAGTAGAGACGGGGTTTCACCATGTTGACCAGGATGGTCTCGATCTCTTGACCTTGTGATCCACCCGCCTCGGCCTCCCAAAGTGCTGGGATTACAGGCTTGAGCCACCGCGCCCGGCTTTTTTTTTTTTTTTTTTTTTTTTTGAGACAGTGTCTCACTCTGTCACCCAGGCTGGAGTGCAGTGGCGTGACCTCGGCTCACTGGAACTTCCACCTCCTGGGTTCAAGCGATTATCCTGCCTCAGCCTCCTGAGTAGCTGGGATTTCAGGCGCATGCTACCACGCCCAGCTCTTTTTTGTACTTTTAGTAGAGATGGGGTTTCACCATGTTGGTCAGGCTGGTCTCTAACTCCTGACCTCGTGATCCACCCGTCTCAGCCTCCCAAAGTGTTGGGATTACAGGTGTAAGCCACCGCGCCCGGCTGTTTTTTTTTTTAAATAAAGATGGGGTTTCACCATGTTGGTCACGCTGATTTTGAACTCCCGACCTCAGGTGATCCATCGGCCTTGGCCTCCAAAGTGCTTGGATTACAGGCAAGAGCCACCACCACGCCCAGCCAATTCTGTTTTCTTAGTAGAGACAGGGTTTCCCCATGTTGGCCAGGGTAGTCTCGAACTCCTGACCTCAGGTGATCCACCCACCTCAGCCTCCCAAAGGGCTAAGATTACAGATGTGAGCCACCACCTTTAAAGAGAAGCTCTAGCTTCTCTTTAAAAACAAGATCATTCACAGATGAAAACAGGGATTAAAGACAAAATAGGCTGGGCGCTGTGTCTCACACCTGTAATCTCAGCACTTGAGAAGGCTAAGGCAGACAGATCTCTTGAAGTCAGGAGTTTGAGACCAGTTCTAGCCAACATGGTAAAACCCTGTCTCTACTAAGAATACAAAAATATTAGCCAGGCATAGTGGTGGTGCACACATATAATCCCAGCTACTCGGGAGGCTGAGGCAGGAGAATTGCTTAAACCCAGGAGGCAGAGGTTGCATTGAGCAGAGATTGCGCCACTACACTCCAGCCTGGCTGGCAAAGCAAGACTCAAAAAAGAAAAGAAAAATCACAAGATCCTTCCACATAGGGGCCTCTGTTTCCACATCGAACAATCCTCCTGGCTGCCCACTTTGGGTAAAACTCTAGATTCCCTGTTAGCTAAGGTATCCATTATTCTTAACTTTCAGATAATTAAATCTATAATTTATTGTTTTTCTGTCACCCAAGCTCGAGTGCAGTGGTGCAATCACGGCTCCCTGCAGCCTTGACCTCCTGGGCTTCAGCAATACTCCACTCTCAGTCTCCCAAGTAGCTGGGACTACAGGTATGTGTCACCAAGCTCAGCAAATTTTTTTTTTTTTTTTTTTTTTTTGTTAGAGACAGGGGTCTCACTATGTTGCCCAGGCTGGTCTTGAACTCCTGGGATCAAGTGATTCTACCTTGGCCTCCCAAAATGTTGGGACTACAGGCGTGAGCTACCATGCCTAGCCTACATCATTAAACCTAACCTTGCAAGGCCCTTAAAGGATGTAACAGGACAGGAGAAGCAGATGGCCAGGTCCTAAAAAGTTCAACCCCATTACAGGTATTACATAAGCTTTTTAACATTTTTATAAGCATCGAGAGGGTGGTATAGACAAAAACATATCAAACTGTTATCACTGGTTACCCGGCAAGAGAAGATTTTTAGCTTTTTCTTTGTATACATTGGCTTGTTGTCAAAGGGATACACTGATTTTTATCACATCAAAGGAAAATCAAATAATCCTTAACACCCCTACCCTACCCCATATAAAGTTAATTAGGCCGGGCGCGGTGGCTCAAGCCTGTAATCCCAGCACTTTGGGAGGCCGAGGCGGGTGGATCACGAGGTCAAGAGATCGAGACCATCCTGGTCAATATGGTGAAACCCCGTCTCTACTAAAAATACAAAAAAGGGGTCGGGCGCGGTGGCTCAAGCCTGTAATCCCAGCACTTTGGGAGGCCGAGGCAGGCGGATCACGAGGTCAAGAGATTGAGACCATCCTGGTCAACATGGTGAAACCCCGTCTCTACTAAAAATACAAAAAATGAGCTGGACATGGTGGCGCATGCCTGTAATCCCAGCTACTGAGGAGGCTGAGGCAGGAGAATTGCCTGAACCCAGGAGGCAGAGGTTGCGGTGAGCCGAGATCGCGCCACTGCACTCCAGCCTGGGTAACAAGATCGAAACTCTGTCTCAAAAAAAAAAAAAAGGTGAAAGTTAATTAGTTTGTTGTTTTTTTTTTTTTTTTGAGACTGTGTCTCACTCTGTTGCCCAAGCTGGAGTACAAAGGCACAATCTCAGCTCACTGCAACCTCTGCCTCCCAGATTCAAGTGATTCTCGTGCCTGAGCCTCCCGAGTAGGTGGGACTACAGGTGTTCGCCACCACATCGGACTCATTTTTGTATTTTTAGTAGAGATGGGGGTTTCACCGTGTTGGCCAGGCTGGTCTTGAACTCCTGACCTCAGGAAATCCACCCACCTCTGCCTCCCAAAGTGCTGGGATTACAGGCGTGAGCCACCATGCCCGGCCAAGTTAATTCATTGCTAGTTCTTGGAAGAGATACTTCATTCATTTAATGAGCAGCTACCATGAAAGGACTAAAACCCGTTAGTCTAAAGAGGTGAGTTATTTGGTCTATCAGTCTAGAAGAGACACACGGGTAAATGAGGAATGAAGATAAAGCGTGCTGAAGGCTAGAGGGAGGACGGCCAGTTCTCTGGCATATCCCGTGGCACTTACCCCAGTCAGGCCTAGGTGCCAAGGGCCTGGCAAAAAGGGAGTTCAGCAGGGCATGGGTAAAAAACACCAATTTGGGAAGACAGAAAGAGGACTGAGGTCTCTGCAAAACTTTTCAAAAAACAGGCAGGCCCAGGAGGCAATGATCAAGCAAAACTGCAACACTTTTTTTTTTCCTCTTTTTTTTTTTTTTTTTTTTGAGACAGAGTTTCGCTCTTGTTACCCAGGCTGGAGTGCAATGGCGCGATCTCGGCTCACCACAACCTCCGCCTCCTGGGTTCAGGCAATTCTCCTGCCTCAGCCTCCTGAGTAGCTGGGATTACAGGCACGCGCCACCATGCCCAGCTAATTTTTTGTATTTTTAGTAGAGACGGGGTTTCACCATGTTGACCGGGATGGTCTCGATCTCTCGACCTCGTGATCCACCCGCCTCGGCCTCCCAAAGTGCTGGGATTACAGGCTTGAGCCACCGCGCCCGGCCCCTTTTTTTTTCCTTTTAATAGAGATGGGGTTTCACCATGTTGGTCAGGCTGTTCTCGAACTCCTGACCTCAGGTCATCCACCCGCCTCAGCCTCCCAAAGTGCTAGGATTACAGGCATGAGCCACCACACCCGGCCAAAACAACTCAATAATCACACATGGAACATATTCAGTGCTGTGTCCCTGGTGAGGTAGCTTCACCTACAGCATTCAGCACAGCACCCACAACAAATTCATTAATCTACTAAGGCTATGGAACAGTGTGATCCAATCAAGCTTACTCGAATGATGTCAATGTTCTCGATCTGTTCTCTATCAGTGATGTCGGGTAACAGCAGGCGCAAACCACCTGTGGCTGTCGAGCTCTTGACACGTGGCCAGAGCAGCTGAGGAATGAACTTTATTTTTATTTATGTTTTTGTTTTTTAATTTTTTTTTTAAAAAAAGACAAGGTTTCACCATGTTGGTCAGGCTGGCCTTGAACTCCCAGCCTCAGGTGATCTGCCCACCTTGGCCTCAAAAGTGCTTAGATTACAGGCGTGAGCTACCACGCCCAGCCATGTTTCTGTTAATGTAATTAATGTAATTTCTTTTTTTTTTTTTTTTTTTTGAGATAGAGTTTTGCTCTCGTTGCCCAGGCTGGAGTACAACGGCACGATCTCAGCTCATCAAAACCTCCGCCTCCCGAGTAGCTGGGATTACAGACATGTGCCACCACACCTGGCTAATTTTGTATTTGTAATAGAGACAGGGTTTCTCCATGTTGGTCAGGCTGGTCTTGAACTCCCGACCTAGGTGATCCGCCTGCCTCGGCCACCCAAAGTGCTGGGATTATAGGCGTGAGCCACCCCCCTCCAGGCTTGTTAGTGTAAATTTAAAGAGCCATGAACAGCTAGTGGCTACTGTGTTAGAAGGCACAGCTGCAGAAGCTTAATATTAAGACAAAGGAGCATGCCTGGCAGGCGAGCAGGAGGCTGCGGAATCATCCACCCGGCCCGATTTGCCTCTAGGGACTGGGTAGTTGAATTCAAGGCACCTGATGCACAGAAATGTGAATATGGATTTGCCTTTCCTTCCTCCTTTAATCTAGCTTGGCAATTCTTAACCCTTTAGTACGCACACGAATTTCTGATCAAAGCCGACTACTTTCATGGGCAATTTAAGGTACTTTGAAGAGTGATTTTTGACTTTGGAACCTAAAAGAAGTTCTCTGTGGGAGATGTGCAAATAAAAGGCTCAGGGCAAGAGAGGGCCTGGGTCTCCATGGACACAGTGAGGCCGGTCCTCACGGAGGTCAGTCTGGAAGGCAGTACCGACTGTGTCTCAGCAAGGTGCACATCACAGGACTCTCACAGGGCGGGGTAGGCTGTCCAGGAGAGACAAGTGCTGCAGGGCCCTGCAGTGCAATGGCAAGATATAGCTCACTGCAGCCTCTAGCTCCTGGGCTCAAGTCATCTTCCCACCTCGGCTTCCCAAGTAGCTAGCTGGGTCTGCAGAGACCACCGTGCCTGGCCTTTTTTTTTTTTTTTTTTTTTTTTGGTAGAAACCTGGTCTTGTCACTTTGCCCAGGCCAGTCTCGAACTCCTGGGCTCAAGCAATCCTGCCTCGGCTTCCCAGTGTGCTGGATTACAGGAGTGAGACACCATGCCTTTAAGACTGTGTTCTTAAGGAGCCATTGCAAATTTAAAGGAGAGTGGGACAATCTGACTTGTATTTTAGAAGGTGCCCACTAGAAGTGATACTAATGTCAGGAAGGAAAGAAACCAGAGGGAAGGAGCCATTTCAAAGAGTACTGTGTCCCTAGAGGGAAAAGAAAGACAGGCTACCAGTCGCTTTACAGGGAACAGACACTTGAGCTGGGTAATTACTTCCAGGCACTGGATTAATGCTGAAAACAAAGCCATCCTCTCTAGCCAAAAGGCTGCTTTTACTTCAGTCTCTAGGATAGAAGTTCTACCCATCTGATAGACAGAGTGAAGTCACTGGTTAATTAAAAAAATACTTATTGGCCGGGCGCGGTGGCTCAAGCCTGTAATCCCAGCACTTTGGGAGGCCGAGGCGGGTGGATCATAAGGTCAAGAGATCGAGACCATCCTGGTCAACGTGGTGAAACCCCGTCTCCACTAAAAATACAAGAAATTAGCTGGGCGTGGTGGCGCCTGTCTGTAATCCCAGCTACTCAGGAGGCTGAGGCAGGAGAATTGCCTGAACCCAGGAGGCGGAGGTTGCGGTGAGCCGAGATCGCGCCATTGCACTCCAGCCTGGGTAACAAGAGCGGAACTCCGTCTCAAAAAAAAAAAAAAAAAATATTTATTATGCACTCACCAGCAGCAGGCTTGGCGGTAATAAAGAGGATAAGCAAAAACAAAAGGCAGGACTCATCCTCATTTTGAGCTTTAAAATGATGGGGAGTAAGGAGAGGAGGTGAAGAGAGGGCCTTCAAGGTATGAGCAATGGCCCTGAGGTCACAGATGGCTCTTTCATGGATCTGCACAGTCGGCGCGGCTGCAGTAGAGAGAAGGGGAACATGGACAGAGAAAGGAGAGTAGCAGGATGGGCAGGGGCCAGCACAGAAGGGTTTTGGGATTGTGAATCTTCATCCTAAAAGCCAAGGAGAAAACACTTAAGAGTTTAAAGTTGGAAGGGACAGCCCGGAAGATGTTCCTTTCAAAAGACTGGGAGAGTCAGTGAGAACAGCTACAAGGCCGCTGGAGTTCAATGATGATAACCTGGTTGAAGTGGAGTGATATTTAGGATACAATACTGTAAGAAAAGGGCAGGCCGGGCGCGGTGGCTCAAGCCTGTAATCCCAGCACTTTGGGAGGCTGAGGCGGGTGGATCACGAGGTCGAGAGATCGAGACCATCCTGGTCACCATGGTGAAACCCCGTCTCTACTAAAAAAATACAAAAAATTAGCTGGGCGTGGTGGCGCGTGCCTGTAATCCCAGCTACTCAGGAGGCTGAGGCAGGAGAATTGCCTGAGCCCAGGAGGCGGAGGTTGCGGTGAGCCGAGATCGCGCCATTGCACTCCAGCCTGGGTAACGAGAGCGAAACTCCGTCTCAAAAAAAAAAAAAAAAAAAAAAGGGCAAAGAACAGAAGAATGAGGAATGAGTCCGTATCCCTGGGGGTGAAGATGTGAAATCTCTTGTGGACATCTTGAGTTTGAGACGCCCATGAATAGGTAGGGAGGTCAGGTAGGCAGCAGGCCCTCTCTCCACCGGCACTCAGAAGGAATCTACGTTGGAAACATAAATGTCTGAGTCATAAAGCTGAAGATATGAGCAGGATCACCCAGAGAGAGGACATGCTAGGGGAGACAAGGACAAGGCCAAGCTTTCAGGGACTTCACCATTTAATGGCCGGAGAAGAGAAGGTGCCAGGGAAATAGGAAAATCAGAACTGTGGTGGCAATGGAGGCAAAGGAAGAGTGTCCACAAGAAAGATCAGCCTTGTCCACTACTGCAGAGACAGCGCAGCAGATGAGGATGGAAAACCTCCCCTAGAAAAGGCAGCATGGAGCCTCCAGGAAGCTCAGGGGGGATTGAATACGGAACGTCAGGATGGAAGCCACACTGGAGCTGGCAGAACAAAGATATGAATACAGACACTTCTAATAGAATAGGCTCACGCCTATAATCCCAGCACTTTGGGAGGCCGAGGCATGCAGATCACGAAGTCAGGAGTTCAAGACCAGCCTGAGCAACATGGAGAAACCCCATCTCTACTAAAAATACAAAAATTAGCCAACGTGGTGCTATGCACCTGTAGTCCCAGCTGCTCAGGGGGCTGAGGCAGAAGAATCGCTTGAACCCAGGAGGCGGAGGTTGCAGTGAGCCGAGATCTCACCACTGCACTCCAGCCTGGGCAACAGAGTGATACTCTGTCTCAAAAAAAAGAAGTTTGGCTTGAAGAAGAGGATAGAAATAGGGCAGTCGCTAGTAGGAAAGATGTGGGGGTCAAGACAGCAGAGAGGGGAGGCAAGTGCCTTTAAAAGTCTGTAAGTCTGAGCGTGGTGGCTTATACCTATAATCCCAGTACACTGGGAGGCCAAGGCAGGAGGATTGCTTGAGCCCATGAATTGCAGACCAGCCTGAGCAACATAGCAAGACCCCGTCTCTAAAAAAATTGAAGAATTAGGCATGGTGGCATATGCAGGTGGTCCCAGTTACTCAAGAGGCTAAAATGACAGGATCGCTTGAGGCCACGAGTTCACAGCTGCAGTGAGCTGGGATCACGCCACTGCACTCCAGTCTGGGCAACAGAGCGAGCCCCCATGTCAAAAAAAGAAGTAAATATAACACAAACAATTAAAATATGTATATTCTTCAAAAGGTAAACAGTTACTCTATGACCCCACAATTTCACTGTTAAATCTATACCTAAGAGAAATGAAAATACGTCATCTCTGCACAAAAACTCAGACGCGAGAACACTCACCGCAGCATTATCCCTACTAGCCAGAAAGTGGACACAACTCAAACGTCCGTCAACACATCAATAGATAAACGAAGTGCGGCATATCCATCCAGTGGAGCATTATTCAGTCATAGGAGGAACCACACATGCTTCTCAACTCCCGATGCAGTTACAGATGATAAACCCACAAACTGCAAGTACCATAAAGTCAAAAATGAGGGCAGGCACAGTGGTTCACGCCTGTAATCCCAGCACTTCAGGAGGCTGAGGCCAGAGGATCACTTGAGTCCAAGAGTTCCAGACCAGCCTGGGCAACACAGTGAGACCATTGTGTCTACAAAACATATACATATATATGGAGGGATGGAGAGAAAGAGAGAGAGAGAGAGAGATAAAAGACACATAAATTTAAGCCAGACAGTGTGATACACTCCTATAGTCCTAGCTACTCCAGAGGATCCCTTGAGGCCACCACCGTGCTCCAGCCTGGGCAACGCCATGAGACCCCATTAGAACGCAAGGGAGGCAGCACTTTGGGAGGCTGAGGGGGCAGATCACTTGAGATCAGAAGTTCGAGACCAGCTTGGCCAACATAGTGAAACCCCGTCTCTACTAAAAAAATACAAAAATTAGCTGGGCCTGACGTTGCTCACCTGTAGTCCCAGCTACTCGGGAGGCTGAGGCAGGAGAATCACTTGAACCAGGAGGCAGAGGGGTGCAGTGAGCTGAGATTGCGCCACTGCACTCCAGCCTGGGTGACAAAGCAACAAAAGAAAAAGGAAATTAGCCGGGCGCGGTGGCTCCAGCCTGTAATCCCAGCACTTTGGGAGGCCGAGGCGGGTGGATCACGAGGTCGAAAGATCGAGACCATCCTGGTCAACATGGTGAAACCCCGTCTCTACTAAAAATACAATAAAACTAGCTGGGCGTGGTGGCGCGTGCCTGTAATCCCGGATACTTAGGAGGCTGAGGCAGGAGAATTGCCTGAGACCAGGAGGCGGAGGTTGCGGTGAGCCGAGATCGTGCCATTGCACTCCAGCCTGGGTAACAAGGGCGAAACTCCGTCTCAAAAAAAAAAAAGAAAAAAAAGAAAAAGGAAATTAAGGGAAGGAAGAAGGAAGGAAGGGATGGAAGTGGGGGGAAGGAAGGAAGGAAGGAAAGGATCTAATATACTTAACCTAGAAAACATCATAGCTTAGCCTAGCCTACCTTAAATGTGCTCAGAACACTTACAGTTGGGCAAAATCATCTAATACAAAGCCTACTGTATAATCAGGTGTTGACTATCACATGTTATAGAATAGAATACCGCACTGAAAGTGAAACAAGATGGTCATATAGATTGTTTACCCTCCTGATCGTGTGGCTGACTGGTAGGTGCCGGGCACCCCAAGAGAGTCTCGTACTGATACTAGTCCAAGAAAAGATCAAAAATCCAAAATGCCAAGTACTGTTTGTACTGAGTGTACCACTTCCACACCATTGTAAGTCACAGACTGTCTGTACTGATGATCTATGCTACAAGAATGTGGATGAGCCTTGAAAACATTATTCTAAGTGAACGAACTCAGACCAAAAGGTCACATACTGTATGATTCCATTTATATGAAATGTCTAGCATAAGCAAATCCACAGGCACCAAAAGTAGACTGGTACTTGCCAGGCACTGGGGTAAGGGGGAATGGGAAGTGGCTGCTAATGAATATGAAGTTTCTTATTGGGGGTGATGAAAATCTAAAATTGATTGTAGTATTGGCTGTACAACTCTGTGAAAATATATTAAAATCCATCAAACTGGCCAGGCGCAATGGCTCTCGCCTGTAATCCCAGAACTTTGGGAGGCAGAGGCGGGCGGATCATGAGGTCAGGAGTTCAAGACCAGCCTGGCCAACATGGTGAAGCCTCATCTTTAATAAAAATACAAAAATTGCCAGGCGTGGTAGCAGGCACCTGTAATCCCAGCCATTCAAGAGACTGAGGCAGGAGAATCACTTGAACCCAGGAGATGGAAGTTGCAATGAGCTGAGATCGCGCCACTGCACTCCAGCCTGGGTAACAGAGTAAGACTCCAAATTAATAAAAAAAAAAAAAAAAAAAATCAAACTATTCACTTTAACTGGAGAATTGGGCCAGGCGTGGTGGCTCACACCAGTAATCCCAGCACTTTGGGAGGCCAAGACAGGAAGATCACTTGAGCCCAGGAGTTCGAGACCAGCCTGGGCAGCATAGTGAAACCTCATCTTCACAAAAAATACATACATGGGCCGGGCGTGGTGGCTCAAGCCTGTAATCCCAGCACTTTGGGAGGCCGAGGCGGGTGGATCACGAGGTCAAGAGATCGAGACCGTCCTGGTCAACATGGTGAAACCCCATCTCTACTAAAAATACAAAAAATTAGCTGGGCATGGTGGCACATGCCTGTAATCCCAGCTACTCAGGAGGCTGAGGCAGGAGAATTGCCTGAACCCGGGAGGCGGAGGTTGCGGTAAGCCGAGATCGCGCCATTACACTCCATCCTGGGTAACAAGAACGAAACTCCGTCTCAAAAAAAAAAAAAAAAAAAAAAAAAAAATACATACATTATGCAGTGGGGGTAGTGCGCGCCTGTAATCCCAGCTACTTGAGAGGCTAAAGTGGGAGGAGCGCTTGAACCAAGAAATCAAAGCTACGGTGAGCCGAGACAGCACCACTGCACTCCAGCCTGGTGACAGCGAGAGACTCTGTCTCAAACAAACAAACAAACAAAAATAAAGGAGAATTGTATGGTAGGAGAATTTCATGTCAATAAAGGTGTTTTTATTTTTTTTTTTTTTTTAAGTCTATAAAGTACTGGATCTCTACGTTCCCAGGAAAGCTCGGGATAGGTAAGGGGAGTCACAGGAAGTTAAAGGGGGCTTATAGCATTGCACTCACACACCCCCACAGGCCATGACACCTGGCCTTCCCAAACTGACCACCTCAAGTCATCAGTAAAGGATCCACTACCAATGGAGAACAAAGAAGGAATGACGATTTTAAACTATCCGGCAATAAAAAGGCCTCAGCCCTGATACGTTTATTCTACAGGCATTTAGAGAGGAAAAAAGAAGAGACGGTTCTTTTTAAACTAAGCTTAAAACGGTCGATTTTAGATCACAGTCTTCTAGAATAATAATAGTCATATAAACATATAACGTGGGTCATGCTTCAAAAATGGGGCAAACACAGGGTTTGGACGAGTGAACCACAAAGCTAAATTGCACAGACACTGCCGACAGGATTCCATGAACAGATGCACAGTAGAGACGACGCTGGCCAAGAGAAGGTAGAAGATTTCTCATTTGCAAAACCATAATCAGACATCTTCAGAGTTCTGGGATATTTTAGACCTTGTTAGGAGAGGAACAATCTGGTAGTCATCTAACTCACAAATAAATTCTTTCCACTGCACAGTACATGGATGGCACTTGGGCTGTCGGAGATAGAAAGGAGCCAAAATGCAGTTAAAAATACGGATGCTCATTTTTTGAAAGAAAAATTCTCAGCACTTCTGCATCGCGCTGTGATTTAAAAGTGTTTGTGGTTATATTTTCTGAAAGAGTTTCCTTGAAAAATGACAGAAGGTCTCTATCTCACAGCCGTCCTCATAAACAATCCCTTTGTGAAAGTCTTAATTTACATACAACAGTGAGAGCAAGGATCCTGTGCTAATTAAGGTCTGGGGCTGGTTAGCAAATTGCTATAATTGTATATTCTCTAGCATCCTGTCTCCGAAAACATATCCATACCCCGGCAGATCTCAGCAAGAATGATACTGTTCAAGATTTTAATATCTTGGGCTTCCGCTGCATCTGTGCCTGTTTCCAAGTCGTTCATTCCCTTGTGCCGGTGACATTACACAGACATTTTTAAAAATGGTTTCGGCTTTGGCAGGCTGGCATCCACACACCACAAGCATTACCACAAAACGCACACATGGCAGGATCAAGACGCAAGCAGCCCAAACAGGGGAGCCTTTGTATGGAGACGTGAATTCAACCCACGGAGTACATCATTTTTCAGGTTGCAAATCCCTGGCCTTCAAGGGACTTGTTCTGACTCATGCAAGGTGTGGCCAAATTCTGCAGTGAACTGTGCCATGACCAGTCTCGCAGAGGGAATGCAAAATGACAGCCCTCGGCTTCTTCTGACCCGGAAGTGTGATTTGCTGGGTTCACACATGATCTTTAGAGAAGCCAGTCTACATAGACCGCATTTCTAAAACAGGCAGTTTCACAGGGGAAAAGAAAATCCCAGCTGGCAACAGTGGTTGAGCCATATTCCTGCTGGTCAGTAATCAGATGGAGTCACCCTCCCCACTTTGGCACACTCTCCCATTCACCAAAGCTCCCCTTCCCCCCTGCATCCCTAGATGCCAGCTACAATCCCTGATCTGCCAGCTGGTCCCTTCAGGCATTTGACTTGTCCCCCCCACCCCGGAATACAGGTCATGGTTAAGTACAAAGGTTTAAAATCTAGGGACCTTAGCCAGGCACGGTGGTTCACGCCTATAACCCCAGCACTTTGGAAGCCCGAGGCAGGCGGATCACAAGGTCAGGAGATCGAGACCATCCCGGCTAACACGGTGAAACACCATCTGTACTAAAAATACAAATATTACCCAGGCGTGGTGGCACACACCTGTAGTCCCAGCTACTCAGGACGCAGAGGCAGGAGAATCGCTTGAACACGGAAACAGAGGTTGCAGTGAGCCAAGATGACGTAACTGCACTCCAGCCTGGACGACAGAGCGAGACTCCATCTCAAAAAAAAAAATCTAGCCGGGCGCGGTGGCTCAAGCCTGTAATCCCAGCACTTTGGGAGGCTGAGGCGGGTGGATCACGAGGTCAAGAGATCGAGACCATCCTGGTCAACATGGTGAAACCCCGTCTCTACTAAAAATACTAAAAATTAGCTGGGCATGGTGGCGTGTGCCTGTAATCCCAGCTACTCAGGAGGCTGAGGCAGGAGAATTGCCTGAACCCAGGAGGCGGAGGTTGCGGTGAGCCGAGATCGTGCCATTGCACTCCAGCCTGGGCAACAAGAGCGAAACTCCGTCTCAAAAAAAAAAAAAAAAAAAAAAAAAAATCTAGAGACCTTAAACACTCTCAGCAAAAAAACAAAGGTTTCAAATCAAAGATAGGGTCAAGTGTGCTGGCTCACACTTTGGGAGGCTGAGGTAGGTGGGTCCCTTGAGCCAAGGAGTTAAGGACCAGGCTGGGCAACATGGCAGTACCCTATCTCTATTATTAACAAATAAATAAAGATAAAACCTGAGACCGGGCGCGGTGGCTCACGCCTGTAATCCCAGCACTTTGGGAGGCCGAGGCGGGTGGATCACGAGGTCAAGAGATCGACACCATCCTGGTCAACATGGTGAAACCCCGTCTCTATTAAAAATACAAAAATTAGCTGGGCATGGTGGCGCGTGCCTGTAATCCCAGCTACTCAGGAGGCTGAGGCAGGAGAATTGCCTGAACCCAGAAGGCGGAGGTTGCGGTGAGCCGAGATCGCGCCATTGCACTCCAGTCTGGGTAACAAGAGTGAAACTCCGTCTCAAAAAAAAGATAAAACCTGACCCTAATTCTATCCCCTTTGACACTTCCTTAATTCATCTGAGCCTCAGTTTCCTTAACTGTAAAATGGGAATAACAACATACCCACAACATGGAATTAGTACGAGAAGAAATGAAGTAATTTGCATATCATCCCATGAAGTACTCAGAAAATATTAGCCAGGCAAACACACCTGGCATGGAGATGATACTTCCCACTCATGTAGAAGCATCTTTCAGCAGGATCATTACCCTCGGACACAAATGTCAACCTGACATCTTGAAAGCTTGAAAGCTTTCTCTCCCATGAGCTAAAACGCTCTACTAAATGCCAAGGCTGGCATAATGGCAATGACTGGCTTGGGAATTACTCAGTTAATAAGTGAGTACGTGTCAAGGGGAGAGGGGCATAAAAATTGAAATTCAGTTACAGAACCTGAAAGGTCATATTGACTACATATAGGAATAGGATTGAAAATTCTGTACCAATTATTGTCAGAGTTTCTAAGTTTCCCAAGGAGACGACAGCTAAGGGCCTGTTTTCTTTTGTTCTTTTTTTGAGACGGAGTCTTGCTCTGACCCCAGGCTGGAATGCAGTGGTGCGATCTCGGTTCACTGCAACCTCTATCTTCTGGGTTCAAGCGATTCTCCTGCCTCAGCCTCCTGAGTAGCTGAGATTACAGTAGTGCACCACCACACCCAGCTCATTTTTTGCATTTTTAGTAGAGACGGGGTTTCACTATGTTGGCCAGGCTGGTCTTGAACTCTTGACCTCAGGTGATCCACCCTCCTCAGCCTCCCAAAGTGCTGCAATTACAGGCATGAGCCACCACACCCAGGCTTTGGGACCTGTTTTCTAACTGCAAGTAGAGAAAAACACATTGCCAGGTTCATAAGACGGCAGATTAGTCACTTCATCTCCTTTTGAGGACCCACCTCTTTCCCAGTGGGGATGGTATTTGGTGGGTCCAGGTGTCCAGGTATTAGCCCTCCCCTGGCCAAAGGGCAGAGACATGCAGGTGGACTTTGCCCTGTTGTCCCTGAGGAGGCTCTGGGTTAGCTCCACTCTCCAGAGCAGCCTGACCTCCAGCATTCCCACCAATGCCGTGGGAGCGCCAACAGACCAACAGATCCCCTACAGACCATCCCTTTCCCACTCAGAACAAAGAACGCTGACCTGGGTCATATCACGTGGGAACAGAGGCCCTGAATTTACCAAGAAAAGTAGGCTGAGGAAAACACACATGTTCACCAAGCCTAGAGATCACCACACTGTGGACGCTGAGATAACCAGGACTGGAGGAGAGATAAGCCTTCATCCCGGTCAGCTTCACGGACATCATATTTTCACCATGCAGACTCGGCCCTGGGAACCTCAGCAACCCCGATCTTAACCCCAGACCTTTGCATATTAAGCCAAGTGGGGCCAGGACAAAGGTGCCCAGGAAACAGATGCTACCACCACCGCCACTCACTCTGGGGCACAAGAGCTTAGTTTCACATAATGACAGCCACCCCAGGGAATCCTTGGGGAAAGTTCTCCCTCAAAACACGGTGACTCCGTGCCCTCAATGATTCCCTGCCAAAGCAACACCTGAGAAAATCCCTCCAAACACCTGCTGAACGGCTTCTTCAAATGTTGCAGAGGCCAGCAGGACAGGAAGCTTGCAGGTCAATGCAAAGCACCAGACTCTTAGACGAAGAGAAGCAAATTCCTATCTGGTCCCGAGCCTGCCTGCTGGACAACCCTACACAATTCATCATTGTGCCTGCTCTGAGCAGGGGGTCTGCCTGGGCATGGTTTCCTCATCTGCCTCCAGAACTTCTTCCTAGAGGCTTGCAAGTGGGGGAAACGGCAGAACACAGTCATTCTCACCACCTGACAGATATAGCAATAAACGTTCACTGTCTCTACATTGATGCGAATCACAGCTAACATTTTGGAGCAGCCACCCTGTCCCAGGAACCGTGTTGAGCACTCTATCTGTGTGAGCAAAGTTCATCTTAGCCAGAACCTTCTATCTTTATCATCCCCATTTACAAGAGGACACTTAAATAATTCAGCTAGAAAGGGGGCAAGACAGAACCAGGAAATCTGGCTCTAGAAGCCAAGTGTTTTAAACCTCAGTGGCACCGTACCTCTCAAACAGAAGGGGAAAGCATAGTGGTCCAGGTGTGCTTTTGAAAGCTGGCACCATAGTGTGCACTCACAGTACCAACTACTCAGGAGGCTGAGGCAGGAGGATCACTTGGGCCCAGGATTTAGAGGCTGTAGTGTGCTGTGATGACAGCTGTGAATAGCCCACAGTTGAGATTGCACTGCAATCTGGGCAACACGATGAGATTCCAGTTATTTTAAAAAAAGGCCAGGCTCAGTGGTTCACTCCTGTAATCCCAGCCCTTGGGGAGGCCAAGGCGGGCAGCTCACTTGAGGTCAGGAGTTCAAGACCAGTCTGGCCAACAAAGTGAAACATTATCTCTACTAAAAAGTACAAAAATTAGCTGGGTGTGGTGGTGCATGCCTGTAATCCCAGCTACTCGGGAGGCTGAGGCAGGAGAATCACTTCAACCCAGCAGATGAAGGCTGCAGTGAGCCTAGGTTGGGCCACTGCACTCCAGCCTGGGTGACAGAGCGAGACTCGGTCTCAAAAAGAACAAATTCAAAGAAATTTTTTTTAAAAAGAGACCAGTCAGCACTCTAGCAGAGCAAGAAATAAGTAAGAAAATACAGCCGGGCGTGGTGGCTCAAGCCTGTAATCCCAGCACTTTGGGAGGCCGAGGCAGGTGGATCACGAGGTCAAGAGATCGAGACCATCCTGGTCAACATGGTGAAACCCCGTCTCTACTAAAAATACAAAAAACTAGCTGGGCATGGTGGTGCGTGCCTGTAATCCCAGCTACTCAGGAGGCTGAGGCAGGAGAATTGCCTGAACCCAGGAGGCGGAGGTTGCAGTGAGCCGAGTCACGCCATTGCACTCCAGCCTGGGTAACAAGAGCGAAACTCTTGTCTCGGGGAAAAAAAAAAAAAAAAAAAGAAAAGAAAGAAAATACAAAGTGAGGACAAAGGCTATGAACAAAATCAGAGTGACAGAGGAACACTCTGGATGCTGGAAATGTTTAATTATCTTGATCTGGGTCATGGTCCCACAAGTGCAAACGTGAGTTAAAGTTCACCGGACTGTACACTGTAGATCAGGTTGAAATGTACCAGAAAATAGTAAACGAATGGTGAACAGTGGAAGCCAGTCTTCTCACTGTTGGAGTAGGAGGTTACAGAGAAACTAGGGAAGAAGGCCAGAATGATCCATGCAGGAATGGGAAAGGGTCAGATGAGAGCATGAACTCATGTTTAGCTGATAGAGGCACAGATGGATACATGTAAAAATGTTTACACGTGTGTGTATATATGCTTCCTTATTGTCCAGTGAGAGAATCTACAAGCAAGGTGGCTCACACCTGTACTACCAGCTCTTTGGGAGGCTGAGGTAGGCAGATCACCTAATGTCAGGAGTTGGCAAACAGCCTGGCCAACGTGGTAAAACTCTGTCTCTATTAAAAATACAAAAATTAGCCAGGCATGGCAGCACACATCTGTAGTCCCAGCTACTTTGGAGTCTGAGACAGGAGAATCATTTGAACCCAGGAGGCGGAGGTTGCAGTGAGCCAAGATTCTGCCACTGCACTCCAGCCTGGGCAACAGAACAAGACTGCATCTCAAAAAAAAAAAAAAAGTGTGGGGCTTTGATGAGCCAAATGCCTTTCACTATGTATGCGTTATCTGTTTTGTTTTTTTTTTTTGAGACAGAGTTTCGCTCTTGTTACCCAGGCTGGAGTGCAATGGCACAATCTCGGCTCACCGCAACCTCCGCTTCTCAGGTTCGGGTGATTCTCCTGCCTCAGCCTCCTGAGTAGCTGGGATTACAGGCATGTGCCACCATGCCCAGCTAATGTTTTGTATTTTTAGTAGAGACAGGGTTTCACCATGTTGACCAGGATGGTCTCGATCTCTTGACCTCGTGATCCACCCGCCTCGGCCTCCCAAAGTGTTGGGATTACAGGCGTGAGCCACCGCGCCCGGCCCCACATTATCTCATTTAAAGTATTTGGGAGCCAAGCGTAGTGGCTCACGCCTGTAATCCCAGCACTTTGGGAGGCCGAGGCGGGCAGATCACTTGAGGCCAGGAGTTCGAGACCCTCCTGGCTAACATGGCAAAACCTCATCTCTACTAAAAATACAAAAATTAGCCAGGCATGGTGGTGCATACCTGTAGTCCCAGATACTTGGAAGGCTGGGGCAGGAGAATCACCTGAACCTGGGAGGCAGGGGTTACAGTGAGCTGACAGCGCACCACTGCATTCCAGCCTGGATGACAGAGCAGGCTCCACCTCAAAAAAAAAAAAAAAGAGAGAGAATCTAGAAGCAAAAACATTCCAGTAGCAATGAGCACACTTGGCTGGACACGGTGGCTCATGCCTATAATCCCAGCCCTTTGGGAGGCCAAGGCGGGTGGATCACAAGGTAACAAGTTCCAGACCAGCCTGGCCAACATAGTGAAACCCCGTCTCTACTAAAAATACAAGAATTAGCCAGGCATGGCAGTGGGCGCCTGTAGTCCCAGCTACTCAGGAGGCTGAGACAGCAGAATTGCTTAAAACCAGGAGGTGGAGGTTGCAGTGAGTAGTGATCACGCCACTGCACTCTAGCCTGAACAAAGTGAGACTCTGTCTAAAAAAAAAATGAGCACACTTAGTTCCATATCTTGGTTTCTAATACCATTCTCCAAAAAAAGAAACCAGGATTCATAGAGAAATGGATGATTCTAGGGCTGAGGCAAACACATACAAGATGAGCCTGCAGCATCATATAGTGCCAGAAGGCAAGAAAGTGCTCAATAAATAAACAAAAACAGGCCAAACGTGGTGGTTCACACCTGTAACCCCAACACTTTGGGAGGCCAAAGTGGTAGGATCACTTGAGCCTGAGAAATTCAAAACCAGCCTAGGCCACCAGCCTAGCAAGACTCCATCTCTACAAACAAAAAGAACAAAAATTAACCCACTGTGGTGATGCATGCCTGTGGTCCCACCTACTTGGGAGGCTGACGCAAGAGGACCGCTTGAGCCCAGCAGGTCAAGGCTGCAATAAGCTATGACTGCATGACTGCACTCCAGCCTGGCAGCAAAACGAGGCTCTGTCTCAAACAAACACATAAACAAACCCGGCAACGATGGAGTCTGTCAAGGGGACACAAGAGCCAACGGAAAGAGCTCCCAACTGCCAAAGCCGGAATGATTTGAGCAATAAAACAAATAGGTAGTATTGGATTACAACCCACAGTATAAAGTAACCATCCCAGAGTCCAGACTGAGAGAGATAAATGACTGAATAAATACATGAGGGAGAAGAGACCAATACCCCATACAGAACGATTCTAAATTTTTTTTTCAGACAGTCTCACTGTCACCCATGCTGGAGTGCAGTGGTGCAATCTCAGCTCACTGCAACCTCCACCTCCCAGGTTCAACTGATTTCCCTACTTTAGTCCCCCAAGTAGCTGGGATTATAGGTGTGCAATTTTTGTATTTTTAGTAGAGATGGGGTTTTGCCATGTTAGCCAGGCTAGTCTCGAACTCCTGGCCTCAAGTGATCTACCCACCTCAGTCTCCCAAAGTGCTGGGATTACAGGTATGAGGTACTGCACCCAGCCCCAGATAATTTATGTCAAGCCTCTGCTTTCGAGGAGGTGGAGCATGACTCCTGACTCCTTAAGCATGGGTGACACACTGTGACTTCCTTCCAAAGAGCAGAGGACGGACAGAGAAGAAAGCTCTACCATACTCAGATGGTCATGGTCACCAATCAACAGTGATAATTTTTTTTTGGAGACAGTCTCATTCTATCTCCCAGGCTGAAGTGCAGTGGTACAGTCTCGGCTCGCTACAATCTACACCTCCACCCAGAGTTCAAGTGATTCTCCTGCCTCAGCCTGCCGAGTCGTTGGGACTACAGGTGCCTGCCAGCACACCCGGCTAATTTTTGTATTTTTAGTAGAGATGGGGTTTCACCACATTGGCCAGGCTGGTCTCAAACACCTAACCTCATGACCTGCCTGCCTCAGCCTCTGAAAGTACTGGGATTACAGGCATGAGACACCACGCCCCGTAACATGCTATCTTTTTTTTTTGAGACGGAGTTTTGCTCTTGCTCTTGTTACCCAGGCTGGAGTGCAATGGCACAATCTTGGCTCACCGCAACCTCCGCCTCCTGGGTTCACGCAATTCTCCCGTCTCAGCCTCCTGAGTAGATGGGATTACAGGCACGCGCCACCATGCCCAGCTACATTTTTGTATTTTTAGTAGAGACAGGGTTTCACCATGTTGACCAGGATGGTCTCGATCTCTTTTTTTTTTTTTTTTTGAGACGGAGTTTCGCTCTCGTTACCCAGGCTGGAGTGCAATGGCGCAATCTCGGCTCACCGCAACCTCCGCCTCCTGGGCTCAGGCAATTCTCCTGCCTCAGCCTCCTAAGTAGCTGGGATTACAGGCACGCGCCACCACGCCCAGCTAGTTTTTTTTGTATTTTTTAGTAGAGACGGGGTTTCAACATGTTGACCAGGATGGTCTCGATCTTTCGACCTCGTGATCCACCCGCCTCGGCCTCCCAAAGTGCTGGGATTACAGGCTTGAGCCACCGCGCCCGGCCCCGGTCTCGATCTCTTGACCTCGTGATCCACCCGACTCGACCTCCCAAAGTGCCGTGAGCCACCGCGCCCGGCATCTTTTTTTTTTTTTTTTTTTTTTGAGATGGGGTTTCAACTCTCGTTGCCCAGGCTGGAGGGCAATGGTGCAATCTCGGCTCACTGTAACCTCCACTCACCGCAACCTCTGCCTCCCAGGTTCAAGTGATTCTCCTGCCTCAGCCTCGCAAGTAGCTGGGATTACAGGCATGTGCCACCATGCTTAGCTAATTTTGTATTTTTGGTAGAGATGGGCTTCTCCATGTTGATCAGGCTGGTCTCGAACTCCTGACCTCAGGTGATTCACCCGCCTCAGCCTCCCAAAGTGCTGGGATTATAGGCATGAGCCACCACACCAGTGACATGCTGTCTTATAACAGTCCTCATCCTCAAAATGCGTTTTGATTCAGATACCTTTGGGGAGTCACTTTGTGCCACACTCTGTAGCCAAACGGGAATCTCGTTCCGGTAGTCTGCACAACCCTCTCAGCCTCTCCCTTCCTCCCCATAACCCCCAGCGCAAGCACTCCATGACTTGTTAAAGGAATGAAAACACCTTGCTACAACCATTAAGTTTGGAGATGAGCCTTTTCATCAACCAAAGATACGAAAAGTACTCCAGTAGCTCATTTGTAAAAGCACCGTGAAGACAAAAGTGAGTAACTGCTTCCTTTTGGGAAGCCTCATAAAATCTCTTTCACGCAGACCAAATGGGAAGTACCAATCCCTCAATTAGAAGATATTCAGGAGTCTACTCCAGGCTTGTGAATACACACGTAAATGGTGTTTGCCCTCATTTGCTAAAGTTTGAACTAAATGGAAACACTGGCCCCGGCATCCCAGCAAGCTCTACATTTTCGTTTTATCTCTAACCCAAGACCACCATTTTCCAATGAAGCGACCTGACTTCATCCCACTTCTGGGATTCCAAAGAGGCCTGTTGTTAAAATCAGAAAACGAGCGGCAGCTAGAGGCTCTGGTGGCTTCCAGAACATGCTTTATTGAAACTGTGGCTCCTGAAAGTCACCCTGCGGAGAGGTAGCCAGCAGCTCTCCGTCATGACACACAGGTAAAATTCACTGTCAGGACAATTCCTGACAAGTCAGGACACCCACACAGACACCAGGGAAAGAAAACCACAAGGAAGGAGTTCTCCATAAATTAGGTTCATCCATCAAAAAATCTTCTATCTGAAAACCCAAGGAGAGTTACAACATCGGCTCAGAAAGCCACACTCCACTGCTCTACAACAGAAAGAAATTCCAATTTCCTCCTTAGCTCTACAATAGGTAACACAAGATTTTTACTTACCTTTGGAGCGAGTAGAGATATCCATGCCCTCTACCACCTCCTGTTCTGCTTTTACTTCCTCTTCAGCCAAGCTGAAACAGAGCAAATTACGTTCATGTTTAGGTGGGCTGAGAACTTATCCCATGGGGGCAGCTATTTGGAAGTTCTAGCCACACGCCCACCTTAAGGACATTCCCTCATCCTTATCCAGGGATGGGGGAAGGAAACCCACACCTGATTTCAACAAAGTGTGAAGAGTCCTAAAGGAGTTTTTTAAAACCCTATGTTGTTCTTTTTTTTTCTTTAAATCAAATTACTATTCCAGTTGTCATGTTATTGGGGAATGCAAAAGGCAACTTTTTAGACACACAATTGCAACCTACCCCTGTGGGCCTATGAGAACCCAGCCTTCAAATAAACAAGCTTCTCATTGTTAACACAAGGTTCAAAGAAAGGCAGGTTGGAAGTGGTTTGCAGGGTATCCAGAATTCTCATCTCTGAATACTTTAGGGCAAAGAATAAGATTTCCCACACCTTCCCCTAAATCTTACAATTCCCTGATGAGGCAGGAACATGAAAAAAAAAAAAAAAGATATAGGTTAAATTACAAAGCAGAAAAAATATGCCCAGCTAGCGGCTAAAGACCTGGTCTCAAAACACTGAACCGGGGAGCACTGATTCCAGGAATCAGAACCAGGTCTCCACACTTCCAACCCCCTGAATGCTTCCTCTCTACAGCGGGAACGGCTTACTACTGAGTTGTGACTAATTATCCCCCACCACAAAAGTGGAATGTGGAAGGATTATTCAAAAGACAAAGGCTAAGAGTGGAGGATTGGGGAGAGAAGCAAATAAAGCAAGCCCCATTGCTGGGAGGGTCTGTCACCCAGAACATTCTCCCTCTCTCTGCTGGAACTGGAGTTGAAAGAGAGCCGGCCGTATCAGATCTTCCTCCTACAGAGAACTGACAAGCTGAACCAAAGGAAAAAAAAATAACAGTTCTGCTTTCATAGGTGCAAATCGTTTGAGGTGCTAGAACTTTCCAAACAGTCAAGCTGACAATGAAGTAATAAGAAACTGGGCATTTACTCCAGAAGCAATTCCATCAGACTGTGGCTGGTCCCACAGGAAGAAATGGGTGCATCGCCAACTGATATGGCTGGAATTTTCCATTTAGAAGACTCAAAGCCAGGACAGGAAGGAGGCTGGGGAAGAGAGAATGTCCTGTCTGTGTTCTGTGGTCTGGGGCTGTGACGAGGCAAAAGACAGGCCCAAAAAAGGCAGCCTCATGTCTCGAACCCTAGTATAAGGAGAAGATTTTAGGCGAGTTCCATGTTTGTTAGGAGGAGAGTTTTACGATGAGAGCTAGATAGAAAGGAAAAGATTCTAGCTCCAAATTAAATTACGGGAACTTGAAGACCTCAGACTTAACTTGTCCCAGCACAAAGAAAGGTAGTTGGGTTTAAATGAGAATATTAACACATTTAGCAATCAGATATTGATCCCGGTTAACAATGTCATTTACACAGCATCTGTAAAGAAAGCCTATGACACAAATCACCAAAGAAACAACTGACATGTTGTCACAAACAGTTTTCATCAGGAGAAAGCAGCCTGCTAAATTTAAACACATCACTTATATGCAATAATACAATGGTGATTTATTGAAGGTGATTTCAGCACTAATGTGTTCTATTCCAACTTAAGGAGAAAACATTCTCAACTCAGAAACACACTCTGCCTGAAACGTACACAGGCTGTCCAACTGGACGCTTGGGGTGTGGAAATACATCTCAACCAAAAGCCCCATGCAGCCCTCGGAGATGGGTAGACAGTTAACTTCAAAGGAACAAATAGCAACCTTGATCTTTTCTAGTAACTAGAATTCTGTTTCCCTCTCTCGCATGAAGCATGTGAAATTCTAAACTTCTTGAAACCGATCCCATATTTTGAGTAACAGAGAAAACGCTAACTGAAATCTACAGTGGTGAGGGAAACAATTATGCAGAACTGAGCCAAAAAAACCCACTTGAAGGATTTCTGCAGCGATGAAAACATTCAAAGGTGTACTGATCATGGAGGAAGGCTGCGTTCAAGGGAACAATTACTTGGCTTGTAACAGCCTAGAGGAGCTGAATACTTCAGGCAGGAATGCTGCTGAGAGACGAGGAAAATGCAAACTAGTTTTATTTGCTTCTGAGTTTTAAGATAATCAATGCTGGAGCAGAAGAGAGAGGGGGAAAAAAGTTAAGCTGTTTTATCTTTCCAAGTATTACAAGTGGGCACCATAATCACCCAACTTTAGCAATAGCACCACCAGCTTTAGCACAGGATTTCAAGCACAACAATTTAAGAAAACCATCTTTTTCACAGATCAGCAAACCATCCTTTCAAAAGGAACCCGTGCACACACATGCATGCACACTCACACACACAATAACTTGTATTTGACTAAAGGAAACTGCAGTGTCTATGCATTAAAAGGAGGGGGAAAAAAAAACACTTCATTTACAAAAGCAAAGACCAGAATGCAAAATTAGTCATTTTGAATAGCCACATCTAAAGGGACTTCCTTTTTCCTACACCACTGATTTCGGTTTTGCTTTTTTTTGTTTGTTTTTTCTTTTTTTTTTTTTTTTTGGTTTAACATGAAGAACTCGTATGTTATTAGGGGGAAAACATGAATATTACATCAAAAGTAGTGGCAAGAAAAGATCTGTACCTGTCTGAATTGCCCCACAGATGTTGGTCAATTTTGGTTAAGAACTGTTCAGTCATTTAGGGGAAAAAAAAAGTTAAATAATTGTTGAAAAGAAAAGGCAGCTGCATCTGGAGAAAATACTTTGAACTTCTGTCATTAACACATTAAAGTCTTAGAACATATACAGCTTATTTCCTTCCATATCTGCTAGCTTCCAGCAACCCTGATGATTTAAATCAAAAACAATGGGACAACAAGGTCTTGTTTCAAACTGTCATTACTTTTTTTCCCTTTAAAAGGTCTGTTGAAGAAATTGGGGGCCCTCTAAAGAAAAGGGTAAAATTAGCTGAAAAGCAAACATCAATTTCTCACTCCAACAAGAAAATACACTATCAACTAGTTACATACATTGTATACATCACCACCTCTCACATTCATATTTAGCCAAGTCACTTGCCTGTAGATTTCACAAACTGATACATTTCAGGCAACTCAAAGAAATAACAGTACCTGCAAAGACAATCAAGACCACCCCATCCCATCCCAAAAATAATAAAAGATTTCTCCCCTAGTGCCTAAGCAAGAAAACCTATGCTTACTTCTTAACCTGCATGCACTGAAAAAAGAGCAATTAAAAGTTGCAAATGAACTACTGCACCTCCAGGATGCTTTAAGCCTTCTGATTATTAATTCTGAGGACTCAGGGATGGTCCGTAATTCCCAGGAATCTCATCTCAACACTTCCAAGAGAGAGAAAAAAGAAAGCATCTAATTTTGACAGAAAAATGCCTAGATACACAATGCCCACATACTTCTTTTCCCCAAGTGCCCCTACTATTTGACTTTTAAAGAAGAATATCTAAGCCATCTAGAATACATAACCAACATGCACACAACTCTGGTTCTACAGATGAGGATCATCGCACAGCAATTCAAGAATCATGCATCATTCGAAAGGACTTTTTCCTGGTTTTTACTTTCATCCAAAATACCAAAATGGTCCAGGCTGTAAGAAATATTTAATCCCCAAGGCATAACATCTTCCTCTTCTAGATTATAAAATAGTGAACATCAAAATTAAAAACCATGCTTCCCTAAATCTGCAATTAATTTTTTAAGAAATTGGGGTGGGGGGGAATGGTTAGCAGAGCAGCTTTATATAAGCACTCACCTAAAACAGGCAGAGTCATCGGTAGCTAAGCTATTTATGCAGGATTCTTAAAATGGCGTCTGGCAACACTGCCTCATTCCTGTGTTGAAGCTAAAATGGTAGCAGTTTGTTCAATAGCTGTAGCTCTTGTTTAAGCAGCCCTGCTAGTTTCAAAGCCACCTTCCTAAATACCAGAACTAGGAAAAGCTGAACCAAAGGACACCAACAACCCAACGTTTAGAAGCTTAAAAAAAAACTCTGCAATGACAGGGAGAGTTTGTGAAGTCACAGGTTCCTAAGGAAAAGCCTTCCCTTGCAGATCCTGAGCCTTCAACATGAGGCTCTGTGATGAGGCCCCCTTGCCCTTGAATTAGGTGGGTAGAAGGTTAGGAATTGTGCAGCCCCGTGGCACAAACTGCAGACAGACAGGTGTCTGTGCAAACACAGAAATGTTCCCAGGGAGCAGGCTGGGGGGAGGCGAGGAGGAAGCCGGGTCCCCCTTCTCTTCTCAATCTATTAGAACCAGCTTTGCATTCATACCAAAAAGGAGCTAGGTAAAATGAAAGTGCTTCAAGGACAGCAGGCATCTGAAAAGCCAAGCTACAGGGCTGCACCTCAGTCTGCGGCCAAGGTAAAATCAAAATGCTGTTTATAAGCCTGCAGACAGCCAAATACCCAGCCCTCTGAAGCAGCCCGTCCTAAGACAGTTAACATCAAGGAAAGATAATCGGAGTCTGCAGAGGAGAAGCACAAGGAAAACATTCCCTTATCCAATGCACAGGATACTCACACATTAGATTTCTGACCACCCCCAACAGAGCCTGAGAATTAACAATGGGTTTAGCAAAACCCGCTTTCAGAGGCCGAACTAACAGCCTGAGTAGATAACGTCATTTACTGTTACAGGTCTGAGCACTGGCCTCAGACCTCCTCTGGTGCTGGGAGTGAGGAGTTTCAAGGTGACTGCTTTTTAGCTCCAGGGGAGAAAGGAGGGCACAGCGCCCAAGGCCATGCCAGGGCAAGGACGGGCCGCTGGCCCCCGCTGGCCGGTAGGTAGGTAATCTGGATGGGGGGGCAGGCTGGCAGCACGCTGGCTGCAGAGCTGGCATGGCCACTGCCTGCTTGTTTGCCTGCAAGGAGAGTGGGAAGTAGGGGGGAGGGCGACCATAATCTTAGCAACCTGAAGCCAAGGGTGAACCCTGGCTCAGATTTTGCATTTTAAGAGCTACCAAAGGCCTTCGAAACATATTCCCTTTTTAAATCTCTGCTGTGCGGTCGCGAAGGCCCCTTTGAATGTATCTTTCTTCCAGGGTCAACCAGAGGCAAAGCCAGATTGAGGGTTCCCAGGCTGACACATGTCTGCTGCCTCTGCCACAGGAGAGAGAAGGGGAAAGAGGGCAAAAGAAACAAAGACATCACACATTGGAAGTGGCTGGACTTTTAAAAACCTACCTTGGGTTTTCTGCCACCCCGCTTCCTAAAAAGGTTAGATTACTATCACCCCGCTTCCTAAAAAGTGTCTCCCCCTCCCACCCTATCCTATTTAAGACCTGATGCAGTCTCCCCACTGATTCTCCCAGGGAAAGAAAAGGGGGAATGTTTTGTTTAAAAGAAAAGGGGTTACAAGAAAGAAAGGAAAAAAAAGCTATTGTTTTCATCCCTAATTTATAATCCAAGAGGCCCCCAATCGTTTCTTTGCTTTCTGACTCAAATCTTTGAGCTGTTAATTATAAAAGTAACTGGACTTGGCGCCAACGGGCTAACTATGTTCAGGCTCAGCAATTAGAAAAACTCTGTAGAAAGTTTACGGAGTGATTATATATAATTAATTCCTAGTTACAGACTGAACAGTGACCATTTTCTGGAGCTAATAAAAGCAGTTACTCCCCCTCCCCCATGTGAATGCCACTTAATTTCCCCAAGCAGAAAGTGAATCCATCCTGGAGGGTCTTGAAGGAAAAAAAAAAAAAAAAAAGGAGAGGAATCAAAAGCTTCAGTGTGTCTGTGTTTGCTCCTTGCAGCTGTGTATCCTCTTTGGGGACTGAGGAGGCAGAAGGAGAAAGGGAAACAGCCCAACATTCTGTTCCTCCCTCTGCAGTTTAGAAACGTGGCAGAGAGAACATTCTACCTTGATGAGAAAAAGAACGGGGGTTGGGGGAAAGCAGGGAAGAGAGATGACCTAGGAATGGAAGGTAGGAGGCTCTTCCGCTTGGCACATCTGCTTTTCCTAAAAGAAACAAAGATGGTAGAAATTTCCAGAAGGCCCGTTCTTAGTTCGGCCACTGCGATTGTCAATCTTTAACCTTTCCTCCAAGTCTATTGGTTTAAAAGCTAGAGTAGAAGAACCCCATTGGGCTGCTCTGGGAGCCAGCACTGCCGTCCCTACCTAGTCCTGCTGCAATGCAGACATTTATATTCCCCCCCCCCCACCCCCGCCACTTCCTGAAACTGGAAAATAATGCTACTTTGAAAGCAATTAACTTTTTACAGACTCATGCTTGGTGAGGGCCACAGTACCATAGGAAAAGTGGCTAGCTTGGTCCAGGGTTGGGAACTTGCTGGGGGTTATACATTTGAAAACAGATCTTGGCTCTCCAAACCTGTGGGAGCCATTTTAATGCAAGCTTTTAGAGGACAAATGCCTTGCCCTGAAGTTCCCTTCCAGCCCAACAAACACAGTATTATGCAAACGCTGAAGGCACCAAACCAGGAGTCTTAGGATTAGACACTGCTTCTAGGGAGGCCACAGGAACCTCAATATGTAATCTCCATTTACAGCAAGGAGATAAGAACAAAGAAAATAGCTCAGTGTCTGAACTTACTTGTTTGGGCCAGTGGCACTGCTCAGTTTTAAGTATATAACATCATGAACTGCCTGCAGTTTTATTCTAAGAAGCTAAGCTGGCCTGCCTTGCACAGACTTTTCTCAACTTAGAATGTGGTACATTTCTCCTGATTAAATGAGCCTTTTTCCAATTTGATGTCAGAAAGTGGGCTACTGGACACTCATTTGAAAGAAAAAAGATTTCTGACTCCATAAAGTTGACATAACACAGCAACTGAATATATATTTCCTGCATTTACAGTCATGCTGGATTGGTCTCCAAGCTGAAAATTTACATAGTGAACTTCTAGGGAAATTCTGACGGTAATGCTAAACAAGACTCTACTTTTTCCACTTAACTTCTAGCTGCAGCCTAAAGAGAGCAAGGGAAATGTAAAAAGTGAGAGATCTTATGGGAGGCCAGCATGCATACAGATGTGTGGTTCACACCTGGAAAAAGGCCGAAGTGCGTCAGTGAGTCCTGAATCAAACACAGTCTGGTGGTGGATGAGATTTTGTACTATATATATAAAAATCCTAAAACATGAACACTGACAACCACCCCCTCGAAACACACATACCACCACCACCAGCTTCAGCACCCCCCCATATGTTCTTAGGGCTCCGCACCTCTAAGCACAAACAGTTTCATGACATTTCACAAGCACATCACGTACTCACAGGTTGAATATCCAAACAAACCCCATTAAAGGTCTAGAGTCAAGTCACAATGAACTGAACATTTCTCCCCTGACTGGGGGTAAACAGGAAGTGCAATCTTCAATCCTAGCTGCAGGTTATCAGGGAAAACAGTGAATCCAAACAGTCACCTAAAATCAAGACACTCTTTAAAAGGCCCTTGGTTCTGTTCCTGCTAATGAAGCCCCCTGCTCCTGCAGCCAAGACCCCCTCTTACAATCAGACCCCAAATGTTCACAAAACTCTTCAAACATGGTCACAGAGGAAATGGATTGCTTTACTTACCCAACAAATGTTCAAGCAACCGTCTCATTTTTCCACAGTTAGGAAGAGAGAACAGGCTGGCAGATTTGGGACTTGATCAAAAAGGAAATTTTTTTAAACAGTTACATGGTATTATTAAAAACACACAACACCACCACCACCACAACCCAACAACTGAATATGGGATGCTGTCAGGAGCCACAGACATGATTTTATTTCCTCTACACTCCATCACACACAACAGAGGAGGATACAATGTATAAAAGGGAGAGGAAAAGGAAGAGAATAAAAGGTAACATTAGTTCCTTGAAAAATCATGCAAGAGTAGAAAGCTAAGGGATTCAGAGTCCTTGCAGATTTTTTCCTTTTTTTGTTTTTTGTTTTTTTGCAGGATGTTGTCCAAGATCTCTCTCCCCCCACCCCCCAATCCCCAGCCCTACTCCAAAAACTTCCTCCAACACTTTCAGAAACATTTGCTGGCTGTAGGCTGGCTTGCAGAGCACTGTAGCAACCTCAGTCAAGAAAACAGGCTGAACAAAGTAGTTTCAAGTGCAGAAGCTCTTAGAATAAGAGAAGCTCCGTGTACAGACACCACCACCCACCTAGGCCCCAGGAGCTAGACTCTCCTTAGCACTGCTCTACTGAGGGCTCAGTTCTTTTTGCAAACACGCTCCTCTCTTGTCAAAACTTATCCAGCCTTCCCAGAACCTCTTTGGAGAGGCAAACTTGCCTGCTCTGCTGTCTGCCATGAGCTCTCCTTGGAGAGGAGCCTGCTTGCTTACCTTCCATTTTCTTCCCCCAGCAGGGCATGTGGCAAAAGAGAAGACAATAGTGCAGGGAGGGAGGGGGGACTGCTGAGAGAGAGAGAGAGAGAGAGAGAGAGAGAGAGAGAGAGAGAGGGAAAGAAAAAAAAAGAAAATGAAAAGAAAAAAAAAAAGAGCTTCTTTTTTGGCATACCAGGATCTAGCTTCAAACTCTTCCAGAAACACCATGTCCTGGTGGAAGGAAAGGTGTGCCAGGCCCTTGCCAGTTTGCAAAAATCAAGCTATGGCTAATGGCTACTGAGCCATGTGACCCAAGAAAGCAAAAAAATTCTCTCTAAACAGTTCCAAGTTAACATAAGTGCTCTGGGGGTGAGTGTAGCACGGCCAGCCACAGAGAAATCACACTGCTCGCCCACAATTCGGATGTCTCAGAGGGAGGGGGAAAAAAGATGGTTAAAAAGTCGAGCTTACCTCTGTGGATGCATTGTTAACACTGTGTAATGTCAATACTTATAAAACATGGAGGACAGGCTCCTAGTTCTCACAGAAAAAGGGTTTGGCACTTCGGCTGATGATCTGGCCGCCTAATAAAAGCTCATCCCCGATTGGCTGCCCCGGCAAATCGGAGTGTAAAGCCGCCCCGGATTGGCTGAAACACTTCCTGAGCGATTATCTTTGTGAGGCTCGGGTGAGCAAGAGCCATCCTGTGCATAGAAAAAGACAGGCTAAGCTAGGCCTTTTGCAGCAAGAAAAACTTGGGAAAGGGGCCCCCACGCGCACTTCTCCTGCACCCTGGCTAGATTTCCGGGCACGGGCCAGCCAGGGCAGCCAGCCTGACCTGCTCCAGGGAAGCCCGAGGCCCACATGCCCCTGGGAAGAGAGTTTCTTGGGGTGGGCTGGGACGGGTCACCCTCACCTGCCCCCAGAGAAACGGCTCTTGTCCAGGGAGGAAGGCCAGCCCTTTTCTAGAACAGTCCAGCAGGGTGACTCTCCAAGGGGAAGAGGAAGCTGGGGAGTGGGGGAGGCCAGGGGAAACGGCCAAGGGGGCCAGAAGAAAGGGCTTGAGGCAGGCCTCTGAGGAGCTGGGGCAAGCAGGCCGCCCGGGGGAGCCCCGAAAAATCCGCAGAGAACATCCCTGGCTTCTCAAGAGGAGCGAGGAGCCGCTGCTGAGGGGAGGAGGGGAGCAGAGTGGTCAAGTTTGCATAGTCATTGTCCCCATGCCTCCTTGCAAGGCAGGCCAGAGAGCAGTGGGCCTCTCACCCTGCCCAGCCAGCCCTGCAGGCAAAACCAGCGCGGGGTCCTGCCTCCCTGCCACGATGCCAACGGGGGCCCCTCTCGGTCCTTACCCTAGGAAAAGCCCAAAGCCCTCCTCACAGGCCACATGCCTGGATCTACAAACTTCCCTTCCCTCCCGGCCCCTCCCCCACGGCCGAGGCCTGCTAAACCTGTCAGTTAAACACAAATCTGACTTCCGTATGAGCCTGCGATGCCTTCGGCTTCCTGCCTGTTAACCCTCGCTCGGACTCGGGGCCTGGCTGGGAAAAACTAGGCCTTGAGATCGCAGCAAAGGCCTGTGGAAAAATACCAGCTGCAGCTCTCCCGGCAGATGCAGACAGAGAGAGAGAGAGAGAGAGAGAGAGAGAGAGCCGCTGTCTCTCAGCCTTTGCTTCCCAGGGAGGCGTGTACCTTGTGAATCCAGGGCACAGGCAGTGCCTCTCGGGCTGAGAAGCCATTTCAATCCAGAGGGAGACAGAAAGATGGCACGCTCAGCCAGGAAACAAGAGCCCCCATTATGCGTCAGGCCTACCCCCGTAGGTCAGCCCTTCCTGCCACAATCATCCCTGTATGTGTGAGCCTGGGGAGCTGGGCCCAAGTCGGTGAGCAGACAAATCCCCTGGGCTTCCTAAGGATTCTTGCTTCCATTTATTTGCACAGAGAACGGCTTCTTCTCGTCCCCCAAGGCAGATGGAGCAGCGATTTCACACACAGCCCTCCATTTGGCAGCCCCCCCCACCCCCATCTCTGGCACTTCTCCCCAGTAAAATATTAACTGGTTTTTCAGCGCTGCCTCTAATTCTACCCACTTCAATTGCGTGAGGAGGTCTTTGCTGGTCTCCTCCCGAAAGCTGCCCGCACAGTTGGTCTGCACCCAGAGATCGAAAAGGACCTTCACATGTCTGGGCTTTCTCGCTTGCTTTCCTTCTTCGGCACTTATCAATGACAAGGTGCTTCATTAACAGGATTTTTTAAAACAGCAAGCTGGAACTACAGAAGCTAAATAAACACCATTCTTTAGAGGCTGGAGAGAGCGTCCAGAGTGAACGCAGCCATATGCCGGGAGGCATAACTTGGGAATAATAAAGTCTCCCCTCTTCTCCTAAAATTAGGACTTGCGGGCTTTCTTGTCCACAAAGAGCTGATGGCTTGCTTTCCCTGCCCCCCCACCCCCACCCCCACCCCCCACATGAACAACAGATGCCCACTGCGTGTACGTAAATTCTTCCTGGCTGGGAATCTCATAGCAAACAGGCTCAGGAACAAGCTGAGAATCGAAACATGCTTTACTACAGGGCAGGGCCCAGTCTTTATGAAAACGGATGGGGTGTTGCTGTTGTCATTGTTTTAGGCTTCTGAGGCCAAGCTGCAGGGAGGGACAGCTCCACCGCCATCGCTCAAGACAGCCGGCCTGAGCCTCACCAGAAGCGGGGCGGGGGGGGGGGGGGCTCTCTTCCTGGAAGTAGAAACCTGCACACAGATACCAAATGGGGGAAGGCAAGAGGTGGTGGCCACAGTAAAGCAGCAGGTGCTCACCCTCCTAGCCATGTGAGCAGCGGCCCTCCACCACCATCCCATATGGAATACTGTTTGTTTCTGCAGGTGCCGCTTCTGGAGGAACAAACAGGACTGTGGGGTTGGTGGCAGCTCTCGCATGCAGCTAACTCCACGACCCAATGAGGAAATAAAATATGCTGCTGGTGTGCGTGGTGGATTTTAACCTGGGATTAAAGCTTGTTGCATAAGCAGCCACAGCATCCTCCCCGCCTCCCTCCCTCTCTCTGATCACTTGATCACTTGAAATGTTTTCTGGGGCAAAGAGCAGGAAGCTGCTGGCTTATTCTGGCAGCTCTGCTCTGTTTGAGGAATGCTGTTGGCATTTGGGTAGGTCTGAGGTTATCTGGAAAACAGCAATTCGGATGGGGACAGACACAAAAGTATGGTGGCAGATGGAATCCTGGGAGGAACACAGATTGAAAAGAAAGCCTGGGGCAGGCCTATGAAGGGCTGGTCCTGGGCTTGATGGAATGTGGCTGATAAGCAGGAAATAAAACCAAATGTTGCAGGTCTCAATCTAGAAATCCACTCAGCAGCTCTTCTTAAAGCCCCAGTGCAGTGAGTATACCAGCAGCTACTTCTAAATTAGTGCTTTACATAGACCGATCCCTGAAGCAGGGGGTGTTGGTAGAAACCTGGAACTAAGCCCAGAGAGGTGAAGCGAGCTGTCCAAGGTCACACAGCTGGGAAGTGCCAGAGATCAGATGTCTATCCCCATTAGCACTCCACATCCCTAAACTCTGTACCTTTGCCTGCCTCTAAAGAAAGAAGCAAAAACAAAGCCGAACCAGGCACAGCAGAAACAATGAGGCTAAAACCTACCAGTACCAGCAGCAACTGCATCCCCTGTGTTTTCTTTTTTTTTTTTTTTTTTTTTTTTTTTTTTTTTTTGAGATGGAGTTTCGCTCGTTATCCAGGCTGGAGTGCAATGGCGCGATCTCGGCTTACCACAACCTCCGCCTCCTGGGTTCAAGCAATTCTCCTGCCTCAGCCTCCTGAGTAGCTGGGATTACAGGCACGCGCCACCATGCCCAGCTGATTTTTTGTATTTTTAGTAGAGACGGGGTTTCACCATGTTGACCAGGATGGTCTCGATCTCTCAACCTCGTGATCCACCCGCCTCGGCCTCCCAAAGTGCTGGGATTACAGGCTTGAGGCACCGCGCCCAGCCCCACTGTGTTTTCATTTAGGATGTAGACCTGTTTTTAGGTTTTTTTCTTTCTTCTTTTTTCTTTTTTTTTTTTTGAGACAGTGTTTTGCTCTGTTGCCCAGGCTGGAGCACAGTGGCATGATAACAGCTCACTGCAACCTGAAGAAGGCCAATCCTTTTGAGGTGGATTTTCAGTACTGAATGATGGTGCTGAAGGAGACTTTTAGATTAGACTCATTCAGACGCCCCTCATTACAGATTGAGGCCCAGAGGAAGCTCCGCTCTCCCTCCTAACCTCTAGCAAGATGCAGGATGTCACGGGGAACATTTTGCCATCTCTAAAATTTGGCTTTTATATTCCATGAAACCAGTGGTTCTCAACCATGGCTGGGGGTGGGGGGTGGGGTTGCCCTCCAGGGGACATTTGGCAATGCCTGGAGACGTTTGGGTTGTCACAGCTAGGGAGGCTGTAGCACTGGTATCTAGTGGGTAGAGGCCAGGGATGGTGTGCCCCCCACAACAAGAAAGTATCTGATCCAAAATGTCCAAGGTTGGGAAACCTTGACTTAAAGGAAAGGGAAGAAAAAAGTCCAATCATCCTGCCTCTGGCTAGAAAAGCTAGCACAGGCCTAAACAAGCAGGTTCCTTGGTGATACAAGCAATGAGCTAATAAAAATAGATTAAAATGCATCTCTCTTAATATTCCCAGGGTACAGAGACGATCAGGGTACAGAATCAGGCTGTAGGTAGCCAGGCAGACTGCCACAGTAACAACGCTGGTCTGGTCTCGAGGGAGAGGAAGGGCTGGCCCCCGCTCCCTTCCCCCAGCACCTTACAGGCTGAGGCCTGGCCTCCCTGAAATGGCTCACCCGTTCCGCTGGCCTCCAGCCAGGCGAGCAGCGGCAGGAGCGGCCCCACAAGCTGCATCCCGAGATAGCCCGTTAGGCTGCCTACGAAAATAAGCACACTTGCAGTTATCGACCTCCAGCTACAGCAGGCCTCTCTGACAGTTACACGAAATGGACAGGACTGAGGCAGGGAAGTGTTTGAAATATCTTGTTTTGTTTTGTTCCTTTCTGACCAATTAGAATCGAGGCCAACTTCGGGCAGGATGACAGAAGAGCTCACCTTCAGAGCTCGGATCGGACATCACGTTACAGCCACAAAGAGGCAGATAGGAGCCTCCCTCCCTTGGAGAAGATGCCTCCTGGGAGAGGGGTGTGCGGTTTTCTTTTTGTTTGGTTTTGTGTTTTTTTTTTTTTGTTTTTTTTTTTACCTCTTTCTAGGAGGGACCAGCAGGATTAGGGAAATGGCGGGAGGGAAAACAAAAAGGGCTGGTGGGAAGGGCAGGGGGTGGATGGTCCGACAGTCAGGCAGATGGCCACAGCGCGGGTGGGGCACCTGGTGGGGCTGCGTGCAAGGGATGCTGGAGCAGAAGGAAAATGAAAAGCAGGAAAATTCAGGACCTCCTCTTTTTCCTTCCTAGCAATTACTTTAATGGGCAGATGACTACAAATTCATTCACTGTTCTCCCTCTCACTAGACCAGTGGTTTGGCCCCAGAAAGGGGACATTTAGCAATGTCTAGGGACATTTTGGGTTGTCTCCATTTTGGGTTATAGTATCTTTTTTTTTTTTTTTTGAGACGGAGTTTCGCTCTTGTTACCCAGGCTGGAGTGCAATGGCGCGATCTCGGCTCACCGCAACCTCCGCCTCCTGGGCTCAGGCAATTCTCCTGCCTCAGCCTCCCGAGTAGCTGGGATTACAGGCACGTGCCACCATGCCCAGCTAATTTTTTTTGTATTTTTAGTAGAGACGGGGTTTCACCATGTTGACCAGGATGGTCTCGATCTCTTGACCTCGTGATCCACCCGCCTCGGCCTCCCAAAGTGCTGGGATTACAGGCTTGAGCCACCGCGCCCGGCCGGGTTATAGTATCTTTTAGGGAAGTGGGGAGTGCTACCGGCCTCTAGTGCTGCTCAACATCTGCAGCGCACAGACCCCACAGCGGAGAATTAGCCAGCCTCAAATGTCAGCAGTGTGGAGGCTGAGAAGCTGTGCACCAAGCTGAGAGCTTCAACAAGGCAAGAAAGGACTTTGTTTGAATTATTCACCATCATGCCTTCAAGAGTCGAACACAGCCCTTGACGTATATTAGAGCTCTGTAGAACACCATCTCCCATGCAGATGGTTGCAAGAATCCTACCTGAGCTCTCTGCTTCTGCCCTTGCAAACACCTGTACACATGCACTCACACACATATACGCACACCCTGTCACCCAGGCTGCCAGTAATTCTTCTTCTATTTGTTTTCTCTTTTTTTCTTTTTTTTTTTTTTTTTTTGAGACAAAAATCTCACTCTGTCTCCCAAGCTAGAGTGCAGTGTCGCAATCTCAGCTCACTGAAACCTCTGTATCCTGGGATCATGCAATTCTCCTTCCTCAGCCTCCTAAGTAGCTAGGATTACAGGCACACACCATGACACCCAGCTGATTTTTTTTTTTTTTTTTTTTTTTTTTTTTTGAGACAGTTTCGCTGTTGTTACCCAGGCTGGAGTGCAATGGCGCGATCTTGGCTCACCGCAACCTCCACCTCCTGGGTTTAAGCAATTCTCCTGCCTCAGCCTCCCGAGTAGCTGGGATTACAGGCGTGCACCACCATGCCCGGCTAATTTTTGTATTTTTAGTAGAGACGGGGTTTCACCTTGCTGACCAAGATGGTCTCGATCTCTTGACCTTGTGATCCACCCGCCCCGGCCTCCCAAAGTGCTGGGATTACAGGCGTGAGCCACCGCGCCCGGCCAATTTTTTTTGTATTTTTAGTAGACACAGGGGTTTCACCATGTTGGCCAGGCTGGTCTGAACTCCTGACCTCAAGTGATCCACCTGCCTTGGCTTCCCAAAGTGCTGGGAAGGTGTGAGCCACCATGCCCAACCATTTATTTACTTACTTATTTTCTGAGACAGAGTCTTTTATTTATTTACTTATTTTCTGAGACAGAGTCTCACTGTGTTGCCCAGACTACAGTGTAGTGGTGCTTTATCAACTCACTGCAACATCGGCCCCCTGGGTTCAAGTGATTCCGATACCTCAGCCTCCCAAGTAGCTGGGATTACAGGCGTGAAACACAACAGCTAATTTTTTTTCATATTTTTAGTAGTGACGGGGTTTCAAATTTCACCACGTTGGCCGGGCTGGTTAGGAACTCCTCAGCTCAAGTGATCCGCCCACCTCAGCCTCCCAAAGTGCTGGGATTACAAGTGTGAGTCACGGCACCCGGCCTGCCAGTGGTCCTTTTAAAACACAAGTCAGCCAGGCGTGGTGGCTCACGCCTGTAATCTAAGCACTTTGGAAGCCAAGGCGGGCAGATCACCTGAGGTAGGGAGTTCAAGTCCATCCTGACCGACACGGTGAAACCCCGTCTTTATAAAAAAAAACACACACACACACAAGTCAGCTCCTGTCCTTCCTCTGCTCAAAATCCATCAATGACTCCTATTTCTCAGTAACAGCCCAAGTCCAGAAAATGGCCCATCAGCCTCTCAGATGGTGCTGTGCCCTTCTGATCTCTGACTTCATCTCCCTCCACCCTCCACACTCGCTCGGGCCACTCAGAACATCCACCTGTTTCTTCTATCCTCCAACTTGTTCTCTCCCTCCTTGGAGCCATGGCGCTTCATTTTCCACTCTGACCCCTTCTACAACCAACAAATCTGCCCACTTCCCCAAACCACGCAGCACCAAGCCATTTCCTCCGCGGGGCCTCAATAGGTCTGTATCTTCCCTCCAGCTTCAAAAAGGATTCCCCATAGCTGACAAGGTATCTCCCCTGCTGCACCGTCCATCCACAGTGCCTTCCCATCTGAGTCCCGGCTTAACAACTAGCCCCATTTCTCTCTTTTTTTTTTTTTTTTTTTTTGAGACGGAGTTTCGCTCCTGTTACCCAGGCTGGAGTGCAATGGCGCGATCTCGGCTCACCGCAACCTCCGCCCCCTGGGTTCAGGCAATTCTCCTGCCTCAGCCTCCTGAGTAGCTGGGATTACAGGCACGTGCCACCATGCCCAGCTAATTTTTTGTATTTTTAGTAGAGACGGGGTTTCACTATGTTGACCAGGATGGTCTCGATCTCTTGACCTCGTGATCCACCCGCCTCGGCCTCCCAAAGTGCTGGGATTACAGGCTTGAGCCACCGCGCCCGGCGCCCCATTTCTCTTGCACCTGTAACCTTTTGCTTCTCTTCCCCACATCAACAAGCGTAACTGTGCAGTGGCTGAGTGTGTGGCTGCTGGTGCCAGACTATCTGGGTGTGAATCCCAGCCACCCCACTTGCCAGCCGTGCGGCTGGCCTTGCTTGAAGTACTAAATTCTCTGTGCCTTGATTTCCTAATGTGTACAATAGGAACAATATTAAGTACCTGGATCACTGAATAAATCATCTCCACCAAGAGCTTGCAGCAACACTGCACAGAGTCAGCACTCATGTAGTTGCTGTTACTATTTTCCTCTTGGCTCACTCTGTTTTTCTTTTTTCTTTTTTTTTAAAGATGGGGTTTCACCATGTTAGCCAGGCTGCTTTTGAACTCCTGACCTCAGGTGATCCACCCACCTCAGCCTCCCAAGTGCTAGGATTACAGGCGTGAGCCACCGCGCCCAGCTTCACTCTTTTTTTTCTTTGGAGACAGAGTCTCACTCTGTTGCCCAGGCTGGCGGCATAACTTCAGCTCACTGGAACCTCCACCTACTGCGTTCAAGAGATTGTCCTGCCATTGCTTGAACCCGGGAGGCAGAGGTTGCAGTCAACAGAGCGACACTCTGTCTCAAAAAAAAAAGAAAAAAAGAGATTCTCCTGCTTCAGTCAACAAAGTAGCTGGGATTAAAGGCGCGTGCCACGACGCCGGGCTAATTTTTTTTTTTTTTTTGAAACGGAGTTTCGCTCTTGTTACCCAGGCTGGAGTGCAATGGCACGATCTCGGCTCACCGCAACCTCCACCTCCTGGGTTCAGGCAATTCTCCTGCCTCAGCTTCCTGAGTAGATGGGATTACAGGCACGCGCCACCATGCCCAGCTAATTTTTTTGTATTTTTAGTATTTTTAGAGACGGGGTTTCACCATGTTGACCAGGATCGTCTCGATCTCTTGACCTCGTGTTTCACCCGCCTCGGCCTCCCAAAGTGCTGGGATTACAGGCATGAGCCACCATGCCCGGCCCCCTTTCTTTTTTTTTTTTTTTTTAAAGATGGCGTTTCACCATGTTGGTCAGGCTGGTCTTGAACTCCCGACCTCAGGTGATCCGCCCACCTTGGCCTCCAAAGTGCTTGGATTACAGGCGTGAGCCACTACACCCAGCCAATTTTTGTATTTTCAGTAGAGGCAGTGGTTCACCATGTTGGCCAGGCTAGTCTCAAACTCCTGACGCAAGTGATCTGCCCACCTCAGTCTCCCAAAGTGCTGGGATTACATGGGTGAGCCACTATGCCCAGCCTCTGCTCACTCCTTAAAAATGTATTTTCTGGCCGGGCACGGTGGCTCAAGCCTGTAATCCCAGCACTCTGGGAGGCCAAGGTGGGTGGATCACGAGGTCAAGAGATCGAGACCATCCTGGTCAACATGGTGAAACCCCGTCTCTACTAAAAATACAAAAAAAATAGCTGGGCATGGTGGCACGTGCCTGTAATCCCAGCTACTCAGGTGGCTGATGCAGGAGAACAGCTTGAACCCAGAAAGTGGAGGTTGCAGTGAGCTGAGATCATGCTACACACCACTGCACTCCAGCCTGGACAACAAAGCAAGACTTCTTCTCAAAAAAAAAAAAAAAGCCAAATGATTCTCGTGCAGAGAAATGCAAATTTATGGCCGGGCAGTGGCTTACTCCTGTAATCCTAGCACTTTGGAAGACCAAGACAGGCACTTCACCTGAGGTCGAGAGTTTGAAACCAGTCTGACCGACATGGAGAAACCCCAGCTCTACTAAAAACACAAAATTAGGCTGGACACAGTAGCTCATGCCCGTAATCTCAACACTTTGGGAGGCTGAGGCAGGTGGATCACCTGAGGTCAGGAGTTCGAGACTAGCCAGGCCAACATTGTGAAACCCCGTCTCTACTAAAACTACAAAAATTAGCTGGGTGTGGTGGCACACACCTGTAATCCCAGCTACTGGAGAGACTGAGGCAGGAGAATCGCTTATATCTGGGAGACAGAGGTTATAGTGAGCTGATATCGCACCACTGCACTCAAGACTAGGCAACAGAGCAAGACTTCATCTCAAAAAAAAAAAAAAAATCAGCTGGGCGTGGAGGCACAGGCCTGTAATCCCAGCTACTCAGGAGGCCAAGGCAGGAGAATCATTTGAACCCAGGAGGCAGAGGTTGTGGTGAGCTAAGATCGAGTCGTTGCACTTCAGCCTGGGCAACAAGAGGGAAACTCCATCTCAAAAAAAAGAAAGAAAGAAATGCATATTTAGTCCCCTGGAATGCAACTGATTGTTGACAGTTTTCACACCCACTTCTAAATTCATTTCGGCATTCCCTGTGTGTGCAGAGTTTGAATCCAGCTTTCAGTCAGTTATAACAGTGTACTAGTTTCTTTGTTTATTGTCTTGAAAAGTAATTTTTTTTTTTTCTTGAGACGGAGTTTCGCTCTTGTTACCCAGGCTGGAGTGCAATGGCGCAACCTCCGCCTCACCGCAACCTCCGCCTCCTGGGTTCAGGAAATCCTCCTGCTTCAGCCTCCTGAGTAGCTGGGATTACAGGCACACGCCACCATGCCCAGTTAATTTTTTTGGATTCTTAGTAGAGACGGGGTTTCACCATGTTGACCAGGATGGTCTCGATCTCCTGACCTCGTGATCCACCCGCCTCGGCCTCCCAAAATGCTGAGATTACAGGTTTAAGCCACCGCGCCTGGCCAAAAAGTCATTTTTTTTTTTTTTTTTTTTTTGAGACGGAGTTTCGCTCTTGTTACCCAGGCTGGAGTGCAATGGCGCGATCTCAGCTCACCGCAACCTCCGCCTCCTGGGTTCAGGCAATTCTCCTGCCTCAGCCTCCTGAGTAGCTGGGATTACAGGCACGTGCCACCATGCCCAGCTAATTTTTTTGTATCTTTAGTAGACACGGGGTTTCACCATGTTGACCAGGATGGTCTCGATCTCTTGACCTCGTGATCCACCCGCCTCGGCCTCCCAAAGTGCTGGGATTACAGGCTTGAGCCACCGCGCCCGGCCTAAAAAGTCATTTTTTAAAAAGAAAAAAAAGTCACTATTAACCTCCAAAAAGAAACCTCAACAGGTTAATCCTTATTTCACTGTTTCTTGATCTCTTGCTAGCATTTGATGCTGAACACTTTCGAGTTTCCATAACTGCTCAGCCTGGCAACTCCACCTCTCTAATTTTCCAGCATTTCTCCCTCCAGGCTCTATTCCTTCCTTTCTGCCATCTTTGCTCCTGGTCTGGCTATAGAGTGATTCTGGAACTCCTGCAGTCAGGTTCTGGAGCCAGACTGTTGGGGAGGGAGAGGGGTCTATTTCAAGCCTCCCTTACTAACCTATGAGAACTTGAACACATCATGCAAACTTTTTGTGCCTCAATTATCATATCTATAAAGTGGGGATTATAGACCTTACACATACTACAAAATACATATTTTTTTTTTTTTTTTTTTTTGAGACGGAGTTTCGCTCTTGTTACCCAGGCTGGAGTGCAATGGCGCAATCTCGGCTCACCGCAACCTCCGCCTCCTGGGCTCAGGCAATTCTCCTGCCTCAGCCTCCTAAGTAGCTGGGATTACAGGCACGCGCCACCACGCCCAGCTAGTTTTTTGTATTTTTAGTAGAGACGGGGTTTCACCATGTTGACCAGGATGGTCTCGATCTCTCGACCTCGTGATCCACCCGCCTCAGCCTCCCAAAGTGCTGGGATTACAGGCTTGAGCCACCGCGCCCGGCTTTTTTTTTTTTTTTTGAGACGGAGTTTCGCTCTTGTTGCCCAGGCTGGAGTGCAATGGCGCCATCTCGGCTCACCGCAACCTCCGCCTCCTGCGTTCGGCAATTCTCCTGCCTCAGCCTCCTGAGTAGCTGGGATTACAGGCACGCGCCACCATGCCCAGCTAATTTTTTGTATTTTTAGTAGAGACGGGGTTTCACCATGTTGACCAGGATGGTCTCGATCTCTTGACCTCGTGATCCACCCGCCTCGGCCTCCCAAAGTGCTGGGATTACAGGCTTGAGCCACCGCGCCCGGCCCCTACCATATGAATTTAAAAAGCCAAATACTAAGCTAAGTGCAGTAGCTCAAGCCTGTAATCCCAGCACTTTGGGAGGTCAAGGCAGGCAGATCACTTGAGGTCCAGGGTTCAAGACCAGCCTGGCCAACATGTTGAAACCCCATCTCCACTAAAAATACAAAACTTAGGACGGGTGCAGTGGCTCACACCTGTAATCCCAGCACTTTGGGAGGCCGAGGCAGGTGGATCCCAAGGTCAGGAGTTTGAGACCAGCCTGGCGAAAATGTTGAAACCCCGTCTCTACTAAAAATACAAAAATTAGCTGGGCGCAGTGGCACGTGCCTATAATCCCAGCTACTCAGGAGCCTGAGGCAGGAGAATCGTTTGAACCTGGGTGACGGAGGTTGCAGTGAGCTGAGATCGCGCCATTGCACTCCAGCCTGGGTGACAGAGTGAGACTCCGTCTCAAAAAAAAAAAAAATACAAAACTTAGCCAGGTGTAGTGGTGCACACCTGCAATCCCAGCTACCCAGGAGGCTGGGGCAGGAAAATCTCTTGAGCCCAGAAGGCAGAGGTTGCAGTGAGCAGACATCACACAACTGCACTCCACCCTGGGTGACAGAACAAGACTTCATCTCAAAAAAAAAGTCAAAGTCAAATATTACCTTTCAACTGTTTACTGCACTCTAGCTACTCAGACCTTCTTTGAAAGTCACCTGCCAAACTCATTCCCACTCCTTAAGAACCTTTCCAGCCAGTACAGTGGCTCACACCTGTAATCCTAACACTTTGGGAGGCCGAGACAGGCGGATCACCAGGTCAGGAGTTCTAGACCAGTCTGGCCAACATGTTGAAACCCCGTCTCTACTAAAAACACAAAAATGAGCCGGGCATGGTGGCAGGCACCTGTACTTGCTGCTAATTGAGAGGCTGAGGCAGGAGAATCCCTTGAACCCAAAGTCAGAGGTTGCAGTGAGCTGAGATCACACCACTGTACTCCAGCTTGGGCAACGGAGCAAGACTCTTTCTAAAAAAAAAAACAAACAAAAAAGTTAGCTGAATGTGGTGGTGGGCACCTGAAGTCCCAGCTACTTGGGAGGCTCAGGCAGGAAGGCAGGAGAATTGCTTGAACCTGGCGAGGGATGGGGGGTGCGGGGCAAAAGGTGTGGTGAACCAATATCATACCACTGCACTCCAGCCTGGGCAACAGAACAAGACTCAGTATCAAAAAAAAAACCTTCTTTCTACTAGCTCCTGCTTCAGATTCAAGACCAAATTTCACCTCTTCCAAGAGAACCTCTTTTTTTTTTTTTGAGACGGAGTCTTGCTCTGTCACCAGGCTAGAGTGCAGTGGCGCAATCTCAGCTCACTGCAACCTCTGCCTCCTGGGTTCAAGCAATTTTTCTGCCTCAGCTTCCTGAGTAGCTGGGACTACAGGCATGTGCCACCATGCCTGGCTAATTTTTGTATTTTTAGTAGAGACGGGGTCTCACCATGGCGAGGATGGTCTCGATCTCTTGACCTCGTGATCCACCTGCCTTGGCCTCCCAAAGTGCTGGGATTACAGGCGTGAGCCACCGCACCCTGCCGAGAGCCTCTTTGATCACTTCATGTCACATAGTGGTTTCATTTATTTAATGAGTACATTCTAAAATTATGTCTTTTTGGGACAGGCACAGGGGCTCACACCTGCAACCCCAGCATTTTGGGAGGCCCAGGTGGGTGGATCACTTGAGGTCAGGAGTTTGAGACCAGCTTGGCCAACCATGGTGAAACCCCATCCCTACTAAAAATACAAAAATGACCCAGGCATGGTGGTGTGCACCTGTAATCCCAGCTACTCCGGAGGCTTAGACAGGAGAATTGCTTTCTGAGGCAGGAAGGTGGGAAAATCACTTGAACCCAGAAGGTGGAGGTTGCAGTGAGCCAAAATCACACCACTGTACTCCAGCCTGGGCAACAGAGTGAGACTCCCTCTCAAAAAAGAAAAGAAAAAATAATAATTAAAATACAATAAAATAAAATAAGCCAGACATGGTGGCTCATGCCTGTAATCCTAGCACTTCGGGAGGCTGAGGTGGGTGGATCCCCAGATGTCAGGAGTTCAAGACCAGCTTGGCCAACATGGTGAAATTCCATCTCTACTAAAAATACAAAAAATTAGCCGGGTGTGGTGGCGGGTGCTTGTAATCCCAGCCACTCAGGAGGCTGAGGCAGGAGAATTGCTTGAACTTGGAAGGTGGGGGTTGCAGTGAGCTGAGGTCGGGCCATTGCACTCCAGCCTGAGTACCAGGAGCAAGACTCTGTCTCAAAAAAAAAAAAAAAAAAAAAAAAATTGCCGGGCGCGGTGGCTCAAGCCTGTAATCCCAGCACTTTGGGAGGCCGAGGCGGGTGGATCACGAGGTCGAGAGATCGAGACCATCCTGGTCAACATGGTGAAACCCCGTCTCTACTAAAAGTGCAAAAAATTAGCTGGGCATGGTGGCACGTGCCTGTAATCCCAGCTACTCAGGAGGCTGAGGCAGGAGAATTGCCTGAGCCCAGGAGGCGGAGGTTGCGGTGAGCCGAGATCGCGCCATTGCACTCCAGCCTGGGTAACAAGGGCGAAACTCCGTCTCAAAAAAAAAAAAAAAAAAAAAAAAAAATTAATTAATCAATTAAATTTTTTAAAAAGTGTATTTTGGCAGGGCACAGTAAGTAGCTCATACCTGTAATCCCAGCCAAGGATTACAGGGGAGGCTAAGGCGGGAGAATTACCTAAGTAAGAAGTTCGAGCGCCGGGCGCGGTGGCTCAAGCCTGTAATCCCAGCACTTTGGGAGGCCGAGGCGGGTGGATCACGAGGTCGAGAGATCGAGACCATCCTGGTCAACATGGTGAAACCCCGTCTCTACTAAAAGTGCAAAAAATTAGCTGGGCATGGTGGCACGTGCCTGTAATCCCAGCTACTCAGGAGGCTGAGGCAGGAGAATTGCCTGAGCCCAGGAGGCGGAGGTTGTGGTGAGCCGAGATCGCGCCATTGCACTCCAGCCTGGGTAACAAGGGCGAAACTCCGTCTCAAAAAAAAAAAAAAAAAAAAAAAGAAGTTCGAGACCAGGCTGGTCTCGAACTTCTGAAACTCCATCTCTATTAAAAACACAAAAAAATTAGCTGGACACGGTGGTGGGTGCCTATAACCCCAGCTACTCAGAAGGCTCAGGCAGGAAGGCAGGAGAAACACTTGAAGCCAGGAGGCAGAAGGAGATTACAGTGAGCCAAGATCATGCCACTGCATTCCAGCCTGGGCGACAGAGTGAGACTTCATCTCAAAAAAAAAAAAAAAAAAAAAAAAATGCGTTGTATTTTGTATTTGCTTTTCAGAGCAGCAGTCTTGTCATTTATAAGCACTGGCTCATCTCCAGAACCTAGGGTAGGTCCCGTACAGGGGAGTCTGTGGATTTGAGTGAAGATCAGTTCCTGGGGACACAGTACAAATGCTTTAAAACAATTTGCTTATTACTGGGTACAAAGGCTTAATTCGGCCTTGCTAAGTTCCTGGAGTGACTTTTATGGGCTTTAGCCTCCTCCTGCTGCCACCACCGCCTCCATTGCCCTCTTCGTTGTCATGACAACATCTCCTCCTCCTCATCTTTACCTTGGAAGAGTGGCTTGCACTTACTGAAATGCCATGTGCCAGGTGCTGTTCTAAACACACTTTACGCATTAGTTAATTTAATCCCTCCAACAACCTCGTAAGGCAGGTGCGAGGATCACCCTCATTTTACAGGTGAGAAACCTGAGGTGCAAAGAGATCAAGTAATTTACACATCTGAAAAAAGGAAAACATCCATAAGAAAAACAAAATCTAAGCCCACTTGGCCTCTAAAATTTCAAGAAGCTAAAAGTATGGAGAAAGGGAACCAACACTTATAGCGATCGGGAACCAATTTACCAACAACGATAGCAGCAAAAATAGACCAAACACAAACACGAATTCCAGAGAGGGCAATTCAATCACAGCTCATCTCGTGCCCTGAGCGCTCCCACAAACCTCCCAGTGTTTCCCATCCACCTGGTTCCCGCAAACCCCAGATCTGGAGCTCGCCCTTGGCTGCCCCTTCCCCAGCTCCCATCCCAAGCCCTGTGGCTTCACCTTCTGAGTGCCTTCCACTGCCGACTGCGGTGACGAAGCTCCATTCTGAAGAGTGCTCTGCTCCAGAGCCACCATTATCTGCTCTCTGGGCTGGAAGGGAACAGCCTCCTCACCCCGACTCTGCTCCCATCCCCCACCCTCAGCAGCTGAAGGATCTTTTGAAATTTCAATTTGGACCAGATCACATCCCCATCCCCCAACCTCCACCTCTAAAACCCTTCAAAGGTTTCCTATTGTTCCCAGGCCAAAGTTGCAAATTCTTAACGAAGCCCTAGGGGGTCTGTAGGATTCCCTTCTCTAAGCTTTTGCTCTGGGTCTGAGCTCCAGCCAGCTTCGAAGACTGAGCGGGGTACCCTGGGTTCAAATCTTGGCTCTGCCTTTCATTCACTGTGTCATGGCATGTAGGTAATTCAACCTCTCTGGGCCTCTAAAGTGGGGATAATAGCACCTCCTAGAGCAGGCGTCCCCAAACTACGGCCCGCGGGCCGCATGCAGCCCCCTGAGGCCATTTATCCGGCCCTCCGCCGCATTTCAGGAAGGGGCACCTCTTTCACTGGTGGTCAGTGAGAGGAGCTCAGTATGTGGCGGCCCTCCAACGGTCTGAGGGACAGTGAACTGGTCCCCTGTGTAAAAAGTCTGGGGACGCCTGGCCTAGAGTGTTGTCAGCATTAAGTTAACTCACATAGTAAAAAGTGCTCACTTAGCACAGCATCTATTGTTGCTATCAGGTAACTCCTACTCATCCTTCAAAACCCAACACAAAATTCATTTCTTCAGGACAGCCTTCCCAGACTCATTTCCCCACAAAATCACATCCTCCAGTTCTATGGTGTCCTCATAATGCTCGTGGCAATCATAATTTAATACTTTATACATGTTTAATGACTGGGTATAATTTTATTTATTTATTTATTTTTGAAACAGAGTCTTGCTCTGTCACCTAGGCTGGAGTGCAGTGGCTCAATCTCGGCTCACTGCAACTTCCATCTCCCAGGTTCAAGCGATTGAACCTCAGCTTCCTGAGTAGCTGGGACTACAGGCGTGTACCACCATTTTTTGTAGAGATAGGATTTTGCCGCTTGTCCAGGCTGGTCTCGAAGCCCTGGGCCCAAGCAATCCACCTGCCTTGAACTCTCACAGTGCTGGAATGACAGGTGTGAGCCATGGCGCTGGGTGGATATAAATTCCTATGATCGATTTCTAACTTACTATCTGTTTTGTTCAATTTTGTATCACTCTGGCACATAGTAGTGCTCAAAAATAATTTGGTGAATATTGGACAGAATAGCTGAATGAATCAGAGGCAGAGAAACCCACATCTCCAGTGTTTTTTTTTTTTTTTAGAGACGAAGTCTCACTCTGCTGCCCAGGCTGGAGTTGCAGTGGAGCTACCTTGACTCACTGCGACCTCCGCCTTTCGGATTCAAGTGATTCTCCTGCCTCAGCCTCCCAAGTAGCTGGGACTACAGGCAGGCGCCACCACACCCAGCTAATCTTTTTTTTTTTTTTTTTTTTTTTTTGAGACGGAGTTTCACTCTCGTTACCCAGGCTGGAGTGCAATGGCGCGATCTCGGCTCACCGCAACCTCTATCTCCTGCGTTCAGGCAATTCTCCTGCCTCAGCCTCCTGAGTAGCTGGGATTACAGGCACGCGCCACCACGCCCAGCTAATTTTTGTATTTTTAATAGAGATGGGGTTTCACCATGTTGACCAGGATGGTCTCGATCTCTTGACCTCGTGATCCACCCACCTCGGCCTCCCAAAGTGCTGGGATTACAGGCTTGAGCCACCGCGCCAGGCCTAACTTTTTGTTAGTAGTAGAGACAGGGTTTCATCATGTTGGCCAGGCTGGTCCCACTTGAACTCCTGACCTCAGGTGATCCACCCGCCTCAGCCTCTCAAAGTGCTGAGATTACCACCACACCCAGCTCCCAGTTTTCAAGTTAAATAATTAAGAAAATCAACTTTTAATGAGGGTGCAGGAAAACTGAACCTCGATGGGGATAAGTGGGTTACAAAAGGAAGCTAAGCAAAACTGGGAGGTTGGCCTGGAGAGCTGCGGGGCAGGAGCTGGGTTAGCCTGAGAGCTGACTACTTGGTATTCACAGCAAGCAGCTCAAACAAAGAGAGAGGAACAGACGAATTCCCTGGGGAACTGAAGGCCAAAGGCCCGAAGCTGAAAGCAGAAGTGGTGGATTACCCTGGGGGCGGGAGGCTTCCAGCTGCAGAATTGCCCAGATTCTAGGAATCCATCCCACCCTTGCCCCTGCTCACTGCTCTCTTACCCGAAGGGCCTGCCCCAACCCTTTGGCTCAGCAGCCTTGGGAACAGTGACTCACTCCACTGCCTCTTGTCCCAGCTGCAGCCCAGGCCTCCACCAGCCTGACGTCAGGACCTCTGTAGGGTGGCCAGGTCTAGCAAATACAAACACAGGATGCCCAGTTAAATTTGAATTTCAGATAAACAAGGAATTTTTTTAGTATAAGTACATCCTGTATCAGTCTGGCACCTCTACCTTTCTGGTCCTATCAAACTCTCCCCAGCAATATCCTTTCACAGTTATCTTTCTGCTGCTCAGAGTCTTGAGCCTCCTGGGAAGATAAACTGCCCCCTGTGACCTTTGGGTAAAGGAAAAACCAACATCAGCTACATAGGGTGGGGTAAGAACCCCCCAAAAAATAATTCGGGCACAGTGGCTGAAGCCCATAATCCCAGTGCTTTGGGAGGCTGACTTGGGAGGATCCTTGAGGCCAGGAGTTTGAGACTAGCCTGAGCAACTCAGCCTGACCTCTTCTTTTTTTTGAGATGAAGTTTCGCTCTTGTTACCCAGGCTGGAGTGCAATGGCACGATCTCGGCTCACCACAACCTCCGCCTCCTGGGTTCAGGCAATTCTCCTGCCTCAGCCTCCTGAGTAGCTGGGATTACAGGCACGTGCCACCATGCCCAGCTATTTTTTTGTATTTTTAGTAGAGACGGGGTTTCACCATGTTGACCATGATGGTCTCGATCTCTTGACCTTGTGATCCACCCGCCTTGGCCTCCCAAAGTGCTGGGATTACAGGCTTGAGCCACCGCGCCTGGCGCCTGACCTCTTCTCTAAAAAAAAAAAAAAAAAAAAAAAAAAAAATTTCAGAGTCTCCCTCTGTCGCCAGGCTGGAGTGCAGTGGTGCAGTCTCAGCTCACTGCGACCCCTGCCTCCTGGGTTCAAGCAATTCTCCTGCCTCAACCTCCTGAGTAGTAAGGACTACAGGCACCCACCACCACATCAGGCTAATTTTTGTATTTTTAGTAGAAACGGGATTTCACCATGTTGGCCAGGCTGGTCTCGATTTCTTGACCTCATGATCCACTCTCTTCAGCCTCCCAAAGTGCTGGGATTACAGGTGTGAGCCACCATGCCCAGCTTCAAAAAATTTTAAAAACAGGCCGGGCGCAGTGGCTCAAGCCTGTAATCCCAGCACTTTGTGAGGCCGAGGGGGGTGGATCACGAGGTCGAGAGATCGAGACCATCCTGGTCAACATGGTGAAACCCCGTCCCTACTAAAAATACAAAAAATTAGCTGGGCATGGTGGCGCATGCCTCTAATCCCAGCTACTCAGGAGGCTGAGGCAGGAGAATTGCCTGAACCCAGGAGGTGGAGGTTGCGGTGAGCCGAGATCACGCCATTGCACTCCAGCCTGGGTAACAAGAGTGAAACTCCGTCTCAAAAAAAAAAAAAAAAAATACAAAAATTAGCCAGGCTGTGGTGGTGCGCACCTGTAATCCCAGCGACTCAGGAGGCTGAGGCAGAGAATCGCTTGAACCTAGGAGGCAGAGACTGCAGTGAGCTGAGATCACACCACTGCACTCCAGCCTGGGCGAAAGAGCAAGACTCAAAAAAAAAAAAAAAAAAAAAAAAAAAAAGAGAGGGCCGGGCGTGGTGGCTCAAGCCTGTAATCCCAGCACTTTGGGAGGTCGAGGTGGGTGGATCATGAGGTCAAGAGATCGAGACCATCCTGGTCAACAAGGTGAAACCCCGTCTCTACTAAAATACAAAAATCAGCTGGGCATGGTGGCACGTGCCTGTAATCCCAGCTACTCAGGAGGCTGAGGCAGGAGAATTGCCTGAACCCAGGAGCCAGAAGTTGCGGTGAGCAGAGATCATGCCACTGCACTGCAGCCTGGGTAACAAGAGTGAAACTCCGTCTCAAAAAAAAAAAAAAAAAAAGAAAGAGGCCAGGCATGGTGGCTCATGCCTGTAATCCAAGCACTTTGGAGGCCAAGGTGAGGGTATCACCTGAGGTCGGGAGTTCAAGATCAGCCTAACCAACATGGTGAAACCCCGTCTTTATAAAAAAAAAAAAAGAGAGAGAGAGAGAGAGAGTGAAATCTGGACACAGAGACAGACACAGAAGGAAGACGATGGGAAGATGGAGGATTGGAACAGTGCATTTACAAGCCAAGGTGTGCCAGAAATTGCCAGCAACCACCTGAAGCTAATAGGAAGAAGCAAGAAGGGACCGTCCTCTGCAGGTTTCAGAGGATGCATGTCCCTGCCCACAGCTCAGTTTGAGACTCGTAGCCTCCAGAACTATGAGACAATAGACTTCTGATTTTTTTTTTTTTTTTTTAGATGGAGTCTTGCTCTTGTTGCCCAGGCTGGAGTGCAATGACGTGATCTTGGCTCACCACAATCTCTGCCTCCTGGGTTCAAGTGATTCTTCTGCCTCAGCTTCCCGAGTAGTTGGGATTACAGGCATGCACCACCACACCCAGGTAATTTTGTATTTTTTTAGTAGAGACAGGTTTCTCCATGTTGGTCAGGCTGATCTTGAACTCCCAGCCTCAGGTGATCCGCCCACCTTAGCCTCCCAAAGTGCTGAGATTACAGGTTTGAGCCGCAGTGTCTAGCCTACACGTCTGTAGTTTTACGCCACCCAGTTGTGCTGCTTTGTGACAGCAGTCCTAGGAAACAGACACACTCGCTTTACTTTGCATTACTGCTCTGATAGCCACCTGCCACTGCACACATCTATTTGCCTCCTACTCCCTGCACCCAGGATGGAAGGCAGGTCTCTTGAGGCCGAGGCCTCATGTTCATATGTTCATGCATCTGTTACAAGGGCTGGCATCTATTCATTCCTGAAGGAATGATTTGTTGAGTGCCTACTATGCTAGTCCCTGCCCTTTTTTTTCGAGACAAAGTCTCACTTTGTTACCCAGGCTGGAGTGCAGTGGTGTGATCCCAGCTTACTACAACCTCCACCTCCCAGGTTCAAGCAATTCTTGTGCCTCAGCCTCCTGAGTAGCTGGGACTACAGGCCAGGCGTGCGCCACCATGCCCAGCTAATTTTTTGTATTTTAGTAGAGACATGGTTTCACCATGTTGTCCAGGCTGATCTTGAACTCCAGACCTCAGGCTATCCTCCCACCTCGGCCTCCCAAAGTGCTGGGATGACAGTCAGGAGTGAGCCACCGTGCCCTGCCAAGCCTTGGCTTTTTGAAGCTTATATTCTAGTAAGAAGAGACAGGTAATAAATAAACATTAAATAGATAATAAATATGAACAATAAATGAATAAAAAACACTAAGTAAGAACAATATAAAAGGGAGTGTGTTAAATGGTGATGAGCGCTATGGAAAAAAATATAGCAGCAAGGGAGAAGGGGGGTTGGGGTGGGCAGCAGTGGTCATCAGTGTAGACAGAGGCCTCGCCAAGGAGGTGGCAGCTGAGCCTGAATGGGTTGAAGGAGGAGGTGAGGGGATTTCTGGGGAGAGCAGTACAGGTTGAACAGGGGTTCCCACAGCAAGAGTGGTTTTTCCCTCCAGGGGCCATTTGTCTGGAAATAATTGGGGAGTTGCTCCTGGCATCCAGTGAGTAGAGGCCAGGGATGCTGCTGGCCATCCTGCAATGCACAGCACAGCCATACCAAGGAATGACCCAGCCACAAACGTCCACAGCAGTGAGGGTGAGAAGCCCTAAGTGAGAGGGAAGAGGAAGCCTCTGGCCTTCGAGTGCTCTGCGGGGACCAGGTGTTGGAATAGCAAGGTGCTGCTGGGATGTTTCACTCTCGGGAGGCCACAGTGGGGGAAGGTTAGAGGATACTGAGGAAACAGGAACATGTGGCAGCTCATTTTAAGGAGTTCAGTTTTTACTCTAAATAAGAAATCAAGGCCTGTAATCCCAGCACTTTGGGAGGCCGAGGCGGGTGGATCACGAGGTCAAGAGATCGAGACCATCCTGGTCAACATGGTGAAACCCCGTCTCTACTAAAAATACAAAAAGTTAGCTGGGCATGGTGGCGCATGCCTGTAATCCCAGCTACTCAGGAGGCTGAGGCAGGAGAATTGCCTGAACCCAGGAGGCGGAGGTTGCGGTGAGCCGAGATCGCGCCATTGCACTCCAGCCTGGGTAACGAGCGAAACTCAATCTCAAAAAAAAAAAAAAAAAAGAGAGAGATCAAGACCAGCCTGGCCAACATGGTGAAACCCCGTCTCAAAAAAAAAAAAAAAGAAAAGAAAGAAATCGCTGGAGACTTTCTGCAGAGACACAGACCGACAAGTTCCAGAAAGATCACTCTGATCATGGGGTTGCAAATCAACTGAAAAGGGCCATGGTAGATGTTGGGAAACCAGTGGGGATGCTTGGAATGTTCTAGGCCTGAGATGGCTAGAACCAGGGTGAAGGAGGACAGAAGTGTGGGATTCTTGATCTACTTGGAAAATCCAGCTGGCAGGGTTGTGGAGTGTGGGAGGGAGGAAGAGGAGGCATGGATGACTTCAAGATCTGGTTTTTTTTTTTTTTTTTTTTTTTTTTGAGACAGGGTCTCACTCTGTCACCCAGGCTGGAGTGCAATGGCATGATCTCAGCTCACTGCAACCTCCACCTTCCAGTTCCCAGTGATTCCCCTGCCTCAGTCTCCTGAGTAGCCGAGATTACAGGTGCGCACCATCACGCCCAGCTAATTTTTTTATTTTTATTTTTTCCTTTTCTTTTTATTATTTATTTATTTTGAGACAGAGTTTTGCTCTTGTTACCCAGGCTGGAGTGCAATGGCGCGATAAAAAATAATAATTATTAGGCTGGGCGCGGTGGCTCAAGCCTGTAATCCCAGCACTTTGAGAGGCCGAGGCGGGTGGATCACGAGGTCAAGAGATCGAGACCATCCTGGTCAACATGGTGAAACCCCGTCTCTACTAAAAATACAAAAATTAGCTGGGCATGGTGGCGCACGCCTGTAGTCCCAGCTACTAGGGAGGCTGAGGCAGGAGAATTGCTTGAACCCAGGGGGCGGAGGTTGCGGTGAGCCGAGATCGTGCCATTGCACTCCAGCCTGGGTAACAAGAGCGAAACCCCGTCTCAAAAAAATAATAATAATAATAACAATTATTATTATTATTTATTATTTTTAAGATGGGGTTTCACCATGTTGGTCAGGCTGGCCTTGAACTCCTGACCTCAGGTGATCCGCCCACCTTGGCCTCCAAAATGCTTGGATTACAGGCGTGAGCCACCACATCTGGCCTAATTTTTGTATTTTTAAAGGAGTAGCCGGGCGCGGTGGCTCAAGCCTGTAATCCCAGCACTTTGGGAGGCCGAGGCGGGTGGATCACGAGGTCAAGAGATCAAGACCATCCTGGTCAACATGGTGAAACCCTGTCTCTACTAAAAATACTAAAAATTAGCTGGGCATGGTGGCGTGTGCCTGTAATCCCAGCTACTCAGGAGGCTGAGGCAGGAGAATTGCCTGAACCCAGGAGGTGGAGGTTGCGGTGAGCCGAGATCGCGCCATTGCACTCCAGCCTGGGCAACAAGAGCGAAACTCCGTCTCAAAAAAAAAAAAAAAAAAGAGTTTCACCATATTGATCAGGCTAGTCTCAAACTCCTGACCTCAAATGATCTGTTCACCTTGGCTTCTCAAAGTGTTGGGATTACAGGCATGAGCCACTGGACCCAGTCTTGTTTTGTTTCTTGAGACACTCTATTGCCCTGGAGTGCAGTGGCGCCATCACAGCTCACTGCAGCCTCTACCTAAGCTCAAGTGATCCTCCCATCTCAGTCTTCTGAGTAGCTAGGACCACAAGCACACACCACCACTATGCCCAGCTAATATTTTAATTTTTTTGTAGACACAGGGTCTTGCTATGTTTTCCAGGCTGGTCTCAAGCTCCTAGGCTCAAGTGATCCCCCTGGCTTGGCCTCCCAAAGTGCTGGGACTTCAAGATTTTCTGACCTGAGCTGCTGGGAGGCTGGAGTGGTGAAGGCTGAGATGGGAGGAGCACAGCAGTGGGAGGAGCAGGTTGGGGGAGAATGAATGCTGGTGTGAGCTATTAGTCATCCAAGTGGAGATGTCACAGAAGCAGTAGGATGATGGAGTGCAGGGGAAGTTTCGGCTGGAAGTATAAATGTGGGAGGCATCAGCATCTAGACGGAATTTAAAGCCATGACGAATATGGGCTGAGATCGCCTAGGACTGTGGGTGATGGGAAAGAATTGGGTCCCAGAGCTAGTAGTCCCTGAAGCTCTCCACAGCTTGGACATTTGGCTATGAGAATGAACCAACAAAGATGACAGCCAGGCGAGGTGGCTCACGCCTGTAATCCCAGCACTTTGGGAGGCTGAGGTGGGCGGATCACCTGAGGTCAGGAGTTCAAGACCAGCTTGACCAACATGGTAAAATCCCATCTCTACTAAAAAATACAAAAATTAGCCAGGTGTGGTGGGGTGGTGGGTGCCTGTAATCCCATCTGCTTGAGAGACTGAGGCAGAAAAATTGCTTGAACCTGGGAGGTGGTGGTTCAGTGAGCTGAGATCACGTCATTGCACTCCAGCCTGGGTGACAAAGCGAGACTCCGTCTGAAAAAATAAAGAAAAAAAAAGAAAATTGCTCCTTTAAGTCACATGACAGGAGCAGAGACGGAGAGGTGGGTTGAAGCCCAGCTTGTGCATTCTCTAACTGTGTGACCTCGGACAAGTTCCTGACTGCCCCAGTTACCCGATGACACTATGGTCAAGGATGGATGAGACCATGAAAAGTGAAGAGCCTCTCAGCTTTGTAAACTGTGAAGTGCCTTCTAAGGATCAGGGGTGATTGCCGACTGAGCATTTATATAAGAAGACCACCACTGAAATAAAATCTCAAGGTCATACAGCTTCTGCTGACATCATTCAGCAGAGAACAGATACAGATTTTCCAAACTTTCAAGAGTTGCGCACTCAGCCAGGTGTGGTGGCTCACACCTGTAATTCAAGCACTTTGAAGGTCAAGGTGGGTGGATCATCTGAGGTCGGGAGTTCAAGACCAGCCTGACCAACATGGTGAAACCCAGTCTTTAAAAAAAAAAAAAAAAAAAAAAAGAGCTGTGCACCCTGTTAGCATGAGGGCCAAGACCTTACCACTTCCTGACCAAGACATAATGCATATAGCATATTAATCTGAAAAAAATTTTTAGGAAATAGAAAAAACATGCATGTAGTAAAGAATTAACATGGCATAGAAATTTATCCATGTGGCCAGGCATGGTGGCTCAGAATTGTAATCCCAGCACTTTGGGAGGCCAAGGCAGGAGGATCAGGAGGTCAACAGATCTAGATCATCCTGGTCAAACCAACATGATGAAACCCTGTCTCTATTAAAAATATCAAAATTAGCTGGGGGTGGTGGCACACGCCTGCAGTCCCAGCTGCTCGAGAGGCTGAGGCAGGAGAATCTCTTGAATCTGGGAGGCAGAGTTTGAAGTGAGCCGAGATTATGCCATTGCACTCCGGCCTGGCAATGGATTGAAACTCCGTCTCCCCATAAAAAAAAGAAAAGAAGAAATTTGCCGGGTGCGGTGGCTCATGCCTGTAATCCCAGCACTTTGAGAGGCGAAGGCGGGTAGATCAGGAGGTCAGGAGTTCAAGACCAGCCTGGCCAACATAGTGAAACCCTGTGTCAAAAAAAAAAAAAAAAAAAATGTATCCATGGGGCTGGGCACTGTGGCTTACAACTGTAATCCCAGCACTTTGGGAGGCTGAGGTGGGTGAATCACCTGAGCTCAGGAATTCAAGACCAGCGTGGCCAATATGGTGAAACCCTGTCTCTACTAAAAGTACAAATAAATTAGCTGGGCGTGATGACAAGTACCTGTAATCCCAGCTACTTGGGAGGCTGAGGCAGGAGAATTGCTTGAACCCGAGCGGCGGAGGTTGAAGTGGGCCGAGATTGCGGCACTTCACTGCAGCCTGGGCCACGAGAGAGAAACTCCATCTCAAAAAAAAAAAAAAAAAGAAATTTATCCATGGAAAAACTAAGTTTCCCTCCCAGCATGATCCTCTGATCCTCTCCCCAGAAGCAATTACTATTACCAGGTAGCAGAAAGAACCCCTACACACACAAGCACAATACCTGGCCTTTCCTGGTTTCGTTGACACAAATGCTGGTATTTCATACACACTGTTCTGCTCCTTGCGTTTTTGCATTCGTCAGTATATCTTGGAAAATTGCTTGGTATCAATTCACATAGAGCTGTTTTATTGTTTGAAGTGGCTGTGGAGTTGTATCCACTAAGCAGCTGCATCATCATTTATTTAACCATCTCCTACTGATGGACATTTGGATTGCTTCCAGTCTTTGGCTATAATGAGCAATGCGACAATACATCTCGTTATTCATCTGTCTTGGGCAAGGATTATCTATAGGAAAAATTCCTAGAAATGGAATTGCTAGGTCAGTAGGTCTCTGTATATTAAAGCATTGGGGTAAGTATATGCCAGGGTGTCTGTGTGTTTAAAGTTTTTTTTTTTTTTTTTTTTTTTTGAGATGGAGTTTCGCTCTCGTTACCCAGGCTGGAGTGCAATGGCACGATCTCGGCTCACCGCAACCTCCGCCTTCTGGGTTCAGGCAATTCTCCTGCCTCAGCCTCCTGAGTAGCTGGGATTACAGGCACGCGCCACCATGCCCAGCTAATTTTTTGTATTTTTAGTAGAGACGGGGTTTCACCATGTTGACCAGGATGGTCTCGATCTCTCGACCTCGTGATCCACCCGCCTCGGCCTCCCAAAGTGCTGGGATTACAGGCTTGAGCCACCGCGTCCGGCTAATTTTTGTATTTTTAATAGTGACTGAGTTTCAACATGTTGGCCAGGATGATCTAGATCTCTCGACCTCGTGATACTCCCACCTCGGCCTCCCAAAGTGCTGGGATTACAGGTGTGAGCCACCGCACCTGGTCCCCCACCTTTATTTTTTTAGACGGAATGCAATGGCAGTATCTCAGCTCACTGCAACCTTGTCTCCCAGGTTCAAGCCGTTCTCCCACCTCTGCCTCCCAGGTAGCTGGGACTACAGGCACAAGCCACCACGCCCAACTAATTTTCCCATTTTTAGTAGAGATGGGGTTTCATCATGTTGGCCAGGTTGGTCTTGAACTCCTGACCTCAAGGGATCCACCTGCCTCAGCCTCCCAAAGTGCTGGGATTACAGGTGTGAGCCACCATGCCTGGCCATGAAGGTAATTTTTTAGGAGCTCCATTTCATGTGTGTTGTGTGGGACGTTTTCGGTAACAATTCCTGAGACCTGTTGTCTCAGGGAGACTCTGGGGAGGAAGCCTCCTGCCTGGGACTGGGCATTCTAAGGAACAGGTGCTCCTCCCTGTGATAGAATTGAAGTCAGCCTGCTTGGAAGATGGGAGGAAGAACAGGATTTAACTATTCATTAGCCAAACCGATATTGAGCAGATCCATACTGTTCTGGCTCAGGGTTCAGCTCTAAGAGCACGTGAAAGGATACTCCTCAAAAACCTTGAGCTCGGCCGGGCGCGGTGGCTCAAGCCTGTAATCCCAGCACTTTGGGAGGCCGAGGCGGGTGGATCACGAGGTCAATAGATCGAGACCATCCTGGTCAACATGGTGAAACCCCGTCTCTACTAAAAATACAAAAAATTAGCTGGGCATGGTGGCTCGTGCCTGTAATCCCAGCTACTCAGGAGGCTGAGGCAGGAGAATTGCCTGAACCCAGGAGGCGGACGGAGGTTGCGGTGAGCCGAGATCGCGCCATTGCACTCCAGCCTGGGTAACAAGAGTGAAACTCCGTCCCAAAAAAAAAAAAAAGGGCCGGGCGCGGTGGCTCAAGCCTGTAATCCCAGCACTTTGGGAGGCCGAGGCGGGTGGATCACCAGGTCAAGAGATCGAGACCATCCTGGTCAACATGGTGAAACCCCGTCTCTACTAAAAGTACTGAAAATTAGCTGGGCATGGTGGCGTGTGCCTGTCATCCCAGCTACTCGGGAGGCTGAGGCAGGAGAATTGCCTGAACCCAGGAGGCGGAGGTTGCGGTGAGCCGAGATCGCGCCATTGCACTCCAGCCTGGGCAACAAGAGCGAAACTCCGTCTCAAAAAAAAAAAAAAAAAAAAAAAACAAAAAACCTTGAGCTCATTCATTCCTGAAAGGTCTGAGAAAAAGAAAAACAAAACCTAGAGCCCAGTGGAAGTAGAAAACTCAAGCTGGAAATGAAGTCAAATCCTACGAAGAATTAAATTCCGCCGGGCGCAGTTGCTCACGCCAGTAATCCCAGCACTTTCGGAGGCTGAGGCAGGTGGATCACCTGAAGTCAGAGTTCCAGACCAGCCTGACAAACATGGCGAAATCTGTTCTATTCTAAAATTACAAAAAATTTAGCCAGGTATAGTGGTGTACACCTGTAATCTCAGCTACTCAGGAGGCTGAAGTAGGAGAATCACTTGAACCCAGGAGGCAGAGGTTGCAGTGCGCAGAGATTGTGCCACGGCATTCCAGTGTGGGCAAGAAGACCGAAAATGTTGTCTAAAATAAATACATGAATAAATAAAATTGCAGGTCTAGCATGATAGCTCACACATGAAATCCTAGCACTTTGGAAGGCTGATGTGAGAGGATCACTTAAGCCCAGGAGTTCAAGACCAGCCAGGGCAACATGACAGAACCACGTCTCAATTAAAAAAAAAAAAAAAGAGAGAGAGAGGCTTGGCACAGTGGCTCACACCTGTAATCCCAGCACTTTGGGAGGCCGAGGCAGGTGGATCACAAGTCAGGAGTTCAAGACCAGCCTGACCAACATGGTGAAACTCCTTCTCTACTAAAAAAAAAAAAAAATACAAAAATTATCTGGGCGTGATGGCACATGTGTGTAATCCCAGCTACTCAAGAGGCTGAGATGGGAGAAGCACTTGAACCTGGGAGGCAGAGGTTGCAGTGAGCTGAGAATGCGCCACTGTACTCCAGCCTGGGTGACAGAGCCAAATGCCACAAAAAAAAAAAAAAAAAAAAAAAAAACTTACTTGGCAGGGAGGATACCATGATCACGAGGGTGGTTTTCCCAGGGCGAGGCTTATCCATTGCACTCCGGATGTGTTGACCCCTGCGATTTCCCCAAATGAGGGAAACTCGACTGCATAACTTGTGGTAGTGGGGGACTGCGTTCTCGCTTTCCCCTGTTAAAAGAAAAAAAAGAGAGAGACAAAAAATTAAATTCCAAGCCAGAGAACAGTAAAAATGCCCCTATGCTAAGTGCTAATGGGTAACAGATAGAGAATACTGGGGTAACAGATACAGAATACCGGGGTAAGAGATAAGAGAATACTGGGGTAAGAGATACAGAATACTATGCTAACAGACAGAGAATACTCTTTGTTTTTGTTTTGAGACAGGGTCCCACTCCCACACCCAGGCTGGAATGCAGTGGTGCAAACACAGCTTGCTCCAGCCCCAACCTCCAGGGATCAAGCCATCCTCCCAACTCAGCCCTCCCGAGTAGCTGGGCCTGCAGGCACACACTACCGTGCCTAGCTAATTTTTTTTTTTTTTTTTTTTTTGAGACGGAGTTTCGCTCTTGTTACCCAGGCTGGAGTGCAATGGCGCGATCTCGGCTCACCGCAACCTCCGCCTCCTGGGCTCAGGCAATTCTCCTACCTCAGCCTCCTAAGTAGCTGGGATTACAGGCACGCACCACCACGCCCAGCTAGTTTTTTGTATTTTTAGTAGAGACGGGGTTTCACTGTGTTGACCAGGATGGTCTCGATCTCTCGACCTTGTGATCCACCCGCCTCGGCCTCCCAAAGTGCTGGGATTACAGGCTTGAGCCACCGCGCCCGGCATGTTTTTATTTACTTATTTATTATTTTGAGATAGAGTGTTGCTCTTGTTGCCCAGGCTGAAGTGCAAAGGTGTGATCTCAGCTCACCACAACCTCTGCCTCCTGAGTTCAAGAGATTCTCCTGCCTCAGCCTCCCAAGTAGCTGGAATTACAGGTGTGCACCACCACCCAACTAATTTTGCATTTTTAGTAGAGATAGGGTTTCTCCATGTTGGTCAGGCTGGTCTCGAATTCCTGACTTCAGGTGATCTGCCTGCCTCGCCCTCCCAAAGTGCTGGGATTACAGGTGTGAGCCACCATGAGGAGCCTATTTAATTAATTAATTAATTATTATTATTATTATTATTTTTTTTTTGAGACGGAGTTTCGCTCTTGTTACCCAGGCTGGAGTGCAATGGCACGATCTCGGCTCACCGCAACCTCCGCCTCCTGGTCTCAGGCAATTCTCCTGCCTCAGCCTCCTAAGTAGCTGGGATTACATGGCCGGGCGCGGTGGCTCAAGCCTGTAATCCCAGCACTTTGGGAGGCCGAGGCAGGTGGATCACGAGGTCGAGAGATCGAGACCATCCTGGTCAACATGGTGAAACCCCGTCTCTACTAAAAATACAAAACATTAGCTGGGCATGGTGGCACATGCCTGTAATCCCAGCTACTCAGGAGGCTGAGGCAGGAGAATTGCCTGAACCCAGGAGGCGGAGGTTGCGGTGAGCCGAGATCGCGCCATTGCACTGCAGCCTGGGTAACAAGGGCGAAACTCCGTCTCCAAAAAAAAAAAAAGAAAAAAAAAGAGATAAAGCCTTACTCTGTTACTCCGGCTTGAGTGCAGTGGCACGATCTGAGCTCACTGTAACCTCTGCCTCCCGGGTTCAAGCAATTCTCCTGCCTCAGCCTCTTTTTTTTTTTTTTTTTTGAGACGGAGTTTTGCTCTTGTTACCCAGGCTGGAGTGCACTGGCATGATCTCGGCTCACCGCAACCTCCGCCTCCTGGGTTCAGGCGATTCTCCTGTCTCAGCCTCCTGAGTAGCTGGGATTACAGGCACGCACCACTATGCCCAGCTAATTTTTTGTATTTTTTAGTAGAGACGGGGTTTCACCTTGTTGACCAAGATGGTCTCGATCTCTTGACCTTGTGATCCACCCGCCTCGGCCTCCCAAAGTGCTGGGATTACAGGCTTGAGCCACCGCGCCCGGCTGCCTCAGCCTCTTGAGTGGCTGGGACTACAGGTACGTGCCACCATGCCTGGAGAATTTTTGTATTTTTAGTAGAGACAGGGTTTTGCCATGTTGGCCAGACTGGTCTCAAACTCCTGACCTCAAGTGATCTGCCTGCCTCAGTCTCCCAAAGTGTTGGGGTTACAGGTGTGAGCCACCACGCCTGGCACTGGGTATTTTGTTTCTTTGTTTTTTACAAGATAGTAGATAGACTTGGATGTCCAAAGTAACAGTAAGAGGTAGCATTTATTCTCTCTGGTAGTAACAAGCACTGAGCAAATAGTGTCACCTCACGTAAATGTCAGCACAGCCCCTCAAGACTGGAGTAATTGTGGTCTCCATCCACAGGTGGGGAAACGGAAGCTCAGAGAGTCATCCAGTGTCCCCTGCAAGTACAGCCAAATCAGGATGCGAGCACTGTTCTTTCTGATACCAAAGCCCACTTGAAATGCTTCCTGGAAGTGGTCAGACTCCAGCTGGGGAAAGACAGAACAGACTTAGAAAATCAGAAAGTACAAGGAGGTCACTGCCAGGAAGGGAACACTCAGTGATCAGACTGCAGGGGGTGGATATATTTTCCAGCCAAATGCCTGAGAATCCACACGGTACAACACAGATGAAATTGAAAACATTATGCGAGGTGAAATAAGCCAGACACAAAAGAACTAATACTGTATGAGTCCACTTAAATGAGGTCCCTTGAATAGGCAAATGCAGAGACAGCAAGTCAGTGGTGGTTGCCAGCAGCTGGGAGTGACAGATAATGGGAAGTTAGTGTTTCACGAATACAGAGTTTTAGTTATACACCTGGCCGATTTTACCACAACTTTAAAAAACATCCGGCCGTGTGTGGTGACTCATGCCTGTAATCCCAGGACTTTGGGAGGCCAAGGCAGGTGGATCACCTGAGGTTAGGAGTTTAAGACCAGCCCGACATGGTGAAACTCATCTCTACTAAAAATACAAAATTAGCCGGGCATAGGGGTGCACACCTGTAATCCCAGCTACTCATGAGTCTGAGGCGGGAGAATTGCTTGAACCCGGGAGGCAGAGGTTGCAGTGAGCCGAGATCACACCATTGCACTCCAGCCTGGGCAACAAGAGTGAAACTCCTTCTCAAAAAAACAAAAACAAACAGACAAAATAAAAAACATGAGCTAGGCATGGTGGCATGCACCTATAGCCCAACCTAATAAGGAGGCTGAGGCAGGAGGATCCCTTAGGCCCAGGAGGTTGAGGCTGCAATAAGCCGTGATTGCACTACTGAACTCCAGTCTAGGAAACAGAGGGAGATCCTGTTTCAAAATAAACACACACACACACACACACACACACACGCCCCTTCACTGTGATCCACCAGGTCCTACACATCTGTCCCCAAACCCGTGTTCTCTGACCTCATTTGCTTTCTATCATCCCCAGCCCATCCCATACCAGCTTGAGGCACTTCCTTCTCTTCTTTTCTCACCACAAAACACCCAGGGCCCCAGGGCCTTTACGCTGGCCATTCGCTCTCCCTGGAATACATTTCCCTCTGTGCTTGTTGGAACCCTGCCCCTCATTTTATTTGTCTCCACTCAAGTGTCCCCTCCTTGCCTACTTTATTTAAAAGAACTCCTCCAGGCTGGGTGTGGTGGCTCATGCCTGTAATCCCAGCACTTTGGAAGCCTAGGCAGGCAGATCATTTGAGGTCAGGAGTTCGAGACCAGCCTGGCCAACATGGCAAAACTCCATCTCTACTAAAAATACAAAAATTAGCTGGGCATGGTGGGTGCCTGTCATCCCAGCTACTTGGGGGGATGAGGCAGGAAAATAGCTTGAACCAGGAGGCGGAGGTTGCAGTGAGCGGAGTTTACACCACTGCACTCTAGCCTGGGCAACAGAGCAAGACTCTGTCTCAAAATATAAAATAAAATAAAATAAAATAGCCGGGCGCGGTGGCTCAAGCCTGTAATCCCAGCACTTTGGGAGGCCGAGGCGGGAGGATCACGAGGTCGAAAGATCGAGACCATCCTGGTCAACATGGTGAAACCCCGTCTCTACTAAAAGTGCAAAAAATTAGCTGGGCGTGGTGGCGCGTGCCTGTAATCCCAGCTACTTAGGAGGCTGAGGCAGGAGAATTGCCTGAGCCCAGGAGGCGGAGGTTGCAGTGAGCCGAGATCGCGCCATTGCACTCCAGCCTGGGTAACAAGAGCGAAACTCCGTCTCAAAAAAAAAATAAATAAATAAATAAAATAAAATAAAAAAGGCTGGGCGAGGTGGCTCACACCTGTAATCCCAGCACTTTGGGAGACCGAGGCAGGAGGATCACTCGAGTCCAGGAGTTTGAGACCAGCCTGGCCAATATGTTGAAACCCCCTATGAAAAATACAAAAATTTGCCAGGTGTGGTGGCATGCACCTGTAGTCCCAGCTACTCAGGAGGCTGAGGCAGAATTGCTTGAATTTGGGAGGTGGAAGTTGCAGTGAGCTGAGATTGGGCCACTGAGCTCCAGCCTGGGTGATAGAGTGAGACTCCATCTCAAAAAAAAAGAGTTCCATCTCTAACTGGCTGTGAACATTCAACTGAGGTAACTGGCTATAGGCTTTGAAGAGTCTGCCTTGAAGGCCCAGAATTTCCACTCCTTTTGGGTCCACACAACCAGCCCTCTGTAATTGTTAATGAATCATTAACTTCCTGGTATGCATTTTTTTTTTTTTTAAATTTTATTTTTAATTTAATTTTTTTTTTTTTTTTTGAGACGGAGTTTCGCCCTTGTTACCCAGGCTGGAGTGCAATGGCGCGATCTCGGCTCACCGCAACCTCCGCCTCCTGGGCTCAGGCAATTCTCCTGCCTCAGCCTCCTGAGTAGCTGGGATTACAGGCACGTGCCACCATGCCCAGCTACTTTTTTGCACTTTTAGTAGAGACGGGGTTTCACCACGTTGACCAGGATGGTCTCGATCTCTCAACCTCGTGATCCACCCGCCTCGGCCTCCCAAAGTGCTGGGATTACAGGCTTGAGCCACCGTGCCCGGCTGCATTTTTATTTTTATACATTAATTTGTTGTCTGCTTAAGGGAAAGAAAATTGGGCTGCTGTAACACAAGGTTGGATTTTTAACACTCCAGCCTGGGTCTGGCCCTCCTCCTTCCAGGAATTAGAACTACCCAAGTGATTTAGAAGGCCCTTAAGGAAGCACTGGCTCTGAAGCGCCCACCCTAGACTTGCACAGCCCCGAGAGTGAGAGCCTCCTTAAATCCTGGCACCTGTAGTCCCAGCGTGGCTTTCCAGTCCCAGGCGGAAATCCTGACTTTGTAGCTGACCAGGAGGTGGCCTAGCCCAGTGACATTTAATGTTCCTGAGTCTCAGGGTCTTCAGCTATGAAGGGGAATCTTGGTGAGGATGAGGTGAGATGGTGGCTGTGAATAAGACTTGCTCTGGCCAGGCATGGTAATCCCAGCACTGTGGGAGGCCCACATGGGAGGATCAATTGAGTCCAAGAGTTCAAGGGTGCAGGTAAGCTATAATCATGCTACTCCACTGCACTCCAGCCTGGGCCGCAGAATGAGACCCCTCTTTCTCTTTTTTCTTTTTCTTCCTGAGGTGAGTGTAAGAGACTCTCTTAAAAAAAAGAAAAAAGGGCCGGGCGCGGTGGCTCAAGCCTGTAATCCCAGCACTTTGGGAGGCCGAGGCGGGTGGATCACGAGGTCGAGAGATCGAGACCATCCTGGTCAACATGGTGAAACCCCGTCTCTACTAAAAATACAAAAAAATTAGCTGGGCGTGGTGGCGCGTGCCTGTAATCCCAGCTACTCAGGAGGCTGAGGCAGGAGAATTGCCTGAACCCAGGAGGCGGAGGTTGTGGTGAGCCAAGATCTCGCCATTGCACTCCAGCCTGGGTAACAAGAGCGAAACTCCGTCTCAAAAAAAAAAAAAAGTCCGGTGGGGTGGTTCACGCCAGTAATCCCAGCACTTTGGGAGGCCGAGGTGGGTGGATCATGAGGTCAGGAGATCGAGACCATTCTGGCTAACATGGTGAAACCCTGTCTCTACTAAAAATACAAAAATTAGCTGGGTGTGGGGGCAGGTGCCCATAGTCCCAGCTACTTAGGGAGGTTGAGGCAGGAGAATTGCTTGAACCCAGGAGGCAGAGGTTGCAGCGAGCCGAGACATCACCACTGCACTCCAGCCTGGGCAACAGAGCGAGACTCTGTCTCACACACACAAAAAAAAGCAGGGGGGACATTTTGGCACGTGAGTCACTAATGGGATATACACACTATGTCCTGGCTTTGCAGGGAGTAGGACTAATTTTTTTTTTTTTCCAATTTCATCTCCACTCCTTACTAACAATGATGTAGGGTTGTAGGGAAGGAAAAGTATCTTCCTCACCCATCGCAAGGTTCATGGCTAACAGCCCTAAAGAAAGACAGATAAGCGGGGCGCGGTGGCTCACGCCTGTAATCCCAGCACTTTGGGAGGCCGAGATGGGTGGATCACGAGGTCAAGAGATCGAGACCATCCCGGTCAACATGGTGAAACCCCGTCTCTACTAAAAATGCAAAAATTAGCTGGGCATGGTGGCGCACACCTGTAGTCCCAGCTACTCGGGAGGCTGAGGCAGGAGAATTGCCTGAACCCAGGAGGCGGAGGTTGCCTTGAGCCGAGATCGCGCCATTGCACTCCAGCCTGGGTAACAAGAGCGAAAGTCCATCTCAAAAAAAAAAAAAAAGAAAGACTGATAAACAAGAGATGAACATAACACATTTTTAAATTTTTTTTTGAAACAGAGTCTTGCCCTATTACATAGGCTGCAGTGCGGTGGCACAATCTCGGTTTGCTGCAACCTCTGCCTCCCCGGTTCAAGGGATTCTCCTGCTTCAGTCTCCTAAGTAGCTGGGATTACAGGTGTGAGCCACTGCTCCCGAGAACAAATTTATTTAACCAAAGTTTCGGGTGACTCAGGAGTCTTCCCAAGTGATGAACCACCCAGGGAACTGTTTTCTGGACAGTCTGGCCCAGTGCTGCAGGAGGAGGAAAGGGTGTGGTCGCATGATGTGGTACTCCATGGGAACTTAGCAAGGCCTGTGTGTTCAGTCTTCATGATGTCTGGGTCCAGCACCAGATCCCTCTGGAATGGGGCTTGGGGCCTGCTTTCAGGAGAGGCAGATCAGAGAAATCTCTGGTGGCTCACAGTAGAGGAGGAAGGCAGGAGAAGGTCAGAGAGTGACCTTCCTGCATCTGTGGCTTCCTCAAATGCCTTCAGCTTAAAATGCCCAGTTTGCCAAAATGCCATATTTTGGGGTATTGTGTCCCGAACCCTTACAGGGGAAGTCCCTACTTCTCTAAGCAGACTTGAGCAGGGATTGGAAGCACATGGGAGCTTGCTAAAAACTGATTGAGGGATTCACCCCCTGCCTTTCTTTTTTTTTTTTTTTTGAGACGGAGTTTCGCTCTTGTTACCCAGGCTGGAGTGCAATGGCGCGATCTCGGCTCACCGCAACCTCCGCCTCCTGGGCTCAGGCAATTCTCCTACCTCAGCTTCCTGAGTAGCTGGGATTACAGGCACGCGCCACCATGCCCAGATAGTTTTTTGTATTTTTAGTAGAGACGGGGTTTCACCATGTTGACCAGGATGGTCTCGATCTCTCGACCTCGTGATCCACCCGCCTCGGCCTCCCAAAGTGCTGGGATTACAGGCTTGAGCCACCGCGCCCGGCCCCCCCTGCCTTTCTTAATCAAAAGATTTGAGAATCTGCATTTCTTGAAATTCTCACACCTTCTGATTAAGAAACTTTTTTTTTTTTGAGACGGAGTCTTACTCTTTTGCTGAGGCCTGAGTGCAGTGGTGGGATCTTGGCTCACTGCAACCTCCGCCTTGCTGGTTCAAGCAATTCTCTTGCCTCAGCCTCCGGAGTAGCCGAGATTACAGGAGTGAGCTACCACGCCCAGCTAACGTTTTTTTTTTTTTTTTTTTTTTTTTTTAGTTTCGCTCTTGTTGCCCAGGCTGGAGTGCAATGGTGCAATTTGGCTCAACGCAACTTCTGCCTCCCAGGTTCAAGTGATTCTCTTGACTCAGCCTCCTGAGTAGCTGGGATTACAGGTGTCTCCTACCATGCCTGGCCAATTTTTGTATTTTTAGTGGAGATGGGCGGGGCGGAGGGAGGGTCTCATCATGTTGACCAGGTTGGTCTCGAACTCTTGATCTCGGGTGATCCACCTACCTTGGCCTCGCAAAGTGCTGAGACTACAGGCTCTTTTTCTTTTTTTTTTTCGAGACGGAGTTTCGCTCTTGTTACCCAGGCTGGAGTGCAATGGTGCGATCTCGGCTCACCGCAACCTCCGCCTCCTGGGCTCAGGCAATTCTCCTGCCTCAACCTCCTGAGTAGCTGGGATTACAGACACGCACCACCATGCCCAGCTAATTTTTTTGTATTTTTTAGTAGAGACAGGGTTTCACCACGTTGACCAGGATGGTCTCGATCTCCTGGACCTCGTGATCCACCCGCCTCGGCCTCCCAAAGTGCTGGGATTACAGGCTTGAGCCACCACGCCCGGCCCGAGACTACAGGCTTTTAATCAAGGAGTTAGGGGAAGTGGGACTGAGAATTTGCGTTTCTAGCAAGTTCCATCAGAACTCAGCAGGTGCTACTGCTGATCCAGGGAACAGGTTTTGAGAAGAGGGCTGAGTTGATTACTAGGATAATTAACTACCTCTGATCTCATCACTGGCTCCCATTTCACAGCCATACTTGGTGCCTGCAAGCTTTCACTGCGTCCTCACATAATCCCATAGGGTCCCAGTGTTCTTAGGGATGAGGTTACCAAGGCTGCAACAGTCACAGTGAATTGTCCAGGGTCACACCGCTGCAGCCAAAGTCTGGGTTGGAACCCTGGTCGAATTACAAACAGGAGAGAACCTGGGCAATAAATTTCCTTGGGAGCATCAAAGCCAGCTCTCCCACCACCTGCTTGAGCACAACATCCGAATCCTCCGACGCACCCAACCCCGCAACGGGCGAAAAGCCTCGCACCCAACCCTGCAGCGGGCGAAAAGCCTCGCCTCCTGCTGGGAGAGCAGCTTCTTGCGGCGCGACCTTCGCGAAACTCCGTGGAGAAATGGCGCCCTCTCGTGGCTCCCGGGAGAGCGGCGCTCCGTTCCCCGGGCTGGCAGCTCTGCTCTCATGCGTCGTGGGCATTCTTGGACCCCGTTACTTACATGGAAAATATTATTCAGTCCATTCCATCCTCAGAAAGATCTCAGGGTGCTGAAAGGAGGTGGGGACTTCAGCGCTCAGGAATGTAAAGGAAGGGCGGCGGACCGGGCCCTGGGGCTCTCAGGGGGCAGGAATGGCTAAACCACAGCTGAGAACAATCCGGACTTTCACCTTTGAACTTCCCAAAGACTCCTGCTGAGGAATTTTCTTTTTCTTTCTTTCTTTCTCTTTCTTTTTCTTTCTTTTCTTCTTTGTTTCCTTTCTCTTTTCTTTTCTTTCTTTTTTTTTTTGAGACAGAGTTTCGCTCTTGTTACCCAGGCTGGAGTGCAATGGCACGATCTCGGCTCACCGCAACCTCCGCCTCCTGGGTTCAGGCAATTCTCCTGCCTCAGCCTCCCGAGTAGCTTGGATTACAGGCACGCGCCACCATGCCCAGCTAATTTTTTGTATTTTTAGTAGAGACGGGGTTTCACCATGTTGACCAGGATGGTCTGGATCTCTTGACCTCGTGATCCACCCGCCTCGGCCTCCCAAAGTGCTGGGATTACAGGCTTGAGCCACCGCGCCCGGCCGAGATAAGGTCTTTCTATCTTGCCCAGGCTGGTCTTGACCTCCTGGGCTCAAGGGATCCTCCCATTGTGTTCTCCCAAAGTGCTAGGATTACAGGAATGAACCGCTGCACCCAGCCTGAGTTTTTTTTATTTTTTATTTTTTTAAAACTTTATTGTGCCGGGCGCGGTGGCTCAAGCCTGTAATCCCAGCACTTTGGGAAGCCGAGGCGGGTGGATCACGAGGTAGAGAGATCGAGACCATCCTGGTCAACATGGTGAAACCCCGTCTCTACTAAAAGTGCAAAAAATTAGCGGGGCATGGTGGCACGTGCCTGTAATCCCAGCTACTCGGGAGGCTGAGGCAGGAGAATTGCCTGAGCCCAGGAGGCGGAGGTTGCGGTGAGCCGAGATCGCGCCATTGCACTCCAGCCTGGGTAACAAGGGCGAAACTCCGTCTCAAAAAAAAAAAAAAACTTTATTTATTTTTCGAGACGGAGTTTCGCTCTTGTTACCCAGGCTGGAGTGCAATGGCGCGATCTCGGCTCACCGCAACCTCTGCCTCCTGGGTTCAGGCAATTCTCCTGCCTCAGCCTCCTGAGTATCTGGGATTACAGGCACGCGCCACCATGCCCAGCTAATTTTTTTTTTTTTTTTTTTTTGTATTTTTAGTAGAGACGGGGTTTCATCGTGTTGGCCAGGATGGTCTTGATCTCTTGACCTCGTGATCCACCTGCCTTGGCATCCCGAAGTGTTGGGATTACAGGCGTGAGCCACCGCGCCCGGCCCCTGAGTTCTTAAAAAAAATTTTTGAGGTCAGCGGAGGTGGCTCACGCCTGTAATCCCAGCACTTTGGGAGGCTGAGGCAAGCAGATCTTCTGAGGTTAGAAGTTTGAGACCAGCCTGGTCAACATGGTGAAACCCTGTCTCTAATAAAAACACAAAAATTAGCCAGTCATGGTGGCAGGCACCTGTAATCCCAGGCAGGAGAATTGCTTGAATCCAGGAGGCAGAGGCTGTAGTGAGCTGAGATCACGCCACTGTACTCCAGCCTGGGCGACAGAGCAAGACTCCATCTCAAGAGAAAAAAAAAAGATGTATGTGCATTTTGACACCTTGCGTGTTCCCAGGATTTGGGGCCTGGGTCTTGCCCTGTTTCTGGGTAATCGGGTTCAGTGCCAGGATTTTAAATACCATCTCCATGCTGATGCTTCCCCATTCATGTCTCCTGTCCCCTACACACACCCAAATCTACAGACTGGCTGGCGTTCTCAGCCACCATCAACTGTCCAGAACGGAACTTCGGCTGCCTGTTGCCCCACCCTCTGCCCTTGCACATGGCTTTCATAAGGGAGTAAGGAGTGGCTGTTGTTCTCTTTTTCCTCCCACTCCACTTCCTGGCCATTAGCAGGCACTGTGGGCTCCCACCCTCGCTCCCATCTCTGCTGCTCCCATGTTTTAGTGTCCCTGTCTCCACCCTTGGCCCACGAATCACTTTTCCACTCAGCAGTCAGGCAGATCTGAAAAAGTAAGTCAAGTCATCAAGTCACGCCAGTCTTCTACTTAAAATTCAATATTCTCTTCCAGAAGAACTAGAAAAAAAACCAAATTCTTTCTTTTTTTTTTTTTTTTTTTTTTGAGACGGAGTTTCGCTCTTGTTGCCCAGGCTGGAGTGCAATGGCGCGATCTCGGCTCACCGCAACCTCCGCCTCCTGGGTTCAGGCAATTCTCCTGCCTGAGCCTCCTGAGTAGCTGGGATTACAGGCACGTGCCACCATGCCCAGCTAATTTTTTGCACCTTTAGTAGAGACGGGGTTTCACCATGTTGACCAGGATGGTCTCGATCTCTCAACCTCGTGATCCACCCGCCTTGGCCTCCCAAAGTGCTGGGATTACAGGCTTGAGCCACCGCGCCCGGCCTTTTTTTTTTTTTTTGAGATAGAGTCTTTCTCTGTTGCCCAGGCTGAAGTGCAGTGATGTGATCACTGCTTACTGCAGCCTCAATCCTCCTGTCTCAGCCTCCATCATACCTGTTTTTTTTTTTTTTTTTTTTTTTTTTTTTTTTTTTTTGCGACGGAGTGTTACTCTTGCCATCCAGGCTGGAGTGCAATGCCGAGATGTTGACTCACTGCAACCTCCACCTCCCAGATTTAAGCAATTCTCCTGCTTCAGCCTCCTGAGTAGCTGGGATTACAGATGTGTGCCACCATGACTGGCTAATTTTTGTATTTTTAGTAGAGACGGGGTTTCATCAAGTTGGCCAGGCTAGTCTCAAACTCCTGATCTCAGGTGATCCACCTGCCCCGGCCTCCCAAAATGCTGGGATTACAAGGGTGAGCCACCACACCTGGCCTAATTAAAAGTTTTTTTTTTGTTTTTTTGAGACAGTGTCTCACTTTGTAGTCCAGGCTGGAGTGCAGTGGCATGATCTTGGCTCACTGCAACCTCTGCCTCACAAGTTCAAGCAATTCTCTGTCTCAGCCTCCCGAGTAGCTGGGATTACAGGCAGCTGCCACTGTGCCTGGCCATTTAAATTTTTTTTTTAGTAGAGACAAGGTCTTGCTATGTGGCCCAGGCTTGTGTCAAACTTCCGGGCTTAAGCTATCCTCCTGCCTCAGCCTCCCAATGAGCACTATATTAGTTAGTACACAGGTTCTGTACAAAGACCAAGAGAGAACACTCTCTTTTCCTTCCCAGTTAGCAGTCCATCTGTAAGGGGTTGAGAGCTGTTTGGGTGGCTTTCTGCTCCCTGGCTGGGCCCTCAGGCTCTTTCTCTCTTGTTGCTCAGTGTCCTCAACACATGGCTTCCACTTTAGGGACCAATAGGGTCACTCTAGCTCCTGCAGGAAAGAAAGAGAGGGAGGGTACTCTCTTTTCCATTTATGCTCTTGGTCCAGGAAGTTGCCTACATTACTTCTGTTCCCATCCCATTGGCCAGAACCTTGTCAGGTGGCCACAGCTAGCTGCAAAAAAAGCTGGGAAACGTTAATATTGAATTTTTTTTGAGATAGAGTCTTGCTCTGTCACCCAGGCTGGAATGTAGTGGCATGATCTTGGCTCACTGCAACCTCTGCCTCCCGAGTTCAAGTGATTCTCCTGCCTCAGCCTCCCAAGTAGCTGGGACTATAGGCGTGCACCACCACCATGCCTGGCTAATTTTTGTATTTTTAGTACAGACGGGGTTTCGCCATGTTGGTCAGACTGGTCTCAAACTCCTGACCTCCAGTGATCCGCCCACCTTGGCCTCCCAAAGTGCTGGGATTACAGGTGTGAGCCACCACACCCCGCCTGATTTTTTTTTTTTTTTTTTTTTTTTTTTTGAGACAGAGTTTTGCTCTTTACCTAGGCTGGAGTGCAATGGCGCGATCTCGGCTCACCGCAACCTCTGCCTCCTGGGTTCAGGCGATTCTCCTGCCTCAGCCTCCTGAGTAGCTGGGATTACAGGCACGCGCCACTATGCCCAGCTAATTTTTTGCACCTTTAGTAGAGACGGGGTTTCACCATGTTGACCAGGATGGTCTTGATCTCTTGACCTGGTGATCCACCCGCCTCGGCCTCCCAAAGTGCTGGGATTACAGGCTTGAGCCACCGTACCTGGCCGACCTTGTCTTAAAAAAAAAAAAAAAAAAATCACTTTGGGAAATGAACTTTCGAATCCCCAAGCTAAAAGAAATCATAAGTATAATTATGGCATATTAGTGTTGTATCTAAGTGGCATAAGAAATGATTCAGTTAGGAACATTTTGGGCTCTGGGCTTTAAATAGCAGAAACCCTGATTTAGAATGGCTTACATGGCCAGGCACAGTGGCTCATGCCTATAATCCCAGCACTTTGGGAAGCTGAGGTAGGAGGATCGCCCGAGCCCAGGGGTTTGAGACCAGCCTGGGCAACACGGTGAGACCAACTTCTACAAAAAATAAATTAGCTCGGTGTGGTGGTGCATGCCTGCAGTCTCAGCTGATCAAGAGGCTGAGTGGGAAGGATCACTTGAGCCCAAGAGGTCAAGGATACAGTAAGCCATGTTCACACCACTGCATTCCAGCCTAAGTAACACAGTTCAAGCCCAACACACGACATGTGTGACAGGCAAGCATCCTTTGCATCTCTGACCTGTGACTTGCTTTTGGCTCACAAAAAACAAAACAAGACAAAACAAAACCAAAAAAAACAAAGGAAAAAAAGAATGGCTTACATTTTTTCTAAAAAAATTTGGAGATAAGTATCTGCTGTCACTGGCAGAACAATTCCAGAGCTGGCTACTCCATGAGCCCCTTGGCTCTTCCCTTGTGGGGAACAAGATGGCTGCAGCAGCTCCAGGCATCACGTGAGTATTCAAAGCATGAAGAGGCAGGAAAAGGGCCAGAGCCAATTGTGTCTGTCCCTTTAATCAGGAAAGCAAACATTTCTTGGAAATCCAACAGCATAGTTGGCAACCACAATTGCAGAGGAACCTGGGAGAATAAATGTGAAGCTTTCCAGCTTCTAAAATAGGAAGAAGAATGGTGGGGCACTGTGGCTCATGCCTGTAATCCCAGCACTTTGGGAGGCTGAGGCAGATGGGTCACCTGAGGTCAGGAGTTTGAGACCAGCCTGGCCAACATAGTAAAACCTCATCTCTACTAAAAATACAAAATTAACTGAGTGTGGTGGTACATGCCTGTAATCCAAGCTACTTGGGAGGCTGAGGCAGGAGAATCGCTTGAACCCAGGAGGCAGAAGTTGTGGTTAGCCGAGATTGCCATTACACTCCAGCCCGGGCAACAAAAGTGAAACTCCATCTCAAAAAAAAAAAAAAAGTAAAATACAATAGGAAGAAGAAAAGAGTCACAGGTTAGGGACAGTAGTTGGCTTTGCCAGTAAACTGTGTCTGTCACAGGAAAGATCACAGAAGCCACAGTGTTTTAGAATATTGAAATCTCTTGTTCTCCTTTCAGTTCTTGCACCTGAATGACGGACACTGCAGAACTCATTTCAGGTCTATGTCTCCACGGGTGACTTAATAGTAATTCACGGGGGCCGGGCGCGGTGGCTCAAGCCTGTAATCCCAGCACTTTGGGAGGCCGAGGCAGGTGGATCACGAGGTCGAGAGATCGAGACCATCCTGGTCAACATGGTGAAACCCCGTCTCTACTAAAAATACAAAAAAAAAAAATTAGCTGGGCATGGTGGTGCGTGCCTGTAATCCCAGCTACTCAGGAGGCTGAGGCAGGAGAATTGCCTGAACCCAGGAGGCGGAGGTTGCGGTGAGCCGAGATCGCGCCATTGCACTCCAGCCTGGGTAACAAGAGCGAAACTCCGTCTCAAAAAAAAAAAAAAAAAAAAAAGTAATTCACTATGTGAGTTACTAAGGGTTTTTAAGATGCAGCATTTGTGAACTAAAATTAGCCAATTTATCCATGCCTGTATTCTGCCAAGTCCTTCTGGCTGCTACTCAATGCTTAATGACCTTGCCTTTGCACAAATAGCTGGAATGGGTATGAGGTTTCCTTTTGAGATGATAGAAATGTGTTAGAACTGGATAGAGGTGGTGGTTACACAACATTGTGAATGTGGTAAATACTACTTTGGTTAATTTTCCCTTATGTGAACTTCACCATTTTTTTTTTTTTTTTTTTTTTTTTGAGAAAGGGTTTCACCATTTTGGTCAGGGTGGTCTCGATCTCTTGACCTGGTGATCTGCCCGCCTCAGCCTCCCAAAGTGCCGGGATTACAGCCGTGAGCCATGGCGCCTGGCCGAACTTCACCTTAATTTAAATGAAGGAGAAGGAAAAGGAAGAGAAAGAGGGGGAGGAGACGTAGAAGGCAGAGGAAGGGAAGGAGAGAAAGAAAAATAAAGAACGGTAACAGTTATTGCTGTTGGCCATATGGAAAAAAACCTAATACATTATTGGTTTGTGTGTGTGTGTGTGTGTGTGTGTGTGTGTGTGTGTGTGTGTGTGTTGTGTGGTTTTTTTCTTTTTGAGATGGAGTCTCGCTCTGTTGCCCAGGCTGGAGTGCAATGGCCCGATCTCCACTCACTGCAACCTCTGCCTCCTGGGTTCAAGTGATTTTCCTGCCTCAGCCTCCTGAGTAGCTGGGATTACAGGTGCCCATCACTGTGCCTGGAAAATTTTTATATTTTTAGTAGAGACAGGGTTTCACCATGTTGGCCAGGCTGGTCTTGAACTCTCGACCTCGTGATCCACCCGCCTCAGCCTCCCAAAGTGCTGGGATTACAGGTGTGAGCCACTGCGCCTGGCAGTGGTTTTTTGTTTGTTTGTTGGTTGGTTTTTGAGACATTGTTTCACTCTTGTTGCCCAGGCTGGAGGGCAATGGCATGATCTTGGCTCCCTGCAACCTCTGCCTTCCAGGTTCAAGCCATTCTCCTGCCTCAATCTCCCAAGTAGCTGGGATTACAGGCATGCACCACCACACGTGGCTAATTGTGCATGTAGAAATAGCGAAGGAGAAGCCAAGAGGAAACCAAAAAGATTTCTCTAGAAGAAACTTCCTGGCCAGGTGTGGTGGCTCACACCTGTAATCCCAGCACTTTGGGAGGCTGAGGCGGGCAGATCACCTGAGGTCAGGAGTTTGAGACTAGCCTGGCCAACATGGTGAAACCCCGACTCTACTAAAAATGTAAAAACTAGCCAGGCATGGTTGTGGGCTCCTGTAATCCCAGCTACTCAGGAGGCTGAGGCAAGAGAATCGATTGAACCCAGGAGTTGCCGTGAAATGAGATCATGCCACTGCACCCCAGCCTGGGCGACAGAGCTAGACTCATCTCAAAAAAAAAAAAAGAAAAGAAAAAAGGAAACAAAAAGAAATGTAGTCATCGGGGGCCTGGCATGATGGCTCACTCCTGTAATCCCAGCACTTTGGGAGGTCGAGGTGAGTGGATCACCAGAGGTCAGGAGCTCAAGACCACTCTGGCCAACATGTGAAACCACATCTCTACTAAAAATACAAAAATTGCCGGGTGCGGTGGCTCAAGCCTGTAATCCCAGCACTTTGGGAGGCCGAGGCGGGTGGATCACGAGGTCAAGAGATCGAGACCATCCTGGTCAACATGGTGAAACCCCGTCTCTACTAAAAATACAAAAAAATTAGCTGGGCATGGTGGCACGTGCCTGTAATCCCAGCTACTGAGGAGGCTGAGGCAGGAGAATTGCCTGAACCCAGGAGGCAGAGGTTGCGGTGAGCCGAGATTGCGCCATTGCACTCCAGCCTGGGTAACGAGAGCGAAACTCCGTCTCAAAAAAAAAAAAAAAAATACAAAAATATAAAAATTAGCCAGGCATGGTGGCTGGTGCCTGTAGTCCCAGCTACTTTGGAGGCTGAGGCAGGAGAATCACTTACCCAGGAAATGGAGGTTGCAGTGAGCTGAGATCACGCCACTTTATTCCAGCCTGGACAGCAGATCGACACTCCGTCACAAAACAACAACAAAAAGAGAAATGTTGCCATCAGCTGGATAAACATGCACCCAGCTAAAACTCATAAATTCTGTTATTTATTTATTTATTTATTTATTTATTTGAGACGGAGTTTCGCTCTTGTTACCCAGGCTGGAGTGCAATGGCGCGATCTAGGCTCACCGCAGCCTCCGCCTCCTGGGTTCAGGCAATTCTCCTGCCTCAGCCTCCTGAGTAGCTGGGATTACAGGCACGCACCACCACGCCCAGCTAGTTTTTTGTATTTTTAGTAGAGACGGGGTTTCACCATGTTGACCAGGATGGTCTTGATTTCTCGACCTCGTGATCCACCCGCCTCGGCCTCCCAAAGTGCTGGGATTACAGGCTTGAGCCACCGCGCCCGGCCATTTATTTATTTTTTGAGACGGAGTTTCGCTCTTGTTACCCAGGCTGGAGTGCAATGGCGCGATCTCAGCTCACTGCAACCTCCACCTGGGTTCAGGCAATCCTCCTGCCTCAGCCTCCTGAGTAGCCGGGATTACAGGCACACGCCACCATGCCCAGCTAACTTTTTGTATTTTTAGTAGAGACGGGGTTTTTCACCTTGTTGACCAGGATGGTCTCGATCTCTTGACCTCGTGATCCACCCGCCTTGGCCTCCCAAAGTGCTGGGATTACAGGCTTCAACCACCGTGCCCGGCAAATTCTGTTATTAAAGAAAGAAGAGGCCAGGTGCGTTGGCTCATGCCTGTAATCCCAGCACTTTGGGAGGCCAAGGAGTGTGGATCACCTGAGGTTGGAAGTTCGAGACCAGCCTGACCAACATGGAGAAACCCTATCTCTAGTAAAAAAATACAAAATTAGCTGGGCATGGTGGCGCATGCCTGTAATCCCAGCTACTCAGGGGGCTGAGACAGGAGAATAGTTTGAACCCAGGAGGCAGAGGTTGCAGCAACTGAGATTGCGCCATTGTACTCCAGCCTGGGCAACAAGAGGGAAACTCTGTGTCCAAAAAAAAAAAAGAAAAGAAAGAAAATAAAAAGAGATATTAGTGCTGAAACAGCTGTCTCTGCCATAATGCTTAGTTTGACTCATCCTTGTATCCTCAGAGCCTCAGACAGGCTTGGCACATAGAGTTGAGGAAATGCTCAATGGAAGAACAGAACCCAAGAATCTTCCTTTTTTTGCCCCCCCCCTTTTTTTTTTTTGAGACAAGGTCTTATTCTGTCACCCAGCCTGGAGCATAGTAGTGCAGTCACACTTCACTGCAGCCTCAGCCTCCTGGGCCCAGGCAATCTTCCCACCTCAGTCTCCCGAGTAGCTGGAACCACAGATACACACTGCCATGCCTGGCTTTTTTTTTTTTTTTTTTTTTTAGTGAAGAGGGGTCTCTCTATGTTGCACAGGCTGGTCACGAACTCCTGGGCTCAAGTGATTCTCCCAGTCAGGCCTCCCAAAGTGTTGAGATTGCCGATGGCCCCAGGTCAAGATTACTATTCTTTTTTTTTTTTTTTTTTTTTTTGAGACGGAGTTTCGCTCTTGTTACCCAGGCTGGAGTGCAATGGCGCGATCTCGGCTCACCGCAACCTCCACCTCCTGGGCTCAGGCAATTCTCCTGCCTCAGCCACCTAGTAGCTGGGATTACAGGCACGCGCCACCACGCCCAGCTAGTTTTTTGTATTTTTAGTAGAGATGGGGTTTCACCATGTTGACCAGGATGGTCTCGATCTCTCGACCTCGTGATCCACCCGCCTCGGCCTCCCAAAGTGCTGGGTTTACAGGCTTGAGCCACCGCGCCCGGCCAAGATTGCTATTCTTGATGGATATAACATTAATCTGGAGATCAAACAGAACCAGATGAGACAATATTATCTCATGAACACAGCCAGTTGTGTTGGCTCATGCCTACAATCCTAGCACTTTAGGAGGCAGAGGCAGGAAGACCACTAAACCCTAGTAGTTCAAGACCAGCCTGGGCAACATGGTGAAAACTGGTCTCTACAAAAAATACTAAAATTAGCTGGGTGCGGTGGTGGGCGCCTATAATCTCAGCTACACGAGAGGCTGAGGCAGGAGAACCTCTTGAACCCAGGTGGTGAGGTTGCAGTGAGCCAACATCTGCCATTGCACTCCAGCTTGGGCGACAGAGTGAGATTCTGTCTCAAAAAAAAGAAAGAAAGAAAGAAAAAAAGACATTGTGCACTTTAAAATATACCCAGATCCTAGCACGGTTGGATCCAGGTGTTCAAAGATGCCGTTGGAATCTTCTAGTTCTCCATGCTCTCAGCTTCTTCTGTGCTGGGTTCACTCCCAAGGTGGTGGGAGGGGCCCGTAGTCTCCAGAAAGGCGTGTCTCTGACAGTTTGAGCAGTAAGTGGTACAAAGCGAATCCCCTGATTGGTCCAGTTTGGGTCATGTGCACAGATCTGACCAATCACATTGGCCAGATGGATGGAGTCCTCCGATTGGCTAGGTCTGGGTCACATGTTCACATCAAGTATTGAGAGACCCAGATCCGGAGTGGAAGAAGGAAAGTGATTCGCAAGGGCCTGCTCAGCAGGTAAAACTCCACTTATCTGCTCCATAGCTCCCTCTCTGTCTAACTCCTGTTTCAGTCTCCGCATCACAAAAATCCAGGGAAACTATTGGGCAAAGGCAGAGTCTCCTCCAAGGGCCTCAGTTGCTGGGCAGGCAAAGACCGAATGCTCTTTTCTGTAAGGCGGCGGGGCCCTGTCAGCACTTATATTAATTATTCAACCACGTAAATTAACTTCTGTGACTCTGGATATATTTCGGGGGGAGATTCTAAATAATTCATATTTGACTCATAATACATACATATTCTAATGCCAGATAATTGGAAAATTATACACCAGAAATACTGTTCGTGCAAATATGCCTTGTTACCCTCTGCATAAAGGAGGCATCACAGGCATAATTAATATGATGATGCCACAGTAAGTTTAATTCTGTATTAAATTCTGTTTGATTATAATGCATTAAAAGTAAGTCTGTGATTTAACGTTTTTATACATGTACATGAACATGCATACAATTTTACATAAAATCGTAAAGGTGATTGATCATATCATATATATTGGAGGAAAGGAAATTTCTTTTTTTTTGAGACTGAGTTTTGCTCTTGTTGCCGAGGCTGGAGTGCAATGGCACAGTCTCACTGCAGCCTCCGCCTCCCAGGTTCAAGCACAGAACCTGTTTCCTCCCATACTGCTCTTCTTTTTTATTTTTCTAGCAGAAAAACTTTCTTGGAAGTCTTCAGCTAACTTTAAGTCTTATTTACTAGAATCACCTCGTAGTCTTAATAAAATCACTGCTAAGTCGAAGGAAAGAAGCATGGCTTAGGTCAGTAGCTCTCAAGTGGTGGTTTCAGGACCAGGCACGGTGGCTCATGCCTGTAATCCCAGCACTTTGGAGGCCAAGGAGGGTGGATCACCTGAGGTTGGGAGTTCAAGACCAGCCTGGGCAACATGGTGAAACCCTATCTCTACTAAAATACAAATATTAGCTGGGCGTGTTGCCACACATATGTAATCCCAGCTACTCAGGAAGCTGAGGTGGGAGAATCGCTTGAATCCAGGAGGTGGAGGTTGCAGTGTGCTGAGATGGTGCCACTGTACTCCAGCCTGGGTGACAGAGTGAGACTATCTCAAAAACAAACAAACAAAAACCCAAAAAAGCAGTTGTCAGGTTATTAATGACTCCAAAGAGCTTCAGTTTATGTGGTTATGTCTATTGATATTTGCTATATTAGAAGTTAAAAGTGAAAAAAAGTAAACATTTATTAGCTCATTTAAAACTATCCTGGCCGGGCGCAGTGGCTCAAGCCTGTAATCCCAGCACTTTGGGAGGCCGAGGCGGGTGGATCACGAGGTCAAGAGATCGAGACCATCCCGGTCAACATAGTGAAACCCCGTCTCTACTAAAAATACAAAAAATTAGCTGGGCATGGTGGCACATGCCTGTAATCCCAGCTAGTCAGGAGGCTGAGGCAGGAGAATTGCCTGAACCCAGGAGGCGGAGGTTGCGGTGAGCCGAGATCGCGCCATTGCACTCCAGCCTGGGTAACAAGAGCGAAACTCTGTCTCAAAACAAACAAACAAACAAAAAAACTATCCTTTACATATTAACACAAATAATTTTTATGAAAAATAGCTATACTTTGCAAGATAAAAAATAGTGGAAAGTGTGGCTTTCTTTTTTTGTTTTGAGACGGAGCTTTGCTCTTGTTGCCCAGGCTGGAGTGCAATGGTGCAATCTCGGCTCACCGTAACCTCCGCCTCCCATGTTCAAGTGATTCTCCTGCCTCAGCCTTCTGAGGAGCTGGGATTGCAGGCATGCACCAAAAGCGTGGGGGTTTTCGTTTGTTTCTTTGTTTGTTTTAGATAGGCTCTTGCTCTGTTGCCTGGGCCAGAGTGCAGTGGTGCAGTCATAGCTCACTGCAGCCTCAACCTCCTGGGCTGAAGTGATCCTCCTGTCTCAGCATCCTGAGTATCAGGAAGCACAGGCGTGCACTACCACATTCAGCTAATTATTTCGTAATTTTTGTAGAGACAAGGTCTTTCTTGTTGACCAGGCTGGTCTTGAACTCCTAGCCTCAAGCGATCATCTGGCCTTGGCCTCCACGTGGCACAGTGGCATTGTTTTTCATTTTGCTGTTATCTCTTTGATATCTGCTTAACAGAGAAAGTTGGATTTTCATGTCTGCTTCTCCATTCTATCAATTGTGCTATTTTTTTTTTTTTGAGACGGAGTTTTCGCTCTTGTTACCCAGGCTGGAGTGCAATGGCACAATCTTGGCTCACCGCAACCTCCGCCTCCTGGGTTCAGGCAATTCTCCTGCCTCAGCCTCCTGAGTAGCTGGGATTACAGGCACACGCCACCATGCCCAGCTAATTTTTTGTATTTTTAGTAGAGACGGGGTTTCACCATGTTGACCAGGATGGTCTCGATCCCTTGACCTTGTGATCCACCCGCCTCGGCCTCCCAAAGTGCTGGGATTACAGGCTTGAGCCACCACGCCCGGCTCAATTGTGCTATTTTGTTTTGCTTTAAATACATGGATAAATTCTAGTTTCATGCAGTTATGTTGTTGCAAAAAGAAAGGCTTTGTGGACCTCTCAGGAAGGTCTTGAGGACTCATGCATTCTGGGACCACACTTGGAGAACCACTGAGATGGATTAATCAAAACTCACTCTCTGAGGATCCCTTGAGCCCAGAAGTTTGAGATCAGCCTGGGCAATGTATTGAGACTCCGTCTCTAAAAAATAAAAACAGGAGGCCGGGCGCGGTGGCTCAAGCCTGTAATCCCAGCACTTTGGGAGGCCGAGGCTGGTGGATCACAAGGTCAAGAGATCAAGACCATCCTGGTCAACATGGTGAAACCCCGTCTCTACTAAAAATACAAAAAAGTAGCTGGGCATGGTGGCACATGCCTGTAATCCAAGCTACTCGGGAGGCTGAGGCAGGAGAATTGCCTGAACCCAGGAGGCAGAGGTTGCGGTGAGCCGAGATCGCGCCATTGCACTCCAGCCTGGGTAACAAGAGCGAAACTCCGTCTCAAAAAATAAAAAAATAAAAATAAAAACAGGCTGAATGTGGTGGCTCACGCCTGCAATCCCAGCACTTTGGGATCACTTGATGTCATGAGTTTGAGACCAGCTTGGCCAACATGGTGAAACCTGGTCTCTACTAAAAATACCAAAATTATTTGGGTGTGATGGCACACACCTGTAATTCCAGCTACATGGGAGGCTTACACAGGAGAATTGCTTGAACCTGGAGGCAGAGGTTGCAGTGAGCCAAGATTGTGCCACTGCATTCCAGCCTGGGCAACAGAGCAAGACTCCGTCTCAGAATAATAAAAAACAAATAAAAAGAAAAATAAAGAAAATTCCCAGCACTTTGGGAGGCCGAGGCGGGTGGATCATGAGGTCAAGAGATCGAGACCATCCTGGTCAACATGGTGAAACCCTGTCTCTACTAAAAATACAAAAAAATCAACTGGGCATGGTGGTACGTGCCTGTAATCCCAGCTACTCAGGAGGCTGAGGCAGGAGAATTGCCTGAGCCCAGGAGGCGGAGGTTGCGGTGAGCCGAGATCGCACCATTGCACTCCAGCCTGGGTAACAAGAGCGAAACTCTGTCTCAAAAAAAAAGAAAATTACCTGGATGTGGTGGTGTGCACCTGTAGTCCTAGCTGCTTGGGAGGCTGAGGTGGGAGGATCATTTGAGCCCAGGAGGTGGAGGCTGCAGTGAGTTATGATCACACCACTGAACTCCAGCCTGGGCGACAGAGCAAGACCCTGTCTCAAAACAACAACAACAACAAAACTCATTCCCTGGGCTATAAAGAGGCTTAGCCCCTACCCATAATTCCACAAAATGCAACCTCCCTATAAACACAGGGCTGCGGCTGGGTGCAGTGGCTCGTGCCTGTAATCCAAGCACTTTGGAGGCCAAGGCGGGCGGATCACCTGAGGTCAGGAGTTCAAGACCATCCTGACCAACATGGGCAAATCCCGTCTTTATATAAAAAAAAAACACACAACAAAACAACAACAAAAAAAACAAAACACAGGGCTGCTTCCATTCCTGAACAAAATCATAATTCTCTTGGCAAGGAGAAAGGCAGGGAGTGGTATTGGGTGGTCAGCCCACAGCGTCTGCCATGGATTGCTCTACAGTGGAGGTTTTCCAACTTATTCGACTATATCTCACAATAACAAATACATTTTATAGGATAACTCAGTACACACATACACACAACAGAACAATTTTTATTAACAGTACTTAGGCTTGTATTTTCAATCCTTTGTATTCTTTTCTATTTCTTTTTCTTTTTTCTTTTTTTTTTTGAGGTGGAATCTTGCTCTGTCGCCCAGGCTGGAGTACAATGGCAGGATCTCAGCCCACTGCAACCTCTGCCTCCCAGGTTCAAGTGATTCTCCTGCCTCAGCCTCCCCAGTAGCTGGGATTACAGGTGCCTGCCACCACGCTTGGCTAATTTTTGTATTTTTAGTACAGATGGGGTTTCACCATCTTGGTCAGGCTGGTCTCGAACAGCTGACCTTAGGTGATCCACCAGCTTCGACCTCCCAAAGTGTTGGGATTACAGGCATGAGCCACGGCACCCAGCCTTCTATTTTATTTTTTAAAAATTGCTGGCTATAACCCAATAAATTCATTTCATGATTCACTAGTGGATCATAATTTTCAGTGTGAAAAATACTGTTCCTAGAGATTTGTTATTTGATTAGATAGAGGGGCCAGACAGAGGCTGCCAAAGGAGGGAATTCATAACTGTTGCCTTAAAAGTTGGCCAAGGAATTGCCCAGAGATGCCTATGTTGACCTAGCCTTTGCCCTTTTTGTCTGCATTAACTCTTTTATATTGAGCAGAAGGCAAGTAGGCTCAACTCAAATGTTGTTAAGTAAAAAGACTAGGCCAGGCACAGTGGCTTACACCTGTAATCCCAGCACTTTGGGAGGCTGAGGCAGGAGGATCACCTGAGGTCAGGAGTTCGAGACCAGCCTGGCCAACATGGCGAAACCCCATCTTTACTAAAAATACAAAAGTTAGCCGGGCATGGTGGGAGGTGTCTGTAATCCCAACTACTTGGGAGGCCGAGGCAGGGAGAATTACTTGAACCTGGGAGGCAGAGGTTGCAGTGAGCCAAGATCTCACCACTGTACTCCAGCCTGGGCAACAGAGTGAGACTCCATCCCCTCCCCTCAAAAAAGTAAATAGTTAAACAGAATTATAATTATAACAAAATTTATTGACTCATAGAATTGGAAATCCCAGGAGTCTCGTGAGCTTCAGGCACAGCCGGAATGATGGCCAATGAGGGTAAGTACTCATTGATCTGCACCTGGAGACCCTGATATCCTCCATGTTGTCTTCTCAGGAGGAGACTCTCAGGCAATAGTGCCCCTGTAGCTCCTCAACTTCAAAAGCCACAGAGTATAGAAAACCACATCTTCTTGGTAGGTCTAGAAAAATGGCACACAGGGAGGATCTGCAGCCTGGATTGGTCCTGGTCGAGGTTCTCCCAGTAAGAAACGAGAAAAAAAAAAAAAAAAAAAGAAAAATGTCACTCAGTAAGCCACGGTGCTGTTGCTCACTGGCCAAACCTGGATCAGGCATCCACCTTTTGAGGGGAATGTTGAGGTCAGCCTTCTCTGAACGTGTGCGGTGAGAATGGATGGGCAGTGGCTTCCCTGGGGAGTGGGGGAGCAGATCCTCACTACCACAGGCTCCATGAGGCCAAGGAAGGAGCTGGGCCCTGAGCATCACTGTATGCCCAGTGACTGACGCAGATTAGACTCAGAAGATACTTGTATGAACAAGGGCTATTGTGTTGTAGGATTGGGCATCCATGGACAATTTACATTATGTCAAAAGGTTAACAGAAGGATATGTCAGGCATGATGGCTTATGCCTGTAATCCCAGGACTTTGGGAGGCTGAAGCAGGAGGATTGTTTGAGCCGAGGAGTGCAAGACCAGCCTGGGCATGATAGCAAGACACTATGTCTACAAAAAATTAGCTGGGTGTGGTGGCATGTACCTGTGGTCCCAACTACTCAAGAGGCTGAGGCAGGAGGATCCCTTGAGCACAAGAGGTCAAGGCTGCAGTGAGTTATGATTCTACCACTGCACTCCAGCCTGGGCAACAGAGAAAGACCACCTCTTGGGCTGGGCGCAGTGGCTCATGCCTGTGATCCCAGAACTTTGGGAGGCTGAGGTGGGTGGATCACAAGGTCAGGAGTTTGAGACCAGCCTGGCCAATGTGGTGAAACCCTGTCTCTACCAAAAATACAAAAAAAAAAATTAGCAGGGAGTGGTAGTCCATGCCCGTAATCCCAGCTACTCAGGAGGCTGAGGCAGGAGAATTGCTTGAACCCAGGGGGTGGAGGTTGTAGTGAGCTGAGATTGCTCCACTGCACTCCAGCCTAGGGGATAGAGTTAGACTTTGTCGAAAGAAAGAAAGAAAGAAGGAAAGAAGGAAAGAAGGAAGGAAGGAAGGAAGGAAAGAGAAAGAAAGAAAGGATAGACAAATAGGTTAGTGGAAGAGAATAGAAAGTCCAGCTGAGACTGACACATATGTGGCCAATTTATCTTCAACAAAGGCACCACGGTAATTCACTGAAGAAAAGCAGTTTTGTTTTTCAACAAATGTTACTGGGACAGGCCAGGTGCAGTGAGGCTCACGCCTATAATCCCAGTACTTTGGGAGGCTGAGGCAGGAGGATCGCTTGAGGCCAGGAGTTCGAGCAGCCTGGGCAACATAGGGGGACCCTGTCTCTGTCAAAAGAAATAAATAAGCCGGGTGCGGTGGCTCCAGCCTGTAATCCCAGCACTTTGGGAGGCCGAGGCAGGTGGATCATGAGGTCGAGAGATCGAGACCATCCTGGTCAACATGGTGAAACCCCGTCTCTACTAAAAATACAAAAAATTAGCTGGGCATGGTGGCGCGTGCCTGTAGTCCCAGCTACTCAGGAGGCTGAGGCAGGAGAATTGCCTGAACCCTGGAGGCGGAGGCTGCGGTGAGCCGAGATCGTGCCATTGCACTCCAGCCAGGGTAACAAGAGCGACACTCTGTCTCAAAAAAAAAAAAAAAAAAGAAAGAAATAAGCCGGGCGCGGTGGCTCCAGCCTGTAATCCCAGCACTTTGGGAGGCCGAGGCGGGTGGATCATGAGGTCGAGAGATCGAGACCATCCTGGTCAACATGGTGAAACCCCGTCTCTACTAAAAATACAAAAAATTAGCTGGGCATGGTGGCATGCGCCTGTAATCCCAGCTACTCGGGAGGCTGAGGCAGGAGAATTGCCTGAGCCCAGGAGGCGGAGGTTGCGGTGAGCTGAGATTGCACCATTGCACTCCAGCCTGGGTAACAAGAGCGAAACTCCGTCTCAAAAAAAAAAAAAAAAAAAAAAAAAAAGAAAAAGTAATAAATAAATAAGTAAAATTCACTGTGGAGAAAAAGGCAACTGAATTGTATACTTTAAAATTGTTTGGCCAGGCATGGTGGCTCACGCCTGTAATCCCAGCACTTTGGGAAGCTGAGGCAAGAGGATCACTTGAGCTCAGGAGTTCGAGACCCAGCCTGACCAACATGATGAAACCCCGTCCCTACTAAAAATACACACACACACAAAAGAAAAATAGTAGCTGGGTGTGGTGTGTAGTCCCAGCTACTCGGGTGGCTGAGACAGGAGACTCACTTGAACCCGGGAGGTGGAGGCTTCAGTGAGCCGACATTGCACCACTGCACTCCAGCCTGGGCAACAAGAGCAAAACTCCATCTCACAGAAAAAAAAAAAAAAAAGAACCATTATATCTTCTTGGCTAACTGATGGGTTTATGGTAACTCAGATTGAGCCAATGAAGCCTTCTTCAGATTGTTCCTGGAACTATTGTAAGGGGCATTCTCTCTTTCCACTGAAGTTGCTGCGCCGGTGAGAAGTAACCCCAGAACCAGCATATAGACAAAGCTGCAGGAGAGGAAAGCCACCGTGGAGAAGAACTGAGAGATGACAGAGAAATGGATACCAGCGTGTTGAGCCCCTAGGTTCAAGTTCACCTGATATCCTTCAAACATTTTGTTCAGGCTAGTTTAGGATATGTCTGATATTTCTTGTAAATGAGTTTCCTAATACAAACCCCAAACCACTGTAGCAAAACACACTGACCCACTGCGCTTTTTTTTTTTTTTTTTTTTGAGATGGGGTTTCACCATGTTGGTCAGACTCCGGTAATCCACCCGCCTCGGCCTCCCAAAGTGTTGGGATTACAGGCGTGAGTCACTGCGCCCGACCAACTGTGCTTCTAAGATCAGATCAGTCAGCTGGGTGCAGTGGCTCACGTCTGTAATCCCAGCACTCTGGGAGGCCAAGATGGGCAGATCACTTGAGGTCAGGAGTTGGAAACCAGCCTGGACAACATGATGAAACCCTCTCTCTACTAAAAATACAAAAATTGGCCGGGTGTGGTGGCAGGCACCTGTAATCCCAGCTACTTGGGAGGCTGAGACAAGAGAATCACTTGAACCTGGGAGGCGGAGGTTGCAGTGAGCCAAGATCACACCATTGCACTCCAGCCTGGGCGACAGAGCAAGACTCTGTCTCAAAACAAACAAACCAAAACAAACCAAAACAGATGTATAAAACAAAGGTGTAAGTGAACAGAGAGAAAAATAAAAACAGAGAAAATTAAAAACCTAAAGGATAAAGTGAGAGAAGAGAATGATCTGTAAAATACATGAAGACATGCACACAGTAGGTGTTTCGTGGTTGTTTATCCTGCCACCTCTGGTTGGAACACAGACCGGAGCCTTACTTTGCTCTTGGGATGTCCTTCCTCTGTTCCTTGGCTGAGTTGAACGTGTGCTGCTTCCTTTCTCCTTAAATATCCTTTCCTCTGGACAGGATGTTCCTGAAGGAGGCCACAAGGCAGAACATCTCGGCTAACTTTAGTTTGCTATTTTCAGCCTGAATTTGTTCCTGGGCAAATCAGTCCGTAGACAGAGTATCCTCTCCAGGTTGGACATTTCTTGCACGAACATCAGAATTTTGTGGGATACAAGGCTTAGTTTCACTAAGCTCTCAGCCTCAAAACCTAGTATGCATCTGGGTTAGAGAGCCTCATCCAGTCTTTAAAAAATCCCTGAATGATAGAATATAGGATGGACATATTTTCTGCATTCCTCTTTTGATGCAGGTAGGAAAAAAAGAAAAACAAAACCCAACTCAGAATTGTCCCTCCAGGGGACTGAGAAGCCAAGGTACTTACCCATTGGCTCCTGAAAGTCAGCTCAGGTGTTAGAAAAGGTGTTCTGCTCTACTGTGGCTGGTTAAGAATAGCCTCTGGTAGCCAGGTGTGGTGGCTCACGCCTGTAATTCCAACACTTTGGGAGTCCGAGGCAGGTGGATCATGAGGTCAGGAGTTCGAGACCAGCCTGGCCAAGACAGTGAAACTCTGTCTCTACTAAAAATACAAAAATTAGCTGAGCACATTGGCAGGCACCTGTAATCCCAGCTATTTGGGAGGTTGAGGTAGGAGAATCGCTTGAATCCGGGAGGTGGAGGTTGCAGTGAGACATCGTCACGCCATTGCACTCCAGCCTGGGCAACAGAGCTGGACTCCATCTCAAAAAAAAAAAAAAAAAAAAAAAAAAAAGTAGCGCAGCGCGGTGGCTCACACCTGTAATCCTAGCACTTTGGGAGGCTGAGATGGGTGGATCACCTGAGGTCAGGAGTTCGAGAGCAGCCTGACCAACATGGTGAAACCCCATCTTTAAAAAAAGAAGTTAGCCAGGCATGGTGGTGTGTGCCTGTAATCCCAGCTACTCAGGAGGCTGAGACAGGAGAATCGCTTGAACCCAGGAGATGGAGGTTGCAGGGAGCTGAGATCACGCCATTGCACTCCAGCCTGGTGACAGAGTGAAATTCTGTCTCAAAAAAAAAAAAAAAAAAAGGGGCCGGGCGCGATGGCTCACGCCTGTAATCCCAACACTTTGGGAGGCCAAGGCGGGTGGATCACAAGGTCAAGAGATCGAGACCATCCTGGTCAACATGGTGAAACCCCGTCTCTACTAAAAATACAAAAAAATTAGCTGGGCATGGTGGCGCGTGCCTGTAATCCCAGCTACTCAGGAGGCTGAGGCAGGAGAATTGCCTGAACCCAGGAGGCGGAGGTTGCGGTGAGCCGAGATCGCGCCATTGCACTCCAGCCTGGGTAACAAGAGCGAAACTCCGTCTCCAAAAGAAAAAAAAAAAAAAGGCTCTGGTAGCTTTAGGTCCCTAATACTTTTTCGGGGGCTATCATGCATTCTGCGCAGAGATAGCTCTTAGGTTAAGAGACACACAGGTGTTCAGCCTGGGCAACATAAAGAGACTCTGTCTCTACCAAAAAAAAAAAAAAAGCCAAAGGTGGTGACGTGGACCTGTGGTCCTAGCAACTCAGGAGGCTGAAGTGAGAAGATTGCTTGAGTCCAGGAGGTGGAGGCTGTAGTGAGCTGTGATCGTGCCACTGTACACAGCCTGGACAATAGAGCAAGACTTTGTCTCAAGAGAAAAAAAAGTCAGGTACGGTGGCTCATGCCTGCAAACCTAGCACTTTGGGAGGCCAAGGTGGGTGGATTACTTGAGGTCAGGAGTTCAAGACCAGACTGGCCAACCTGGTGAAACCCCATCTCTACAAAAATTAGCCAGGTGTGGTGGCTTATACCTGTAATCCCAGCTACTTAGGGGACTGAGGCAGGAGAATCACTTGAACCTGGGAGGCAGAATTGGCAGTGAGCCGAGACTGCACCACTGTATTCCAGCCTGTGCAACAGAATGAGACTCCATCTCAAAAAAAAAAAAGAGGGTGGGTGGGATGGGAGGATCACCTGAGCACAGGAGGTGGAGGTTGCAGTGAGCTTACATCACACCATTACAGTTTAGCTTGGGTGACAGCGTGAGACTCTGTCTTTTTTTTTTTTTTTTTTTTTGAGACGGAGTTTTGCTCTTGTTACCCAGGCTGGAGTGCAATGGCGTGATCTCGGCTCACCGCAACCTCCGCCTCCTGGGCTCAGGCAATTCTCCTGCCTCAGCCTCCTAAGTAGCTGGGATTACAGGCACGTGCCACCATGCCCAGCTAGTTTTTTGTATTTTTAGTAGAGACGGGGTTTCACCATGTTGACCAGGATGGTCTCGATCTCTCGACCTCGTGATCCACCCGCCTCGGCCTCCCAAAGTGCTGGGATTACAGGCTTGAGCCACCGCGCCCGGCTGAGACTCTGTCTTAAAAAAAAAAAAAAAAAAAAAAAAATCACATCTTAGGAAAAATAGCCTTATAATATAACCTTATATATCCTTTTTTTTTTTGAGACAGGGTTCTCACTCTGTCACCCAGGCTGGAGTGCAGTGGCACAGTCTCAGCTCACTGCAACCTCCACCTCCCTGGCTCAAGTGATCTTCATACCTCTGCCTCCTAAGTAGCTGGTAACCCAGGTGTGTACCACCATGCCTGGCTAATTTTTGGCATTTTTGGTAGAGAGAGGGTTTCACCATGTTGCGCAAGCTGGTCTTGGACTCTTGAGTTCAAGTGATCCACCACTTTGGTGTCCCAAAATGCAGGATTACAGGTGTGAGGAGCCACCAGGCCAGGCCACCTTATATATCCTTATATGTTGTCTTTTCTGTAACACTGGTCAGCAAACCAAGGCCCACAGACCAAACCCAGTCTGGCACCTGTTTTGTAAGCAAAGTTTTACGGGAACACAGCAAACTCATTCATTTACATAATGTCTGTAGCTGCTTTTGCACTACCCCGGCTGAATGGAGTCATTCAGAGACTGCATGGCCCACAAAGCCTAAAATATTTACTCTCTGGCATCCTTTATGGAGAAAGTTTCTAACCTCTGCTCTATAGCATAGGACCTACATTATGGAAAGGGAAAAAGGTATATGTTTTAAAAATTTTAACAGATGGCGGGTGCAGTGGCTTGCACTTGTAATCCCAGCACTTTGGGAGGTTGAGGCAGGTCAGTCACCTGAGGTCAGGAGACCAACCTGACCAAAATGGTGAAACCCTGTCTAATAAAAATACAAAAATTAGCCAGGCATGGTGGCACGCACCTGTAATCAATTCCAGCTACTCAGGATGCTGAGGCAGGAGAATCGCTTGAACCTGGGAGGTGGAGGTTGCAGCGAGCTGAGATCACACCGGTCCTTTAAAACAAAACAAAACAAAACAAAAAAACAGGAATGGGATCAGTAATTTCCTGTAGCTATTATCCGTGAAATACTTTTGTATTTTTCTGCCCTCTCTCTGATGGCTCATATCCAAAGAGAGATCACTGCAGGTGTAAAGTCCCAGCAGCTGGTTCCCGTAGCAGCAGAATTTCAACCCGACACTGAAAACTAGAATGTTTGTTGGCTCTCATAAGCTAATAACCACATTTCAATGCCTCCTGTCCGTGAAGAAGCCATTTTCATGTGACTTTCCTGCTTCAGACCAGGCCATGGCTTCCCAGTTCACTAAGTTAAAAACGAAAATGCTCGGCTGAGCACAGCTCAGGCTTGTAATCCCAGCACTTTGGGAGGCCGAGGCGGGTGGATCACCTGAGGTCAGGAGTTCGACATCAGCCTGGCCAACACAGTGAAATCCCGTCTCTATTAATAATGCAAAAATTAGCTGGGTGTGGTGGGAGTGCCTGTAATCCCAGCTCCTTCCAGGAGGCGGAGGTTGTAATGAGCCGTGATCACGCCATTGCACTCCAGCTTTGGGGACAAGAGCAAGACTTTGTCCCCTCTCCCCAGAAAAAAACCAAAATGCTCATGGTGGCCTTCAAGGCCCTCCGTGGCGGGGCCTGTAGCTGGTTTTCTGGGGCCGCTCTTCCCCTTGGTCCCTGTGCCGCCTTCTTTCACTTCCTCCAAGTTGCACCAAGCCCTTTCCGGCCTTGTACTGGGTCAGTCAGAACTCTTTCAATTTCAAGTGACAGAAACCCAATTTGAACTGGCCTAAGTGTTTAGAGGGCGTATTGGCTCATGCATCTGAAAAGTCCCAAGAAGACAGATTCAGGCGTAGATGGCTTTAGTCTCCGCTGGCTGCCCCTAGTCTCCACTGCATTCTCGTCATTTTCAGTCTTCCCCAAAATGATGGAAGGATGGTTCTAAGCTTGCAGCCTAATTAGCCACCAGGTGGAAAGAGGATTCCCATGTCCTCCTTATTGCTCTAGTAAAAGGTCCTGTGGATCACACTCATTGAATTAGCTGCGGTGACACAACCCTCCCCGAACCAATCGCTTCACTGATCAGTCAGCCTTGGGTCTCGTGCCTCACACCCTCCCAGCGGCACTCTACAGGGGAATCGGCCCCGTCTGAAACATGAACACTGGCAATCAAGAAGGAAAATAGCTGCAGGCAGGAAAAACAACAGGTGTCCACGGCAGGCCCTCTGTACACATCCTTCCCTCTACCTGGAGCACCCTTTACCCACTTTTCACTGTGACAGCAAGGTTATTCTTCACAGCTTTGGTAGAGCAGGCAAAAGATTAGAAGTGGTACATTTGGCCGGGCGCGGTGGCTCAAGCCTGTAATCCCAGCACTTTGGGAGGCCGAGGCGGGTGGATCACGAGGTCAAGAGATCGAGACCATCCTGGTCAACATGGTGAAACCCCGTCTCTACTAAAAATACAAAAAATTAGCTGGGCGTGGTGGCGCGTGCCTGTAATCCCAGCTACTCGGGCAGCTGAGGCAGGAGAATTGCCTGAACCCAGGAGGCGGAGGTTGCGGTGAGCCGAGATCGCGCCATTGCACTCCAGCCTGGGTAACAAGAGTGAAACTCTGTCTCAAAAAAAAAAAAAAAAAAAAAAAAAAAAAGAAGTGGCACAGCTGCCTATTAATAAGGAATTGCACTCTGGGTGGTAGAGGTGGGAGGATCCCTTGAGCCCAGAAGTTTGAGGTCAGACTGAGCAACACAGTGAGACCCATCTCTACAAAAAATAAATAAATTAGCCAGGTGTGGTGGCATGGGCCTGTAGTCCCAGCTACTTGGAAGCCTGAAGAGGGAGGATTGCTTGAGTCCAAGAGCTTGAGGCTGCAGTGAGCCATGACTGCGTCACTGTACTTTAGCTTGGGTGACAGAGCAAAACCCTGTCTCAAAAAAAAAAAAAAAAAAAAAAAAAAAAAAGGATGTAGAGAATAACCTTGCTTGTGCTTCAGACATAGGCTGTAGAATGCTGAAACAGGCTTTTCCCTGCTCTGGAGAGCTACTTCTTAAATAGGAATCTATTTTTTTCCCCCCAGGCTGGAGTGCAATGCTCAATCATGTAAGATACTGGCTGGTCTTTCTCCCTATTTGCAGTAGGGATCAAATAGGAAAATGAATGCAAACATTTAGAAAAGTACAAAATAGCCTCCCAAAATAATTAGACAAAAGTTAAGAGACAATGATGATTCATGCTACAATAATTAATACCTTTCCAAGGAAAATCAAATCCTTTATGGTTCTGGCACAGTAGCATTGCAAGGTACGTTGTACTCACTGCATTACCTCAGCAGCCATCACTTCATGCCCCTAGGAAAGGAAAGACACAGTGATTAGGAAAAGCAGAAAATCCCTACAGTAATTGATGACAGTTTTCATGGAGGTTAAAGAGACAGTTTGGCCTCATTTTATTGTGAACTCCAATTCTTATACCAGCAAGAATAATCACCAACATTATTTTGTAATGCACACTTGCTGTGAAAATCCAGGAAATAAAATGTTTCTAATTCAAGGTGTTCTTTCCATATAATTCCCAGCATCCTCCCTCCCTTAGCCCTGAGACTGTCAGATGGAACCAAGAATCTCTTCCTTCTTTCTGCACAGATAATTTTCTCATTGGCCAGCCTGCCCTCAGCCCCTGCACTGTTAAATGCTCCTTAAGCAGCTCCCTCCCTCCCTTCCTTTTTCTAATTTTGTTTTTTAAGACGGGATTTCACCATGTTGGTCAGGCTGGTCTCGAACTCCTGCAGGTGATCTGCTCGCCTCAGCCTCCCAAAGTGATAGGATTACAAGCGTGAGCCACCATGCCTGGCTCGCCTTCCTTCCTTCTCCTCTTTTCTTCTTTTTTTGAGGCGGGATCTCCCTCTGTCGCCCAGGCTGGAGTGCAGTTTCGTGATCATGGCTCACTGCAGCCTCAACCTTCTGGGATCAAGCAATCCTCCCACCTCAGCCTCCCAAGTAGCTGGGACCCCAGGCATGTGCCACCACAGTTGGCTAAATTTTTGTGTTTTTGAGACTAGGTCTTGGCCAGGCGCGGTGGCTCAAGCCTGTAATCCCAGCACTTTGGGAGGCCGAGGCGGGTGGATCACGAGGTCAAGAGATCGAGACCATCCTGGTCAACATGGTGAAACCCCGTCTCTACTAAAAATACAAAAAATTAGCTGGGCATGGTGGCGCGTGCCTGTAATCCCAGCTACTCAGGAGGCTGAGGCAGGAGAACTGCCTGAACCCAGGAGGCGGAGGTTGCGGTGAGCCGAGATCGCGCCACTGCACTCCAGCCTGGGTAACAAGAGCGAAACTCCGTCTCAAAAATAAATAAATAAATAATTTTTTTTTTTTTTTTTTTTTTTTTTTTGAGACGGAGTTTCGCTCTTGTTACCCAGGCTGGAGTGCAGTGGCGCGATCTCGGCTCACCGCAACCTCCGCCTCCTGGGTTCCGGCAGTTCTCCTGCCTCAGCCTCCTGAGTAGCTGGGATTACAGGCACGCGCCACCATGCCCAGCTAATGTTTTGTATTTTTAGTAGAGACGGGGTTTCACCATGTTGACCAGGATGGTCTCGATCTCTTGACCTCGTGATCCACCCGCCTCGGCCTCCCAAAGTGCTGGGATTACAGGCTTGAGCCACCGCGCCTGGCCCTAATTTTAAAATTTTTAATAGAGACATAGGTCTCACTATGTTGCCTAGGCTGGTCTCAAACTCCTGGCTTCAAGCAGTCCTCCTGCCTCTGCCTCCCAAAGTGGTAGCATAACAGGTGTGAGCTACTGCACCCGGACTATGTCTTTCTTTTTTTTTTTTTTTTTTTTTTTTTTGAGACGGAGTTTCGCTCTTGTTACCCAGGCTGGAGTGCAATGGCGCGATCTCGGCTCACCACAACCTCCGCCTCCTGGGTTCAAGCAATTCTCCTGCCTCAGCCTCCTGAGTAGCTGGGATTACAGGCACGCGCCACCATGCCCAGCTAATGTTTTGTATTTTTAGTAGAGACGGGGTTTCACCATGTTGACCAGGATGGTCTCGATCTCTCGACCTCGTGATCCGCCCGCCTCGGCCTCCCAAAGTGCTGGGATTACAGGCTTGAGCCACCGCGCCCGGCCTATGTCTTTCTTAATATGCAAATTGTCCCCATATAGTAGGGGCTCAAAAGGAAGGCGGTGCTGGGGTGAAAGCAGGCATCAATTTAAGCAGTTCTTTTACCAGAGCCATACCACTGTCTGTCATCATCTGAAGAAAAGGACTGTTCCAGGCGCAGCCAGGAACACAGCAGCAAACTGGCTTTCCCAAATTTGAGTTCACCAGCATCTTACAGGCAGGTTAAAATGTCCCCTTACATTATGAGATGTAGGGAATGGGTGCTTCCTGACCAAAAAGGCCACTCAAACCAGATGGCTTTGCTGGTCTGGATAGAGCTAGCACTGTGTGCATGACTGCCCTGTGCCACAGACAGGCTCTTCCTTCCTTCTGTCAGTTTCAGGAAAGATGCATGCTGGGAGATCTGGGGCAGGAAGAGCCTAACTACATTACACTGCAGAATCAGGTTAAGATGCTCAAAGAGAGGAAAGGAGTTCACGGAAGGGCAAGCAGAGAGGAGGAGGAATTATTTCCAACACCCTTATCTTCCCTGTGCCCACTGCTTCACTGCAGAAGCTCTGAGCACTCCCTCTCTGCACAAAGGGACTAGAAATAGGATTTCGAGGCAGGGAGGGCAGTGGCTCATGCCTGTAATCCCAGCACTTTGGAAGGCTGCGGTGGGAAAATCACTTGAGCCCAGGAGTTCGAGACCAGCCTGGGAAACATGGCAAAACTCCCATTTTTTCATTCTTTTTTTTGAGATGAGTCTCACTCTGTCGTCCAGGCTGGAGGGCAGTGGAGCAAGCTCAGCTCACTGCAACCTCCAGCTCCTGGGTCCAAGCAATTCTTCTGCCTCAGCCTCCAGAGTAGCTGAGATTCCAGGCAGCGGCCACCATGCCGAGCTAATTTTTGTACTTTACTTAGTAGAGATGGGGTTTCACCATGTTTGCCAGGCTGGTCTTGAACTCCTGACCTCAGGTGATCTGCCCACTTCAGCCTCTCAAAGTGCTGGGATTACAGGCATGAGCCATTGTGCCCTGCCCCAAACCTCCGTTTCTTAAAAAAAAAAAAAAAAAAATTAGGCCGGGCGTGGTGGCTCAAGCCTGTAATCCCAGCACTTTGGGAGGCCGAGGCGGGTGGATCACGAAGTCAAGAGATCGAGACCATCCTGGTCAACATGGTGAAACCCCGTCTCTACTAAAAATACAGAAAAAAAATTAGCTGGGCATGGTGGCGTGTGCCTGTAATCCCAGCTACTCAGGAGGCTGAGGCAGGAGAATTGCCTGAGCCCAGGAGGCGGAGGTTGCGGTGAGCCGAGATCGCGCCATTGCACTCCAGCCTGGGTAACAAGAGCGAAACTCCGTCTCAAAAAAAAAAAGAAAAAAAAAATTTAGCCAGGTGTCATGGTGCACACCTGTGGTCTCAGCTACTCAGAGGCTGAGGCTGGAGGATTGCTTGAGCCTGGGAAATTGAGGCAGCAGTGAGCTGTGATCACATCACTGTACTCCAACCTAGGTAACAGAGCAAGACCCTATCTAAAAAAAAAATATATATATATATATATATATATATATATATATATATATATATATAAAGGATTTTGGGACTTAGCACAGGGCCCAGGCCTCCCCTCCAGAGAGGGCCTCCCACTGAGAAATGCACATCACCTCCAACAGGATGGAGCTTTGAAAATCAACCACAGTATTGGTAGCCCTATTTGGTTTTTCTGCTTTTTTCTTCTTCATTAAGTGAGACCTTCAAAAAACAGAAATGACTTGGGCTTCTCTCAACCTCTGAGAGGTCCTGTGTGCTGCAAGCATCTGCTTTTCAGCTGGGAAAGTCCAGCCTCCTTCTACTCTGCAGCCTCTCTCTGTCTTCTGCTGTCAGCCCCCAGCTGGAGTAGCAGGTGGAAACTTCAGAAAAGTGGTGTCCTGGGTTGACTTTCTGCAGAAACTGACCAGGGACAGAGACTCCGTGCAATAGTTCATGTAGGAAGTGGTCCCAGCAGGCCCCAGTGGAGGAAGGAGGAAGTAAAGCAGGGAAAGGTAGAAAGACACTACAGGTGTGTTTGTTTGTTTGTTTTGAGACATAGTCTCACTCTGTTGTCCAGGCTCCAGTGCAGTGGCATGACCTTGGCTCACTGCAGCCTCCACCACCCAGGTTCAACTGATTCTCTGCCTTAGCCTCCTGAGTAGCAGGGATTACAGGTGTGCACCACCATACCTGGCTAATTTTTGTAATTTTAGTAGAGACAGGCTTTCACCATGTTAGCCAGGCTTGTCTGGAACTCCTGGCCTCAAGGGATCTACCCACCTTGGCCTCCCAAAGTGCTGGGATTACAGGCATGCCACCGAGCTTGGCCTCTTTTTTCTTTTTTTTTTTTTTTTTTTTTTTTTTTTTTTTTTTTTTTTTTGAGACGGAGTTTCGCTCTCGTTACCCAGGCTGGAGTGCAATGGCGCGATCTCGGCTCACCGCAACCTCTGCCTCCTGGGCTCAGGCAATTCTCCTGCCTCAGCCTCCTAAGTAGCTGGGATTACAGGCACGCACCACCATGCCCAGCTAACTTTTTTTTGTATTTTTAGTAGAGACGGGGTTTCACCTTGTTGACCAGGATGGTCTCGATCTCTCGACCTCGTGATCCACCCGCCTCGGCCTCCCAAAGTACTGGGATTACAGGCTTGAGCCACCACGCCCGGCCGGCCTCTTTTTTCTTTTACAGACAGAATCTTGTTATGTTGCTTAGGCTGATCTTGAACTCCTTGCGTCAAATAATCTTCCCACCTCAGTCTCTGGAGTAGTTGGAACTCCAGGCCTGTGCTGCCATGCCTGACTCTCAGAGGTTTATTTATTTATTTTTATTTTTATGAATTTTAAATTTAAATGTTTTATTTTATTTTTTTTTTTTTTTTGAGAAGGAGTTTCGCTCTTGTTACCCAGGCTGGAGTGCAATGGCGCAATCTTGGCTCACCACAACCTCCGCCTCCTGGGTTCAGGCAATTCTCCTGCCTCAGCCTCCTGAGTAGCTGGGATTACAGGCATGCGCCACCATGCCCAGCTAATTTTTTGTATTTTTAGTAGAGACGGGGTTTCACCATGTTTATCAGGATGGTCTCGATCTCTTGACCTCGTGATCCACCCGCCTTGGCCTCCCAAAGTGCTGGGATTACAGGCTTGAGCCACCGCGCCCGGCTGGGTTTTAGTTTTTTATCCAAATTGCCTGTCTGTCTTTGGATTGGGGGATTTAGTCAATTTAAATTTAGAATTAATAATGATATATGTGAGTTTAATACTGCCATTTAATATTAGCTGGCTATATTGCCCATTAGTTGATGTAAATTCTTGATTATATTGATGCTCTTTACTTTTTGGTATTTTTTAGAAAGGCTGATATGGATTGTTCCTTTCTATGTGTAGTGGTTCTTTCAGAAGCTCTTGTGAAGCAGGCCTGGTGGTGATGAAGTCTCTGAGTGCTTGCTTGTTCACAAAAAGCTTTATTTTTCCTTCACTTATGAAGCTTAGTTTGGCTGGATGTGAAATTCTTGGTTGAAAGTTCTTTTCTTTAAGGATGTTGAATATTGGTCCCCACTCTCTTCTGGCTTGTAGGGTTTCTGCTGAGAGATCTGCTGTAAGTCTGATAGGCTTCCCTTTGCTGGTAACCTGACCTTTCTCTCTGGCTGCCCTTAGTATTTTCTCCTTCATTTCAACCCTGGTGAATCTGACGATTATGTGCCTTGGAGTTGCTCTTCTTGAGGAATATCTCTGTGGTGTTCTCTGTATTACCTGGAGTTGAATATTATCCTGCCTTACTAGGTTGGGAAAATTTTCCTGAATAATATCCTGAAGTGTATTTTCCAGCTTGGATTCATTCTCTTGGTCACATTCAGGTACACCTATCAAGCGTAGATTAGGTCTTTTCACATAGTCCCATATTTCTTGGAGACTTTGCTCGTTCCTTTTTATCCTTTTTTCTCTAATCTTGTCTTCTTGTTTTATTTCATTGAGTTGGTCTTTGACCTCTGATATCCTTTCTTCTGCTTGATCAATTCGGCTGTTAAAACTTGTGCATACTTCACGTAGTTCTCGTATTGTGTTTTTCAGCTCCATCAATTCACTTATATTCCTCTCTAAATTGTGTATTCTTAACATTTCGTCAAACCTTTTTTCAAAGTTCTTAGTTTCTTTGGATTGGGTTAGAACAAGTTCTTTTAATTCACAGAAGTTTCTTATTATCCACATTTTGAAGCCTGCTTCTGTAATTGGAACACACTCGTTCTCCATCAAGCCTTGTTTCGTTGCTGATGAGGAACTGGGATCCCCTGCTGAGGGAGAGGCGTTCTGAACTTAGGTATTCTCAGCCTTTTTTGGCTGTTTTCTTCCTTTCGTTGTAGATTTATCCATCTGTGGTCTTTATAATTACCGTCTTTGTAATTGGGTTTCTGAGTGGACATCCAACTTACCGATTCTCAGCGTGGAAATCTGAGCAACCCACTGCGCCGACTAAATCAGCGGCATTAAGGTTGATGGTGCTTTTCTGACTCTGCACCAAGAACCGACGCTCCAAGGTGCCGGCAAAACCGCCTCGCCGGTCACAAGAGTCGCGCTGGCGACCCGTGGGGCTCCTCCGCTGGGAATCTCCTGGTGCGTGAGCAACAAGAATTCATGTGAAGGTGTGGCGTCCTCTCGTTCTTTGTGCTTTCACTGGGAGCTACAATCCCGAGCTGCTAGTGATCAGCCATCTTGGATCTCTCTCCCCCACAGTGACTCCATCTTAATAAAAAAAAACCTCCCTGTTTAGAAATCTGGGATTGTTAACTTCTGCATCCTCAGTGCCTGTAAGAGTGTACAAGCTGGGTGTGGTGGTGTGCACCTGTAGTCCCAATGACTTGGAAGGTTGTGGTAGGAGGATTGCTTGAGCCCAGGAGTTTGATTTTAATCATATATAGTTTGAGCTATAATCACTCCACTATACTCCAGCCTAGATGACAGAGGGAGAATCGGTCTCAACAGCAGCAAAAAGAGCCAGGCGTGGCAGCTAACAGCTGTAATCCCAGTACTTTGGGAGGCTGAGGTGGGTGGGTTACCTGAGGTCAGGAGTTCGAGACCAACCTGGCCAACATGGCGAAACCCCGTCTCTACTAAAAATACAAAAATTAGCCTGGCATGGTGGCACATGCCTGTAGTCCCAGCTACTAGGGAGCTGAGGCAGAAGAATTGCTTGAACCTGGGAGGCGGTGGTTGTAGTGAGCTGAGATTGCACCATTGTACTCCAGCTTGGGTGACCCAGACTCCGTCTCAAAAAAAAAAGATACAAGTTTTTTTTTTTTTTTTTTTTTTTTTTGAGATGAAGTTTCACGTTTGTTGCTCAGGCTGGGGAGCAATGGCATGATCTCGGCTCACCGCAATCTTTGCCTCCCAGGTTCAAGCGATTCTCCTGCTTCAGCCTCTAGAGTAGCTGGGATTACATGCGTGCCTGTCACCGTGCCCAGCTAATTTCTGTATTTTTAGTAGAGATGGGGTTTCTCCATGTTGATCAGGCTGGTCTCAAACTCCCCACCTCAGGTGATCTGCCCACCTTGGCCTCCCAAAGTGCTGGGATTACAAGCGTGAGCCACTGCGATCGGCCTAATCACAAGTTTTTAAATGAAGAAATATCTATAGAAAAAGATATGTATGGTATTTATATTTTTACATTTATATAAAAAAAGAACAAAGATATTCTATACTTCTTATAGACTGTGGTTACATATCTATCTGAAACCACCTTTGTAAAAATAATAATAATAATGTGAAAATTATGACAGTTAAAGAGATCTGACCTATCGAACCCCATTTTTTTTTTTTTTGAGATGGAGTCTCACTCTGTCCCCTAGGCTTGAGTGAGTGCAGTGGTGTGATCTCTGCAACTGCAACTTCTGCCTCCCGGGATCAGATGATTCTCCTGTCTCAGCCTCTCAGGTAGGTGGGATTATATACATGTGCCACCATGCATGGCTAACTTTTGTATTTTTAGTAGAGACAGGATTTCACCATGTTGGCCAGGCTGGTCCCGAATGCCTGACCTCTGGTGATCTGCCTGACTTGGCCTCCCAAAGTGCTGGGATTACAGGCATGAGCCACTGCGCCTGGCCCCATCCTGGTTTTTTTTTTTTTTTTTTTTTTTTTTTTGAGTTGGAGTCTCGCTCTGTCACCCAGGCTGGAGTGCAGTGGCATGATCTTGGCTCACTGCAACCTCTGCCTCTGGGTTGAAGAGATTCTCCTGCCTCAGCCTCCTGAGTAGCTGGGATTACAGATGTGAGCCACTGTACCTGGCCCCCATCCTGTTTTTTTTTTTTTTTTCTTTCTTTCTTTCTTTCTTTTTTTTTTTTTTAATTTATTTTCTTTTCTTTTTCTTTCTTTCTTTCTTTCTTTCTTTCTTTTTTTTTTTTTTTTTTTTTTTCTTTTCCCCATCCTGTTTTTAAACTTCAGACTGTCCTTGGTCATTCTTGAGTGTGGAGTGAGCTAACTTTGGGAGAAATGAAGTTTATAGTTTAAATGATAATAGCCCTTCCCTAAACCTAACTGCCTCTATAAAAGGAATAAGCGCCGGGCGCGGTGGCTCAAGCCTGTAATCCCAGCACTTTGGGAGGCCGAGGCGGGTGGATCACGAGGTCGAGAGATCGAGACCATCCTGGTCAACATGGTGAAACCCCGTCTCTACTAAAAGTGCAAAAAATTAGCTGGGCATGGTGGCACGTGCCTGTAATCCCAGCTACTCAGGAGGCTGAGGCAGGAGAATTCCCTGAGCCCAGGAGGCGGAGGTTGCGGTGAGCCGAGATCGCGCCATTGCACTCCAGCCTGGGTAACAAGGGCGAAACTCCATCTCAAAAAAAAAAAAAACGAATAAAAGGCCACAAGTTTAAGATTATGAGAGGGGTGTAAATTCCGCTAAAATGGATACCGGCCCATCGTTCTGGAGGTCACAAGATGTGTAACTTCCCTAGTTAGTCCTATAAAAAAATCACTATTATAAACCTAAGTCTGGGCCGGGCGCGGTGGCTCAAGCCTGTAATCCCAGCACTTTGGGAGGCCGAGGCGGGTGGATCACGAGGTCAAGAGATCGAGACCATCCTGGTCAACATGGTGAAACCCCGTCTCTACTAAAAATACAAAAAATTAGCTGGGCATGGTGGCGTGTGCCTGTAATCCCAGCTACTCAGGAGGCTGGGGCAGGAGAATTGCCTGAACCCAGGAGGCGGAGGTTGCGGGGAGCCGAGATCGCGCCATTGCACTCCAGCCTGGGTAACGAGAGCGAAACTCCGTCTCAAAAAAAATAAATAAAATAAAAATAAAAAATAAAAAAATAAATAAACCTAAGTCTGGGGCCAGGTGGTTCACATCAGCAGTCCCAGCACTTTGGGTGCCGAGGCAGAATTGCTTGAGTCCAGGAATTCAAGACAGCCTGGGCAACATAGAGAGACCCTGTTTCTACAAAAAAACAAAACGAAACAAAAATAGCAGTCATGGTGGTGCTCACCTGTGGTCCTGGCTACTTGAGAGGCTGAGGCAGGAGGACCAATTGAGCCTGGATGGTAGAGGCTGCAGTGAGCCATGATCACACCACTACACTCCAGCCTGGGTGACAGAGTGAGACCCTGTCTCCAACAAACAAACAAACGAACAAAAAACAAAACAAAAACCTAAGATTGGCCTTCCAAGATGTCTTTTCAGATTTTTGCATTTGTGACTACCAGGTAACTCCACCTGGATCAGCGACTCCTCTGTGGCCCCTACCCAGAAGCAGAGTCAGTGCACAAGGACTGTTTTCCGACCCCCTGTGATTGCATCCCCAACCAGCCAGCAGCACCCATTCCCTAGCCTCCTGCCTCCTATCCTTGAGTAACCCTAGCCTCCACATTTTGGACATGGCTGATTTGAGTAACAGTAAACGTCCAGTCTCTTGCTTAGCTGACTGTAGGTGTATTAAGCTTTTTCTCCATTGCAATTCTCCTGTCTTGATAAATCAGGTTTATCTGGCCAGTGGGCAAGGAGAATCCACTGGGCAGTTATGTACCCATCTATGTAAATGCATACTAAAAATTTTGGGCCGGGCATGGTGGCTCATGCCTGTAATCCAAGCACTTTGGAGGCCAAGGCGGGCAGATCACCTGAGGTTGGGAGTTCAAGACCAGCCTGACCAACACAGTGAAACCTCATCTTTAAAAAAAAAAAAAAAAAAAATGTTTCGGAGGCTGGGTGCAATGCTTCACACCTGTACACCTGTGATCCCAGCACTTTGGGAGGCCCAGGCTGAAGGATGGCTTGAGCCCATGAGTTCACAGCAGTCTGGGCAACCTAGTGAGATCTCACCTTTACAAAAAAAATTCTTAAAAATTACCTGGCTGTGGTGGCATGCACCTGTAGTGCTAACTACTTGGGAGGCTGAAGTGGGAGGATCGCTGAAACCTGACAGGTGGAGGTTGCAGTGAGCAGAGATCGCATCACTGCTCTCCAGCCTGGGTGACTGAGCGAGATCCTATCTCAAAAAAAAAAAAAAAAAAAAAAAAAAAAAATTGGAAGGATCAACCTAAAACCCATGACAGTGGTTACTCAGGGGAAGGGCCTGAGACTGGGAATTGTAGTTGAAGGTTATTTCAGATTTGCCTAAAATGATTGTCCTCTGGGGGTGATTCTGCTGTTTTTGTGTTCCTCCTGCTTTTTGCAGAGCAGGGCTACCCCATAGGCAGTAGGGTGCCCAGAGTAGTTAATTCTGCTCTCCAGGGGATGTTGGGCAATGTCTGGAGATATTTTGGGTGATCACAAATAGTTGCGATGAGGGGGTACTACCAGCATCCAGTGGGTCAAGGCCAGGGACACCGCAAAATAGTCCCCCGTGCTCAGCACAGCCCACAGCAAAGAATTATCCAGCCTAAAATGGCAATGGTGCCCAAGTTGAGAAACCCTGATCTGGATCATTTCAATTTTTATTAAGAGCTAGGATTCAAGTATTGTTTGCATGATTAAAAAAGGACTGAAAACGAAATAGATGTGGCAGGTGGGGAGTCTCTCTGAACCTATCCTGGTGTGGGAGGCTGCCTGATTGAAAAAAAAAAAAAAAAAAAAATGCAGGGATGCTGTGATCCGCCATCCGCCTTCCCTCTGCAGGTCGGGGCGTGTATTCCCCTCGCTGCCAGCAGTGTTGGCTGCTGCTGCCTCACATTCTGATGAGTCCTTTTCAGAAACTACCCTTAGCTGAAGGACACTGCCTGTTCAACAGCCTTTCTCCTTGAGAAACCCCTGCACTGTTGACATCACTTCTTTGTAGCAGGGGGTGGGGGACTATCCTGTGCCCTGTAGGACGCCTAGCTGCATCCCTGGCCTCTACCCACTAGATCAGGCAACCACAAACTACGGCCCATGGGCCGCATGCGGCCCCCTGAGGCCATTTATCCGGCCCCCTGCCGCACTTCAGGAAGGGGCACCTCTTTCATTGGTGGTCAGTGAGAGGAGCACAGTATGTGGCGGCCCTCCAACGGTGTGAGGGACAGTGAACTGGCCCCCTGTGTAAAAAGTTTGGGGACGCCTGCACTAGATGCTAGCAACACCCCTCCTCTTTTTTTCTTTTTTCTATTTATTTATTTTTTTTGACGGAGTTTCGCTCGTTACCCAGGCTGGAGTGCAATGGCGCGATCTCGGTTCACTGCAACCTCCGCCTCCTGGGTTCAGGCAATTCTCCTGCCTCAGCCTCCTGAGTAGCTGGGATTACAGGCACGCACCACCATGCCCAGCTAATTTTTTTTGTATTTTTAGTAGAGACAGGGTTTCACCATGTTGACCAAGATGGTCTCGATTTCTTGACATCATGATCCACCCGCCTCGGCCTCCCAAAGTGCTGGGATTACAGGCTTGAGCCACCGCGCCCAGCTTTTTTCTTTTTCTTTTTTTTTTTGAGATGGAGTTTCACTCTTGTCGCCCAGGCTGGAGGGCAATGGCGCCATCTCAGCTCACTGCAACCTCAGCCTCCCAGGTTCAAGAGATTCTCCTGCCTCAGCCTCCCAAGTCTCTGGGATTACAGGCATGCGGCACCATGCTCGGCTAATTTTGTATTTTTAGTAGAGACGAGGTTTCTCCATGTTGATCAGGCTGGTCTTGAACTCCTGACCTCAGGTGATCCGCCCACCTTGGCCTCCCAAAGTACTGGGATTATAGGTGTGATCCACTGCGACTAGCTTTTTTTTTTTTTTTTTGAGACAGTCTCTTTCTCTGTCAGCCAGCCTCGAGTGCTTTGGCATGTTCTCACTGCAACCTCCACCTCCCAAGTTAAAGTAATTCTCCTGCCTTAGCCTCCCAAGCAGAGGGGATTACAGGCGCTCGCCACTACACCCGGCGAATTTTTGTATTTTCGGTAGTGTTAGGGTTTCACCATGTTGCCCAGGCTGGACCCCTCCTCCTATTACAACCGCCAAAAATATCTCTGAACATCATCAAATATCCCCTGGGAGGCAAAATTCTCCCCACCCTGCATTAAGAACCGCTGATGTGGGGCTGGGCGCGGTGGCTCAAGCCTGTAATCCCAGCACTTTGGGAGGTTGAGGCGGGTGGATCATGAAGTTAAGAGATCCAGACCGTCCTGGTCAACATGGTGAAACCCCATCTCTACTAAAAATACAAAAAATGAACTGGGCATGGTGGCACATGCCTGTAATCCCAGCTACTCAGGTGGCTGAGGCAGGAGAATTGCCTGAACCCAGGAGGCGGAGGTTGCGGTGAACCGAGATCGCGCCATTGCACTCTAGCCTGGGTAACAAGAGGGAAACTCTGTCTCAAGAAAAAAAAAAAAAGAAAGAAAAAGGGCCGGGCGCGGTGGCTCAAGCCTGTAATCCCAGCACTTTGGGAGGCCGAGGCAGGTGGATCACGAGGTCAAGAGATCGAGACCATCCCATTCAACATGGTGAAACCCCGTCTCTACTAAAAATACAAAAAACTAGCTGGGCATGGTGGCGCGTGCCTGTAATCCCAGCTACTCAGGAGGCTGAGGCAGGAGAATTGCCTGAACCCAGGAGGCGGAGGTTGTAGTGAGCCGAGATTGTGCCATTGCACTCCAGCCTGGGTAACAAGAGCAAAACTCTGTCTCAAAAAAAAAAAAAAAGAAAAAGGAGAAAAATTTGGACACAGAGACATGGACATGTAGGGGAGAAGGCAGGCGTCCCCAGACTTTTTACACAGGGGGCCTGTTCACTGTCCCTCAGACCGTTGGAGGGCCGCCACATACTGTGCTCCTATCACCACCAATGAAAGAGGTGCCCCTTCCTGAAGTGCGGCGGGGCCGGATAAATGGCCTAAGGGGACGCATGCGGCTCGCGGGCCGTAGTTTGGGGACACCTGTTCTAGTCTCTGGAACTGTGAAAGAACACGTTTCTGTTGTTTAAAGCTACTAAATTTGTGGTAATTTGTCATTGCAGCCCTATGACAGAAATATACTTACAATAAGAGAAATGAAAATTAACATTGTACCGACATGCCATTTTTTTTTCTAATTTTTTTATTTTTATTTTTATTTTTTTATTTTTATATATTTTTTTTAATACGGGGTTTTGCCATGTTGGTCAGGCTGGTCTTGAACTCCCGACCTCAGGTGATCTGCCCGCCGTGGCCTCCAAAGTGCTTGGATTACAGGCGTGAGCCACCACGCCGGGCCCGACATGCCATTTTTAACCTGCCACTTTGACAAAGGTCAAAAAGCCTGATAACAGACTAAGTCAGAAAATGTGTCCGGAAATTGATTGCTTTTATCTGCTGCTGGTGGGAGTAAACGTAAACTGATATAATCTCTGGAAATTACTTGACAATTTCTATCAAAATTTCAAATGCACATACCTTTTAACCCAGCAATTCTGCTTCTAGGATTCATCCTACATTCAAGAAAGGTACAAACATGGACAATTACATATGGGCAGGTTATGCATCACAGCATTATCTATAGCTACGAACATTTGGGATGAACACTAAATGTTCATTATCAAGTGATGTTTGAGAAAACTCACGAACATTTATACTTGGGAGTCAGCAAACTTTTTACTTAATGGGGCAGACAGTAAATATTCTCATTTTGCAGGCCCAGAGGGCCCTGGTGCAGTGACTTAACTCTGCAGGTGTAGCTCAAAAGTAGTCATACAGGCCAGGTGCAGTAGTATTTGGGAGGCGGAGGTAGGTGGATCACCTGAGGTCAGCAGTTTGAGACCAGCCTGACCAACATGGTGAAAACCTGTCTCTACCAAAAATACAAAAATTAGGCAGGCATGGTGATGTACCCCTATAGTCCCAGCTACTCAGGAGGCTGAGACAGAACTGATTGAACCAGGGAGGCGGAGGTTGTAGTGAGCCAATATCTCGCCACTCACTGCACTCCAGCCTGGGCGACAGAGTTAGACTCTTTTTGAGAGCAGCCTGAGCAACAAAGTGAGATGCTACGTCCATTAAAAACAAACAAAAAACTGAACTAGGCTGGGCGCGGTGGCTCAAGCCTGTAATCCCAGCACTTTGGGAGGCCGAGGCGGGTGGATCACGAGGTCGAGAGATCGAGACCATCCTGGTCAACATGGTGAAACCCCGTCTCTACTAAAAACACAAAAAATTAGCTGGGCATGGTGGCACATGCCTGTAATCCCAGCTACTCAGGAGGCTGAGGCAGGAGAATTGCCTGAGCCCAGGAGGCGGAGGTTGCGGTGAGCCGAGATCGCGCCATTGCACTCCAGCCTGGGTAACAAGAGCGAAACTCCGTCTCAAAAAAAAAAAAAAAACAAAAAAAAAACTGAACTAAAAACCATTTGTGCTCATTGGCTGTGCAAAGAAAAAGTACGTGATAGGGAAAGAAATTTGCTTACCTTTTAACGTTTTTTAAAATTTTGTTTTCTGAATGGGTAATAATTTCAGCTTGGTTCAGAATTCAAAAGACACAAAGGAAAATATCTTCCCCACTGAGACCCTGTGCTGCTGCATGGTTTCCTATCCCAGAAATAAGTAATGGGTTCAGTTTTGTTGTTGTTGTTGTTGTTTGAGACAAAGTCTTGCTGTCTCCAGGTGCCAGGCTGGAGTGCAGTGGCACAATCTTAGCTCACTGCAACCTCTGCTCCCAGGTTCAAGCAATTCTCCTGCTTCAGCCTCCCGAGTAGCTAGGACTACAGACATGCACCACCACGCCCAGCCAATTTTTGTATTTTAGTAGAGATTGGGTTTCACCATGTTGGCCAGGATGGTCTCGATCTCTTGACCTCGTGGTCCGCCCACCTTGGCCTCCCAAAGTGCTGGGATTATAGGCATGAGCCACCACGCTGGCCCATTTTTTTTTTTTTTTTTTGAAATGGAGTAGTCTTGCGGTGGCACGATCTCAGCTCATGGCAACCTCAGCCTCCCAGGTTCAAGCGATTCTCCTGCCTCAGCCTCCCAAGTAGCTGGGATTACAGGTGCACACCACCATACCCAGCTAGTTTTTGTATTTTTAGTAGAGATAAGGTTTCATCCTGTCGGTGAGACTGGTCTTGAACTCATGGCTTCAGGTAATCCTTCGGCCTCAGCCTCCCAAAATGCTGGGATTATAGGTGTAAGCCACCTCACCTGGCCGAGTTTTCACATTTTTGGACAGTTGAAAACAACCCAAAAAAGAATAACATTTTGAGAAGGGGGTGGGGGTTAAAAAGAATTTTTTTTTTTTTTTTTTTTTTTTTTTTTGAGACGGAGTTTTTGCTCTTGTTACCCAGGCTGGAGTGCAATGGCGCGATACCGGCTCACCGCAACCTCCGCCTCCTGGGTTCAGGCAATTCTCCTGCCTCAGCCTCCTGAGTAGCTGGGATTACAGGCACGTGCCACCATGCCCAGCTAATTTTTTTGTATTTTTAGTAGAGACGGGGTTTCACCATGTTGACCAGGTTGGTCTCGATCTCTCGACCTTGTGATCCACCCGCCTCGGCCTCCCAAAGTGCTGGGATTACAGGCTTGAGCCACCGCGCCCGGCCTTTTTTTTTTTTTTTGAGATGGAGTTTCGCTCTTGTTACCCAGCCTGGAGTGCAATGGCGTGATCTCGGCTCACCGCAACCTCCGCCTCCTGGGTTCAGGCAATTCTCCTGCCTCAGCCTCCTGAGTAGCTGGGATTACAGGCACACACCACCATGCCCAGCTAATTTTTTGTATTTTTAGTAGAGACGGGGTTTCACCATGTTGACCAGGATGATCTTGATCTCTCGACCTCGTGATCCACCCGCCTCGGCCTCCCAAAGTGCTGGGATTACAGGCTTGAGCCACCGCGCCCGGCCTAAAAAAGAATATTTTGTGACAAAAGAAAATTATGTCAAATTTAAATTTCAGTGTTCACAGCTAAAGTGTGATGGAACACAGTCCTGCCCATTCATTTGCATTCTGTCCATGGTTGCTTTGCCTGACACTGGCAGAGTTGAGTCAATGTGACTGAGGGCCCATAAAGCCTAAAATATTTATCTGGTCCTTTACATAAACAGTTTACCGATTGTTTTTCTAGATTAAAGAATAAAACAACCTTTCACATGCTTCTAGAAATAGAAAGTTCTTAGGGCCTAGAAATAGAAAGTTCTTAGGGCCGGGCGCGGTGGCTCACGCCTGTAATCCTAGCACTTTGGGAGGCCGAGGCGGGTGTATCAGGAGGTCAAGAGATCAAGACCATCTTGGTCAACAAGGTGAAACCCCGTCTCTACTAAAATACAAAAATTAGCCGGGCGTGGTGGTGCACGCCTGTAGTCCCAGCTACTCAGGAGGCTGAGGCAGGAGAATTGCTTGAACCCAGGAGGCGGAGGTTGCGGTGAGCTGAGATCGTGCCATTGCACTCCAGCCTGGGTAACAACAGCGAAACTCTGTCTCAAAAAAAAAAAAAAAAAAAAAAAATGAAATGGCTTACGAAGAACTCAAAATTACATTGCAAATGTTCTTGCTTCTTCTTAGAGAATATTTTATAAAGCCATGGCCTCCATAAACAAAAATAAAGTCTTCATCCCATCTGTCTGGGTCTCCCCTGCTCACTGTGTTGGTGAGGCCATCAGAATGAAAATGTATCACAACTCACTTTCCCTTTTATTTCTCATTTAATTTTTTAATATTTTAAGATGAGGTCTTGCTATGTTGCCCAGGCTGGTCTCGAACTCCTGGGCTCAAGTGATTGATTCTCCTGCCTCAGACTCCCAAAGTGCTGGGATTACAGGCGTGAGTCACCACATCCACCCCTGCTTTCCTTTATTTGACAGAAAGTTCCAAGTACTGGATGTTAACAAGAAGCCCTAGAATTGCTTTTAATTTTTACTAAGACTGAATCAAAGCTTTCTGTTTTTGTTTTGATAGTGGGAAGAACACACTTGTACTTGTTTTTTCCTTTTTTTTTTTTTTGAGACGGAGTTTCGCTCTTGTTACCCAGGCTGGAGTGCAATGGCGCGATCTCGGCTCACCGCAACCTCCGCCTCCTGGGTTCAAGCAATTCTCCTGCCCCAGCCTCCTGAGTAGCTGGGATTACAGGCACGCACCACCATGCCCAGCTAATTTTTTGTATTTTTAGTAGAGACGGGGTTTCACCATGTTGACCAGGATGGTCTCGATCTCTCGACCTTGTGATCCACCCGCCTCGGCCTCCCAAAGTGCTGGGATTACAGGCTTGAGCCACCGCGCCCGGCCTGTTTTTTCCTTTTTTTTAAATCACTGATAAAACAAGGATACATGGAAACTGCCTTCTGAAAGTTTTGTTCTTGGTTTATGAGAGACAACAAACCCACATAAAAAGTTAGGTAATAAGAGGACAGTAAATAACTGTGTTTTCAACCTTTTGGACAACGATCCACAGTAAAATAAATGTTTTATACTATGACTTAGCAGACACATATATACACATACACTAAAATGAAAATAATGGGGCTGGGTGAGGTGGCTCATACCTGTAATCCCAGCGCTTTGGGAGAACAAGGCAGGCAGATTGCTTGAGCCCGAGTTTGTGACCAGTCTGGGCAACATAGCAAGACTCCATCTCTAAAAAAAATTAAAAAATTAGCTAGTGCAGTAGCATGCTTGTGGTTCTAACAGCTGGGGAGACTGAGGTGGGAGGATCACTTGAGCTCAGGAAATCGAGGCTGCAAGGAGCCATGATCACGTCACTGCATTCCAGCCTGGGCAACAGCAAGAACCTGTTTCAGAAAAAAAAGAAAGGCAGTTTTTTTTTTTTTTTTTTTTTTTTTTTGAGATGGAGCCTCTCTCTGTTGCTCAGGATGGAGTGCAATGGTGTGAGCTCGGCTTACTGCAACCTCTACCTCCTGGGTTCAAGTGATTCTCCTGACTCAGCCTCCCAAGTAGCTGGGACTACAGGCATGTGCCACCACACGTGGCTAATTTTTGTATTTGTAGTAGAGTTGGGATTTCACCATGTTGGCCAGGCTGATTTTGAATTCCTGATCTCAGGTGTTATTATAGGCATAAGCCACTCACTGCACCCTGCCAGAAAAGACAAATGTATTAGAGCAGAAAGTAGATTAGTGGTTTCCTGGAGCTAGGAGTGGGATTAGAGATTAAGGATAAGTAGGCCTAAGAGTTCCTATTGGGGTGAAAAAGCTTCATTATATTAAAAATTTACTAAAAGGCCGGGCGCGGTGGCTCAAGCCTGTAATCCCAGCACTTTGGGAGGCCAAGGCGGGTAGATCACAAGGTCAAGAGATCGAGACCATCCTGGTCAACATTGTGAAACCCCGTCTCTACTAAAAATACAAAAAAAATTAGCTGGGCATGGTGGTGTGTGCCTGTAATCCCAGCTACTCAGGAGGTTGAGGCAGGAGAATTGCCTGAGCCCAGGAGGCGGAGGTTGCGGTGAGCCGAGATCGCGCCATTGCACTCCAGCCTGGGTAACAAGAGCGAAACTCCGTCTCAAAAAAAAAAAAAAAAAAAAAATTTACTAAAAATAATCGAATCACACACACAAAAGCAGTGAATTTTATGGCATGTAAATTACACAGCAATAAAACTGTCTTTTAAAAAAAGAGAGAGGCCGGACGTGGTGGCTCAAGGCTGTAATCCAAGCACTTTGGAGGCCAAGGCGGGCGGATCACCTGAGGTTGGGAATTCAAGACCAGCCTGACCAATGTGGTAAAACTCCGTCTTTAAAAAAAAAAAAAAAAGAGAGAGAAAGGGCTGGGCATGGTGGCTCATGCCTGTAATCCCAGCACTTTGGGAGGCCGAGGTGGGTGGATCACTTGGGGTCAGGAGTTTGAGACCAGCCTGGCCAACATGGTGAAACCCCATCTTTAAAAAAAAAAAAAAAAAAAAAAAAGAGAGAAAAGAAGAAAAGAAGAAGCAACAGAAAAGAGGCCAGGCACTGTGGCTCACATCTGTGATCCCAACACTATGGGAGGCCAAGGCGGATGGATCACCTGAGGTCAAGAGTTTGAGACCAGCCTGGCTAACATGGCAAAACTCTGTCTCTACTAAAAATACAAAAGTTAGCTAGGTGCCATGGTGCAGACTGTAGTCCCAGCTACTTGGGAGGCTGAGACAGGAGAATCACTTGAACAAGGGAGGCAGAGGTTGCAGTGAGCTGAGACCTTGCTATTGTACTCTAGCCTGGGTGACAGAGCAAGACTCTGTCTCAAAAAAAAAAAAAAAAAAAAAGAGAGAGAGAGAGGAAGAGGAAGAATAACTACCCAAACCAATCAGTCTGCAGGGCTTGGGATTCAGCTTTTAAAAATTATGTACATTTCGGCTGGGCACGGTGGCTCACACCTGTAATCCCAGCATTTTGGAAGGCTACAGCAAGTGGATCACCTGAGGTCAGGAGTTTGAGACCAGCCTGGCCAACCTGGTGAAACCTCGAATCTACTAAAAATACAAAAATTAACTAGGCCTGGTGACCGGCGCCTGTAATTCCAGCTACTTGGGAGGCTGAGGCAGGAGAATCACTTGAACCCTGGAGGCAGAGGTTGCAGTGAACCAAGATCGTGCCATTGCACTGCAGCCTGGGTGACAGAGTGAGACTTATCTCAAAAAAAAGAAAAAAAAAATTACATACATTTGCCCAACTCCAGTCTTCCAGTTGCTCCCACTCTCCACAATTTCTCAGCGATTACTGACAGCATTTCCTCAGTCACATGTGCCAATTATTTCAGTCCTCTGGAATGTCATTCATCAGGTTTAGAAACTTTTGACAAGGTGAATATGGTAACAAAGTCCAAGCGCAGGCTGTTTTCCCACCCTGAACCTCTTCCCCTCGCATACTCTTCTCTGATTATTTCTCCTTTAGCCCGTGTTTACATTTTGTGATTTCTTTGACAAGAGCTCCTAGGCAACAGAAAGAGCTGGGGTGGCTGTGTGCGCAGTGAACTTCGCCTTAGGAAATTGTGGGCTTCTGGGGTGGCCCTCCCCCAGTTCCCTGCATGACTGTGGTAGATGTTTGTAGCTCAGTCTACCTAGCAACCCCTCCTCTTCCTTCTGCAAACAGCACTAGGTTTCCTGGGGGGTTTCCTTGGCCCTCTTGGTCTTTGTGGTTCTGGGGAGGCAGACTGCCACCCATGCGCTCCAGGGATAAGCAGGTGACTCAGGTCAGCCCAGACACCAACAGAACTCAGCTCTGGCTGTGGTGATTGGCTGAAAGAGGGACATGTGACCGAAGAGAGTCCAATCAGAGTCAGTTCTGAGATGTTTTCTAGAAATGTTTGGAAAGAGGTGTTCTTTTTCTTTTCTTTTGTTTTTTTTTTGAGACAGAGTCTTGCTCTGTCACCAGGCTGGAGTGCAATGGCGCAATCTCGGCTCACTGCAACCTCCGCCTCCTGGGTTCAAGCGATTCTTCTGCCTCAGCTTCCCGAGTAGCTGGGACTACAGGCACGTGCCACCACACCTGGCTAATTTTTGTATTTTTAGTAGAGACAGGGTTTCATAATGGCCAGGATGGTCTTGATCTCTTGACCTCGTGAGCTGCCCATCTCGGCCTCCTAAAGTGCTGGGATTACAGGTGTGAGCCACCACGCTCGGCCTAGAGGTGTTCTTTTTCTACCATGATTGCTTTGTGGTGGGGTGTAAGGTTGACTGCTGTGGGCCTTGGTGGCCTACCATAGGGGAAATGCCTAAGAATGAAGCTTTCACCTTTCCTATAGTTCCTGAAAAAAATAAAAATGTGGCTGGGCGTGGTCGTTCTCGCCTATAGTCCCAGCACTTTGGGAGGCCGGGGTGGGCAGATCACTTGAGGTCAGGAGTTTGAGACCAGCCTGGCCAACTTGGTGAAACCCCAGCTCTAATTTTTTTTTTTTTTTTTTGTAGAGACTAGGTCTCACTATGCTGCCCAGGCTGTTCTCGAACTCCTGGGCTCAAGTGGTCCTCCGTTCTCAGCCTTCCAAAGGGCTGGAATAATAGGCACGAGCCACTGTGCTTGGCCAGATTCCAATTTTTATTCTAGCACATTACCACCTAGAATAAAGGTTAAGTTTCCCAGTTTCTCTTGCAGTCAGGTCTAGGTGAAAAAGTAGTGTCACGGCCGGGCGCGGTGGCTCAAGCCTGTAATCCCAGCACTTTGGGAGGCCGAGGCGGGTGGATCATGAGGTCGAGAGATCGAGACCATCCTGGTCAACATGGTGAAACCCCATCTCTACTAAAAATACAAAAAACTAGCTGGGCGTGGTGGCGCGTGCCTGTAATCCCAGCTACTTAGGAGGCTGAGGCAGGAGAATTGCCTGAGCCCAGGAGGCGGAGGTTGTGGTGAGCCGAGATCGCGCCATTGCACTCCAGCCTGGGTAACAAGAACGAAACTCCGTCTCAAAAAAAAAAAAAAAAAAAAAGTAGTGTCACTTTATAGCTTAGTCATATGTCTAAGTTCTGGCCAGTGAGATATCAGTTGGCATGAGTAGAGGCTTCCAGAAAGGAAAGGGTGCACCCTTCTCTCCCTTCCCGCTTCCTGCTGCCGGGAATGCAGATTTGATGGATGGCATTCCAGCCATGATCTTGAGTCATGTGGATTTTAGAATGGAGTGCTAGATGAAGCGGCCAGACAGAAACAAGGTTTCTGGGGAAAGAGGACCCACCATACTAGCCCTGGAGAACGAATCTGCAGACTTCTTTTACATGAGAAAATAAGTAAACTTTTTTAAAATATATTTTTTTAATAAAAAAAATATGGAATGCTTCATGAATTTGCATGTCACCCTTGCACAGGGGCCATGCTAATCTTTTCTGTATCGTTCCAATTTTAGTATATGTGCTGAAGCGAGCACAGAAGTAAACTTTTATCTCATTGAAGCCACCAGTTTGTCCTGTCTCTTTTACTATATCCAAAGTTGAGTCTGATTGACAGTGCCACGTTCCTCACATTATTTTTTCATTGAGCCAAGCTGACAGGTGAAAAAGTAGTGTCACTTCATAGTTCTAAATTCATTTCTGATCAGAGTTGATCTTATTTTTATAGGTTATGAGCCACTTATGGGGTTTTCAGTCTGTGAACCATCTTTCCTTCCCTCCTTCCTTCCTTCCTTCCTTCCTTCCTTCCTTCCTTCCTTCCTTCCTTCCTTCCTTCTCTCTCTCTTTTCTTTTTTGAGATGGAGTTTTGCTCTTGTCACCCAGGCTGCAGTGCAATGGTGCAATCTCAGCTTACTGCAACTTCCGCCTCCCAGATTCAAGCAATTGTCCGGCCTCAGCCTCGCAAGTAGCAGGGATGACAGGTGCTAGGTGCCACGCTGGCTCATTTTTTTAGACGAAGTCTTGCTCTTGTCTCCCAGGCTGGAGGGCAATGTTGCCATCTCAGCTCACTGTGACCTTTGCCTCCCAGGTTCAAGCAATTCTCCTGCCTTAGCCTCCCGGGTAGCTGGGATTGTAGGTACCCACAGACACCCACAACCATACCTGGCTAATTTTTGAATTTTTAGTAGAAATAGGGGTTTCACCATGTTGGCACTTGGCCTCCCAAAGTTCTGGGATTACAGACGTGAGCCACTGCACCTGGTCTCTTTATTTTCTTTATTTCTCTCTTCCTCCTTCCCTTCCTCCCTTTCTTCCTTCCTTCCTTTTCTCTCCATCTCTCTCTTTCTTTCTTCCTCTTTTTCCAGACAGGCTGCAGTGCAGTGGTGCAGTTATAACTCACTGTAGCCTCCACCTCTCTAGGCTTAAGCAATCCTCCCATTTCAGCCTCCCAAGTAGCTGAGACTGTAGGTGTGTGCAATCATGCCCAGCTAACTTTTTGTAGGAATGGTGTCTTTCCATGTTGCCCAGGCTGGTCTCAAACTCCTGGATTTAAGTAATCTGCTGTATCTGCTGTCCTCAGCCTCCCAAAGTGCTGAGATTACAGGCATGAGCCACCATGCCTGGCCTAGAATGGCTAATTTTTTTTTTTTTTTTTTTTTTTTTTTTTTTTTTAAAGACGGGATTTCACCATGTTGGTTGGGCTGGTCTTGAACTCCCGACCTCAGGTGATCCGCCCACCTTGGCCTCCCAAAGTGCTGGGATTACAGGCTGGAGCCACCACGCCCAGCCAAAAAATGAAATAAGTTGCCAAGACAAAAAGAGATGTACAGAAACCTTGTCTTAGTCCATTTTCTATTACTATAACAAAATACTAGAGATTAGGTAATTCATAAAGGAGAGAGGTTTATTTAGCTCAAGATTCTGGAGGCTGGGTTGTCTAAAATCTGCAGGATGTGGGATTTAGCTTTTAAAAATTGAGCTTCTGAGACGGGCGTGGTGGCTCACACCTGTAATCCAAGCACTTTGGAGGCCAAGGCGGGCGGATCACCTGAGGTCGGGAGTTCAAGACCAGCTTGACCAACATGGTGAAACCCTGTCTTTTTTTTTTTTTTTTTTTTTTTTTGAGACGGAGTTTCGCTCTTGTTACCCAGGCTGGAGTGCAATGGCGCGATCTCGGCTCACTGCAACCTCCGCCTCCTGGGCTCAGGCAATTCTCCTGCCTCAGCCTCCTAAGTAGCTGGGATTACAGGCACGCGCCACCACGCCCAGCTAGTTTTTTTGTATTTTTAGTAGAGACGGGGTTTCACCATGTTGACCAGGATGGTCTCAATCTTTTGACCTCGTGATCCACCCGCCTCGGCCTCCCAAAGTGCTGGGATTACAGGCTTGAGCCACCGCGCCCGGCCCTGAAACCCTGTCTTTAAAAAAAAAAAAAAAAAATTGAGCTTCTGGCTGGGCTCAGTAGCTTACACCTATAACCCCAGCACTTCAGGAGGCTGAGATAGGAGGATTACTTAAGGCCAGGAATTTGAGACCAGCATGGACAAGATAGGGAGACCCCTTCTCTACAAAAATAAAAATAAAATGGCTGAGCACAGTGACTCACACCTGTAATCCTAGCACTTTGGGAGGCTGAGGCAGGTGGATCACTTGAGGTCAGGAGTTTGAGACCAGCCTGGCCAACATGGTGAAACTTCACATCTACTAAAAATACAAATAAATTAGCTGGGTGTGGTGGTACATGCCTGTAATCCCAGCTACTGGGGAGGCTGAGGCAGGAGAATCACTTGAACCTGGGAGACAGAGGTTGCAGTGAGCCGAGAACACACCACTGCACTCCAGCCAGGGTGACAGAGTGAGACTCCATCTCAAACATAAATAAACAAAATAAATAAAAATAAAAATTAGGCGGACATGGTGGCTTGTAGTCTCAGCTATTGGGGAGGCTGAGGAGGGAGGATGGCTTGAGCCCAGAAGTTTGAAGCTGCAGTGAGCTATGACTGTGCCACTGCATTCCAGCCTGGGTGACAGAGGAAGACCCTGTCTGTAAAAAACAAACAGGCTGGCTGGGTGTGGTAGCTCATGCCTGTAATCCAAGCACTTTGGAGGCCAAGGTGGGCAGATCACCTGAGGTCGGGAGTTCAAGACCGGCCTGACTAACAAGATGAAAACCCATCTATTAAAAAACAAAACAAAACAAAACAAACAGGCTGAGCATGGTGGCTTATGCCTTTAATCCTAAAACTGTGGGAGGTCAAGGGGCGAGGATTGCTTGAACCCAGCAGTTCAAGACCAGCCTGGGCAACAGAGTGAGACCCCATCACTACCAAAAAATTTAAAAATCAGTTGGACATTGTGGTGCACGCCTGTAGTCCCAGCTGCTTAGGAAGCTGAGGTGGGAGGATTGCTTGAGGCCAGGAGGTCAAGGCTACAATCAGCCTTGCTCATGCTGCTGCATTCCAGCCCAGGCAACAGAGTGAGACCCTGTCTCAAAAACAAACAAATGGGCTGGGCGTGGTGGCTCACACTTGTAATCCCAGCGCTTTGCAAGGCCGAGTCAGGCAGATCACATGAGGTCAGGAGTTTGAGATCATCCTGGCCAACATGGTGAAACAGGATCTCTACTAAAAATACAAAAATTAGCTGGGTGTGGTGGTGCATGCCTGTAATCCCAGCTACTTGGGAGGCTGGGGCAGGAGAATCGCTCGAACCCAGGAGACGGAGGTTGCAGTGAGAGAGATCGAGATGCTGCACTCCAGCCTGGCAACAGAGTGAGACTCCAACTCAAAAACAAACAAACAAACAAATAAACGAATGAACAACATGATAAAGAAGAGGAAGCAGACATGGGCAAAGTGACCAACACAGCAAGCAGTCCTGCTTTATAACAACCTGCTTTGGAGCCAATGAGTCCAATGCCATGGGATCGAGAACTCAAGGAAATGAGAAAGACCTTAATCCATCTTAATGACCTATTCACCCCTTAAAGGCACCGCTTACCAACACTACCTCATTGGGACAAAGTCACGACATAAATTTTGGTGGGGACAAACTGTAGTTAAGCCATAGCAAACCTAAAATGCTTATTATCAAATGAAGCCAACCTGAAAAGACTGCATACTGTATGATTCCAATTACGTGACATTCTGGAAAAGGCAAAACTATGGAGACAGTCAAAATATCAGCAGTTTCCAGGGGTTAGAGAGGAGGAGATGAGCCGGGTGAGGTGGCTGACGCCTGTAATCCCAGCACTTTGAAGGCTGAGGTGGGAAGTTCCCAAGGTTCGAGACCATCCTGGCCAACATGGTGAAACCCCGTCACTAATAAAAATACAAAAATAAGCCCGGCGTTGTGGTGCGTGCCTGTAGTCCCAGCTACTTGGGAGGCTGAGGCAGGAGAATTGCTTGAACCTGGGAGACAGAGTTTTCAGTGAGCTGAGATTGCACCGCTGCACTCCAGCCTGAGCAACAGTGAGACTCTGCCTCAAAAAAAAAAAAAAAAAAAAAAAAAAAAAAGGAAGGAGGAAATGAAGAGGTGATATACAGAGGATTTTTAGGGCAATGAAAGTATTCTGTCTGATACCATAATGTGTTTACCTTTTACTATACATTTGTCAAAACCCACAGAATTGCGTAACACCAAGAGTGAACCCTAATGTAAACTACGGAGTTGATTCATAATGAGGTGTTGTGGGGTTCATCAGCTGTAACAATATGCCACTCTGGTGCAGGATGTTGATAGGAGGCTGTGCGTGTGAAGAGACAGGGTATATGGAAGCTCTCCATATTATTTATGTATTTATTTGAGACAGAGTCTCTCTCTGTTACCCAGGCTGGAGTGCAGTGGCGTGACTGGGCTCATTGCAACCTCTGCCTCCTGGGTTCAAGCTCTTGCCTCCGCCTCCTGAGTAGCAGAGATTACAGGTGTCCCCTACCACAGGTTTTCACTATATTGGCTAGGCTGGTCTTGAACTTCAGGATCCACCTGCCTCGGCTTCCCAAAGTGCTGGGATTGCAGGTGTGAGCCATGGTGCCAGGTCACACCCAGCTAATTTATTTGTATTTTTAGTAGAGATGGGGTTTTACCGTGTTGGCAAGTCTGGTCTCAAACTCCTGACCTCAGGTGATTCACCTACCTCAGCCTCCCAAAATGCTGGGATTACAGGCATGAGCCATGGTGCTTATCTATTTTTCTTTTTGAGATGTAGTTGTACTGTGTCGCCCAGGCTCACTGCAACCTCTGCCTCCGGGGTTCAAGTGATTCTTCTGCCTCAGCCTCCCGAGTAGCTGGAACTACATGTTCGTACCACCGTGCCTGGCTAATTTTTTTGTATTTTTAGTAGAGACGGGGTTTCACCATGTTAGCCAGGCTGGACTCGATCTCCTGACCTAGTGATTCGCCCACCTCGGCCTCCCAAAGTCCTGGGATTACAGGTGTGAGCCACTGTGCCCGGCCGGCGAATAGTGTATTTTTTAAACAGAGAGAGGGATTGACCCTCACTGAGTCAACTTAGGTCATGTGTGTCTCTCTGATCTAATGAATGTGGCCAGAGAAATTGAGCACATTGGTTAGCCAGGCTCAGGTGCCCGCTTATCTCTGGAGCCAGGTGTGGAATCAGCCCTCCAAAACACATGGAGACCAGGTATGGTGGCTCATGCCGGTAATCTTTTTTTTTTTTTTTTTGAGACGGAGTTTCGCTCTTGTTACCCAGGCTGGAGTGCAATGGCGCGATCTCGGCTCACCGCAACCTCTGCCTCCTGGGTTCAGGCAATTCTCCTGCCTCAGCCTCCTGAGTAGCTGGGATTACAGGCACGCGCCACCATGCCCAGCTAATTTTTGTATTTTTAGTAGAGACCGGGTTTCACCATGTTGACCAGGATGGTCTCGATCTGTCGACCTCATGATCCACCCGCCTCGGCCTCCCAAAGTGCTGAGATTACAGGCTTGAGCCACCGCGCCCGCATGCCGGTAATCTTAGCTCTTTGGGAGGCCGAGGCAAGAAGACTGCTTGAGCCCAGGAGTTCAAGACCAGCTTGGGCAACATAGTAAGACCCTGTTTCTACAAAGAAAAAAAAATTGAATTATTAACCAGGTGTCGTGGCATGTAGTCCCAGCTACTCAGGAAGCTGAGGTGGGAGGATTGCTTGAACCAGGTAATTCAAGGCTGCAGTGAACTATGATTGTACCACTGCACTCTAGCCTGGGTGAAAGAGCTAGACCCTGTCTTCAAAACAAAACACATGGATTAGGGATGGGGAGGGATAGAATCCTAGAAAGAAATTAAGGAGCTGTTTCCACAGAAGAGGGGAAGAGATACTAGGAGATTAAATCAACAGATAATGAATCTCCTGGGTAAAGAGGAGAATGAAATCCTTGTGATCAGACAGCACGGAGTCCAGAGGCCTTGTTGATAAAGGAGATGGAGTTTGTGTAAATACTGTGTGATCCATTCTCATTGAGATGTCTAATTAGCTCCCATTCATGTCAAGAACTTTATTAATTTATCGACCACCTAATATGTCCCAGACCTTGTGCTTGGAGCTGAAGAGACTTTTGTGAATAATAATTCAGCCAAGAA